>NC_138352.1:23013976-24230226 GCF_046562875.1 Panthera onca | reverse complement strand
AGTTAATGAATCTGTCTGTGGTTTTGCTTACGTGTGTGTCCAAACAGTGGAATCAGTTTTGTTACCTGATCTCAAAGTTCAAAACGGCAGAACTTAATTAAGAGGCAGGAATTAAGTCTTTTCTGATTCTAAAATGAGCATGTCGTTTTTGCTTAATAGCTGTACTTAAAGATTTCCTCCTCTCTCTTCATTTCTATTAACAGCTTAAGCTTCAAATAGCTCAGTTTCTAAGGAAAGTGAGCTTTTTAGGCTTCAAGGCTCTGCAGCGGGTCTGTGAACTCTGTGAACGTCCTGACCTAGTCATCTTACTTACCTTACATAACGCGCATATCAAAGAAGGTGGTAATTCTGGTGATCACTGTTCACTTCGGAGCAAAAGTCACCTGATGAGTGACAGGGTACTTTCTTCCTCAGCCACATTAAAGGATATCAATCAGGGGTACCTGATTACAAGCCATAACCACTTCTGGTTAAACGATAAGGCTTTTTATAGGGATTTTTAATAACACAGCTGCAAAATGAAGAACTTTCGGGGCCTTCCTGTTCTCCTCTTTTCTTTTTTTCATATACTTAATGACCAAAGCTGGTCAAAAAAATAAATAAATAAAATCCTAGGACCAAATTAAAACTCATACTTCAAACTGATGGAGCACCACTGTTACCAAAATGAAACATTTAAGTATGGTCCCTGGGGGCAATTCACCAGGAAGCATTTGGTCTGCATTTACAGTTAGCATTCCGAAAAGGGAAATGAAATTATCTATCGAGTCTGCTTCAAAAACCAAATAAAACCTGTTTATATCTAAGTTAATAATGCAACACATTTGAATGAGATCCTAAGATTGTTCTTTCAATTAGTTTTTCCTTGAACCACCTAAGCTTTTCTACTTTGTAAGCACCCTATTTTTTGTGTTTTTTTCCCCTTCCGATAAAGAAATATTTCTTCTCAATATACTTAATAAACAACACTTTACAACCTCCGTAATTAACTAAAAACCTTTTCCATAAAACTAATGTGCATTAAACTTTTAAGAAGTGGAAATCTGTGCTTAGTCAGTTAAGTGTCCGACTTCAGCTCAGGTCATGATCTCACGGTTTGTGAGTTCGAGCCCCGCGTCCGGCTCTATGCTGACAGCTCAGAGCCTGGAGCTTGCTTCGGATTCTGTGCCTCCCTCTCTCTGTGCCCCTCCCCCAACTTGCACTCTGTCTCTTTCTCAAAGATAAACAAACATTTAAAAAAAAAAAAGAGGTGGAAATCTGTCTTCTGCACAATGAGTTGGCAAGAAGGGATTGTCAGTTAAGCGGTTTTCACTAAAATAATGAAGCTTTTTCTCAGTTTCATCTCAAAATTGTTAAGTGTTGCTATCCAGACAGCATTTTATGATAAACATTTAAAATAAAGAATTAAGGGGCACCTGGGTGGTTCAGTTGGTTGAGCTTCCGACTTCGGCTCAGGTCATGATCCTGCGGTCCGTGAGTTCAAGCCCCGCATCAGGCTCTGTGCGGACAGCTCAGAGCCTGAAGCCTGCTCTGGATTCTGTCTCCTCTCTCTGCCCCTCCCCCACTCACGCTCTGTTCTCTCAAAAATGAATAAACATTAAAAAAATTTTTTTAAATAAAGAATTAAGATTACATGTCCATCTAAGGTATAATTCTGATTTTGACAGTATTTAGTATTTATCTACACTTGAGTATTTTTTGCCACACATATGTAGCAGGTCAATAAAATGGGCCTGCTCATGTGTTCTTTGCATCTGGACCTAAATGCATACGTATATAAAAGCATCATGATCTTCTCTTGCACTGACAATTTTCATTTACTCCTAGTGATTAGACAGTTATGCACTAATGCTGGCTGTGTCATTATTCTAGAGCGTTCGAGACAACTTTCTAGCACAAAGAATCTTTTAGAAATACTTTTAAGATGGCCAAGAAATGGAAGCATTCTCTTACTGAATGCTGCTGTCCCTTTAAGTGAAACTGACAATCAATCACCATTTGCCAACTCTAAGAGATGATTCATTGATAATCTTTATGTTCACTACTTATCTGAAAGAAATAAAAAGAGGTCTCTTAGCTGGGGGCTAGATTAAAGCACAGCTGAGTCCTCAAGGGCCTCTGGGAGTTGGAAGGGGTACAGCTTTCACAAACTCGATGAACTTCCTGGGTAACACAGTGGGGCTACCCTCCATTCCCACAGTTACACGGAGTACAAAATACGGCAGCAGATTGAAAACATCAGCACAGCTTGGCAAAGGTGAGAGCGACACTGTAAAAAAGCACAAAGGAACCACAAGGCACAGGGGCCTGAAGTCCTCTGCTTCAGGTACAATCCTTTTCAGCCACCACGAAGCATTCAACTACTACGGTACGGTAAAATCATCGACTGTTTGTAATTAATAGGCTAAACTGTTCCAAATCCTGTGGATGAGGGCAACAGGGTCCGTTGTACTTTCTTTCCCCCACAACAAGCATCACAACAGTGTCCTGGTTAGTGCTTCAGGGGGGTGAAGTCAAGGACCCTGTGAAGAATGAGGCGGCGGCGGGGGGGGGGGGGGGGGGGGAGGTCCTAAGCTAGAAGGCTTCCCAGGCTGATGTCAAAGCTGAAGGCAGAAGGGTAAGGAGGAAGGAGTTAACCTGGTGAACAGGGAAGAGGGTGAGGTTGGAAGCTTTGGAAGCAGAAGAACAAGCACAGGGTGAGAGAATGTTCTAGATAAACACCCACTCCCCCACCTAAGGGCCAAAAAAATCGCAAAGTGTAAATACGGATAAAAATGCACCCTGTACTCTCTTACTCTTGATATGTTAGCATTGCTCTTTTCCTTCTCTGCCTCCAAATTCACTCCCCCTCCCTTCTTGGGATCCACAAAATAAAGCTCTGGGGCAAACACTTTTTTTAGTACTGAAAGAGGTAACCCTGGCGCATTCTTTTAAAACTTGTTTTCGTGTTTCATGCCTTAATCTCAATAAATAAGATGCTAGCATACTTTGCTTTGAACTAGAAACCAAGCCCTTGATAAGAGCCCAAAGTGATAACCAGGCCCCTGGGCAAGTCTGACCTGCAGGGATGAGAAGCAAGGGCTTGGTCCTCCCTAGAGATTCAGAGGACACACCCTCCCGGGCGGAGGGAGATCTGTGTGGACTTGCAGGACCGACAGGACTCCCAGGTATCACGCTGATGGAGCTGTCCAGTGACCAGAGGTTGTGGGGGAAAGGAAAGGAGGACAGGGGAGAAAAGGCAGTGACAGGAGCGAGTTCAGATGAACCGGGGTAGCGGGAAGTCTCCTGATGAGAACAAAACCTTCGTTTCTATTAGAAACGGGAAGCCAGGTAGTTTGCTGATAGCCAGCGTCAGGGTAGGGGAGAGGGCACTGAATGGGTTCTCCAGAGAGGAAGAGTTTCTCAAAGTGGGATCTGGGGACCATCAATAATCAGACGGGCTATTAAGATACAGATTCCCTTCCTACAGATTGCCTTGATGGTTACAGCTTTGTAGTACAGCTTGAAGCCTGGGATTGTGATGCCTCCAGTTTTGGTTTTCTTTTTCAACGTTACTTTGGCTATTCGGGGGTCTTCTCTGGTTCCATACAAATTTTAGGACTGTTTGTTCTAGCTCCGTGAAGGATGCTGAAAGTGGCTAAAATTAACAACTCAGGAAACAACAGATCTTGGCGAGGATGCGGAGAAAGAGGAACCCTTCTGGACTATTGGTGGGATTGAAAACTGGTGCAGCCACTCTGGAAAACAGTATGAAGGTTCCTCAAAAAGTTAAAAATAGAACTACCCTACGATCCAGCAATTGCACTGCTAGGTATTTATCCAAGGGACAGAAAAACGCTGATTTGAAGGGGCACATGCACCCCAATGTTTATAGCAGTGCTATCGACAATAGCCAAAGTATGGAAAGAGCCCAAATGTCCATCGATGGATGAATGGATAAAGAGGATGTGGTATGCATATATATATACATATTATAGTCTATATATATGGGTATATAGAATGGAATATTGCTCAGCAATGAAAAAGAATGAAATCTTGCATTTGCAGCAACGTGGATGGAACTGGAGGGTATTATGCTAACCGAAGTAAGTCAGCCAGAGAAAAACAGATATCATATGACTTCACTCATGTGTGGAATTTAAGATACAAAACAGATGAACACAGGGGAAGGGAAGAAAACATAAGATAAAAAGAGAGAGGGAAATAAACCATAAGAGACGCTTAAATACAGAGAAGTGACGGTTGCTGGAGGGGAGGTGGGGGAAAGGCTAAAGGGTGATGAGTAGGAAGGAGGGCACTTGTTGGGAGGAGCACTGAGTATCATATGTAAGGGATGAATCACTGGGTTCTACTTCTGAAACCAATATGAATTTAAGTAAATAAATTTTAAAAACAGAAGATGATGGGGAAAAAGTGCTGGGCACATCAGTGAACAGCCACACCCACGACAGGAAAAGGGAATGTTGAGCTGGTGAACCAGCCTTCACTTAAATACACTACATTCGAGGTGCACCCGTGTGGCGTAGTCCCAGGGAGGACTCAGTGGTGGTGTTCTGTCTTCTTCGGAAAAGCGGATAGCGGAGAGATGGGCAGCCTGACGTCCTCCTCCTAGAAGAGGATGCATCGCATAATGAGGCAGCCTGGGGGGCGCTCTGAGGACACAGTGGAGGTGGCTACCGACAGCTGACTGGGCTGGACAGACAGAAGGAGGAGGCCACGCTTCACAAGCTCCCTTGCAGCCGGAGGTAGCCAAGTTGTACGGTCCTGGCCAGCGAGACGCAAGGAGAAGCCCCAGTCCGGAGCTTTCCTTCCCAGATACAAAGGCAGAGTCTCGTAAGGAGGTTTCTGCCTTCCTACGATGTCCCCCTTCTTCATTGTGACCCCGGAGGAGTGGCAGTCACCTTGCACTCTGAGAATAAAAGCCATAGGTGAAAAATGGCAGCCAAGGAGAGGAGCCAGGTATGTTGACAACTTCCCATAGCACAAGCTCTGGACTTCATCATTCCAGACGCCTCGAAACCAGAGAAAATAAACCCTTTATTTGAGTCACTGTTCTTCAAGTCTTCAGTTGTGTGCGGCCGAGCCCGTCCACAACTTCGTTTACTTCTTCCTCTCTCTCCTCTTCAAACTTGTCGGTAGTTTTTCCGAATGGTTGTTAGCCTCACGAAATGTGTCTTCACGTTCCTCTGGCATCAACCATGGTAGCATCCTATACTTGCAATCAATTTCATTAACATCGAACTGATTTAAAGCAATTAAATCATCTGAAAAGAGAAGAGCCTAGATACATCTGTTTGTCATCTAACCTAGAACACAGGCGAAGGCATCCTCATGGGCCACCCTTGCCAGAAACCAACGAAGATGAAGGCATAAAAATAAAAACCAGAGAAAGACCTGCATCGGCAATAAATCAGGTAGAGAGGATATACCAAAACCCTCAAGAAAGGTTTGTCAAATATGGTGCAGGTGAAACTGAGTTGAAGACAGTTGCTTTATTGTTTGAACGGTAAAAAAAACTGGATACCTAAGTACCAACTAATAAGGGAACAGAGAAAGATGTGAAGGGAAGGCCATCTGATGGTACCCATTATTTCTTCCTAACGTGGAGAGGTAGAGAGCAAGGGGCAGAGGCGGGGGTGGACCATGGGCAGGATGGGCCCATTCCATGAAAAGTCCATTCCCCATCCCAGCAGGACTATTTGAGGCAAGAAAAGTGGTCTTGACACCAAAAAGGAAGCAGGGCCTTGCCGCGACATACTTCTGAGACAAGGCACAAACGTTTCAGAGCATCGGTCTGATGTAGCATGACACCCCCTAACACTATGTCCTGGCACAGGGGGTACTCTTCAGCCCGGCAGGCAGCAAGCACCCAAAAAAAGGCTGGGGACGGTTGAGGGAAGGGGCAGACTGCCACTAAAAACCAGACTTGGGAAGCAAGATACCGGCGCTGTGATTTCAAAAACACAGTGGAAACAACTTTCAGGGAAAATGTTCCCTTGCTGGTAGCTTGTTCCCTCTGCATCTCCTCAGGCCACAGCAACCATTAAATATAAATTTAAAAATTCCAGGAGCCCCTGGGTGGCTCAGTCGGTTAAGCATCCAACTTTGGCTCAGGTCACGATCTCATGTTTCATGGGTTCGATCCCGCAGTTGGGTTCTGTGCTGACAGCTTGGAGTCTGGAGCCTGCTTTGGATTCTGTGTCTCCCTCTCTCTGCCCCTGCCCCCGCTCAAGTTCTGTCTCTGTCTGTCTCTCTCTCAAAAATAATAAACATTAAAAAACAAAAACCTCCAGAGCCATTCTTCACCCATCAAACAGGTCGAGTTTAGCTGAAAAAGCATATTTTGGGGGCACTTGGGTGGCTCAGTTCGTTAAGCATCTGACTCTTGATTTCCGCTCAGGTCATGATCTCATGGTTCGTGGGTTCAAGCCCCACACAGGGCTCTGGTGCTGACAGTGGGAGCCTGTTTGGGATTCTTTCTCTCCCTCCCTCTCCGCCCCTCCCGACACCCTCTCTCTCAAAATAAATAAATAAACTTTAAAAGAAGGAAAATAAGGGGCGCCTGGGTGGCTGAGTTTGTTGAACACCCGACTTCAGCTCCAATCATGGTCTCGCAGTTTGTGAGTTCGAGCCCCACACCGGGCTTGCTGCTGCCAGGGCAGAGCCGGCTTTCGATCCTCTGTCCCCTCCCTCTGCCACTCCTCTCCCACTCATGTTCCTTCTCATCCTCTCTCTCAAAAAGGAGCAAACATTTTTAAAAAATTTTTTTAAATAATAAATTTAAAAAATAAAATAAAAAATAGAAGTTAGTTACTAAGCATATAATTATTAAGGTAATTACGTGAAGATATAAATGAAAATTCAGGAATATAATTCTAGTCAATCAATATTTTTAGGAAAATGGGAAAGGCTGCTTACACAGAGCTGAAGACTGCAGTAAGCTGACTTTTAAAAACGACACAAGCCATGTAAAATGAAATTGCATCCTCCATTCTTGTTGCTTTTCTTTTAATAAGAGGCATTCTAGACTCCAGGGGGGAAAAATGCATACATTGATAGACTGTAGTTTGTATCAGTCCCGTCGACAGGATCACCTATTGGTTCTAACAATCTATTTTCGTGTTCTGGTCTCAGAAAGTACGTTGTAGCTTTTCAGCACAGATGTTATTCAGGGGGGGAAAAAAAAAAAAGCCTGGCTTTTTATTGACCTATATTAAGTATAAACTCAGCTGAGTCACCAAAGCCTCTTGTGATCCTAACCCAAATAAAATCTCTTCAACCCAGTGTGGTCCTTGCAACAAACTCCAAAAACATATTGTAAATAGCTCAGCTGGCAAGAGGAACTCAAGGGAGACATATTATTACTTCTTTATAAATTCAGTCTTACTTCCTTTCATACAAAAAATAAATAAATAAAAGACTAAAAAAACATAAAAAAAAAATAAAAAATAAAAAAACCTTTAAATGGTGCACCATTTACCAGCAAACATTTGGCTCAGATGCTGGCATAAGGGTCAAGGGATCCTACTCTCCTACAAACAAAATAGAAGTATGATCAGTATGTGGCCCTTCACTTATTCTATAGTTAATTATCCTTGGTATATTACAGCTATAAACAAAGAGAGGCAAAGAAAGACTAGTTCTATAACGGTGATCGCTGACTTTCAGATATTTCTGTCTCGGCTATCATTAGCTATAAATGAATGGCCCAAGATGTTAAGAGTCCGAAAGAAATCAATTGATAGATACCAGGGAGTTTCTTAAAGAAAAAAAAAAAAAATCCTGCTGACTCCAAGACATGTGTGAATTCAAGTAATAAACTAAATGGGGAGGTGAAAGGTCAAAGAAGAGGGTAGGGGTCACCCAAAGGGTGCCGCCTCTTTAAATGGAATAAGCAGAAGGAAATGACTTTAATTCAATTAGCTCGTCCAGAAACCTGGGGCATGGAATACATAACACGATACGAGGGGAAATTTACTGCCCTGGGACTCCTCCATCTGTGGTTCCAGGGGACGCTGCTGCTCCCTTTCTCCTCGGTGCATCTTGCTTTTGCATACATCTCTTGTGTGGTCCAGATCCTGCCCCAGCTGGCTTTTCCTGCTGCCAGCGGTCGCGAGGGCCGCTCTGGCTCTCACGACGTGAGTGCTCCCCACATCCAGCCAGACCGCTGGCTCTGGGATCGCCACTCTTCCTGCACAACACCTACTTCACTTGCTCGAAGGGTGGTCCGGGACCACCTGCGTCAGATCATCTGGCATGCTTGTCAAAAATGCAGATCTCTGGGTCCTGTCCCAGGCCTGCAGGATCTGAATCCCCGGGGAAGGCGGCCAGGAAGTGTCGTCTGAACACGTGGGCCGTGTATGCTCGTTAGCACGCTGACACGTGGGAACCAATGAGTCAACGCACGCTATATAACGCACTACGTACTACTGAATGAGTAATTCAATCATTGCTTTAGATTTCGGTCACTGGGTGTAAAATAGCAAACCTTACATCTGGAATGCCTATTCAGATATGCGATGCTGTGAGGTACGAAAAAGGAAGAGCGCACAGGGAGAGCCAGGATGAAGGAAAGAACGTGTGGCCTCCCACCCAAAAGACTGACCCTAAACCAATCATCATGCTTTCCCATCCGTTCCTAAAGAAGTGAGCACTATGAAAATAAACTTTAAGGAATTGTTTTAAATTAATCATTTCAAGTACCTCATTTAAGACTCTAAGAGGAAATGCTAGTAATTATGTCCTGAGTTAGCAGTCACTGAACACAGACTTCCTGATGGCCAAATAAGACAGCTCTTTCTAGCCAGCCATCTTAGCAGACCTCTAGCATCTAAAAGTGTTGATGTCGGGGCGCTTGGGTGGCTCAGTCACTTAAACGTCTGACTTCCAGTTCAGGTCATGATCTTATGGTTGGTGAGTTCGAGCCCCTCGTCAGGGTCTCTGCTGTCAGTGCAGAACCTGCTTCAGATCCTCTGTCCCCCCCCTCCCCGCCCCCTACCCCACTTGTGCACATGCTCGCGCTCTCTCGCTCGCTCTCTCTCTCTCTCTCAAAAATAAACATTGAAAAGTGTTGATCTCTTTCTTGGGGTGCCTGGCTGGCTCAGTTGGGACAGCACGCACCTCTTGATCTCAGCGTTGTGAGTTCAAGTCCCACATTGGGAGTGGAGCCTACTTTAAAAAAAAAAAAAAAAAGCGTTCGTCACTTCCTTTATGAGCCGTGTCTTCTCTTGGCTTCTGCGACTAAGCCCTTTCCTGTTTCCCTTCCTCTGATTGTTTAGTTCCTTGCAGGCTCCGTTAACACGCTCTACCCAATCCTTAAAAGGGGATGCACCCCAAACGTCCTTGGCTTTCTTCTCTGGTCAGGACGCGCTGCCCACCGACCACTGTCCTCACTGCCGTGGTTTCGTGGCCACTCCACGCTGTGGACCCTTCAGTCTTGCAGCCCCGCGTCCTAACCGGGCTCCCGTCCTCCACAGCCACCTGTCCACTGAGGACATGCCAGTGGAGACTCAAAATCCACGACTGCAAACCTGAACTCACCCTCTTCCCCCTCCAACCTGTCTCTTCCTTCAGGATTCACACTCTCCAGCTCCATATCACCGTGTATCCCTCCCAGAAAGGGGGCAGCTTTTCGAGAGCAGGGACGGCAAACCCACACTCAAATGCCCAGGTAACAAATTTACCTTTTACTTGAGAAAAAAGTAGAGCTCTTCTATGTAGTTTACAAATTTTGTCTCATTTAATACTCACGGCAACGCTCTGAAGTAGGTATCGTTATCTCTAGTTTACAGGTCGGTAAATTGAGGCACGGGGTATTGTAGTTTTGGTTTTGTTTTGTTTTTTAAATGGACCTTGCTCAATGTCGCTCCACTAGTAAGAGCCAAGATTTGGACGCAGGGACTCAGGTCTGGAGGTCAGTGCACTGTGCTCTCTCTAAGAGAAGAGAGTTGGGTGAAGGAAAATACAGAGCACAGGGCCCAGAGAATTGCAGAATGTTTGCTTCGAGGCAACCAAACTCTTCGCGGCTCTGCGTCTTAAACTTTTATTTTAGGTCTCCACAGCACTCCCCCACCTGTACATAAGGTTCTGTTCATTCTGTTTCTTCAGTCCCTCTCTCTCTCTCCCTCTGCCGAACCACAGCCTTAGTTCAGCCCAAATCATGTCTCAGTTGACTGCCACTGATTTGCGGGCCACCATTCTTTTTTTTTTTTTTAAGTGTATTTATTTATTTTGAGAGAGAGAAAGAGAGAGAGAGAGAGAGGGAGAGAGAGAAAGAGAGAGGGAGAGAGAGAGAGAGAATCCCAAGCAGGCTCCACATTGCCAGTGCAGAGCCCAATGTGGGGGTTGATCTCAAGAACCGCGAGATCATGACCTGAGCTGAAGTCGGACACTTAACCGACTTGAGTCACCCAGGCGCCACTGTTGGCCATCATTCTTGCCTCTCACTGGCCTGTGCTCGATAGCCGTGGTCAGCAAGGTTTTTTCTCTAAAGGGCCTGATAGGAAAAGTTTCAGGTTTTCCAGGTCATAAGTTTTCTATCACAAATACATAGCTCTGCCAACACAGCATGATGTCAGCATAGAACAAATGGGTGTGGCTGTGTTCCAATAAAACTTTATTTACAAAAACAGGCAACTCTTGCTCAGTGATATCACTACCACAGTTCTCATAAACAATCTTACTCCTTATATGGAACTAAATTCAACATGGTCCCCAAACCTTAGAGAATGTGGTAAAAATAGAAAAGTAAAGTACCGGGTAAAGTAAAAAGTAAAGTAAAAAACATGAGTGAATGCTTTTATAACCACAGGGCAGAAAAAAATATCTAAGCATTAAAAAAACAAAACAAAAAAAGTAATAAAGTTGAATACATAAAAGTTAAACACCTCAGTGGGGAAAAATAAAACAAAACATCACAAAAAATGTCGGTAAGAAATGACTAAGGAGATAAGAAACAAAGAATAGAAGAAAAAATACAAATGATCAAAATAGAGGAAAAGGTGTTAAATCCCATCAGGACGTAAAGTATGAAACTTAATACACACAAAAATCTTTTTCAGTTATCCTGTAGGCAAAACTGGTAAAGACTGCTTTATGTACAAGCACAGAATACAGACGGAATCAGATTCCCACACACTATTACAGGGCATATAAATTATACTGTCCTTTGCAAGGAACCAACCGGTAGATTTATCAAAACTAAAAAGTTTAAAGCTAGCACTTACATTTCAAAACACTCATCCTCAAACAGACTCACACAAATTATCCAAAGACTTATGAACATAAAAATTAACCACAGGGGTGCCTGCGTGGCTCAGTTAGTTGAGCGTCCAATTCTGGATTTCCACTCAGAATCTCATGGTCCTGATCTCGTGTCATGGTTCATGGGATCGAGCCCCACGTCAGGCTCTGCACTGACAGTGTGGAGCCTGCTTGGGATGCTCTCTTCCTCTCTCTCTATCCCTCCCCCTGCTCGCACGTGTGCATGCTCTGTCTCTCAAAATAAATAAACACTAAAAAAAAAGTTAGCGACAGATTTGCTTTTAATAGAAAAAACTGGAAACACCCTACGTGTTTATTGGTAGAGGGTTAGTTAAGCAAATAATGGCAGTTCTGCATAATGGAATAGTAGGCAGCAATAAATACTTTGAGGAAAGCTACAAAGCTAAGAGAAAGTGGCAAGTTGCAGAACTGTGTATATGTGTGTATGTGTGATGATCCTATTTCCATAAAATGTACAACGATAGGGCCGCCTGGGTGGCTAGTCGGTTTTTTAGCATCCGACTTCAACTCTGGTCACGATCTCGCGATTCGTTGAGTTCGAGCCCCGCGTCGGGCTCTGTGCTGACAGCTCAGAGCCTGCAGCCTGCTTCGGATTCCGTGTCTCCCTGTCTCTCTGCCCCTCTCCTGCTCGCACTCTGTCTCTCTCTCTCAAAAATAAAAAAACATTAAAAAAAATTTTTTTTAAATGTACAACCATACCTATCAGTTCAGATCTGCATACTTGTACACACACAGGAGGCTACATTTCAAGCAGGGGTTTTATCTAGAATGGACTAAAGGGTACTTTTTCAGTTTTAGATACATGCTTCTGTATTATTTGAATTTCTGTTGTAATAAGCTTGTAATAGCTGAGAAATAATTAAGCCACTTAAAAAAAAACACGAGACAAAACACAAAGTGATTGTATGTTCCTCCAAAGAACTTTCCAGAACTTCCCGCAGCTGAGATATAGGAGCCAAACTCCTTAGCGTGAAATGCACGTCAGCATGGCAACACGGCCCTGCCTAACCCTTCAAACTTTCAGTGAGTGTCTCTTCTGTGTCACATACAATTGTACTGCATTCCTCATAATATCCCCAGTTTTCAGAATATCCCAGGATGTACCCAACTTCTTTGCCTTTGCAAGGCCTTCTCCCTCTGTTTACAATCCTTGGCCTTCAGTATCTCTTAAACACCCCTTCACTTCAACCCCCTTCACAGGCAGAAACAATCCCTCCTCTGGGTACCCCCTCTGCCTTAAGACACAGCTGCCATTAACATTATAATACAGGGGCTCCTGGGTGGCTCCGTTGGTTAAGCGGCCAACTTCGGCTCAGGTCATGATCTCGCGGTCCGTGGGTTCGAGCCCCGCGTTGGGCTCTGTGCTGACAGCTCAGAGCCTGGAGCCTGTTTCAGATTCTGTGTCTCCCTCTCTCTGACCCTCTCCCATTCATGCTCTGTCTCTCTCTGTCTCAAAAATAAATAAACGTTAAAAAAAAAAATTAAAAAACAAAACAAAACAAAAAAAAACCATTATAATACAGCACCCATTAATACTGATTTCCCTAAGCATGGGTATGGTAAAATAACAGTATTAATAATTGCTAATTAAGTGCCTAAAAGGTGTTGGGCATGCTGGTCTCATTTAATCCTCATGATGAGGCCATAAAGTGAGCACCAGTCTCTCCATTTTACAGGTAAAGAAACTATGGCGTTCCAAGGTGAAGTCAATTACCCAAGGTCACAAAGGTTACCAAAAGTTCTGGGTTCGAAACGCAGATGTATCTGGCCACCGTGGTTTTATTTTTATACACGTGCAGACCTACAAAATCTCCCCCACCAGGCTATTAGCTTCTCTGTGAGGACAGATGTCCTGTATCTCTGTATCTTTAGCACCTAGCGCAAAGGTACATCGTAGACGCCCCGCAAATACCGAAGGAGAGGCAGGCCCTTAGTATTAGCACCATCGAGTTCCACCCCCTTGATGATGCAGGAGTCCCCACTCCAACTTCTCTCACACATGATCTGCTTCCGTGTGGATGGTTCCGAGGACGAGGACCGCCGCCTTTGGAGGCAGCCCGTTTCACACCCGATCGTTCTCCTGCGAGCTCTCCCTCACGCTGCTGGCATGTGCAGTCCCTCCGTTCTGCCCCCTCAACTGTAAATCAGCAGCACTGCTCCTTTAAATCAGAGGCGCTACAGACACTGGAAATACATTCTCCTTTCCCTCATCCGCTTTCTCCCTCCTCCCTTCTCTCTCCCAAGAAAAACCACCCCCTGCCCCAAGTGACAGGGTTTCCAGCCCCCCTCTTCCTTGCACTTGCCCTCCTCTGGACAACTTCAATTTGTTAATTTCCCTCCTACAATCAAGTCCTTATAAATGAGAAGCACTCTACGCAGAGAGCTACGTACTCAACAAGATGGCACGATGTCTGCCCGCAGACATCTTAGGGGAAATATAACATACATTAAATAGACAATCAGACGTCTACCTGTCATCATTTGGAAACTAACCTTCAAGGTGCTCCCATGCGTCGGGCATGCCGTTGGGTACTCTGAATGCACCATGTGATTTAAGTCTGATGATCATTGTTCCTGCTCTACACGAAGAAGTCTCAACAAGGCTGAGAAACGGCCCAAAGGCTCACTTGACTAGTAAACGACCTCGCCAGGATCTGAACTCCACTCTGCTGGACTTCAAAGCCATATTCCAAGTTTTGGGAAGGGAGACTCGGGCCAAGAGCAGGCAAGACAAGGGTTAATGGAAAAGCCTTGAAAGGCGCTAACTGGATACAAGAGGGGCAGGAGGAACGGGTACGGTGGGTGTAAGGACCAGCCAGCTAACGGGCAGGACAGGGTGGGGGGAAAAAGTCTGCTTATGGGGAAGAGTTTAATCATTCCTCTCGGGTCTGGTAGAGCTGAGGCGGGAGGCCATACGGAAGGACTGCAGGCTCTTGGGTAGGATAGGAATACACAAGGGCAGTGTTTTAGGAAAGTGGGTCTGGCAGAAGAAGAGAGGCAGAGATCACAGCCAGGAGCTTCTGCAGTAACCGCAGACATCTTATGTTTTGGACCTCAGCTAGGACGGCAGCTTCAGAAAATCGGATGAGAAATCTCACGGGCGTTACAAAAGACTCCTCTGCTAACAGTTGGATGTCAGACTAGAGATGAAGGGAGATTGTGCAGCCAAGACTCAAGAACGATTCTAAGGTTTCTGGTCTGGGGGAAGCAAAGAATGCTGCTATTGCTGCCAGAAATGGGACAGAGAGAGAGAGAGAGAGAGAGAAGTGATTTGCAGGATGAGAGGGGGATATTGATGTGGGCACGTTCAGCGATGGTGCACACAACGCAAGAAGTTCTTGCTGGTGGCGGAGGTCAGTTCCGCTGCCTTCAGACTGGGAGGACGCATTTTTGGGGTGACATCCTCATGATCGCTTTCGGGAGTCATTCTTACCATGGCAGCACCGATATGCCACTTACATAAATGACAAAAGCAACCTTCGGTGAAATGTGATGATTCCTTGGCTCAGCTTCTGGAAAGTACTAAGGCATGTTTGCGAGGAGGCCCCTGGAATCAGTCTGTTTTAGAGCTACACTGGGTAAGTCTTACGGTGACTCTTCAGCTCTTCCCGTCAAACTCCCTATGCCTACTTTCCATCCCGCACCCGCCCCCTCAAAAAAGGATTTTCTTTAAGTGACCTCGGTCACTGAGGAAAGAAGTTTGCCTCCTTTCACCCTGGATTTCAGGCTCAACTCTCCTGAAACACACACACCACCACCACCCCGCTTTCCCTGGTTTTCTCTACTCTCAAAAGCCTCTCTGTCTCATCTGTTCGTTTCTCCATTTTGACTCTGTAACATTACTTCCCACTTCTCTCCTCAAAGAGTACCCGGTTTAACTTTATGATTCGCCCGTTATACTTCTCCCTATGCTCGTCCAAGAAGAGGAGAGACCGTGTCTTCAAGCTGCAGGATGACCCAGACCCCACCTTCTACACAGGGTTAGCCCACAATAAACTACTTTTACGCTTAGCTACGAGACGGGATGCCAACAATGAAGCTTCGCCTGACTCACTGGTGGCTGCTGACAACCAACTGACACGATTACGGGTTAATACCCAATGCGTACGGTAAAATTTGGTACCGTTTGCTAGACTTAGGCAACGAAAATCCGGTTCCAGACCTGTTTCTCAGAGAAGCGTGCTAAATCTCCGCATGCCTGGGACAATCCCAGAGGCCCTACAAGAAGCAAAACCCAGCAGTGAGCTCGGAGTCTCCTGGTGGCCACCGCAGGTTTGCTGCGTACCAAGCACAGGCGTGCAGGCATTTTCGTTTCCAGGCCTCAACCAGAACTCATTATCCCACTGCAGCTTTAAAGGACAGCAGGTGTAAAAACGCAAAAGATGAGAAATATGCAGGACAGGCATTGTACTTTAATTGCAAATAAGAGAGAGACTAGTTTCAGTACCACGCGTTTGGTGCGAAACCATTTACAGTTCCGTGTAAACGGAATTTGGAAAACTTGGTTTTAAATCTCAATTACACCGAAGAGAGCAAAAACCACCAATGGAGGATCAGCAGTTTGAGGATATTCCTTTGGGGGCGGCGGCATCTGACTACAAGTAAGGCTTTAAGCAAGAATCTGACGATACGGGAAAAGCAACGCACCTGTGAGTTTGATTTTGGACAGCCGAGCCAAGACTCCTGGCAAATCATCCAGATGGAGTTTCATCTCTTTCCACTGCTTTTCATCCTTGGTCTCTCTCCCCACATCGAGTGAGCCCTCAATTACGGAGGCCGATTCCAGTTCCAGCAGTTCTTTGTCATTGGGCTTTCTGGATAAAGGTAGGTGGGGGGGTGGAAGAGGTCTCATTGCACAGGTCTCTGCTTTGGCCTGAGCCAAAGAGCTTCTCTCAAGGAAAGGGGACGCCGTGGGTTCTGGCTTCCGTTTTACTTGCTGGTTGAGGCTTCTGTTCAGTTGTGTGACATACTAAATAAAAAAAGTACACGTTACTATCCACCCAAGGCCCCAAAGGCTCTTAGACGGTTGTTTGGTAACACCGTCCGTCAGTCTGATACTGGACTTGAGAGATTTTCCTCAACCGTTGTAAACGTATGCTGAATCAATGAATGCTAGAATGTCTTCTACAAGGAAATCTCTATGCTAAGAGGTATAGAGACTATAATGCCTCAGCAGCCATTTTTAATTCTATGGTTTAGAAAGTCCTAGAAATTTAAGTTCCTTGAAAGAAAAATTTATTTCTTATTCATACCCTCCAGCATTTTCCTCAACACAGTACCACAAGCTGGAGGTTAAACGTCCAATACGGTGAAAAAGTTTTCTATCATTGAGAGCCCAAGTCAAACCTACTGTCGACTTTCAATGTTCATAGGTAAACAGAGAGGGGCTCAGCGGTGGGGTAGAATTCAGGACTAAGTGACATTAAAGCGCTGTGTATGTGGGAAGAACACGAGTTGTAGAGTCCAACAATCTCTCCTGCTTACCAGTGAAAAGTAATAACTACTACTAACATAGTAGGGCCCTTTCTGGTTTTATAGAATACATATCTTTACAGTTTATAAATTGTGTACCTTATTTAAGCTTCCAAAAGGCTATTTAAGAAAATGGATCACTGGGGTGCCTGGGTGGCACAGTTGGTTAAGCGTCTGACTTCAGCTCAGATGGTAATCTTGCAGTTCATGAGTTCGAGCCCCACATCGGTCTCTGTGCTAACAGCTCAGAGCCTGGAGCCCGACTCTATGTTTCCCTCTCTCTCTGCCCCTCCCCGACTTGCGCGCGCGCGCTCTCTCTCTCTCTCTCTCTCTCAAAATTAAATTTAAAAAAACATTTTAAAAAAAGAAAAAAAAAAAGAAAATGGATCATGATCATTATTATCTCTTTCTTTAACTTACAGAAGAGAAAACCAAAGCTCAGAAATAAAGTGACAGAGTCAGTGGCGAGTTAGTTGTATGTGTCCCTGGTACCTGGACCCACCTATTCTGATAACCAGTTAAGTGATTTTCAGTTACATCACAAAGACTTGAAATGACATACACTAGTCCTAGAAAGGAATGAAAACTCATGAATGAACAAGAGTTGTGTTTATATAAAAAAAGGCATTATATACATGCTTCTAAATATCCATTATCCTTGATCCCCAACTTAAGAAATCTAAACATCTCTGGAAATGTAAATCTCTTGTCAAAATAATGTTTCATTAAGATTTTGTTACTTTTAAGTTTTAAGGTGGCCGTTCTAAGTTAAAAAAGATGAGAGAAGTATCAAATCAGACTTTAGAGGATGAATTTGCTAACTGTTCATACCTGTGTCATAATTATGAGTTTTCAGCTCTCATTTCTCCATTCTGTACTTTTCTATTTGAGAAAATGGCAGATGTCCTCACTGGTAATTAGGAGTAAGTTACCCTGTGGCCCACGAGATTGTGGAACCAACAACCCAGAGGCCAGAGATGTATGAGCAAAGCTCACTGTAAAGTCCCTAGCAAATGACAAGATCTCAGTTTGCTTGAGTCTACTCAGAAGTGGCTGCATTTCCAAGACTTTTGGATGCAAGGCTGATGCGGGAACACAGGTCACACTGGTAAAGAAATTATTTCTACGTTTCTGATACATTCACAGAACCTTAAAAGAATTTAACGTTTTTTTTTTTTTGTTTGTTTGTTTTTATTTATTTTTGAGACAGGGAGAGACAGAGCATGAACAGGGGAGGGTCAGAGAGAGGGAGACACAGAATCTGAAACAGGCTCCAGGCTCTGAGCTGTCAGCACAGAGCCTGACGCGGGGCTCGAACTCACGGACCGTGAGATCATGACCTGAGCCGAAGTCGGACGCTTAACCGACTGAGCCACCCAGGCGCCCCAACCTTAAAAGAATTTAAAGAGATGTATGATAACGGTTCAGCTTTTCCTAATTTTACCCTAGGTGAAATATGCCAGAAGTTTCCAATCTTTCTCCAAACTTTATCAATAAGTTCACGATCACACTTTTAGCCTCGGACACCAGGGTTATTCTGGTTTCAATTAATAATCAAAACAAGGAATTGAAGTTTTGGATAAACTCGAGAGGACACTAAATAAAAATCTTTTTCAAGCAGCACTTCTTAAGGCTCTTCTGATAACAGGAATGTCTCAAATTCCCTCCTACAAAGAAAGAAAAGGCAAATAGCAGCAGAGTGGGGGTGTGCTTCTGAACATACCATGCGCCTGAGGAAGGTGAAGTGTTGAAATGTCATCCACTGCTTACGGACGCTCCTGAAAAGATGCATGAACTCGCGAGGGGATTCCTGCAGAGCTCTTCCTTCCAGATACCAGACACATCCTCCCACCCAACCTGTAACACAGAAAAGGGGAAAACAATGCTCCCATGATTAGTGCTCCTCACCAAATGCTGACGGCACCTACCCGGAAGCCAAGCCAGCCACCGCGGTAAGCAACGCTTGCGTGATGGGTCAGACCTCTGATCGGGTTTGCCAATCACTGCAGTGGTTCACCAAGGCAGCGTAATTCCTCAGCAGGGACGGGAAATTTTCCATTTGGGGATCATTACGCTTTGAGTATATTAAATGCTGTAATGCCCTCACTGTTGATCTTTTTGAGAAAATATAAATAAACAAGTCAGTCACTTTTAAAACAGAGGCACCTGGGTCGTTCAGTTGGTTAAGTGTCCGACTCTTGATCTCGGCTCAGGTCAGGATCTCACAGTTCGTGGGATCGAGCCCTGCGTTGGGCTCTGTGCTGACAGTGCAGAGCCTGCTTGCGATTCTCTCTCCCCCTTCCTCTCAAATAAACTTCAAAGAACATGTTTTAAAATGGCAGAAAATGAGAGACAGTTTTTCTCAGTAACAATAAACTGGTAAATACATTTCAGATTAATATTTTGGCCACGTTGGGGAAAACAAATAACCAAAAGGAAGGTGAAACAGTCCTCAGTGAAATGGGGCTGTATCAATCATGTCAGAAAGAAGCAAACCAGGGGCGCCTGGGTGGCTCAGTTGGTTGAGTGTCTGACTTCGGTTCGGGTCATGATCTCACAGTTTGTGGGTTCGAGCCCTGCATCGGGCTCTGGGCTGACAGCTCGGAGCCTGGTGCCTGCTTCAGATTCTGTGTCTCCCTCTCTCTCTGTCCCTCCCCCCTCACACTCTGTTTTTCTCCCTCTCAAAAATAAACATTAAAAAAATTGTTTTTAATTAAAAAAAAAAAAAAAGAAGCAAAACAGCTGTGTCTGAATTTGGCTTTTAATCAAACCATACATCCTCCCAAATAACAAATCCAATGCTTCTGTGTAAGGCCATGGAAGGGGAGGGTTTTATCACTTCCACGACACTAAATATTTCCGGTTCTCCCCCACCTTCACCCGTTGCTTCTCAGCGTTTCGTGCCATCGCGTCTTGCTGTGGGTGGCCGATTCAAGACAAGCGTGCCCCACTGCGGATTGTCCCTGAGCAGTTCCAGGGTAACGTCTAATCTTCAACTCATTTCTAGGGTCCTCATCCCTACTTCCCACTGCTGTCTCAGTATCTCGACATGGATGGGTTGTAACAGATAGGGTTTCTTCTGGAAGCCCAGGACAGACCTTACTGGCCTAGACGTGTGTGTGTAACTCCTTACTCTCCTCTAGGCACACCACACGTTTCACAATTTGCCCATCTTTGTCGACGTTTCCCTGCTTTTGGTGTCTTGCCTCTGCTCTCTGCCTGTCAAATTTTCAGAGCCTCTTTTCTTTTCGACTACTCTGGCACATTAAACTCGTTTCAGTGGCGCTTCTTACCGGAAACTTTCCATGTGTCTCCGCCATCTTATTTGGGGGTTCCTTGACGGCAGGGGTTCCCCTTTACTCACCTCTGCTCCGAGAGCTCAGCAGAGTGCTCTCTATACAATGACGAGATAACGTCTGATGACTGGATTTCCTACGTGACCTACGGGGACTGTGGGTAGCAGCATCACTGCCCCTCAGAACACATGGCAATTATCTTAGACTGGAGATGTCACTTCTTCACTGAAATCAGACTCTCCGACCTCGGTGAATTATGAAATACTTATTTTCCATACGTGTGAGTGTGCGTTGCCTGCATATGCGCACAGGAGGGGGAGAGCGACACTGAAATCAGTCCTCTGAAATTTCCTTTCAAATGAGTCCTCTGATAGTCAAGGGCTCGTTTTGTGTTTTTTAATTGGAGGGTGTATAATTTTCCTTTCATTGCCTTGATACTGTTCTTTGGGAAGATAGGACTTAAAAATTTTTTTTAATGTTTATTTTTGGGAGAGAGACAGAGACAGAGAATGAACGGGGGAGGGGCAGAGAGTGAGGGAGACACAGAATCAGAAGGAGGCTCCAGTCTCTGAGCTGTCAGCACAGAGCCCGACACGGGGCTCGAACTCACGAACCATGAGATCATGACCTGAGCTGAAGTCAGACACTTAACCGACTGAGCCACCCAGGCGCCCCGGGAAGATAGGATTTTAAAACAAGTTCTGAGGTCATTTGGTCCAATGAGAAGTACAAGTCGTTGGGAAGGAAAGAACCATCCTGGAAAATATCTCTCAAGGTTAAATGTGTCAAACCTAGATTTTCCAGAATAGTAGTAAGAAAAAAAAAAACAACAGCTAGGAAACCTCACGTTTAAATGATGAAAACACTTCATTCGGTCAAAACGTGTTGTATTTCTATGCATCAGTGCCTAGAGACTGAAAGACATTTCAGTCCTACTTAAGCAAATATAGGTTTGAAGGTCCACAGAGCTTACGATACTTAACATTAAAAATCTGCAAACACGTGCCCATATCCACTATTCGCACCAATACTGAGTTACCACGGTAGAGCTTTTCTTTTTGTGGGGAGGGGGAGGGGGGGAGGGGGGGAGAGAGAGAGAGAGAGAGAGAGAGAGAGAGAGCGCGAGCAGGTCTGTGCGTGCACGAGGCTGGGGGTGGGGTGGTGGAGAGAGAACCTTAAGCAGGCTCCGCGTTCAGCACAGAACCTGACACCGGGCTCGATCCCACAACTGTGAGATCATGACCTTAGCTAAAATCAAGAGTCAGACACCCAACCGACTGAGTCACCCAGGCGCCCCCATGAGGGTAGAGCTTTTAAAATGTGGTGCACACACAGGCACAACTGAAAGGTCCTGAATTTCTTGTAATGGCTACAAAACACTTTGAATTTTCAGAAGCAAAAGCAGACATAACCATTAGATGCCTAATATAATCCCCCTCTACCTCTCTGCCACCCTTTCCAACCACGTTGCTTCCATGTATCAGGCTCTCGTAACGACCTTCCAACTGGAACATTAGCAGGTTGTGTACTTCTTCCTGGCAGATTTTCTGGCAACTGTGCTCATGGGCTCAGGAAGCTAAACTGTCTATTAATTCCTCTCATACCAGCTTTGAAAAGACTGAGCCAGCAACAAAACACGGGAACCACACACGGCCCACTTACGGGAACTGGGGAACTCTGAGCGGTTAAGTGAGATTGTTCTCTAAGAAGCGGAAAGTACAGAACTGACAGGCAGAAAAGCAGCCAGTCGGAGGAATGCACACTGGAAAACCTCTGTGCAGAGGTGACCATTCAAACACGCGGAAAGGAGGAGCTCTCTGAGAATGAGCGCCTGGGGTCAGGATCAAAGAACGCTCACGGTCAGGGAGAACAGAAAAAAAAGAATCACGGACCTTGTAAGAAAACTTTTCATTACGAAAAATTTCCATCACACGCAATTACGTAAGAACACAGTGAGCTCCCACTACGTACTCCCCAGCTTTAACAATTACTACAACCGTGGCCCATCTGGTTTCGCCTATACTTCCTCTCGCTTCCCCCGCCTCCTTCCTTCTTTCTGAACCAGAAGGGACCTTTGAGATCATCTGGTCCAACTGCCTCCCTCATTTTATAGATGTGTAAACTCAATTCCTGATATGCCCCGAGATTACACAGCCAAGAGAGACCCATAAAATAACCTGGTTATTTTAACGTGTAATATTTCAAGTCAGTGTTTGTTATTTTATCAAGAGAAAGAAAGGAATTTCATAGAGCCGCTGTGCTCAACATTGCTGGGTGCTGCAGGGAGCATGTGACAGGTGATGCCTAAAAAAACGGTTCTGGGATTTGACCAGAAGGGAGTCCCCGGCCTCTCCTACCTACCTCCAATATGGACCTCGAACAACACATTCCTCAGCCGTTGGTTCTCATCAAAACTACTGGGGGGGGGCGGGGCAAAACAGTTCCCAGCCTCCTCTTTAACAGTTCTTTAGTGGGGCGCCTGGGTGGCTTGGTCAGTTAAGCGTCCGACTTCAGCTCAGGTCGTGATCCCACGGTCCGTGAGTTCGAGCCCTGCGTCGGGCTCTGTGCTGACCGCTCAGAGCCTGGAGCCTGTTTCGGATTCTGTGTCTCCCCCTCTCTCTGCCCCTCCCCTGTTCATGCTCTGTCTCTCTCTGTCTCAAAAATAAATAAACGTTAAAAAAAAATTAAAAAAAAAAAACCAAAAAACAGTTCTTTAGTATCTCCATAACGAATGAACAAACACCACGCATTGACAAACAAATACTGAGAGCCAACAATACACACGGGGTACCGTTCTGGGCCCTGGGGGCCCACAGATGAGCCAGAAGACAAACTGTCCCTAACTTTCACAGGGTTAACAGTCTAGTTGGGAGAAACACACAATAAGCCTGTATGTAAATCAACAATTACAGATTGTGCTGACCGTGGGGAGAGAAATAGGAGGGATGTGAGAAGAGAGGGGCGGGGGTGGAGGGTGGGCTCTACCTTAAACAGGGTGGTCGGGGTAGGCATCTCTGAAAAGGTGGCACTTGAGCCGAGACGGGGCAAAGGGCCACGGGGGCGCAGACCGCCTTCAACGTAGAGTTGTTACAGGTCTTTCAAGTGGGAGGATGGCCATCAGGGGCCACCGCCGACGGTGGAAAGCCAAAAGTTTGAGCGGGGCGGTGCACCGCTCTCTGTGGTTGTCACCATCTGTGTCACTTCATCACGACAACGTTATCTTCGCTGTCATCACAACCCTTTCTATGGGAACAAGGCTTCCGAGCGACGGCAAGGCGCTCGCCCGTCCTCACCAGGGGAGCTGACAAGTCACTTACACTTGCAACTAGGAACGGAGGCTCTGAGCAGCCAGGAGGCTCGGGGGGCCCCAAGGTTCTCCTCCGTCCTCCCGCGCAGCCTCCGCTCGGAAAACCGAAAGCAGCCCCAGACGCCAGCCCCCCGGGGGAGGGGGCCGGAGGCGGCGTGGACCCCAGGGGCCACAGCACGACCCTCGCTCCCCGGCCTCTTCACTGCAGGCTGCTCCAAAGCTCACTTCCCCCCACCGGTACCCAGCCGACCTCGCCAAGGGCTCCCAAGGTTGCAGCCGGCCGGAACCGCGGCGCTGCACGTGGCAAAAAGATGAGAATTTTCCCACAGTCGCGGCCAAGGGCGGGCGCCGTACCTGTCAGGAGGCGTGAGGAGAGAGTGTGCGGGGATGCGGCCATACCGCACGAGTCCGGCGGCTCCCCGGGGTCCCCCGTGTCCTCTCTCCTCACCGGCTGCTGGGCGCCGCCATCTTCCTTCCCCGCCCCCGTGGGAGGAGAGCCGCTTCCTGTGCGTCACTTCCGGAGGGCGGGACGCGGCGAGACAGGGCCGTGGCTGCAGGTGTTTTCGCGGGTTGGGCGGGAGCGTGTGGAGTTGGGAGGTCGGAGGCCTGAGGTCCTTTCGAGAAACGCGAGGAACACGGAACGGCCAAGGCTTCCGGGGAGGAGAGGACGGCGGCCCCGCACCTTTGTTTCCAGAGGTTTCCAGGCGTTTTCTGGCCGGATCCCAGGGCCTCGTGCGATGGGCCGGGCTGGACACCGCGCGTTTCAAAGTCACGTTTGGGATGCTTCTTGCTGACTGTATCGTCAAGAGGAACTGGTTCTTGGAACGATGCCTCCGCCTTCCGATCTGACCAGTTGCAGCCTTACCGTGTTAGCTATCAAGTGGGGAGACCGGTGAACTCAGGGTTGCTCGTCGGACCTGAGCCACACCAGGGAATCCAATCACCAGAGCATCTCAGGATGGAGAAGGTGCGTGTGGGGCTTGACCTCGGGCTCCGGTGGGAGGGCTGCATTCGAGTCCTCACTTCACCTCCTGCCCTTCTGACCCGCTGGAGCAAATTACAGAAGCCCTCTGAACCTCACTTAGGGGTAATAACATATATTTCGTTAAGAGGGTCCCAAGAATTAAATATTACGTCTTTCTAAGGGGGAGACAGACGCCCACTACGGATAGGTTCTAATAATGACCATTGGTGTTGTGATTACCAGAGCAGATCTTAGAAGCCCTCCCTTCCTCTGTTGTTCTCTTATTTTTTTTTTTTTCCTTAATGTTGGAGTTCCCCAAGTAAAAGGACTGAAGAAAAAAGATTCAGTTTTTGAAAAAGAGGAGAGAAATAGGGAGCTGGGTTCCATAAGGGCAATTTCTGGCTGTCTTCCATGGTAGCTAATATTGCTAGACACAGGATACTGAAAATACGATTCTTCTGAGCTGTAGAAGCTTGCCCTGTACCAGTGGGGGTGGGAGGGGGTGTCAGTTAACGGGTTCAGTGTGATCGGGTAATTTAGAAGATATTGCAGAAATACAGATGAGATAGCAATTCTAATTGGGTCAGGGAAGGCCTCAGAGATTTGAACTCTACTTAGAGGAACAGATTTTTTCCTGCATGCAAGGGAAAGAACACTCCATAAAGAGAAAAACAGTATCCAATACTATCTTAAAAGTTTTCACACTCCTTATACTTTATCATACGCTTTTATAAACATTTGACGTTTATATCCATAGCATTTTAAGGCTCAGGGTTTTAAGTCATCTTCCCACAGTCACCGAGCTACTGAGCTCCAGAACCAAGACTGGAACCCTTGACACCTGCTACAGTGTTATTTCCACCATACCGTACAACCTTATTCACCAAGCATCTTGAAATGTCACAGCTTCTGAGATTTATAAAGCACTGTATTTCAACCTTGGCTGTCCGTCACAGTCACCCAAAGGGCTTTAAAAATTACGGATGCCTGAGCCACTTCCAGACCAATTAAATCAGAAAGGGTGTGGAATGGAAGGACGAGACCTGTAATTTTCTTTTTAAGCACCACAGGTGATTTTAGTACACAAAACTGAGAATTACTGCGTTTCAGCCTTTTTTTTTTTTTCACTTGATGATACAGCTATGTCTAAAAGATTGGTTAACATGAATGTTATATTTCATACACTCAGAAAATTGGAATTCCCAAGTGCTCTTGGCTTATGATAATCGAAGCGTTTAATAGACATGTACCTTTTTGGGCAACAGATTTTTCCTTCGTTGTAAATCCTTTCTAAAAACGGGGCAAGGTATGATTAAGTACATGAATTAATGCATAGGTTCTTACTTATTGGGAGAAACCAGAGTGAAATGTGAGAAATGCCTAAACGATGAATACCTCCTGGTATGATCGGTCAGGAAGAACATTCCCCTGTCTTGTGATTGTGATTATGTTAGCCCACGTCAATAGTCTCAAAGCATATTCTTCCTGAAAAGTCATCCTTGGAGGTACTTCTGGAAAGAACAGCGTTCCATGGCTACCTATAATGCCCATAGCTGCAAGGGAAGCTGTGACTAGCTTAATTATGCCAATCACAGTTCATCACTGTGGACCTAGCCATCTTGCTGTCACAAATCATATTAAAGTGACATTAAAACTGAGGAAGAAGTAGGAAGTGGATTTGGGGTAAGCATCTAGAAGTCTGCCACAATTTTGTTGAACCCTGTTGTTTCCAAACATTTTGAATGCAACCCATTTTGTGAAATACCGTGAAAACTTGGAAAATGCTAGCCTTACACACACACACACACACACACACACACACACACACACACACACACAGTTTAGGAGATTGCATCATATTCGTACTGACGATTTTTACTTAGTCTTCGGTGAATCAGACTTCCTGATTTGGAACTATCTTGTTTCATTAGACTTCTTTTTCCTGGACAGGTTTCTTTGGGAAAAGACATATACGAACCCCTGCCCTTTGCAATGTGTTTTCAATGTAGGTCGATTGGACTTGCAGGGGGTAGGGAGGCCTCGAACATCTGTGTAGCTCGACCTTTCCAATTCATAGATTTGGAAAGTGAGGTCTAGGGAGGTTAATTTACTCTAAGTGAGAGAACTTCCTCTCTAGACGTGCAGGTCAACATTTTTCCATCTCATTAGAAATAAAACCTTGGTGTGCAAGCGTGATTTGTTCCAGACACATGCTTGCAATCCAAAGCACTCGTATATCAAAGCGAATTTCAACAATCTTTGGCTCAGTGGTGATCATGTGACATTCAGCGTCAGATACGGCTCATATTGCAAGACATCGCTCGTTTATCAAGTTAAAATTTATTAGACGTGTTTGCTCGTCTTGCAGAACACTCGCAGAACAAGTTACTTGCAATCCAGGGTTTTACTTGCCTATTGTCATTCTTGCCCTTTACTCCACCTGTAATGTCTTCACTAATGAGATGCTGGAAGGTGTAGATGTTAGGCGGCATGCTGCTGAGAGTCGAGCTTTTGGAAGAATGGTCAAAGAGATTAAAAGACTGGGTTTTGTCTTCACATCTTCTCCTTGGGTTCAGTCTTTTGAGATTTCTGGTCTTCGGTTTTCTTCTCTTGGAATATACTACCACCCCCCGTCACCTTTGATGGTTCTTCTGATCCCATGATCTTGGAGGACGAGACAGGCCTAGGTGTATTCCTTGCCTGAGACAGCTCTCCTGCTTTGAAAGGGACTCAGACTCGTTCTAGTCGTCTGGGCTCCCACCTGGTCTGGTGCTGCTCACCGGAGTTAGGGTTTCCCCATAACTCTATGTGTCCAGAGCCTTACTCAATAATAAACAGTGGCTTGGGGTGCCTGGGTGGCTCAGTCAGTTAAGTGTCCGACTTTTAGTTTAGGTCATGATCTCACAGTTTGTGGGTTCGAGCCCTGCGTCGGGCTCCGTGCTGACAGCTCAGAGCCTGGAGCCTGCTTCGGATTCTGTGTCTCCCTCTCTGTCTCTCTCAAAAATAAATAAACATTAGGGGCACCTGGGTGGCTTAGTCAGTTAAGTGTCCACCTCCGGCTCAGGTGGTGATCTCTGCAGTTCGTGAGTTCGAGCCCCGCGTCACGCTCTGTGCTGACAGCTTGGAGCCTGGAGCCTGCTTCAGATTCTCTGTCTCCCTGTCTCTCTCTGCCCCTCCCCCACTCATGCTTGCTCACTCTCAGAAAAATGTTTTTTTAATTTTAAATAAATGAACATGTAAAAATTGCTTAAAAATAATAATGAACAGTAGCTTTTATCTGCCTTTATCCTCTTTTGGAGGCTTAGGAAAGGTAATCTGCTACGACCTGAGACAGCTCAGGTGTGAGGAGGTGTGGCTATCTCAGGATTCTGCCCCTGGCTGTCTGTCTCTTCAGGACAGCCCTACTGAGTCTGGGCCGGTCAGGAGAGAGGACTCACACCCATCCTTTGAACAGGAAATTTAACATACAGATGCACACGTACAGAATTGGTGACTGAGCAATCGGGAGGGTAAAGAGGGATCTGTGAGGCGTCGGAGAGGTAGCACCTGTCGGAAGCAGGTATCACCTGTCTGGCTGGGAGAAGAAAAGGGAGAGGTCAGGATTGTTACAGTTTAGAGACTTAGGGGAACAGGGCTGCTCGGGTCTCCAAGGGGGACCTGACCGGGCTGGTTCTTGAAGTGTCAGAGAAGCCACACACCAGGGTGGTCTACTGCTGGCGAGGATAGGCATGGGAGGGAGAGGCACCCGAGCTGCCGGCAGCCCAGCAGCAGGTGGGAAGAGGGGGCCCCTTCTCCCGGTCCCAGCCGCGCAGCACTGCTGCCCCTTATTGGCGTGAGCCCGCAGGTGTGGGGCGTGCCGGCTCCCAGCTCCAGCAGGGCTGAGGCACGGGACACAAGCTAGGTTTGGAGCCAGGGCAGATAAACCCCCCAGAGTTCTTGTCGGAACAGATGTCCTCCCCTCCCTGTACGGATTAGAGCTTAAAGAACAGCCTCCTGTGAGCTTCGAACAGCTCACATCGGTCCCCCACATCTGCTGATACTTCCTCCAGGGTAACTGACCACATCAGGATCTGATCGAGGCCAAGATGATGCCAATCAGATAGGACACCTCAGCTGTAACCTGCCGGCTGCTCTTTTCCCCCTCAGCTCCCCGGGGCTTGGTTCCACACATGGTATCTTGGTATACCGGGAGTGGAAAAGTGCCGCTCCACAGTGCAGAAAAAGGAAAACAAAACAAAACAGGAAGATGTACTATAGGAGGTTCTACTCACTGCCATGGCCTTCTGCCTTCTTTAATAGTGGCCTCATTTTGTTAAGGGAAGCAGTGTGCCCAGCCCCAGGAGGTGAATCACGATCGCCTTAGGTCAATCAGATTTACCTCATCCGCATTTCCCAGAGTTTCTTCCCTCCAGAGGTGGCCACGTTGCACAGCCTGGCTAAAGAAATAGGTGAAACCTGCCCGCAAGGTTTCTGGAAATAATTGTTTACTGCTAAAAAAAAAAAAAAAAAAAAAAAGGCATGCAGAAGAAGGTGCTTTCTTGATCTTTCCATTTAATACTCAGGAAGCAGGGCTGAAGAGTGTGATTCCTGGAGCCAAGGCAGCCATATTGCGACTAGGAAGAGACTAGCAGAGGTCGGCAGGGTGTAAGAGAGAGAACAGAGCCCAGTTTCTGGATGAAATTGTTGAGTCACTGCAGCAAGGCTGTTAGGTCTATCTACAGACTTATTTCTCCAGGCGTGTTTTTATGCTTAAGCTAGTGTGTAGTTTCCTGTTCCTTGCATCCTGGATGATTGATCAGTTCCACAAGTAGGACAGGGGAGCCCAGCAACCTGGCCTCAAAGCTTGTTGAGGACCGAGGATGTAGAGAAACACCTGGAATCATTGCCAGACACCCAGAAAGCAGGTCACGTTCCACAAAAATAAATTTGAACGTGGTGGCTGTTTCTAATACGATACAGAAATCCACAGTGGTTTAGGTAACACAAAAATAAAAGAAGCAGTTTTGTGCACATTAGCTTCCTGTCCTTTTGCTTGCTATTTTCTGTGTGCCCAACTCCTTTGATGACATCAAACTGTCCTGCTTCCCCACACCAGGAAAGCATTCCTTTCCTGGTCCCCTCCACGGCATCCTGGGGCCGAGTGGAAAAATAGGATGAAATGTTCACGCACGGCAGGAGGCAAGGCCTGTTGGGCGCTCTGCCTTGAGAAAATCATAACCCAGAAAGAGCATCCTCAAGCACGCATTTTCTCTTAGCTACTGGGAACTCTTAAAAGTGGTTCTGAGGTATTTTGGCAAGTGAGCTGTCAATATTATAAAAATAAGAGAATTCGAAGGTACAAGAAGACAAATTAATAAGGCAGGTTAATCAGAAGAATCCCAGAGAAGTTATTCTCACAACAATACTCATTTATAAGCTCCTAGGAAAGCATGGACATCACATCTTTTCTAAAATTAGGTCCTAATTCTCACCTCTGGACTTCCTTTCTCCCTGCATTTATTCAAGGCCAGTCAAGAGCAGAAAGTGCACATGTTGATCCCTTTTTTGAAATCAAAAACAATGCGTGTGTAGAAAAATAATGTCACTTATCTAGCACTTACTTTGTATTAAATGCCTTGTCGTGGCGTCTCAAGTCACTTCTGCAAGAACCTTGATAGGGGTTGTTTGCGTTTTCAGATGAGAAGAGTTTGAAACCATCAAAGGCTAAATAGTTTTGTCAAGTTCACACGGCTAGAAAGTAAGTGCCACAAGTAGAATTTAAACCTTTCTGATTCCATGTGTTCTTAATCCTACTACTGGATCGTCTCCCATATTTTATGTATTATGGAGCCCTCATTATCTGGCATTTTTTCATACCAGTCTAGAGTTTCATGTTTCCTCAAACTAGTGAAGTTCTTGAAGTTCAGCCTCAAAAAAAAAAACACAACTACTTGATTTTACATTTTCTGACTTGGGTTAAATTTCCTTTGACCTCAGTTTCCATATTTATAGACCAGGAATCCTAATACCAGGTCTGCCACTTAAATTACATTGCACTTTCCGTATTTAATGAGAGTTCGTGTCTGGACATCCCCAAGTAATACTCATTCTGGAGGTCTACCTAAGACCTACTGAATCAAAAATCTTTGGGGGTGGCCCAGGAATTCCACAGTTAAGGCAAATGACTTCATTATTTTATGAAAACCATATAAGCTTTGTATAAAAAAAAAAAAAAAGACGTCAAGAGTGCAGAAAAAACGTTTCCAGGAGAGAGAGCTACCCAAAGAAGGTGATGGGAGGGTGGAGAAGGGACACCGCGATGGTACAACCCATTCATTAGATTCTTCCTGCCTGCCAGAACTTAGTAGCTTGTGCCATCTTATCACATTTCGCCTTCCCTATAGTCTTATCACAAGTTATTATCCACCTTTTATAGATAAAGTAATTGAAGTGCGTAGTCTTTGAGAAATCCACATTCGTTTCCTAGAGCTTCTGTAACAGAGGACCACACGCTGGTTGGCTTAAAACAATGGTGGTCTCCCCTGGAAATTTGAAATCTAGATGTCAGCAGGGTCGTGTTCCTTCTGAAGCCTTTATGGGAGGGACCTTCCTTGCCTCTTCCAGCTTCTGATAACTCCAGGCCTTTCATTTCTTGGCTTAGGGCCGCAGAGCTCCAACCTCTGCCTCTGTCTTCAGTGGCCATCTTCCTTCTGTGTCTGTGTCTTCACGAGGTATTTGGTGTGTGTGTGTGTGTGTGTGTGTGTGTGTGTGTGTGTGTGTGTCCCAACCTCCCTTTTCTTATAAGGACGTGAGTCACTGAACTAGGGCCCACCCTAACAACCTCCTTTTCATTCGATTACATCCACAAAGACCCTACTTCCGACTAAAGTCACGTTCATGGGTCCCTGGGGGGATAGGACTTGAGCATCTCATTTTGGCGGACACAGTGTGACCTCTAACACCACCCAAGGGTACAGTGGCTGGTGAAGCATGGAACTAGATTCGAAGTTAGGTGATTCTAGAATCTCTCCCTTTGGCCGTCAGCCGCCACACGGCCATCTCAGTGAAGGCCCTGGGGAAATCGTACAGCAATGCCTCGAGAAACAGGAAGGTGTAAGTGAAAAAAAAAAAAAAAGTCTTGCAACTATTCAGTAAAAATTTATTTACAAGAGGTTGGTCTCAGACATTTCCTCTGCAGCAGTTAGATGCCAAATGACTCCACAGGGTTTTGAGGTAGAGAAAGTTATGAGCTAAGAACTTTATACCCAACAATTCGTCTTTCGGTGGGACAGGCGGGCATTCTCAGAAATGCAAAGGCTCAGAAAATATTCCACTTGTTGAGCAACTATTTGAAGCTGCATTCCAGTGGTTCGTAGGGTCTGGGATTGTATAGACCACAAAAAATTTCAAAAATCACATAGAAACCAACACAGCATTGCCAACAACTCCGTGAAGGCGTTTTAAAACAAATCAAACTACCATCCAGGGTATGTTAGGATTGCTTCATAAGAGATAGATCATTTTCATGCCAAAAATATTACAAAGGGTATAATCTGATAGCCATTTAAGTTGAATAGTTTTTGCTCTGTGAAAAAAAAAAAATACTCGTATTTAATATATTTTACCCCAGGGTTAGCGAAGACCTTTGCCACAGATAAGATCTCATTCATGAATGGGTGTTTGAAAAAGCAGGAACCGGGGCGGGAAAGCAAAGGAGGACATCAACTGAGTTCTGGCTAGCCTGATTTATGCAACCGAGGGAAAAATATCATTTGAAACTGACCGTAATCATTTCCATTTTCTAAGGGAAGTTTCAGTGGGAACATAAATCCAGGTAGTGCTACTTTCTTGCACGTGCAGAGAGGATGCTGGAGGGTGGGGGTGGGGATAACTTGCTCCCTCCACTGACATCTGGGTTTGCACTTAGTTTTTCCACGTTCTCCTGAAAATACCCATGAAAGAACCACTAGTCTAAAATGACGATTTGCACTCACACATTTAATTAATTCTCTCCCCCCCCCACACACACACCTCCACATTCTCTATGAAAAGAACATGTGTGCCTGTGAAATCGGGGGTGGTGCCCACTTGGCTGGAATTTCTAAGAACTCCTGCAAATTTAGAGCATAGGTGAGGCCGGATTGTGACAAGAGCCCATCAGTCCGCGATTTCAGGACACATAAAGGGTGAGACTCCCGCACAGAGAAGGAGGAGGGGCCACCAAGCAGAATTCAACCAATGCCCGCCTCCCCGGACTCAGAGCTAGAGGGGCCGGGAGCCAGGACAAACAATCCAGGATTGAGCGTCTCAGGTACAGACACAGAGGCCGCTTGAAGCATTCGGTGGCCTTTCTACTTGGAACGAGTTCCCGGGCTCAGGAAAGCAGGTCAGCAGCAAAGCTGGCTTAAGACAGGAAGGGGGTCTGCTCTGGGAAGAACCACCCTGGAGCATTGCCCTGCAGCCCTGGCCGAGTGTGAGCTAGAACTACAATCAGGAACAGGAGCTCTTAGGTTCCTGCCTTGTATCTATCTGTCCCCTTCCTCTCCTGCTAGGCAGATGGGTCCCCTGTCCGGTAGAAAGGAACATCACAGTAAGTGAAAATGTGACTCCCTTATCACAGTAACAAGAGACCTCTCCATACTTAAGAAATGTGCAGCCTTTACTAAGGGACTGTACTACGGTAATAAACAAAGCCGCAGACCTATATGGCTTGACACAAACCAAAGGTTTACGTCTTGCTCACTTCAAGCTTAGTGCGGGCTGGGTGACTTCAGGATTACCGTCCTCCAAGCAGGACTTCAAGAATCCAGGCTGTTTCCACCTTGTGACTCCACCATTCTCAGGATATGGCCTCTATGGTCACCACCTCAGAGGAAGAGAATGTGAAAGACTCACATATGCTCTTAATTCCCTCTGATCATACGTGGTAAATGTCTCTGACGTTCCCAGCTCACTGCTCGGAACTGATCAGATGGCCCCACCCAACGTAACTGCAATGCATGAAAAAACACCAGCTTTCTGTGTTAGGAGAGAGAATATCGCAGGCTGTTCATTCTCTGCACCGTAATCTATGGCTGTAACGTAATCCCAGACATAGTGCCTAAATGATTCCAAAGTGTTTGAGGAAGAATAATGAGCGAGAACAGCTAAGAAAAGTCAGAAAACAAAACGGAATAAGATAGGGCTCTCCACTAAGGTATTAATACGTCTGGAAAGTGACCAATTGCAGGGCGCCTGGGTGGCTCCGTCTGTGGAGCGTCAGACCTCAGCTCAGGTCATGATCTCGCAGTCTGTGGGTTCGGGCCCCGCGTCAGGCTCTGTGCTGACAGCTCAGAGCCTGGAGCCTGCTTGAAATTCTGTGTCTCCTCTTTCTCTCTGCTCCTCCCCCGCTCATGCTCTGTCTCTCTCAAAAGTAAATAATAAAACATTTTTAAAAATTTTTAAAAAAAGAAAGTGACCAATAGCTAAAATAACTTGGTGGTACTTGCCCAAGAATAGATACCAAGACCACTGAAACAGAATGAAAAGAATGAGGACAGACCAAAGACTATGTAAGTATCTAGCATATTTAGATAAGGGCGATAGGTTAAATCAGTATGGAAAAGAGTGCATATATATATATATATATATATATATATATATATGTATATATGTGTATATATTTTTATTTTTATACGTACATATGTACGTAAATTTTTATCTAAATTCAAATTAACATATGGTATAATAGTAGTTTCGGGTATACAATACAGTGATTCAACACTTGTGTATAACACCCAGTGCTCATCACAACAAATTAGAATGTTTATACTAAAAACTGGGTAGGAACCACTGACTCATCACATGAGAAAAAAATGTTATGTCTATACCTCACACTACTCTCTAAAGTTTATTCCAGATAGATTAAAAATTTTAAATGAGTTAATAAAAGAACAAATAAGCTTGGGAAGGATAGTCCAAGTACAGCTTAAATCATAGAATCCATAAAGATTAAGGTGTGTGCATTTTTTAACCTAAAAATCTCAAACTTTTCTGTGTTCCAAAGAACAAATCAAGTCAAAAGGCAATCAAAAATGGGGGAAAATTGCATCGCACAGGACAGACAAGGAAATACTGCTATTGAGATGTGAACAGCCTTAGAGATAAATACTAAATGCACAAAAGCATATGAACAGAGAGGAAGATACACATTTTTTCAATAAATATGATAAAAACTTCAGTATCATTGGGGTGCCTGGGTGGCTCAGTTGGTTGAGCGTCCGACTTCAGCTTAGGTCATGATCTCCCGGCTGGTGAGTTTGAGCCCCGTGCCGGGCTCTGTGCTGACAGCTCAGAGCCTGGAGCCTGCTTCCGATTCTGCGTCTCCCTCTCTCTCTGCCCCTCCCCTGCTCGCACTCTGTCTCTCTCAAAACAAATAAACGTTAAAAATTTTTAAAAAATAAAACAAACAAAAAAAACTTCAGTATCATTAATGTAAGAGAAGCACAAATTTAAAAAAGTGATATAATGCAAAGATATCTTTTGAATTGGCAAAGATTAAAAAAAAAAGAATAGTTATCAGTCAGTGCTATTAAATGTAGGATGATGAGGAACAGGATCTTGTGTACTCTCTAGAAGAAGCCTCCAAAAGTTCTAATCTGTGCATTCTGCTTGTAAGGATTTATCCTTACAATGGATTGGTAGAAACAATTGTCTATGAAAATAGTCACTCAAGCTCAATTTCAGGAGCAAAAATTACATTTGAGAGCAGCCCAAAGGTTCAGTTCCCGGTAAATCTCCAATAATACGTCTTGACTAAATAAATTATTTTATGTCCATATGCTCAGACATTGTAAATATCGTTGTAAAGGCTGTTTATGGGCATTAAAACGTTCATAGGCTCTTTTTGAATGAACAATGCAGGTTACCTACGCTATGTTCCTGTTTTAATTCTGTAGACTTTATACATGCATTAAAAATTCTAGAAGCATGTGTTCAAAATTAGCGGTGGTTACTTCTGGTTGGGAGAATTAAGGCCATTTTAAATGTTCCTTTTGATTGTATTTTAAAACATATCATATAATAAGCATGCCTTAATTAAAAAATGGACACGGGAGAGGGGAAAATAATTGTGGACTCCTGGACTCCCGGAGCGCCCACTGCCAAGATCTGGAACGTGGGTCAACAAAAGAGAACACCCGTTTTGCCCTCATGGCTCCCTAAAAACACATATTTCAGAGTTGGCTGCGTGCTTTGTGGGCAGCTCTGTATTCCAAGGGCTGAGTTTTGCAAACAAGCTTAGCAAAGTACAGCGTGTGCCCCTTCAGGTGGTTTTTGGAGCTCATCAGGTATGAGTAACACTAGCTCATTTATCTCTGGATGAGTTCGTGTGGAGCACGGAGGTGCTGACAGACCCTGAGCAGAGAACAATGTTTATTTATACCTGCACACAATAATTCATGTCTCTCTAAATGTGGGACTCTCTCCTCATTTGCTCACAGTTTGCAAACATTTGCAGTTCTCTCCACTGGTGATCCCTCGTTTGGTTTGGCTGGGCTTGCGCAAACGGCGAGGGAGCATGACAGAGAGTGGAGCTGAATGCTGTGATTCATTCACAGAAAGGGAGCATTTGCTTCCACTGATGTATGTGGGGCACGCCGAGATCTCTGGACTTGGTTTTGCACCTTGACAACTGATTAATATCTGCATTGTCTGCACTGTAGAAGAAGTTTTTAGCTGTGTGTGTGCGTGTGTGTGTGTGTGTGTGTGTGTGTGTGTATTGCCAGTTGGGATCCTGCATTTGTGGCTATCGAAAGCCTCTACAGAATGAACATTCCTATAAGCCAGCGTTTATTATGGCAAATTTCAAATATATAAAAAGCAAAGAAACTTGTATGATAACCCTCCCCCAATATGGGGTGGGGTAATTGCGTCAGCAGTCATCGACACGTGGCCGATCTTATCTTCTCTGTAATTCCAGCTGCCCCCCCCCCCCCCACCAGCCAGCACACCAACTGTTAAACCCTGCTAATGTCAATGGAGGTGGAGTTCAAGTCGCAAGTCCAGGTAATTGTGAATTGTAGGGTGAGAAAGAATAGAGTAAAAGAGTGGGGAGCCCGATAGACCTGATCTGCATCAGGCTTGACCACTGTAATTTGCTGGTTGACTGATCTTAGGCCGTTGAACTTTTCTGACCCTCATCTGTAAAATGGCATTATAGTGTATAATTTGTCGGACAGCTAAATTAAACCCGTGGTACCCTTAAAGTACCATCCCCTGTATCCAGCAGGTACTTACTTGTTACGTGATTACTGTTTCTATGCCTCTATCTAGAGTAGTCCATCTGAAGTCTAGAAAGTCCTCCACACGATTAAAGTTCCTAAAGAGGCCGATGAATAATCATTACCCACTTGCTGAGGTCGTTAATCAGGAATGAGTACCTTTTGGGAGCAAAATATGGAACTAGCCATTATATTTAGCATAAGCTGCTTGCTGCCTTCTCGATGTAAACGGCAAATACCACCTACCAACATTGTGCAAAATTTCACCAACATCTGCCTGAACAAATGAAAGGAAATCCGCACCCCCCCACCCCCCTTGGCTAGCCATTTCTTTGGGTGAATTCTGTAGGGGTAAATAAGGCGATCATCATGCCCTCATCAGCCGAGCCGATTAGTTTTCAGCCTCGGTTGTCAGTCTGCCAACGAAAAACAGAGCAGGTACACTTCGGTGGGAAGTTAGGGTGTTAGGGAAGGTAGGAAGCCTGAGGTTGGGGTGCGGGGACAGTGGGGCTTTGATCGGGTGGGGGAGATACGGGAGCATGACTCACCTGGAGAATGTGTGCTGAATGGGGAGAAAAGTCACTGAACTTGGCCACAGGGAACACCGTGGATAAATGTCAAACCGTGTCCCAATCCAGTTCGGGGTGTGGGGTGAACACAGCGCAACCTCCCAGCTCAAAATCAAGAGTGATATGTCCTGGTAGAGGCCCATTCGTTTCTTAATCGTTCTTCCCAATGAGTTTCTGGTCCGAGGCAAGCCACGCTGCCCTAATAAGTATTCTTATCATCTTGGCTTTGAGACATGGGTTTGTCTCTCGTGTTGAAAGGATCTATCTGTCATTACCGTGCCGTGGCAGGCACAGAAGCCCGCTTGCGTAGATCTGCTTCAAGGAAGGTCCCGCTGATCGCCGGGATGGGGAGTGCGTGAGATCGAGCCCCATGCGCACCATGGAGCCTGCTTAAGATTCTCTTCTCTCTCTCTTTCTCTCCATCTTCTCTCCCCGACCCCGGCCCCTCCCCTGCTCACACACACTCCCTCTCTCTCAGAAAAAATAAATAAAATTAAAAAACAACTTGGCATTGTGATGCTGTTCCTTCATCCCGGAATTAACCTTTCAGAATTTTCTTTACAAGCCCCACAGTTCTCTTGGCCATGTCTTTTGTTGCCAAATAGACAATGACCTATCCCTTCCCGGCCTTCTTTCCGGAATGAAGAAGATGATTCTTTCATTCTGCCCTTCTCTAGCAATGCCTTGACCTTTTAACTTTTCCTTCTCCAAGTATACTTTTCTTGAAGGTTTTCAATAGTTTTCTTTAAAGGGGCGTCTCACATGCAATCAAGACAAGGAAAGTTTCTGTTGAAGTTATCTGAGTCCACATGTCACATTCGTTATTTAGTTCAGCCACGAGTCAACATTTCTTTATAGGGGCCCAGCATCCAATAGGGATTGTATTTCATTGCTAACAGTGTTTCAAATGAAGTAGTTCTAAAAAAAGGAAATGTAGGGGCGCCTGGGTGGCTCAGTCAGTTGAGCATCCGACTTTGACTCAGGTCAAGATCTCACGGTCCGTGGTTTTGAGCTCCCGCATCGGGCTCTGTGCAGGCAGCCCGGAGCCCGGAGCCTGCTTCGGATTCTGCGTCTCCCTCTCTCTCTGCCCCTCCCCTGCTCATGCTCTGTCTCTCAAAAATAAATAAATGTGAAAAAAACTTTTTTTTTTTTAATTAAAAAAAAAAGGAAACTTAACGAACCGCAGGATGTGACAGCCTCCAAGCTGTGTGACGCTCTGTATTCTGGGATTCCCTTTCCCATGTGTCCCTGGTTAGAGTGGGTTGCACAGAGGTTCTTGGGGAAATGTGGGGAGGAGAAGGGCCACGGCAGCCATCCTGTGTTCTCGGGTCACCCGAGAACGCGGCTGTTTCGTATATCTGCTGGCCCACCTCATTGATGTGAGGACCCACACTCGTTCCACCTTTTCTCGGATCCTCTTAGCTTCTTGGATGCCCGGGTCAGGTGTGTGCATTTAGCTCCACCGTGAAAGTCCCCAGTGTCTAAGGGCTGTTTCCACCTCTCAGGTCAGTAAGGCCTAACACGGGCCCAGTCTGTCCCAAGGACTCCAGATGGTGCCGGAGTGTTCTGGTTGGTCTTTCATCTCATTTCCATCTTTCCTTCTCAGCTGCGTGCAGCCTCTAGCTTCAGGTACAAGGACCACAGCCTTACAGATAGGGCTTAACCTGCTCGCGAAGTTACTCAAGGTCCAGTCTCTGTCACGGGACACACACACACACACACACACACACACATTAGTGATGCTGCTTCTCCGATGGAACCTTACCTCATGCTCTGCAATGGTGGTCCCATCCCGTCGTGAGGGATTCAGCCCCCTTGCCGTCTGGCTCAGCCACCCTTAATACAAGAGCTTGAAGCCTCAAGATCCCAAGGTGTAGACACCGTACCGTGGTCATCGTTTTCTGTTCCCTGCAAAAAAGATGGGGAAGAAGAGGAAGCCAAGAAAAAAAAAAAAAAGGGAGGTTTCCCTGAAGCCTCGCTCAACAACCACCATAAACATCCTTCCTCTTCTCCCCCAACTTCAGGAGAGGATGGGAAGTGGAGTTGTTTAAATCGGTCACTTCTGAGGATTTTGTTAGACGAATGTGGAGAAGTCAGTGTCTGTCTTACCTGCTTCAGATTCCGTGTCTCCGTCTCTCCCTCCCGCCGGAGATGGGAAAGGTGCGTGGCCTTAACCCTGGGGGCATGAAGTCCTGAAGTCTAAACTACGTCTGTACGTACCTTCGAGCAACAGCTAGTTGAATAGAACAGAACAGCAAGCGTAACATGGGCTCCATACAAGCGTGCACTTGAAATTAAACGTCTAAGAGGGAGAGGGAGGATGGGAATTAGCTTATGTGGCATTTTTGTAAAGGGGGCGATACGCTTACCGGGGGAGAGTCTTCCGGAAGAGATCACTTTACCCCCTGTGACCATTTGCGTTGTGTGCTTTAGATTTCAGGCTGTGTGTCTAAATCGGGATGCACGTGACGTGTGTGCTTCTGTAAAAGCAAAAGGCGATGTGTATTTTTCCTTACTTTTGACTTGTAAATCAGAGAGATGTTGTTGCTGTTATACCGAACGCTTGTAAATACAGAAAACATTTGTTTTAATCCATATTAGAAAAAAATATGTATCTTAATTAGGAAACTTTATAACACTTCCCAAGACTTTTCTATGACTGTCCCCTTCAAATAAGAACTAGGGCAAATTTGGTATAAATGCTGGGGAGCTGAAGAAAGTTTAGAAGGGGAGCCAAATAGGAAAATTACTGTATTAATTCTTTTTCATTCGTCTCTTCCAACTATTGGAAGAGAAGAAAGCCAGAGACCTTTATTTACATGCCTGTATTTATTTACCAGGCTGCTGCTTTTTTAAAATGGGTCGAAATGTCCCATTTTGTTTGAAACGTCTTTTTTTATACAAGTGTACCTTTTCATTGGGGCGCAAAACGAATTTGTTTCTTGAAAATGAGAAGACAAACATGCTGAGCTTAGGTAACTTAAGATGTTTAAACAATTTTTTAAGACTTATTTATTTTTGAGACAGAGACAGAGCACGTATGGGGGAGGGGCAGAGAGAGAGGGAGACACAGAATCCGAAGCAGGATCCAGGCTCCGAGCTGTCAGCACAGAGCCCGATGCGGGGCTCGAACTCATGGACCGTGAGATCATGACCTGAGCCAAAGTCAGACACTTAACTGACTGAGCCACCCAGGTGCCCCAAGATGGTTTAAACATTAACAGAATAATTGGAACTTAATGCAGACTATTATTTTACCAATAAATTCTGAAATATTTGTACTATTAGCAAACTCTGTCTAGAATGTAAGAGGTCAGGATATTTCCATTTAATATCAGAGAAATTTGAATTTGCTTAAGAATTCTTTAAATGTTGTTTTTGAGAATCATGCCATTTAAAAAAAATGTTTTTCTAAGGAACTACATCGTTTGCCAAGTTAAAAAATATGCACTTCGTGCTGATTAAAAGCATGATGTTAGGTAGTATTAGAAATCTCTGTCTCAAAATAAACAGTGGTGCCTGACTGGGCAGAAGGAAGGATAGCAGGTATGACTCAGCCTACAAATACAGGGAAGCAAAAATGTACCCTCTTTTATTTATTTTATTTCCTTTTTCCTGTAACCACTTATCTCCTTTTTTAAAAAAAAATTTTTTTATGTTTATTTGCTTTTGAGAGAGAGAGAGAATGAGAGCGTGAGCAGGGGAGAGTCAGAGAGAGAGGGAAACGCAGACCCTGAAGCAGGCTCCAGGCTCTGAGCTGTCAGCACAGACCCCGACGCGGGGCTTGAAACCATAAACCATGAGTTTGTGACCTGAGCTGAAGTCAGATGCTTAACCAACTGAGCCACCCAGGCGCCCCCTGTAACCACTTATCTTCTAACCCAAGCTCCTATTCTACCATCATGGAGGAAATTTAAACTTGGTCCACCGTGGGTCCCCCACCCTTTGCATTTTCCCCCGCTCCTCCCACCCCAAATTCTGGTAAGCTTCTATTATAAGAAGGTGTGCATTTGTGAGGAGAGGGGGCCACAGGTCAGGGAAAAACAGGTGTTGATCGTTGGGGCTCTGGTTCCAATTCCCCCCTCCCCAGCTAGCCTCCTCTGTGCATGCCCTCTCCTTCCTCCGTTTCCTTGTCTGTGAAGTTCATGATGGAGCTGGCCCTCTATCCCCCTGGGGGCAGCAGTTTCTCTGCTGCCCCTGCTCCCTGCTCCCATACAGGAAACAGCCAGAGGTAAGTTCCCTCTGCCCACATATGTCCCGTAACCATTTCTTCTCTAGAGTCTTCCTCTCTCCCCAGGAATCTCCATGGGGAAGCAGACCCAACTCCTCTCCTTACTTCCTGACCTTCCTTGGCCTAATTTAAGTGTGGAAAACAGAGCCTCCTGCTCAGGACCACCCCCACCCCCACCCCCGGGTCTCCGTGAGCATTTATGTTGCCCTTGCGCAAATCAGAAAAAGACACCCGTCTGGATGGTCCACACAGGAAACGGTGTGCCCTGTGGGTGGGCACAGCCACGCAGGCTCCCTGCTTGGTGAGCAGAAGTACCTTTGTGCAAAGAAAAAGTCCTCCTTCCTCTGGTGGAGATGGGCATCCCTCACCCACAATCCCGTTGCTTCTCTGATCACAGGGAAGAAAGTTTCCCGAAAGCGATGCTTCGGGAACACAGCTATTCAAAGCTCAAGAGTTGGAAAGAGATTCCTTTTTCTTTCCTTTTTCTCTTTTCTTAAATGTTTATTTATTTATTTTGTGAGAGTGGAGGTAGAGGAAGGAGCGGGGGAGGGGCAAAGAGAGAGAATCCCAAGCAGAGTCCAGACTGTCAGCGCAGAGCCCGACATGGGACTCAGACTCACGAACCGTGAGATCATGACCTGAGCCAAAACCGAGAGTCAGAGGTTTAACCGACTGGTCCACCCAGGTGCCCATCTTTCCTCTTTTTCTAATCACTTCTGTGCAGCAAACAGCCCAGAGTCACCTGACTGCTTTAGTGTGTGTGTGTGTGTGTGTGTGTGTGTGTGTGTGTGTGTGTGAGAGAGAGAGAGAGAGAGAGAGAGAGAGAGAGTATGTGTGAGATGGGGTTGGGGTGAAGGTTGCCGGCGAGGCAGTTTCTGCTGATCTCTTCATCCTTCTAGGCAATTGGAATTTTAATCTGGCCAAGAAAAACGATACACTTTCCTTCTCGCTTTTTCTGGAACTGAAACATTTGGAAGGGAACAAAAACAATTCTGACAGAATCTGTCTCAACTTTCAGTGTGAGACAAACACAGATTCCGTGTCAGGAGAAGTAAACAGAAGAATCAGCACGCCTATGGCCAGTAGTTCAAAACGAGGGGACCGAATGAGCCACACAGAAGTGTCCTCGTTGGAAACGAGCCCTCGTGAGGAATGAGATGTGTGTGGACACCTAAGCCATTAACAGCTCATAGTAGTTGTAATGCATAAAATTGCAACGCATTTTATTTTTCACATGAATATTTTACTGTAGGCAGAGTTAATAATCCCACTCTTGTCAGAGTGGCAGAAATAAGTACCTGACTGTGACGATGTTCAGATTTGGAGGGAAATAGGCAGAATCTGCCAGAAGCTTATTCCCGTAACAGACTTGGAAGCGTGTACAATTTTTCAGAATTCTCTTCTGGCTCTGGATTAGGCTCAGAGAAGTGTGTGCAGATCCTGGGGTTGTTTTCTGAAAGATGAAGAAAAACAAAGCTTCCTAAACACATGTGACTTGTCAGCCATCACCACCTGCTTGTTACGTTTGCCCGCCCATGACGACATTCCTGAGTGAGCCGGCCTATCTTCACATGAGCGATGGCTGCTCCCTGCTCCTTTCTGTCATTTTTTTTTAATGAATTTGTAATTTTTAGAAAATGTTTTATTTATTTACTTTCAGAGAAGAGAGAGAGAGTGTGAACGGAGGAGGGACAGACACACAGAATCAGAAGCAGACTCCAGTCTCTGAGCTGTCAGCACAGACCCCGATGCGGGGCTCAAACCCACGAGCCGCAAGATCACGACCCGAGCCGAAGCCGGATGGATGCTCAGCCGGCTGAGCCACCCAGGCGCTCCCCCCGCCCCCCACTCACTCCTTCTTCAGCTACGGCGATCCCGTAGAAATGATGCCCGGCTCAGACTTCTAGAAAGATATTCAAGCGTTTCTAGCAGCGTTTCTCGTGCTTCAAGTGCGTATGAGCCACCTGGGGAATTATGCAGATTTTTATGAATTTATTATGCAGGATTATGAGGTCTGAGTTTCTGCATTTGTGACACGCGTGTAGGTGACGCCAGGGCGCCTGCTTCAGGGACCGCACTTTGAGTAGCAGGGTTTTATGTGGCTGCGAGATGGAAGGTGTTGCTCTGCTGGGAACTTCAGGTAACCTCAGCTTGGTCTCCTTCCCCATCTTACCCACCCGAGTTCTGGTGGGCGGGGCCTCTCACGGTGCCAGCAAGTGGTCGTGCGCCTTAGGTCATTGGTGTGAACGGGATGGGTAGCAGGTCTGGGCAGGTGGCCGTGTCAGCGCTGCTCTGAGCAGGGGAGTGGCCCGTGTGCCAGGCCTGTTACACGTCTGGAGGGCACAGTGTATTCAGGGTGATTGCTTTCTCGAGGAGTCCGTTTGGATCATTATCGGGTGTAAAGCATGTCTGGGCTGGGCCACATCTCTGGCGAGGTCCCCGTATCAGGGGTGGTCGTCGTGCGCAGGCTCGAGGTCTGTGGAGCGTTTAATGCGTCTGGCCCGTTGTTGTCAGTCTCTCTGGACCGGTCAAGTTTTCAGCCTTTGTACTTTTCCTGCACCTCGTCGTAAGCCCGACAGAGGCCGTGCAGGTATCTCTCAATATCAGGAGTGCGGCACAAGGATGCATTTGGCAGGCAGGCTGGATTTCTGGAGGCCCAGAATGACCTTTCTGGCTCGGCCCTTCTGCAGAAGGAGTCATCCTCACGCTCTTAAAAGATGTCAGACTCTGCTCCCGCTCGTGTTCCATGCCCGTTCCCACCCCAGATGTTCCACACACGGGAAGATGTCTCCGGGGAGCCTCAGGAAAGGGCCACCTTTGCCAGATTCAGAAGGCTTCTCTGCTTTCTCCCCTCCCCACCCCAAAAAAAAAACCCCGACAAATAAAGCGACTGCCCTCTCCCACCTCCTATCTGTAGGCTTTATCCTAGTCGGGAAAGTTCAGAAAAGCACAGAGCCCCTCTCTTTCCCCAGCCCCCATCTCTGGGCATCAGTTTCCCCACCGGTAAAATGGGGAGGATCGTTCTGACCTGTGGGGTTTGGGGGAGGGTAAAATCATGTCACATGTGGAGCGACTTGTCTCTGCATCGGGTAAAATAATAAAGGGCGGCAATTAATTTATTTTGGCCGTAAAAGCTCTGAAGAGGCACATGGTGAAAACGAGGCTCAGCTGAACCTCAGGGACACATAACTAAGATTTGTATGGAGAGCCACCATATAATCTCTTGTCCAAACTGGAACACCTTTGAACACCGTTCTTTTTTTTTTTCTTTTCCTTACTTTTTTTCTTTTTTTTCTTTTTTCTTTGTTTTTTGAAATTTACATCCAAATTAGTTAGCACCTAGCGCAACAATGATTTCAGGAGTAGATTCCTTAGCGCCCCTCCCCCATTGAGCCCATCCCCCCTCCCACAGCCCCTCCAGTAACCCTCAGTTTGTTCTCCATATTTAAGAGTCTCTTCTGTTTTGTCCCCATCCCTGTTTTTATATTCTTTTTGTTTCCCTTCCCTCATGTTCATCTGTTTTGTCTCTTAAAGTCCTCATGTGAGTGAAGTCATATGATTTTTGTCTTTCTCTGACTGACTCATTTCACTTAGCATAATCCCCTCCGGTTCCATCCACGTGGTTGCAAATGGCAAGATTTCATTCCTTTTGATTGCCGAGTAATAATCCACTGTATATACATCCCACATCTTCTTTATCCATTCATCCATCAGTGGACATTTGGGCTCTTTCCATACTTTGGCTATTGTCGATAACACTGTTATAAACATTGGGGTGCATGTGTCCCTTCGAAACAGCATACTTGTATCCTTTGGGTAAATGCCTAGTAGTGCAATTGCTGGGTCGTAGGGTAATTCTATTTTTAGTTGTTTGAGGAACCTCCATACTGTTTTCCGGAGTGGCTGCACCAGCTTGCATTCCCACGAACACTGTTCTGTATTTAGCTATTAGTAACTGTGAGAGTATGACAGCTGTAAACAGACCTTCAGCAGGATGCATGCTCATCCAGTTTATGTACAATTTAAGTTTTTTTTTTAACGTTTATTTATTATCAAGAGCAGAGAGAGACAGAGCATGAACATGGGAGGGGCAGAGAGGGGGGAGACACAGAATCCGAAGCAGGCTGCAGTCTCTAAGCTGTCAGCACAGAGCCCGACGCGGGGCTCGAACTCACAGACCGTGAGATCGTGGCCTGAGCCGAAGTCAGAAGCTTAACCGACTGAACCACCCAGGCGCCCCATGTACAATTTAAGTTTTAAAAAAAATCCGTAGTTCACATTCTCAAAGAAAACTGGAGAGGCCATTGCTCACTTATCAAAAAGAATCCGAGATAAGGAAGATATAAAGTAAAGAGGGAATTAGAAACGATCAATGAAAGTCCATAGAAACAGGGAACGGAAGACTGGAGGCTACAGAAAATTAAACCAGTGGCTTGGGGGGAAAGTGCAAGTTCTAGAACTAACAGACAGAAAAAAACTGAAGATTATCTGAAAAAAAGACACAAGAAATGGTACTGACACAACCAGACAGCCATATGCAAACATAATGAGTCTAGACACAGGCCTCACACCTTGTGCAAAAATTAACTCCAAATGGATCAGAGCTCTACATGTAAAATGCACAACCATAAAACTTCCAGAAGACACATAGGGGAAAAATCTAGACCACCTTGGGTTTGGTGATGACTTCTTTAGATACAACGCCATTTGAGAACTCCTGCTTTCCAAAAGGTCATAATGAAAAGCACGAGAAGACAGGCCACAGACTGGGAGGAAATCTATGCCAAATACGTGTCAGCTAAAGGACTGGTGTTCAAGATTCAAGAGGAACTCCAAAAAAAAAAAAAAAAAAAAAAGATTCAAGAACTCTGAAAACTGAAAAATGAGAGGGGCGCCTCAGTGGCTCAATCGGTTAAGCATCCGACTTTGACTCAGATCATGATCTCATGATCCGTGAGTTCAAGTCCCATGTCGGGCTCTGCAGTGATAGCTCGGAGCCTGGAACCTGCTTCGGATTCTGTGTCTCACTCTCTCTCTGCCCCTTTCCACTTGCACTCTGTCTCTTGTCTGTCTGTCTCTCTCAAAAATGTGAACAGACCCCTCACCAAAGAAGATCTACAAATGGCAAAGAAACAGAAGATGCTCCACATCATATGTCACCGGGGAAATGAGGGGTCCCTGGGTGGGGGGAAATGTAAATGAAAACAATGAGGGGTCCCTGGGTGGCTCAGTCAGTTAAGCGTCCGACTTGAGCTCAGGTCACGATCTTGCGGCTCATGGGTTTGAGCCCCAGGTCAGTGTTTGCGCGGGCAGTGCGGAGCCTGTTTGGGATTCTCTCTCTTTCTGCCCCTCCCCAACTCATTCCCTCCCTCTCTCTCTCTCTCTCTCTCTCTCTCAAAAGTAAAGAAACAAACTTTAAAAAGAAAAACGAGTTACTACTCCACACCTATTAGAACCAAAATTCAGAATTTTGATGGCATTAAATGCTGGTGAGGACGTGGAGGGACAGGAGCTCTGATTCATTGCCGGGTGGGAATGCAAAATAACACAGCCACTCTGGAAGACAGTTTGGCACTTCCTTACCAAAGAAGCTAACTATATTCTTACCCGATGATCCAGCAATCGGGCTCCTTCAGCTGAAAACTTGTGTTCACATAAAAGCCTGCACACAGATGCTGTTAGAAGCTTTGTTCGTAATCGCCAAATCTTGGAAGCAACCAAAGATGTCCTTCAGCAGGTGAATGGATAAACAAACTGTGATCCATCCGGACAAAGAACTATTAAGCAATAAAACAATAAATAAATCAGGAGCCATGAAGCCATTAAAAGGCATCGAGGAACCTTGAATGCATATTGCTAAGGGACAGCAGCCAATGTGAAGAGGCAGGGTACTTTATGATTCCAATTATGTGATATCCCGGGAAAGATAAAACTGTGGAGACAGTAAAAAGATCAGAAGTTGCCAAGGAATAAGGGGGCGGGTACGAGGGAGGGATGAAGAAATGGATTGCACAGATGATTTTTAGAAAAATGAAACTATTATTCTTTAGGTCATCGTATTGGTGAATGCATGCCATTATATACTTATCAGAAGCCTATAGAAGGTAGTACAGCAAGAGTGAACCCTAATGTGTAGACTTGAGTTAGTATTAATGTATTGATACGGGTTCACAGGTTGCAAGAAATGACCACCCCAACTCAAGATTACTTTTCTCTCAATTTTTTTTTTTTTTTCTGAAAACCTAAAACTGCTTTTTAAAATTTGATTCATCTGGGGCGCCTGGGTGGCTCAGTCGGTTAAGCGTCCGACTCTGGCTCAGGTCATGATCTCACAGTTTGTGAGTTCGAGCCCCGTGTCGGGCTCTGTGCTGACAGCTCGGAGCCTGGAGCCTGCTTCCGATTCTGTGTCTCCCTCTCTCTCTGCCTCTCCCCCACTCGTTCTCTGTCTCTTTCTGTCTCTCAAAAAATAAATAAAGGTTAAAAAAAAATTTTTAATATGTAATTCTGCAGGGGGAAAAAAGTAACCTCAGTATTTTATATCAAGCCAGTACGGTTTTATATGCAAATGCAACAGAGATATTCTTAGATACATTTAGGGATTCAGAAAATGCGCCTCATGTTATGCCTGTCCTGAAAAAAAAAAATGACCCGAAAATGTCCTGCTTACTAAATTGCAGCAAAGAATTCAAGAATAAGAGAATACTGCATAAAAAATGGCAATGTGTGATACCCATCCAGTATAAAAGCGTTAAAAAAAAGGTGACATTTAAGTGATCATAATTGCTGTGATCAAGGAGCAGTGTAAGCAAAAAGAACAAATCTTGAAAGAGACTATATCCCATATCATGAGATATTTACAAGTACTGATCATTTAGCAGCCACAAACTTTTCAATAAATTCCAAATCCTAGAAATTACACAGGCACAAAATACAAGAAAACTTAAAAGTTTCAGCACAAGCATAAACATACACACCAAAATGAAACTTCTTGGCAATTTAAAATTTTCTCAAAAAGCCTGAGACAAAGAAGAAATCAAAAAGCAATTTTGGACCAAGAAAATAATGGCAATTTCGAAGTTACGTATCACAGTCAGATGTGGATTAAGCTGCACCCAGAGATAAATTTATTACCTTGAGTACAATGAGAATAAATGAACTAAGATTTCAGTTCATCTCATCTTCTAGGATGCTTAGGCTCTGCTGTTTATTTGGTTGTGGCTAATTAATGAGAGCAAACCTCCTTGATGTCCTATGTCCTGCTGGCCTTTTCCCACAGACTCTTTATGTCCTGTGTCCTGCCGGCCTTTTCCCGCAAATGCCTGGGTGTTTATGGCAGTTCCTGCATTTGCTCCAGCTAAGAGTCTGGAACAATCTTGCCTAAATGGTGGCTTTCAAGTGCGGATTGGCCAGCACCCAGTGAGGGCCTCTGACATCATAGATGAGCTTCCTGAAGGACATACTGTCAGTATCTGCTTGATACTCTGCATATGGGATTATGTGTGCGTCTTCCCTGCTTGGGCTCTCTGCCTGTCTCTCTGTCTCTCAAAAATAAACAAACATTGAAATTAAAAAAAAAAATTTTTTTCCTTTAAAATGAGAAAGGTAATGTTTTTCATTTTGTAAAAAGCTGCTGTTGGATCTAAGAAGGTAAAGATTTTTTTTTTTTAATTTTTTGGTTTATTTATTTATTTTGAGAGAGAGAGACTCAGATAGCATGAGTGGGGGAGGGGCAGAGAGAGAGGGAGAGAGAATCCCAAGCGGACTCCTCACTGTCAGTGCAGAGCCTGACGGGGAGGGCTTGAATGCACACCGTGAGATCATGACCTGAGCCGAAATCAAGAGTCAGACGCTTAACCGACTGAGCCACCCAGGCGCCCTAGAAGGTGAAGAATTTTTAACGCGTATATAGGCCTATATCGATACAAATTGCCTAGCAGGGGCAGAGCCTTATTTGGTTGATTGATGCATTTAGTATTTGTATTTCCTACAGCTTGCATGTTTTCTAGCATCAAAGTTCTGCAGGGGTGGGCACATCTAACCAAAGGAAACTGTCTGTGTAAAAATGTTACGATTTTCACGTGTGGAACTGTTAATTGTAAATAAAATTTTGCCGAAAACAAATACTATCTGGATGTACTGTTTGGAACTGGGGCCACAGGGTAATTTGCGGGCTTGCCTCTCCTAGCCCTCATCATACTCTTAGGGAACATGCATTGTGAGGTTAACAGGAGGGTGGTGAGCAAGGAGGAATGAGTAACCTATATAAAGTACCAATATTTACCCTTTGAGCTGGGTTTGAGAGATCGCCTCCTCCTTTCCCAGGACGACAGTGGCCTCCATAAGGTTAACATCATTTCCTGAACCTGCAGGCCACAGTGGTCTGTCTTCTGTGTTCTCCTGGGGCCCCAACGAGGCCACAGGAGGGGCAGTGGGACACCCTTCACTCTAGCTAGGACAGTCACCAAAGAACCCAAAGAATTCCAAAGCTGCATTATTGACAAGTCAGAAGAGGACCCAAGCCTGTCTCTTGAAAGGGAGTACAGTATTAGAAATATGGGCATTTTTTTTAAAACCCAAAAATTCTTTTATGTGTACTGACTGTTCGTTTTAAAAAGAACCACAGCGTGTTTTCTTTTATAGACAGAAATGCATTATAAATAGCCATGGAAATGTCACATAGTGGAAATAGCCTACTAAGAGAATATTGCACACTTTGGGTATTTTGAAAGAAAAGAATTTAATGTTGCATCTGATTTTTTTTTTTTAACTGAAATTGTTTCCAGAATGTCCTCAGGATCCATAATTTCCTGTACTCACAGAAGAGTTATCAGATACTCGGAGCATGTTAACTAATTACTTTATCATAAAATTCTATGCCCCGTGTTCTAACTTCATCATTTATCTGGAAAATGCTTTGAAGATAATTTTCGTCTGCTACATTAAGAAAAGTCTTACAGTGCAGGATAAAGGGAATAATGGATTGGTATTGGATGAATCTGAGTAGTTGATATTACAAGGCTAAAAGATGGGAATTTTTGAAAATCAGAATAATCTAGCTTGCCTTTGGTATGCTTAGATCATTTATATGAGAAGTTTTCACTCCTTGATTGAGTCATCCATTCATTTATTCCTTCACTCCTTTATCAATTTAGTCAATTAAGTGCCTAGGCATTCGTCAGACCCTGAGCACATAAAAGCATCAAGACATGCTCTTGAGATTTCTGATGAGGGATACAAGCAGTGCCATTAGGACTGATTCTGGGGGCAACGAGAGCATAGAGAAAGAGCCACTAACCCGACCTTGGGGGATCACAGCCAAGGGACACAGGAGGAACATCACAGCAGAAACCCAAGCACAAATAGGGGCGCCTGGTTGGCTCAGTCGATTGAGCGTCTCACTTCAGCTCAGGTCATGATCTCACAGTTCACGGGTTCAAGCCCCATGTCGGGCTCCGTGCTGACAGCTCAGAGCCTAGAGCCTGCTTCGGATTCTGTGTCTCCCTCTCTTTCTGTTCCTCCCTCACTCATGCTCTGTCTTTCTGTCTCTCAAAAATAACTAAAACGTTAAAAAATTTTTTAGAAATCCAAGCACAAATAGGGTTTAAATAGGTGAGGGGAACAGGGTGTGAGGGCAAGTGAGAAGAGGGATGAGAGCCTAGAGGCTTAACTAGAGGTTCAGAAGGAGCTCTTTGATGACAGGGGTGTAGTGGGAAGGGTATAGGAGAGGTAGGGGAGGAGTGAGTCTTGAAGGGAGAGTCCAAATCTCGAAGGGCTTCCCACGTCTCAGAATTTGGATTTTATCCTTAGAGCAATGAACAGCCACTGAAGAGTTCTAAATAGCAGAGCAATGGAATCAGATTTGGTTTTAGGAAGACAATTCTAGATGCAGAATGAAAAAAATAAGGTGCAATCCAGTGACAATTTTAACGGGAAAACCAGTCAGGGGACTGTTAAAGCAATCAAGACAAGAGATTCCAGAGAAGATCCAGATAAGAGATACAGGTGACATCAACTGGAGTGTTGGTTTGGGGAACGGACAGAAGTAGATGAATTTATTCAGTGGTTCAGGTATAACTGACAGGGCTTAGAACAGACAGTGTAGGAAGTGCAGAGGAGGGAGGGGTTCAAGATGGGGCCCACGCTTGTGGCTTGGACGTCTGTGCAGATTGGGGTTCCATTCACTGAGGAGAAGGGAACACAGGGAGCACTGGAGGTTTGATAGTGGAAGGAAGAGAAGATGGTGAACTCCGTTTCGGGCAGTCTCGTTGAGCTCGGAGATGAAGAGTTTCGTCGGACAGGTGGGCGTGCCGACCTCAAGCGGACTAGAATGAAGCCATAGCAATGAATCAAATCAAATCAAATCACTTCTGGGGAGGGTTCAGCATAACAAGGCCCAGAACCGACACTAGTAAGGAGTATGTTTAAGGGGGGGGCGGGGGCAATCAGCAGAAGAAAAGATTATAGCCCAAAGAATATATTAAATGACACCACAAGGATGTAATTAGGAAAGCCAGAACGTGAGAAATTTTGCAGCCCATTGGGTTATATGACAATTAAGAGACAAAAACCAAATGCAAAGTGTGACTCTTGTTTAAACAAACTAAAAAAAACAAAACAAAACAAAACTTATGCGTAATTGGGGAAATTTAAACACTTCCTGGCTATTTGATGAGGCATTCGTGTTCATTTTTTCGGTACTCAGGCTATTGTGGTTATGTTTGTTTTTTTAAGGTTTTTTTTTGTTCTATTTTTTGTTGTGGTAAAATACACAGAATTTACCAACTCAACCGTTTTTCAATGTACAGTTCAGTGGTAATAGATAAATTTCTAATGTTGTGCAACATCACTACCATTGATCTCCACAGCTCTTTGGACCTTGCAAAACTGAGACTCTGTACCCATGAAACACTAATCCTCATTTCCCCATTCTTTGCAGCCCCCAGCAACTCCCATTCTCCTTTCTGTCTCTATAATTTTGACGACCCTAAGCATGTCATGTAAGTGGAATCCTAGAGTATTTGTCTTTCTGTGATTGGTCTTTTTCATTTAGCATAATGTGGTTATGTGTTTCACAAGAATAGTACCTTTTAGAGATGCATATAGGAATATTTAGAGATACAATGATGTGATGTCTGAGATTTACCGTGAAATAATCTTGCGGGAGCAGGTGGTGGGGGAATGATTGTGGTATAAATGAGATAAGAATAGCCATGTATCAATAATTATTGATGCTTGGTGATGGATACAGGGGGACTCACTCTCTTCTATTTTTGCATATGTTTGAGATTTTTCATTTTTTTAAAAGCTTATTTATTTTGAGAGAGAGAGCGTGCATGCAAATGGGGGAGAGGCAGAGAAAGAGGTGGGTGTGGAAAGAGACAGAGGATCCCAAGCAGGCTCCACACTGTCAGCACGGAGCCCGATAATGGGGCTGGAACTGACGAACTTCAAGATCATGACCTGAGCCAAAGTCAGATGCTTAACCAATTGAGCCACCCAGGTGCCCCAAGATTTTTCATAACCAAAGTTAAAAAAGGTTCTCTCCTACCCCCACCCCACCATGACCAAACTCAAGTAGAACTTTTTTCCTAAAGGAAATCTCATGTGGAAACTCAGTCTGCAGAGTATGGGTTGAAGGAGCTGTTCTTGTATTCCTAAGGCTTTGAACCCAGACCCCATAGCTCTGACTTCCTGGTAACCTTCTTGCCCTGCCCCTTGCTTCCCCAAATTCTAGTTCTTTCCCAGAGGACTGTTGGTAAATAGATTGGCATGTAGGAAGTGGATAAGGAGTAATGGTATTACCAGTGATACACTTCAACTCACGCCCATTGAGCTCTCGCAAGAGGTAATGAGCATATAGACAACACTGGACATCATACTTACCTTGAAGTAAAGTCATGTGAATTCCCTGGATTTCTTTAAATATCGGATTTAGTTATTCCTTTAGATATCAAGTTCAACAGGGAAAAAGTGTTGTGTGACCATCACCACTTAAACTGGAGAAGAACACACTGTATTTCTATCACACTGAAAATAATTTCATGAACCTGTTTTGCTTTTAAACATGGCCATAGGTAGTAAATTTTAATGTCCAGGAAAGGTAAAAATGTACTGTTAAGAAATACAAAAGTAATGCAGTACAATGCTATTAAGTAAACTACAGATAATATTTGGATTTCCTCGGTCTTTCCACTCATGTCCTTTCTCTACCCTGGGATTCAATCCACGATGCCACAGCGCCTTCAGTTATGGCAAGTCCGCAGTCTCCACCAATATGTGACAGTGTCTCCATCTTTCCCTGTCTTTCATGGTCCGGACACTGACGTGTCCTCGTTTGAACCTCAACATAGTTAATACCCTCCTTCGGGATTGCAGATTCCATGAAAGGTGGGGAGCCGACAGCCTTCACAGACGGTCATCTGTCTGATGAACGGGAAGTTTTAGAAGCTGAACCCCCCCTTTGTACCTTGTAGCTTCTTTTACCCCTCCCCACCCCCCCCCCCACTTGCCTTTCCCCTCTGTGGTCCAATCCAATCAAACTCTCCCAGATGGGATTCAGCCTACATGACCATCCTCTACTAGGCACGAGCTTCTGTTTACAGGCCACCTTGGTCCTTGCTGGTTTCTAAAGAGGAAAATGGTGGCACTCAGCCACAGAGGAAGCCTTTCAAGTGGTTTTATGCAGAAGGCCACTACGTGGCCGTTCTGTATTTAGTAGTACGCTAACTACTAAACTGGTAGAGCATCATGGAACTGGTGCTTCAGATGCCCGTTCTAAAGCCAGGATTGCTAAACCACTCATCCTTTTATTTAAAAAAAAAAAAGTACTACAACAAAACACAAAACAAACCTGACTTAGGTAGTGGGAGCTGCTGCTTTATCGATGCTTTCGCTTTATGGTCTAAGATGGGGTTTTAATAAATTTATGCTCCGATAGACACACTCAGAGCCGGGGTATTTTATATCTGGGCTGGTGCTTTCCTGCCAAGGCTTAGCACTCTTGATCTCCCTCAGGGTCCCCATGAAGGCAAAATGCACACTTATCACTACTTACACTCCTACTTGCCTTGGGCGCTCCCTCCATAAATACCAAAATGTATTACATCAAGTGTGAACAGGTCAGCTTTCTCTTCACCATCCCTGCAATAGCTTTCTTTTTTCATCAGTCCCTTTAAAGATAAACTACCAAATCGGAACTCACCCTACTCCCATGCAGACAGAAGTGAAGACTCATTCATCCAGGCTCCACTAATTCCAGCTCTATGATAATCGCTCATAAAAAGTAAAACACTTTAAGTAAAAAGTTGGGCCTGATGTCTCTCTGTATGACTCTTCAGTTTGCTCAGGGGTAAAGTAAATCTATTCACATGTCGGTTGCTATTTCAAAAGAAGGATTGATCTTAAGGAAATTAAAGGTTTTTCTAATATGCTTCAGGATCTCGAGATTTGTGTGTGGAAAGGGATTCTGATATTTGATGTATTACAGTGTGATGGTACAATTTATTACTTGGCTGATAATAGGTACCGTATTTGAACATAATGGAACCACTTCTTTAAAACTGATGTGTAATTTAGAATTTTTACTGTCAACTGAACTTTTCCCCCAACTGTAGGATAAGCTTCTTGAATTTAAGGATCATGCATTTCGTATTTTTTTTTTCTTAGTGTCCCTAGACTACTTGCTCAATCGCTTCGTCATCATAGGGCTCATAAAAGTGCCTTACACAGAGAGATGCTTAGTAAAACGTTTTCCTTAAGGATTATGACACTTGATTATTCTGAACGTGTAGATGCAAACCAGTTTAAAGCAGCCGGATGTGCCGTTGTTAGTTTATTATTTATCTAGTTTTTAAAAAATCTCTCTTTAAATTGTTTGCTTTATGTTTTCTCTCTTTTTTTTAATGCTTATTTATTTTGAGGGGGAAAGAGAGAGAGAGAGAGAGAGAGAGAGAGAGGCTGTGAGTGGGGAGGGGCAGAGAGAGAATCTCAAGCAGGCTCAACGTCATCAGTGCAGAGCCCGACACAGGGCTCAGTCTCATGAGCTGTGAGATCATGACCTGAGCCGAAATCAAGCGTTGGATGCTTACTCAACTGAGCCACCCAGGCACCCCGGTTTGCTTTACATTTTCAATTTGAGTATGCTGTCAGGATGATTTGAATGTAAGTACCAAAGAATCAAACTCAAGTGGCCTAACAAAGAAGAAAATTTATGATCGCATAGTGCCAAGAAGTTGAGGGGCACAATGGTGAATAGGCTGATTAATTTAGGAAGTCGGCAGTAACATCCGGGGTCTGTTCTCCCTATGATAACTAAAGCGTGACATCCCTCATGGTTGCAAGATGGCTACAAGAGGTACAGCAAAGATACCCCCACAGCAGTGTCCCCAGACCAGAGAGAGGGCCTCCTTTCTTCTGTCCCTGTCCAGGGGCTCCCCAGAAGACTTCCCTCCGTGTCACGGTCCTCTTCCTATACTGGTCACAGACAAGGGGAATGGATTTACCTGGATGGCTGCAGACCAGCGAAGATTCACCCCTACGCCACAAAGAGGCCCAGTGTCTAGAAAGCATTTGGCTGCTCAAACATAAAAGTGAGAGTGTCATTTATGAGAAATACACTGTGGTCATCGGGGTGATGTATGGTCTTCGTTCATAGTTCCTGGCTCACTGCATCCAAAACACTAAGAGCTTCCCCAAAGCTGAGAGTGATAAAGATGTCTTTTTTATGTTAATGAGGTAACTTTAGGACTCTGCCTAAGGATGGGGGCTTGTTGCCTAGAGAGACAACCCGGTGATTAGGAGGCTGGAACTTTCAGTCCTGCCCCTAGACCATCCGGAGGATGGGGGCGGGACAGGAGGTTCAATCAATCCGTGGCCAAGGACTTAGTCAATCATGACTATGTAATGAAGCCTCCTTAAAAACCCAAGAGTGGATCCCCTTTGTGTGGGAACTCCTGTCTGTCTTCATCTGGCTGTTGGTTCATATCCTTTAACAGATTTGCAAGTAATAAGAAAGTGTTTTCCCTGAGTTCTGTGAGCCGTTTTAGCAAATTAGTCAAACTTAAGGTTATTGGAACCTCCCATCTGTAGGTGGTCAGCCAGAAGCACAGGAGGCTTGCGGTTGGCGTCTCAAGTGGGGGATGGGGTGCAGTCTTGTGGGACTGAGCCCTTAACCTGTGGGATCTGATGCTGTCTCTAGGTCAAGAGTGTCAGAATTGAGTTGAATTCACAGACACCCCATCGGTGGCTAAGACTTGCTTGGTATCGTGTGTAGGGGAACCACTCCTCACCCCCACATGGGAATTGGGTCCAGGAACCCTAGAAGAATAAGCAAATCTGGTGCTGCCGGTAAGAAAGAGGTCGGTAATAACCACTGGGTACAGATAACAGTGTGTGCCACAAGCCACATGTCTTCGTGGAGAAAACTGGGTAGATGCTATGTAGCTCCGTGCCTTTTTCACCAGTAAGAGTCGCTTCCTCCTTGTGGCTTTCCTCCTTGGTAACACAACTTAGGTTTTGTGCAGGTACAAGGGGTAACAGGCCAGAAGAAGATGATTCTAGTCCTAGGTGATGAGTTAGTGATGAGTCGTAACACAGTTATGGTAACCCCGCTTCTATTTGCCAACAAGCAGTTTAGGAAAGTCCAGTAACGGGGTCTCTGGGGAAGATTTTTCCACCTGATAACACGGCAGATGAGCTGGGGGTCTGCTACCCTGACTTGCTTCCTGCCTTTGGGCTTGGTCGCATGAAGACATGATACAGAATTGACTCGAGCATCCCACGACCTTGAGCGGAACCTTCCTGACCTGCCAGACAGCAGAACAGAGAGTCAGGAAGGGTCTGAGTGTTGTGGATGTTGTTGAGCAATTGAATCAACCCTGAGACTACTTTCCTCCGGACTTCTCCTTAATGAGATGACAGTAAACTCCCGCGGTTTAAGATTTAGATGGCTTTTGCTGCTCGCTACCGAAAGCATCCTGACGGATGGATACTCTTTCTAGAAACGTTCACCGCGAAGCCCTTTATTGTGGTAGATGTACAGAAAGCACGTTAAAGTTTTCTTCCATTTTAAAACATAACAGCTGAAGTCAGCCTGGGGCAAAAAGACAAACAAAACATATATGTGTACAGAATCCAAGCCCCATAAATGTTCATTTAAAGAATTCAATAAATGTTCTATAAGTTTATTATAACGGCTTTCTCGGGAAACATGTTTTTTGGATACGTATATCAACGAACATTATTTCTTTGGCACTTCAAGGAACTCTGTGTTTATCTCCTCCCTAGAAACTTCATGCATTTCTGCACAGTTTTTCCTGCTACTCTGGGATCTTGGGTGTTCTTGGAAAGAACTACTTGTAACTTCCTTGGCTTTCCTTTCTTTAATTGTGAACTTGTAACTTCCTGTTGCTAACCGCTAGCTAGCTGCCAAGCATTTGTCCAAAAATATGTTCCCACAATAACTTCCCTTTTACAGTATTCAATATGCAAGGTGGTTTAAACATTTCTCCATAGTATTCTGCAGACCATTCATTTTTTTTTACTAAAAACAAAACAAGGGGCACCTGGGGGGCTCACTCGGTTGGGCGTCTGACTCCGGCTCAGGACATGATCTCACAGTTCGTGAGTTCGAGCCCCGCGTCGGGCTCTGTGCTGACAGCTCAGAGCCTGGAGCCTGCTTCGGATTGTGTGTCCTCCTCTCTCTCTGCCCCTCTCCTGCTCACGCTGTCTCTCTCAAAAATAAATAAACATTAAAAAGCAAACAAACAAAGCAAAACAAAAAACTTTTGATATACAGAGGATTTGAAATGCTCAACAAAGCCCAGAAAGTTATATGGGAAATAATCATGTACTCAGTGCCCTCGGCCTCATAGTCCTATTAAATTCAGGTGTAATCTATGTTAGCATAGCCATATTTCCTCACAGATAAAGCTAGAGATTTACCTGCATCCCTACTCCTCCCCTCCCATTAGAGATAGCCAGTGTCTTGATGATGATGATGATGATGATGATGATGATGATGATGATGAAAATGATGGTAATAAAAGCAGCAAATGGCCATTATTCTAAGCACTTTGCATACATTAGCTCCTTTAATGCCCACTGAAGACATATGACACAGATACTATTTTCATCACCCATTTTATAGATGAAGGGAAGAAGAAACGTTGGTTAAATAACTTGTCCAAGGCCATATAGATAGCTGGTAACCTCGATTCTAACCCAGGTAATTCAGGTTCCCCCATATACTACCCCTACACTGATATTGCCGTGTATGTTACATACGTTCTCTAAATACATATGCACCTGTAAGAAATATACATTGGATTGTTTTTTACATTTAAACAAATATATGACTCGATAACACTTGTGTTTTTTCCCTAGTTTTTTTTTGTTTTTTTGTTTTTTTGTTTTTTTGGGTTTTTTTTGTTTTTTTTTTTTGCTATTACAAGCCATGTTGCCATGAACATTCTGGCACTTATGTCCTCGTGTGTACCGCTCTGTGGCAGACATCTAGCAGACGAATTTCTGGTTGCAGGACATCATCCACATCTTTTGTAAGTTATTCCAGAATTGTTCTTCCAAACAGTCGTGCCAATGTGCAGCCATGCGAGCACGATATAAGGCTTCCCATTTCCAGTAGCCCCACCCGTTCTTGGAACTGGATGTATTGATTGACTATTGGCTGTTGGTTTTTGCCAACCTGATAGGTAAGGATAGTATTTCGTTCTGATTCGCACTTTCTTTGATTACTAGATAGGTTAAGACATCTTTTCATGTGTTTATTTGTGTTTCTTTTTTTTTCTTGGATCGTCTTGCTGTGTTTTTAAGGAATTCTATTATATTCCAATTGTAGAAAATTAGTTACGTGGGTTGTAAACACCTTCCCATAGTAGGTATTGACTTCCTTTTTGTCATTGTCCTGGTACACAGACGTTCATAGCTTAATGTAATTATATTTACAGTATTTCTTTTCTCAGTGTGGCTTATGCTTTGGTTACCATAAATAATATGACAGTATCCGCATGTCATTAAAATTTTCTCCTGTATTTTCTTTGTAAATTTTGATTTTCACATTTATGTGATTTTTGTGCATGATACGAGGTAGATATCCAATTTTACCCTTTTACACATGAATAGCTGGATTCCTTTTCTTTTTTTTCTTTCTCTTTTTTTTTTTCTTTTTTTTTTTGCATATGGTGATGTCTGAGCATCATTTATTGAATACTCGGATTCTTTGCCCAGTGATTTACAGTGTCATCTCCGTCATATTCCAAATTTCCATAGCTAAGTGGTTCTATTTCTAAGCACTCTATTCCCTGTGGCAATATTGCACTGTTTAAATTACTATAGCTTTACGAGGAGTACCAGTATTCAAAAGGGTAAACCCATTTTTTTCTTTTCCTCCTCCTCCTTCTGAAGCCTCTTCCCCTCCTTTTTTTCTTTGTAATTTTTTAGCTTATTCTTGTCAAATCTTTGAAACAACCTACTGAGATTTTTTTTTTGTGGAGATAATATTGAATGTACAGATGCATTTGGGAGAACATTGCAATCTTTAAAATACCAGACCCTCCCATCCATGAATATAGTAAATCCTTTTTTCTTTCCCCCTTCAATAAAGTTTTGTGGCTCTCTCCGTAAAAATCTTACACACCATTTGTTAGATTTATTTCTGGGCACCTTAAAAGCTTTTATTGCCATGGTTAATAATGTCCTTTAAAAATAACTATTGATTTTTGTATATTGATTTCTAGCAACTTGTTAAACTTTCTTATTAGTGCTAATATTTATTTGTAGATACTCTTGGATATTCTGTATAAACACATTGTATGTACTGATTGCATTACCCCCTTCTTTCCAGAATTTAGCCTATTGTGCTTTTTTAAATTGAGATGTAATTACCAAACAATGAAATGCACAGATCTCAGTTATTCAGTTCAGTTAGCTTTGAAAACTATATACACTTGTGTAATCAACACCCCAATCAGGACATAGAACATGTTCTTCACCCCTCATCCAAAAAGATTCCTCCCTGCAGTCAGTCCCTCATAACCCTTTGGCAACCAACAGTCTGCTTTCTGTGGCTATCAGTTTCCTACTCTCGAACTTTCTATAAATGGAATCACACGGTATATTTTATTTTGAGATCGGTTGCTTTCGCATAGCATAATGTTGTTTTAGGATTCATCCGTGTCCTTGCCAGGATCAGCAACTTTTATGACTGAACAGTATTCCACTGTGTGGATAGTGTACAATTTGTTTACCTGTTCTCCCGTTGCTAGACAGGAGTTGTTTGAATCTGGGGTTATTTTGGGTTGCTTTGGATTTTGGGCTATTATGAATAAGGTTACTGTAAACATTTCAGTCTCTTATTTTCTTGTTAGCACCTTCAGTATCACTTTGAAAGCAGAATAAGGGGGTATTCTTATGCTTTTCACATTAGTAATTTCAATATTTGCAGTGGGTTTTTAAAAGATGTCCTTTTAAAAAAGTTAAGATAGTTTCCACCTATTGCTAGTTTGCTTAAGAGGAATTATTTCTTTCTCTTGGGGAAGTATATTTGGATTAGTAAGGAATGATTGTTGAATTGTATTAAGTACTTTTCCTGCATATATCAAAATGATTTTTCTCCTTTAACCTGTTAATGTAATGTTTATATTAATTGATCATCTAAGGGATTTTTACATTCTTGAATAAATCTTAATCAGCAATGAGTTACAAAATTGCACTGCCAGATTTTTTTTTAATGTTTATTTACTTTTGAGAGAGAGAGTGTGTGTGTGAGCAGGCGAGGGGCAGAGAGAGAGGGAGACACAGAATCTGAAGCAGGCTCCAGGCTCTTGCTGTCAGCACAGAGCCTGACATGGGGCTCAAACTCATGAGCCATGAGATCATGACCTGAGCCAAAGTTGGTTGCTTAACCAACTGAGCCCCCCAGGCACCCCAGTCTTTTTTTTTTTTTTTTTTTTTTGAGAGAGAGAGAGAGAGAGAGAGAGATTGAGAGCGAGCGCGAGCTTGAGCAGGGCAAGGGCAGAGGGAGAAAGAATCGTAAGCATTCTGCAGCACAGAGCCCGATCCCAGGACCCAGGGATCATGACCTGAATCAAAATCGTGAGTCGGACGTTCAACCCACTGAGCCACCCAGACATTCCAAACTGCCAGATTTTTAAAAATAGCATGCTCTGTAATACATTTTTCTCTTTGTTCATGTATGAGACTGGCCTATGGTTTTCCTTTCCAGTTCTGTTTCCATGTTTAATGGCCTCCTAAAAGGAACTGGAGAGCTTTTGTCCTTCTTCTGTTTTTCTGAAGCAACCTTATGATAGTAAAATCATCCATATCTTGAGGGCAGAACTTACCTGTAAAACCACCCAGGCTTGGTAATTGGGTTTGTGTTCGTGTGAAGGGAAAACGGCAGCACAAGCACGTGGATAGTAACATTTATGCTCACGTTTTATATTTTTCCTGGAGTCGGTTTTGTTCTTAGTATTCTTCCAGAAAATTGCCCTTTTTTTTAAATCTAAGTTTTCAAGCTTGTTGGCATCATTTATATTTATCTTCTATTTTTCTACCGCGTATCTTTTGTTCTTTCTATTTAGAGCATTGTTTATTTTTATTTTAATTTCTCTTCCTTTGATCATGTCAGCCAGATGTTTGCCTAGTTAATTCATCTTCCAAAAGAACCATTTCCCCCACTTTTGTTAATCTTCTTAACTGTGTCTTTGTTTGTAATGTTATTAACTTCTGCTCTTATCTTTATTATTTCCTTCCTTCTAATTTTTTGGGTTTACTCCTCTGTTCTTTTTCTAACCTTTGATTTAGATCCTAAGGAAAATCACTTTCAACCTTTCTTCTTTGTTTCCCATATGCATTTAAAGATGTATTTCAGTTATTAGCATTGGTGTGCCAGAACCAGCTATAGCCAACCCGTATTCGTTGGTGAGAGTTGATTTTGTGTATTTCTTCCCAATTTTACGCTTCCTGTTGATGGCTTGAAATAGACCTAGCGGGATACTTAGACTACAGCTGTTGGCAATGGCTGGTTGTCTTTCCCCACCCCCACCCCCTAACAAACATACACACGCACCCCCAACCCAGAGAACCTGTTGGAACACATGAACCGGTACACCCCTTGCTGTTTTCCAGATTTGATTTTTAGTGTTTGTATTATGATTTGGTTAAATTGCATTATTTCTTCTTTACTCGTTGGTTGCTTAATCTCCAAGCATATTGACACATTTTTTGTTATTATTGAATTTTCGTTAAGTGTTTATTTATTTTTGAGAGAGAGAGAGAGAAAGAGAGGGTGTGCAAGCAGGGGTGGGGGGGGGGGGTAGGGTCAGAGTGAGAACTAGACAGAGGATCCCAAGCAGGCTCTGTGCTATACAGCACGAGCCCGATGTGGGGCTTGAACTCGAGAACCTCGAGATCATGACCTGAGCTGAAATCGGATGCTTCATTGACTGAACCACCCAGGTGCCCCTGTTGTTGCTGAATTTTAATTTTATTGTGTTGCAGTCTGTAGGATATCACTTCTTTGTCATTTGTTAGAATGTGGTTGGTAGCATACTATATAGTCAATTTATTTAAAATATTCGATGTGTACTTGAAAACGTGTGTGCTTTGATTCTGAGGGTTCTACATATGTCCCTTTAATCGGCTTGCTAATTGTGTTGTTCAGGTTGTCGCTACCATTACTGATTTTTTGTCTGCTTAAATGTCAATTCTGAGAACAGACTATTAAAATCTTCCACTATCTTGGCTCATAAATTTATTTTGGTTGTTAATCCATTCTTGCTTTATATGTTTTGAGGCTAAATTGTTAGGTACATATATGATTACTACCTCATTTTGATAAATTTTTCCTCTTATTATGTAGTGTTGTCTTTATTCTTAACAGTGTCTTTTACCTTAATTATTTTTTTATCTGATACTTATGTCAAACAATGGCCTTTTTCAGTTAATATTTGCCTGGTACATATCTTTCCAACTTGTATCATTAACTTTTTCATTACATTTTAGATATGTCTTTGATAAACAGCAGATAGATAAATTTTTTCTTGATACAAGTTTTTCCATATTTTAATTAATAAAAAAGTCTTTTATATTTATTGTGGTTGATCAGGTTTTTCTCTAGACTCACTTTCTTTAATTTCCTGCTTTCTCCTTTGGTTGATGATAAGGTTTTCGATGTCATTATTATTATTACTATTATTTATATGAAGTATTTCATACATGTAGATAAGGAGTAGAGGCCAGTATGGATATAACAAACTCTGTGTACCCAATACCCAACTCTATGAAATTTTAATATGATGCTGCGTTTGTTTGAAGGTGTGTGTGTGTGTGTGAATGTTTACTTTATTCTCTTATTTTTTGATCTTCTCTTTGGAAATTGTAAATTCTATTCCTATTTATCATAGCACCGGCCATTAGCGTGTTAACATGCATCCATGATTTGACATATGACAGGCAACTCAGAATGCTTTAATTCCAATTGCTGTCATCTATCCAGCTTGCCTATTCTGCTTTGTTAGCATTTTATTTTCAAGCGATATCCTCCAAATTATTATTATTTGTATTTTTTATATTTTGAGCCAGTGTTTATGTAGCTTTACCTATAGGTTTGCCAGCCCTGCAGTTTGCCCCGTGGGGAATATATTATTTTTGCTTTATTTTCCTGATGGCGAACACTCCCAGCCCCTTCTCACTCCACTTCACCCTCATTCTTCAGTGTAGCTGATAGAATTCTAAGTTGCCGGTGATTTTCTTTCAGTGCTTTAAAGCTGTTACTCTATGCCTCCCAGCCTCTATTCCGTGCTTGCATTTTATCATGTTATGATGACATTGTCATATTATTCTATGCCTTCATTGCCATTTGGAGCATCTGGGTGGCTCAGTTGGTTGAGCATCTCACTCGATATCAGCTCAGGTCATGATCTCACGGTCATGAGATCGAGCCCCACCTGGAGCCCTGTCTCCAGGCCACACTGAGTGTGGAACCTGCTTCAGATTCCCTGTCTCCCTCTCCCTCTGCTCCTCCCTGGCTCATGCACACATGCACACATGCCCTCTCTCTGTCTCTCTAAAAAAAAACCCAAAAAACAAAAAACAAAAGTTCATTGCCTTTAGGTTATTGTTTTGTTATTGATAGTTTATCCCCCTGCCCCCCGAGATATTTTGGTTTCCTTAGGTTTCCTATAATTTCACTACAATAATCTAAGTGTAAATTTATTTTTTTTTAATTTTTTTAATGTTTTATTTATTTTTGAGACAGAGAGAGACAGAGCGTGAGTGGAGGAGGGGCAGAGAGAGAGACACACACAGAATCCGAAGCAGGCTCCAGGCTCTGAGCTGTCAGCACAGAGCCCAACGTGGGGCTCAAGCTCACAAACCACGAGATCATGCCCTGAGCCGAAGTCGGACGCTTAACCAACTGAGCCACCCAGGCGCCCCTGTTTTTATTTATTATGTTTAGACTTACTGTGCTTCTTGAATCTAAAGATTAGTTTTCCAATCAAATCTAGATCATTCTAAGCTATTCCTGTTATCAACACTATTTCTTCTAAATTCTTCCCCATCTTTATTCTCTCTTTCTGGAATTCCTATCAAGATATACATTGGGGTTTTTTCATTTATATTCCATGTTTTTTAACCTCTCTTTAAAAATGTCCTGTCTGCTAACATCTTTCCATCTGTGTTCTGGGCAATATGCTCAGATTTGGCCTCCAGTTCATTAATTCTTTTTCCACCTTATTATTTCTGTATCATGTAATGCCTTTATTCATTCATGTCATAGTGTACTCCCGGATTATTTTTTATTTTTTTCATATTTGGGGGCTCTAGCTTTTATGTTTCCTGCTTTTGTTGACTTTCATTCACAAAGAATAATTTCCTTGTGCACTTTATAATTTGGGATTGTAAGAGGGACTTTATTTTTCTTTGGGAATCTGGGCAGCCTGAGTTGTCAGAGTCCCTCCAGTGTGTTTTTGTTTGCTTCTCCTAAACACCCCGGAGCCAGCACCAGCCCAAAAACAATTTTACATTACTTTTTGGCTCAAGGACTTCCCACACCGTGAACGCAGTGTGGAACAAACTCCAAACACGCAGGCCTGGTATGTTGAGTTTTCGTGGGAGAATTATTTATTGATTTAGCCTTCTAATTTTCCAGCTAGACTCGTGGCTGAGACAACTTCCATATTGTCTCTCTGGACTGGTGGGCAGAGTTTATTAGTCCCAGTTTTCACCACGTTAGCAATCCATCAAGGGTTGAATTCCTAAATAACCAGATTAGATAACAAACCACCCCCACCCCCCACCCCATGACTAGAACATCAGCTCATTCACATACCTGGTGACCCTCAGCTGTCTCCTAACTTCTGACACGTGGGGCTTCTTTTCCTTTTCTTGAACACAGCAATAGTTTTTTTTTTTTTTTTTTTTAATTTATTTTATTACAATAAAATACACATAGCATACAATGTACCATTTAAACCATTTTAAGTGGCTGTTCAGAGGCATTAAGTGCACATTGTTGTGCAGCTGTTGCTACTTTTTCATTTTCACAATTTTTTTTTTTTTTTTTTTTTTTTTACCTTCCCACACTGAAACTCCCTAGCTGTAAACACCAACGCCTCCACCGTCCCCTACACTCAGCCCCTGGAATCTCCTTTCTGTCTCTATGAATTTGAGGACTCTAGGTCCCTCACATAAGGAGAATTGTATAGTTTCTGTCTTTTTGTGACTGGCTTATTCACTCAGCATAATAACGTAGCATAAGTCAGAATCTCCTTAACTTTTTAAGGTCGAATACTATTTCTGCGTATGTGTGTGCCACATTTTGTTTGTGCATTCAGCATCTGTCGGTGACCACTTGGACTGTGGCCACTGTTTGGCTCTTACTGTAAATAATGCTGCTATAAACACAGGTGTACAAATAACCTCTTCAAGTCTCTATTTTCAATTATTTGGGGTATAGCGGAATTGCCACATCATTTGGTAATTCTGTGTTTAATTTCTTAAGAAGCTGCCATAACCATCTTCCACAGCAACCACCATAGACTCTTTCCTTTTCTTACTCAAGCTCTTTCTGTGACTATTCCAGGTCCTAGGTCCCCATTCCAGAATCAGCAAGCTAACACAGATCTGCTCAGGCAAAGAACCGGCACGGCACGTGGATCTGGGTGAAGCAGGGTGGCCCTCTTCGTAGGTTTGGAGGTACGAAGTCTCTGTGAGGCAACCGCTCTTACAAATAGGTTGGCTTTTACTTACAGATTTTTTGGGGTTCTTATCATGTAAGAATATATTTGATCCCCAAACCCTGGGTTGTTTTTTCCACTTACGTCCATTCCAAGGTATTTCATGGCAATGAGTTTACCAAACCTCCTTTATTAAAATGTAAGCACTGCTAGAGGCCCTGGGTGACTCAGTCAGTTGTGTCCAACTTCAGCTCACGTCATGACCTCACGGTTTGTGGGTTCAAGCCCCGCGTCGGGCTCTGTGCTGACGGCTCGGAGCCTGCAGCCTGCTTTGGATTCTGGGTCTGCCTCGCTCCCTGCCCCTCCCTTGCTTGTGCTCTGTCTCTCCCTCTTTCAAAACTAAACACTAAAATTTAACAAAATATAATACCAGCCATGTTAAATATAGGATGATATTTAGTGATTGAGGTAAAATGAAATTCCAGTTCTTTTCTTGGAGGTTTTTTAACTTCATTAAGTATCTATGAGCATGCTAGATTCTTTGATAATGTCTTTTTTCCACATTTTTTTCTTGAACTCAATGCCACCTCACCTGTACTTTTTTTTTTTCTTCTCTTCTGGAGAAAAGAGTGAACCCATGATGGAGAAAGTCATTTTCAGTGAAAGAAAAAGCTTCAAGAACACGACTCGTTCATTAAATTTTAGAAAATAAAATTATATCCCTTTGAGTGGGTCCCTTCCTTTAATCAAGACTATATTCATTGATAGTTTCAATTAGCAAACACTTGCCGAGTTTCTGACACTGCAGCAGGGGATAGATAAACGAGATATGGTGCCCCCTTTGCAAATAGGTCATTATTAGGAAGGCAGTTGTGAAAACAAATAATTCCAGACATCTATTTCCGACAGTCTGGCCGACTTGAGGCTCAGGCCAGTTGTTCCTCTGAACACAACAAAAATCCTAGTTAAAATGCAATCAGATTTTTAAAAGTGTTGAGATAAGCTGCTGTAGAAATAAGGATTCCTGGGGCGCCTGCATGGCTCATCGGTTGAGCGTCCAACTTCAGCTCAGGACATGATCTCTCGGTCTGTGAGTTCGAGCCCCACGTCGGGGCTGCTGACAGTTCAGAGCCTGGAGCCTGCTTCGGATTCTGTGTCTCCCTCTCTCTCTGCCCCTCCTCCACTCACGCTCTGTCTCGCTGTGTCTCTCAAAAATAAATAAATGTGAAAGAATATTTTTAAAAAAGAACTCAAAAGTGCTAAGCACAAGGATAAGGAAACAGATGGTTTATTATAAAGGCGATGGCAGAAGACTAATTGCAGACAGAGATTGTGTGTGTGTGCACATGCACGCATGTCACACTGTCGGACGTTGGACGCACAGGAACCGCAACGCTAACCAATTTCCTCCCACTCACCTTTTTTATGATTCAATCCGTCTGTTATTTGTGTCTCAATGAATGATTTCCTGGTTCTCACAACTCCAGGTGTAGTAACCCAGAAACCCAGAGATAAAGGTCCAGAGGGAAGGAAGCACAAAACTCTCGACGTTTTCAGTACGCCCGAGGGAAGCCGTGTGAAAGGCTCCCAACCGGAGAATGAAGATCACTGAGTTCCAGAACCATTTAAGAAAGTTTGGGGATTATTGGACTCAGAAGCTGGTAAGGATTGGTGAGTGCCAAGGGAGGCCAATGAAGGGATTCTGTAGATGAAAAGAGGAAAGGTCGCGTGGAAGAAGTAGAAACAGCATCTCTGGGAACAGGGGCTCCTGGGCGGCACAGTGGGTTAAGCAACAGACTCTCGCTTTGGGCTCAGGTCATGATCTCACGGTTCGTGGGATCGAGCCCCTGAGTTGGGCTCAGCTCTGACAGCACGGAGCCTGCCTGGGACTCTCTCCCTCTCCCTCTCTTTCTACCCCTCCCCTGCTTGCACCCTCTCTCAGAATAAATAAAATAAATAAACTTAAACAAAAAAGAACACGTTTGAAATAGACCAACAATTACAACAAGACTCCCGTCCGAATTGGCAGCCCAGCTCCCAAACGTAAGACCATGAGCCACTTACTCAACCTCGCTGTGCCTCTCTTTTCCCATTGGTAACATGGGGATTCACTCAGCCACAAATAATTATTAGGCACGTAATAACGTAAAGGAAGAAAGGGAGGAAGGAAGGAAGGAAGGAAGGAAGGAAGGAAGGAAGGAAGGAAGAGGAAAGGAAAGGAAAGAAAGAAAGAAAGAAAGGAAAGAAAGAAAAGGAAAAGAAAAAAGAAAAGAGAAAAGAAAGGAAGGGAAAGGAAGGAAGAAAGAAAAGAGAAAAGTAAAAAGAAAGAAAGAAAGAAAGGAAAGGGAAGGGGAAAGGAAAGGAGAAGAAAGGAAAGGAGAAAGGAAAGAAAAGAAAAAGAAAGGAAAGGGAAGGGAAGGAGAAAGGAAAGGAAAGAAAAAAAAAAAAAAAAAAAAGAAAAGAAAGAGACTACCTGGTACGTCAGTGTTAAACAAAAGCCAATGCCCAGAACGTACTTGGTCTCCCTTTCTTCCATATCCCCACACTTTGCTGTGTCGTCTGCTTGTTGACTTTGCTGCTATGTTAATTTCTCAAACGTCACTTAGAGTTACATCCGCCCTCAAACACTGAGTGACTCCCAATGTCTTCAACCCAGACTCTAAATCTCTCCAATGTGAACATTCAAGATACTTCATAAAATCATTTCTACCTACCTTCCCAGCCTTACCTCTCACTCTCCGCCCCCATATTTGGTGTCGCAGACCACAGATAATGCTTTTGAATGGCTCTGCAGTCCTTCAAGTGGTATTTGATTATAGCGTGATCTATTATTTTTTCCTGCTTTATGCAGTTTTGGATACCACAGCTATTTGAACTTATGAACCTCCCCTTCCCCCTCCAAGTAACCAAACAACCTGTTCTGATCAAGCTTGCCTTAATGAATTAGTTAATTAATTAATTTGCCTTGACAGGTGGCAGACTGCCTTGTACACATTAGGTATCAATATTAATTCAGTCCCCTCTGCTTCTTAGCCGTAGTCACACTGCGTGCTCACCTTGGAATGATGTCCAGGAAGCTCACTATGTTTCCAGGATTCACTTTCACGTCTTTAAAGCTGATCTCTTCCCCTTCGAAGTGTAACTTTATGACCTTATATACTGGACTTCTCAAACGCCACCATAATTGATCATTGTTTCGTGTGGGTGTCTTATGGCTGCACATGCATTAAAGACAATGGCTGTGTCCCATTGATTTCTGTATCTTTGCTATCCTCACCTAGCACCTTCCGCGTGGGAAATACCCAAGGGATTAAAAAGAAATTTGTTGAGAAATGGAAGCAGTGGAGGTCTGTTAAAGGTCTGAGTGGTTGAGGAGAGGCTGTGTATGGTTCGTTCCAGACTTTTCTCCAGGTCTTCCCTGCCATACCCACCTTCCCCCCACCCCTCAGCTGGACACAGAGTAAGTCTGTGTGGAGAGTAACATGTTTTAAAGGTCACATTTATTAGCAAATAGCTGTGTTTATAAACTCAGCCTGACAAAAAAGAGAGCCTTTGAAATTAATACTGTCTGCTGAAATTAGAACCAAGTTCAATCAACAGTGCATACAGAGTCTGGTTAAGGAAATGTGCAGTCAAGGTGGCTTTCACAATCTTATGCTCCTCACCCACTCTTTTTATTTTTTTGAAACTTAATTTTTTTTTTCAAAGGCTTCACTGAATTTTTCAGGCTGGGATTTATTTGTCTTGTGTCAACCTGCTGTTGTCATGAAATTCTGCCTCGAGAAGTTTATTTTTTATTTTATTGTTAAGAATTCTTTTAATATTTATTTTTGAGAAAGAGAGAGAGAGAGAGAGAGGCAGAGCACACGTAGGGGAGGAGCAGAGAGAGAGGGAGACACAGAATCCAAAGCAGGCTCCAGGCTCCGAGCTGTCAGCAAAGAGCCCGACACGGGGCTCGAACCCATGAACCGTGAGATCATGACCTGTCCAGCTCAGCCACACCGCAGGCCCCTAGTTTACCTTCTTGTTGAGAATCTGGAAGAGCGTAGGACTGGCATTGCCGGGTCCCCTTCTACCGCCCTCTCCTCTCTGCCTCAGAGCATCCTGTTGGAATGAGTCCCCTGAGATACTGGTGGCCTGGGATTTCTAATACAGAAAAGAAACGCTGGGTCAAAAGCTGGGAAGAGGCACTTTCTGATGTGAATGGTGCAGGCTCTCCTGGTCCCCAGGTTCCAGCTCCACAGAGAGAAGACTCTAGGCAAAAGGTGGCCCCAGGAGCAAAAATTCATCTGAGGAGGAGATTAACCCAACCCAGAGACTTGTTCCCAGAAGAGATCGTTGTACCTCCAGAACATCTAACTCTTTGTTGCTAAGACTAACAAGGTCAGAGAATGGAAGGTATGGAATCATTATCTAATGATTCTGCCTAGGGAGGTCAAGATGCCCGCTCCAAAACTAAAATGAAATGTGGAGGAGTTTGCCCCTGCAGATGGTTGAACTCGGTTCTGTTAGGAGAGGAAAGGAGAGGATTTCAGACCATCTTCTAGAGTGAGAGAGGACACGAAGTTGTGCCGAGTGAGGGGATCCCCTTGGGGGACGTTAGTGACTCTCATACCCTCCTTTGGTGAGAGAAAGGATAGGAAATGATGACAATAAATGAATATTCTTTCAAAGTACTCGCTTGGACCAAAGTGCCTCAAAATGCTTTAAGAATTCCACTGTGGAATTACTTCCGAGCTAGTTTATATTTTGGATTTCATCACTCTAATTGCACCTCACTTTGTAAACCCCAAAATAGTTTCCCGCCTGATCAACCACCTTATTCATCATACTTGGCTCTGGATGACTTTTGGTTGTTTCCAGAAATGAAATTCATCCTCAAAACTGAAAGATTTATGTTACTGAAGCTCCTTAGGAAATGTGACTTCAACTCTTAAGAACTCGAGAGGAGTTCCAGATATATTTTGCTATTGGAAAAAAAAGAGTTTGTCTCATTAGTTGGCTGTCCAATCTCATACACGTTCATATCTTCTTCTTGAATATTGTTTTAGAGATGAAATCCAGACCTTTATAAACTAGTGTAAGTGCATTAATCAGAGTTGTGCCCAATCTAGCCATCAGTAATTAAGTTTTTTTTGACTCTACAATATGTCTTTGAAAATGAAAGAGAGAAGGGAGGAAAGATAGATGTAAGAAAAAAATAGAAATACATATAATTAAATCATAAAAGAGTGAGAGTTTCAGATCGTGTCTCCCTCTCTCTCTCTCTGCCCCTCCCCTGCTCGTGCTCTGTCTCTCTTGCTCTCAAAAATAAATAAAACATAAACAAATTTTTAAAAAAAGAGTGATACGTACCACCTTGTGCCTACTCTATGTAGGTTCGGCTAGCATTGTGCACATTCTATGTGTCAGTAGGTTACATATAGCTTTGTTTTCTTCATGTTACTAGAGTAATTTATTGTAGAAAATTAGGGGGGAAAGGCATAAGGAAGAGAATTTAAAATCATTTGTAATGCCATCAACTATAGGTAACTGATTTTGATTTTTCATCTTTGTAGCCTTTTTGGGGGGGTGGATTTTTACATTTACCTTGTAGCAGATTCAAGTCATTACTTCCTTTCGTTTTTTGTTTGTTTCTTAAAAAAAGTAAGATACCCATAGAAACTTCCATCACACATGTAGATAGAATGAATTGTGTTAACCACTCGTCACCGCCCCCCACCCCGCCTCCTTTCCCACTATCCAGATTTGTGCAACATTCGTTGTTTTGTGGTTTCTTTATCATATTTAAAAATTTTTTTTTGACGTTTGTTTATTTTTGAGACAGAGAGAAACAGAGCATGAATGGGGGAGGGTCAGAGAGAGAGGGCGATAACAGAATCAGAAACAGGCTCCAGGCTCCGAGCTGTCAGCACACAGCCCAACGTGGGACTCGAATTCATGGACCGCAAGATCATGACCTGAGCCGAAGTCGGACGCTCAACCGACTGAGCCACCCAGGCGCCCCTTCATCATATTTTTTATTATCTAAGCCAAAAACAATTTTTCTTTTCTTCTCTATTATTAACAGTATAGCATCGTGGGTTTTTGTTTACTCGGGTGCAACGATGCTCTTAATAGGGGCAGTGGGAGCATCTCCAAGCAGTTCCTGTGAACTTTTTGCACAACCCCACGGGGCAGAACCCTTCTTTGCCTTCTGACACAGTGACATTTTGTAGGCTCACGACCAGTTCTCCAAGGAACCCTGATTTCTGTTAGTGAATAATGGGTTTTAGAAATCAACGCCTGGGCGCTGCTTACACTTTGCTTCTCCCGTAAAAATGTTGCAAGTTCTCAGAGAACAGAACTGGGGGAAATACACACACACACACACACACACACACACACACACGCCCAATGGGCTAGTCTGGGAAGAACACACCCTATGTTTCTCTATTACTCACTTACTCAAGTGCCTCTGGAAAACCCATGCGTCCCTCGATTCTCTGCAGCACCAGCTGGATGTCCCATAATGCACCGAATTTCAGTTCAGACACTATCCACCGGGACTCAGCATTAGATCCCACAAGTTAAGGGCTCAGTCCCACAGGACTTGCCCCCGCCCCATTTCAGACACCAGCCGTTAAGTCTTGGGTTACCACCTGTACCTCTGACTGACCAGCTATAAATAGGACTTCCCACAACCACCTCTTTGTATTTGATAATTTGCGGGGAGGGCTCACAGAACTCAGGGAAATATGTTTAATTTTTTTTTTTTAATATAGGCTATTACAAAGGGTGGGAATAAACAGCCAGATGAAGGGATACATAGGGCAAGATCCAGAAGTACCACAAAGGAAAGAATTCTAATTGCGTGTAGATGCGTTTACCCACCTGGCATTTCCAGACCCCGTACTTTCAGGATTTTGACGGAGTTTTTATTATGCAGGCACATCATGGATCATTAACTCAATCTCCAGCCCTTCTCCCCTTGCCCAGGGCTGGAAGATGGGGCCGACAGTTCGAAGCTGTTAATCCTGGCTTGGTCTTTCTGGCACCCAGCCCCATCCCAAAGCCATCCCGGAACCCACCGAGAGTCCCCTCATTGGAACAGAAGACACCCTTATCACCCAGGGAATTACAAGGGTTTTCGGAGCTCTGTGCCAGGAACCAGGGGCAGAGACAAGTTTTTATATGTTATATTATTTCATAGGGCTCATCCTGACATTCAAGGTCAAAGTCAGCATTTCTGTTTTTCTTAAGTTTTTCTATTTTAGGTCTGGATCTCCTCTATATCCAGCCTGTGTGTGTGTGTGTGTGTGTGTGTGTGTGTGTGTGCGCGTGTGTGCGCATGTGTGTTGGATATGCGTGATAATTTACAAAATGATCACTGTATACGTGGAAAGTTCTGGAGAGGAAGCAAGACAATGCTTTTATGGCAACAAGCCCACAGTGGTGTGGGGAAAATGCTGGGGGTGGGGTGGTGAACACGGGAGGTCCAGATGACCTCACCACAAACAGCCAAGAGTGAAGAAGAGTCTCTCTCTAGGTGACAGGCCCGGTCTGGATGAACGGGGCCCGCCTCCTAGACCGCAAGTGCCTGCCCATGGAGCTTCTAAGGAGGATCCTGTCACCCTAGTGGACCACACCTCTGACCTCCAGAGACACAGGTCAGTCTGTCGTCAGTCTGGTGCTTCAGATGCCGGCCACAGACCATGGGCCTCTCTCACTTCTGACTGATTGGCTGTCAATTGGTTCCCATGACCCCCTCCTCAGGTCTGATCATTTGGTAGAATGGCTCCCAGAACTCCGGGAAAGACAGTGCCAGGGTTTATTGGTTAATCATAAAGGATACAAATGAATGACCAAATGGAGGAGACACCTGGGGAGAGGCACAGGGACAGGTGCACCGAACTCCCTTGCCCTCTGTGAGCTCACCACCACCCCCCCCCCCCCCCAGCAGCTCCAACTCGGAAGTTCTCCAAACCTTGTAGTTCAGGGGTTTTTACAGAGATTTCGTTAAGCAGCCACGGTTAATTAAAACATTGTGTGTTGGTGATGAGCTCACTTTCCAGCCCCGCTCCCTTCCCTGTCATCATGCGGTTGACCCCTCTCCTACCAGCCCCCATCCTGAAACTCTGGGGACACCAAGAGCCACCTTATCAGCACAAACACAGATAAGGTTGAAAAGGGCTCTTCATGAATATGTCGGAGGCTCCTTTCACTCCTATCTCTCAGGGTTTTAAAATACCCTATGCCAGGAACCAGGGACAAAGACCAAATATATATTTCTTTCTTTCTTTCTTTCTTTCTTTCTTTCTTTCTTTCTTTCTTTCTTTTTTTAAGTTTATTTATTTATTTTAAGACGGGAGACACGTGGGGAGGGGCAGAGAGAGAGGGAGAGAGAGAGAATCCCAAACAGGCTCCGTGCTGTCAGTACAGAGCCCGACGCAGGGCTTGAACTCACGAACTGTGAGATCATGACCTGAGTCGAACTCAAGAGTCAGATGCATAACCCCCTGAGCCATCCAGGCAACTCCCCCCGAATAAACATTTCTTATTATATCATAATATCACAGCTTCACAGAAGACAGCAATGTGCTCATATCTACCTACCCCTGCATTCAATTTCAAATCACATGACGTAGTCTCTGGAGACCTCCACTGTGAGCTCAGGAATGAACGGGAATGGAAAAAGGTGAATAATGCCTTGCTATTATTATGAAAATAATTCTCATCTACCTTGAAAGGATCTCAGGTTCCCCCAGGGGTGGCCAGACCACACTCAGAACCCCCCCGGCATAGAGAAAGGCACGGTAAAGACAACAGAACTGGAAATCCCGAGCGAAGGTTTTACGATCTTCTGGCCAGATCTTTATGGCATTGCACTTAGAAACTGATCCTCCAATGCACTGTTAAATATAAACTAATTTTGTAAAAGTTTGCAGACGTTAAAATGGTCCTAATTCATCTCTGGAACTCTAGCTTCTTCTATGTAATGGCTACCCAGCACCTGTGCTCAGATGTCTAAGAGACTTTTCCAGCCCAGCTTGTCCAGAACTGATCTCCTGATCTTCTGCCCGTAAATCTCTCCTCCTGTGGCATTTCCCATTTAGCTCCTCATTATAGCTGCTCAAGCACAAAACCCTGGAATTATATTTTTAAAGTTTATTTTTATTTATTTTGAGAGAGAGCCAGAGAGCAAGCAGGGGAGGGGCGGAGAGAGAGAGACAGAGACAGAGACAGAGACAGAGACAGAATCCCAAGCAGACTTTGTACTGTCAGCCAGATGCGGTTTTGAACTCACGAACCGTGAGATCATGACCGGAGCCGAAATCAAGAGTTGATGCTTATCCGACTGAGCCACCCAGGCGCCCCCAAACCCTAGAATTATTTTCGACTCCCCTCTTCCCTGGAATTACTTTGGCCTGAACCACCAGCCTCTCTCCCCGGGGTTCCTTCTACCTGTTCTCTCTGCTCTTACCCTCCTCACCCTAAACCCCTTCACTCTTAGGTTAACAACCGGAGTGATCCTTTGATACCTAAGACCACCTAATTTTCTGCTTAATATGATATGATTTTATGACTCCTTTCACTTAGAGTCAAAGCTGACTGTTTGAAACACCTTTAAGGTCTTACCTGGTCCCCCAGTGTTTCCCTTTATGACCCCAATCACTCTCTCCTGAAGCCACTCTGGCCACAGTGACTCCTGTCTGTTCCTTGAACACACCAGACCCAGTTCTGCCTCAGGACCTTTGCCCTGGCAGTTTCCCCTCCATCCCCAATATGTTCTAACCCCCTCATTTTCCAGGTTTTGCTCAGGTGTAACCTTCTCACTGTGTTCTACCCTGCCTATTCGATTTAAAACTGCAAATCCCACTTTCTGTGCTGGAATGTCCATCTCCCCCTTACCATGCTCTACCGTTTCTTTCTCCTCCCCGCCCCCCACACCACAGCATTTATACTCATCTATTTATTGAGTTATTGTCTGTTGTTTATTTTCCGTCTGGCTCCATGAGAATGTCAATCCCACAGGTCAGAGATTCTTGTCAGTTTTCCTTCACTGGTGTATCCTAAGAAACCAGAATTGTGTCTGGCATTTAGGAGGCACCCAATCAATGTTTGTTAAATAAATGACAACATGGATATACGAATGCCTTTTAAAAAGTAGGATGCCTGGAATATCTGAGGTTGTGATTCAATGGAGACCAATCATCAGGAATTTTTTGAGAGTATTAATAAAAGTTTTTCACTTCAAGTGCCAACAATTCAACTAACCCTACAGGAAGGAAGGAAGGAAGGAAGGAAGGAAGGGAAGAAGGAAGGAAGGAAAGAAGGAAGGAAGGAAGGAAGGAAGGAAGGAAGGAAGGGAAGGAAGGAAGGAAGGGAAGGAAGGAAGGAAGGGAGGAAGGAAGGAAGGAAGGAAGGGAAGAAGGAAGGAAGGAAGGGAAGGAAGGAAGGGAGGTGGGAAGGGAAAAGAAAGGAAAGAAAAAAGAAAGAAAAAAGGAAGGAAGGAAGAAGGAAGAAAGGAAGGAAGAAAAATGAAAGAAAGGAAGAAGAAAAAGGAAGGAAGGAGAAAGAAGAAAGGAAGGAAGAGAAAGAAAGAAAGAAAGAAAGAAAGAAAGAAAGAAAAAGAAAGAAAAGGGAGGAAAAGAAAGGAAAAAGAAAGAATTGTGTTCAGTTACAAGATAAGTTTCAGGCATGGCTGGATCCAGGGCTTCGAATGTTATCAGGATCCCTCTTTGCTCTCCTTCTCCTCTGTTTTACTCCCAGGCAGGCTCTCCCTTTATGGTGGTAAAGATATCCCAGGCTTCTCTAAGCTTTTATATTACCAGCTCCACCACACCCATGAGAAAGACAGTTGCATTTACTGGGTGTTCTTGTTCCCAGGCTCTCAACGGCACAGCAAGGGAGTGTGTATATTCATTTGTATTTATTTCAGTGTCTATCTCTATGGATTGGAAATGACATGTCTACTCTGATCTCTCCAATTCCAATCCAACAGCACAGGGTTTTTTCTCGCCTTCTCCCTTTCCCCATATGTGTACCTCCTTTCTCTGGCAGTTAGAAGGCAGGCTCCCATTAACTTAATTTGTTTGCTCATTGGACCAATGCTTTTGTATGTGACCGTTTCCCCCTTCCGCCGAGCGTCCCTGTGGATGCCCTCCTCACCCCGCTGGAGCTCTGACACCCCTTTGTGGCAGTTTTCTCCTTGCCTCGTTGGGGCTTTGAGTCCCCATGCCAAACTGCCCTACCAGCGGATGCTCTCCTCACCCTGCTGTGGCTGACTCCCCTTCCCTGGCTGCCCTTCTACGGGGACACCCTCTTCCAGCTTTGACCCTGAGTCCCCACGCTGGCTGCTGGCATACATATATGTCCTCCTCGTCCTGCTGGGTCCCTAACACCCACCATCAGGCTCAGAGACCCCCCCCCCCCCAGCCAGGCCATCACTTTGCAGGGACACTCCTGTCACCCTTCTTGGACTCTGATACCCTTGGGCCACCGTGTTTCCTTTTCCTTCCTGCAGAGATGCTGACTTTTATTCTGCCCCACCCAACGGCTTTATGGCTGAATTGTTTAGGGAAGGAAGAAAGGGAACAGGAAGAGGAAGTGCCTCTATGTCAGTCACCCCAAGAGACTCAGGACTCCCGGGCCGTCACCGTTTGGGGGGGGGCCTGAATGCCCACATGGCTTCCGTGGTCAGACAACTTGCTGGCATCCCTCAGGCAGCCAAGGGCAGGGACCTCCTCTCTGCTTTCCCTGACGTGCCTCCCCCCTGGCACTTCTCACCGTGGATGCATTTACCTGCACGCACTCAGAGCTGCGCCTGGCCCATGGAAGCATCGAGAAGTATTTGTTAACGAAGGAGTCCTACTCGAGAGTCATCCCACGTGGACAGGGAGGTTAGGAGCCTACTACCCAAGGAGGGTGTCCTGGGGCCCTCGTGGGGCTCACGGAGGCCCCTGTGTCCTTCCTCGCGGGGTCCCCCTGGCAGGTGGTACCCCTCTGGTCCGTGCAGCGCCGGTGACTTCTGGGAGCGGACAGACAAGGAAGTGTAGTTAGCATTCATTCATTGCTTATGTTGTACAAGCTGTCAAAACTAATGAAATTTTATGACAGACGGGCAACGACCAGCTTCCTGGTGTTATTTATCTTTCTCGCTCCTGGCTCGGAGCACTGGGTGATTTTTCATTTACGTTTAAAAATGCCAAAATGACTAAGCTCAATTCGCCTCCTCAGAAAACCGGCAAATTGTATCAATGCACAAATGTAATTAATAATCATCAGGCATGAGAAATGAGGAACGGTTATGCAGGAAAGTCTATCTTTCCAGGCTCCTTCCTCTCCCCACTACCTTTTCAGCCGGTTCCCAAACTCCAGGCACATACATCATGGGTCCCCCGCGCCCCCCACCCCCCACCTTCATTGTTCATATCTGATAGCGGGTGTTTGCAATGACAAACAAAAGGTTCTTGGGACTGGTCACATGAGTTGCCATGGCTCAACGGATTCATTTATAGCAGCCTCACAGGGATGATGCAAATAGATGTAACACGTAGGGGAGGGAAAGATGAAAAAAAAATCCAGTGGAAGAGGGGAGAAGAGGTGTCAGGAGACAGGTTAATTCTAGAGTGACGAGACTGTGAGACTGTGTTCGTGTAGCCAGGAGAAACCTGCAGACCCAGTCCGTCCTGACATCCCCATCGTGTGTGCTTCGAACGGTTCTTTGGTTCTTTCGTGTACATCACCTTGAACTCTGTCACCTGCTCATTCTGGCCACATGTGATCTGCACTGTTCTCTTGCTCTCAGCCGTACCTGTGATTTGCCAGGCTCTTTCGCCTCTGCAATTCCTGGCCCTCCCCCGAGTACTTCCGGGGGTCTTTGGAGGTAGATGGTTAGTTCTTTGCATCATCTGCATGATCACGATGATTCTGATGATGTCTTTTCTGCTGGCCCCATTGGGGTTCGGTTCTGACGAGCTGCGTTTTTAAGGCCCCAAAGCAATGGCCCCGTGTCCTCGGGGGCCCTCCAGTACCAAAGGCATTTTTCCTTCTGTGGAGTCAGGGTAGTAATTCCTCCACTTCCAGTGTTTTAACAGAGGCTTTAAAAAAACAAATTTTTTTTTTTTACATTTTTTTAATGTTTATTTTTGAAAGAGAAAGAGAGAGACAGAGTGCGAGCAGGGAAGGGGCAGAGAGAGAAGAGAAGAAGACGCAGAATCCAAAGCAGGCTCCAGGCTCCGAGCTGTCAGCACAGAGCCTGACTTGGGGCTCAAACCCACGAACTGTGAGATTGTGACCTGAGCCGACAACTGAGCCACCCAGGCGCCCCAACAGAGACCTTTAAATTGCTCTATGTGCCTTCCAGAAAAGCCTTCTCGATTTTTTTATTTTTTTATTTTTTTCAGTAAACAGGTCTTGGGCGAGGAGACAAAGCTGAAAAGGCAGACATTATGGCCCACTTGAAACCCAAGCCCCGGCCACCATGACTAAGGCTTTGTGAGGGGGCCAAGCTTCTCTGCTCGCCTTTTCTCCCCCAGGATGGGCGATTTCCCAGAGGGCTCTTCCGGCGTCTGTGCACCTTGGCCCTGGGAAGGCCAGACGTGTCCAAACATGCTGGTGTCACTGCACCAGCTCAGGCTCCAAACGGCACTCTTGACTCAAAGGTGGCCTTACAGACAGTCCGCTCTGTGCTTGTCACTGTGGGGCTTCCTGACAAGCCAATCAGACCCAGTACTTGCCCTCAAGGACGTTGTCATACCAACAGGCATGGAGCAAACAACCTGATGGTAGGGGAGGTGACCGTAAGTGGAACAAGAGAGGTACAGATGATGAAGAACAGGAATTGCGGTAAAGAGGAGGGCTGTGTCCACAGAGTTGAAGTAGGAGGTTGGACTCGAACTCAGCCGTGAGCGATGGGAGCGCGTACAGGAGGAGACTAGAAACGGTGCTCCAGGAAGAAGCTCGAAGCTCCTCCAGGGGCTGCAGGAACGAGCAAAAGGTGGATGGATGTTACTAGCAATACGCAGGGAAGGGCGAGGGTTCAGATTGGCTAGGAAGGGGAAGTTTGGGGAGGTTCTGGTGAAAGCGGGGGGCGGGGGAGGTGGTCAGACTGGATACCAGAGGTCCTTGACCAGCTGGCTGAGTCTGCGTCCTGCTGTATACACAGCAACACCTGCCAAATAGAGATGACGTTTCAAACAGAGCCATGGAATGGCCATGGAGAACAGGAGCGTCTTTCTGGATCAGGTAGACCTACCTGGATCAGTGAGCGTCAGGTGAACAGGAGAAACCAAGGCGGGCAGGTTCGTGAGGGGGCCTCTGCAGTAACAGCACACGTGGGTACGGAGATTGGGAGCCGGACAAGATGAAAATAAGGAGAGAGGGGCTGGACACAGCCTGTGGGGGAAGAGAGGAATCTAAGCAAAGTCGAGCACGAGCAGTTGGAAAGGGAGAGCAGCAGGGCGCCTGGGTGGCTCAGTCTAAAAGCATCTGACTTCGGCTCAGGTCATGATCTCATCGTGGTTCATGGGTTCGGGCCCCGCGTCGGGCTCTGTGCTGACAGCTCGGAGCCTGGAGCCTGCGTCGGATTCTGTGTCTCCCTCTCTCTGCCCTCTCCTCTCTCTCTCTCTCTCTCTCTCTCCCAAAAATAAATAAACATTAAAATTTTTTTTTAAAAAATAAAGGAAAAAGAACAGCATGAGATCCAAGAGGCAGAGTGATTTTTTTTTTGGGGGGGGGGGGGGGCTGGCGCAGGATTGTGATGGAATCATATCTCCAAAGCAGCTTTAAAAGGTGGGTGGGAGACGATGATTCCCAATTTGGAGGCAGGAAAATTGTGCCGGAGAGCAGTCAGTGGTATGTTCATGCTCAATTGCTATAAGGCAGACCTGTCTCTTACACCCGGACTTTTGGCTTTAAAACCTTTGCTTTTTTTTTGCCTTTGCATGCCTGCACAAGCAGCTGTATAGAGAGGGGTGGCAGAAAAAGGACTGGAATAAAAAAGATGAGTAGTAAAGATTTAAGCTTGGTGACAAAACAAAGCCCTTTGTAACGGTTCTTGGGAGAACCATCAGGCGAATGAACTCTCCTAATCCAATCGGGTAAGAAATTTCCTGGGCATATGGATCCATAATCCCATTTTAAATCCCCTAAAAGGAGAGTCTAATAAGAAATCAACTCCAACGGAAAACAAACTAGAGGTAATAATTGTGCTGAGACACTGGGCATTCCCTCCTTTCCCCCCACCCTGCCCAGGAACACAGGCCGTCCAATAAAAGCCATGAAATCCATAATAGAAATTGCCTCAGCCCGAAGCTTCTGGAAGGTCCATGTGTTCATAACAGACCTGTTGCTGTTGATTATCTCCAGCGATAACCGGCTGCTTAACGAAAACATCCGTTTTCTGAGAATTTGGATCCTTTCACGGTCTGTTTCACACTTGGGGACGAAATGGCATTGGGTCGTACCTCTCTTCAGCTGGTGGGCAGGAGAGGTGGGAAATCAGGGTCTTGCCAATGTTCTATTTTTCTTTCTGCTTGTTGTTGCAACTGGACTCGTTAGACCAGGCGAGAGCTGCCAACATTTATAACTTGGGCTTTTCTAATTAAAGTTCTGCCGAAAAGCCTCCTCTTGTCTTCTGACTCCCTCGGCAGGAATGTGTGCTCATAACAGAGGCATCTGCCCCCTGGACTAACCTTTCTTGAAACCAGATAAACAAAGTAATACTAATAAAAATATCCATCTGTGCTTAAAGATAAATAGAGCATTAATATACCAAACTGAGATCTGGATTCTTTTGGAAGCCAGCTTTAATGATATTAGACATCTGTCCCAGCTTGCTTTCCGTTCCTTTTCCGTTTGCACACTTGTGTAAGAAAACAATGTGGAAGGAGTTCGTCGGGGGTACATGGAGCCACCCCCTGACCGACGCCCTTTTCCGAGGCCACCGCCCCAGTGAGCCGATGGGGTTCCTTAACATTTGGCACGCTGCTTGGGTTTCATCCTGCATTTTAAACACTGTGGTCTTTCTTCATTTTTTGCTTTTAGATGCCTGCCTGAAAGCCAACTTAATCGTTCATAACGCTAAGCAGGATTGCCGTGTAGACCAGATGTACAAACGTCATGGCGGCCATTCTCTTTCTGAAGTCAAGATGCGAGAGTATCCGGGAAGCATCTGGAGCCATCCGTTTGCAAGGAGAGAGCACCAGGTCAGGTCTGCAAAGAGGGAGGGTGAACGTTTGTTTTCAAGGAGAGTACGCGGAAGGTAGAAACCAGCGTCTCAGTGTTCCAAGTAACATGGTTAACACTCAAGGAGCGTCGCAGGCAAGGTGCAATGGTGGGAAAATGTTCTCCACTTGAGGGCAGACCCGTGGACCTTGGTTTCTTAGATTTGGCACTAACTCCAAAGAGATAGGGGTGAGTCAGTGGGACGAGGGCCAAGAGGGAAATGTACCAGGGGCGTTTAGCGTTGTTACGATGATAGGGTTGGGTGTTGCTGGCCGGTTAGTGCCTGAAGACCAAGGATGCCCAAGTACAGCAATGTAAGGAACAGGCTTGCACAGCAAAGGCTGGCCAGTCCCAAACGCGGATGAGTTAGTATTGAGATGCGTTGACATTTTTAAGTAGTGAAAATGGGGGCGCCTGGGTGGCCCAGTCAGTTAAGCGTCTAACTCTTGGTTTCGGCTCAGATCGTGATCTCACCGCTCACGGGATCGAGCCCCACGTTGGGCTCTGTGCTGACAGTGCAGAGCCTGCTTGGGATTTTCTCTCTCTCCCTCTCTGCCCCTTCCCTGCTCACACACACACACTCTCTCTGTCTCAAAATACATACACTAAATAAATAAGTAAATAAATAAATAAATAAATAAATAAATAAATAATGAAAACTTTAAAAAAGACAAAAATCTTACACAGAATTCACAACATATAAAACATAGTGAAGAAGGGCTATTTTTCCTAAAGGAGAGGCAGTCCCTGAAATACTTCTAGGGAACACCGCTTAAGAACCACTATTCTAGGGGCACCTGGATGGCTCAGTCGGTTGAACACCCAACTCTTGATTTCAGCTCAGCTCATGATCTCAGGGTCATGGGATCAAGCCCCATGTGGGGCTCCGTGCTAAGGCTGGAGACTGCTTAAGAGTCTTTCTCTCTCTCTTTTTGCCCTTCTCCCCTGCTCATGCTCTCTCTCTCTCTCTCTCTCTCTCTCTCTCTCTCAAATAAAATGGAAAAAAAAATCCACTATTCTAGGTGCTACTCAATGGCCATAGAGTTCTAACAACCTGTCTGGTTGTGCAATGTGCTATAAGAATCGACTGATTAAAAAAAAAAAAACACCACATTTTTTAAAAACTGTAATTGTGTTCCTCTCAACATTTTACATGAGAGTTTTTAAACATACAGAAAAATGGAAAGAATTGTAGGTGCCCCAGGTACCGACCACTTAGATCCCACGGTTGCCAACGGTTTGCCCTTTTTGTCTCCTCCCAGATCCTTCCGTTTGCGTTGATTCATCTCATTTTGAAATTCCTTTCAAAGTGAGTTGCAGACATCGGTACATCCCATCTCTAATTTCTGAACCTGCACGTCCACCTTTAACGAGAGCAAGAAGTCAAACTGATGTGCAGAGAAGGGAATAGATCTAGGGTAAGGTTTGGTGAGCTGTAAAAATATAATTATATGGCTCAGACCCTTATCAAGATACAACACCTCCGAAAGATACGACCTCTGAAAGTTTCCTCATGGCCCTCCCCAGCTAGCGCCCTGCCCCCTCCCCCCACCCCCCTGGGTCCTGACAGCTGCTCAAACAATCTGTCCGTGGAGTTCATTCCGTCAGACGAGCTGACAGTTTGCTGGAAAGAATCATTATGGCTGGTGTCTGAACGGACGGGGCAGGGGTAGTCAGGAGGCTTGTGGCCCATCAGGAACACCGCTCTCTTCTACAGCCCGCAAGCCCGAAGGCTGGGCTGGATCCTTGGCTCCCCTCGATTTTTTTTTTTTTAATTGTGCTAAAAGATACATAACATAAAATGTACCATTTTGGTCAGTTTTATGTGTGCACTTTGGCGACGTTAAGCACATTCACATCATGGGGTGACCATCGCTCCTATCCATCCCCAGGAATGTTCTCATCACCCCAGGCTGAAGCTCCGTCCCCCTTAAATGCTAACTCCGCACTCCACATCCCCCCAGCCCCTGGGAGCCTCCTTGCTACTTTCTGGCTCTATTAATCTACCTACTGTCTACACCTCGCATCCATGGAATCACACAGCATTTGTGCTTTTATGACTGGCTTATTTCACTCAGCGCAATGTCCTCAGGGCTCCTCTGTGTTGTCACCTATGGCAGAATTTCCTTCCTTTTTACGTCTGAGGGATATTCTGTTGCGTGCGTACAGAGTATTGTGTGTCTCCGTTTTTCTGGTGATGGATGCTTGGGTCGTTTCCACCTTCCGCTGCCGTGAAGGAGGCAGCCGTGGGCACGGGTGTCACACACACCTGTTCCCGTCCTTACTTGCGTTTCTTCTCTGCCTTCTCCGAAAATTCTTCAGCCACACCTGCGGTCATGAGGGTCCGCACCAAAAATGCGCTCAGATGCGTCCCTCCTTCCTTCCCGAACTGCCTTACCCTGTGCCCGGAGGCCCTCCTCCTCCCTCACCTGGACCACTCCCCTCGCTTCCTCCCCGCAGTTCTCCACGGCCTCTCTTGGCCAGTCCTCCACCTGACATTTTCTTTTTATCTTTGAGAGAGAGAAAGAATGGAGGAGGAGGGGCAGAAGGAGAGAGAGGGGGAGAGAGAGACTCTCACACAGGCTCCACGCTGTCAGCGTGGACCCCGATGCGGGGCTCGATGCCACGACCCTGGGATCGCGACCTGGGCCAAAATCAAGAGTCGCGCACTCAACCGACTGAGCTGCCCAGGCACTTCCTCTACCAACATTTTCTGAACCTTATACTGCAGCCAGAGAGCTTTCAAAGGCAGTTCCGGTCATACCCCCTCCCTGTTCGAACTCTCCAGCGGCTCCTGATGATGCGGAGGAGAAAACCCCAGCACAGTCAGTCCTGCCCGTCTGGCCCTGCTCACACTTTCCCTCCCATACTCTGTGCCGAAATGACTTTTGCTTGCCTAAGCACGCTCGGTTCCACTCGCCTCTCCCCTTTTTCACAACACGTACTTGGGCCGTTCTCCCTGCTCCTGGGATGTCCTAACCTCTTGTCCTTTAGGACTTAATGTAGATACCGCTGCTTCTGAGAAGCCTTCTCTGTGCCCACCCAAGACGGAGGTAGGTGTACCCATCGCTTCCTCCCTTAGCGGCCCCGAGGGATGTTGGTCTGTCTCCTGAGACACGTTTGGCACATACGTCTTGGGTTGTAATATCCTCAGTGTAAACACAGGTCGCATCCACATGGGGTCGGACCGCCAGGTTGAGCCTGGTCAACCATTTTGGAAAAACCTGACCTCCAAAACTTTGGAAAAGCCCGTGCTACAGTTCCAGTGAGGTACTGATAAGCCAGTTTTCGAGAAAAAGTTAAAAAAAAAAAAAAAAAAAGCCCAGAGTTGTGGTATTTGCTGATTATTATGGTGTTGATTCTCTGCTCGTGGCCAATTTCAAGCCGCTGTCATAAGGTTACTGGGCACAGACTTGGGAAGTCAGTCATGCTGACCACACCCCAGTGGTTTCCTCCCAAGACCTTTAAATTCCGCCAGATTGAACAAATCAGTTGTTTCTAGAAGATTCCTTCAATTCTGTATACCTGTTGTCGACTTTCAGGTAATGTTCTACAAACTCCTTCAGATTTTTTTTCTATTAAAAAAATCACCCCCTAAATAGTCTGAAGGGCTAAGGAATGTGTTACAAAGATATGTGCAGCATTCAGTGCAAGATAAGAACAAAGCCAGCATGTATTAAGTGCTTACTGTGTACCAAGTACTGGGTAGTGACCTTTCCCCGTGTTTTTCCTGTTAATTCTCATAATCCTGTGAGGGCGGTATTACAATATTCCCATTGTATAGAGGTGGAAACTGAGTCCCAGAGCCACGAATGGAACTCACGTCCATCTGATCTGCGAATCCAAGCTATGGCAAATCGCCTCCAGGGAAGAGGGAGGGACTAGAAGCGAAAGCAAAGGGAAGGAGAGTTAGCTGCTCAGACAATAATCCATCAAAATACTGTCACCCTCATTTCTTGGCTTCCCTGTTGCTCCTTAAGCTTCATTCATAACAAATTACGTGCTGTCCCCCTTTCCTTCTTCTTGCGTCGGTTTCCCCTGTCACCTGGCTGAGGATTTCTCGAACTCCGGGGTCTGTGTCCCCAAGGCAAGGGTAGTTCTCACCACCATGGGCCTGGCCTGTGCGGCTCTGACCTTCCTGAACTGTGTTCTCCTCTCCTCAGCCGTATCCTGACGCCTAGCACAGTGCCTGACACGTACACAGTGAGTGGATGAATGTACCCATGTATTTTTGGCTGCCAGGCAACTTGATTTTGAACTGGGGGGAGATTTCGCTCAAGGGAGAAAAGGTGGGACACTGGAATGAATGTCACCATCAACAAGAACACAGTATGGTTGGAAGAAGGTGCAGGCTTGGGGCTGGGGCCCAGGCCTGGTTTTTGCGTTTATTTCATGTGTGCCCATGTATGTTACTTCACTTTTCCAGTGTCCTCATCTAGAAAGAGGCATCTCATGCCTCTCTTTTATAGATATTTACAGGTGTCCATTGTTCTCCAGCTGTTGGGGAAATGGCAGTGAACCAAACATAGGCCTTGCCCTGTGGCACTTACATGGTAGACAGAATCCAATACTGATCTGAGTAATAATGGGTCAGGCACGGATGGGGCGTAGGAGGAGAAAGAGAGCAAGGTAGCAGGGTGGGGAGTGATTGGAGGTACTCTGTAAGCAGTGTGGTCAGGTGCGCCATTTTGGACGGATGATGTTTGATGTTCAGAGGCTGAGGGAAGTGAGGGGAAACCCATGTGGGTTTTCTTGTTCTTTCTTTTCTGTAAATTGTGTTAAAATATACATAATGTAGGGGCGCCTGGGTGGCTCAGTCGGTTAAGCATCCGACTTCAACTCAGGTCACGATCTCACGGTCCGTGAGTTCGAGCCCCGCGTCGGGCTCTGGGCTGACGGCTCAGAGCCTGGAGCCTGCTTCTGATTCTGTCTCCCTCTCTCTCTGCCCCTCCCCCATTCATGCTCTGTCTCTCTCTGTCTCAAAAATAAATAAACATTAAAAAAATTTTTTTAATAAAAAAATAAAATAAAATATACATAATGTAAAATTTCCCATTTTGACCCTTTTTTAAAATTTTTGAGAGAGATGCAAGCAGGGGAGGGGCAGAGAGGGTGGGAGAGAGGGAATCCCAAGCAGGCTCCACATTCAGTGCAGAGCCCGACACGGGCTCCATCCCATGACCTGTGAGATCGTGACCTGAGCCCAAATCAAGAGTCAGATGCTCAACTGACCCAGCCACCCAGGCGCTCCCATTTTAACCCTTTTCAAGAGTACAGTTCTGGAGGGTGCCTGCGTGACTCAGTCGGTTGAGTGTCCAACTTTTGAGTTCGGCTGAGGTCATGATCTCACGGATTCTGGGATGGAACCCCTCGTCGGGCTCTGCGCTGAGTGTGGAGCCTGCTTGGGATTCTTTCTCTGGCTCTGTCTCTCTGCCCCTCCCCTCCCCCTCAAAAATAGATAAACTTAAAGAAAACAGAAGAGTACAGTTCTGTAGCATTAAGTACCTTCACATGATCGTGCAGCAGTCAGCACCGTCCATCTCTAGAACTTCCTTTCATTTTCCAAACCAAAGCTCTGTCTCTTTTAAACGCTGACTCCCCACCCCCTCTCCCCAAGGCCCTGGTGCCCAGCCTTCTACTTTCTGTCTCTATGGATCTGACTAATTTGGTCACGTCGCGGAAGTGACGTCGTGACCGACTGATTTCACTCAGCACGGTGTCCCCGGGATTCATCCAGATTGTAGCGTGCATCAGAACTGTCCGCCTGTCTGAGGCTGGCCGCCATTCCATCATATGTCTATACCGCGTTGCCTTTTTCCATTCATTTGTTGGCAGACACTCAGGTCATTTCCACATCTTGTCCGCTGCAAATAATGCTGTCGTGAACATCAGAGTGCAGATACCTGTTTGACTCCCCGGTTTTAAATTCTTTTGGGTATATGTCTACCCAGAAGTGGGATTGCCAAATCATACAGAAGTTCTATTTTTCACCTTTGAGGAACCACCATACTATTTTCCGTAGCAGCGGGACCGTCTTACCTTCCTGTCGACGGTGCGCGAGGGTCCCAATCTCTCCGGGTCATCGCCGACATGTGTTATTTTCCATTTATGTTAATAAGAGCCATCTCAACGGGTGTGAGGTGCTATCTCCTTGTCGCTTTGATTTGCTTTTCTTCAGTGATTCGTGATGTTAAGCATCTTTCCATGTGGATTTTAGAATTTTACACGAAGGACGTAATAACAGGAAAGCAACTGTAGGACTGACCTGATCGAGGTCCCCATGGAAGACGTCCCATGTCTGATTTGGGGGCCGTGGCAAGGAGTTTGAGTTTGCCTCTGAGCGTGACAGAAGTCTCCAGAGGTTTTTGAGAAGGGTCGTAGCATGATCTGACTTACATTTTGAGTGGATTTCATTCTGGCTTTCTGACCACACATATTTTTTTTTTTTTCCAATGGGGCACCGTCTGGGACTAATTATCCACCGAATACACTTAGCGGTGATATTTATCATCATCATCAAAACACACTGTGGGTAAAGAGATTTACGCTTTGTAGAACGCCTCCTCATACATCATCTTGTTCAACTCTTTGGGCAGTTTGTGTTGCCCCCGTCTCCTTAGTCACTGGGTATTTTAAGAGAGGATCCTGGGCATGCCCCTCATGATCAGAAAAGAGTTTTAGCACCCGGCTCTGGCGACAGCCTATTAGTGGTGGAATTTTCTGGAAATTAGCCCATCTGTTTATAGCTAAGCCATGGGTGCCTGTGCAGAATCACACATGGGCAACCCCAAATTTTCCTTTAAAGCCCTTCACCAGCTGTCCTTTGACCCCACGATATTTTCTTAGTGGGCCATTCATTGTCACTGCCTCCTTCTTCATCCAGGGCTCCTGAAGATTCTACTCCATGTCAATGAGCTTTAGAGACTCTTTCAATGGGTTTTAGTGGTCCTTCCTCTGGAAAAACTCCAATGCATTCATTTGTTGATTCATTCATTCACCCAGTGTGTATTTACTAAGAGTCCACAGTGGATAGTAATTATAGTAAACACGGGAAGCCCAGTGGTGAACAAGCAGAGATGGTCTTTGGCGCCCTGGATCTGGGGAAGTCAGACGGATGCACCAGGCATAAGGGATAAGGGTAAGAAATGGACACGAGCAACACACGACCCTGAGACACACTCCACCTCCATGGGGGATGGACGCACACAAGGCCACACGCCGTGCGATGCCAGCATGCAGAACAGAGAGGGTCCCTTGGAAGCCCCGATGGCACAGCCACCTGACAAGCAAGCACACTCCTCAGTGGAATGAGACCCAAGACCCAGTTAACCGCAGAGAACCTCCCGCGGGACAAGGGATGGCCACCTGGGACAAAATGCGCTTTTCACGTGGCAGGAATAAACCACCTCAGTTCAAGGCAGGAGTCTAGCATTCCGACAGTTATATCGTCCCAAGAGCGTAAAGACCGAGTCCATTTTTGTCACACCATCCAACTGTCCTTTCTGGTCGGGTCTTAACCTGCAGGACTGGGTGACCAGAAGAGATGGTGAACTCTGGGTGCCTCAGTGATAGGACAGTGACCTCTGAAGCTTGGGAAAGAACTTTCCTTATTTCCCCTTCTCCATGGGCTTGACGTTATTTTTTTTTTTGTTTTTAGTGGGGGTGTCAGAAATGTGGGGCGGCTTCGTAGGATACCCTAGCCTTCAGTGGGAAATCCCATGAACAGATGAAGAAGCAGTTCAGAATCAGCTGTGAGCTCACTCGTCTCTCAGCAAATATTTATTGAGCACTTACTTTGGGTCAGGCATCGGTCAGACGCCAGGGACAAACAAAGAATCCCTCTCCTCTCGTGGAGCTTACTTTCTCTCTGTAGCGAAGAGACTCAATAAAAAAAGAGTAAATGAGGGGCGCCTGGGTCGCTCGGTCAGTTAAGCATCTGACTCCTGATGTCGACTCAGTTCGTGGGATTGAGCCCCACGTCGGCTCTGCACTGACAGCGTGGAGCCTACTTGGGATTCTCTCTCTCTTCTCTCTCTGCCCCTCCCCCTGCTTGTGCTCTCCTCTCTCAAAATAAATAAATACACATTAAAAACAAAAAAGAGTGAGTGGCTAGATAAACAGAAAAAAAATCAGAGATCAGGAGCCGTAAAGAAAATAGAAAAGGGCCATGGCGGCGGGTGGGGGGGGGGGGCGCGCCTGGGTGGCTCTGTCGGTTAAACATCTGACTTTAGGTCAGATCGTTACCTCACGGTTCGTGAGTTCAAGCCCCACATCAGGCTTTCTGCTGTCAGCACAGAGCCTGCTTCAAATCCTCTCTCTCTCTCTCTCTCTCTCTCTCTCTCTCTCTGCCCTTCCTCCGCTCATTCTCTCTCTGTCTGTCTCTCTGTCTCTCAAAAATAAATAAATTTTTAAAAAAACTCTAAAAAAGAAAAAGGTAATAGGGACAGATTAGGGAATGTCATTTCACCTGGATGGATGTCCTAACCAGTCTCCGAGACCACGATGGGAGTGCAAGTGGTTTACAGGAGAGGTCATTCCAGAAAAGACCAGCAGAGGAGTGGGGGAAATGAGACAGAGTAGGGAACCAGTAACGGGTGTCGTGCCAAACAAGTGACCGTGCGGGCACCTGGGGACCCAATGTACACCTGTGCCTCAGAGTTATCTCAGCTGTGTGTCGAAGGTGCTGGGAACGAACGAGTGGCCGCTCCCCGGGCCATCGAGTCACTGGCAGGGCCAGTCGTACCTGCCTCTGGGCAGAGTGGGCTCCAGAAGCCTCAGGTGGGGCCACAGATGCTGTGTCTAGAATCCAGCCACGTGCACACCCAACACTGACCATGACAGCATCGGGGTGATATTGCCGCCCTCCATTCCCTCGGCTAATGTCAAGCAGGAAGGAGCCGTGGAAGGATCTGGGCAAAGAACATTCGCGCAAAGAGAAATGGTGTGCGCCCAGGCTGGAGGTCCGCTGGGGGTGACGTGGGGGAGGCAGGCAGGGCCCCAGGTTCGTGGCAAGGAGGCGGGCGTCATCCTAAGTGCAATGGGAAGCCAGCAGAGAGTTCTCGAAGGGCCCATCTACCTCATGGGATCACGTTTTCCTAGCGCTGGAAGGGACTGGCCCCTTGGAGGAAGGGTAGGACGGCCTGTGGAGGCAGCCCGGGGCATAGAAAGTAGAACCTGGGACAATGAGGGCAAACACTGCCCAGCCCAGGGCTGTGGGAAGGGCCTCTCTCTCTTTTGTAGCGCATTCTGATTTAAAGTGGAGACAGCCCAGGCGGGGACCCTGGCCTATTCTGAGGATGGCCAAGCCTTGAAGACGAGGAACAATTAGATAGTAAAAGGATTGGAAAACGGGGAGTTTCCAGGGGCCGTTTCTTTGTGAAGCTCGTGATGCCTTTTGACAAAGTGTGACGCAGGGAGAAAGCCACAGGCTTGCGGGGCCGCCTGGCTCGGCTCGGCGGGGTGGCCAACAAGCGGTCGCTCACACACAACGGGGTCGGTTCCTCCAGTTATGAATTTGGAACCGAGGCATGCAAAAAGAGATTACAGTTCAGCATTCACTGCATGCGGTCGGTGAAAAATGAGGCTGTCATAGGCAGGCTGGGACTCAATCTGCAAGGGAATGTGTGCACATGGGAGCCCTGGCGGCTGGGCACGGGCGATGGGCAGAAACGGCCAGGCTAGAGGCTCAGGGCTCCCAACAGCTCTGGGTGGGAATTTCTTCCTTTTTGGCTGTGAACTTCGTCCTTCCTTGTGTCTCTGACCCCGGGGGGGGGGGGGGTTCCTTTGTTTCTTTCTTTCTTTTTTCTTTCTTCTCCTGCTTATTCTCCATTAGAAATGTGTCACCTGGCTTTCAAAACTTAGGTGGCCGAAACGAAGAGGGCCCTTTCAGTTCCGGAGGGAAGGGGAAGGCATTCAGTACCCTAGAATGACAGTACCCTAGAATACCCTAGTAAGACAGTACCCTAGAATTAGGTGAATTTTTTGGAGCCGTTGAGAATCATCCGATCAAAACCCCTCCTCCTGGAATGAGAAGACAGAGGCCCCGAGATGCTAAGTGACCACCTCAGGTTCCCACGGCCTCCCGGCTGGCAGAGCCGAGGTCAGAGCCTAAGTGCGCTGACTTTCGTGCCAAGATTCTTTCCGTGACACCCACAGACTCATTTTCCTCCTTTCTGTGCGGGGAAGCTTGAGTTACTGGCAGAGCTCATTCAGAGCCCCAGACAGCTGGAGCCTTTGGCCTGCTAGTAAGCTTTGCTCCTGCCCAGAAGCCATGGGAGGAACGTCCGTGACTCATTGGTCCGTGCTGTTTCCTTTGTGCAGCACGAATTCCATGCCTCGGACTTGGCACTGGAATCGCAAGGGAGGGGGCTGCGGCCTCAGGAGAGGGGTCTGCACCCTAAGGAGATGACCGACGGACTAGTCAGTACAGTATTAGCAGAGGCAGTAAGTAGAGTGGTTAAGGCCAGCCTTCCAGAACCAGACATCCTGGGTGTTCACCTCAGCCCTACCTCTTACTAGCTGTGGAACTCGGGCGATTTATTTAATCTTCCACCTGTGAAACAGGGAGACGGGTACACATACCTCTGGTGGTTATCTTTTGCTGAGTAACAGTACTGCTCTACACATCATGGCTTAAAACAACACGTATTTATTCTCTCGCGGCTTCCGTGGCTCAGGATCTGGGCACCGCTCAGCTGCGTCCTCTACGAGACTGAAGGCCGAGCATCCGCTGGGGTTGAGATCTCATCTGACACTCGACTGGGGAAGGATCCACTTCCAGCTCGATGCAGGTGCCTGCAAAATGTATTTCCCTGTGACTGTGGGACCGACGGCTTCATGTGCTTGTCGGTTATTGACCAGAGGCCACTCTTGGTTCCTTGTCACGGGGGCCCCAGTGTGGCTTCTTGCTTTCTCAAAACCAGCCAGGGAGAGAGAGGCACTGGCAAGTCGGGCACTACTGTGTCGCGTGATCACGTCACCTTTGCTGTGTTCCGTTGATCAGGAGTAAGTCACAGGTCCTGGCTGCCGCTCAAAGGTGGGGGCGGGGATCACACAAAGGTATGAACACCAGGAGTCGGGGATCATGAGGCCACCCTTAGCGTCTGTCCACCGGGTCCCAAAGGGTTATTGTGAGGAGTGAGGTCATATACATCAAGCTCTTTGAAGAGGACCCCTACTCAGGAATCACTGTGACTATTGGCTGTGGTGAAGGTCATGTTATCATCGCCATCAGGAGACTATGCCCTCTTCCCTTATACTTGAAAAGTCTCCCGTGGTCTTTAGGGGACTTGGGAGGAGGACAGGACTCATTGTAAGCAAACACCTACAATAGTTAGCAAGTAAAATAGCTCCGATGACCTAATTTAATTCTGTTTTCTTAGTTGGAGGCTCCATGGTGAGTGGGAAATATACAAAGTTGGGAGTTTTAAAAATCTATGAATCTATAGGCGACTTCCTCTGGACTACACGAATACTGCCCGTCCTCTTTACCTTCTTCTTAAACCAGACTTTCCAACTTATTGTCACTTTTTTTTTTTTATAATTATGAGGTTTAAATGTTAGAAAAGTATCTAAGGTGGTATAATTGCTGCTGCTTTTATTTTTTTACTGAGGCGTAATTGGCCTATGGCATCATGTTCGTTTCAGGTCTGTCACATGATGATTTGGTATTTGTATATACTGTGAGTTGATCACATCCCCTAGGTTAAGCCCCACGTGAACACCCCCCATGATACGTAGCGAACAGATTTTTTTCCTGTGATAAGATCGTTTAAGATCTGTTCTCCTAGCAACTTCCAAGCTTGTAACTTGGGTGGCTCGGTCGATTAAGCGTCCGACTCTTGATTTCGGCTCAGGTCGTGATCTCACAGTTTGTGGGTTTGAGTCCCGCGTCGGGCTCCGCACTGACAGCGTGGAGCCTGCTTGGGATTCTCTCTCTCTCCGCCCCTCCCCCTGCTCACCTCTGTCTCTCTCTCTCTCTCTCTCTCAAAATAAATAAACTTAAAAAAAATTCTTACCGTGCGTCTCCAATACATGCATCTTCATTTATGTTGAAAGCCACGCGCACAGTAGAAATTACAAAAGGTTGGGATAAATAAGATATAAGCAATAAAATGTCTTTCTAACCCTGAAGGGTTCCAAACATCATTAGCTCATACTTCAAGGCACTTTAGATGAGGTTTGTCATTGACAATAGTGGATGGGCATTCATATTTCAAACTTTTGTCAGATCTAATTAGCCCCATTTTTTTTTTTTTTTTTTTCCCTCATAGTGCGGCTGACAGAGAGATCAAATAGCACAGGGAGAACGGACCGCATGTCTGTGAGGCATTATTGCTGTGAGGCTATGTTATCATTGTACCGTGAATTCTAGTATCTTTGCAAGAATATCGTTTAAGCCTCTGGTCCATGTTGCAAGAATTGGTTCGGGTGAAATCAATCATGTAGTCAAATTAATTTTACTGGTCTCACATACGCTGTGATCTGTCACAGTCTGCGTGGAATATCAGTGAGGAAGGACATTCCTTCGGTCTGTCTCCTACCCCTTCCCGTGGGGGACCCGTGTGTCCCCTGAGACAATGTGCCAGCTCACATGGAGACTGCATACAGGTGCTTGAGAAAAGTTTAAAAATGTAATTTCTTTTTAAAAATGTATTAGCGAGTGCACAAGTTGGGGAGGAACAGAGACGGGAGAGGGGGGAGAGAGCAAATCCCAAGCAGGCTCCACACTGTCAGTGCAGAGCCCAACACGGGGCTCCGACTTATGAACCGTGAGATCATGGCCTGGACAGAATTCAAGAGTCAGATGCTTAACCGACCGAGCCACCCAGGCGCCCCGTCTTTTTTTTTTTTTTTTTTTTTTTGAGACACAAATAAATAATTGTAACGTATCGTTTGTATACATCAACGCTTCACCTTATATGCGCCTCGGGAGCTGAGCGCACAATCTGGAGACCCCTTTCCTATGTCATGCAACACAAGTTCGCCCTCTTGCCGATTGACTTCTGGCTTTATGTACATGCGTCTGGAACCTTCCATCCCTCTGAGGTGGGTTGAGCTTGTGCCATGCTCCCGTCGGGCCTGCCAGAAGACTGCCCCGTGGTGCTGCTCTGAGCTCCCGCCCGGAAAGCGTTTTAGGGAAGTTTCCAAAGTTGGTGGACGTGCCGGGGCCAGGAGCTGCGAGGGACCATCCTGCACAGCCTTTCTGAGAGGAAAAAGTGCTGACGGCACCAGCAGCTGACAGGAGCTCTCTGTCATCCTTGTAAACAGGGTCGAGCTGGCCTGCTTTATCTCTGTGTGCACGATGCAGATTTAATAGGAAGTGCCCTCAGAATCATTGCTGCTAGGTTGAGTCTCCAAAGGAATTAGGGATAACAGTTTAATAACCGGAGAAAGAGCTTAGGCGCTTTGCTGTGTCGGGTGTCTCTGAGTTGGCTACTGAAAAACGAACTTGGGACATTAAACCCTTTTATCACTCACATAGCGCAAGATGGGGAAAATCCATTCCTTGGCAGGGGATGAGTTTACCGGCTTCTGGAGGGGGTGTGTGTTTGAATATGATAGGGAAGGGAGCATTTGTCAGAGCGGAAGGTGGATCAAAAGACAAATGAATTCTTTGAGTTAACTAAGAGCTTTAAATTATCTGGCTTTGAACTGCCTCACCATTAGCAGAGCATGCTACGCTGAAAGCCAGCCTGTCTTCCCAAGGTCTGTGGATGGCACAGGGGTCTCTATCTGCTAATGCTGCATTTTAAAGGAAGAAGCGGTCTTAGGGCAGATGGCTAAGGCTGGGGAGGCAAGATAAATGTCTATTTAGCTGGGTGATGGAGTCACTCTTGCTAACCTACTCACCCAGAAGCCTGCAGAAAATAGGAGATTTGGACATAGCTGGCTCCCCTCGTATTAGTTAGGCTGGCTGGAAGTCATCCGTCCAGACTGAGAATGGATAAATCAGGTTGGCTTCGCCCAGGGGTTTCCAAATTGGGATCCACGGAATCCCATCGGAGTTTACCTTCTATGGAAGACTGAGACACGGTCACAAATTCTACGGGTGCGTCATCCCTGTGTTCATACCCTTGCAGCCTACCACTACAGATCCTTCCACCAAGAAGTGGAGACTCTTTCTCCTCTCTTGGAATCTGATTTGGATATGTGACTTGCCTCGGCCACAGGGACGCCATCAATGGTGAGGAAGGCGAAGGCTTGACAAGCAGTTGTGCATTAGAGCTTGCCCTTCTGAGGCTCGTGGAAGCCACGAGAAGCCCACGTCTGTCTGTGAGATGATGAGAGACCCAGCGGTTGTCATCTCAACCAGCCAAACCCTGTAAGTAGCTCTGCCTGGCTGGTAGGTGGCAGATGGCAGACACGGGAATGACCCCCCCTGAGATCTGCACAGGACGGGTTAGCTGAGCCCAATGCAACTTGATGACTTCCTGAAACGCCAGCTAAATGAATGGCCGTTGTCTTTTCTTTTTAAGTTTACTTATTTATTTTGAGAGAGAGGCAGAGAACATGCACGTGAGTGAGGGAGGAGCAGAGAGAGAGCGGGAGAGAGAGAGAAATCCCCAGCAGGCTCTGCACAGTCAGTGCAGAGCCCAATGTGGGGCTCCAACCCACGGACAGCGAGATCATGACCTGAGCCAAAAGCATGAGTCAGACCCTTAATGGACTGAGCCACCCAGGTGCCCCACGAATGGCCATTGCCTTAAGTCATTAGTTTTGGGCGGTGTGTAGCAAAAACTAGAGGCGGAACGAGGGGGACTGAGGGCAAAATTACGAGCCCCCACATTCTCTTTCACACGGAGCAGCTCTGATTTGCTTACTCTTTCCTTTAAGCTCTTGTTTGAATAATGTTAAGGGGTCGGTGGGAGGGGGAAAGGGACAGCCTTTGCTTTAGTCTAGAGTATCCCAGAATACTCCTGTTGCTGGTGACGAGCCTTGAGCCATCTGATCTGAAGCTTCTGCTTCCGGTTTTGCAGTGTAGAAGCTGGGAAAAGTTTCTCGGGGCAGCTGACCTGTCCCCGTAACCCCCGAAACCATTCCTTTTTCACTCAAAATGCCGCACATCCAGCCATCTCGCCGTAGGGTCAGTTCCTACCAGGGAGGACAGGAATAAATCCGTTTTTGAAGAGCTCAGACACTTGATTTTTTTTTCTCACTTAAAAGTGAGACATTTGCCTTGACCTTGTTGGCCCTGACCTTGCTGCCATTATTTCCACAACCGTATTGTGAGTCTGCTAATGCCATAAGATGGGATTTGTTCTTGAGGAGGAAGGGGGGAGCTAGACGTCTTTTGGGAAGAAGTAAACCAGAAGAAAGGTGCAACCTTAGGGGTCTCTAGATAAGGGATGCAGAAATCCAGTCTTCCCACAATTTCCTGTTGCATGGGTGCTCCATCTTTCCATCAGCCTTTCGAATTTTACGATTAGGTACGCATGATGGACATTAATACCTTTTTCTCAAACTGCATTAACCTTCCCTCTTCTAACAGTGTCCTGCTTTTCCTTTGGGTTACTATCTTTCCTTCCACTGCACAGAGTCTTGGTGGGACTGAGTATCTAGGATGACCGGGCGTCATCCCTGGTCAAGGTGGGTGTGTGGTCCAAGCCACGCCAATTCAATCCTCTCATCTAAGGGCCCGAGAATTACACACATGACGTGAGGCTGAATGTGGTTGTGGCTGATGCATTAGACAGCCTGCACTCCATCCTGAAAGTCATTCTGTCATGGTAGCACCATCCACCTGGGCACCCGATGAAACCTCCAAATGGTTTCTATTTCCACCTCTCTTCTTCCCACTCCTTGCCCAACTAGTTACCCGTGTTTGTTAATTCTGCAATGCAACATGTCGTAAGTCCCTTCCCATACGTTTATCCTTTCTGCTCTCACCCTATTCCTGGTCCTCCTTGTGGCTTACCTCAAGGAAAGGAATAGCTCCTTTGTTGTTGTTTATTTATTTCGAGACAGCGAGCAAGCACAAGCAGGAGAGAGGCAGAGAGAGAGGGAGAGAGAATCCCAAGCAGGCTCTGCACTGTCAGCACAGAGCCCAAGGTGGGGCTCAGACTCACAAACCATGAGATCACGACCCGAGCCGAAATCAAGAGTCGGATGCTCAACCGACTGGGCCACCCACAAGCCCCTAAAGGAACAGCTTCCTCATCATTTTCCTGCCCCTAGCTCTTCCAGACTCCTTTATATGGTTACCACTTGTCTCCATTACATGCAGATGAAGTAACCTCACTCCGCACATGGCCATTTGTCACATTGAATAAAGCCTGAGCATTTTGTCATGAGATTGGGGTCACACTGTAAGAAGCCTCGGGGTACGTGGCTGCTGATAATTCGTTCAGCGCCTCAGTGACATCAGGGATGATGACCCTGCCCTTCCTTCTGCTCCCCCCCTCACAGTCACAAATAGTTACCCCAACACCAGGCATCACATCCAGAATCCACAACCTAGGCAGGAAGAAGGGAGAAAGAAGTGTTTCCAACTGTATTTGTCTCCATTACTGGGAAGAGAAAAAGCCTTTCCAGAAGTCCTCAGCCAGCTGCTTCTTCCATCCCATTGACCAACTGGTACCTCCTGGCCCCTCCTAGCTGAAAGAGGGGGCTGAAAAATTAAGCTTCTCTCGCCTCCAATGAAGGTGGGCAGGGACAAAGGGGGTTGAGACCAGGAGTAGCATTGGAGACATGAGACTATCTGCTGCTTTCCTTCCCACGGCATCTCACAGGATCGTTATTACTCTGTCATTTCATTAACCTAGAAATATACTGTCGTAATAAAATATCAAAGAGGTGCAGAAAGCGAATGCCAAGAACATCCCAATACGTTAACTGAAACACAGACATTACAAACGTCAGACACACGGAGTGCGTAAACCGTAACCATCAGAGAAGACTGAACAGCAAAGGTGGGTCTTGAGCTGAGCCAGGGAAGCCTTTAAAAGTATACAACGTAATCCCCAGGTCTCAGAGGATTTACAGTCTATGGTGAGGTAAGTGTAACACACACGAGACACAAGCCAGCAAGGCAACTCATAAATAAGCCTTAAAACCAGAGGGAATAGATGAGGTGTTACAGAAATTAAGAGGGGGAGAGAATTAAGGATTAAGTCTTTTCTTTAGCTCAGTTTCTCTCATTCCCATTGCCTTAGCCTTGGAAATACTAATGTCTGTCATTTCAGGTGGTGGGAGTTGCATTGAAGTTTTGGGGGGACTCATGCCCTTCATGGCATCTGGCTACACAGCATTTACCAAGAAGCCCCTTACGTCCCCGCCTCTCCTGATCCGACAGGCATTTCCATAACCTTCTGTGCCACTCCAGGGCGTAGATGACCCATTTTGCCTCTCTGTTACTGAGGCAGTTTCCGGGAAACTCTAGGGGACTATTTATTCTTTGAAGTTAGTTGTTTATTTATTTTGAGAGAGAGAGAGGCAGAGAGAGGGAGCGAGAGAATCCCAAGCAGGCTCTGCACTGTCAGTATGGACCCCGACGCGAGGCGCAAACTCATGAACTGTGAGATGATGACCTGAGCCGAAATCAAGAGTGAGACGCTTAACAGACTGAACCACGCAGGTGCCCCTGGGAGATGTATAAAGCCCATCTTCGCTGACACACCACACAGCCCTCTCCCCCCGGGAACTCTCCGCCTCCAAGGTTCTTCCCGGAAAAAGGGGCACACGACGCCTCCGCCCTTTCATCTCACGGCCTTGTTAGAGATTTTGCTTCTTTTCTAGAATCCCCTACGGTGCATTTTTGTCGCAATGTGAAATTCAACAGCATGGGCAAACGTGGCAACGAACCTCACATCCACAGAGAAACGTTATATGTTTTTTTGGAAAAGAAAAAGTTTTAATGTGGCCAATTTTAAATACACGGGAAAGTAGAAAGAATAGCAATGAGCCCCTAGGAGCCTATGTCCCACCCTAGCTACTGTTACTGACATCCTTCCACCCTTGAAAAAATGGTCATGCCTTTATCGTCACTGATAAAGTGTCTTGAAGTGAAAGCCAATTTTTTTTCCCCCTCCTGGTGAAATTTGAACTTTGGCCTTTGTGTCTAGGCTCAGAAATCAACCCAACTGAAATGATTTTCGAGAAAGTTCATTTTGGACAAGACTACAAATTCCTTTCCTGACACCAGCTCACCCAAGAACCCTGAGCTTCCTGCTTTCCCTGCCTGTCTACACAAGGGGCCCGGGTATAGATGTGGCTCTTTTTCCTTCGGTGTCCCTCTCTAAGAAGTGGGCGTAACGAGACTTGGCTTCGAGGCCGACCAGGTAGCATTCCCCTGCATCAGGACTCCTCAGAGACCATTATATGTAATCACAGAGTGTCACCGGCCTGACATGAATGATTATGCAAAACTCTATGCCCAATTTCCAAGTAGCTCCACGGTCTTGACAAAATGATGTGGCCATTTGTGAAATGCAAGCAAATGGGAGGAAATGGAGGGTGTAGGATTTCTGCAGAAGAGACAGACTCATCGAAGAGCAAGAACTCTTCTAGTCCAGCAGCAGACAAAGCAGAAATTCTTACCCCGAATGAACCAGCCTCGTGAAGTATGAATTCATACCCAGCTGTCACCGGGGAACATTTTGGATTCGTTTTAACCGGCTGTGACACAGCCAACCTGGGCTCACTTGGGCTTGGGTGACATTGTGCCCATCTGCCACTCTCACGGGAGACAGTTCAAGGTGGGGATAAGGCTGCTTCTGAGCCCCCCAGCGGCTGGTCACAAAGCGGACACACATGCGAGGTGCCTGGGCGGCTCAGTCGGTTAAGCGTCCGGCCTCAGTTCAGGTCCCTGTCTCACGGTCCGAGCCCCATATGGGGCCCCAGGCTGACGGTGCGGAGCCTGCTTGGGATTGTCTCTCTTTCCCTCTCTCTCTGCCCCTCCCCAACTCGTGCTTTCTCTCTCAAAAAGCAGATGAACTTAAAGAAAAAGTGGACACTCATGCACACAGACACGTCGTCACTGCACACACAGGCTCGTGCTATGTGGCTGGCATTCCCAGGGCTCGCCCACGGTGGGGAGAGTGTGATTTTTATTCCCACACCCAGACCTAAGAGTAATTCTAAGGGAAGGCTGTAGAAGGAAGACAGACCATTCAGATACAGCTAACCTTTACTGGGTTTCCTGTTCATTCACATGCTCAAGAAGGTGCATACTCGGGGCACCTGGCTGGCTCAGTTGGTTAAGCGTCCGACGGGCCCAGGTCATGATCTCACAGTTCGTGAGTTCAAGCCCCACACCGGGCTCTGTGCTGACAGCTCGGAGCCTGGAGTCTGCTTCGGATTCTGTGTCTCCCCCTCTCTCTGCCCCTTTTCTGGCTCGTGCTGTCTCTCTCTTTCTCTCTCTCTCTCAAAACTAAACATTAAACAAAAAATTTTTTAACAAAAAAAGGAAGGTGCGTACTCTGTGATGTGCAGGGCAAAGTTGGGAGAATGGCCTTCCCTAACGACGACCAGCTGGTCCCTCATCAAGTGTATCAGGGAGGGATGGACTGTAGTATAGCAAACTCTTGGACTGGAAGCTGAGACACTGGTTATGAAGCATTTCTGTGACTCTGATATAGTATTGAGCATCTCTGGAACTCCGTTTTCTTGTCTATAAGATGAGAACACTCGGGGCACCTGGGTGGCTCCATCCGTTGAGCATCCGACTTCGGCTCAGCTCACGATCTCAGTTCGGGGGTTCGAGCCCCGGGTCGGGCTCTGTGCTGACAGCGCGGAGCCCGGAGCCTGCTTCGGATTCTGTGTCTCCGCTAGTGAGCATTTCCTAGGCGGGGTCACTACTGCTCTATGCAGTGACACAGATTTAAACAAGAAAAGTAAAGACGAGAAGAAAAAACCCACACGGGAAAGAATTCTCTTCCCATGTTGACACCCCCTTGCTTTGTGTTCCAAGTTCCATATGCCATTTGAAAGAGTCATCATTTTCAACTCCCGTCATTGGCTCTTTAGTGGACTTTCGGGGAGGAGAGCTTCTGAAGGTTCAGGTGTCTCACTCAGAGCCACAGCTCCTGACTGGTAGAGCTTCCAGCACAAGGTATATCCCTGAGACGATCTCTGTGGAAGGCGACCCAGAGTTGTCTCTTGTTCTAAACAATAAGCCAACCCTTCCTCAACCACTGGCAAAATGCTCTGACTTGATAACACTCATCCATCACTGTGCAGACACAATCTACTCACCACCCACCCTCTCCAGCCTTCCCGGTTCGGTGCCTCTGTTTCCAGTTTTATCTTTCACGGCATCGAAGTCAAATAGGGCTATGAGAGGGATGGGACCATCCCCTGCCTTTTGCAGGTTTCAAGGTCCGAGGTGCGACCGTGACCTCTAATTAAAGCACCTACCCATGTGGGAGACAGACTGTATGTAGATCCCTTTCTGGGTCCTTTAAATGTTCCCGTAAAGCTCTAACTATAGGGAACAAAATGTGGTTTCTTTTCAGTTGTGACCAGGGGGCTGGTCGTTGGGCTCAATGGCGTGTGGTTTTAATTAATCTTCAGCTCTTGAACTGAAGCCAGCCGAACGAGGATTCCTCCACCAGGGTTGGGTTAATCCGTAGATGCCGGTCAGTTTTCGGACGCTCACCATGAGCTGAGTTTTCAAGTTGAGCCTCTTTTGTCTTCCATGAATGGCGCTAGTCCAACACGGAGAAGCAGGGGAAGCAAGTGACTTGATAACATCTTTAGAAACCAAGTAACAAGCCATTAGGAGGACTAACAATGAATAAATGCATTTTCCATTCAGTGTCTCTGTGGCAATCCAGACGAGCATATGACTAGGAAAATGTAATGAAAGCAATTGTAACTCTTTCGGTAGAGAGGTAATTACAGTCTAGGGCTGCCTGACTGATGAAAATTACACTGCTTATAATAAATTGCCACACAGCTAAGTCTTTTCTGAAGTCCTTAGTATGATTTGTGTTTGTGCACTTACTTAAAACATCAGGGAACAATTTATAAACATGAGCCTTTTTGGACATTGCCAGGATCGGCATTTACGATTAGAGAGCCTGTTTAAGGTTTCCTGATTTATAGAGGATAGATCATATTTTCCCGACACTCTCATGGTCAATTACAGACCTGCATGGTGCATTTGGTAACTTAAAAGCAAATTTAATCTTTTTATTCATTTATTTTTTCATTTGTGAGCAGGCCAAGTCAAGAAAACATTTTCTCTTAGCTTGAGGAGAAAGAGGGTTCAAAGACAACTTCCTATCCATGGTATTGATGCAGGTGGGGAGCCATACAATGCCTTGTTTGTCTTCTTCTAGTAGAAACATTAGGAACTTCTACGTGGAAATAAAGGGCACCAGGCTAAATACCTGAGTCCCCAAGCCCTTGTCAAGAAAAGTTCAAGAAGTCCACTGTCTTTGGTGTCACTGCCTTGCGGACCACGGGAACCATTGTGGAAGTCACCAGGCACAGGTTCTAAGCCCCGTTGTGTAATTAACTAGCTTTGTGATCTTGGGAAGATCACTAAGTCTTTCTGGGGTTTAGTTTTCTCATCCTTCAAATGAGGGTTGGACTAATCGGGGTCTAGGTCCCTCCGGACAAAAGATCAACGATTCTGTCTCAGCTCAAGGGGTTCTCAACTGTAGCTGTACATTAGAAACACCTCTTTTTTTTTTTTTTAACATCAGAAACACCTCTTACAAATACTCAAGCCTGGGGTGCCTGGGTGGCTCAGCCGGGTAAGCATCTGACTCTTGACTTAGGCTCAAATCATGATCTCAAGGTTAATGAGTTCGAGCCCCACATCAGGCTCTGTGCTGACAGTGCTTGGGATTCTCTCTCTCTGCCCTCCCTGACTCATGCTCACGCATGCACTTTCTGTCTCTCAAAATAAATTAATAAACAACAACAACAAATACCCAAGCCCAAGCCCCACTCCTGAGTAATTAAGTCACGAGATCTGGGAGTATTTACATATTAAAAAAACTAACACCGCACAGGTGACTCCCATGGGCAGCAGTGGTTAAGAGCTTTGCTTTCTCTGTTTGAGATTTCTGAAAGCCTTGATGACTGGAAGTGGAAGAGACTGAGCCACACAGAAGCCCAGCGCCCTGGTCCTTTGCCAGAGGTTCTAAGAACCAAATCCTATCTGACACAATGCCCGGGGCCCTCTGCTGCCTCTTTGTGGACTTCTTGTCCCCTGGAACACTTCCGACGATAAGCAGATGGCATGAGTGGGTGTGAGAGAAGTCCTGGGATGGGTTTGGGGGAGCTCTACCATTTAAACTGGTTTTCACCGGAACCTTTGGAGGAATAGTTTGAGCATTTTGCAGTCGAGAGGCTAAAGACTCCCCCAGTGAAAAACCAGACAGTCCAGGTGCTGAGCCGGGCTGGGCCACCCAGCATTCAGGAACAGCGATTCCCCTGCCAATGACCATCCTCCTGCGAATCCCAAGGGAAACGAGGTGGTGGCGGGCTGCAGCCCACTCACAAGGGCTCGCGGGAGTCAACCACGGATGCCTCTACCCAATCTTGCATTTAGTGACACCACATTGGTAGCTTTTGCTTTCAGACCCGGTGGGGGTATTTACACAGGAGAGATTAGCAAATGATGCACACGGGCACCCCTCCCCACCTAAGTCGGTTGTTAAACATTTATCAGCACCCCGCTGAATTGAAGTACTTAGATGATTTTCTTCCGCCCTGGCAGCTGGGACTTTTTCATAGTCTACTGGGAGGAAAAAAGCTCAGAGTAAATATTTATACATTAACTGTACCTCTGGCTTGGAGGTTGTCACATATTGGGAAGGCAGCAGAGTGGCCTCTTGTGCATGTCGGACTGTACGAAGTTGCCTGAGAGGGTGAGGTTTACCTTAAAAGAAATGGAGAAAGCCTGGTCTTTTCCATGGATGAACTCAGCTTAAAAGAAACATTTTTTTAATGTTTATTTTTGAGAGAGAGAGCGTGGGAGCAGGCAAGGGAGGGGCAGAGAGAGAGGGAGACACAGATTCGGAAGCAGGCTCCAGGCTCCGAGCTGTCGGCACAGAGCCTGATGCGGGGCTCGAACCCAGGAACCGTGAGATCATGCCCTGAGCCGGAGTAAGACACTTAACTGACTGAGCCACCCAGCCGCCCCAAGGATGAATTCAGTTTTAATGGGGAGATCTAATATCCACAGCTGAAACCTAGAGCAGTGACTGCCCCAGTGTGGTCCTTGAGCCAACAGCAGTAGCATCACTTGGGAATTTGTTAGAAATACAAATTCTCAGGTCCCACCTCAGACCTGTGGAATCAGAAACTCTGAGGTGGGGCTCAGCAATCTGTTTTAACAAGCCTGCCTGCAAAATGCAAGCTTTTTTTTTTTTTTCTTTTTTCCGAACTGCTGTTCTAAACAGATGCACCAGAGGCCATAAAATGATGCAAAGATTCTATAATGACAGAGTTGAACAGTTGTGACCCAGATCATCTGGCCCAAAGGACCTCAGATGGTTACTGTCTTTCCCCCAGACACCCTGCCCTGGGCCATTTCATGCACGCACGCACACACACACACACACACACACACGGGCACACACATATACCCAATCATGAGTGTGCCCCTGCAAAATTTATGGAACACTAGCCGTTATTACCTCTTGAAGGCTTTGGCATTACCTGCTGTCACCTCTTCCTCGCCTCTCACTCTTGCCTCAAAGCTCTGACACTTTTCACTCCCCCCAAAGCTACATTTTCCCAGGTCTTAAAAAAGCTTATTATTGCTAAATTCAAGGGGCACTTGAAAATCCTCAACTTCCTCTCCTTTTTTTTGCAGTATTTGCCACAATTGATCATTACCACCATTCTGGAAATTTCTCTTTTATTAGATTCTCTGACGCTTCGTTATGCTTACTTACCTTAGTCTTCCCCTCCTTCAGGGGACCCTTCCTTCGCTGCCCAGGGAGGGAAATCAGAAGAACATGTCTATGAAGCCTTGGAAGAGAGTCCTTGGAGAAGGCAGGTAAATGGTTTTATAGGCTTCTCTTAGCCAAATAACAGGCCAGTTGAAAACCCTCATCTTTGGGGTGCCTGGGCGGCTCAGTCGGTTAGGTGTCAGACTTCAGCTCAGGTCATGATCTCGTGGTTCGTAGGTTTGAGCCCCGCATTGGGCTCTGTGCTGACAGCTAGGAGCCTGGAGCCTGCTTCGGGTTCTGTGTCTCCCTCTCTCTCTGCCCCTCCCCCGCTTGCTCTCTGTCTCTGTCTCTCTCTCAAAAATAATAAACAGTGAAAAAAATTTTAAAAACCCCTCATTTTCTCCAGTGTGGTCCTATGCCCTCACAACATTACACACTTATGCTGATGAATTCACTCATGCTGAAGCCTTCACTGACCGTGTTGTTCAGAATCGCAGACCTAGAGAACCTACTTGTCATGGATATCTTCAGTTAATCGTGCTTCGAGCACCTCAAACTCAACATGTCTCCCCCTGGAAGATACCATCTCCCCTTAGGGCCTCACCTCTTCTTTCAGTGGTCCCACTGCGGTGTGGGGGACCAAGGCCTTTCCACGTGCTCCAGTTAAAAAATGAAACTACCTTTGCAGGGTCTCATCCCACGGCCACAACAGCCCATTAACACGCTTTGCTGAACAAAAGTCAGTTTCCTCCTTTTGCTCTCCTCCTTTAAATGAGTCACAAACTCAATGCCTTCGAGACATAGGACATGAAAAAAAAAGGCAGATAATAGTAGTGGGGACAGTGGCACAATGGAGAGGCTACCTGTCTCCCTCCCAGTGCCCCACCAGGTATGTAAATTCTTTTAAGTTTTAAATTCTGTTTTGGCCAAATGCAGTGCACCTGCAAGCTGAATTTCTCTCTGAGGCCCCACCTTGTGACCCCAATGACAACAGCAATTTAAGGCACCTCCTCCATGCAAGAGGTAAATTATAAAAAGTGACCTGGTAATATACGTGCTATTTTGTCCACCATTTATTAAGCTTCAAGTCTAGGGAATATATCCCCATGTTGCCAATATTCTATAAGATGATTTGTAAGGGCTGCATAGTAGGTATGTTTCATACTTTATTAAATAATTCCCCCTCGCTCGGCCATTTAGATTCTTACTGAGTGTTTTCCCTACACACTCAACATGCCTAAAACGAAAGTCACCTTCTTTATAAATATTTCCACAAGACCAAATCTTTAGAATTAGATGGATCGTAGGTTGTGTGTATTCATGAATCTGACACATCTGTTAAATTATGCTGTAGAAAAGCGATTCCAATTTGTGTCCTGTTGTCTTAGGAAACATTGGGTATGCTCATTCAAGAAATATCTTTTGTAACTTGATAGGCAAAAAGACACATCATTGCTTCCATTTGCGTTTCTTTGACTACTGGTTAAGCTGAACACCTGTCTTGGGTCAGGTCCCCTGGAAACAGACCTGAGATAGGCTAGCTGTCGTGTGTCTGTTGGGGAGCAATCCTTGGGACACCACCTGAAAGAGAGCGAATGGAACAGGACTGGGCAGAAGAGAGGCTGACCCATAAGCTGGGTTGCCTTTGGAGTTGTCTTAACTTGAAGCAAGGGGGAGGGGTCTATCCTTTGTAGCCCCTCATTCTACCAGTCACTGGGTGTGGGCTCTTCCAGGGGAAGGACGCCATCTTGGGAGAGACAACTACCTTTGGGAGGGAAGTCTAGAGAGAGACTCAGCCAGAGCCCAGGCACCTGACATTCCCAGGGTCTAGGCTATGTTGGCTGGACAGACCTCATCACCCTCCACCCACAACCCTTTTTCATATTGACGGACATAGGGTCTGGCCTAGAGTAGGCATAAAGACTTATTGCATAAATTTCTCTTTCTTCTTTTGTTCATGCCTTGTGCCCATTTTGTTCTGTTGCCATATTTATCTTTCTTCCCCCGTCATTTCTTTGCGAAGTGCTACTTGCATTTTAAAATATTAACTCTTCGTCATATAGTGAAATATTTTCTCCTATTTGCCACTTGCCTCAGGATTTCATCAGTTTCACTTCTGTGATACATATGTATATACAGTGTATACCTTTCAAATTTTTATGGGGTTCAATCTATCCATCTTTTTTTTTTCTCCTTTTTTTGCTTGCATGTTTTGTAACCCTTTACAATCCCCAGATCAGAGAATGCTCACTTCTCTGTATTTTATTTTTCTCAGGTTCTTCTTAGGTTTTATTTCTTCCATTTAACTCTCCGACCCATCTGGAAAGTATTTTGGTTTAAAGCATGAGGTAGAGATCTAACTTAGGTTTTGTTGTTTTTTTTCTTTTTTTCCTTGGGAAGATCCCTTTATATCACTCCAAGGGATGTGGATTTTATTTGGAAGTTGATGGGGAGTCCCTGAACAAAGCTGGGCGGGGGCAGCGATGTGATCAGTTTTGCCGTAATGGAGGGCTTTCAGCCCTGTGGCACCTGGATATGCGCAGATGGTTTGGCGTAGCGGGCCTTCCTGCCTCTCCCATCACACTGTGTAAGGCTTTCTCCACCTTCCTGGAAGTCTGGCTGTGCCTTTCAATGATTAAAGCAGGATCCTCTGACACTTCAGGAACGCATCAGAGAAACCCATCATGAATTTGCTACAATTCAGCACTTGCCAGAAGCTGGCTGGAGACATTTGATGTGTGTAAAAGCAGGCACTGAGGGCTCATGTTAAACATCCATTCATCTACATTCTTTGAGCTCAAGCCTGGTATTGAGTTAGCTCTTCAGAAAACCATGTGTCTGGTGCGGATTATCTTAGTCCCCTTCAGAAACACTTCTATTCCGTTAAGATTTAATGTTATTTCCCTAGCTTTTATCTAAGGGACGTGCAAGAAACATCCATTTTGAGAACCTTGCCGTATCTTTTCATAAAAACACATGGCCGCCGGGGCTTGGTCTTTCTTTGTTCGATGAAAATATTTTACATGTGTTTCAAGATTGAAACTTATCTCGGATTCTTGGAATTTATTACCGACAAACGTCCAAATTAATGTTCAGAGGGCTTCCCAGAGAACTTCAGAGAGGTGTTCTGAATGTTAGGTGAGCCCTGTCTTTGTCGGTTTGGGGTGCTCTAACAGAATACAACAGGCTGAGGGGCTCAGACAACAAACATTTAATTCTTACAGTCTGGAGGCTGGGAAGTCCAAGGTGAAGGTGCCGGCAGATTCAGTGTCTCCTTCCCGGTTGCTAGATGGCCGTCTTCTTGTTGTATCCTCACATGGCCAAGAGAATTCTCTCTCTCCTGTTATCTTCTAATAAAGGGCATTCTTGAGGGCTCCACTCGCATGCCCTGATGACCCCCAGAGGCCCACCTCCAAACACCATCAAACTGGGGACTGGTATTTCAACGTGTACATTTTGGGGGAGACGCACATTCAATCCATAACAAGCTCTTTGGGCTCAATCCTGTAGAAAATCTCAGAATTTGCTTCCGCCTGACATGGGCAGGGACTGATCAGAAGGCAAGGCGGTCCTCTTTTGGTAGAGGTCAAAGGGTCTGCCTGCTCCGCATCACTCGGCCTTCCAACTTTTAAGGAAGCCTGACTCCCGTCTTGACTGGTAACATCCCTTGTGATCCCAGAATAGCCTGTACAGACTCGTAGGCATTTCACAAAGGGATGAATTTCTTTGTCCACTTATTAAAGGCCCTTCTGGGGGCTTGAGCTCTGAGAGGGCAGGTCTGTCTCATTCATTCTTCACTCCTCAGTGGCTGACACCAGGCCTGGCCATACCATAGTAGGTGTTCATTAAAACATTTGTTGAATGGGTGAATGGAGCATGAGGTTGAAGACCGAATGCAGGGGAATCCAGAAACGGAACGTTGGACTCCAATTAAAAAGAAACATGACCAAAGGCATCTTCCGAGTTCCTTGGGAATCAGTCACATATTTTTCATAGCGATTTCATTCATTCCTCAGTTAATTCACTCAAAAGTAACTTTTTATTTTCTTTGAGTTCCCACTTTGTGCCAGCTCCCATGTAGGAGGTTTATTTGAAATCTCGAACATGCAGTCTGCAGTCTAAGTCCCACGGGCCACATCTGGCCCACGATCTGCTTCCACCTGGCTCTTGAGCTAAGAATAGCTTTTACCTGTTTAAATGGTTTTTAATAAAAAATGAAAAGAAGACTATCGTTTGTGACTTGTAAACTTCAGAAGAAATTCAAATTTTAGTTGTCCACCAATAGATTTTTTTTTTTTTAAAGAACACAGCCAGGCTCTTTTGCATACATACATCGCGTAGGGCTTTTTATGCAGGAGGTGATGGCTAATTTTACATATCAACTTGACTGGGCTGAGAGATGCCCAGATAGTTGGTAAAATAGTAGTTTGGGGGGTGTCTGTGAGGGTGTTTCTGGCAGAGATTGATGTTTGCTTCAGCAGACTGAGCGAAAGATCAGCTTCGCTCATGTGGGCAGAGCCCATCCAATCTTTTGGGGGGCCAGAATGCAATAAAAAGGTAAAGAAAAGGTGAATTCCCTCTTTTCCTCTTGAGCTGGAATGTCCATGTTCCCCAGCCTTCAGGCATTGGAGCTCCTGGTTCCCGGGCCTTAGGACTCAGACCGAATTATACCTCCAGTTTGCAGACGGTAGACTGTGGGCCTGCTTGGCCTCCCTAAACACATGAGCCAATTCCCGTAACAAATCTCCTCTAGATATCTCTATATGTCTAGATAGACAGATGCCAGATAGACAGACAGACAGATAGGCGTATAGATTCCGCTGCTTCTGTTTCTCCGGAGAACCCTGACTGATACACAGGACCACGGCGGAACTCAGTGGTTGTGGCAGGAGCTCCGTGGCCCGTGATTTACTCTCTGGTCCTCTATAGGAAACATTCACTGGCCCCTGTTCTAACACGCAAAGTGCACACTCAAAACCCAGGGCTCATGCCCCTGATGTCCTGACTTTACATGATGAGGGCATAATGGTAGGGATGAACCTAAGGCTAGGAACATCTCCAGCCAAGGGGGGTCTGCAGACACTATGAGTCCGACAGGTGACGGGGAAGGAGTAAGGCGGTAAGACAGCTCTGGGAAGTTCAAAATCAAGTTCAAAAAGGCAGCTGAAACACGAATGGCCATGGAGACCTGGAAGGGCCTAGGGAAATGGGTTTTCCACTGTGAGTGCCAGAGGATCAGCCTAACCAAGGTAGCTGAGGAAGAGCCGTTTCATTCCGACAGCGGAAGCCGCCGTTTACTCACGCGTCCCTCTGGGCGTGTGGGAGGGGGGAAAGCTCAGAGCGCATGCTTGCAGGCAGGGTGGACACTCCAGGGTGGCGCCCGTGTTTCAGTAAAGCTGGGCCCAAGTCAGGGCCGGGGATATGGGGCGAGACTCCTGGCAGGTTCGTTCACCGCCAAGGGAGAGAGAGGGACTTCTTGGAAAGATCCGAAAGCTGGAATTCGCAACACAAGGGAATGCACTGAAGCTATTCACGAGGGCCTCCACAGACTTCTGTCTGGATTGCTAAAGTACGTATCTTCTTGGCATCTGAACGCACTAAGGCAAACATGAAATGTATGTTGCAGGGAAGGGGGAAAACATAATGAGGTGGCACCCATCTCAGCTCTTGATTTCATACGACGTCGCTTTATATAGCAACAACCTGCAATTTGTTAGGGGAAGCCTTGCTGTAAAGTGATCTGACATTCCTTTGCGATGTGAGAGCGGATAAAATCTCATCAATGCTTTTGGGGGAGGATATTGATTTTCATTCCATTTGTCCCTGGCAGATCAAGAAGACCGAGGCAGGCATGTTAATGGAGTAGAAGCCAGAATGTTAAATACAGGTGGTTCCTCACCGTTAACCTCAAGGAGCTGTCAGGATGCTTCATTTTCATATTGGTGTGGTCCAGCTACTTCTTTAAATACAAGGAAGCTGGGACTGACAGCCTCAATTTCATAAGGTAGGAATTTTAAGGCCACTATGTATTTTTATTCGTTAATGGATTTATTCTGTTTAAATATCCAGAGAAAGGAAAGCACGGCTCCTTATAGAACACGGGTCCTGCCAGAGACTTCTTTAACGTATAACATTAAGCAAATTGATGCAAACTCTTTTGATATTTAGGAAGTTATGGAAGAGCAGGGAATGGGAAATGAAGACATTTTTATTCGAGGAGAAAAAAAACAGATGCCACAGAGAATTTTTTTAATGTTTATTTATTTTGAGGGGGAGGAGGGGCAGAGAGAGAGAGAGAGAGAGAGAATCCCCAAAGAACTATTTTCTAAGTGGCTTAATCTGTCTTTTGTCTCCTTACTGTTGTAATCAGGGAAAGAAAAGACAGAAACCAGGACGTGTCTATTCTATCCCACCATATTTCCCTCCCTCTGCCGCCACATAAGAGGATAAAGCAAGACCTTGTATTCTCTTAAGGTACATCATTTCACAGCTATGAGAGTCCATGAAACGCAGCCTGCATCTTAGAAATAGAACTTTGTGGGGCGCCTGGGTGGCTCAGTCAGTTAATCGTCCAGCTCTTGATTTCCGCTCAGGTCACGATCTCACCGTTCATGGGTTCGAGCCCCACGACGGGCTCTGCGCTGGCAGTGAGGAGCCCGGTTGGGATTCTCTCTCTCCCTCTTTCTGCTCTCCCCGCCCCAGCATCTCAAAATAAATAAACTTAGAAAGAAAGAAAGAAAGAAAGAAAGAAAGAAAGAAAGAAAGAAAGGAAGGAAGAAACAGAACTTCTTTTCTAGAACTCTGTCTTCTCTCTGCTTTGATCCACCACTTACCGCCTACAGATAATTTAGTTCATTCTAGCCTCTGGTCTATTGATTTCTAGCTCGGTCCATTCAGAGCTCTTTATCTGAGTTTCTTTCCCTCCTCTCCGCTCTTGCTGATCGTGAAAGTGACAGCCTCAGCCAGGTGTTGAGTCTGGGAGGAGAGGTGTCCTGTTCGAAGTCTCTTGAGACTCCCCCCTCTACTGTCAGCAGCTGTTGCCCTTGTGGGGTCTTTTTCTCCATTTGGCAGAGGAGGGACCCTGGGTGGCTCTGGGGGGTGGCACATCCAATTGCAGTGGAAAGGTTTGGCATGGATGCTTCTGTACTGATGCAGCCTCATATCTGGCAAGGAGCCCAGGACATCACTCTGATGCATTTCCTTTCATTTAACCAGGCAACTCCCCGGGGCTGGTCCAGGCAACCTTTCGGCTACTTTCTGTCCCTCCAAGAAGTTTGAGTTCCCCCTCATACCATTCCATTCCCAGTCCATGGACAACTCGGGGCCATTTTGAATTTCTCATATTTAAATAGACCATCCACCTCCTTTTTTATTTTCTGTGCCCAGGGCTGCCATTTTCCAATAACAGCTAAGAGCCAGCACATCAGCCTTCCTTCACGTGCCCCGGAATATTGTGGGCATCCTTCTTCTCCCCCCTCCTCCCTCCTTTTTTTTTTTTTTTAATGTTTATTTATTTTTGAGAGAGACAGAGCATGAGTGGGGAAGGGGCAGAGAGAGAGACACACACACAGAGTCCGAAGCAGGCTCCAGGCTCTGAGCTGTCAGCACAGAGCCCGACACAGGGCTCGAACCCATGAACCGCAAGATCATGACCTGAGCTGAAGTTGGACGCTTAACTGGCTGAGCCACTCAGGCACCTCTGAAGTTTGTTTTTTAAATTTGGCAGTATTGGTTCTCATCTATTCTCTCACAACTTTTGTCTCACAGTAAAGAATAGGGTGTTGGTTTGTTTGGTTTGTTTTGTTTTGACCTAGAAATTTCACCTCTGTTATCGTTGCTGTCGGCAGAGTTTATTTGCCAGGTGGGGTGGGGCAAGGCCAACAGAGAGGTGGAGAAAACGGAACAAGGTTCATTCCAGGAACGCCTCACATGCCCACTCTCCTGCGATATTTTAATAAGTTAATTTTCGTACAAACGAAGAAATCGATGAGATTACGTGACATCTAGTTTCTGCCTTGGCATCTACTTGACAAGATAGGATGCATAATAGCTTTGAAGGGCCCTCCCAAATGCCGTCCTTTCGAGCACTGTTGCTGTTCGATTGCTCTGCCGGGCACACCCAGAGACCAATTTCCTACCACGACCTCTTCCAACCCAACCCATTCTGTTCGCATAGTTTGCTCTACCTCTGGATGAAATCCCAGAAAGTTCCCAGAGCTTTGCTGGCTACTTTTCTTCGGGCGATGATGGTAATGCAACCCAGGCCAGTCCATCAAAACTCTGGGCTCTTATTCAATTGAAAAGTTCTCCCCTCCCTCTGCTCGCACCCAGATGGGCTCAGAAGTCCGCAGCGGGAGGGGAGACACGTCCGGCTTCTTCCCCACGTCCTCTCACTCCCTCCTCTTGCGTTGGCTAGCCAGGGTGGCTGTCCTGAGCTTTGGGAAGGCTGCATTCTCACGTGGGTGATGTGTGTTTTATCAGGCGTTGGCACTTGCCTGCTGCGTCATGATGAGCATTTTGGCTTCTTTCTTGTGTTGTGGGGCTTGGGAGAGTTTCTTTCGAATCCCTGCCTGCTGGTGAGGTCTGCTACCTGCAGTTTCCTTGACTGGTGAACTATTTACCTGACCACGAAGACTCCTTCATCTCCTGGCTTTTTACTGGTTCACCTCTATCGAGGTCCCCTTGCTCCTCTAGGTTCCTTGGGCACGGTCCATTTGAAAATGACTTCTGGCCGGCTCCCTTCCAGAAGGAGCTCATGTGACCCAAAGCAACCTGGATGCATCCTTAGCAAACTCTAAGATGCCAGACGATACCTAACGCAGCTGCCGTCACCGGGATCTTCCCACTATGTTTTCTTCGGGTGTGAGGCAGCCACCAGTCCCTGTGGCCCCAAATTTCATGGGAAAATGTCAAGTCTCTGAGTTTTTCTCCTGAAGTTCCTATCATGGCTTAAGGGGAGGGGGGAGCATTTCATTTCTCTCCCCCTTGGGTAAGAGCACAGAAAGGTTGCCCTCTCGAAAGAAAGCTTTATACCTTCATCTTCCTCCTTAATCTTCTGAGCCTCCCGTTAGTAACCTCGGGGCAGGTAATGGGATGATGCAGGTGTATGAATTTCGGGTGACCTCTTTCACAAGTCTCGTGTACACAGTCTAGCATTTCACTATAAAAAGGAGAGGTGAGGGGCGCCTGGGCGGCTCAGTTGGTTAGGCGACTGACTGCAGCTCAGGTCATGATCTAGTAGATGGCGAGTTCGAGCCCCGCATTGGGCTCTGTGCTGACAGCTCGGAGCCTGGAGCCTGCTTCGGATTCTGTGTCTCTCCCTCTCTCTACCCGTCCCCTGCTCACGCTCTGTGTCTCTCTGTCTCTCAATAATAAATGTTAAAAAAATTAAAACAAAACAAAGGGGAGGTGACGGGGCTTGGCATCTTTTTCTCTTGTCCTTGGACGTCTTTACTGAAATTGATCAAATGGATCAAATAGGAAAATTCTTTCTCTCCCTTTTTAGAAGCAGTTGCCTATGTATAAGCCTCTCGTCCTACAAAAAGAACGCCTGATTCTAAGTCTCACCCGATACCAAGTGATGACCAACCTGATGACACTCCCTCCCATTGGCTCTCCTTCTCCCTTTTCCCCTCACTCACTCCTGTCTTTTGGTGTTGTACTGCCTACTTGACTAGAGGACATGAGCCTTTGCTCTGGGCTCTGCTTTCTGGGGAAACCAGGCAAATACAACCAGCAAGTGGAAAACTGCTAGATGCCCCGGGAGAGCACAGGGTGGAGACAGAAACGTGGCTCTTCTCAAACTTATTGCGCCTGTGGAAATGCACGTGAGGTCAACCACAGCTGAGGGGAGGCACGGTGGTTGGAAGGCATCTCCCCGGACCAATCTGAGGATGTCTGTTGTACTTTCCTCCATCGTTTCTTCAGCTGGGTCACTAATCCATTTCTTGCTCGTGATCTGGGTTGTAACAAGGAATTGAAGAAATAAGGGCCCTTCTTGGAAAGATCAAAGTCTTCACTGGGAAACACAGTGATCATCTCCTACTTAAATCTCTCTACTTAGCTCCCAACACACAGTAAGCTAACAAGTCCATCAGACACAGAGAAAGACCATTGCGGATTAAGGGTTCTCTGCTTCTCGCTCATTGTCTTTCTAGGCTAATGCAGGGTAGCTATGAGTGTACCTTTTAAAAAAACAAAAAAACTCCAGGCTCTTTTATCCGTTCTATTCTACAGGTCACCTTTTGTTTTTATTAATGTTTTTATTTATTTTTGAGACAGAGACGGAGCATGAGCAGGGGAGGGGCAGAGAGAGAGGGAGACACAGAATCCGAAGCAGGCTCCAGGCTCCGAGCTGTCAGCACAGAGCCGGACACGGGGCTCGAACTCACAGACCGCGAGATCATGACCTGAGCTGAAGCCGGATGCCCAACCTGCTAAGCCACCCAGGCGCCCCTCTACAGGTCACTTCTTAACTTTCCACTAAGCAAGAGTCAAAAAAGACATAAGAAAGAAGTCTGCCATGTTCAAGGTTAATTAACTTTGCATTAAAATGGGTATGTGAGCACCCATACATTCTCAAACACACATCTATCCGCATTCTTGGATAAATATTCTCTTATTAAAAGTAGCTGAAACTCTGGGGAAATTAACTGTTGTAATAAAGAAAAAAGATGGTATTGGCCTTGGCCCCAAGATAAGCATCAGCCATAGATCTGAATCAAGGCTGGGAGGAACGCATTTCCCTCTGGGAGTAGTAAAATCAGGCCAGCTCTGGCATTCTGCCCAGGGCGGTCTCCTTGTGTTGGGATTCTGTTCAGAGATTCTTGATGTCCATTCTTAACAGCAGACATGATGTTTTGATTAAGTCCAAACAAGAAGACCCAATGGTTATCTAAGGAATTTGGTAATATCTCCAGTACTACCTGGCGATATTTTGACCTCCACAAAGGCTCTATCATCCCTTGATTTGTTTCAAGTCAGCATCTTGTTAGCCATGAGTGACGATCCAAGTTGTGTCAGACAGTCAAGACAGAGAATATTTCCATCATCCATCTTTAGCTTAAAAAGCATAATTAATCGTGAAGAGTTCACAAGTCTGTGGCTCACAGGTTTCTGTGAGTCTTTTGAGGTATAGCATGAGAAGAAGCAGAAGCGGATGAAGGAATCTTAATAGAAGCATCAGAGAGCATGGGAGAATGGTCAGGAAAAACGGGGGATAGTTCTTGATCTCTCCATAACTAGCAAAATAAGTTTAGCCTCATGACCTTCTAGTTTGGGGGACCTGAACTTATTTATCTGAGACGTGAGGTGACTGAGCTTGACCAGGGATTAGACACTCAAACGCCTACAGACTAAGCAGGTCGCTCACCTGGATGGGGTGCCCAAGGTGGACACAGACGAGTACGTTTCGGAAGCAGTATGGATGGTTCAGAACAGCAAAACATGCCCTGCTGTGTGCGCCTTGAAACCCATTCCAGCTTGCTTGTTTTCCAATGAGAGCAGCCGGCACTCAGCTTTAACCTCTAGTAGCCATGAAGGAATACAGACTCGATGATATCAGGTGTCTTCATTTGTAGAGAAGTTAGAAATCCAGATTTGAATGTGAAATCCCCCAGGTTTTAAAAGCCAGCTTAAATTACTTACAAGCATTGTATTGACTGATCAAAACATGTCTGTAGGCGATATCTAATTTTTGGAACACTACCTGCGGATCTCTGAACTATGTTGACATTTATAAAGTGTGTTCCTGTGGAGTAGATGCTAATAGATGGAACTAAGAAAGAAAGAAAGAAAGAAAGAAAGAAAGAAAGAAAGAAAGAAAGAAAGAAAAGGAAAGAAAGAAAGAGAAGGAAGGAAGAAATAAAGAGAAGGAAGGAAGGAAGAAACAAAGAAAGGAGGGAGGGAGGGAGTCAAATTAGCTTTGGAAACCCAGGGTTAAACCAAGTTGAAGATGTTTCTTTACTGTTGGGCTGTCAGAGCCTTTAATATTCTAAGGCTGTGCTATTCAATATGGCAGCCACTAGACACATGTGGCTATTGAGCACCCGAAATATGGCTCCTTTGTATTGAGATGTGCTGTCAGTTAAAATACACGCCAGATTTTACAGATTTCGTGTGAAAAAAATGGAATGTAAAATATCTCATTAATAATTTTTATAATAATTGCATGTTGGAATATTCATATTTTTGATATATTGGGTGACATAAAAATATTATTAAACTTAAGTGTATTTTTTAAAGGTGGTGTCCTGAAACTTTTAAATTACAAATGTAACTCACACTATAATTCTCTTGGACAGAACTGGTCTAATGGATCTCGTGATCATCCAAGAGACGGACAAATTATGAACATTTCCAAAATTTATTTGACTTCAGATTCCTTTTATTCAGGGAATAACTCATGAAATTAGTGTTTCATGGAATATACTTCAGGAAAGGAATTGAGCTCTGACACTCAACGTTATGCAACTCTCAGATGAAGGAGCACTGTGTTGCCTTTGATTTTGGTCTGTGGCCCCCATGGTCAAAGCCTGTGAGATGGCACCGAGGGCATCCCAGCCCAGGCTTGGCCAGCGCTCTGGCCCTTCTCTTCTATTCAAAACTTCCTGACCCATTCTTCCTTAATTTTAAAGACACTATATTCAATTTATTGATGAATTAGAATTTATATCAATTTATTGTGGCCCCCATGGTCAAAGCCTGTGAGATGGCACCGAGGGCATCCCAGCCCAGGCTTGGCCAGCGCTCTGGCCCTTCTCTTCTATTCAAAACTTCCTGACCCATTCTTCCTTAATTTTAAAGACACTATATTCAATTTATTGATGAATTAGAATTTATATCAATTTATTGTGGCCCCCATGGTCAAAGCCTGTGAGATGGCACCGAGGGCATCCCAGCCCAGGCTTGGCCAGCGCTCTGGCCCTTCTCTTCTATTCAAAACTTCCTGACCCATTCTTCCTTAATTTTAAAGACACTATATTCAATTTATTGATGAATTAGAATTTATATCAATTTATTGGCATACTATAAAATGCACCCCACTCGATGAGTTTTGACAAATGAATGCACCTACACAACTGTCACCCACCATCAAGACAGAGAATATTTCCATCATCCTACAACATCCTCTTGAATCTTCTTCTCAGTTAATCCCCATCTCTCAACATCCAGCTGGTGAGCCTACCTTTCTGCTTTCTCCTTCTGGTCTTGTGACCTCTGATTGCTCTGTCTCCTCTCCTCCCAGCATTTGGGTTTAGTACAGTCATTCTGTCTATCCAGAATCCTTGCTCATCTACAAGTCTTTTCATCTACATTCTGGATCTGGGTTGTTGTTGTTGTTGTTGTTGTTTTCCAGCCACTCTAATCTGCTCCATTAGCTCTTGGTGACCTGGCTTCCTGTGCCCTTCCTGGTATCTGTTGGTCTAATCAGGATTTCTACTGAGTCAGAGTCAATTCCTTCCAAAGGAGATAAATCAACCAAGTAGTGAGAAACCAGATTAGATGCCTTACAGACTGTGAGAAAATGTGTTTCTAGAGCCTAGAATCCTAACTGTAGTGTAAGTTCAATCCCTTGTTCCATTTCCACTGGGCAATTGTGATGGGTGAGCCAGTTTCTGCCATAGATGAGAGAGGTGGATGGAAGGTGCTGAGGCAATGAAAATTGAGAAAAGGAGCCAGGGCAGAAGGAAGTTGAGGAAATGTTATAGAGGTTATCAGTATGGCCCACACGTTGGAATCCCCCTTGGAGCTTTGAAAACATCATCGATGTTCAGGCTCAGCTTCAGACATTCTGATCTCATTGACTTTATATTTAAAAAAAAAATTTTCCCCGACTGATTTTAAAATATAACCAGTCTTAAGATCCACAAGCACAGCGAGATCAATCCAGTTTGCTTTCTTGGCGAATTGTCTGTAAGGATCTTCTTAGATTTAGAACTTTGGCCAGAACCTGGTGAGCTCCCAGACCTCACGTGGAGAGAGTGGGCAGAAGAGCCATTCTATGATGGGTTTTTGCGGTGCGTTCAGGTGGAAGTAAGACCAGGACAAAGTCTGTCCAATGGTATCTAGGTACTGGTGCTGCCCCCCAATCTGATCCCGACATAGAAATCATGTCAGCTTCCCTCTCGTTACAGCCACACAGCCAGTAACGAGAAGGCAATATGCCTCTGAATATCCCCAGGGTAGAGGAAGAGAGGACTACAGGCAAAATGATGAAGGAAAGAGGATCAGATTTACAGGGAAACTGTAGGTAGCTCAGCATGACTGCAGGGTAAAGTGTGCAGAGAAAAACTGCAGGGGGCTCAGGATGGCTGGAGCGTAAAGTATGGAGACGTGGCAGGTGACCACGTTAGGGAAGCAGTTGGGCAGGAATCGTGGGTGCCATGCGAGTGGATTGACATTTTACCCTGGAGAGGTGATGAGGCCATTACCAACTTTGCATTCGTGAGTCAAGGGTCCAACTTGACAGTGAGAGCCTTCTCTGACCAGAGGGACCAGGAAGGTGGTTGTTGACACTGTGTAGTCCTTCCTTATGGTTGTGAATATCCATTTTCCTGCTCCGTGGCTACACTGGAAGAAGCCTCCACACCTGAGGAAGACAGTCTGATGCTTGGTTCCTTCCAGTCCTTAGAGCTGTCTGCAGCATCAGGGCCATGCTGGGACCCTGGCGGGAGGCCAAGTTATACTTTGAACTGATTGGGGCAGCAAAGAACCACTGAGGATTTAGAAGCCCCAGGACCGTGGGCATTCTGGGTGGTGGTGCCTCCTGGTGGCATAAGTCTCTGGACAGGGCATTTGCTTCAGGACTCTACTAAGACCTTTTAAAATAAAATGCCCGGGGCACCTGGATGGCTCAGTCCATTAAATGTCTGACTTTCACTTTCAGCTCAGGTCATGGTCTCATGGTTCGTGAGTTTGAGCCCTGAGTCGGGCTCTGCGCTGACAGCACGGAGCGTGCTTGAGATTCTCTCTCTCCCCATCTCTCCCCCTGCCCCCCTCTCAAAATAAATAAATTAAGTTAAATTAGATTAAAATAAAGTCAGTAAAATACCAGCATTTGTAGTGACGGTTATTTCCCGTAGTCACATGACCATGGACAGCTCTATGTGACTTCTAACAGTGCTGCCATTGCTGTCGGCCATCTTTTTTCATCTTGGCATATTACGTGCAATTTGAGTCACGCAGGACATCAGTCTGTTATTTTTGAATTTACTTCGATTTCCCATGAAAGCGATCCATGCTTATTACGGGGAAACCTCATCATTCTGTGACACCAACACTGCACCTAGGCACTGACCTGATTCTCCCTTGTTGGCTCCGATTGTCCATTGCCTGTTGCCAAACCTCAAATCCCATGCAGAGGATTAAGATCTGCCGCAGGCTCTGGAGGAATTTGCAAAAGAGGGATTTTCCACACTCGCTTCTGTAAATTCTGGAACGTTGGGTAAGAATCAATTCATTACCTTATAGTAGCACCTCATAAAGTGGCCCTGGATTCCAGATCTGGTCCCTGAGAAGTGTCCGTGAAAATGGTTTCTCCAAGGGAGCCGTTACTAAACAGACCCCTGGCTCTTCCTCGAGCTGTCTGCAAGGGGGCCACCTCCTGCCTGGCAGCGTCTCTTCCCCTCACAGATGGTCTGCAGTTGGCAGTGATCACAGCCATTTTCTCCATCCCTTCCCTATAGACAGGAAGTCTCTCCGTGAGATGCAAAGACTCTCCCCAATTCTTTGAAGGCGGCCATTTGTTTCCTGAAAGAATCACGTACGGAACGAGACCACAAATACTGCTTCATCCGTGTTACTCTACTTCTGCAAAGGATGCTGACCAGTTCTTATTTCTTATTCTAATCGATGAATGTGGAATTATCCCTGCACCTGAACATCTATTGGGTCCATGGAGGCTGATAGAAGACCCAGAGCAGGAAAGACGCCAGCTTATAGGTTCCCCTCGATGCTCCTGTTCTCAGCTCAGACAGAAATCTCAGCTCAGGCAGAAATCTTAAGGGCAGCAGAAGCATGTTATGGAGCAGAATGTCCTCCAAAGGACACATGGGACCCTAACAAAGCCTTTGCAGCTCTTTCTGGACCACTCATGAAAGGCTTCCAAAATTCTCTGAACTTGCTACTTGCTTAAGGCCTTTGGACACTGATCCCAGAGGGCCACACAAACCTACTTTTGCTTTCCTCACTTGGCCTCACTTCTGTAGGTACCTTGTGCCCACATCCCACTTGCCTCCATGACTGTTTGACTTTACTTTCCTAAAGATTTGGTGATTTGTCCTCATTTCTTACCTCGCCCCCCGCTGCATTCTTGTGTTGGGTGATTTAGAGCAGTTAGTACCCAAGTCTTCCTTGAAGCAGTCTTTATTCAAGATCAAATTTCTGCAGATGCTGAATATGTAAACCAATGCAGACGTAAAAGCCTGCTTGACCCCCATGTGCTTCAGAATCACCGATGGATTATCATTGTTGATCACATGTTTACAACATCTAGGATACATCCTACAGCGTTCTGCGTACTACCCAGACTCAGAATGAGGGTTTGGGGGTTCAGTCCAGGAATCTGTATTTCAAGCATCCCTGGTGATTCTGCTGTAGGAATTTTTAAGTGTTTCTTGAAGTAAATTTAAAAAACTCAGTGATCTCATATAGCAGACCATGTTCTGAGAGACACTGTCATATGGTCTTAAAATGTTACAGTTTTTAAAAAATACTGCTTAAGAAGATGGCTGGCAGGGGACTCACAGGGTTTGACCCAGTTGTAAAGTATACCGGAAGGGAAGATGCCGTATCCCCAGGTCCTACTATAATGCCTGACATATCATGGGCATTCGGGAAATCTTTTTTGAATGAATAAATGAATACATAAGCTAATGACTGAGCAAATGAATTCTAATGCCTTTCACTTGGTCTTGTTGTAAGTGGCATCCCACTACTACAACTCCTTAATAGAACTTGGATTCATGTCCCAATCTGAGGGAGAAGGTGAGATGCAAATAAAATCTGAAAGGTATTTTCACTAAAAACTTGCAGGGATAAGCATTGCTTCCCCATTTATGTAATAAATGGGGTGAGAAGCATTCTCCCTTGTTACGCTGGGAATACAGAGCTGCTTTGATGCCCCAGAGGGCAAGTGATGCTTTGAATTCTACAAGCCCTTACCCATCTGCGTGAGTGCATGTGAAGCTGAGTGGTGACACACAAGCAGCATTGGCCAGGAGCAGGTGGCTTGCCAGTGGACAAAGGCCACAGCGGCAAAGTGCCTTCATGACCCCTTACAGGCAGGGGAAGACTGAGACGTGTATGTCATCAAAGAGTGCTTACAGAGCAGAAGAGAGAGGGATGGCAGGTGCCACATGGTAGATGACGTGACAATTTGTGAGCTATTTGCGGACATTCCTTGGAAGAAATGGTGAGGTCTTGGCAGAAAACTAAGGCAGTGCTTCTTAAACTTTAGGTTACACCAGGGGATCTTGAAGATTTTAATTTAGTAGGTCTGGGGTGGGATGTGAACTTCTGAATTTTTTAAAAATTTCTTCATTTTAGAGAGAGAGCACGTGCACAGATGGGAGATGGGCAGAGAGAGAGGGACAGAGAATTTCAAGCAGAGTCCCCACTGTTAGCGCGGAGCCAGACCCCCATCTCACAACCTTATTGAACCATGAGATCATGACCTGAGCTGAAATCAACAGTTGGATGCCTAACTGACTGAGTCACCCAGGTGCCCCTGAACTTCTGAATTTCTCAGAAGCTCCCAGGTGATGCTAATGCTACTGGTCCATGCACCACATTTTGGGTAGCAAGACTCTAAAGAAATTATAATTTAAGGTGATGATAAGAACCAGTGAAGTAAAAGTTCTTACTGTTACTGGGGTGCCATGATTACACCCACATTAGTACTCTTTTGGGGAAATCTAGATGATACTTAGAAGTGAGAAGTAAATTCAGAGTCAGGAGAACTAACCAAAACAGGTGTAACATTCTACCAAGTGTCCTGATGGACAAAATTAATTTAAGAGAGAAGTATTTGGGGTGGTTTTCTGAAGATGTTAGCAGAACCAGAATGGGGAACACTCTTCTTAAGAGAGGATGGAAATTGTAAAAAAAGGAAAAGAAAACAAGCACTTGGCTGTCTTTCCCACCCTGGTTCCTTTTGTTGCCAAGAAGAGGCAATGTCAGACCAGATTGCCGAACAGAGGGCACATGTTGTATTGGGGGGAGTTTGGATCTGGAATGGTGACTATTTGTTTGTTTGTCTTTTCAAAATTTAATTTAAATTCTACTTAGTTAACATTTAGTATAATGGGGTTTCAGGATAGAATTTAGGGATTCATCACTTACATATAACACGCAGTGCTCATCCCAACAAGTACCCTCCTTAATTCCTATCACCCATTTAGCCCATCCCCCACCTCCCTGCTTCCATCAATGCTCCGTTTGTTGTCTGTTATTAAGAGACTCCTATGGTTTGCTTCCCACCCCCTCTTTCTCCTTCCCATATGTTCATCTGGTTTGCTTCTTAAATTCCACATATAAATGAAATCATATGGCCTGTGTCTTTCTCCGCCTGACTTATTTCACCTAGCATAATACACTCTAACTCCATCCACATTGTTGCAAATGGCAAGATTTCATTCTTTCTGATGGTTGAGTAATATTCCATTGTATACATATGCCACATCTTCTGTATCCATTCATCAGTAGATGGACATTTGGGCTCTTTTCATAGTTTGGCTTTGTGGATAATGCTGATATAAACATCAGGGTACAAGTGCCCCTTCAAATCTGTATTTTTGTGTCCTTTGTGTAAACACCTCGTAGTGCAATTCCTGGGCACAGGATAGTTCTATTTTTAACTTTTTGAGGAACCTCCACACTGTTCTCCAGCGTGGCTGCACCAGTTTGCATTCAGTGGCTGTTTGTTAACAAAGGAAAAAGTTAAGTGTGTATGAGGTTGATTAGAAACTCTGTAAGAGATTAGATCATCTCTTGCCCCAATTTAAACCCTACAATTCATTGGTTTACATAAGTCTTACTGTATGGTTGGAAGTCTTAAGTTCTGTTGTTTTGGTTTAAAGGAAAAATAGGTTGGACAATGCTTTGTAAATGTGTACTGGCTTAATCAAAGAAATGTAAGTTGATTCTACCGTTAAGTATTGCTATCATAATAACATTATCAAAGTCACAGAGCACATTTATAACCATGCAAGGATGTTGTGGTCCCTCAACAAATGATAAACAGAGCAGGAAAGACAAGGGATGAAGATATATCTATACCTCACACTTTACTCTTCATTTTTCCCTAAGTCAAAGACAAGTTGGTACAGTGCTAGGTATGGAGTCCCCCACCCCCCGTCATTGGGACCATGAGATCTCATCCTGTCTTGAAACACAGGGTGAGAAAAGTTTTTCGCCACATACTTCAGTATGTCCCATTTCAACCAGTGGGTTTAAGTAGTTCTAAAAATTATTGGCAGCTACCTCTCAAAAGGCATGGAAAATCAGATCAAGAGTTTGAGACCCTGGGCTTATTGTGTCCCAGAACTAAAGTGATCATCGTAAGACACTGTCAGCAGAAGTTGCAAGGTTTTCCACCGAACTGAAAGGGGAACAAACTTCTTATTTTTCAAAGGTAGCACTTAACTTTATACACTGATGCACGTCAGTCCATTTAATGAGGACCTCTTAAAAGCCCTGAACATTTAAAATAGCATAGTAAGGGGGTGCCTGGGTGGCTCAGTCGGTTAAGTGTCTGACTTTGGCTCAGGTCATGATCTCGCAGTTCAAGAGTTCGAGCCCTGCGTGGGGCTCTGGGTTGCCAGCTAAGAGCTTGGAGCCTGCTTTGGATTCTGTATCTGCTTCTCTCTGCCCCTCCCTACTTGCATGCTCTCTCTCAAAAATAAACATTATTATTATTATTATTTTAATAGCATAGTAAAATTAGGCATGAGGGGTGCCTGAGTAGCTCAGTTGGTTAAGCGACCAACTTCAGCTTAGGTCATGATCTCACAATTTGTGAGTTTGAGCCCCGAGTCAGTCTCTGTGCTGATAGCTTGGGAGCCTGGAGCCTGCTTGGGATTCTGTGTCTCCCCCTCTCTCTGCCCCTCCCCTGCTCACGCTCTATCTCTCTTTCTCTCAAAAACAAATAAACATTAAAAAAAAAATAGGCATGATACCTACCTCCTTAGAATAGTGTGATTCACATGTTGGAAATGTAGTGATTTCTTCTTGACACAATAACTGATGGGTTTAGATTGAAGAAGGTTAAGAGGGCTTGTTAAGTGACAGAAACCAGGGATCCTAATCCCATGAACACCCCTTTGCCTGGAGGGATGAGAGGTGGAAGTGAAGAAGGACACAAACCAGGCAAACACCTCTTTTGGAATCTCTGTATCTGCATACCAAGTTCATAGACACCATGCAGGAGACTATAATGGCCACTGAGAAAAAGGGATGCAGAGGTGCCCCCCTCCCCCAACAAGAAGAAACACTTTTATCTTGGCTTCTGTGACTTTGTACTTTCCTGGGTTTTCTGTTACTAATCCCATTGCTTCTTTGGAACCTTTGTTATTTTTCTGGCCAACCCTTAGACAGTGGTGTTCTAAGAGGCCTCTTCTCTCTCACTCAGCAGTTTCTCCCAAATGATCTCCAATACTGAGCTATTTGTTGATGACTATCATTCATTTGTCCAACAAACATATATATTGAAATAGAAACAAATGGCAGGAAAGAGAAAGAAACACAATGAAAAGCTGGATCTCTGAAATGACCAACAAAAGAAGTCAATTCCTTTTGAGCCTGATTATGAAGAAAAAGAGCAAGAATAAAAACATAAGATTAGAAATAAGAAGATATTATCACAGATACTGGAGAAATGAAAAGGTTCATGAAAATGTCCACGTCCAATTCCTATGGTGATACATTTGAAATCCTAGGAAAAAGGATGGTTTCCTAATACAGTATAATTGACCAACTTTGACTCGGGAGGTAGAAAATTTGAATAGACCAATCTCCAATAAGTTGGGAAAGTGATTAAAAAGGTATCGTTGGAAAAGACATTGAGAGCAGAAAGTATCACAGCTGGGCCATGCCTAACATTTAACAGAAGAGGTGATCACGCCAATGGTTAAACAACTCCAGGCCATGGAAAATGGTAGAAACTGCCTCAAGTCATTGCATGCAACCAGAAAAAGTATAAATATGAAATCCCAAAAAGATGGCACAAGAAACTTTGGATTCATTTCCCTGTAGATACAAAAATGTTAACTATATACTAGGGTAAATAGGACCTTGCAACACAGCAAAAGAATGATCAGGTAAAATTTATTCAAGGGTCTATATTAAGAAATTCATTAATATGCTATACTACATGAATAAATCAAAGACAGATAACATTGATCATATCAATAGATCTGTGAAAAGACATTTGGGATTCATTTATAATAAAAATCTAAGTGAAATATAAATAGAAGAAATGGACTTGACTGTCATAAATGTAATAAAGACTATGTCCCCAAAACCAACAGCAAATATTGTGCACAGAGAAATAGGAAACCATTTCAGGAATTACACAGGCATGCCTACAATCAACTTATTATTCCACATTGTTTAGAATGTTTAGATGAGGTCAGTAAGACAAGGAATGGAATAAATGGTATAAACATTTAACAAAAAGAATTCAGGAGCAGCTGGGTGGCTCAGTTGGTCAAGCGACCAACTTTGGCTCAGATCATGATCTCGGGGTTTGTTAATTTGAGCCCCATGTTGGGCCTCTGCTGTCAGCACAGAGCCCACTTTGGATCCCCTGTCTCCCTCTCTCTCTGCCCTTCCCCTGCTCATGCTCTCTCTCTCTCTCTCTCTCTCTCTCTCTCTCAAAAATAAAACATTTTTTAAAAAGAAAATTAAATTAAATAATAAAAAAAGAATTCAAAAATAATACATTTTGCTAATAAAATGATTACGCACCTAGAAAACACAGGAGGCCTTTGCACGGAATAAATAAGACAGGTTGGTAAGTCGACTGATCATATTTTGTTGTTGATAATTTTATTATTACTGAATAGTATTCCATTATATGGACACACCGTATTTTATTTATCCATTCTCCAGTTGGTGGATGCTTAGGTTGTTTCCAGTTTTTTGTTTGTTATTGTGGATAAAACTACTATGAACGTTACATGCAAGTCTTTGTGTGGGCACATGTTTTCATTTTATTACATACTTAAGAGTGGAATGGCTGAGTTGAAAGAGTATATATAGTATGATTCCATTTGCATAAAATAATAGCAAATGCAAACTCATCTATCGTGACAGAAACAGATAAGCCATTGCCTAGGTTTGGGAGTAGATAGAGGGATGGAAAGAATAGGAGGTGTGAGGAGTCTTTTGGTGATCTTGGCAGCATTATGTATTTTTACCGTGGTGGTAGTTTAACGGGTTATGTGTTAAAAACTCATCAGGTTATACAGTTTAAAGGAATACAGCTTGTTGCACATACAGTATGCCTCAATAAAAATGATAAAGCCCATATTCAGTGTTTTCATTATAACTATGTCAATATTGTTACTTTTAAGCTGAGTATTTTGCTTTTCCTGTATGAATTTTTTAATTTTTTATTTATTTTTGGGAGACAGCAGAAGTGGAGGAGGGGCAGAGAGAGAAGGGGACAGAGGATCGGAAGCTGGCTCCATGCTGCTGACAGCAGAGAGCCTGATGGGGGGCTAGAACTCACGAACCATGTGATCATGACCTGAGCCAAAGTCGGACACTCAACCAACTGAGCCACCCAGGCGCCCTCTCCTGTATGCATTTTTATTTTGCATAGAGTTAACAATTGCTTTTTTTATTTGTGAAGTTTTCCTTGAGTCTATGATTGTCTTCTGACATTTTCTAAAGTTTGGTACAATGTTTCTCAACATAAATTTCCACATGAGAAAATGAACCTGTCAAATAATATATAATTTTCTTTTCTTTTACTTCTGGACATTTCTTCTAGAACCATCCATCCACGTACCCTAGCAGGGATTCGAATTTTTAAGTCATTTGCCAGCCATATGCTAATCTGCATCTTTCTTTCATCGATGCCTTGGGAGTGCCTTCATTTCTCTTTTAAATATTGAATCCTCTCTGTCCTAACTTCCTACTTTTGCTGTACCACATCTTGCTGTAAAAATCTTCCAGTAGTTTTCTTAGAAATGGTACAAAAGAAAATATTTTCTTTTTTTTTAGATTTTTGAGTGTCTGAAATGTCTGTGTTCTCTTATACTTGACTGATAGTTTGGCTGGGTATGGAATCCTAAGCTGAAAATAATTTTCAATTAAAAAAAAAAATGAAGGCATTGTTCCATTATTACATTTGAGATATCTGATGTGATTTTTATTCCAAAATCTTCAAATATGAATTTTTCTACTTCTCTGGCAACCCTTAAGGTCTTCTCTGGAATTGTCAAATTTCACAGAAATGCACCTTAATGTTTGTAATTTTCATTTATTGTGTGGGTACTTTGACAGCCTTCTTGATTTGGTGACTCATGTCACTTAGCAATGAGGAATTTGGGGTATTACTGATTTGATAATTTTTTTTTATATCCTCTTTATCTCTTCTTGGAATTCCTATCTGTTGGTTAGTAGACCCTTTGGGTCCACTTTCTAATTTTCTTTTCTATCCCATTTTCCTTCTAATTTCGTTATTTCTTTTATTTTTCAGAGAGATTTCTAATTTTATCTTCCAATACTTTTACTGAATTAAAAAATTTATCTGCCAAATTTTTAATCATCAATAGATCCTTATTGTCTTATAATTTAAAAAGAAGTGTTCTTTATTTTCTTTTATCTTCTCTCTAGAAGAAAGATTCATGAAGTCAAATGTTTTTTAATGTATTTTGGTCACTACTATATTGCTTGTATGTAGAAAAATGTTTGGCACACTATTAACACTCAGTAAACATGTGTTTAATAAATGAATGGGCCTCTCTGGAGATATGAATTAGAGTTTCTCTGAATTTGTCTCTTGATCCCTGTGTTGTCTATCTTGTTTGTTTGTTTCAGTGTCTGCTTTTTATGCTAGAAGTTTCCTTCAAATGTCAGAGGACCTTTTGCTATCTGTTCATATTTGAAAATGAGGCTGGTTTTAGAGTGAAAACTAGAGTTGGCCCAACCCCAGTCCCTACCCCCACCCACTGCAGCCTTACTGGGCCAGGCTCATAGGGCTTAATAAGTAATGAGCTTCTCTGTTGGACGAGTTGGTGTTTTTTGTTGTTGTTGTTTTTTTTTTAATAAATGACATTATATATTAGCATATGTAGAGCTTTGCTGTTCGGGTTTTTAGTTTCTTGAGAGAATAATACCTTATTTACTAACTTACTTACATATTTTGGGTGGGAGATGAAGACTGGGAGAAAGTACAGTGTGGTGAATAAACCTAATTATTGGTCAGAGGAGGAGGGCTAGAGGTCTCCCTGTTCAGCATGTAGGTTTTTTACTCAATCCTGCAGGTGTTAATCTAGACCAAAGGGGCTATAAATTGTAGCCAATTGGTCAATTACAGTTTTTATAAATAAAATTTTATTGGCACACAGAGTCACCCATCTGTATAAGTATATACAGCTATATACATTCTATAGTATCTATATATAAGACATATACAGCTGCTTTTGTGCCACCATGTCATATTTGAGTAGTTGTGACAGAGATCATATGGCTGTGAAGTGTAAAGTTTTTACTATATGGATCTTTACAGAAAAAAAATTGCTGACTCCTGCCCTAGATTTTCACCTTCACCTCCTCTATGTCTGGTGGCCCAAAGTCCAAAGCTTCTGTAGTTCATTTTCTCCAGAGAATATATCTCCCATTTCCTAAAGGCAGAGAGAAAAGCTACTGTCTAACTGTGGGAAAGGAGTGGGAATCTATAGGAGTTTAATTTCTTCGAGGACTTCCTTTTATACAAGTCTCATGGTTTCAGCAATCCCCCACAATCTTTGGCAGGTGCCTCCCGTTCATTATTTTTGTCAAATGTTCTTAAAGGTGATGATTAGTATACCACTCTGTGAGTATCCTGGTTTGACTATTCTTTGACACAGCTTTCCTGTGTCATTTTCCATTTCTTCATTCAGTCCTTGTCTTCGTGTATATTTTTTTAAAGATTTTATTTTTTAGGAATCGCTATACCCAACATGGGACTCGCATTTACAACCCTGAGGTTGTAACTGATCGAGCAACCAGGTTCCCCTGTCCTCATGTATTTTGGCTTAGGGTTCAAAGAAGTCTCTTAGTTTTACTCAAATGTATTTCTGCTTGTTATTCTTTTTGTTGACTGAAAGCGATAAAATTATCTCTAAGTTCAAATGGAAGTATAATTTCTGAGAAAAACAAAAATCAAACATACTAAAAACCCAGACCTCAGAACACCATATAAATCCACTGTGTTAATACCAATCTATTACAGGCATGAGTATATTGATAGCGACCGATTCAAAATGGATTCATGAATGTAGTAAAGTATCTTAATACATAAGATAACTCTATATATGACTGTTTTGTCAGGACTTTCTGTGGCAGAAAATGGAATTCAATCTAGGTAGTTTAAGTGAAAGAATTTTTTAAGGTAAGTTAGGTAGCTCCTAGAAACTATCTGAGAAGATGAAAGAAAAAAAATGGTTGGATGTTATGCGCTAGAAAGAAGGTCCAATCATACTCAAGACTTTTCAAGGAAAAGTATCATTGTTGCTATTCTATGGCTTAGCGTTTATGATAGAAGAACTTGAGAAACCTTTCACAGAGACCCCAAGAGAACAAAATATCTACTCTACTATCTTTACCAGGAAAATGAAGATCCCTGTGCACTTATACTGCCCTCTCGGCTCTAAGTCTTGCTTAGATTTGTCTATTTTATTGCATGCACATCAGATGTGGAGCCAAAGTATGGTTGATCTGAGAGTGTAGGATTTTAGCCTTCCAGAAGGCCATATTATATTATATTATATTATATTATATTATATTATATCTGTTATATTATAAGAAGGTAAACTAGAAGGGGGAGGGAGTGACTGCTGAGGGAACCAGACTATATCTTCCACAATGACAAAGCTAATGGGACAGCACATCTGAAAGAAACTAGCATTGGACCCCTATCCTGCACCATGAACAATCCAGACAAAAGGGGAGGGTATAATAAAATTTGGGGGAAAAAACCCCACGTGGACTAGAGATTTCTATGGAATGAGTTTAGCAATACGATTCTTGTACATGAATCTTAACCTTCTTAAACAAGATAGAAGTCCAGAAACTATAGAGCGAAACACTTTGATTACATAACAGTGAAAAAGTTTGATTCCAAACAAAAATGGTGCAGGGGCTCCTGAGTGGCTCAGTCGGTTGAGCGTCCATCTTCAGCTCAAGTCATGATCTCACGGTTCGCGAGTTTGAGCCCCGCATCGGGCTCTGTGCTGACAGCTCCGAGCCTGGAGCCTGCTTCAGATTCTGTGTCTGTCTCTCTCTCTCTCCTCCCCTCCCCCACTCACACTCTGTCTCTCTCTCCTTCAAAAATAAATAAAACATTAAAAAAAATTTTAATGAAAAAGATGGTGTAGCATTACTTATAGTGTGGCTGGTAGACCAGTACCAGTCTAGGGTTTGCTATAAACCCTTGTCTTGATAAGTAAGACCCTGAGAATAAGCATTTATAAACTTTTACAGCAATTCAGCATCGCCGTGACATCTGAGTGTGTGATTTTGTAGTTTATGAAAACGTGATCAGCTGTGGATTGGAAATTTTAAAATACTGGGCCTTTGCCACAGAGAATTTGATAGAACTGCCATAAACAAGGTACATATATACACATATGAACTCTGGGGAAAAAAAAATGATTTACAGACCAGCTGGCAAAGTATTAAAATCTATGGTATACAAGGACCGTACAAATTGACATGAAAAAATGAAAAAATGGATCAAGGGATAAGCTGTAATTCATAGAAGTAAAATCCAAACGTTCAATAAAATCTTATGTCATTTGAATTCATGAGTGGTCAGGGCTATGTTTCTACCCTTCAGACTTATAAAAATGGAAAAGAGCTGTAATACCTATTGCTAATGTAGATATGGGGAAATTCTCATACATTGCTGGTGGAACTGTGAATTATTATGGCCTTTTCAGGAAGCAGTCTGACAACATCCATAAAAATAAAAATAAATGGAACGTACTCCTTGACTCAGCAATATTCTTCCTGGGAACCTATCCCATCGAAATGAAAGAACCCATAAGTAAGCATAGCCACTCAACGATGTTTACGGCAGCCTCATTCATACTCACAAAAAAAAAAAAAAAAAAAAAAGCAGAGTGAATGCCAGTAATAGGGGAATGGCTTCATTATAAATCCCATCATGCATAAGAGGTTTCAATTTATATTCTAGAAGTATCCATTTTGCGTATATACACAAAACATCTTAAAATGTTTTATTTATTTATTTTTAGAGAGCGAGAGAGAGCATGAGCAGGGGAGGGGCAGAGAGAGAAGGGGAGAAAGAGAATCCCAAGCAGACTCTGCATTACTAGCACAGACCCCGACACTGGGCTCAATCCCACAAACCGTGAGGTCATGACCCGAGCCAAGATCAAGAGTCTGACGCTTAACCAGCAACCCAGGAGCCCCACACAAAACGCTTTTTAACACAGTAGTTACAAAAGAGGAGTTACCTTCATATGAACCAACTTGTTGAGGTGGTCATGATATAATGACAATAAAATAAAGGAAGTCAAAGAGGAAATCAGTCAGGAAATCAACAAGGAAAAGGTTTAATATCTTGGTAGAAAAATGTGTAGGGGACATATACAGCAGTTCGATAAAAGGTAGATACAAATCGGGGCTCCTGGGTGGCCCAGTTGGTTGAGTGTCTGACTTTGGCTCAGGTCACAATCTCGCAGTTCGTGGGTTCGAGCCCCGGGTCGGGCTCTGTGCTGACAGCTCTGAGCCTGGAGCCTGCTTCGGATTCTGTGTCTCCCTCTCTCTCTGCCCCTCCCCTGCTCATGCTCTGCCTCTCTCTGCTTCTCAAAAATAAATAATTGTAAAAAAATTTTTTTTTATTATTAAAGGGAAATACATATCTCCCACTTCCCATGTGAGAATCATGCAAAGAGTAAAAGCTAAAACAGTAGTTCTGGGGAAAACATCAGTAAGATGCTTCAAACCACAGAGATGACATTGATATTGATGCCTCTTTGGAAAGTCCATCTTATCAATGTTAATATAGACGTGGAAAGAGACTTGTTGCGTGCATGAAAGTATGCCTATCAGTAGGTGTCAATACGTGAACGGAAACAGCAGAATCTCCATCTTATTTAAAGTAGTGAAACATTTGGAACTGCCTAAATACTCAACAGAAAGGAACTAGTTAACTAAAATGTGTGCCTCCATATAAAAGGCCTATGGCTCTGGAAACACGCTCACAACACGTGAGGGAAGAAGGCAGGAGTATTCAAATGCTGTTGACTTTCAAGTAAAATACCGTGCGTGGATGTGTAGGGAAACCAGACGACACAAAAATGTAATATCGGGTGGTTGGTGGGAGCACGGATGCCATCTTTTTGTCTCTCTGCCTTTCCGTGGTTTCCAAGGTGTTTGCGCCCAGTTGCAACTGAAATGAAAAAAGATGTCCTGAAAATGTTAAAAGGCAAGAAAGATGACCGTCTTCTGGAAAGTGCATTTGGAAGGGAGATTAAGCAGGTAGGAGTTATGTGCTCTGTTCAGGAGGAGAGCCGGCCACCAGGCTATGTCACTCTCTCGACACTGGTTTGGCATATGAACCCTAACCTTTTGCTTTCAAAGCTGGAGACATCGTCAAGGGTAGGTCATTAGTTAATTGCTCTGAGGTTATTTCTGAAGTCTCTAGTGGGCCGTTGCAAATGATTAGTAATATCATTACTGCTTACACCATTGTGGGCCAGGCTATTATTGCTTTATCAGCACTGACTCAGGGATTTATAGGCAAATGGCTCTCCACTTGGGGTTCCCTAACCTCAAGAGGTCCAAAATGGTGGTAAGCTCTCTGAACTACTTACTTTATGTATATAAAAAGTGTCAGGAGATTATGCATTTCCCCTTACAATGCTATATGGGCTGACAGAGCCTTATTTTAATTGCTTTCCTTTTTCTTTTGATAGAATATACAGTTTTCAGTTGATACATTGTGATGAATCGGGAGCTAAAATGATTTTTGATAACGAACATGCGTCAGGAAAGTTGATTCTTCACTAAATTAATATAAATTTGAATTTTAAAAAAGTCTTTCAAACACGGAGTAAAAAGATTCCTTTTCTGGCTCTAAGTTTCTTCTGATATTTAACATCCATGCTCAGCCACACTACTTCAAATACATAACCTCCAGCAACAACTCCCTGTGTGTCTGAGGGAGAAGAAACCATAGGGAATATCGCACCTAGTTTAGCAATCATCCTCTGTTTTCCAGATGGGCAAACTGAGGCACAGTAAGACGTGTGAAATCATGATTACTGGCGGAAAGAGCTACGACTGGAAACTGTATTTCCTGTTTCCTAGTTTTTCATTTCTCTTGGGGATCTAGGGCTATTTTTCTAGAATAATGCACACACGTTGAAGGTGACAACCCCCCCATGCGTGCAACCCAAAAATCAGAGGGAGAAGGAGAGAGAGGTGGGAGGGGGAGAGGGAGAGACATTTCTTTGTACATAGTAACATAATTATTTCAACACTTCTATACCCTTCTTGCTCGAAATAGTTCTTTTAAACAGAAGAGAGCCTGAAGCACTGAGAAATTGAGCAAAATGCTTAACGTCACACAGGTAGTCAGAGGCGAAGCCAGGATTTGAACTTGGGCAGTCTGAATCCAGAGCCTTGGTCATAACCCCTTTTGTCACAACATCAAATTCCTATCCCAGACAAAAGAATGTGAGAAGTCAACCGGAAGCACTGTGAATTCTTTAATAAAATGGCAAATTCTGGCAACTGGCCCAGAGAGAGTTGGTAAACCCAGTTAGTTTTACTTCCAGTGCTGATACATGTCTTAAAATGGAGTTCTTGCTGGAAGATGTTTAAAATATTAGTTATAGGGGCGCCTGAGTGGTTCAACGAGTTAAGCTTTCAGGTGTTGACTATGGCTCAGGTCATGAACTGACGGTTCATGGGTTCAAGCCCCGCCCTCAGGCTCTGTGCTGGTAGTGAGGAGCCTACTTGGGATTCTCTCTCTCTCTCTCTCTCTCTCTCTCTCTCTCTCTCTCCCTCCCCCACCCTCACATGTGCTGTCTCTCTCAAAATAGATAAAATAAGTAAAAAAACTTAAAATGTTTTAATTGGCTGAGGAACTTTTTAAAAAAAACACACAAAACACTGACTAGCTGAAAATTCTGACCTCCGGCGATCCTCAGGCATATTACATTTTAAAGGATTTGTAGCCAGTTTGCACCTGAATTAAATTCATAGCTTCTCAATGCAACCAGTTAGTGCTTCTGAAAAACAGGAAGTGTGCTCTTGGTCTATTCAGTAAGTGGCCTGAGCAAAGAAAGGGTTTTAAATGTTACTTCCTTTGCTGTTTTCTGAGCGTATTTGAGTTAAGTGAGCGTGCTGGGCTGTTCCAGCTGTTGGAAATCTAGCACCGTAAACACAGTTTTGACAGGGCTGGTCCTTCTAGGTGGAAGGAAAGATTTGTATTTTGGACACTCAAGAAAAACTTGCAATAATAAAAAGTAAAAAAAAAAAAGGCTTTGGGGGAAAATATGATGGTTGTTAGCGTATGTATGTGTGATGGGGGCATGGGGGGTGGGGAGGGGAGGTAGGAGGGCTCCATTTTTTTTCCTCTTTTTGAAGGTCCCCTTTATTGATTTCCTCAAGTCTTCAGTCCGGCTAGCCAGGTAACAGCAATACCATAAAGCAATTGTTGTTGTTTACGTGAAGAAACAAATGAATTCCCAGGTGGTGTAACCACTCCAGAGTCCTCATCCACTCAGGAGAACCTTTAGAGAATACAACAGCCTCTGAGCTGGAGAAAAACGTGTGGAGAAGGTTTCCTCCTCTGGGCACTGGTCATAAAGCCCAATACCTTATTAAAAAAAATTGTCTTAAGTCAAAAATCCAGCCACTTTCATTGTAAAAATGGTCTCTACAGCATCCGCCATTAATGGTCCTTGACTCTTCCTGAGGACAGTCTTACCATGTCAAGCTCTGATTATGTGAATGCTCCTCCTTCCAGTATATGTGAAAGGGCCAGATGGTAAATTTGGGGGTGTATGTCTGTGGTGCCATTTTCGCTGGCACTGTCTCCTTAGCAAGCCTTCCCATCCTCAACTGGCTGCCTTCCTCGTCCCTTTTCTGTGAGCCCGGTTACAACAATAAGGCACAGCTCCGTCATCTCTTGCCATCACCTTTCTCAAGGTCATCAGTGTCCTTCACTTTTCCGAGTTCAGTGGTCAGTTCTCACTCTTCATCACTACTTAACCCATCAGCAAGATTTCCTCTCGCTTTCAGAACAAATAGTACCTTTTTTCCCCATTTTCCTCCCGATGCTCCTTTCTCCACTGACTGGATCCCTACCATCTTTCAACCTTCTACTCAGAAATGCATCAGAACTCAAACTTGGATCTCTTCTCTAACAACACTTGTATCTCACGTGAACTCATTTGGTCCAATGGCTTTAAATACCACCTTTATGGTGTTGCCTGCCCCCCCCCCATTTCTCTTAAGCATGAAAAATCTCCACGTTGCCTATCGGACATCGGTTGAATGTCTCATAGTCATAGGTACTCAATATATCTAAGACAAAATTCCTAATTCGCATTCACCCCTAAAACCACTCGTTTCTAAGACTTTACTGTCTCTATTAAAAGAAGAGTAGTATCGGGGCGCCTGGGTGGCGCAGTCGGTTAAGCGGCCGACTTCAGCCAGGTCACGATCTCGCGGTCCGTGAGTTCGAGCCCCGCGTCAGGCTCTGGGCTGATGGCTCGGAGCCTGCAGCCTGTTTCCGATTCTGTGTCTCCCTCTCTCTCTGCCCCTCGCCCGTTCATGCTCTGTCTCTCTCTGTCCCAAAAATAAATTAAAAACGTTGAAAAAAAAAATTTTTAAAAAGAAGAGTAGTATCCAAAATTCAAGGAATCTTGACATGGACTCTCCTTTCTGACATACTGCAATTTCCGTCAGTTCTACCTTCAAAAAATATTGGGGGAAAAGTCATTTACTTACATCACTTCTATCCCATGCTAGGGTTTCTCTACCTCAGCATCGTTGGCATTTTGGGTCGGATAATTCCTCTTGTGTGGGGGCCTGTCCTGCGCATTGTAGGATATTGAGCAGTATCTCTGGTCTCTACCCACTAGATGATGGTAATACATTCTGCCCCCTCCCGTTGTGACGATTAAAGGTGTCTCCAGACACTGCCACATGTCCCCTAGGAAGCAAAGTCATTCCCATTTGAGAACCATGGCTCTATCCCAAGCTCCTTCATCCTTCCCCTGGATGATCTCGGTGGCCTCCCAGCTGCCTCTTGTCTTATGTTTTGGTCTCATGCATTCTATTCTCTACCCAGAAGCCAGAGTGATCTTTTATATATACAAGTCAGATGATTTCACTTTTGTTGGCAACCATGCTGATGTGCTGTTCAGATCTTCCTTCCAGAAAACCCACTGAGAGAAGGGTGGTTGAGGAACAGCATCCAGCTGCCACAACCTTGGATCCACCCAGTGTTCAAGCTCTTTTCAGTCATGCTGTCTCAGGCTGCTCCCAGCTGATGATTGAGTATGGGGAGGGCATCTGGGCTGGACTTTTGTGGCCTCACGCATGGGAGGCTTTTGAATTTCTCAGAGAGGTACTCCAGTAGGAAGCTGCTCCAAGTCTGTTTTCCTTCTTTCCCTCTCTCCTTTTACAGATACCAGCCATACGCAGTGGCCTTTGGTCTATGCCAACTTACTCGTATCTCCCTAATAAGCCCTTGCACCTTTACCCTCCACAGGAGCATCCCCAGTAAATCCTCTTGACTATCTGGTTCCACCCTGGCCTCTACTTTTCAGAGAACACAAGCTTAACTCCTTTGCTCAAAACTTTCCAATACCTTTCTTCCTCACTGCGGATGAAATCCGAAGCCCTTATGACAGCTGAAAAGGCCCTTTGGTTTGCCCATGGGTATGTCACCAATCTCAGCTGCTACCACTCTGTGTCTTTTTCATGTCGTTCTAACCACGCTGGTTTTGTGGCCATTTCTTAAACATGCCAGGCTTCCTTTTGCCTTAATCCTTACTAACATCTAGTCCCTCCTTCTGGAATTCTACTGCCCTGGATACCTGTATGGTGAACTTACTTGCAGTCTTTGGTTACATATCACCTTCTTGGGGCACCTAGGTGGCTCAGTCGGTTGAGGGTCCAACTTCGGCTCAGGTCATGATCTCGTGGTTGACGAGTTCGAGCCCCACGTCGGGCTCTGTGCTGACAGCTCAGAGCCTGGAGCCTGCTTCGGATTCTGTGTCTCTCTCTCTCTCTGCCCCCACCCCCCCATGCATGCTCCCACTCATGCTCTGTTTCTCTCTGTCTCAAAAATAAAATAAACATTAAAAAAATTTAAAATATCACCTTCTTAATGAGGTCCATCCTGATCACCTACTTTAAAATTGCAACCCAACTCCCACACCCCACAGCACCTCTGTTTGCTCTACTGTACTTTGCTCCATTGTAGTAATCATTTTCTAATATTATATTAATTATGTTCTATTGTTATGTTAATTATGTTATATTACATTATATCATATTTTCTGTTTTGTTTTCTGACATATTTTAACGACCTAGAACAGTGTCTAGCACAGGGTAGATAATGAATATCTGTTAAATGAAGAAATTGACTTACTACATTAGAATCCCATTCTTTACTTGTTATTTTTCCCTCCTTAAACTAAGACCTTCTTGAGGACAAAAACTTTACCTTATGTTTGTATTCTTGATGTAGCTAGGGAGCATACTCGTTTCTCCATACATGTTTGCTAAAATAAATTACTTTCATACCTGTTGAAGTGGGGTGGGGGGTAATAACCCATGGGGTTGTTTTTAAGATTCTGTGTCGTATCTTCTGCAGACAGCTGTGGCTTGGCTCGATGAATGATAGTTGTAAACAACATCACATGGAAAGGTGGCCAGCACAGTTTATTAGTCAATTGCTTGGTTTTTTAGTTACCCTTATGGAAATTATTTGTTGTTATTTATTTATCTGTTCTTTTACTAGTAATTACGATTTCTACTGGTGTGTACATCAGAGTGTCTGTTCCTTAGTTCTCAATTTATTACATTTGTTCAGTAAAACACTGAAACAAAAAATGGTAGTTGTGAAAACTGTGCTAGATTCTTATAGGAACATACCTGGTAATTTATGTGGGAGTTTAGAGGATAAAGAACTCACTTCCAGCTTTAGGAGTATGGATGCATGTAAACCTGAAGAATTCTTTTCAAGAAGTAACATTTGAACGGAGCTTTAGAGAGGAGGAGGTCTATGGTCCCTTCTTCTCTGCCATCTTTCCTTTTCTTCTGAGGGGAAGATATATGATTTGATCAGACTCTGACCGTGTCATAGATTGCCCCGCATTTCCTAATGGGTATGGTCATAGAATAATCCATTAGAGCAAGTGGGTGATGCAGTGTTCTTTCTTCCTTTATGTTTCCATGTGTCTGGAGTTCTGCTGGTCTGTCCAAATTACTCTTTTTCACCTCTTCTGTCACTCCTGCCACCGACAGATGCGTCAGGGTGCTGGTAGGATTGGTTTGTTTTGAGGCCTCTCTCTTTGGTTTATGAATGGCCATCTTCTTCTTGTGTCTTCACATTATCTTTCCTCCATTCATGTCTGTATCCAAATTTCCTCTCTTTATAAGGACAATAATCACATTGGATGAGGACCCACCCTAACAACCTCATTTTAACTCAGGTACCCCTTTGAGATTGTATCTCCAAATACGGTCACATTCTGAGATGCTGACTTCAGCATATACAGGGGCACAATTCATCCCATAACAAAGTCCTATCTAGAGCTTGAATCTAAGCTACCGTCTCAATCTGATTTGCCAGAAAACTCCATTAGAGTGGTCCTTTGAGCTCTCATCTGTCATTGTTCCTTTTGTCCATCCCTCTATGGAGCCCTCTGTGATGAATTAATTTGAGCATACCTGTTTCTCCTCCTATGCAAGTACCAAGTAATAGTCAGGGCACCCTCCACCCCAAACACTAATGTGGACTTTGAAGGATGCTGTGATTTGAATTTGTGGAGATGATGGAAAGCCACTGAGCCTGCAGAGTAAATGTTACCTGCAGGGCCGCCATTAAGGTGAAGTGAGTGGGGGCACTCACCTCATGTTCAAAACTCAAGGGGGTGCCAAAAAGCTCATTAATCAAGGCCATATTTTAATAAGGTATTTAAAAAAGCAAGTTAGTGCAAAAAAAAACTATGATAAACAAAATATCAAATTAAAAACGTTTTTTAAATATTTTTATTTATTTTCGAGAGAGAGAGATACCAAGCATGAGTAGGGGAGGGGCACAGAAAGAGGGAGACACAGAATGTGAAGCAGGCTCCAGGCTCCGAGCCATCAGCACAGAGCCCAATATGGGGCTCAATTTCTTGAACCGCAAGATCATGACCTGAGCCGAAGTCATATGCTTAACTGACTGAGCCACCCAGGTGCCCCCAAAATGCCAAATTTTAAAATTCAGACAGGATCTGTGACAATCCTTTATTTTTTTGACAGGTATCATTACCTTCTGAGAGCCTCTCTTTCTTTAAAAAAAAATTTTTTTTTTTTTTAATTTTTTTTTTTTCAACGTTTTTTATTTATTTTTGGGACAGAGAGAGACAGGGCATGAACGGGGGAGGGGCAGAGAGAGAGGGAGACACAGAATCGGAAACAGGCTCCAGGCTCCGAGCCATCAGCCCAGAGCCTGACGCGGGGCTCGAACTCACGGACCGTGAGATCGTGACCTGGCTGAAGTCGGACGCTTAACCGACTGCGCCACCCAGGCGCCCCAAAAAAAAATTTTTTATACATGTGTTTATTTTTGAGACACAGAGAGAGACAGAGCATGAGCAGGGGAGGGGCAGAGAGAGAGCAAGACACAGAATCTGAAGCAGGCTCCAGGCTCCGAGCCGTCAGCACAGAGCCTGACGTGGGGCTCGAACCCACAAACCATGAGCAGATGACCTGAGCCGAAATCGGACACTCAACCGACTGAGCCACCCAAGTGCCCCAGGGAGCCTCTCTTTCTTGATCAAAATCTTGCTATTTCTTCAAATGTCTCTTATAGGACACGGCACTTAGATGTCTCATCAGTTTGCCATTCATTCATTCCACATATTGTTGATTGAATATCTACCAAATGCCATACAGAATAGGAATTAAATATTTGTTAAATTAATAAACAAGTTATTACCTAATTACAGTGATTTTTAAAGATACTCACAGGGACTTTCTGCTCTGGTAGAAAGAAGGCGTACTGACAAACTGGTACATGTCAAAGGGGGCTGGACTGCATGATGAAGGACCCTGAAAATTGTTTTTCTTCACTTACGAATTCAACAGATATTTATTTACTATCTACTAATGCAGGACTCTGTACCTATCAGTGAACCTTTCACAGGTTAATAGACAACATAATCTAGAAACTCAAAGTATAAACTAAATACTTTTAAGGGCAGTAATTGGAAGGAAGGAATGCTCCTTTAGTAAATTACTCTAAAAGAAAATATTTACTGACTACATATCATTGCATTTCTCCAGCTGGGTATTAGCAGTAACTAGAGACAGAGCAGGCAGAAACAGTGGAGAGAGGCATTTCTTCTTGATCAGTCAGGACAAAGGAGAGAAATAAAGCAACTTGGCAAAAAAGGAGACAAAGCACAGTGAGGAATATGTTAGCGAAAGAGAAATACATTCAGAGGCAAAACTTTGGTGCGGCCAGTTGCATATGAAAACGACAAGTTGCTCTCAGCTAATCTCTCCTGGTTAACATTTTAGGGAGGGAAGGACCCAAACTGCGTCCTTTGCTCATAAAACGGAATGACCACTTCCAACCCCCAGAGGGGAGTATTGGCAGGTGATGTTTTAAGTCATTTCCTGGAGAGTTATTGGCACAAGTGTTGCAACGAGAGATCACGACACGATCCCTCTTGGTGGGAAGGGGATAGTATGGGGAAGAACAAAGTTGACCTCCTCTCTAGGGCAAAAGGGGATGAAAGAGATAGAATAAGGACGACAACGAGGCGAATCTAGACAAGAGGCAGGAAATGAGGTGCAGTAAATGATGTTATAAGGAGACTGCACTGAGCAGGGGTGGGTACGGACCCATTGAACTCAAATGACAACACAGTTAACGCTGATAGAACATATACAACACGCAAGAAACCACCCTGGAATACTCAGGGGGACTCCCAGGGAGGGAAGACGTGGTCCTTGCCCCTAAGACGCTGAGAAGAAACGGGGAAGAAAGTCACATTCACGAATCATTTTAGTACAAAGCGATCTCTGGTCCATGCTCGTTTAAATACGCAAAATACATGCATGAAAATAAGACGTATATGTATGTATATGATTTTTAAGTGGTATATGCGTGCACAAAAAATCATACATGTTATTTTTAAGTAGTATTAAATATCCGGCTTTGCACTTTCTCCTCCTTACCCGGAAACCATGAAATTGTTTCAGACCAGTGCGTCGCACAGAAAGAGACCCAACACAAGAAAATCAATGGCGCCCTTGAAAAGCCGTTGGTGTGTGAGTCTGTAGGGTGGTACCACGTCCGGGCCCATTTCTCACAGCGATGCTGTGAAATTGGCCACGTAAGATGACAAAAATCTGTGAGAAGGTCCCAGATGCTTCCACTGTTATAACCCCCACCCCCCCTCACCCACCCCCCGGCAAGCCATGGGTCCTGCTGGGTCCCAGACTCACTGATTGCCCAGCCTTCTGTTTGGAAGAACCGCCGAACAGCTGCCTTTCATGCTTTGTGGGGATGAAAAGCACATTCCTGTCGCTGCGCATTTCTGATTACAGGCCTCTCATCAGTCAGCCTGGGCAACACAAGTGCTCGGAGTCAATTCTCTCAATTGCTGATGTGGACAAGATGGCTTGGTCTTGCGCCCAGGTTCTTGGATCTCTGGCTCTTGTTCCCGAAAACATCTGTCTTCTAGGTGACACTGACGGGAGAAATGAACTGTCCTCCACGTGCTGAAGCTGTCTATTTTGTCAAAACAGCAAACACAGCTCAAGACGCTGGGGGCTTATCTTTTAACCTCCGCTGGTGTGTCTGGTTTTAACATAACTGACCCGGGGCTCCAGGCCCCAGGCAAATGGACACATGTATTCCCGAGACAGTGTTTGCCCTCAAGTGTCAATATTGGCAAAGGGAGCGGGGGTGGGGGGGGGGGGGCGGGGATCAATGGAAGTCTAGCTAGTCAAATTAGTCTTTGGAGGGAAGAGAATCAAAGACCATGTCAACACTGGTTTGACTGATTTTAAACCTCTTAGACAAGTCAATTCAGTGTAAAAGGGTTGAAGCCATCGGACATGGCAACTCATACGTACCAAGTACCTCCTGAGACGTATGGTAAGGGGTGAAACACAGATCGGTCTTAGAGGCCCACCCAGAGCCTGTGTGAGACCATCATTCATGCTGTTGTACAACATGAAAAGAGAAAGCTACAGACTGGCTGTCCTGCTTGGAACTACTTGTGTCCCAGAGGTCCTAGGTGACATGTGCATCATTCTAGGGAAACAGCACAAGTCCCAAGAATAGCAAACAGTGCTTAGCATGGTGCCCAATGGTTTCTATTTTCATGGGAGTTATTCTCCAATCAATGCTAACTTGCTAATTGGATGGATAAATTCTGTTGGCACTCATGAAGTCATGACCAAACGCTCCGTGGGGTATTTGTTGCTCTCTTTTAACTCTTCCGCTCCTGCCTTTTGTTTTGAAATTTATTGGATAAGTAACCAAGGTGATCTCTTTATAATTACAACACTTGTATACCATGAATAATACCTTCACAGAACCCCTAGGGTTGTATAACTCCAAGTGGCACTCTTCTTTTTTTTTTTTTAATGTTTATTTATTTTTGAAAGAGAGAGAGAGAAAGTGGGGGAGGGGCAGAGAGAGAGGGAGACACAGAATCTGAAGCAGGCTCCAGGCTCCGAGCTGTCAGTCCAGAGCCCAAAACGGGGCTCGAACCCAAGTTGCACTCTTCTTAAGATTAAGACACTGGCTTGGGGAAATACAAGAGAAAACACACTTTGCCATGGATGGTTGCCATAGTTTCTAAATGCAATAGTAGCATCTTAGAGACTGTCCAGGGTGAGTCACCATGATAAAGAACCCTGTTTGAAAAGCAACTGATTTAGGGGGGCACCTGGGTGGCTCAGTCGGTTAAGCATCCGACTTTGGTTCAGGTCATGATCTCACGGTTCATGAGTTCAAGCCCTGCATCAGGCTCTGTGCTGACAGCTCAGAGCCTGGAGCCTGCTTCAGATTCTGTGATTCTGTGTCTCCCTCCGTCTCTGCCCCTTTGCCACTCATACATGTGTTCGTTCTCTCTCTCTCTCTCTCAAAAATAATTAAGCATTAAAAAAAAAAAGAAGAAAAGCAACTGATGTAAGGAACAAATGGAAGTATTGAGTCTGCTTATCCCAGGGAAGTGATGACATGATGGCCCTCTCTAGTTGAAGGATGACTAAGAGAAGGAGGAGGAGTTAAAATGACACCATATTATTCTAGGCAGTAAAACTAGGAAACAGATTCTATTCAAACTCCGGTAGAGAATTTTCAGCAGGTTGGACTGTTCACAAAGAAAAGGTCGTGTTCCCTTGGAATGCAGAGAGCTCCCCATCACTGGATATATTAAAGTTCAAACAAGACCAAGCACGAAGGGGTATTGTTGGATGGAGGGGTGCACTGTGTTGCCTCAAATGTGCTCCGACCACGTATGGTCATTTGATTCTGTGAAGAGAAGGGAAGCTCACAAACACGCAAGCTTCTCCTCCATGAGGACTTCAGATTCCCCGGAATTTGTCCAGGATCCGTGGAATTGCAATACTTGGAGACTTCCCATGAAGTTATCTTTCGCCGATGACTCCTTTAGGCCGGGAGATGGACGCTAGGTGAACTCACACAAGAAATTAGAATTGTCTACCTTTCATGCTATTTGAAGTCAAACCTCTGAAGCCTTCTTTCTTCCCCGTGTTTCCCCACTCTATTTAAAAGAATTGTGTCATGAGCTCTCTTCCTCAGAAATTACCCCCTGTCACGACTGCTCAGGAAGGTTTTGCTAACTGGCAAGCAAATCTTCCAGAGAAAATGGATGATGGGCAGTTCTAAAGAGGAACATGGAGACTTTTTATCTCAGCTTTGCAATGATGGCAGCTTCTAGTCAAGATCCGCCGACAGCCATTGACGTCGCCTGTAATGTCTTCCCAAGATGAGAGGCTACCCTCTCAAAGGGAATCCTCTGAACTCGGGCTCCATGGCACCCCCGTGCCACTTCAAAGAGTTGATTTGCCTGATGGAGAGAGATTCCCGCCAGATTAAGGCTTCAGTCATTGTTAATAGATGACTTCAAGAACTACCAGTCTGTTTTGCAAGATTAACAGTCAGGTTGGTTACTGGAAGCCACTTTCAGAGGAATGAATAGTATGGCATTCTGAGCAGCCAAGGCTGAGGCCCCCTGTAGAGGACAAGAGTCTGTAGTCAGTTTAATTTGAGAGGGGACTGATTTTCATCATGGTGAAATGAAGCACAAGGGAGTTCAAAAGAGATTTCGGTGCCAGTCTCCAAAGATACACACTGAGACGGAGTCAAATGTCATGCTTTCAGGACACTGTGTCCTCATGGCATCGAAGCCGAATGGGAAGCCAGGGATCACGTCATTCCAAACTCTTCAGCATGACTGGTTTTTGCCTTTTATCCTTGGAGACACAGCCATAAAACTGACTCGGATCCTTCAATTAGGCGACGGGAGATCGAGGACTCCTTGGTCCTTCACTCCAACCTCTGAGCAACATTTTATCCCATTAGGATTGTCACACATTTCAATCCATTCCGTACCAGATTCCATCCTATCGGAGATCATTCGTAGAGTAAAACTCTTTGTGGAAAGAGGAAGAGGACGTCCTCCCTCCAGCACTCCTTACCTCGCTTTTGTGGCCCCTGCCACTCTCCCCACCCCATTCCAGCCCCCGCAGCAACCACTTCCAACTCTTGGTTCTTGCCTCTGACATTTGCCTCCGTGGTGATAAATACCTAGAAGCAGATATATCAGCACATTGTCAATTACAGCCATTATCCGTCACTGTTCTGTTATGGTGAATGAAAATTTGGCTCCTCTCACAGACCACTGCTTTCCTCCCCTGCATTTTCCCAAGAGTTACCATAATTTTTAACAATAGTCAATGATGTCAACACTGACCGTGAACACATAGTTCACCGTGAAGCCAAGGTGTATGCCATTATTATGTTTTCTCTCAAAAAAAATCTCTCTCCGTTTCTTCGTATGGCATATCACAATAACTAAGGACCACTTCCGTGGGAGAAGAAACCACTGATTGTATCCTTTATTTCATTTTCGGGAATGACACCAAATAAGGATATAACCTGGAAATGTATTTTTCATTGTTGCTGAACTCTAGAATGCAAGTATAAGTTGAATAGTATATGTGGCACAGATTAATTGGGTAAAACAAAACCTGATGGCATCGAATGCTGGATTAGACACAAAACCTGAAGGTTTATCCCTAATCCGCACATGCAGGGGTGGTGGATGGAAGCAATGGTCCGCCTGACTTCAGCCAGCTCTCTCCTCCACAGCCTCCCTCCCTTCTGGCATAGGCCAAGCCTATGGCTCAGTGGAGCTTTTGAATACATCACCACCACCACCATCATCATTGTCGTCATCATCATCGTCATCCTCATCGTCATCCTCATCACCATCATGGTCTGTCTACACAGTCAATTTAATTTGACAAGCACCGATTCAGCTGTGCCAGACCCTGGTTGGGAACACAAAGACAAAACTATAGAACAGCTTTGTGATTAAATGGCTATCATGTACGAGAAAGTGCCATGATAGAAAGGACAAAGTATGAGGAGGTACAGAGAAGGGAATATTGGATTAGGAACAGTGGGGGTCAGTGATAGATACTGAGAGTCATCAAATACGGGGGCATTTGGAAGAACCATTTCTTAGGGCTAAAAAAAGAATGTAGTGAGGCCAGTGAAAGCGTATCTTTCCATTCAAGCTTTTCAATTTGTACTCATTCTATGCATTATTCAGGATTCTTTTGGGGGCTAATGGCAGAAAACGAACCCAAGTGGGTATGAGCTAAGGAAATGAATCAATTGATTGCCATCTCAAAAACTGCCGGGTACAGATTTCAGGCATAACTGGGTCCAAAGGCTCATTAGGGCTTGGTCTCTCTTTGTTTCTTAGCTCTTCCCTCTTTTTGTTGACTTTATTCAGGGATATCCTTCACATGTGGTGGTAAGGAGATCACCAGTAGCTTCAGGTTTGTAACCTATGTTCTCAGTGACCTTAGTAGAAAGGGTACCTCTTCCCCCACAATCACACAAAGGTTCTGGAATTATTTATTTATTTTTTTTTTTTTTTGGTTGGTTGGTTTGGTTTAAACGTCCACCATGCTTGTGTGAATCACTCTGGCCAGGGAGACAGACACCTCCGATTGGCAGGTCTAGCTCATGTGTCCACCCAAACCACATAGACGGGGGGTTGGGGAGGATTATTCCTTAAGGAAAATTAAACTGTGGTTACAGGAAGAATGAGGGATGGATGGCAGGCAAACCAACAGATGTCCGTGGTTCCTTTCCTGTCCTGATTCGACTAGAAATTTCCCTCTTTTTCTGAGACCCTTAGGACAGGATTGACAAATTTAATAAATACAGGCCACCCAGGAAAATTTGAATTTCTGATAAAGAAATTTTTGTTGTTGTTGTTGTAAGTGTGTTCCATGATGGTTATTTAACTGAAATTTAAATTTAGCTGGGTATCTTGTATTTTATCTGGGAACCTGACCTTAGTGCCTCTCAGAAAAAACAAAACCGTTGAAAACACCAAAGCATAAGAAGTTTTTAACAGATTGAAATACTCCCTGAATGTGAGTTTGTTGTTGTTACTGATACCCAAGTTTTGAGACTTTAATTAAAGCAGTGGTCATCAATTTTGCCTGCACACTGGAATCTCTCAAGCACCATTATAAATACTAATGACTGGATCAGAGTATCTGAGGTAAGGGCTTAGAATTTTTCAAGGCTCCCTAGAAGATTTCTGTATATGGCCAGGATTGAAAAGCATGGAGCAAAACCATTAATTCTTCGAAGGAAATTTCTTAATTAGAAAACAGAGGAAGAACAGTCTAGAAGGTTCCCCCAGTCTGTTTAAGCATGCACCACTAGCCAGTCATCCATGCCGCCTTCTACAAAATGATTTCTGGTTCACAGAGCACACTGACAAATTTGATAAAAAGTCACCCTTGGAATGATTTGTCCAATGCATGCCGGCAAATGCAGCATGAGTGTAATTTTTGCAAAAGAATGCCAACAGCGGAGCCTTCTTGCAAAGACAAAGAATGTGAGAAAGATGGTTAAATTGTTATTTAGGTTAGATTTAATATAAGGAATCTTTGATTTCCTGTAAGTGTTAGCTATGTAGTTTCAATACTTTCTTCTTTTTTTTAATGTTTATTTATTTTTAAGAGAAAGGGAGCATGAGGGGGAGAGGGACAGAGAGAGAGGGAGACACAGAATCGGAAGCAGGCTCCAGGCTCTGAGCTGTCAGCACAGAGCCCGACGTGGGGCTCGAACTCACGAACCGTGAGATCATGACCCGAGCCGAAGTCGGACGTTCAACCAACTGAGCCACCCAGGCACCCCCAGTTTCAATACTTCCTGTTGAGCCTTTTCAACATGGGAGATTTGCAAGTTAACTGAGGATTGTGTTTCAAACGGGTCTTAGTAAAAGGTCATTTGACATCAGAATAGCCAGGTTTCAAGATGGTTACTGTGTTTGCCCTCTGTGTGCCTCCCTCTTTCCTCTGCTCTCTGTGTCTTACATCACGTTGGATTTTGTGACTGTGGCTTTGGCTTTAATCAACTACATTTACATAGATGGATATATATTTTCTCCAATTACTCCAATTACACACAGTGGATCCCAGAACTTAGTCCAGAGATGAGTTGTATCAACATCACCTGGAAAGATTAATAAACACCCCCCCCCCCCCCCCCCCGCACACACACACACACACAAACAACAGGCCAGGTATCTGAAGGTGTTTTTCCTGGATGGACCGTTTGGCTCCTTTGCTCTTAAGATCTCCCGTTTGACGTACACATTCTGCTGGACAGGGCAGCCTGGAGACCGTGTGAAGGGAGACTTGATGTGTTACAGAGCCCTAGAATCAATCACAGAAACCCGTCCTCTTCAGATGCTTATGCAGTGTCCCTTACTATCAGTGAAGTCAGGAGTCCCTGACTTCCGAAGAGATGATGAGACTGTATCTCCCTGGAGACTTGAACTCTTTGGGTAAGAGACAACACTTCTGGCCGTGTCAAATCTAAGCTCCACCAGTGGCTCAGTTCCCTTTGAGATCTATAGTGTCTTACCAGTAATTCACCTGCAACAGTAAGGCACATTCACGTATAAAGAGCAAATTAAAGCGAGGGAATACGCAAGACTGTTTGCAGGAGAAAACTTTGATCTATCAACCGAGCTTCCAACGTCCCTCTGTATAAACGCTGGCTTAGTAAACAGAATGGTGTGAGGTTGGGATATTTCCAGAATGGAAATAAAAAATTCTTCCAAACTCTTCAAAGAGTTAATGATCTCCGCCACTGGGGCTTTCTGCATGATTGGGTACGCTGTTAAGCGTAGTTCTGTTTCAGTATGGTAATAGTTTCATAATATGCTTCCAGCTGCTTGCTACCCCAAGTGGCTTGGGGTTATTGGTTATTATTTGGTTATTCAAAACAAATCTTTGGTAAATATGATATATTTTTTTTCCTCACATTCCTCATTTCTTCCTGCCAGTGTCTCATGCTATGAGGCCACGAGGTCCTGTTTTCTTCCCGTCTCTCATTGCCATGCTAAACAAAGGATAAAGACATACTGTTGTGTGTGAGAGAGGCAGGCCACAGAGATGTTCTCTAGTCCAACAGTGGAGGCATTCCATGCGTGTGGAGGAATCCAGTGGCTCAAGGGTCGATGATCAGCCCTTCAGCTGTTAACATTGAGGTCACTGTTTCCAATTTCTGCCTCGGATAGTAGCAACCTGGAAGCCGGTCCCTCTCATCAGTAGTCAATGAGAATGATTTACTGGTGCCGTTACACTTCCCAGGGGAACAATTCTCATGGCTTGGTTGGCCATCAAGATTTATCTTGTAGACATTGCCTAGTTAGGGTCTCTGAGCCCAGCCGACTGGTGGAAACTCAAGTAATTTTTCTGCCATTCAGATCACAAAATTGCAGCTCCAAGGAATGATACAGATGATCTTGTCCCGTGGTTTTTGCTCTGGGCTTCAGGGAGATCTTGGGTCAGTGGAATTGCTTCATGCTAAGGCAGAGTGAGGGGTCGGAGAGTAAATAGGGGACTCTTTGCATCTTCTTCCTGCTTCAGACAGAACCACTGTGTCTTTTAGATGTAGGTTTCGTATAAGATTTTGTGTAATCCAACGGAGGGCATTCATTTGGGGTTTTGGCCTGGGCATCATATCTTATCCTGCTCCAGTAGCCGCCCAACTTCCCTTCGAGGAATTACCTCTTCCCCCCCAGGGGTGGTTTTGGTGTCTCTTCTGCAGTGGAAGATAGAAGGGGTCTCTGGATTTCCTTCTCCCAGCTCTCCCTGTTTGCTGGCCCAATGCTACCAGTGAAAAGCCCGCCTACCCCTAAGCATCGCCAATCACACAGTGGAACTTTGGACAGTGAATGAGGAAGGCAGAGGCAAACAAAATGGCTGGGATTCATCCATGCCAGCACCGTTGCCCAATGTTTGTTCTTATTATGGGTCTGCTTCTACAATGGCTGCTGCCAAGCTCCTTCGAGTGCTTTTAGTTCCTTATCATTTCCGCTTTCAAATCAATTCCATGGCATCTGATACCTTCCTGTTAATTGCTTTATTTTTCCTTGCCATCAAAACACCCTAACTTATACAACGCCCCTTATTTTGGAAGGACACATTGAGGGCAAGCCAGGGCATGTACCCTGCCCAGAAGGTCCCTTGCACTAACTCAGAACTAAAGACTAGAACTCAGCCCCAGCCTCCTGGTTGAGCTCTTCCTCCTGCCCAAGAGTAAAACTTTCAAATGCCTATGGTGGCCAGACAGCCAGCATAAATGAGTCCTAACTTCTACTTTTCCATAAATGACATGGTCTTCTCAACCCTCTATTTTTTATGCTTTTCATGGGGAATGGGGCACAGAAAAAAATATTTCTTTGCTATAGGAAAAATGTAGTGGGGAGACAATAATAATTGGCAACTGGCACTTTGCTCCAGTGTTAGGTAGACAATAGGGAGTAGTGGGGATTGTGGGAAAGTAGGAAATACTTTCCATCTAAAAGTAGTGGGTCACCATTCAGGTCTAGCTTATTATTGCTCTGGAATAGTTTGGTCCTTGTGTTGCCAGAAATACTTAATTTTTTAAAGATAAGCTGGATATCTGAATTTTTAAATGCAAAATGTTCTGATCTTGTTTGTGATGGCTCAAATTGTTCAAAACAACTATAAATGCCAAGCAACATGTCTCTGCGTTGGATTTAACCCATGAACCATGGCACTCCTTATTCCATTCTTATTCCACTCTTCCTTATCTCCAGCCCATTACTCCTTTTTTCCCCCCATAAATATGTATATCATCCATACGTGAAGATGTGGATAACTCCTTTTCATCCTGGAAAAGTTTGTTCTGGGAACAAACGCATTTTGAGTCTTTAGATGCTCTCTGACAGAAGGAAACACGCAAGCTTCATTCATATTCAATCTGGCTGTCCTTATATTCTCAGCTAAAGTTCAGGGTGAAGGAAAAGGTTTAATTAGAGGCTTCATTAATTAGAGTGTTTAGTTTTCCTGTAGGAATGAAATGAGTATCTGTGGAGCAATTCTGTCACATAGATCGTTACCTAGAAAGGTCAGACATGAAGAGATATTGATTTCAGGTATTAAGGATGAATACACTGCAGCGCTGTGCAGAAAAAGTCATCGCGATGTATGTTTCCAGATCTATGAACAAATGGAAGAACATGTGTGGCCATATTTTTAAATGATACAGAATAACGAGCTTTAAAAGTAGCTGGTTTATAATGAGCCATGATGAAGATTGGACACCGTGTTTTCAGGACTATGAAACACGCTGTAGGGAGCTCCCACAGCAAAAGTCTAGACCAGGGGTTGGCAAACTACAGCTTGTGGGACAAACGTGGCCCATTGCTGGTTTTCGTAAATAACGTTTTATTGGACCGCAGCCACGACAATTTGTTTTGTGCTACAATGGCAGAGCAGAGTACTTGGAGCAGACTGTATAGTTTGCAAAGTCTAAAATCCTTACTATCCGGTCTTTCAGAGAAAAAGTTTGCCAATCCCTGTTCTAGACCTCTGAGAGTTTTGAGTCCTGTGTTAGAGATGAAAAATTAAAGACGGATCCCAAGAGTCAGTATAGCCTCGATTAAAGTGTAAGAGTAGAGACCAAAAGTGGTAGAATTCAAGATTTATTTTGAAGGTTCGCTCAAAAGGAACCGCTGGTGGATTGGATGAAGGGTATGGGAGAAGGTGAAGGCATTGGGGCGGGGGGAGGGTAAAAAGAGGCAGGAGAAGTGAGGGAAGGGTTGTGGAGCAGAGCAGGACTCCTCGGTTTCTTAGAAGCTTGGAGAACCCCTGACGTGCTCCATTTTGAATTGCACCCACGTGCATAATGTCTTGCTTTTATTTTTTTTAATGTTTATTTACTTATTCTGAGAAAGAGAGAGAGAGAGAGCATGTGCACGAGCAGGGGAGGGGCAGGGAGAGAGAACCCAAAGCAGACTCCACGCTCAGCACACAGAGCCCATTGCGGGGCTCGATCCCGCAACAGCGAGATCATGATCTGAGCTGATGTCCAGAGTCAGATGCTTAACTGACTGAGCCACCCAGGCACTCCAATAGTGCTTTGCTTTTAGATGAGAATTACATCTGAGCTGATGTGTCTCTGGGAGGGGGAGAGGTCAAGATCAGTGAGTGTGGATAGTTCCAAGTGTGGAGGCCTCGTTTTAGGGGGAAATGCAAAAAATATACAGCTACTGGGGGATGTCCTTCAACGTAGGCTTCCTACCTCTCCTTCCTTCTCCCTGTGAGTTGGAATAGATATTTAACGATTTGCTTTTAATGTTGAACCGTGAGATGATCTTGAGAAGAAGCCATAAATGATAGAGAAGCAAGAATGAAAGAAGCCAGTGACTAATATAATAGAACATCATCCAGCAGTCATAGCTGGACTAATTTTAATTAATATAGTATATACTCTGGAAAGTTGTCAATTCTGATTATTTCAACCTGTTGCTAAAAATGAGCATTTAAGGGCTTTATCCCAAGTTACCAAACTTGTGGACTCCCTGGCCATTGGAAGATCATTTCTTTCATTCCTGATATTGGTAATGTATCTGTTCTCTCTTTTTTCTTTATTGGTTTTCATAGAAATACATTGATTTTATTGATCTTTTCAAATAAGCAGCATTTGATTCTATTCTTATCTATTGTTATTCTTTCTGTTTTCAATTAGTTCCTTCAGCTTATATTACATCTATTTTGCTCTGTTTTTCTAGTCTCTTAAGGAGGAAGTTTTCATGATAGATTTGAAACTTTTCTTTTTCAGCATGTACATTTAATTCTATAATTTTCCTCTACACACTGCTTTAGCTACAACCTGTAGTTTCTGACTTTTGTATTTTCACATTATTTATTTTTTTATTTTCTTTTAGATAGAGAGAGAGCAATTTGGGGGAGAAGGGCCGAAGGAGAGAGAGAGAGAGAGAGAGAGAGAGAGAGAGAGAGAGAGAGAATCTTAAGCAGGCTCCACACTCAACATGGAGGCTGACATGGGCTCAATCTCATGACTCTAGGATCATGACCTGAGCTGAAATCAAGAGTTGGATGCTCAAATGACTAAGCCACTCAGGTGCCCCTCACATCGTTTATTTTAAAATGTTTTCTAATTTTCCTTAAAACTTCCTCTTTGACACATTGCTTATTTAGAGGTATGTTGTTTAATTTCCAAGTGTTTGGAGGTTTTTCTTTTCTATTTCTGTTATTGATTTCTATGTCAGTTCTGTTATGAGCAGAAAACATACTTTGTATGATTTCAGTTCTGTTTCATTTGTTATGGTTTGTTTTATGAAGTCAGATATGTTCTATCTTGGAGAATGTTACGTGTGCACTTAAAAAGAATATATATTCTGGGGCGCTTGGGTTACTCAGTTGGTTAAGTATCTGACTTTGGCTTAGGTCATGATTTCACGGTCCGTGAGTTCGAGCCCCACGTCCGGTTCTGTGCTGTCGGTTCAGAGCCTGGAGCTTGCATCGGATTCTGTGTCTCTCCCTCCCTCTACCCCTCCCCCACTCATGCTCTGTCTCTCCCTGTCTCTCAAAAAATGAATAAACGTTAAAAAAAAGAATAAAAAAAAAAGAATGTGTATTCGGCTGTTGTTGAGTGGAAAGCTTTACAGGGGCGCCTGGGTGGCGCAGTCGGTTAAGCGTCCGACTTCAGCCAGGTCACGATCTCATGGTCCGTGAGTTTGAGCCCCGCGTCAGGCTCTGGGCTGATGGCTCAGAGCCTGGAGCCTGTTTCCGATTCTGTGTCTCCCTCTCTCTCTGTCCCTCCCCCGTTCATGCTCTGTCTCTCTCTGTCCCAAAAATCAATAAATGTTGAAAAAAAAAAAAAAAAAAAAAAGAAAGCTTTACAAATGTCAATTAGATCCAGTCAGTTGATGGAATTATTTAGTTCTTTTATATTCTTGCTGAATTTTTTAATTTACCAGTTCTATCAATTACTTAGTGCTGAACTCTTCAGCTACATTGCAGATTTGTCTGTTTTTTCCTTTTCGTTCTGTCAATTTTTGCTTTATGTATTTTGAATCTCTGTTGTTACATGCATGTATGTTTAGAACTCTTGTGTCTTTTGATGAACTGGTCCTTTCGTTGTTATGTAATATCATTCCTTATCCTTGGTAATTTTCTTTGTGCTGAAGTTTATATAGACCAATATAGCCACTACAGATTTCTTTTGTTTACTGTTTGTATAGTATACCTTTTTCTAGATGTTTGCTTTTTCCTTGCCTATATTACTATATTTATATTGAGTCCTTTAGACTGCATGATCTAATCCCGTGTTTAGTTTATTTTGATATTTTTTTGTCTTTTAATCAATGTGTTTCATGCATTTATATGTAAAGAAAAATATTAGTACATTAGGATTTTGTTCTACATTTTAATTATCTTTTCTGCTTGTTCCTTTTTTTCCCATTCCTTTGTTCCCCTTTCCTGATTTATTATGTGTTACTGGAATGTTTTTGTATTCCATTTTAATTTATGTACTATGTTTTTCACTACATCTCTTGGTATAATTTTTGAGTAGATACTGTCATGATTAAAATAGCCATATATATTTTTCCACAGTCTACTTAGAGTATATATTTTACCATTTCTCTTTTTTAATGTTTATTTATTTTGAAGAGAGAGGGAGAGTAGGGAAGGGACAGAGAGAGAGGGAGACAGAGGATCCAAAGCAGGTTCCATGCTGACAGCAGAGAGCCCGATGTGGGGCTTGAACCCATGAACTGTGAGATCATGACCTGAGCCAAACTCTGACGCTTAACAAACTGAACCACCCAGGCGCCCCCATATTTTACCATTTCAAATGGAATGTATCAATCTTATCACCATTGAGGTCCCATGATACGCTTCCCTTCATCTTGCAAATGTTGTGTGTTACATCTACAGTCATTGAAAAGCCACCATCAGAGAGTGTGTATAATTTTTAGTTTCAGGCATCAAGTATATTTTTAAAAACTTAAAGGATAGACCATTATGTTTATGCAGATACTTACCATTTATGTTGTTCTTCCTTTATGTCTTTCAAATAACACCAGGTCATTGCATGGGTAGTGCAAACACCTTATAACAAAAATATTCCTGATTCATCCCTCCGGCCCCTTGTATTTTTGCTGTCGTTTATTTTTCTTGTACATAAGTGTACGTATAATATATATGCATAGATAATCCATACATTGTTGTGATTATTACTAAAAAAACCCGTTATCCGTTACATCGATGAAGAATAGAAAAATACGTGTTTTATTTTACCTTTATTCATTCATTCCCTGATGGTCTTCCTTCTTTTACATAGATCCAAATTTCTGGTCTATGTTATTTTCCTTCTGTCTGAAGAACTTCTAACATGTTTTGCAAGGCAGACCTACTGGCTGATGTTCTGACCAGGCTTCTGTAGATTGTGGGTTTGTTTGTTATTGTTGTTTTTTTTTTTTTTAACTTTTTAATGTTTATTAATTTTTTAAATGAAAAAAAAATTTTTTAATGTTTATTTATTTTTGACAGAGAGAGAGGCAGAACATGAGTGGGGGAGGGGCAGAGAGAGAGGGAGACACCAGAATCCAAAACAGGATCCGGGCTCCAAGCTGTCCGCACAGAGCCCGACGCGGGGCTTGAACTCACAGACAGTGAGATCATGACCTGAGCCAAAGTCGGATGCTCAACCGACTGAGCCACCCAGGGGTCCCAGAAATGAATTTAAAGAGAATAGAAAAATGGCGGGGGGGGGGGGGGGAGGGGGCACCTGGGTGTTTCAGTCGTGAAACATCTGACTCTGGCTCAGGTCATGATCTCATGGTTCGTGAATTTGTGAATTCAAGTCCCGCTTGTGGGTGAGCCCTGCTTCTCTCTCTCACCCCTTCCTCCCTCTCTCTCTCCCTCTGCCCCTCCTGGGATTCTCTCTCTCTCTGCCCCTCGCTCACTTGCTCCTTCTCTCTTTCTCTCTCTCTCAAAAAAAAAAAAAAAGAATAGAAAAATGGAAGATTTCCCATCTCTTGAGTGTTCAGATACTTCATTTCTGCTCCTTGGTACTTGATTTCCGCTCCTTGATACAGACCTAGGGGGCTTCTCCTGAAGACGCCTGTCTTCACTGATCCACACTGGCTTCAGGTTTCCTTGATTCCACGTTGAAGGATCCCAGAAGAAAAAACAAAACGGAAATACACCAGTCCACATTCTAGTCTTTTCCCATCTTCCTGCGACTTAATTCCCCGAGTCCCTGACTAGCTACTCCCTGCTCTCTTTATCCAGATTTTATAGATGCTCTCAGGGAGAAAGTCAGGGTGGAGGGTATTTATCTCAGCTTCTCTGAAACCGGAAACACCCCTAGATTTTCATCACTAGCAAGCCCCTTCCCTCCACCAGTAGGATACTCTAAGTCCAGCATAATTTGGGACTCGTTTTACCTGCAATAAACTATCAGATGCAAGGATACAATAGGCTGGGCAAAGTCTAGCCTGAGCAATAGGAAAATTTAAGAAATAAGGCAAACAGCTGTGCTGAACTTCTCATAGCAAACTGTTACATTTGGGCTGTAGGAAAAACAGCGATTATTCTCCACATACAAAGTAGATATATATATATATATATATATATATATATATATATATATATTTTTTTTTTTTTTTTTTTTAGGGAGTAACTCATTCTCCTCCCATTTTGTACTTAGAATGCATTATTTAGAACAGTCTCAATATCCATTTTAACCATACTTTACCTACATAAAGTTGTTAGGTATCTGATATCTTTGTTGGTTCAAGTTGGGGAATGCATCGCATCGTGATTTCATTCAAGTTTCAGTCCTTTTAGGAATAAGCCTTAATTCTTTTTTTTTTTTTACGTTTATTTATTATTGAGAGGCAGAACATGAGCAGGGGAACAGTGGGGAGAAAGAGGGAGAGGGAGACACAGAATCGGGAGCAGGCTCCAGGCTCTGAGCTGTCAGCACAGAGCCCGACGCGGGGCCCGAACTCACGAACCGCCAGATCATGACCTGAGCCAAAGTTGGACGCTCAACCGACTGAGCCACCCAGGGACCCCAGGCAGGAAGAAGCCTTAATTCTATTGAGCCTATGCTTTTCTGCTTTACATTACTTTTTCAGACATCCAGTGTGTTCATGCTCTTCCCTATTTTAGAGACAGGAAAACAAAGGCCAAAGATCTACTAGGTTCCCACCGAAAATTCTTCAAAGCCCGGCTCTGCCTCATTATCTTATCATCTGGTCTCCTGGAGAAGAAACGTGGCAGGTGCTGAAGATTTTGGCAAGCATGCCGTATGAGAAAAAAATTCCTAAACACAGAGCTTCTAAACACAAGAATAGTTATTATTTTTTTATTTTAGAGAGAGCACTCACATGGGCAAGCAGAGGAGAGAGGCACAAGGGGGGGGGGGGGAGAGAGAGAGAGAGAGAAAGAGAGAGAGAGGGAGAGAGCCCTTCCCCACATTCTGCATCTAACTCTGGCACAACAGCCACATTAGCGCTCCTGATACAATGTAACTGCTTCTGTCCTCTTGGTTTCCTTCAACCCCTTCTGGAATCCCCTTTCGAAGACCGAAGACCAAAGACCGGGGTAGAGATGTAAGAAGTTAATTGCCTCTGCTTCTAATTACCTTTTTTTTTTTTCTCCAGGGCAATGGGTTAATTACCAAGACACCAACCACATGTTAGATTCCCTGAGTGAAAGACACTTTTCCTTTAACATGATCACACTGTGTTAATGATACTCATCGCTCCCAGAATACTGCTAAAATTATTGTCCCTGACCAGGTTGCTTACAGAAATATTCATCCAGGATAGAGCATTAACCACCCCCCCGATTGCATATTAAACAAATTTTGTTTTTCAAACTGTAAAATTACTGAGCCAGAAAAAAAAAACACATTAATTAAAAATCGGAGCCAGCCCAGAACTACATTTAAAACGTTCCAGAAGTGGCAATTTAAAGAGTTAGAAAATACCACATTTCTCTATGTGCCTCCTGTACCAAATAAAACTGTTCATATTTACTCTGCAGGGCGGACCAGCGCTTTTTAAGGTTTGGTTTCTTAACAGCAGTAAAGGGAGTTTTAATCAACCCCAAACTGGCTTCAGGTCAACAAGGACAGAATTCACTTTGCCAGAAGCACTGCTCAATGACTCAAGACCCCGAAAGCATGTGTTTATGTCGCCCGCCCGGACATTCAGAGCCTGGGATAAAAATGGCAACCTCTAAATTCCAAGTTCCAATCAAGTGCTAATCATGAATACTGAGAACTCCTCAGGCAAATTCACCTTGAGGTACACAGGGAAGTGAATCTCACACCTGAGGATCAGAATCCCCTGGAGGGCTTATTAAAACACAGATGGTCGGGCGACCATCCCCAGAATTTCTGATTCACCAGGGCGAGGGTGAGGCCCCAGAATTTGCATTGCCAGCAAGTTTCCAGCTGTTGCTAAGCCTGGTGGCCCAGAACAACACCTTGGAGAATCACTGATTTAAGTTAATGAAGACAGTTAGCACCAAAGACATGGTGCGATTACTTACCCCAGGGAAAATTGCATCCTTCATCTGGAGGATGATGCTATATTTCCAGCTTTACGTTTTGCTCGCCTGTCTCCTTTTTTCCACCACGGACCTGCTATTTTGGCTGTATTATTGTTAGCATCCCATTGGTGGGGTGGGGGCTGTGAAAAACAGAAAGGTGAACTCCAGTTGCTTGAAGAAGTTATTAAATAGATTTGTGTTCAGCAAACACGAGTTACTAGCCCACAAAGGTGAGGTCCAAGTGTTGAGTGGCCTTCGGTGTTGCTTGATCAGTGGCCCAATCATGTTTTCGGGAACCACATACTTGACTTCCGTGTCTCTGCTCTGTAAGCCACAGTTTGGGTCTCATCCTAAGACTGGTTCCCTCTGTGGCTTTAGGATGGCTGGCGCAACAATCAAGCCTACAGGTAGTTTGCTCGTGACCGTTGGGAGAGCAAGTGACTTCCCCGGGGCTCTTTTCAGAACAAAGAAAAGTCTTCCAGAAGTTTCCGGTAGGTCTCTCCTTCTGTCTTCTTGCCCAGACTTAGGGCACATGCTCATTCCAGAACCAGTCACTGGCATGGTAGATGGATTTACCTTTTGCCTAATCAGACCACTTCCTGGAACTGAGGATAGCATCGGATTCTCCTGAGACCCATGATTGTTGACGTACTGTTATGCCCAGAATTCGTGATCCCCAAAGACCACTAGGGAGCCGAGTCCGAGGCAAAAGCAAAAGAGCCTTTATTCGAGCTAGCTCGAGCTCAATCCCCTACCTGCACCCACGCAGCGGTGAGATACCAGGGAGAGAGAGCGAGTTTCAAAAGCACAAAGGTTTTATAGGGGTCGAGGGGCAGTTGGTGAGGTAATGGCTGTGGCCTCAGCCGATTGGCTGGGGAAGGGTCGTGGCCTCGGCCGATTGGCTGGGGAAGGGTCGGAGTCCTGATACGCAGGTCGCTGGGCGTGTTTTGATCAGGAAGTTTGAACGGGTGAGCGGGAGGTTACTCGAGGGGAGGAGGCGCGGTCTGAGGTTTCTGTGATTTTCCCGGAAAAGGGGTCGCGTCGGGGACATAGTCACTCAAGGTGGAGGACACGGAACAAGATGGAGTCGGCCGGCGTAGGCCCGCCCTTTCAGTACATAGAACTGGCATTTTCTTGGGAAGAAAGAAAGGAGAATGGGTACCAGCTAGCAATTAACAGTGTTCCTTATACTTTCTAAGCCCTTCTGAGAATGGATATTTTTAGAAAACTAGAAAGCCAACTGAAAAAAACTATTTTGTGTTTTTTCAAGGCATGAAATTTTTTCAGGGAAAGATTTTTCAGAAGTCGTTGGCCAATGGGAAAAGCAGAGGCAGCGTGGTGGGGCTAGATTTGAACCTCAGAATCTGCCGCTTATTAAGAATGAAGACTTGGTTGGGGGGGGGTACACCTGGGTGGCTCCATCAGTTAAGTGTCCCACTCTCGATTTCAGCTCAGGTCATGATCTCACAGTTGGTGAGATCGAGCCCCATGTTGGGCTCTTTGCCCACAGCATGGAGCCTGCTTGGGATTCTGTCTCTCTACCCCTCACTCTCTGCCCCTCGTGCACGTGCTCTCTCTCTCTCAAAAATAAATAAATTAATAAAATAATAAAATTAGGGGCGCCTGGGTGACTTGGTCGGTTAAGCGTCCGACTTCAGCCAGGTCACGATCTCGCGGTCCGTGAGTTCGAGCCCCGCGTCAGGCTCTGGGCTGATGGCTCGGAGCCTGGAGCCTGTTTCCGACTCTGTGTCTCCCTCTCTCTCTGCCCCTCCCCCGTTCATGCTCTGTCTCTCTCTGTCCCAAAAATAAATAAAAAACGTTGGAAAAAAAAATTAAAAAAATAAATAAATAAAATAATAAAATTAGCCCACATGCAATAAATGTGTGCACACACCATGATCCAGCGAGCACGGCTTCACATGCATTAGTGTGGTAATTATACCCAGCAAGGAATCCGAGTCCATTCCTTTGACCTCTTCTTCCTAGAGGAAGTTTGTTGGGGTCCAGTCGTCCGTGAATTCTTCAGTTACCTAAACATTTAAACGTTGCATCAGAGTCAGATACGGAACTTTGCCAAGGCTCTATATCAAGCCCAACATTTGGAAATTTCCTGAGTCTTTGCTGTTCTCATAAATTGAGATCATCTGAACTTTGCCAATTGCTGTTCTAGATTCAGTGTGTGCGCGTACACACACACACACACACACACACACACACAGAGAGATGCGTAAGAAAGAATGAGTCTAAAAATGGGACTTCAAAACAACAAGGAAGAGACACACACAGCAAAAAGAAAGGGGGAAGAAAAAAAGAATCACCACTATAGATCAGACCCAGGTCGCGTGTTTGCAACTGACTCAGTTATTATCACAGATGGAGACAGTTCCAAGAGATCGAGCCCCTGTTGTGGTCCAGATCCTCTGTGCCCATTTTTTTTTCCAGTCCTAACAACCCCGAAAACTATATATTATCCTCATTTTAAAGGTGAGACAACAGAAGCTGAAAGGTGAATTATGTCTTCATTCTTTTTTTTAAATGTCTATTTACTTATATATTTTTTAAAAATTTAGTGTTTAGGGGCGCCTGGGTGGCTCAGTCGGTTGAGCGTCCGACTTCGGCTCGGGTCATGATCTAGCGGTCCATGGGTTCGAGCCCCGCGTTGGGCTCTGTGCTGACAGCTCAGAGCCTGGAGCCTGCTTCGGATTCTGTGTCTCCCTCTCTCTCTGACCCTCCCCCGTTCATGCTCTGTCTCTGTCTCAAAAATAAATAAACATTAAAAAAAATTTTTTTTTTTAAATTTAGTGTTTATTTTTCAGAGAGAGGGAGATCATGAGATCATGGCTTGAGACAAAACCAAGAGTCAATGCTGAACCAACTGAGCCCCCCAGGCGTCCTACATGCGGGATAACTTTAATGCATTTTCTCAATGTCACCCACCAGATACTGACTGACCCTGTGTGTTCACTATCAGGGCTCGGAAGGGCAACGTTCTCATCCTTTACATGGCGGCTGGTATGCTCACCACCTACTCTTCTCCCCCATCCGCTCCTCCTGTGGTCCTTCTGATATCATGACCCACCTACGGGGGCTCCTTTCCACCTTCTCTCCCATCTGTCAGCCCATCTCTGCCTTAAGCCTTCCCCCTGCTGACTTTCTAAGTTAGCCCTCTTCGGAAACTTCTACCCTGCCATGTCCTTATCTTCAGCTTATTCACTATCAAACTACCCACACACTCTCAGCTTCTAGATCAGTGTCTCCTGTAGCCTCTACAATTGCACAGGAACTTCTTGCTCCCAGGGTCCACCCTCCCTTCAGTCCTCACTGCTTCATCGTCAAAGTAAATTCACTGATCTGCATACTATTCTCAGATCTCTTACGTTTACACACCCACTGGCCCAGTACCCTCCTCTTTTCTTTCCAGGCTGGCTACCCCTCAGCATATCCCTTAGCTGTTTTTCTAAATTCCCTGAGATGAGAAACAACAGACCCACTTTTCTCTCCATATTTTGGCAATTCCAGGCTTCGTCCTCTAAAGAGAGCATGTATTTTTCCCCCCAGGGGTCATAGCCCTTCCTGCTTTTTGTGTACTTTTCCTGCCTTATCCATTATTTTCCCTAAAAAAAACTCCGTCTTGGGGTGCCTGGGTGGCTCAGTCACTTAAGCGTCCCACTTCAGCTCAGGTCATGAGCTCACGGTTTGTGGGTTCGAGCCCCGCGACGGGCTCTGTGCTGACAGCTCGGAGCCCGGAGCCTGCTTGGGATTCTGTGTCTCCCTCTCTCTCTGCCCCTCCCCTGCTCATGCTCTGTCTCTCTCTGTCTCTCAAAAATAAATAAACGTAAAAAAATAAAAAGAAAAAGAAATCAACTCCGTCTTTATGTATGTGTAAAAATGAGGCAATTATTTGAAACTATCAAAGAGCTAGCCGTGCAGGTGATATGGGGGCTTGGCATAAATCGTGAAGGGAGTGAAGAATTAACCACCGTCTATTCAAATCTTTTACCCATTTTTTGGTTTGGTTGTCTTTTTACTGTTGAGTTGTAGGAGTTCTTTATATAAAGGTCTGATAAGACCCTTATCAGATAGGCAATTTGTAAATGTTACCTCCTATCCTGCGGGCTTTTCCCTTTCTTGATGGTATCATTTGCAACACAAAAGTTTCTAACTTCGATGTAGTCTAATTTTCCTATTTTTCCCTTCTGTTGTATATTTGCTGTTGTATCTAAGGGCACATAAGTTACAAAGAGACTTAGGGGGAAAAACCCACTAGGATCGAAGTAAATAACATTAGAAAGATAAATACAACACAAGTATTTAAGAAAATGCGTAGCCAGTCACTCCTTCTTAAGTTCTGTTGTTCCCTGTGTAACTGGCTTCGTCACAGAGAACAGTGTCCCCTGGGGTAATCTTGACGAGTGGCCTCATGCAGTGCGGAAAGCAGCTTGAGTCACACGGATGCCCTGAGTCACAGGCGAGAGCTGGTCCAGCCAAACTGTGCGGAGAGAGTTGCCATGGAAACATCCAGGTCTCCACAGTGCCCAGCCTGATGTCGGAAGTCCTGACAGTGGCTTTGTGGCTGCCTCTCCTTTCCTAAGAGAGGGCCCCTGTGCTGTTGCGGGATTTCTAAACCAGCCATTTTTAGCTACTAAACAACCTTGCTTTTCAATAGCTCTCTCTGTCTCTTCTCCTGCCACCATTAGTAGCAGCCTGGACCCATATTTGGACCCATATTTTTCAGGAACAAAAGCACAGGCCCAACCATATTTATTTTCGAACATTCTCCTTGTACAAGAGCGAAAACATGGGCCTTTGATTCCTTTTGCCCCCTCTGAAACACCAGAACTCTTCAACAGCGTCCTGAATCGGATTCGAAGTTCTGTGGCGGGTCAAAAAAAAAAAAGTGGGGGGGGAGATTATATCGGATTGTGTCCTTATTTTCTGACGAGAGGCGACAGGCAGGTTTACTTACATACAGAAGGCAAGAGTGCCTTCTCCTTGCCTCCCCCCACGCCCCCGATAGAAGCTAGAAGGCCTTTGCCATCTGAGTCAGAATGTCTCCCCTCAGCCCCAAACCCTCCGACAACTTTCCATTGCAGAATAAATCTGTATTTCTTAGCCGTGTTGACGACCCCCACCCCCATCCCCACCACATGACCTGTGTTTCTGAATCTTGCTAACTCTACTCCTTCTTACTCGCTCTGCTGTATCCACACTGGCCCCTTGCTACTTTGTGGACAGTCCAAAGCGCTCTTGCCTCAGAGCCTTTGCCCTTGCTATTCCCTCTGCCTGGAATGCTTTTCCCTTCACTTATCACTTCCTCCTGCACAAATGTCACCTTAAAAAAAAAATCTTTTTTAACATGTATTCACTTTTTTTTTTTTTTTTTTTGAGAGAGAGACCGAGAGAGACAGCATACAAGTCGGGGAGGGGCAGAGAGAGAGGGAGACACAGAATCGGAAGCTCGAACCCACGAGCCGCCAGATCATGACCTGAGCTGAAGTCGGATGCTTAACCGACGGAGGCACCAGGCGCCCCTGCACAAATGTCACCTTAACTCAGAGAGGCTTTCCCGAACCACCCTGTAGAAGAGTAACATTCGCATATTCTATACTCTGCTTTAATTTTGCCCATGGCACTCATCCCTGCAGGACCTAAGCTTATTTATTTGTTGCCTGTTTCCTCCCACTAGGAATATAAGCGCCACCAGGGCAAGAATGTCTGTTTATTTACGCTATATGAGTAAATTACAGCGCTGGGATTGAGAACGATGTCGCCGCAGTCCAACTACCTCGGCCTGAATCTCAGTTGAATCAGCTGGTGGACTTTGGTAAGTTAATATTTAGCTGTTTTTGTGCCTCCGTAGCCCCCTCTGTAAAACGGGGGGGGGGGGGGGGGGCAAATCAACGATTACGCCTGCATCATGGGTTTGTCGTCATAAAAGAGGCGATATGGGAGAAGTGTTGAGAGTAGCGACGAGTGGAGAGCAAATGTTCAGTAAATGAAGCGTAGCGTTAGCCATTGTGGATGATAATGTACACAGTTGCGTATCAATCACCTTGTGAAGCAGAAGTAGGACTGGAGAGGCACGTACATTAAGTAGTTTTTAAGAAGTTGAACAAGTGGAGGCGCCTGGGTGGCTCGGTGGGTTAGGCATCCCACTTTGGCTCAAGTCATGCTCTCGCGGTTTGTGGGTTCGAGCCCCGTGTCGGGCTCTGTGCTGACAGCTCAGAGCCTGGAGCCTGCTTCGGATTCTGTGTCTCCCTCTCTCTGCCCCTCCCCTGTTCATGCTCTGTCTGTCTCAAAAATAAATAAAAACGTTAAAAAAAATTTTTTTAAAAAAAGAATATATTTAACTATAGAACTCTTTGTGTATGTTATGTCTACCAACAATCTGCAGAGATTATTTGGAAAAACACCAATGTAACAAAATCGACCCAAACCAGGTGTTGGCTGCTGCTGGGGGGTGAGTCAGACCAGTGGGGGCTGATACCTTGAGGACGGAAAGATCTGCCCAATTGGGGCAGCCAATTGGAAACCAACCCAACAGCAGGAGGCCATGGGAACGTGCGTTCATGAAAGAGTCTAGAATATCATGGTGGTAGGAAAATGGAGGCCCAGACAAGCAGCAGCAACACGACAAACAGCACCGAGGAGTGACCAGAGGTAGTGCCTGAGTTTTCTGACACCCCACAGAGCTCAGCAACCTCGAAATCTGGCAGAGGGCCATATGCTAATGTTCAAGGAGGGAATGAGAATGCCAGGGGCTAGTTGGTAAAGGAATCTCAAATTTAAGTGTGAGGTTCAGGGATGGAACCATGAAAACAAGCAGTGAATTCATCTCTAGGGACCAGAAATGCTCCTGCAGAATTTGGCAAAGAGGCAAAATTGATCCAGACGAGGTTAAAAAGTGGGCTTGGAATTTCCAGAAGCTTCGCGTCAAGGAGCATAGTGATAGTCTAGCGATGCCATGTCGAGAAGAAGACTAAATGTGACCCCTTAAATCCTGCATGATTTAGAATTCATGGTCACAGACCTGAGCTGAGCCCACAGGTGAGAGCCAAGAGGCTGTGACTGTGGGAAAAAGACGTACAAGGAACAAGGATCAAGGCGCCAAGGTGGTCATTACAGAGTGGAAAGTCAGCACATCCGTGAGGCATATGCATATAGCAGGTGGCTAAGGGTCCACGGGTATGCCTCCTTTTTGCATCCTATGCCTCGGATCCCCAGCTGAGTGCTGTCTGCACTACACCAGATTGCATCTCTGAGCTAGCTGGCATCCCACGATGCACTTTGCAGCCCCAAGGTTGGATTTACAGCCTGTGGCACCCAGCAGGGTAGTCACCCTCCTGTTTGGGCTGTTCTGCACCATTTCCTAGGGACAGACTCCCCTCCCAGAGCGGTTGAGGTACTTTGGCACTCTAAGCATGCAACTCTATAGACTTGGTTGATGTCCAAGTTAAGTTTTTAAGTAAGAGAACTTGGCATTAAATTACCCCGAGTGACTGTCATCACTCTGAAGCCAGCAAAAGTTACTCTGCTCAATAAAGTTTTGAGAAATATGTTGAACCTTGGGCAAATTTATGATTCTCTTTTCTCAACTCATGGTTAAGACTATTAAGCCAAAGAATTTTTCCCTCTGTCTCTGCTGGAACTAGATAAAGCTGTTGCCGTACCATTATACTCCAAATTATCCAGTTAGGAAATGTGGCCGGCATTTCTTTAAAAATTTGTATTAGATAAAGCAGAATGCAGTTAACACGGTATAAGGCAGACATTTAGCAAATTGCTGTGAGAACAGGGAGAGGAAAGAATGATTCTGTTTAGAATGATAATCAAGGAAGCATTCATGGAAGAGACACCATTGGGTTAGGCTTTGAAAGGTAAAGAAAAGAATAATGCATTGCTGATTTACTTGCTGGCCTCCAGAGGGTTTCAATCTGGGGAACCTATCTCAGGGGGATCTCAGAGAGAGTTAAAAAAAGAGTCGCTTTGCTTTTAGCTCTAATATTCTGGCCCCAAGTTAATGACCACTTAGGTAAGAATGAGAGCCATTACCGGGTTTTACTCCTGAAACCAATACTACATTGTATGTTAACTAACTTGAATTTAAATAAATAAGTTAAAAAAAAAAAAAGAAAGAAAGCAGTTCTTTCATTTCTCTTAGCTTTGAGCTTCCTTGGGTGAGGGCCATAACAAGCATTTTGTTTTGTTTTCCTTTGTAATGTGGAGGAAGACTGAAAAGCCAGAGGGTCAACTCTAAAGACTCTGTGTGCAAATGTTGACGGGGATTGACATCATTAAGCCCGTGGAAGGGAGAGGTTGCAGATTAGTGCAGTTGCAGAGGAAGAATTAATTGACCTGGAGAAGAATGTGGCAAAAGAGCCTTGCTGCCTCGGGAATGGGGGTCCTCTTGGATGCAACAACCCAGAGGTAGCAAGACCTCGCAGGAATGTGGTTTGGTGGCACCTTGAAAGCCCGGATGGAGAAGATAAAGGCCGGTGAAACTGACTAGGAAACACAAAAACCATAGACAGTGAAAGCACATTAACTCTCAGGGGCATCAGATACCAGAATACTCTAAAGACCAGACTCCTCCCCCATTTTTTTTAGACCCAACAGAATAGGGAAGAAATCTTCCATTGTTACTTGAGGTTGAATTCCATGTGGAGTCTGGCGTGTGAGGGCTGTAAACCAGATTCTAATCCGATTTATAAAAATGAAGAAATATTACAGTTTTCCACATTGAGTATCATGGGAAAATTCATGACTGTCATATTTCAAAATCTGCAATGGTACATTAGAATTCCGTATCTAATTTCCAAGCTATTCTGCTGAAAGCATCTTCAATTTTTATATCCACCTTGTAGTCATTAACAGCTATGTCTTTGGAATCAGAAAGAAGTAGTTTGAATAATAACTGTGCTTCTAACAGGATTTATAAACAAAAGTCACTTAATATTTTTGAGCTTCCGGTGCCTCCTGTGGAAATGGGGATACCTACCCAACAGGGTTATCATGGTGCTAATTGGATAATCCATTTCTGAAAAAAGAGCTTAATTTCTTAGCCAGCACTTAGAATGCCTTCAACAAGCGGTAGCTTCTGTGATTATGTTTGTGCTGCTGGGGTTGGGACCAGGAGTCTGGTCACCTAGGCTCTATCAACACTGGGACAGGAGCTTGGGAAAATCACCTGCATGTCAGTGTCCCCCATCTTTCCACCTGAGACACTTGGGAATGACAAATGACCTCACGCCATGCTCAGGAGGGAAAGGGTAATCTTCCTTCCCTGGTGGGATTTATTCCTATTTCTGGAGGGAATGTGAATTCAGGATAAGCTGTGGTCTAGGTAGCTCTTTTGCAAGAGGTAGGAGAGAATTTCTACTTCTCAAATGTCTTTTTTTTTTTATGTTTACTTTTGAGAGAAAGAGAGAGAGAAAGAGAGTTTCACAAGTAGGGGAGGGAAAAAGAGAAGGGACAAAGGGTCTGAAGCAGGCTCCGTGCTGACAGCAGAGACCCCGATGAGGGGCTTGAATTCACAAACCATGAGATCATGATCTGAGCTGAAGTCGGATGCTTAATTGACTGCCTGCCACCCAGGCGCCCCTAATTCTCATTTGTTAACGTGCATACAAATCTTCCGGTGTTTTAGAGATTTTATCTTTTTAAGTACTCTCTCCACCCACTGTGGGACTTAAACCCACGACCCCAAGATCGAGAGTCACATGCTCTACCAACTGAACCAGGCAGGCACCCCTAAATCTTCTGGTGTTTTAAATTACAGTTTATTAATAGAAAGTTTGAAGTATTGTAAGCCCAACGAATCAGGAGATGACTGCCATCAAAAGAATGGTTTATTACTCACAGTTCCCCTGAGAAGGAGGTAGTACACCATGTTGTGGGGGACATACCCAAGGTCAGTCACTGGTCAGAGAGAGAAGGGAGAGCTGTGGCTAGTTTTAGGTGTTTCCTCAGAAAGGAAGGGGTGAACCAGGGTAAAAAGGCTTACACTTAGTTAGGTAATTTCAGTGGTCTCTGGGGCAAAGGGGCCATCCCTAGTTGTCTGGTACCTTCTCCCCTAGTGCAGTGATTAGAATAGTGGCCTGGAGAATGAGAGCCCCATAAAGAAGGTGGTTGGGGTGCGGGCTCTGGACTGGTTGGTTTGTAACTGAAAAGCAAGCTTGGGGGCGAGTTGCCCATTCACTTTGGGGATTGGCTAGCCCTGGGAGGGGCCCTCCAGACTCGGCAAGCCCCCAGATGTCAGAGCATCGGAACTACAGAAAATAAAAGACACCATTAATACACCAGGGAATCTTATTAAAACACAGAATTCTGGGCCTCACGACTGAGATTCTGACTTGCTTGGCCTGAAGATGAAGCTTATTTGTTTGCATTTCTTTTTTTTTTTTTTAACGTTTATTTATTTTTGAGACAGAGAGAGACAGAGCGTGAGCGGGGGAGGGGCCGAGAGAGAGGGAGACACAGAGTCTGAAGCAGGCTCCAGGCTCTGAGCTGTCAGCACAGAGCCTGATACGGGGCTTGAACCCACCAACTGCGAGATCATGACCTGAGCTGAAGTGGGACACCCAACTGACTGAGCCACCCAGGCACCCCTCATTTGTTTGCATTTCTGATCAGCCCCCAAGTGACCCTACATGCGGCTGGTTTGTGGATTATACTCTGAAGGAAGATGAGCGAACGGCATTGTTAGCACCCCAGAAAACACACTCTGGGTAGAGGCGATCTGTTCTCCAACAGCTCCCATCCCGGATGAGGATAGCAGAGGGAAATAGATCCTCACGCTGCCCCCGCTGTGCACAGAACCGGGTGAAAGGGTCTGGTTACTAGAGGTCTTCGTTTCAGCTCCTCAAATGTAGAGACGTTAAGGTCAAATTAAACATGTTGGTGGTCTCAGTATAATTCAAAACGATTGAGCCTGCCCCCCAAAGGCACTTAGGCACTTAGCGGGAAGGAGAATTCCATTAGTTAATTGACCACCAACCATTCGGAGAACTTCCCCTATGCGAAGGCGTGGACCAGGTGCTGGGGCGATTTTATTTTCAGTTTTACCCAAACATAACACAAAACCTAAGTGTACAGTTTAATGAGTCTTGAAAAGGCAAGGCATGTAACCACAACCCAGATCAAGGAATAGAACATTCACCAGGGCCACAGAAGGCTCCCCGATCCCCAACCCTGCCAGTTACTGGGCCCCCAACAATCCTGACTTCTATCACCAGAGACTGGTTTTGCCTGGTTTTGAACTTTATGTGAATTAAGTCGTAGAGTGTAAATGCTTGTGTCTTTTGTGTCTGGTGTCTTCCACTCCACACTGTGAGGTCCATCTGTGTGGTGCTTTGCACAGTCATGGTTCATTCTCACTGCTGTGTAGTTTTCCATTGTGTGAATATAAACCACACTTCTTCCAACCTACTGGTGGTGGACATTTGGGGGGGGGGGGGGGTTCTATTTCGAGGCACTGTTATGAGTATTCTTTTTTTAAATTTATTTTAATCTTTAATAAATTAACTTATTTTTTAAGTTTATTTACTTATTTTGAGAGAGAGAGAGAGAGTGAGACTGGGAGAGAGGCAGAGAGAGAGAAAAGCCTACCGGCTCTGCACTTTCATGAACCCTGAGATCATGACCTGAGCTGAAACCAAGAGTCAGATGCTCAACTGACTGAGCCACCCAAGTGTCCCAAATTAATTTATTATTTTCCATTTTAGAGAGTGGGGGAAGGAGCAGAGTAAGAGAGAGAGAATCTTTAAGCAGGTTCCACGCTCAGCACAGAGCCCGAGGTGGGACACAATTCCCAGATGCTGGGATTATGACCTGAGCCGAAATCAAGTCAGACCCTCAACCGACTGAGCCACCCAGGGTCCCCAGTGTTACAAGCATAAAAAAAAATTTTTTTAACACTTATTTATTTTTGAGAGACAGAGTGAGACAGAGCATGAGCGGGGGAGGTGCAGAGAGAGAGGGAGAACATAGAATCTGAAGCAGGCTCTAGGCTGTCAGCACAGAGCCCGATGCGGGGCTCGAACCCACGGACCATGAGATCATGACCTGAAGCAAAGTCAGACGCCTAACCGACTGAGCCACCCAGGCACCCCTGTTATGAGCATTCTTATTCATGTCCCATAGGGACTGTTGGGTATATACCTAGGAGCAGATTCTGTGCATCACGAGAATTTGTATTTAGCCCAAACGACTTCCAAAGCGATCACGCCAGCTTGCGCGTGCATCAGCAATGAATGAGAGTTCTGGTCGCTCCACACGCTTGTCAACGTGTACTCTCAACAGCCCTTGTCATTTTAACGATTCTGGTGGCTGTGTTGTGGTATCACGTCTTGACTTTTTAGTGGGTACAGGTGGAGAATGTCGGCAAGGCGAATAGAGTGAACGGGAGCGTGGAGGTGAGGAACCTCTAGCCATACTAGGGCAGCTAACCTGGGGGAAACGTTTCCGTGGATGAGAGATGTCTTTCAGCAGGAGCTGCAGTGGGACAGGCCGTCAGTGCTCTCCTCCGGGTATGTTTGAAGCAATGCTTGAAGCAAGAGGCTAAAAATCGGAGAATTAAGTACAACGTGAGTGTTGAATTAAGCGTCCGGAAACTGCAAACAGAGAATCCACACATTCATAAGAAAGAAAATTACCGAGCTTTCGCTATGTGTTAGAAGCTGTGTTACCTCCACACTGTGGATATAAAAGTAAACAATGTTCAGAAGAGATGAGTAAGGTTGGGGCACCTGGATGGCTCAGTCAGTTAACGTCTGACTCTTGATTTCGGCTCAGGTCACCATCTCCCGGTTCCTGAGATCAAGCCCTGCGTCGGGCTCTGTGCTGATCGTGCGGACGGAGCCTGCTTGGGATTTTCTGTCTCCCTCTCTCCTTGACCCTACCCCACTTGCACTCTCTCTCTTAAAATAAATAAAGAAACATTTTAAAAAAGAAGAAATGAGTAAGACAGATAATAAAGCATTGCGACAAATTCTCCAATAGAGCTTCCTACAGCCTGGAAGCAGGAAGAAGGTATCCCTCAGTTGGCCTGGTAGGGCTGGGCGTACTTCCCTAGGAGGTGACATTGGATCCGAGTGTTGGTGAATTAGTGGTGGTTCACTAAGAAGGTGATGAACAGACGAGCATGAGCCATGGTTCGAAGAGGTGGAAGGTTATGGGGATGTGGTTGGAGAAAAGTCCAGTAGGTTTGCACAGATGGGCGGGAGTGGGTGAGAGCAGACTGGGAGCAGCCTCGTAAATACTGCTGAGCATGAATGAGCTGTGGGCAAGGAGAAGCCGCCGAAGTCCTTCAAAGGGGGCCGCCGAGATCCCTTGGAAGGATATGGCGATAGCACGGGCCTTGTGATCTAAGGTAGGCAGCGGAGGAAATAAAAAGAAAGCGACAGAAGTGACTTCAAAGAAAATACGGCTCAGGTCTCCTCTGGCAGGGCAAAAAAATCCTCATTTCTTGGGAACCGGAGAAGTACTCAAGGTGATGATGTCGTTCTGCTAGGATGGGCCCAGTCCGAAGGTAATTTTTCAAAAGCAGCTGCTCTAAGTGTTGGTTAAATGGTGCCAGGGGATTCGCTGGACACAGGTGCCATGTTCAATCTTACTCATCTATCAATAAAGGCAGACTCCGAGTGCCGGCTGGATGCTGGATGGCAGCCGGGCACCCCTGAGACAGGAATCCTGTTAGCAGATGCGTCTCCCTGCTTTCGTCTGGGGCCCCGCTGCCGACCTCAAAGAGGAGCCTCAAGTCCTCGACTTCTGCTTTGCCTCTCGATCATTTCAGCCATGGCTCCTGCCCGGGTGACCCAAATACACCCTTCCCATCGTTTGAGACGGTTCCTACATACTTTTCCCCCTGCATTTTGTGGTTTTTTTTTTAATATACATTTTAATGTTTATTTATTTGTTTTTGAGACAGAGAGAGCATGAGTGGGGAAGGGGCAGAGAGAGAAGGAGACAGAGAATCCCAAGCAGGCTCCGTCCTGTCTGCACAGAGCCCAATGCAGAGCTCGAACTCACCAACCGGGAGGTGATGACTGAGTCAAAAACCAAGAGTCGGAGGCTTAACCGACTGAGCCACCCAGGTGCCCCTTACCCTGCGTTTTTAACACAGGAAAGGAATTTTTAAGCACTTAATCAACTTTTGATTAAATAATAAAGGCAGTTACGTACATTTTATAAAAGATATGTAGGAGGAGGTGGTCGTGACAAATGAATTTCTCTTACCTTCCTTTCTCCAGTCACCTGCTTTCTCCTCCCAGTGCAAACACTATTACCCATTTTATTTTTTTAAATTTTTTTAAGTTTATTTATTTTTGCAGAGAGGTAGAGAGAGCGAGCATGAGTGGGGGAGGGGCAGAGAGAGAGGGAGACACAGAATCTGAAACAGGCTCCAGGCTCCGAGCTGTCAGCACAGAGCCCGACGCCGGGCTTGAACTCACGGACCATGAGATCACGACCTGAGCCAAAGTCGGACGCTCAACGGACTGAGCCACCCAGGCGCTCTCTTTTTTTGTTTGTTTTAATATAATTTATTGTCAAGTTGGTTTCCATCCAACACCCAGTGCTCATCCCAACAGGTGCCCTCCTCAATGCCCATCACCCACTTTCCCGTCTCCCCCACCCCCCATCTTTCTTGTGAATCATTTCAAAGATGTTCTACACAATTACAAACATAGGCCTATGGTTTTTTTTTTGGTTTTTTACACTTATTTATTTATTTATTTATTCTTTTTTCTTTTCTTTTTTTTTTTAAAGCATAAAGGATAGCACATCATACACCTTGCCCTCTACCTTTTTTACACCCTGGATATAGTTCCCCATTATTCCTTTTTGGGAAGGCTGCATGGTATTCCATTCATTTATCTGATCAGGCCTTTTGGCTGATAAGAGACTTTTGGCTACGATAAACACTGTCCCAGTGAAGCAGTGAATATCTTCATTTCTCGTGAAGACCTATTTACAAGACAAATTCCTAGAAATGGAACCGCCAGGCCACCAGGCAGGAATATGGAACAATTTGTGAGATTTTACCAAATTATACTTTATAGGACCTGTTCCAATTTTTACTCCTAAGGAAAGTCTGCTTTGTTTTTTTTTTTTTTTTTTCCCCACATGTTCCCTGACCATACAGCGTATTATAAAGTTTTGGCTTTTGTCAATTTTAAGTATAAAACTTTTCAATAGAAAAACGTATTTGGGTTTTTACTTTTCATACATCTTCTTATTGAGGCTGAGCATCTTTACATCGTTTTGAGTCATTTGAAATTCTTTTTACGAAATGAACCCTGATCTTATATCTTGACCGTTTTCCCATAGGATTGTTTATCTTTTTGTTACTGATTGGCCTATATATTAAGAAAATTATTCCTTTGTGCATAAGATGCAAACCTTTTCCCCAGTTTTCTGAGTTTGTACTTTATTTTTGCAATAACAAATTAAATTTTTTTTTTATGTAGTAGAATTTCTTGTATTTCTGTTTAGTTTGGGGTCACACTTAGGATTTCCAACTGTGAGGTTATTTTAAGTTACCATGATCTCTTTTGGTACGTTTAGTGTCATCTTTATTTTATTTGTTAAAAAGTAATCTCTACACCCGACGTAAGATTCAAACTCACAACTCTGAGATCAAGTATTGCACACTCCACCGATAGAGTCGGCCAGGCGTCCCTGGTGTCTGTCACTTTTAATTTTTGTAAGTAGGCCCCACACCCAGTACGGAGCCCAATGTGGGGCTTGAACTCACGACCCTGAGATCAAGACCTGAGCTGAGATCAAGAGGGGGATGTTTACCAACTGAGCCACCCAGGCAGCCCCCTGGTGTCATTTTTTAAAATGTGTATTTTGAAATAATTTTGGACTTACAGAAGAGTGGTTAAGATAGTCTTCACCTGGGGCACCTGGGTAGCTCAGTCAGGTAAGCATTAACTCTTGAATTCAGCTCAGGTCGTGATCCCAGAGTCATGGGATCGAGTCCTGCGTCGGGCTCTGCACTGAGTGTAGAGCCTGCTTGAGATTCTCTCTCTCTCTCTCTCTGTTTCTCTCTGCCTCACCCCTCCTCAGTGCTCTCTCTCTCTCTAATATATATGGAGTATATTATAATCTAGAGTATATATATAATATATATAATATAAATATATTTAATTTACATAAGTATATAATATAAATATAAATATATTATATATAATATAAATAAAATATAAATATAAGGTTAAATATAAAAAATAAATATAAATAAATATATAAATATTAGTAGGTATGCACACTATATTTATTTATCTGAACATATTTTTATAAATGTATACACTCATGTGCTTTTTGCTTTTAAAATACATATCAGGGTCACCTGGGTGGCTCAGTTCGGTTAAGCATCTGACTCTTGATTTCAGCTCAGGTCATGATCCCAGGGTTGTGGGATCAAGCCCTGTGTTGGGGGCACAGAGCCTGGAATCTGCTTAAACTTCTCTCTCTCCCTCTCCCTCTCTCTCCCTTCTCCCCCACTTGCGTGCACTCTCTCCAAAATACAATATAATACAAGACAAGACAGACCCATCATGTCCTTGTCCCCCTTTGTCATCACTTCTCACGTCCTTCTCGACTTCTTCCATCCCTAAGCATCCACCCACCAATCTGCTATCACTAAAGATACATTTACATTTGCTAGAATTTTATAGGAATAAAATCATAAAATATGTATTCCTTTTTTATCTGGCTTCTTTCACTCAGCAAAATTAATTTAGGATTCATCCTTGGTTTCGGATATTTCATTAATCCGTTCCTTTTTGTTGCAGGGTAGTACTCCTTTGAATGGAGAGAACTCACTTTGTTGATTCATAGCAAATAAATATCCATAATCTGTCCTGATAGATATTTGGATTGTTGCCAGCTTGGGGCTATTACAAGTAGTGACTGTGACCATTCGTGCACTACTTTTTGGGGGTGGATATATGCTTTCATTTTTCTTGGACAAAGTGGAATGGCTGGATCAGAAGGGAGGTGTACCCTGACCTTTTTAAGAAATTGACAAGCTCTCACAAAGTGGTTCCGCCATTTTACATTCATATTAGCAATGCAGAATAGTTCTGGTTTCTCTGTATTGTTGCCAACACATGGTATGGTCAGTCTTTTTCAATTGTAGCCATTCTAATTGGTATGCAGTGGTATTTTATTGTGTGTAATTTGCATTTCCCTGATGACTAATGATGTAGATGTTTATTCTACAAGTTCATTTGCCGTCTCTTCTAGCAACATGAATGCTTGAATCTTATGTTTGCTTGTTTTTTTAAAATTGTTTCCTTCGTATTGAATTTTAAGATTTTTAGGTGTATTTTGAATATATTTGACGTCGGTTGTATATTAAAAGTCTGTTATCGGATACATGATTTTTAAATATTTTCTCCCAGCCCGTGGCTTGTCTTTCATACTCTTTAAAACAACTTTTTTTTCTTAATGTTTATTTATTTTTTAGAAAGAGAGATCACAAGCGGGGAAGAGGCAGAGAGAGGGAGGGAGACACAGAATCTGAAGCAGGCTCCAGGCTGTGAGCTGTCAGCACAGAGCCTGATGCAGGGCTCAAACCCACAAAGTGAGGGATCATGACCTGAGCTGAAGTTGGACCTCAACTGACTGAGCCACCCAGATGCCCCCTGTCTTTTGTTTTCTTAACAGATCTTCTGAAAAGTAGGCTTTTAAGTTCTGCTGAAGCCTAGTTTATCAAGTTCTTCTTTTGTGACTCATGCTTTTGGTATCATATGGAAGAAATCTTTGCCTAACGAAAAGTCACAAAAGTTTTCTCCTATATTTCCTTCTGGATGGCTTATAGTTTTAGGTTTTACATTTATATCTATGCGCTCATTTTTGAGTTAATGTTTCTTAATGGTGCAAGGTAAGGACTGAAGTTTATTTATTTTTGCTTGTGGATATCCAATTGTTCCAGGACCATTTGGTGAAAAGTCTATTTATTGACTGAACTGTCTTTGCACCTTTGCCCTAAATCAATTGTTCGTATATGTGTGGGTCCACTTCTAGATTCTCTATTCATTAAGTTGGCCTATTTACTTATCTTCGCATAAATGCCACATTGTCTTCATTATTGTAATTTTATAATCATTCTTGAAATCAGGTAGTGTTATTCCTTCAACTTTGTTCTTTTTTTTTTTTTTTTTTTCCTCCCAAATCTCATTGCCTATTCTAGGTCTTTTATATTTCCATATGAATTTTAAAATCAGTTTGTCAATTTCTACAAAAGCATCCAGGACTCTTATCAGGATTTCATTGAATCTTTAGATCATTTGGAGGAGAGTTTGCATCTTAACAATACTGATTCCTCAATCAATAAACATACATATCTCTCTCCTCATTATGTCTCTTTTTTGTTCTCTGAGAAAAGTTTTGTAGATTTCACAAAACTTTCACATCTTTGTCAGATTTGTCCTTAAGTATTTCATATTGTTGATGCTATTGTAAATTATACTCTTGGTTAAATTTCTATTTCTGATTGTATGTTGCTAGTATATAGAAATGCAGTTGATTTGGGGACACCTGGGTGTTGATTTCCACACCCTGCAAAAGTCGGTTGAGCATCCGACTTCAGCCCAGGTAATGATCTCACAGTTAGTGGGTTTGAGCCCCGCATCGGGCTCTGTGCTGACAGCTCAGAGCCTGGAGCCTGCTTCGGATTCTGTGTCTCAGTCTCTCTCTGCCCCTCCCCCACTTGTGCTGTGTCTCTCTCTGTCTCTCAAAAATAAATAAAAATGTAAAAAAAAAAAAAAAAGAAAAGAAATGCAATTGATTTTCCCTGTTGATCTTATATCCTGAAATCTTGCTAAACTCACTTACTAGTTCCAGCAGATTTTTTTATGTTCCCTTTAATTATCTATGTAGAAGATTGTGTCATCTGGAAAAAGTGACAGGTTTATGTCTTTGTTTCTAAACTGAATGCCTTTAATTTCTTGTCCTCCCCTTACTGCACTGGTTAGAATGTCCAGTAGGGACAATGCGGAAAGATATGGTGAGAATGGGTATCATTGTATTGTTCTTGATTTCAAAGGGATACTCATTTAGTTTTTAACCATTATATATATGCTAACTCTAGGTTTTTTTATTTTATTTTAATATCTCTTATTAGGTAGAGAAACTTCCCTTCTATATCTAGTTTGCTGAGGATTTTTTTTTTAATGCTGATTTTTGAGAGAGAGAGAGAGAAAGTGGGGGAGGGGCAGAGAGAGATGGAGACAGAGAATCTGAAGTAGGCTCCACTCTGACAGCAGAGAGCCTATTGTGGGGCTCGAACTCAGAACCATGAGATCATGACCTGAGCCGAAGTCGGACGTTTAACCAGTTGAGCCACCCCAGCATCCGGAGGTTGTTTTCTTTTCTTTTTTTTTTTTTTAAATCAGAAGTGGATCTTGTCATAGGATTTTTCTGTCTATTGAGATTATTTGTTTAGTTTATTAATATTGCAAGCGACAATGAAGCAAAAGACCCAAAAGTTCTACACCCTGCAAAAATGTCTTCAAGAAATCATGGTGAAATCAAAATGTTTTCAGGCATACACAAGCTGTGATCCTTGGTACCAGCTTTGTATTGCACAAAAAAAAATGAAAGGAAATCCTCAGGCAGAAGAGAAACATGACTGGGTGGCAACACAGATCTACACAAAGGAATGAAGAAGGCAGGAGTTGACAAGTACATTGGTAAATGTATAAGGTATTTTCTTACTATTTGAATCTGTTTACAAAATGATTTTTTTTAATTTTTTTTTAATGTTTATTTATTTTTGAGACAGAGAGAGACAGAGCATGAATGGGGGAGGGGCAGAGAGAGAGGGAGACACAGAATCGGAAGCAGGCTCCAGGCTCTGAGCCATCAGCCCAGAGCCTGACGCGGGGCTCGAACTCACGAACAGTGAGATCGTGACCTGAGCTGAAGTCGGATGCTCAACCGACTGAGCCACCCAGGCGCCCCTACAAAATAATTATTGAAACAAGGGTAATGTAGTATGATGTTTGTACAATATATAAAAGCAAAATGTCTGAAAACAGCAGCACAAAGGCTGGAGAGAAGAAATTGGAGTATACTATTAGTGGGGTCTCGTACCATACATGAAATGGTGTGATACCACTTGAAGCTAGTTTGTGGGGAGTTAAAATAGGTCTAACATAAATCTTAGAGCAACCACTAAAATAAAACAGCAAAGAGTTATAACCAGGAAGCCAGCAAAGTTGTTAAAATGTTGATAGGGATATCAATATTTATCTGGATAAATATCATTATTTTTTTAGAGTTTTTTTTTAACGTTTATTTCTTTTTGAGAGAGTGAGAGAGACAGAGCTTGAGAGGGGAAGGGCCAGAGAGAGAGGAACACAGAATCCAAAGCAGGCTGCAGGCTCTGAGCTGTCAGCACAGAGCCCGACGCGGGGCTCGAACTCACGGACAGCGAGATCATGACCTGAGCCGAAGTCGGACGCTCAACTCACGGAGCCACCCAGGCGCCCTGATAAATATCAGCATTTATTGATATCAAAGTTGATATTGATAAAGATATTCAACCTTCTCAGAACAATGCAGAAAATAAAAACGGAAAAAGAAGAAAAGAAAATATGGGCAAAGAGAAAACTAACAGCAAGATGACAGATTCAAACCTGACAATATCAGTCATCCGTAAGGTGTAAATAGTCCTGTACAAGCACCAGGCACTGTTGCTTCTAATCCTTCCAGATGTTTCTTTCCCCAGCATGAAGTAGTTTCTACACAAGCTTTCACTGATTAGTGCTCCCTTCAATGCTAGATGAGACTCTTCTGCAGATCTCTGCAGTTCTCTCTTTTTACAGTTCCCTTTTCTACTCTACTGTATCTTGGGAACGCTAGCCATCTTGATTTTCCTAAATTCTCAGCTCTGCTCTTCAACCGCTGGGCTCCACCAGGATTCCCTCTCCCAGTACTTTGTCCTGGAAACCTCTCAAGGTGTTGAGACAACCATAGGGCTCACCTCATTAGCGTTCTGTCTTTCAGGAACCATTGGTCCTCATTGCTTGGTATCCACTGTCTTGAAAACTGGTGTTTCATGTATTTTATTGATTTTTGTTTGTTTCAGTCAAGAGCGTAAATACAGTCTCTATTACTACACCTTGGTCAGAAGGAGAAATCAGTTTATCCCTTTTTATTGCCAAGGATATTCCATTGCACAAGTATACCAGTTTGTTTATTCATTCACTTATTGAAGGGCTAGGTTGTTTCCAGTTTGGGGCAACTTGAATAAAGCTTCTATAAACATTTGTAGGAACACAAATTTTCAATTAAGTTGGGTAAATACCCAGGAGTGATATTACTCAGTTGCTTGTTAATGGCATACTCAATTTTATAAGAAACCGTTGAGTTTTTTCCCAAAGTGGCTGTGCTACGTGGCGTTCCCACCAAGAATCTATGAGTGTTCCAGTTGCTGTACATTCTTGCCAGCACTTGGTGCTGTAAGTTGTTTGTTTATTGATTTATTGCTAGTCATTCTAATACATGGAGAGTGGTATCTCATTGTGGTTTTAATTTGCATTTCCCTAATGACTAGTGATGTTGAACATCTTTTTATATGCTTATTTGCTGTCTGTGTCTTCTTTGGTGAGAAGTTTATTGAGAACTTTTACCCATTTAAAAAAAAATTGGATTGTCTGTTTTCTTGTTGAGTGTTCTTTATATATTATGGATACAAATCCTTTATCAGATGTTACTTGCAAATATTTTCTCCCAAGTATAGTCTTGTCCTATGTTTCATTTTTAAATCTCCCTTTTTAGAGGGATGTGATTTGTCAAAAACACCTGAGTAGTATAATTGTATTAATGTTCCAAAGCTATTTATTGACTAATGTAAACCAAGGATTTTAACTACAGTAATTTTTACGCACAGACATTTAAAGTCATTTATATCTGAGTAAATTTTGAGAGTGAATAAAGTACAGTAACAAGGTCAGGGCATCTGTGCTCTCTTTCTAACTTGGCCACTACTGACGTGATCCTGAAGATCTTGATGTCTCCAAGCTCAATTTCCTCAGCAGGAAATGTTCAACTTTGAATACAGGCTTTTCGAAGTTACTAGCACAGAACACAATAACATTCTCGGTTGACCTTCCTGGAAATTATAGTTTTATCTTGATTTTTTTTTTTCACTTCCCTCGTGACATGTGTGCAGTGATATTTCTATGTGTTTTTTTCTATTTATACGATTCAAATAATTTGAAAGCTAGAGAATGCACGTGCAAATAAAGAGGGGGGAGAGTGAAAGAGGAAAAGCGTTTACATTTTATCAAGATAAAACATGAGCACTTCATTTATTTTGAAAAATTCCACTTAAGCAAGATATGTGACTTGATAGGCATAGATAGTACATGACTTCAGAAATAGCACATATATTATTTAAGGGCACTGGAGTTATACTTATCAGCGATTAAACTGATCATTTTATTCGGTTGTGGTATAGCATCAAAATATGTTTTGAAGGGGGCGCCTGGGTGGCCCAGTTGGTTAAGTGTCCAATTTCAACTCAGGTCATGATCTCATGGTCTGTGGGTTCGAGCCCCACGTCAGGCTGTGTGCTGACAGCTCAGAGCCCGGAGCCTGCTTCGGATTCTGTGTCTCCCTCTCTCTCTCTGCCCCTCCACCACTCATGCTATTTCTGTCTCAAAAATAAATAAACATTAAAAAAAATATTTCAAAAAAAATACGTTTTGAGGGAACATTCTATCCTACTGTCTTTTCTTCCATCATTTTATTATGAAATTTTTCCAATGAATAAATCAAGTTGCAAGAATTGTATGGTGAATACCCATAAACCTACTATATAGATTCTACAATGAACATTTTACTACATTTCCTTTATCACGTACCTATCTATCCTTCCTGCTACTCATCTATCAATCCACTTTATTTTCTGATGTGTTCTGAAGCCTGTGGAGTATTTATTATGAAGAAATCTTTTGGTTCTTTGATGAGATCATGAATGGACCAGATCATATCCTGGTGCATTAAAAAAAAAAAAAAAAAAAAAAAAAATCATCCAGCTAAATATTGCTAAAGTTCCCAAAGCTGGGAAATTCTCCCAAGAAACAAACAAAAAGATTCCTGGCCAGAACCCCTGGATATTTTGAGTTTAAACCTGGGGTAAGCCTAACATAAGAATCCCCCACACCCTTTCTTCCCCTTAGCTCCACAGTCGTCTAAATTGTCCACTAAGGTGTTTGTCCAGACACAGCTTGAGAAAGTCCATTAGAAACAGCATTTGTGGGCAAGGGCCATGATGTATCTCCATTATAACAGTCTGAGGAAGAGGGAGTCAGAGAGAAGATATTCCAGAAGTGAATTCAGCGAGGGAACGTATGCTCAGACAGGGCTGAGGTCAGATGGGGCTCTGACACAGCCTTTGCAAACCTAGTTGACTGAAAGAATCATTTGAGAGAACTAAAATAAAGAACAAAACAAGAGCTTAGTTCCTAACAAAGATTGATGTGTTTTTCATAATTTTCAAAAAACATTTTAATTTAGTTTTGAGAGACAGAGACAACACGAGCAGGGGAGACAGACAGAGAGAGAGGGAGACACAGAATCCGAAGCAGTCTCCGGGCTCCGAGCTGTCAGCACAGAGCCCAATGCGGGGCTCGAACCCACGAACCGTGAGATCATGACCTGAGCCGAAGTCGGACACTCAACCGACTGAGCCACGCAAGCACCCGACAAAGAGATTGACTTAGAAGCTCGGGGTGAGGGTCTGCATCTTTTTTTTTTTTTAACCAGTGATACACATATTCTGGATGCTACTGGTCTATGGCCAGTTATTTAGGAATTTCCCCGGATTTGAAGAAGTAGAAAAGAACTTGCTGAGACATGATAGCTTTTAGTACAAGCGAAGTGATATTCATGTGCGAGAGTCCTCAGCTTGGTTCTATTGCTGGAACTTAACACACATCGGGTTAACTGGTAGAACGGGCCTCCAGAAGTTGATTGCCCTAAAGGCCCATGTAAGACAAGCTTGGTCACATACCAAACCCATGCACAGTGGAAGGGAGGGGTGGATCTGAGTTCCAGATAGTGTTTGGCTCTCAGTCGTGCATCCTGACCCCGGCTACCAGTCTGGGAAACAGCCAGGAAAGGGGGCTCTGGGCAAAACACGGAAACATTTGGCTGATAGCTCTACAATATTGAAGCCCAAGCAGCATTCCTTTGTTGTTCGTAAGACAGAGTAAGATACAAAAGGAGGTGGGATTTTATAGGGAAGACTCCATGCTTGGAGAAGTGCAGAGGACAGCAGTCTTTGGTCCTGTGCGTCAGTTGTGGTACACAGTGGGAGATGGTAGTTCCCAGGGCAAGGCTCAGGGGGACCTTGAGGCCCTGATGCCTAGGGCATCATTGGAGCCAAAGCTTCAGAGGAAAAAAAAAAAAAAAAAAAAAATGGAAGCCATCATCCAGGCGCTAGGCCATTCTTAACATGATTCTCCTGGGGGCGCCTGGGTGGCTCAGGCAGTTGAGCATCTGACTTCGGCCCAGGTCACGATCTCGCGGTTCGTGAGTTCGAGCCCCGCGTCGGGCTCTGTGCCGACAGCTCGGAGCCTGGACCCTGCTTTGGATTCTGTGTCTCTTTCTCTCTCTGCCCCTCTCCTGTTTGTGCTTTGTCTCTCAAAAATAAATAAATGTGAAAAGAAAATTTAAAAAAAAGACAACACTATTCTCCCAGAACATCCGGAAATAATTGATAGTTGGGGGGGGGGGGGGATTTTTAAGAGATGAACAGCTTCAGTTACTGGCAAAGTTTGGGCAAGAGTCAGCAAAATATGACATATATAGGTGTTGAATTTAAATTCCATTGGCTTGTTGGGTGAAATTAAGAACTTGTAACGAAGGCCAAAAGAAATCAAGTCCCCAAGAAATCAATGAGGCAGCATATTAAGAGAAGGACAGAACAGATGCTTTGTAAACTCGTGTCTGCCCTAATAGATATTGCCTGGCTTATCTTCTTCTAATTAAAAGTTACTGTATTAACTGTAACTTAATAAGAAATTGTTATTTCGGCTGCAGGCGTAACCTGCGATGTCCTGCGCTTCTAACTCTCCTCTTGCTTTGATCTTGCTTTACTCGTTCCCTTTCTGTAGCGTTTCCTGGACCCTTCTCCCCTGATGCCTTAAAAAAATGCATTTTCTTATTTGTCTCCGCCCCACGAAAGAAAAATGGGATTTCAGGGTTGAATGCATGTGGGTGTTGGTCCTTCCAACTCGCCCCATGTTGACAATCCACTCCTAGGCGGCTTCTTGTCTCATCGGGGCCAGAAGGGCTGATACAGAGAATGACATTCTTTCCAGCAAAGGCCCTCGCCCCTCACTCTGAGAAGACACACAGTGGATCGATTCTGAAAAGCATCTGATGGGCTTTGATTCTCCTCCAGGAGTGATGAACATTTGGAATATCGAAGAGCAAGCTAAGTCTAAGATGCGAGGCACCGAGACGCTTGCATTTGGAACTTGGTAAAATCAGGATCGGGTGGCTTGGACGTGTGGCTCAGGGCACGGCATGCACAGGTGGTTGGGAACAGGGTTTGTATCTGTGTCATATTTTAGCCCAACAGGTGATCTCTGTGGAGAAGCTGTGCAGTCATGATAAAGAGGGGGTGAGGTAAACACCATCTACAGACACATTTGAGGCTCAAATGAGAGCTTAATGCAGGGAGAGTTCTTGCAACATCAGAATGTAAATAATTTACTTTACTCATTCGTTCAGCAGGGAGAGGGGAGGGAAGATTAATGGGCAGTTTAAAAGAAAGTCCAGTTAAAACCTTGGCCGCCCTAAAGCCATAGAAGCAAGAGCCAGTTTAATCTAAACAAAAGAGGCAGCTCCCCCATTTGGGCAGGGCTGGGAGACCACACAGTGGCTGAGCATCAACCATCAGCAGGGTCCCGCTCTTTATAGACCATTTGTTTCCATTTGTAGTGAAAAAGGAGATACTCTTGTAGAGGTTAAGTCAGCCAGTTATTTGTTATAAACTTGCAGAAAGGAATGGGTTTGAAACAAGTCTTAAGTGTTTCAGTGACAAACATTTAACGTCGCCTCCGAGATTTATGGCACTTCTGTTCACCCTTTGAAAGCTTTTAGTCCAGTGGCAAAGGTGACTGGGGGCTTGTCCAGCAGAAAGGAGGTTCTTTCTGTCGGTGTCTTATCATTTGAGCGCTGGCTGGAGAACATTCCAGAGTTTCACTAATGAGCGGTCGCCCTTTCTGCTCACACCGTCGTCTGCCTTGCAAGTATGATTGTCTTTGGAGAGCAATGCAAACATTGAAGGGCTCTGGCATCTGGAAGCCCACACCTCCCCAGCTGTGATGCAGGGAGGAGGGAGGAGGACAGGCAGAGCTGACTCCAGGCCACCCCTGCAGCCACAGGACCACAGAGCAAGGAGGCCCAGGTGCCACATACCTGCTGTTGGCCACTGCTATGCTGTCGGGAGCACCTGCGGTTGTTGGGATCCCAGCCCTAGAATAATCCATAGGGTGAAGCCTCATCATGCAGTGGCCAAGGCCTCACTCCCTTTTTCGAATCCCAATTTTGGTGAAAACAGCCCCCACTGGCTCGATGACAGTCAGATTAGGCTTCCTGAAGGCACGTGCTGGCTGCTTCTGACAGGTTACTGCTTCCTGATTTGCCATATTGAGAGTTTCTCTGCTGCTGTTGGCCGTTGTGGAGCCATAGCTATCTGCTACCACCTGGCCTTGGCGGGGGGGGGGGGGGGGGTACGGGGAGAGCCATGGGCTGTCCCTCCTAATTCTACAAGGACAGGATTGTATGTCTGATCGAGGCTCATTAGGACTTACAGTGACTCCACGATGCAACCCGGGCCGGTTCTGAGGGGTCTTCACGGAGCTCTATCCTTGCTGGGTCCCAGCTTGCTCCGTGTCATAAGAGGAACAGTCAGCATTTATTGGGTGCTTATAAGGCACCAAGCACTATTCTAAGCCTTTGGTGGGTACTATCGCATTGATCGTCACAACTGCCCAATGAGATCTGTTTTATAGATGAGGAAACTAAGGCACAGAGAGATTCGTAACCTGCTCAAGGCCACAGAGCCAGCAAATGCAGACTAGAATCCAAATCCAGGCTGCCACACTCCAGAGCCCCTTAATCGTGCACTCTCTACTCTTTCCTTGCCCACCAGGAAGCTCCATGCGACTCCACATTTTCAGTTCAGGCCCCACTGCTAAAATGCCCCCAAAGGGACAAGGACATTCCCCTGAAACCAGCCTGAGGTCCACTGACAATGTCTTCTTTTCTTACCCCAGGACTGATCTTTCAAAAGACAATGGTTAGCCCGTTTCTTTTCTTTCTTTCTTTCTTTTTTTAATGTTTATTTTTAAGAGACAGAGAACACGAGCTGGGGAGGGGCAGAGAGAGAGAGAGAGAGAGAGACACAGAGTCCGAAGCAGTCTCCGGGCTCCGAGCTGTCAGCACAGAGCCCATCGCGGAGCTCGAACCCACGAACCGTGAGATCATGGCCTGAGCCGAAGTCGGACACTTAACCGACTGAGGCACCCCTGCCCATTTCTTTTGGAAGAAGCTGGGACATGCAGAGGCTGTCTCCCAAAGGCAGCACTCTCTTGAAGGCACCATGGGATGATGTAGGTATATTTTCCAAGGTCTGGGATATACAGTCAGCACATGCCACAGTCACCTCTGTTTCTTTCCCAAATCTCCTTTTTTTTTTAAAGGGGGCTCTGGGCTCATTTTGCCTTGAACAGCTAAGTAAACAAGAACACGTATGATTCTGTAAGAATTAGCCACACTGTGGACATACAAGGGAGTCTCAATTCCTACATAAGAAAGAAACTTTTCTCTAAATCGGTGGTTCTGGACACTGGCAATAAAAAACACTGCTGGAAAGAACACAAGCTAAGACATCTGCGTTATAAAACATAAAATCTCGATAGGTGATTCTAGTATGCAATTCTGGTCGCAAACCACTGACCAAAGGGAAAGTGTAGCAAAGACACAGACAGACCCGCTGAAAGGTTTACTGTATTTATCTTACCAAACAGAACATGTAATTATAGACTAAGCATAAGCGGTCTGGTGAGTTCACAGCGCTCGGGTCTTATACGACAAGGTTGTGTGTGTGTGTGTGTGTGTGTGTGTGTGTGTGATTGAGGGAGGGGTGGGGAGAGAGAGAGAGAGAGAGAGACAGACAGAAAGAGACAGAGACAGACGCAAAGAGAGAATGTGATGTATTTGCTTTGCACTCGCTAACTACAAGGTCCTGTCCAAGGAACAATCCTATAAAGTCTTGGGTGGCATAAAATTCTCTTACTGTTTTTATTTTCTCATAGTAAATATTAACTTTCATTTATCTGAAGAAAGAGAAGATGGAGTGAATCTGCAGAAATCGTCACCACACAAATTCTAGACCTTAATAAATTCCTCCAAGGTCAGGCAAGAAGATTTCCACGGTCAAAGAGTGGAGGGGTGCCGGGGTGGCTCAGTCGGTTCAGCGTCCGACTTCAGCTCAGGTCATGATCTCACGGTTCATTGGGTTCGAGCCCCTCGTCGGGCTCTGTGCTGACAGCTCGGAGCCTGGAGCCTGCTTCGAATTGTCTCCCTCCCTCTGCCCCTCCCCTGCTCATGCTCTGTCTCTCTCTCAAAAATAAATAAAATATTTTAAAAAAAAAGAGTAGTGTAGTTTCTTCCCCTCCACAATGGCTCAACAGTGGCATGCTACTTGAATTCTTTACTTGTTTTAATGATTGAAAATTAACTTGGCAAGATATAGTCATGCTTTCTTTCCCTCAGAACTTTTCAGATACCGTTTCATGGTCTTCTGGCATTGAACTCTATTGTGGTGAAATCTGAGGCTAGCCCGACTTTTTCTCTTGCGCTAAATTACAATTTCTTGTTATCAGGGCTGAAGGCTCTCTCTCCCTATCCTCAAAGTTAAATAATTAATTGGGGTTATGTCATGATGCCAACACTTTCTTTCCTTTTAACTATTATTTTTTTCTTTTTTGAGAAAGAGCGAGCATGCATGGTGAGTGGGGGAGGGGCAGAGGGAGAGGGAGAGGGAGAGAGAGAACCCCAAGCAGGCTCCCCGGGAGCTCCCTGACTTGGGTGGGGCTCAATTCCCTGACCGTGAGATCATGACCTGAGCCAAAATCAAGAGTCCGATGCTTAACTGACTGAACCACCTGGGTGCCCCATTGATGCGAACACTGTTAGTTCTCTGTATATCCCATATGCATTCAATTGGTAGATTCAGTTATTTTCTTAGGGACATTTCTTTTCTCCATTGTATCTCTGAATACTTTTTCCTTCCCACTCTTTGGTTCCTTAGTTGTAGGAACACCAAGTAGCTTTATGTTGGATCTTCTTTGTCTCCTATGTTAATCACCCACTCTAGTTGCTTTAATTTCCTTGTCTTTTCCATTCATTGAGCATACCAGATGTCCTTCCCCCATGTCATCAATATAGTATTTAACCTTATCTACTATATTTCTTGCTTTTTCTAAAATGCTGTTAGACCCCAAATAGCATTGTTATGATCCATCATTTGGTTTCTTTGATCGCCTTTTTCGTCTGAACCTTTTATTTTATCATCTTGTGTCTCAATTATAGTTTTATTGAATTTGTATTCTGTAGGTCAATACACTTGGGTTCCTTGGGTGATGCTTTTCTCCAGACTGATCTCTTTGCCTGCTTTTTGTGCTGTTTTTGTTGTTGTCGATCATTTTTAAATTCCATCTGTTTTATCACCTGTTTGAAGTTATATACAGAATTAACATGTCATTTCCTTATATCTTGTCCATGTTTGTTTGGGGTTAATGTTCCCCCTTCTTCCCCTTTGAACTACATTTTGAGGGCTGTATTTGTTTTCATTTCCTTTTCTATGGGCTGCTTGTTGAGTAAGGGAGAAATGAAGAAGTCAGATGGGGAGAACTTCAACCCTTGTAGGGTACTTCCACATTCCTCGGTTTCTTGAAATCTCATCAAAATCTGTCCCAGGGCATGCTCCACCCACTGGGTTTCGATTTTTCATTTCATCTCAGACACAACTTGGACGATGGCACGCTTTTTAAAAAAAATTTTGTGAGCTTATTTATGTATTTTGAGAGAGAGTGCAAGTAGGGGACGGGCAGAGAGAGAGGGAGAGAGAGAGAGAATCCCAAGCAGCCTCCACGCTGTCAGCACAGAGCCCGATGTGGAGCTTAATCCAACAAACCGTGAGATCATGACCTGAGCTGGAACCAGGAGTCAGATGCTCAGCCAAATGAACCACCCAGGCGCCCTGGAAGATGGCTGGCTTTAATGGCCTTTTTAAAATTTCCAGTGAGAGTTGTTAAGATATAAATTTACAGTTTGTGAAACACTGTGATAAGCATATTACATATTTTTTTCATTAAATCTTCATGACAAGTCATTCAAATAGATGCTATTGCATGTTTGTAAATGAGGAAACTGAGGCTCATTCGACTATTTGTCCTTACTGATCTATTTCTGTTCTCTTGTCACAGTATTTAAATTTTATGTATATAAACATATTAATATATTACATTAAAAAACTTTTGAAAGTTCATTTATTTTTGAGAGACAGAGCATGAGCAGGGGAGGGGCAGAGAGAGAGGGAGACACAGAATCCGAAGCAGGTTCCAAGCTCCGAGCTGTCAGCACAGAGCCTGATGTGGGGCTCGAACCCAGGAACCATGAGATCATGACCTGAGCCAAAGTCAGACGTTTAACCGACTGAGCCACCCAGGCACCCCTTAATATATTACATTTTATATAAAATATAATGTAAAATATAATGTAATAACATGCTATAATTATATATATATATAACACTATATACTAAACACAAATGTATGATAAGGATACAAAGTAATATATAGTATGGTCATCTCCTCCTTCCTCTGTTAGGTTTTTTTTGTTGTTGTTGGAGGGTCTGTATTAGTGTTTTTATATTTTTGGAATGAATTTTAGAATCATTGATGTGTCAAAAATTGTTTGCCATTTGTAATGGAATTGCATTAGCTTACAGGATAATTTGAGAATGAACATATTTTCAAAGCTGAGTATTCCAATCAAGCATACTCCTCCATTTATTCTCCTAACCATATATCTTGTGAACTAATCTTGAAATTCCTAAGTATTTTTTATCTGTTGCTGTGGTGGATATTTACATGTTAACCCTCTCCCTATTCTAATTATTTTATTGTCCTTATATAGAAACACTGATATACATATTTTAAATGTTTATTTATTTATTTTGAGAAATAGAGAGCTAGCAGGAGAGGGGCAGAAAGAGAGAGAGAGAGAGAGAGAGAGAGAGAGAGAGAGAGAGAGAGAGAGAATCCCAAGCAGGCCCCGTGCTGTGAGCACAGAACTTGACATGAGGCTTGATCCCACGAACTGAGATCATGACCTGAGCCAAAGTCAAGAGTCAAATGCTTAACCTACTGAGCCACCCAGGTGCCCCAAGAAACACTAATCAATTTTTTAGCTTAATATTCTAATATTAGCTTAATATTCTAATATTCTAATAATTACTCATGTCCTTTTCTTGAGTGTTCCATGATTAGAAAAAAATCCTATTGTTTCTAAAATTCTGGGTATTCCTTTTCAAAATGTACAATTCTTTCTTCTTTTTCTTTTTATGCTTTTCTCCTTTCCCTTCCCCTCCTCCTCTTCTTCCTCCTCCTCCTCCCCCTCTTTCTTCCTCCTTCTTCTTCTCCTTCTCTTCCTCCTCTTCTCCTTCTCTTCCTCCTCCTTCTCCTCCTCCTCCTTCTTCCTTTGGCTTTGATTGTGTTGGCTACCTCTTCCAGAACAATCTTCTGTTGCTCCATCAGTCAGCTTGTCATCTCAAACTCAGTGGCTTAAAGCAGCCGTCACCCAGCCACTTGCACAAACTCCCAAGTTGCTCTGCAGATTAGCAAGTGTTGATTGCCCTAAACTGGGATAGGCTGACTCTGCTCCAGGCTGAGGTTAGATTTGGGTGGGGAATTTGATTTGCTCTTGATTTATTTTGTGTTTATGTTCAGAAGTGTCTCCCTCAGCTTTTTGGTGTAAATACCGATGTTTAAGCCAGCATGAGTCTTCTGTTATTCGGAAGCCAAAGCACCTGGATTGACTTGTGCCAGGAGATGCACCACTAGACGCATATAAACACTGCCCAGGGGGCGCCTGGGTGGCTCAGTCGGTTAAGCGGCCGACTTCGGCTCAGGTCATGATCTCACAGTCCGTGAGTTCGAGCCCCGCGTCGGGCTCTGTGCTGACCGCTCAGAGCCTGGAGCCTGTTTCAGATTCTGTATCTCCCTCTCTCTGACCCTCCCCCGTTCATGCTCTGTCTCTCTGTCTCAAAAATAAATAAACGCTAAAAATAAAAAATAAATAAATAAATAAATAAATAAATAAATAAATAAATAAAACACTGCCCAGAAATCCCACGTAGACCCCCAGCAGCCCCTTGTTGCCGCTTCCGTGATTTTTTCTCAGGCTCCCTCTGCTAACTTTAAGCAGTCCCTATCTCCTTCCTTTCCTCAGAGGGCTGTGTGTCCTCTAGTCCAGTGTTTCTCACACTTCAACGTGCATTCTGATCACCCAGAAGTGGTTTCCGATTCAGGAGGGCCAGGGTGGGGCCTGAGATTTTGCATTTATCACAAGCTGTTAGGCGATTCTGGTTTACAGACTCTACTTTGAAGAGCAAAGCTTTACACTACAACAACGGGATAATTTCTACTCACCTTTCAAAAAATAGTTACGCACTGTTAACGTGTAGGGGACAGAAGAGGGTAAGAAGATGTGGGCTGGGTCAAGATTCTATCACCGTGCCTCTTCTCAGCTTTAATTTTAACACACTGGAACGTTGGAAAAATCAAAGGTGTGTCAGAAGGGGTGTGAACAAACTGCTCATCAAGCACTCAAATGAAAGGTTGTTGTTCATTCTCTGTGATTAATAAGGATGACTGTCAGTATTTCCCAGGAAATTTATTGTCTGCAAAACTTCTGCATGAGTAAGTAGCTAGAAAGTTAGGACTAAAAAGAGAGAATTGACGTAACATTCCTACCACTGTGCCTGGTATGCGCATAGTAGTAGATGTTAGCTATTGTTAGCTACTGTCATTTTTATTAGATGTTTATTAAATTTTGTAAGACTGGGTAAGGGCAAAGCTGCGCTTTCCAGAAGAGTCTTACAGAGGGACTGCCACTTTATTCTCTTCATTACTCCCATTTGGTGTTGTGTGTTTGTCCTCTTAATGGTTGACCACGTCACAAGAAAGGAAGATACGGAATGAAAAGGATGACTGTCGATCTGAGAAACTTACTATTTGCATCAGTTAGTATTCTTTAAGCTGAAAAAAACAATGCCCCCCTCACCCCCACCTCATCCCTGACTATTGAATTTGTTTTAAGTAACAGGGAAAATTTATTATGTCACCTGACAAAAAGATCAGTTAATTCAGTTACTGGATGGGTTTTCCATCTCTCCTACTCTTCTTTTTTGTTGTGTTGGTTGTGACCTCATCGTGGCATGATAGCTTCAGCAATGCCACGGATGTCTTATCCAGACAAGTCAATGTCGAGGGGAGAGAGTCTCCTTCTCTGCATTCCTCCATTTTGGATGAGGAAATCATTCACAAAAGACCCTCCCCCCCCAAAGACTTCCTCTTCTCTCATACTGGTCAGAACTGAATCACATGCCCCCTTTTTAAGCTAACTCCCCTGGCAAACAGAATGGGATCACCAGTCTTGTCTATACGGTCGTTTCAGAAATTCTCTGTCATGTGGTGTCACGTGGGGAAGGGTGGAGACCAGAACACAAAGTCAAGCATATAAGAAGGAGGGATGAGCTTCGGGGCACAGACAGAGCCAGGTAGAATTCTAAATATGAAGGGAGCTTATCAAATCTTTATAGTGGCAAACACCTCTGAATTTCCACCTAGGACAGGAGTCCTTCTGTGATGCTGCCATCTCCAATATTTGTCATCTTCTGTTTAAATTTTTACTGACGGGAGATTAATTATTTTGAAAATTTTTGACCTCTTCTCCCATTATGGCCCCTTACCCACACCCTCAGCCAGTCGTTAAAGGGGCTTTTACACCAGGAGTACCAAGCCCTTGTAAAGATGCGTTGCTCTTAGCTTCTGATGGTGGTGAGGATGCCCAGCTTGTGTGTGTGTGTGGGGGGGGGATGTTTAGATGGGGGGTGAGCACCTTCTCAAAGCCTCAGCTGTGCTCTCCTCTCTGTGCATCTCTGTGTCGGACCGCTGTGACTCAAACTCTCATTGAAATCGCTGACCTCCCTTTCACACCACTTCCCCTGATGTTTTATCACCATACTCTTACAGATGCCATGCCCACCTGAAGCCTCAAAGTTGTTGAAAATGGGCCACTTTAAAAGACTCATCTCTCTTCTCACTTTGCTTTTCACTGCCACCAGAAAACACCTCCCATCCGTCACAACGACCAAATGCCACCGTATTCAACCCTTTCAGATGGATGGGAAAGTTTCAGGGTCTTGCGACACCAGATTTAGGAGTCAGTAAGAATAGGACCCATTCACTCTGAACTCTGAGTAAATCAATTGACCCTCCATAGTTACTAATCCTTAGATATGTACACATCTAGAGAGATTTAAGTCCCGACCTACTTGCTTCCAGAGTAGTTCATGGAAAATTCACACATTTATTCTCTTGCTCTAACAGCCTTCTTGGACGCTTCAGAGCTTCCAAGATGGAGGAGAAATAGCAATGGTATTAACCTCACTGCCGTGTGCTCTCACCTTTGAAAACAGACATTTTTCAGAAGGGCAGCATTAAAAGCTCAGCCTCCCGATGAAGTTAGGTTTCCCGTAATTATGTCCATCATTAAAAAAAAAAGTTGCAAAGAAATTTTATCATTTCAGGAAACTTCTGCTAAAAATGTTGTGCTGTTATGCTTTGGAACCCTTGCTGGGCTTTGCTTTTTTGCATCATTGCCTCTCTGTAAAGACCACGGCTCCATGAAGGTCAAGGGAAGAGGGGGTGTCTCTGTGTTTTGCACACTAACCTTGGCTGGCGATGCTTTATGGAAATGAGATTACCAGTGTGTGTAGCTCGTGTGGCCTTGTTCAAGGGAAGCTCATTGACTGTCTGTGCTGCGGGGAGGGCAAAAGACCCTGTGGGCTTCCTGCTGCCTGAACAACCATCCATCATGGGAACTGCGCAGGTCTCCAGAGTCTTTGCAACCACAGAGAAGCTACAGATACCTGTCTTTCTAACAGTGTTTATTGTTTCAAGCTACTGTTGTCATGTCCACTAAACAAAGGCTTCTCACCCCAACTTCCCAATGATGATAAGCAAAAGCTGGGTGACATGGTTTCATGGGGACGGGGTACATTTCTCCTTCAAATAAACCCTAAATCAAACTCTACACTCAAATTTTAATGTCCATCCAGATTCCCTGGGAAGCTTGCTAGAAAGGCAGAACAGAGAGGCTCCTCTCTGGATAATTTGATTCAGAAGGTTTGCACGGAGTTCTGAATCTGAATTTTAAACTTAAAATACCAGCAGGTGAATCTGAGGGGGCTGCAAAGACGAGCCACTTTGAGCAAAACTGCCCTAAGTCATGGGCTTGAGGACCAGCATCAGTATTAAGAGCTCCTATCTATTACAGCGTCTTGGAGCAGGTATTTGTATACATGAACACTGATGTTCACCTGCCTTACAAGTTTGGTGGCCCCGTTCACAGAAGAGGGAAGCAAGGCGTCCAGAGGTTAGGGCATTTGCTCAAGGGCTCCCTGCCAACACTGGCCTGCTCCTGGGCATGAACTTGAGTCTACCTTATTCCACAGCCCGTGCTCTTGGCTCTCCCAACCACTGCCCACTTAGGTCCCAAACTGGACCCAAAGATGAATGAGACAGCGTTCATTTCAAGAACTCATTCTAGTGACTTTTGAGGGCTCGTTTCTGCCTTCAGATGTGGAAAGCAGCTTGCCCAGTGACAGGCAGGGCCAGAACTGGGAAATAAAACCACCTGGACTTTTTCACCTGTGCCAGGATGATAAGTTGAGTACGTTGCCTGTTTGGTTTATAGGCTGCCTTGCTAGCTTTGAAGGACCTCCCAAATGGTTTAGACCATGAGGCATCTAGATGGTGCTACGTTCTTTTCCAAGCAGTGGGTCTGCTTGTGATGATGTTAAACTCCTCAGTGCGTACCTAATGCATGGTATTGTGTACTGGACCAAATAAGATGATTGACCTGGAAGCACTTTGAAAAAATAAAATCACTGTGCAAACGAATTGTGGAAGTGGAATCAGAGGTCCTGTCAAACTAGCCTGACCAAAGCTGTGCTTTGAACCTCCCAGTGACCATTTCCTGAATACCTACTGTAGGCCAGGCACAGCACCGAGACTTCTTCACCTATCTTACCATGTGTGTCTGTCTTTTTAATTTAATTAATTTACTTATTTTGAGAGAGAGAGAGAGAGAGGGAGTGCAGGGGAGGGGCATAGAGAGATGGAGAGAGAGAGAGAGAGAGAGAGAGAGAGAGAGAGAGAGAATCCCAAGCAGGCTCCACACTGTCTACATGGAGCCCGATGCAGGGCTTGAACTCATGAACCCTGAGATCATGACCTGAGCCGAAATCAAGAGTTGGGCGCGTAACCAACTGAGCCCTCCCAGGTGCCCAACTATGTGTGCCTTTACAATAATTCTCAGCATTTTATAGAAGAGGAAACTGAGGCTCAGAACAGACACATGGCTAGTACGTGTTGGTGATGAGGGCTGAGCCCAAGTCCTGAGCCTTTGTGTTTTTAAACACTGTACGCCTTTGGCTCATTTCACTTAATATATTTATTTTCAAGATGGAGGGGCCCTTTGAGATGATGGAGTTCAACCTTATTCCATGGTAGAAATCGGCTCTATATCATCCTCTGAACAGTAATTGCCTTCTCCTTGCACACCTTCAGAAGTGGGCGCTCTACACCTTACAGGTGACCTTCAGCTTCCCTCTTGCTTGCAGGGTCAAGTACAACCTTCCCAGGCATCCGTATCTTGCCCCCACTTAACCTTCCAAGTCTATTCCCCCCATTCTTTAGAGACACATTAGTCCACTTCTGTCTGCTAGGTTGGCTACATGCATCCCCAATTTCTGCTATTGGGTAAACCCTCATGGGGGCACCCCCTTTCTTCTCTCTGCGTGTCTGAGTCTACTCATCCTCAAGTCCAGTATCAAGACTTTGCCTCGGGCAAAGGGGCCACTACCTTGGGCTTTACATTTTACACTAGAAGTTGGCAAATTGCAGCCCATGGGCCAGGTCTGACCCCTATCTTGTTTGTCTTTTTTAAGTAAAGTTTTATTGAAACACGACTACACTCATTAATTTACGTATTATCTGTGGCTCCTATGGTACTACGGTGGCAGAGTTGAGTCGTTTGTGAAAGAGGCTATCTGGCTCATGAAACCTAAAATATTTACCATTTGGGCCATTGCAGAAAAAAAAAATTGCCAGTCTGTGCTTCTGAAGACCCCACATATGACAAACTTTCACACACAAAAAATGAATTTATTAATAAGCAAGTGGGTCCCTCTTAGCCCAGGCAAATTGCTTGACCGTAACTCTAAGCATCTGCTTTCAGGACCAAGGATGTTCAGACCCCAGAGAAATGCTTCTCTCCATCCCTTCATCTCGAGTTCTGTAAATGGATGTGTCTAAATGCCGTGGAGGCCTTTGGCTTGTGCTGCAGCCAACAACGCTTTCCAGTGCGGGGAGAATTTGAGCATTAGGAATGCCAAGGCGAAAGAGAAGACTAATTAATCTGTCAAAATCTTTGTCTAATCTATAGCGTCAATGACATGAATTATCTGTCATAAAGTGTAATTTCTCCGTAGTATTCAGCACACTCTTGTTTGTTTTGCATTGTTTTGGAATAGTCATCGATTAGTGTGGTCTTTCTGATAGTTGCACATGGTGACTGAGGAATATTTTGCTATATTAAACAATTCCTATCATCCTCGTCTAGACCAAACATGAGTGAAGTATGATACTGATTCTTTACATAAACATAAAAGTTACACATATTCATATATTCTCATTTTTGGCTATTATGACTTTGTTAAATTAACATTTGTTAAGTAGAGCACAGGGTGCTAGATGGTGAGCTGAGGTTCAACAAAAGACCACAAGAGAAATTGAAATAGAGAAGAAATTGAATAGGAAATACACATATGCCTTGAGGGGCCACACGGGGAGGTCAAGGCAGGTGTAGACAGAGAGGCAGGACCTGGGGTACATCCCCTTATTAGGGTCTGTGGGTGGAGTGCTTTGGGATGCCCAAGCTAAGTCCAGATTGGTCAGTTCAAACCAAAGAGAGAAGGGTTTGTGTAAGCTCCATGGGAGTCTTATCTAAGGTGTGTACAAGAGGAAGGCCTTCGGAGATGGGGTAGACCAGTGTTGTTAGGGGAGTCCTATCTGGAACTTAGATTTACCTGTGACTCTGTGGGCTGCTATCTAGGGCACAAATTGTAGTTGTGGGGCTAGTGGCAGTTTAAAGTCCCTGCTGCCATGTGGCCACAAAAAAGGGTGCAGAGGCAATACCATGGAGTAGCTTAGCTGAACTCTTGACATGGACCCTGCACATATTATGGTGGAGGAGGGCAAGGGAAGGGTCAAGGGTTTCTGGTGTGATCACTTAGGTAGTTGAGGCAACAGCTAGTTTGGAATATGTTGCTTTTGAAGAGCTTTTGAGAATCCGGGTAGAAGATGTAAAGGAAATGTTTATGTTGTTGTTGTTGTTGTTGTTGTTGTTGTTGTTGTTGTTGTTTTGAGAGAGGGAGGGGAGGGGCAGAGAGAGAGGAAGACACAGGATCCAAAGCAGGCTCCCGCTGACAGCACAAAGCCTGATGTGGGGCTTGCATTCACGAACCTTGAGATCATGACTGAAAATGGGACGAAGAGAGGGTTTTTATTTTTAAGGATAAGAGGGACTTGGACATGCGTAAATGCCAATGGAAAGGTTCCACCACGAAGAGAGAGATTGATGATAAGGAAATTACAGATGCATTCGAAGCTCAGGTGACCCATAGGTTTGCAGTCTCACCCCACAAAATTACTCTGTTGAGTTGTTGGCACGTCACGTGGGCTTAGGAAGCAGTGTGACCATTTTGCCGTGAAACCCTGAGAAATCCACACTCTATGAGTCCTCACACTCTCTTACCCAACTGTCTGCCCAGCATTTGGTCTTTGACTCAGTTGCATGCAGAGGACGCTTTTGTTATTTATCCTTTCAGAAGATGAATTGCATTTAATGTAGATCTCATTTTAGATCCAGAGCCTGTAATGCTATCAGCCAGCTAGATAGAAATAGCTTGTTGCTCTCTTGGTTGATTGGAGTCTTAACAGCAGGATTTCATGTTTCTCAAATGGATTCTATCCTGCATGGATCTCTGACATGTTCTCCATCACTGTTTTACTCGATTAAAAATGTTGCATTCCACAAAGAAATGGCATTTAGGACACAGGAGTCTCTGAGTGGCAGAGTTTTCAGAATAAAAGCTGTCATTGCAGGATGAAATTTAGAATCTTAGAGATGGCACCAAGCTGGGAAATTTACATACGATCACGAAGCAGGACTGACTGTCTGGGATAATTGAAAACCCTAGTAATACCATGAGTTGTCCTAGGGAGTGATGTTAGGAGATGTAATAAACATTTTTCAAATCTGAGAGCTTTTATTTTCCATCTAGTTACTATACAAAGAGTCTGTCAGCCTCATAACTAAATATTTTTCTTGACGTGCTTTAGTCCCCCAAATTCTGGTCACCATTATTGTTGCCTTTTGGAGTCATTGGTGTGCTAAATGCTTCATACAGATTCCCTTGTCTTATTACCTTCATCACAGTCTTGAGAGGTCATATTGTTTTTATTCAGTAAAGGGGGAAACTGAGGCTCAGAGAGGTCCATTGTTTCCCTAAGTGTCACATACATTGTGTGTAAGTGGCACAGTTTGGACATAAAGTCAGGCAGGATGACTAGAGCCATCATGTTTAACTTCCTTATTTCTCCAAATAGAGATGAAGGGCATTTCATTTCTGCTCTCAGAGACCTTCACATCTTATTGGAAGTATATGATATGTATCTACATAACTTTTCCATAAGACAGGACTGATTAAGTATAATAAGAGGTGCTTTGGAGTTTAGGATAGTGAGAAGTTGCTCCAGTGGTTGGAGGGGGGGGGAGGGTTGTGTTATCAAGGCTGGTTAGACATCAATCTTCAGAGCTAATGGATTGGTGGAATTGTGATTGACAGGTAGGAGTGAAGGATAGTCAAGGTGGAAGGAATGGCAGGGGCAAAAGCAAAGTCAGGACAGAGACACTGGGGAGCAACGGGCAGTCCAGTTTAACTGACGTTTGAATGTGGAATAACACTGAAAAGATCCATCCAGGTCAGAGCATGGAGGTTTCTAAATGGCAGGATGATTATATTCTCTCCATACATTCTGGAAATGTTATAAAGGCTGGAGCTGAGTTGGATAAAGAGTTGACTTTCCTGGGAAAGCCAATTCAGCCTCGACCATCCAAGGGAAAGATAGTGAATTCGGGCATTATTACTAGGAAATAACAGTACTAAAAAAAGTTTGACCATTCTCCTTTCATCATGCAATCAGTAATGAAGTCCTGACCTTTCTCTGGTACAGTGACTTTTAACACTGGCTATATATTAGAACCACTGGGGGAAATGTTAAACTCCTAAATTGGAGTGGCATTCTAGACTAATTAAATAAAATCTCTGGGGGGTGGGAAACAAGCATTGGTATATTTTAAAGCTTCCTAGGTAACTCCAATATATGCTGAGGCTGAGTTCTACTATGGTGGCAGGCCCCTCACTTGTTAAGGGAGTAACAGGTGGGGCTGGTAACTACAATGCTAGTTGTGCTGGTAACAGAAAATGGAACATGGGGAAGAAGGACTGATTTAGGAAAAGGTGAGGAGACACATTTGTTGTTAAATATATTGAAATCAGAAGATCCAAGTGGAGATTGTGTGTTCCTCAAAGGTGGACTCCCTCTGTCACTGTGGTGTCATCTCTAGGTACTGTTCCCTGAAAATAGCAGGTACAGACTAAACACTGCACTCAGGAAGTCCAGCGGGTATTTGGAGCGATGATTTTGTGAGGTAAGCTGGAATTGTGAAGATTCGGATGTTTGAGTTATGTGTGCATAGGCAGTAGTGTAAATCATCTAGGTTAAGAGAAGAGAAAAAAAGGTAGATGGTGCAATATGGTGGCACGCCAATATAAAGGAAAATCAACAAGGGGAGAGAGTTACAGATGGAGAAAAACAAAATAATGCAAAGCCAAGAAGATGGAAAAGGAGTTTATACAGTCACCTATATGAAATGTTGCAGGAAGGTGAAAGAAGAATAGAAGAAGAAGGAGGAGGAGGAGGAGGAGGAAGTGGAGGAGAAGGAGGAGAAGAAGGAGCAGAAGAAGAAGAGGCCACCGCCACTCTTTTCTAAGGAAGAACAAAATCCAAAGATTTCAGTGAATACAGTATAGACAGAAGTGTGGTTTTTTTTAACGTTTATTTATTATTGAGAGACAGAGAGAGACAGAGCATGAGCAGGGGAGGGGCAGAGAGAGGAGGAGACACAGAATCCGAAGCAGGTTCCAGGCTCTGAACTGTCAGCGCAGAGCCCGACGTGAGGCTTAGACTCACAAACCGCGAGGTCGTGACCTGAGCCAAAGCCGGACGCTCGACCGACTGAGTCATCCAGGTGCCCCGACAGAAGTGTTATTTTTAAATCATACAGAGTATTGTTCATTGTAGAAAAAAAAAAAAACTAAAAATTGTAATAACCAAAACAAACAAAATCCAGTCATCCACAACCCACCCCTCAAAGATAAACACTTATTATTTATAAATTGTCTTCCAAATATACATTTAGGTTGTTATGTAAACAGAAATGGAACATTATTTATAGAGTAACATGGAATCTGTTGATTTTAGAAAACAGTACACCACGAATAGCTTTCCATGTCAACGAACATACGCAAATCGTAATTTACGATGACTGCAACAGGGCTATCATCATTGACGTAATCCCTTTCTTATTAGCAGTTTTTAACTTTTCGACATTTTAAATATTTTTGTTCATATGTGTGTGTACACGTGTTTGATTACTTAGGTTAAGTTTCTAGGCACAGAATTTTTACTCGAAAAATATACCTCTCGTTACTTCTTCATAGGCTCAACAATACCAGAAGTATTCCTTCTGTATCTTTGTCAGTTTATCAAGTAAAATAATGGTAGTCCAGTGGTGCATTTGTGGGCTTTGCTTTGATTCCTGATTATGCTCAGTCTTTCCACATGTATATAGGACATGTATTTCCTCTTAGGGAGAATTCTTTTCATTTCCTCTGCAGTGTTCCTATTGGGTATAATTTGGTCTTCTAGGAATACCATCCACTTGTTGCCCAGAACACCTTTTCCTTCATATCTATGGAGCAGAAGGGATGCTTGGCTCTTTCCTCATTCCAGGCCACCTTTCCTGTTTTCCAGGCTTGAAATTATGTTATCCCTTATTTTCTATTCCTTTGGACATTGCAAAAGGAACGTGGGATAGAAAGATGCCCCTGGGCAGGTTCTCTGAAAGGGGCTGAGAAAGAGAATGGCGTGAAGGGTGCTTTAATGGCGTAGCCCCTGCAAAGGGAGAGGGAAGAACCACGGTGTGCAGAGGAAGAAGGGAGGGCCTTCCTTTTCTTTTCTTTTTTTTTCTTTTTCTTTTTTAACATTTCTTCATTTTTGAGAGACAGAGAGACAGAGCACAAGCAAGGGAGGGACAGAGAGAGAAGGAGATATAGAATCTGAAGCAGGCTCCAGGCTCCGACTTGTCAGCACAGAGCCCGACACGGGGCTTGAACCCATAAACTGCGAGATCATGACCTGAGCCGATGTCAACGCTTAACCAGCTGAGTCACCCAGGCGCCCCTTGTAGCAGAAGGGGACGGATTGAAAATGTGGGGGGTAGAAGACGGGGTGACTTCAAAAGCAGATTCCAAAAGGAAGTTACCAGCTTTGCCCCTGAAAATGCGGGGGGAGGAAAAGAAAACGCATAGAGCACAGAGGAAGGAAGTTATTGGAACTTAATTTGTATCGCCTCTATCTTTTTAGGAAGAGAGTAGCCACGGATGACTATTGAGACTGATGGATAAATGGTTGGGCTTGGGGCTTGGGAGAACTCACCACAGTGAGCCTAATTTGGAATAAAGGATATTGAGTGAGCTTAACCTCCACACCTGCATTGTCTTCTGATGCCACCGACCTTGGAGGACATGTCAGACATGGTTCCTTCTTTAAGGAGTTGATAATCCAGTTAGAGAGAAAATTCATGCAAGAAAGGATAAATAGCCATCCAGGAAACATCAGCCAAATGCCATTTTGTGCTGCAGGGAAAACCTGTTCCAGCTCAAGTCAAGGATGGCTGTGAACTCAAGGAGCTGGCAAGGATTCACCAGGGAGGGTAGGCTTTGCTTGGATCCTGTGTAGGAATCAGATAATGTGGGCACACGGGACAGGTGTTCCAGGCAGGAACAGCGATTTTTGACAACCAAAGGTTCGGCCGGAGTCCTATCTGTCTCAAGGATGAGCACTGACCATTACCCATGGCAGATACCATTTCTTTCCTGCCATAAGCCTGCAAGAACCCCCAGTCATCTTGGTACGCTTGTTGAATTTTTATGGCCGTCTAATGACTCTTGAATGAGAGTTAACAGGCTTGGGCTCCGGTTCCTTTATTCCCTTAAGAATGGATGAGATTTCAGCTGCTCCAGAAAAGAGGACAGTGGGAGGTTCACACTGCATGTGGGCTGTTGGCTAACGGTGCTCATTTCCCTGCAACAATGAAACGGCGTGAAAAGGAGTCTTCGAGAGGTCCCTGGGCTGCCTGGAGACTCCCTGTGTTGTAACACAGGACTAGCTCTGGCATTCATGAATACTAAGTGAGAGCAAAGAGGCAATTTAACTTAATGAACTGAGAAAGCTTTGCAAGACTTCGAGTATTTCCCAGTCTATGCGTTACCTTAAGTGCCTACTAAAAGTAGAAGAGATTTGATGCTTTTTCTCTCTTTCTCTCTGTCTTTTTGTTTTTTATTTTTAACTCATTCCTAATTCTATCTCTGTTCCCATATAAGGGTCTTAATATAGATCCTGCCCTAACACTGCCAGACTAATCTTCCTTAATTACAACTTTTATTGCATTGTTTTCCTGCTTAAAAACCTTCAATGGCTCCCTATTTCCCCCTATAAAGTCTTCTTGATTTACAAAATGGCCATAATCTCTCTGGTTTTGCCTCACATGCTAACCGTATTCCTTTCTAAGCCCTAAAACATACCCAGTTGCCTTGACAAGTTTGCCCTAAATGAGGTATTTTAACAATGAGCCTTGGGGGGGACCTCCACAGAGCATGTACATCTAGTTGAGGGACAACCTGATAACTCAGTGATATAACGGCCATGATATATTCGTAATCTTGAATATTTCCTCCTACCTTCTCAGAGAATCTGATTACCTACCTCCCTGCGTATCCGCCGGATTTTTCCTCAATCAATGGGGCTTTGATTATGGATATCTAGTAAAGCCTCTGTTTTCCATAGGAGATTTGATCAGCCTCTGCAGAAACTAAACAGCTTGTGTTTTGTCAACATCAATTCCCAGCTTAGATTAGAATCATTAGTGGCAGAGCGAGTGCTATTTGGCAGAGCGGTGATAATTAAGGCAGCAAACAGGGACCTGCATAAATCTGCCCATATTTTGCATGGGTGATGGGATGAAGACACGTCACGGGGACTTCTGAAACAGACGATAACTGGAGATCAGGGGTCCATCCCTACCCCACACGCAGAAACCGTGTTAAAATACCCAGGGGACACACAAAAAAACCAAGGAAATGCCTCATCAGCACTGAAAATGAGGATGGAATTTCAGCAACACGTTACAAAGTTTGAAGTATCTGGGCACGCTACAGAGGAAGCGCCAAGGATAACAAAGTCTCCGTTCCCCTTGTTTAGAAAAGGCAGGTGTTGGCAGGGATGAGTGGTGAGTGGAGAAGGGTTTACCAGCACTCCGGACAAACAAAGCCCTGATGTGATGCACCGTGTCAATGTTCCTGCCGTGGCCAATTTCAGCCTACCACAGCAGACAGGGGAGAGATGCGCAGATTTGGCTCCTGCAAGGCCACCCAAGCAGCTCCATCATGCCGCTGAGTATGCTGGGAAATCAGTGTAGGTAGAGGCTTGGAATAAGCCTCTCAAGTGGATGTGGGTGTCGGGGACGAGGGGGCCAACAAGAGACGGGCATCAGCTCCTTGGAGCCCTTTTTTTTCCTGCTGGGTCCGTAGCTTATCTGTGCTAGGAAATGAAGGAACAACTCAGCCAGGGGGAAAGCTAGGGCAGACCGGGTTTTCTCTCCATCAGAGACTCTCAGCTGCCCTCTGTTTGCCAGGGCAGACACTGTGGCCTCCATAAAGGAGGAGCATAGAGAGGCCACGTAGAAGAAAGAGCTAGATTTAGAAAGATGTCCTAGTACAAAGATGCTCATGAAATAGAACGCGTGTAACGTGATAACAAAGATATGACCAGGGTCACTGTTGTCACATTAAGAGTGAGAATGGGGGGGGGGGGTGGCGCCTGGGTGGCCCAGTCGGTTAAGCATCGACTTCGGCTCAGGTCATGATCTCGCACAGTTCGTGAGTTCGAGCCCCGCGTCGGGCTCTGTGCTGACAGTGTGGAGCCTGCTTGGGATTCTCTGTCTCCCTCTCTCTGCCCCTCCCCTACTCTCTCACTCTCTCAAAAGAAATAAAATAGGGGCGCCTGGGTGGCTTGGTCGGTTAAGCGTCCGACTTCGGCTCAGGTCATGATCTCACGGTCTGTGAGTTCGAGCCCCACGTCGGGCTCTGTGCTGACAGCTCAGAGCCTGGAGCCTGTTTCGGATTCTGTGTCTCCCTCTCTCTCTGCTCCTCCCCTGTTCATGTTCTGTCTCTCTCTGTCTCAAAAAAATAAATAAACGTTAAAAAGAATTAAAAAAAAAAAAAAGAAATAAAATAAATATTTTTTTGAAAAAGATGAGAACAGGCTAAACTTCTGAGCAGAAGATAAAAGAATTTTCAGATCGAGTGAAAGGCAAATCCTAGCTGTTTGTAGTAGAGAGGCCCAAAGTAACACGGCACAAAGAGTGAAAATATTCAGTATTTCAGGAAAATGAAAAAAACAAACTCAGCGCATGATTTTACTATCACACAAAATGGAATTTAAGACTAAAAGCATTTGTGATTTGTGGGGGAAAAAAGGGTTATGTGGTATTAATGAAAAATTCAAAACAAGAAAAGAGTCATGAAACTTTATGTGCCAAAAAAAAAAAAAATCATGTTGAGATATATTATAGATGAGAAACAATTGATACAATCTTGGTATCAATTTTTTTTTAATTTTTTAATGTGATTTATTTTTGAGAGAGAGAGACAGAGCATGAGCTGGGGAGGGGCAGAGAGAGAGGGACACGCAGAATGGGAAGCAGGCTCCAGGCTCTGAGCTGTCAGCACAGAGCCTGACATGGGGCTCGAACCCACAGACCGCGAGATCATGACCTGAGCTGAAGTCGGACACTTAACCGACTGAGCCACCCGGGTGCCCCCTTGGTATTGTATTTTTAACACAATGCGACTTTTAGGATTTGACAAAATATGATATAGATGAGTGGAATATTTAAAAAAAAATTTTTTAATGCTTATTTATTTTTGAGAGAAGGAGAAAGACAGAGCATGAGCAGGGGAGGGGCAGAGAGAGAGGGAAACACAGAATCCAAAGCAGGCTCCAGGCTCCAAGCTGTCAGCACAGAGCCCGACACGGGGCTCGAACCTATGAACTGTGAAGTCATGACCTGAGCCGAAGTTGGACGCTCAACCAACTGAGCCACCCAGGCGCCCCTAGATGAGTGGGATATTTTAATTATTACATTTGATTTAATAACTATGTATATAGGTTTTTGTACTCCCCAAAATATTGATTTCTTTAAATCTCCAGTGAAACATGATAACACACGTTCAATAAATATCTATTTTGTGTCTGCCAAATGTCAAGCCTTATACTCGATAGGGGACAAAATGTCAACAGGCTGGTCGCAGACCCTGCCACGGGCACTCACGTGCCAGGCATGCTTCTAGAAGTTGGGGGTGCAGCAGGGGACAAAACAAACCGAGGTCCCTAGTCCCACGGAGCTTATGTTCTAGGGGGAGAGTACAGGTGGTAACAAAGACACACGGAATATGGCAAATGAAGGATAACAAAGCAGAATGACAGAGTGACAGGATATCATGCCGTTTTAGAGTTGAGCTTCGGGGAAAGCTCTGATCAGTGGCGTTTGAACAGAAGTCACCTGCAGGAGGCAGGAAGATATTGGAGAAGAGCTCTCTATGTAGAGAATGGCAGGAAGAGAGGCTCTTTATCCTTGTTGGGGTTTTTTCCTCAACTTTTTTTAAACTTCTAGAATCGAGTATTTTATTGTCAGTCTTTCTTGGTTTCTGATAAACCTAAGGCTCCCCCCCTTTTATTTTTGGGGGGCTTTGATCGTATCCTTTATATTTTTTAAATTTCTAAAAAGTTTATAATTGAAGTTTTCATGTGCCTTTTGGCCCAACACTAATTTTCTTTTTAATCGTTTATTTATTTTTGAGAGTGCAAGTTGGGGAGGGGCAGCGAGAAGAGAAGAGAGGATCCGTCTCAGGCTCTGTTCTGACAGCAGAGAGCCCGTTGCGGGGCTCGAACTCATGAAGCGGGAGATCATGACCTGAGCAGCAGTCGAAACGCTCAATTGACTGAGCCACCCAGGTACCCCTGGCCCAACACTAATTTTAAAAGAACATTTTAAAATTTCCCCATCTGGCTACAATTTTGGGGGGAGGGGACCACCCTTTTATTATGCTTTAAAAATTTTTTTTAACATTTATTCATTTTTGAGAAACAGAGACAGAGTGTGAGCGGGGTAAGGGGAGAGAGAGAGGGAGACACAGAATCGGAAGCAGGCTCCAGGCTCCGAGCTGTCAGCACAGAGCCCGACGCGGGGCTCGAACTCAGTGACCGCGAGATCATGACCTGAGCCGAAGTGGGATATTTGACCGAGCCACCCAGGCGCCCCTATTATGCTTTAATTTCTTTTTGCTTTGAGCCAGAGCCTTAGCCTGAATAATTTCTCTTCTTAAAATGCCTGGTATATGATGAAATCCAGTTCAGTGTCTCCACGTTGCTCAATGTCATTGGCTCTAATTCATGTATCCCACATGCTTCAGCTCTGCTGAACTTTCGTTTGCTTGAAACTGCCCTTGACTCCCAGTTTTGAGACTGTAAGTCATGCCGTTATGGAACATTTCTCTCTTCTGCTCATTGTGCTAGTCAGGGATTTTCAGAAGAACAAAACCAGTAGAATGAACGTGTGTGGTGTGTGGGTGTAGGGGGAGAAAGAAAGAGAGAGATTTATTATGAGGGATTGACTCATGGGACTTGGAAGGCTCAGAAGTCCCAAGATCTGCAGTTGCCAAGTCGGAGACCCAGGAGAGACAGTGTGTGGTTCTCATCCCCATCTGAAGGGCTGACAACCAGGAGAGTCTACGGTGGAGGGTCCAGTCAGAAGGCCAACTGGCTAGATACCCAAGAAGAGCCGATATGTTTCAGTTTGAGTCTAAAGGCAGGAGAAGACAGATGACCCAGCTCAAGACAGTCAGGCAACAGGAACAAAAGGAGTTCCCTCTTAGTCTTTTTGTGGCTGTATTCAGATCTCCAGCGGATTGGATGAACCCTGGCCACATTAGCAAGGGCAGTCTGCAGGGGCACTTGGGTGGTTCCATTGGTTGAGCTTTGGACTCTCGACTTCAGCTCAAGGCATGATCCCAGGGTCATGAAATGGAGCCCTGGGTTGGACTCCACGCTGAGCTTGAGATTCTCTCTCTTTCCCTCTGCCCCTCTCCCCCATGGCGTGCGTGCACTCTCTCTCTATGATAAATAAACTTTTTATTTAAAAAAAAAAAAAAGAAGGGCAATCTGCTTTATCCAGTTTACTGACTCACGTGAGTCACCCAGGAACACCCTCTGAGACATACTCAGAATAATGTTTGACCAAATGTCTGGGCACCCTGTGGCCCAGGCAAGACTATGTTAGTGGCTTCTACTGTGTACTCCCAGCATCCCTTTCAGTCCCTATCCTGAGATTTTTTTTTTAGTATAGTATGTCCATTGCTTGGTTGACTAGATGGCACCCCCCACGTCCTTAAATGTCACCTGATCAGAGAGGCTTTCCCTGAACCCCATTTCTGAAGTAGCATGCTAACCTGTCACTCACTCTGCTTCATTATCCTTCACCTGTCATACTTGTGTGTCCCTTATTATTATCTGTGTCCTCCCACTAGAATCTAAGCTCCATGGAAGCATGACTTTTATTGACTGCTGTATTTACTGTTTCTGGAAGAGCTCCTGGTACATTGTGGAGATCCAGTCAATGGGCAGTTAATAAAATGCAGGAATAAATAAAAATAATTTATTATGACTAAGTGTGTGGTAGGCATATAAGGATGGTTCAACATTAGGTAATAAGTAGAATATTCTCGAGATGTAGTTAATGCAATTAATATGTAAAAAAAAAATTAATGTAATGATCTTGATGTCCAAAAGGAAAGGATTACCAACCCCCCTCCAAAAAAACAAAAGAAAACTTCATCAATCTATAATTGAAGTTTTATTCCTTAAAATGGCCAAAAAAATCATAGTCATAGTGAAACACTGAAAGCTTTGTCATTAAAATGTATCAGGGTTCAGTAAACTATGGTCTACAGGCCAAAACCAGTTACGTTTATTTGTTAGTTATTGTGTATAGCTAGCTGCCTTCATGCTACAATGGTAGAGTTGAGTGGTTGTGACAGAAATAGAATCACCTCCAAAGCTAACAATATTTACTATTTGACTCTTTACAGAACAAAAAGCTTGCTGACCTCTAACAAAGAACAAAAGGAAAAAAAAATCCACATACATAGATATTGTCAATCTTATTCTAGAATTCCCATCAACATAGCAAGATAGGAAATAGAAAAAAAGAGATATTAATTAGTAGGAAAAAGTAGAGAAAATTACCATTATCTGGCACTATTAATTTTCTACATGGGAAACTTTTTAAAATTTTTTAATTTTTTTTTATTTTAGAGAGAGAGAGAGAGAGAGTGCATGAACAGGGGAGAAGGGCATAGGGGAAGAAAGAGAGAGAGAGAGAGAGAGAGAGAGAGAGAGAGAACGAACCCTAAGCAGGCTCCATGCACAGCATGGAGCCCAATGTGGGCCTCGATCCCACAACCCTGGGATTTATGACCTGAGCTGAAATCAAGAGCTAGACGCTCAACCAACTGAGCCACCCAGGCACCCCTCTACATGGGAAACTTAAGCGACTCGATTCAAAGCTATTAGGACAATCAAGAAAATTTGCCAAGATGACCCACTAAAAGGTGATTAAATGTCCTCACATTTTGATAACAAATATAAATAATCAGTAAAGAGAAACACATGCCCAGCCTAACTTTCACTTTATATTCTTTTCCATGAAATCTATGTAACTTTACTCTGAATAGTAAAGACTTGGAGTAAGTGAAGAGTCATAGCACATTCTTGGACAGGGAGATTCAATATTGTGAAGATGTCAACTCTTCCAAAATGAATCTTCAGATCTCCTGCAATTCTGCCCGAAATTCCAATAAGAATATCCAGACATTCTTGAAAACATCAATTGGTTTTGCGTGTATTGGTCAGAATAAGCTAGATTATGATTCAGGAACATGCAGTCCCTCTGTCCTTAGTGGCTTAAAACAGCAACGACCTATTTCTGATGCAACATGGCCCGTGGATGATTGGCTTTGTTTGTTTGACTGATAAAAGAGACCTGTAGAGGGTCTCAAACTGACAGTTAAGTATAATGGCCTGGAAGTAACACATGTCCCTGTGTTCACAATCAGCACCGGAACAAGTCACAAGGCCCCCCTTCAATGGCTGGTTATGAATCCTATTCCTCCCCCAAAGAGAGGACCAGATGACAGTGGCAGCAGTGACTTCCTACTGGGGTAGGGATGGAACACTGAGAAGGTGGGTATTCTGCCTTGCCAGATATAAAGATCTGTTTTAAGTTGCATTAATTAAGAGAGCGTGTGCTGTATTATGGATGGACAGGCCAACTAACGCAACGCAACAGAAAGGGCCGAGACAGAGCAATTTAGTTAGAATTTAGCCCATGAGAAAAGTGCCATTAATGAAAAAAACCTAAAAGCCAACATAGTCTTGAAATCTCAAACTCTGGTTTAATTGACGATTTCAGAGGATGTCAATATGATGTTAAAAATCATAGCAATGAAAGGGCAAGTAACAATAGCACAGTATTTTTCTAAAGTCTTTTTCAGTTTCTTTTTTTTCTTAATGTTCATTTATTTTTGAGGGAGAGAGAGAGACAGTGAGGAGGAGGGGCAGAGAAAGAGGAGAGAGAGAATCCTAAGCAGGGTCCACGCTATCAGCACAGAGCACAATGTGGGGCTCGACTTCATCAACCGTGAGATCGTGACCTGAGCTGAAATCGAGAGTCGGACACTTAACCGAGTGAGCCCCCCAGGCACCTCGCCTTTTTAAGTTTCTAACCAGGAAGATTAAAAGTCATTTTTCAGGTTGAGAGAGAAAGTCAAATGTCAAAAGGATTTTCCTTCTCTGAAAATGGGCAATTGTGAGACTAGTGTGCCAGAGGTGTAAGACCCCTCTGGCCAGGGCAAGACCACAGGAAGTCAAAGTGACTTGGGTTAAAACAGCCAAGCGGTGTTCTCAGCCCATCGGTAGGGTATTAGGGACCCAGCACAGCAATGGGTGACAAAGAAAGGATGGGTTAACCAAGTAAAAATGGAAAACTCATGGCATTGGATAAAAAAGACACCAATCTCTCCCTAGGCGTTCTTCTTCTTTTATATATTGCTTTAGATTTTTCTAAAACTTAGGACATTAGTTGAATTTGTATTTTATACGCAATTTCAAAAGTAGCATTGGTAGATTTTATCTGGGTTTTAAAATCCTCTTTTAATTGAAATATGCATACAAAAAAGTGCACAAATTACACACCTATGGCTTGATGAAATACCACACAATAAGCACACCGAAGTAATCACCACCCCGAGTGTTACCTAGAAGATTCCTCATATTTCTTTCCAAGTACTGTTTACTCCCCCCAACCCCCTCATACATTAGTTTGGCCTGTTTTTGAACCATATATACATGAAACTACCCAGTATGATCTTCTGTGGGTTTTGTCTGTTTTGAAACATTTTTTAATGTTTATTTATTTTTGAGAAAGAGAGATACAGAGTGAGAGTGGGGGACGGCCAGAGAGAGAGGGAGTCACAGAATCCGAAGCAGGCTCCAGGCTCCGAGCTGTCAGCACAGAGCCTGACGCGGGGCTCGAACTCACAAACCAGAGATCAAGACTTGAACCAAAGTCGGACACTTAACCAACTGAGCCACCAGGCGCCCCGTTGTTTGTGGGTTTTTTTTTGCTGGTTTCTTTTGCTCAGCACTTTTTGTGAGATTCATTCATGGTGTTGCATGTAGAATTAGATCCCTTCATTTTCACTGTTGCATGGTTTTCTAAGGAGTGAAAAACTGTAATTTATTTATCTAGATTATTGTTGATAGAATTTGATGGATTAGGGTTCTTTCCTGTTTCTTTTTACTGTTAAAAATAATGTTGCTCTTCTTGGTATGTGTTTGGTTTTTGGTGCACACTGGATATATAACTGTGAGTAGAATTTTTAAGTCATGGATCATACATATATTCAACTTAAGTAGTTAATACCGAAGAACATATATATAATTTTAAATTTCTTTATTTATTTTGAGAGAGGAATAGAGAGAGAGCAGGGGAGGGGCCGAGAGAGGGAGAGAGAGAGAATCCCAAGCAGACTGTACGTTGTCAGCATAGAGCCTGAGGTGAGGCTCAAACTCACAAACCTTGAGTCATGACCGAAGTCGAAATCAACAGTCAGTCGCTTAACTGACTGAGCCACTCAGGCGCCCCCAAACAAGATTTTAAAGTGATTTGCTAATTTACATTTCCACCTGCTGTGTATGGAAGTTTTTGTTATTTCACATTATTGCCCAAACTTGGTAATATTAGTGTTTATGGTGGGTATGCTTTAGTGTCTCATTGTATTTTTAATTTTTATTTCCCTGATGAATATGACATTGAGCACCTTTATTTATATTTATTGGCCATTAATTTTTTTTCATGTTTCTTTATTTTTGAGAGAGAGAGAGAGAGAGAGAGCAGGAGAAGGGCAAAGAGAGGGAGACACAGAATCTGAAGAAGGTTCCAGGCTATGAGCTGTCAGCACAGAACCTGAGTGGGGCTCAGACTCACAGACTCACAGAGATCATGACCTGAGCCAAAGTTGGACCCTTAACTGACTGAGCCACCCAGGCATCCCATTTATTGGCCATTTTGATGTTCTTTGTCAAATTCGTCTTCAAGTTCCTTGCCTAGTTTTTTGGGAGGAGATATTATGTTCTTTCATATTGAGCTGTAAGAGGTCTTCATATATTCTGGGTACAGTCCTTTTGTTGGATTTTGTAAATATTTCTCCCATTTGGTAACTTATATTTCCACTGTTTCATTGTGTCTTTTTATTATTTTTAACATCAGTGAAGTCCAATTTATTGCTTATTTCTCTTATGATTAGCTTTTTTTCCCGCTGAAGCAGTCCTGCTCTAGTCCATGAGCATAAAAAATTCTTTGATATTATTTTCTAGAAGCTATATTGTTTTATCTTCCACACTTAGAATTTAAATCTACCTGGAACTGATTTGTGCATATGGTGTTAAGTAGGGAATCATGTTTTACTTTTTCTTTCCATATGGCTATCATATTCCTAAATAACAGGATATATCATGCTCATGCAAGGTTAGACCCAATATTGTGAAAATACCAATTATCTCCAAGTTGATCTATACATTTAGTGCAATTCCAATGAAAGGACCAGCAGGTTTCTTTGTGGAAATTGACAACGATCTCTAAATTCATTTGGAGATGCACAAGACCAACAAAAGTACATTCTTTAAGAAAAATAATGTAGGAAGATGTATTCTACTGAAGATTGTATTATACAGTCAAGGTACAGTAATTAAAACCAGGCAATATAGAGACAAGGCCAAACAAATAGACCAGTAAAATAAAATGGAAGTTGAGAAATAGATACTCATATATGGCTACTCAATTTAAGAGCAAGATGACATCGCATAGCAGTAGAGAAGAGACAATCCTTAAAAGTATTCTAGTTTTAGGGGCACCTAGGTGGCTCAGTTGGTTAAGCGTCCAACTTCGGCTCAGGTCATGATCTCACAGTTCATGAGTTCAAGTCCCACATCGGGCTCTGTACTGACAGCTCAGAGCCTGAAGCCTGCTTTGGATTCTGTGTCTCCTTCTCTCTCTGCCCCTTCCCCACTCATGCTCTGTCTCTTTCTCTTAAAAATAAAAAAACATTAAAAAAATTTTTTTAAATACTCTGATTTTTAGTTTAATGTAGTAATTGAAGTTAGAAAGGTAGTAAGTTGTAGTTAGACATTTTAGATACGTGTCATTTTCAAGTATGATATCCTTTGATGTTTTGTAGTTTTAATGGTGATAGTTAAGGGAAAGGTCTGGGATGTTTAAGGTTCAAATAAATGCAGTCAGTTAAAGCCTGTTGTTCTAAACATCTGCCATATGGTTGTGATTCTACCGTCTCTATAGAAACATATCTTGATTGCAGACAAAATATGTGATGAGCCAAGGAAGTAACTGAGAACTTCCTTTGAGACTAACGCTGTTCAAATCTCATGCGGCTAACGAAGGTGTATGTATGGTTGACCTTTCTGGGGTCAAGTTTTAGAATTCACATGTGCCGATCAAGTCAACACACACAAAAAGAGAAGGAAAAAGATGGGTGTCTGACAATGGTCAACTAGATGTGTGGTCAAGGGGTACAGAACCTTGGAGGAAGTAGCCATTGGATTGGACTCGTGTGTTCACAAAGCACTTCTCGGACAAGGTGGATTTGTGTTAAGCCTTGAAATAGGAGTAGCTTTTGGAGAAGTACATGGACGAGGGTAGAGTCATCGCTGGTGTAGGCAGACATGAGAAAATGAAAGACGGGGAAATGAGCATTCTATTTGTCTATATGCTGGGGTGGGGGGGGGTGTATACATAATGTGTGGGGACAAGCAGCAGAGTGGGGTAGAACATTTAGGTTGACGAATAGTAGAAAATAGCTTGAGTTGGTAGACTGGAGCCATGTTACAGGGGAACTTGAAAAATAGCAGAGGAATTCGAATTTACATAAGAAGCAGGAGAGAGCTGGGACTTGTCGGTACCGTGTCACTTTGTCCCCAGTCCTTGGCAGAGCGCATGGACTATCAGACATACTCGTTGACATTTGTTGAATAAATAAACAGGAGAAATAGCAGGATTCAGGAAGTAATAGCTAGTCTCTGCCCTGGGTTAGCACATAAAACCCCTAATAGAGCCATCATCTCCCACATGAAACGCTTCCAGGACACGGATGGTTGCCGACATTTAGGAATGTTCGAAATCAGAATGGCTCACATAGTCACGGACTTCACGGTAAGGAGTGTTGCACTGACAAAACACTGATCATTAACTGCCATTTTATTTTCGTTATTTTTAAACTTATGTTATTTTTTTTTTAATTTCCATTTTAGTTTCATTACATTTTAATTTATTTTTGAGAGAGAGCATGTGAGCAGGGGAGGGGCAGAGACAGAGGGGGACAAAGGATCTAAGGTGAGCTCTGTGCCGACAGCAGAGAGCTCCGTTTGGGGCTCAAACCCACGAACCGTGAGATCATGACCTGAGCCAAAGTCGGACGCCCACCTGACTGAGCCACTCAGGCCCCCCATTCATTTCCATTTTAAAAAACCCAAAGGAGGGGCACCTGGGTGGCTCAGTCGGTTAAACGTCTGACTCTCCATCTCAGCTCAGGTCTTGATTGCAGGGTCGTGAGTTCAAGCCCCACGTTGGGCTCCATGCTGGGCGTGAAACCTACTTCAAGAAAGAAAAGAAAAGAAAAAGCCCAGAGGGAAAACAACTCTCTCTCTCTGAATCCTATCCTCCAGTTCCAACTATATCTTTTAAGAGACCATGGAGATGATCAACCCAGGAAAATAATATGGGATTTGCCTTTTTTTTTTTTAAGGAAGACATCGATAATAAATGCTATTTTTGGTTACAGGTTTATGCTTCTGCCTGTCTGCACATTCAAGGTTAAGTTAATAAGATGTGGGGGTCTAGCACTCCATCTGTTCATTCTCCTACTACAGAGAAGGGCAAAGTCAATACCTCACCCTGCAGGTACCACCTGATGATGCCTTCCTAATCACCACTCCCCTCTAGCTGCCACCTGTCCTGGATCTCACCCAAAGACCCTTTAGGGAAAGGTGAAACCCTTCATTAGCACCTCTATGAGCTTCACCCCTCCTTGCCTGAGAATTCTTTCCCAGGGCATGAACAGGAAGTGTCAAGTCCAGTAATTGGGCCAAACGATACTGTTATACTGTTCTCTTGTGCTGTGCCCACAGCATCCATGAGGCCCCGCAATTGCTCGTGGAATCTCCAAGCTAAGAGACCAGAGAGAGAACCGTCCAAGCACACAGCATTTTCCAGTTGAGGAGACCGAGCCTCCCGGAATGACTTGCCCAAAGACACACACACCTGGTTAGTGGGGCGGTGGGAACGAAGCCCAGACTCTGCCCCTAGCCAGCTGTTCTCACGCTTAGCCACCCTGCCTTGCTCCTTTCTCATGGCTCACCATTTTGTAGCCCTGATTTTTGCCTTCATGTCAAGTCAAAGCCGTGCGCTTGTTACAAAGTGAGTTTACAAGGCTGATAACCCACTGCCTCCCACATAGTACCGTCCCCCACGGGGCGGTTCTGTGGTTCCAGGCTCTCCGGGCAGCTGCCCAAAGTGAATCAAAGCTGGAAAGTCTTGTGACTTGAGGCCCTCTTGGTTGAAAATGACTTCTCTCCAGGACATGTGGCCCCCGACAACGTTTATGCTGAGTTGCTTGTGCAGCATGGCGAATAAGGGCTCTTAAGCTGACAGGCTATGAGAGCGATGGTCCACACTGCAGAGCATCTGGGAAATCCAAAACCACAAAATGCAAATGGATGGGTGCAGGGCGCATCACCTTCATTGTCAATGTCGGAAAAGTGTATCTCGCTCCGGCCGACATTTGATGGAATGTGACATCCGGAAAGGACATGGTGCCCCACAGCCCTCCATTTCCAGGTAAATCAGTGAAAGCCCAGAAAGGGCAGGTGACTTTTAGTGGCTGAGTGGGAATGACATCTTTCCTAAGACTCCTGGTCTAGCGTTCTTGTAACTGTGTTTCCGTTAGAAGAAAATGCTTCCGTGAAAGTGGCATTGAGTTGTTCAGATTTTATCACCTGGTATAAAATAAGATTTCTAAAAACCTCGTAAACTACTTTTATTTATTTATATTAGCAAATTACTTTATTAATATAATTTATTAATATTTATTTAATTAATTGTTTTTATTGTTTGTTTTTGGGAGAGAGAGATTGTGTGCAAATGGGGGAGAGGGAGGAAGAGGGGGGGAACAGAAGATCCGAAGCAGGCTCCAGCCTCCATGCTGACAGCACAGAGCCTGATGCAGGGCTTGAACTCACAAACCATGAGATCACGACCTGGGCTGAAGTCAGACGCTTAACCGACTGAGCCCCGCACAGGCCCCCCCAGTACTTTCTCTGTCCTTAAAACTCTTAGGAGATGGGGCATATTTTATTGAACACCACACAATTCTGGAACCCCAGATCCACCTCCCTCATTGTAAGAACAAAGGCAAACACTATAATCTCCAGGGTCTCTCGTCCCGATTGTCTCCGTCTCAATAAACAGGACCACTATTTCCAGTTGTTCAAGACCAACACTTAGGACTCATCTCCGATTCCTCCCTTTTGCCTCCCACCTCCCCACCCCCCCCTTCCCTACTGCTGGCCCTCTTGCTTCTACCTCTAAAGTTTATCTTGACCACATGGGCTCCCTCTCCCTGCTCACCCTGTCCATCTACCCCATGCCATCCACCACCCCTCCTTCCCTCACCTCGCCTTCTCTGCTAGCTTCCTGACTGGTCTCTCTGCCTTGGCTCTTGCCCCACTAAAACCTGTTTTCTACACCAGAATTTACACCAAAATTTTCTACTTTTTTTCCCCCAATTAACTAGTTTAATTTTTTTTTTTTTAACTGAGAGTTTGTTTTTAGGGCAGCTTTAGGTTCACAGCAAAATTGAGTGGAGGGTACAGAGACTTTTCCCACACGCCCCTGCACATAACCCACCCCCGCTCACATGGGCTCGTGGGCTCTCAACATCCCCCACCAGAGTGGAACAGTTGTGAGAGTTGATGACCTTGCATGGACACATCCTTATCTCCCCAAACCCATAGGGCTCACTGGTGGTGGTGTACATTCTCTGGGTTTGGGGCAGAGGGATTTTTTTTTTTTAAACATAACTCAGGGGGCGCCTGGGTGGCTCAGTCGGTTAAGCGTCCGACTTCGGCTCAGGTCACGATCTCGTGGTATGTGGGTTCGAGCCCCGCGTCGGGCTCCATGCTGACAGCTCGGAGCCTGGAGCCCGATTCAGATTCTGTGTCTCCCTGTCTCTGACCGTCCCCCGTTCATGCTCTGTCTCTCTCTGTCTCAAAAATAAATAATAAAACGTTAAAAAAAAAATTTTTTTTTTAAAAAACATAACTCAGATCCTGTCTCACTCCAGCTGAGAAACTTCCGGCTTCTCATGGCCCCGAGCATAAGGACGTTTCCATCTCAAGACTTTGGACTTTCCATTTCTGGCATTTGCTGGGCGAGAACACTTTTCCTCACCTCTTTCCGTGGCTGGATCCTTCACGTCCAATGCCGTGTCCTCAAAGAGGATCTCCTGATCCAACCTATTTGAAAGTGGCCAATTCCTCCTTCCTTTCCACTTCCGTAATACTTTCTTCAGGGCTCTGAGCCTACTCTGCAAATCTCCTGTTTCTCAAATTCATCTTTCTTCCCCCGTTATAATGTAAGACCCATGCCCCCACGACCTGACCTCGTCCCCTATAGGCACCTGGTAAGCACTCAGTACAAATCCGTTGAGTGTTGAATAATAGGTCATACCAAGCATTTCTTAGGTGTCATGCATAGGTACTTTATAATCATATTATATGTCATCCTCGTACTGACCCTAAAAAATACAGGTTCAATTATTCCCATGTCATAGATGAGAAAACTGAGTCAGAGAGAGGTTAAGGGGCTTGATCAAAATCACCCAGTTGGTGAGGTTCACCCTCAGGAGCCTGGCCTAGAACCTATGCCTTAAGCTGCTCAGCTCTACTGAGAGAATCCGTGATAATTGGGTACCTTCTTCTATCTGACTGCCTTTGTCTTTACAGATTATAGACTAAAGGGTTCACTGGGGATGATAGAAAAGATTGCAATTCTTCCTTCAGGGATTTCCTAGTAAAGCTTTCTACGTTGGATCTATGAGCAGAGGAAGGAAGTCCAATTTCTTCCCTAGCCATAGCCCTCAGGGACCCTTTGGGTTCCGTATGATTTCATTACTCTCTTCCTCTCCTGTGGTCTCCGCAGCTCAGGGCTCCCACTACTGTTAAGTTCTGCCCTCCATTCCGTTTCTTCACCTCTGCCAAGGACCACCTCTTCACGAGAGCAGTGGACCAGGGACGGATGAAGTTAGGAGGGGTGTGGTCCATCAGTAACTCCTGGTGGAAAGTTGGGCCTCCGTTTCTTCATCTGTAAAATCTGAGAGACAGTCTCTAAGGTCAACTTTCAGGTTTACAATATCACTCAGGAGATGTTTTACTTAGCCCTTGACTGAGGGTTTTTCTCAGGTCCTCTTTGCCCTGTTTCCTCTCTGTCCATGCTCTCATTTCATGGGTCTTACATGCCAACGTTGGAACATCATAAACCAGACCAGACAAATTCTTCGGATGCCAAGGTATTTGGCAGTATATGACTCCCCTCCAGGGAATTTCCAAAGCAAATTCATTCATCCATCCATCTATCCAAGAAATAATTACTGAGCACCTACTATGTGTAAGGTCTCATGTCAGGCGTTGAGAGTATACATGGTCTGGACCCTCATGGAGCCAGTAGGAATAAAGTTACTAATAGAAGAAAAATCACAGAAGTCAATGTGAGAATATCACAGTGACAAGTACCATCAAAGGGAAGGGTATGGTGGTGTGAGAACAGACACTGGGGGTGTGGAGGTTGACCTAATGGGGACAGTCGGTGGGGACTTTCCTGAAGAAACAACAGGTTCACCGGAAGACGAGTGGTAAGGATGTTGTAGCCAAAAGGAATGGCCTATGCAAAGGTCCTGTGGCAGGAGGTAGCATCGCATGCTCTAGGACCAAAAGCTCAGTGTGCTTGTTGTGCAGAAAACATGGAGAAGTCAAGGATGACAAGGAAAATGTAGGGAGACCAGAAGTCACAGGCCAAGGCATTTTAGCCCTCCTGCAGAAGACTGTCCTCACCCAGTTAGAGGTCCTCAGACATGGTTCTTCCTTAAGCAACCTATGAAAACTTTAGCCTGGAGAAAGGACAATTAAAGTTCATTAGGGTTTGTTTTTTTTTAATCCTTTCTACATAACTGTGCTAAGAGACTTCTTTGGAATCGAGAAGAAAGTCCCCATCCATTGTCAATCGGCACCAAGACCTGGACATAAGGAATCCAGCAAAGAATTCATTCCTGTCCTGCCCTTTCTGGCCATGTTGCAGAGGATGGCTGTGTGTGTTGTGGCAAACTTCCTGCTCCCAATCAACCAAATGAAGCTGTACAGACTGAATACAAAGCATTTGCTAGAGAAAGAAAACCAAAGAATCAGAGACGTGACCAAAAGCTAGAAGGCTTTGCCTCTCAGTTGCTCAGAGGGATCACTCAGAGGCTGTTTTCCTCTGGAGAAATAACATAATCAACAGAGGCTGGAAGTTCCAAAATAAAGTTTAGAAAAAAAAAAAATAAATAAATGGAGGTGATTCAAAACAGTGGTAATTACCCATTCTTTCCCCATTCTAGATGACTCACACTGGATCAATAATCCAAATGACTTTCTTCTCATTAGTCCCAAATTGGAAAACTTTGCCAGGGTCGTAAGAAGGAGAGTTGATGTGTATTAGCTGAATTCAGTTTCGTGGATGCTAAGTGCCCCCACAAGCTTAAAATAAAATACCTGCTTTACAGACTTGTCTATAATTCTCCATGGCAGAGGAGATAACTGAGCAAGCTATTGCGGGGGGGGGGGGGGGGGGGTTCTAAGCAAACAAACAAAAAAAATAATAATAATAAAACACCTCTGCCTCCGTCATCTGGAAATTGAGATGCCGGCACGTCAGTCTTGTGAAGTGTGAATGTTAGTGTGTTAAATAAACATTTAAAAAAAAGGAACCCGCTTGACAGTTATTTTTAAGAGTCTGGCATATATATTTTTCCTTCATCCAAAGAGCTCAAAATTGGCTTAAGTGGAGATTAATTGAAAAAAGTTCACCTCCAGAGTATGATTAAGCCTGGAAAATTTTAGCCAATAGGGGAATTTTTCATAAAATTATGACTGAGTGGAAATAGTGCTATAATGGAAGTCTGTGTATAATGGGCACCATTAAAATTATATATGTATGTATTTGAGCATCGGCAGGTAACCGACTTACAGGGTTCCAGTGCCGTGAAGGGTTTCTGGTGATATTATAAGCTACAGGCGCAAAGCTCAAGTCATCCAAATTCCTAAATGGAATTACAGTTAGATTAAAAAATATTCTTGCCATAATTATACACCAGGCACGGTTTGGATCTTACAATTAACTTCTCTGTGCACAGGCTTCGCCTACCTAGTAATGGGTAATCCGATTCATATGTAATGGAATCAGAGGATATTCAGAATAGGAAGCGGTCTCTGATTTCCTAGTTCGTTTTCAGTGCAAAATGCATGAGGAAACCAAATAAACACGAGGAACGGCCATCTTGTAAATACCGCCCGGCAGCAGCTTTGATGATCCGTAGATACAAAGGTTCAGGATGGAGGCCAAAACTCCAGCGTCTTAGTCCAGTACTTTCCATGGTTTAGGATTTCATTTCTCCTCTGGTCTGCTTCTCGCCTGCAGTTTATAGGGAATCCTAGAATTTTTATGTAAGAGGAGCGTGAGGGTGTCCCTTTGGTTGCAGGACAGGAGTAAGTAGGTCAAATGGGCTTTTCGCACTGGAATGTGGATCTGGGGGTCTTGCGGGCACAGATTCCAATCCAGTCTGTGATGTGGCTCTAAGAAACTCCCAGGTGATCTGTTGTGTTCCTCCCAGGACCTCACTCTGAGGACCGAGGCATTAAGAGGACTTGACTCACAGCTGGATTGGCATGAAGGCCCCAAATGTTCCTTAGATTGTCTGTGTGTGGAGAGCCTCTGGGGTGACTGATGAAGGTCAGGGGTACGTCCTTCCAACAAGCCCTTGGCTTGCCTCCTGACCGATCTCCGTGACAAATGGGTATTAAATATAACTGTGAGATCCCATCAGTAGGATCTAGACGCAATCGGTCTGAAAAGATCATCTGCCTGTCTGCTGGGATTCACCCAGCATCCTGAACTCTACGTTTATTTCTTTCATCAGATTTGGGAAACTTTCAGCCATTATTTTCTCAAGTACTTCTCTCTCCTTCCAGAATAACCAATGGCGTGAACGTGAGATCTTCTTTGTTTTGTCTTGTCTTGTCTTGTCTTGTCTTTTGTTTTCTTTTTTCTTTTCTTTTCTCTTTTCTCTTCTCTTCTCTTCTTTTCTTTTCTTCTTTTCTTTTCTTTTCTTTTCTCTTCTTTTCTCTTCTCTTCTTTTCTTTTCTTCTTGTCTTTTCTTTTCTCCTTTTCTTTTCTTCTTGTCTTTTCTTCTTTTCTTTTCTTTCCTTCCTTCTTTCCTTTAACGTTTTTTTTTTTTTAATTTTTTTTTAAGGTTTTATTTAGTTTTCACTGAGAGAGAGAGACAGACCATGAGCGGGGAAGGGGCAGAGAGAGGGAGACACAGAATCCCAAGCAGGCTCCAGGCTCTGAGCTGTCAGCACAGAGCCTGATGCGGGGCTCAGATTCGCAAACCGTGAGATCGTGACCTGAGCAGAAGTTGGAGGCTTAACCGACTAAGCCACCCAAGTGCCCTGAGATCTACTTATTATAGTCCTACCATTCCCTGAAATTCTGCTTTTTTTTTTTTTTTCCTCTCTGTTATCTCTCTGTTGTTCAGATTGGATTTCTATTGTTCTGTCTTCCAATTCACTGATTCTTTCCTCTCTCCGATTCTGGTATTGAGCCCATCCACGGAGATTTTATCAATGAATTTTCTTTCTTTACTTTTTATATTAACTGTATTTTCCCATTTTAAATCTGCCATTCGGTTCCATTTCCTGGTGGAGGCTTTTTGTTTCTGCATCTGTTTTAGGCTTTTTGTAATTGCTCATTGAAGCATTTTTATTAAGGCTGTTTCTGCCCGATTATTATTAAAAATTTTTTTTAATGTTTATTTATTTTTCAGAGAGAGAGAGAAGCAGAACACAAGCAGGGAGGAGCAGAGAGAGAGGGAGACACAGAATCCGAAGCAGGCTCCAGGCTCCGAGCCATCAGCACAGAGCCCAATGCAGGGCTCAAACTCACAAACCGTGAGATCATGACCTGAGCCCAAGTCGGACGCTTCACCGACTGAGCCACCCGGATACCCCTGCCTGATTATTTTAACATCTTCTATGTTGGTGCTGTCTTCTGCTACTCCCTTTGAGATCTCACTGGTTCCTGGTACAGTGAATGGTTTTCAGTTGAAACCCAGATATTTTTGGGTTACGATATGAAGCTCTGGGTCTTATTTAAACTTTCTGGTTTAACTGGGTTTTTTTCTGACACTGCTGTGGCAGGGGACAGGGGCTGTGTTCATGTTTCTGCCAGATGGAGATGAAAATGCAGGTGTCCATTGATGCTTAGGGGAGCGGGTGGATTCCTCCTCACCCCCCGGGGGTCATAGGATTTCTAGTTCCCCCGTGGTCTCCACAGACACTGTGAGGGGCCGACGGGCTTCTCACCAGCCCGTGGGGATAGAAGTCCTGCTCCTTACTGCCTTATTGTGGCAGTGCCCGGGGGGTGCACTGGGGAAGTTGGGCACGTTATTACAGTGGAGGTGGGCACCTAGCCCCCTTTGCAGTTGGGGTTGGGGTGGGGCCACAGTTCTTTTCTACGGCATCTGGCTGGAGTAGACAGGTCATTGCCTAAAAGTTTTCTGTCTTGTTACACTGCCCCTTTCTGCTCCTTTGACTGGCGAGGGTAGGCTCTTTGTGAGTCTGTCGCCGTCTCCTGCTGGCTTCTCCAGCCCCAAGGCTCGAACATATGATACAAAAAGAAAATCGGGGCCTCACTACTATGCTGTGCCTCCAGTTCTGGGGTCCTCAGCAGCCCCCCTTCTTCTCTTCACCTTCAGGCTCTTTTACTGTCCTTGTACTGAGTGGGAGAAGTACATTTACTCATCTCCCCGGAAGCAGAAGTCATTATAATTAGTTCGTTGCCATGATTTCGCGTTCCTATGGAAAGACCTAGGTCCTAATTTACTTCTGATAGTTGCTGGTCCGGGTATAGGACACATGTCTTGGTTTAGTGAGGTGTGAATGCAGACATGAGTTAAACAGCCTCCCAACTCTGGCTTTCAGAGGATTCCCAGGGACTATATCGACATTACTTCGTTGATGTTTTCGCTTGTTTGTTTGCTTTTGTCACAGAAGATATATTTCAATGACCTTTTGCGTAGGGTGAGATTACTTTTCTCAACTTGCAAAAAAACAAAAAAGAAGACTTATTATCTCATATGGCATCAGTGGAGTCAGAAAGACCCAGGTTCCTTCCATCTTTCTGATGTGGCAAGCTTAGCTTCCCTCAAGGGTGCAACAGGGCTGCAGTAGCTCCAGACATCACATGCAGAAGGAGAGGGAGCACAGTTGTGTATAATCATATTTATTAGAAGTCTCCCAACAAGGTTTCTCTGCACCACGTTCGTCAGAATGGTAGCACACATGTGGGGCCAGTTATATAATTTGTAATAATTTGTGGGGCCCAGTGCGAAATTAAAGTGTGGCATCTCTTGTCCAACAGTTATTAAGAATTTCAAGATCGCAGCGAAGCATTAAACCAAGTGTGGGGTCCTTCTGAGGCCAACGCCCTGTGCAACTGTGCAGGTTACATGCCCGTAAAGCTGGCCTTGTCCAGGCCTATGATGGAACTAATTTCAAAGAGAAAAGAGTCCTAGATTTATTGCCAAAATTTGGGGTACCAGCGGCCCTTCTTGAACCATAGGGAGAGAGGGATGGAAGCCAAAATAAAATCAAGGTGTTGTGATTGCAGGGGGGCTGGCGGTGCGGGAAGGCTTTCGGTTGGGAATCAATACTGTCCAGTTTGAGTGTGCGTCTTTCTGCTTGCCTCATATTTTACTACCCTCCCCAAAGTTCGTAGTTCTGGATGTAGCTCAGTTCTGCCTCTTTGTGAATTTGAGCAAGCGTTTTCATTTCTCTGAATTTCAATTTTCTTATTTGTGAAATTAGAATACAGGGGTGTCCCCGGAATCTGGGGTGTGGCCCTCATGGCCATGTTATGTCCATCACCAGAGGGTGGAACCTTGACCCTCTGTCTGGATGAGGATTGCAAGTCTGTAATAGTTTCTACTCCTTCTCTATTATGTGGTCAGGGATTTCCTTGGGCTGACGAGGCCCTGGGGCATGTTGGCACGCTCTGTTTCCTGCATGTGGGGGCTGAGGGAGGAGGTAGGGAAAAGGCTCTGTTTCTTGTTTCCGTCACAGATGGAGGGGCAGTGTGATGGAGGGAACTTTCGTGTGAAGTGTAAGTCCTAGGCTGTGGCCCAGAGACTTGGTCCCCCCTACCATCCGAGTCTCGGGGATGAGAATGGTGCCCTTTCATAGTATGTATTTTGGCTCATATGCTAGGCTACGTCTTAGAGCATTTGGTAGATTGTAAGTTGGCCACAGGTATGTCTCTATTTTCCGTAACCTTCTGGGTTACATTGTAGCTTCTCTCATCAAAATTTGGAGATTTTAGGAGCACCTGGTGGCTCAGTCACTTAACTGTCCAACTCCTGGTTTTGGCTCAGGTCATGATCTCACAGTTCATGGGTTTGAATCCCACAACCGGCTCTGCGCTGACATTGCAGAGCCTGCTTGGGATTCTCTCTCTCTCTCTTTCTCTCTCTCTCTCTCTCTGTCCCTCCCCTGCTCGCTCGCTCTCTCTCTCTCTCTCAAAAATAAATAAACTTCAAAAAAAAATTTTTAAGTTGGAGATTTTTATCTCCACCTGTGAATCTAGGTTGGCCTTATGACCTACTCTGGGCGATGGAACGGTCATAAACTTGGCTTGAGAAGAGAACTAAAAGCACGCATTGGAACTCTGCCCTCGCTCTGGACTTTGGAGCCTTGACTCCAGGCACATACCAGGCCGGGACTGCTTGGAGTTGGGGGTGCTGTAGAGCTGAGGACCCCAGAACAACCAAACCCAACCACCCACCAAACACCAGATCCGTGGAAGAGGTCCTATCTATCCGTTTCCCATCGCTGCCATAAAAATTAGCAGAAACTCAGTGTATCACGATCATGGGGGTGATATCCCCTCACCTTTTCTATATTTTATTGATTAGAAGCAGGCCACAGGTCCTGCCCACACTCAAGGAGAAGAGATGACACAGCTGTGCGAACGTCAGGAGGCAGGGATCATGGGGGGTCGCCTTGAAGTCTGCCCAATGCTACCTCCAAAGACGTAGAGAGTGAGCATAGGAGCTCTGTCTTCTTTGCTGTCCTCCAGTCTATAGATGTGAACTGCAGCCAGTCACTAATCCTCTTCCTCAAGGCTTTTGCCCCAGAAAGACTCCAGGGCAGCTGACTGTTTTCAGGTCATTTGGATCCAAATGGAGAGGTGTCTTGGCAATTCGTAAAAATGACACTGCGTCTCATGAGGATAACTCTAGTCAAAATAACCCTCAGTGCCCTTCCGCGGAAAACGTGTCTTTCCTCTGCTCTTACTTCCACATCTCTTAGAATAAGGCTTCTACGGGGCCCCTCCAAGACGGTTAAAGATGTGCTTGACAGGCTTTGCCTAATGGAGCAAAATAAAAATTCACTCGGGAAAGAAAAGTTGATCAAACGCCAGCTAGAAGGAGAGTTGCGTAAACGAACATGGGGAAGAACAGAACCCAGTCACGAGCTTCTAATTTTGATTACAGATAATTTTTTTTGAAAAAGCAGAGACTTGCATCTAAAGCCTTTGTCCCCCTCTCACACATCCCTCTGTTCACTGCGATGATACTAAAATGGGTTAGAATGCACATTTTCCCGGGTCTTAATTTCTTTCAGCCTTCGCTCAAATTGCCTTCACAATGGCGCATCCGTATGTCCAAACAAACAGACAAGTGAGGAGATTAATGAACTGATCTTTGACCTGCTAAGTATTTATTCCGGGGCTCAGGGGGGAAGCGTGTCTGTGCCAATGAAAATCCCAAAACTGTCTCTGATAATTTGGTATTAAAGAGAGCTCTGTCAAATGCCTCTTGAGGCAGACAGAGCATCACCCTTCTCCTGACCCCAAGCTTCTTAGCCGTTATGTTCCCCCCTCCCCATTCAGAAGGACTGCAACCTTCTTTTATTCCTTTACCATCCTTCCCCTAAAAGAGCTTTTCTTTAACAATACTGGCTGCCTTTTATTAAGCACTTACTACATCAGACACCGGGGTTCAGCTATTTTCATCACCATCTAACATTCTTGAACACTCACTCTATGGAAAGCAATCTTATATTCTTTCTTTTAATTTTGGTACTAGCCGTATGAAGCAGGAATTTCTAAAAGAAAGAGCATCCGCTATTTACTCCTTCCTTGAGTAAATGTCAGAAAATGGAAGGGAAATGGAATTTTATTAAGAACTTGATTAGATGAATATGGCTCTTGGACATTTGCTATGTGTGTGTCCTTGTCACAGCAGCGTGGGGAATAATTGGTGCTCCAAGCCAAATGCTGTTAGAAAGAGAGTCATTCTTTCTGGCCCTCTGATCACTCCTTAACTTCATATAGGTGTATGTAGTCGGCACATGCACATATACACTTGCGGGAAGGCAAGCCCTCTCTTTCTTTTGCATCCAGGGCTCCTACAATGTGACAACACTGGGCTCTAGAGGAGAAAGGCACAGGTGTGGATCAGGACGAGCCTCGAAATACACCAGAGTGGTTGGGTACGGAGTCGAATGATGAGTCTGTTGTGGCTGCTAGTGTCCAGAGATGATCTCTCCGTGTATCCCCTGTTATCACATGGCCGTCTTCTCCCCGTGTGTCTGCGTGTCTCTTCTCTTCTTAAACCGACAGCAGTCATATTGGACGTTAATCAGCCCCAGCACATGGGAGTTTGAGAGCCACGTAAGGCATGCAGATCATAGTGTAAGAGCCACAGATGACCTTTGAAGGCGGATTACAATGACACGACATGATCCATTTCCCTTGTGCAATCATCCGGTTATCAGTGCAATTAATAAACAGGTCATTTACACTATCGGTGCCAATTATTACCCAAGAACTTGTGTGACAGATATATTGGAAGGGGGGTGAGGTCCTCAGGTGAATCTAGGCTGGCCCTGTAACTGTTACGGTGAAGAACAAAGGAATACAGGTAAAGTAACATTCTGGTTCTTTCGAGTTCAGGCTTTAACAGACTGACAGCTTCTGAATACTTCCTTTTGCAACTTCCTTCTTGGAAAGATGCTGCCATGTTGTAAGGAAGACCAAGCAGCTATGTGGAAGGGACCCCATAGAGGAGAACCGAGAACCTTCACCAACAGCCCCGGCTGAGCTCCCAGTAAGCATCCGTGGCCAGCTATGTGGGCCTGGCCATTTGAGACTTTGTAATACTCCTGTCAAAACCAAAAGAAATAGAACCATCCATCTAACCGGCAGATGTGAAAGAATAAACTGTTGTCAATTCTTTTTTTTTTTTAAGTTAATTTATTTATTTTCAAAGAGAGAGAAAGTGTGAGTGGGGAAGGGGCAGGGAGAGAGGGAGAGAAAGAGAATCTGTGTCAGCACAGAAGCCGATGCAGGGCTCAAACTCTTGAACCGTGAGTTCATGATCTAAGCCGAAATCGGATGCTGAACCAACGGAGCCCCCCAGGCGCCCCTACGACTGTCCTGGGGGCCACCAGGAAAGACTGCTATGTTCTCCATGCTGCCGGCATGTTCCATACATGTACTCAATCTTTAGGGTTTCAGGAGCTACAATGCACTGTAAAGACAGCTACATATCATTTGATTCCATGCCATTTCAATCTGATCGTGCTACCATTTTATTAATTTGTAGGCTCTAGATTACATTTTAATGGTCTGGTTTGCATTCTCCCCCCTCTATTTTTCTGGTTGATAAAATTTTAAAAGGATATCTGTTGTGCTAAAGATGACTTTTTACTTAGGACGCAAAGTCACCGGAATGTGTGGTAGCAATTTTTCTTAGGTAATAACCTCCCCTATCTTATCAAACCAGGCTTTGGTCGCAGAAGGGCTTTTTTTAAAATTCAATTGTTGTTTAACTTTGCCATTTGTTGACTGGCTGAATGAATAACTCCCTTTCACACCTCATTCTGACTCCTCACACATTTGTCTTTAACTCTGGAGAAGTCTGGAGTCTGGAGGCCTGGCCAGAGACTAATGAGAAATTCTGATGCTATTTTACAAGATTTTTAATAAAGAATCTATTTCCTCTAGTGGATGGAGTAAGGTGAAGGGAAGCCATGTGCCAGGATATAATTGCCGTCACCATCAATGGCAAATATTTAATGAGTGTCTCCTGTATTTAGAGTCCTGTGTTATGTCTGTGGCAGTGGTACTTAAGTGGGGGTCATTTTGCCTACGCTCATTTTCCGGAGAACATTTCTCAATGTCCGGAGACATTTTTAATTGTCACAGCTGGGGGTGGGGAGACACTGCTGACACCTACTGGGCAGAGGTCAGGGATACTGCTAAACATTTACAGTATCGAAGGCGATCCTTTTCAGCAAAGAATTACCAAGCCCAAAATGTCAACAGTTCTGGTGTATGACTATGAAGACATTGAACCTGGACCCCTCTTGTCATGGAGCAGCACCAGGACAAAAGGAAATGAGGATGAATTATGGGTGGGATGAGGCATGAAACAAAGAGGGGTCAGCCAAACCTTGAACCTTACCACACGCAGTGTTTCATAGAGTAAAGTCATCCATAGTAAGGAAGGGCACTCAACCGTGAGACCTGATGACCCCAAGGACAGAGACGGGAGGAAACGAAGAGTCATAGTGTTTCTCTGGGTTTGGGGTGGAGTCCTTGTTTTCGTTTTCATTTTTGTTTTTCTATATTCCTCCCTTTCTGGACAGAAATCTCATTTAGCACCATGGACTTTAAAAAATCTCTTGAGGCTGATGACTCCCAAATTTCTATCTCAAGACCAGTCTTTTCTCCTCTGATGTTTGGACTCACGCACCCAAAGAGGTTGATTTCATACTTCCATGTGGATGTCTTGTAGATGTCTCTAATGCAACATATCCAAAATGCAGCCTTTGATTTTCTTTCCCAGACTTGTTCCCTATCCCCACCCCCACCCCCCCACCCCCACCAAATATTCCCTCTTCCAGTGAATGCTGCACCATCTTGCCAACTATTGAGGACAAAATGATGCCCACATGGACATTGGATCTTGTCATTTCATTGTAATAGGTCTTCAAAGGTCGTCCATGGCTTTTACACTATGACCTACATGCCTTATCTATCTTTCAAATCCCCATGTGCTCCAGCTGGTTAATCCAATATGACTGGTGCCATTATAAGAAAAGAAGAAGAGAGACACAGACACATAGGTAGAAGATGGCCATGTGATGACTGAGGCAGAGACTGGAGTGATGTGTCTACAAAGCAAAGATTGCTGGCAATACCAGAAGCTAGAAGAAGGAAGGAAATAGTCTTCCCTAGACCTTGGTTATTGATTTCTAGCCTCCAGAATTGTAGGCAATAAATTTCTGTTGTTTTTAGCCTCCCTGCTCATGGTACTTTATTACTCCAGCCCTAGGAAACTAAGACAGACTCACTGCTCTCATCACGTCACTCCCTCTCAGTCACGCTGGCCATTCTTCTTCCTCACCACGTCAAGCTCACTATTCTCTTTCTTTGGAAAAAAAATGTATTTTCCCTTGATGTTCTCGTGCTGATTCCTTCTTGTCATCCAGATAGCAGCTTAAATCTCACCTCCTCTGAGAGGACTTGTCAGAAAACCAAACCCAATGGAGTCAACACCCACTATCTCTTCCGCACCACCTGGCACCCGGTTCCGATTCTCTGCTTACAATGTAACACTACATGACCCTTGTCTTACTCATTTGTTTAGTGCCAGGGACCACCTCTGCATGTAAACCCCATAAAGCAAAATCCTCTTGTCTCCTGTGAATCCCTGGAATAGTTGCCCCCACTTTGCAGATACTCCATGAATATTTGTTTACCATAAATGGGCCAGTTACAAAAATGAAAAGGTCTGCACCAAAGTGAAGCTGGTTTGAGCAACCAGACAGTCGGGAATAGACCAGGAGTAGTTCGACTGGATCTTTGAGACAGAGAGGGTAGAGGCTTTTTGATGAAAGGAGCAAGAATCCTCAAAAGAAGATCGCCCTCCTACCGGTGACGGGGATCTCAGCCCGTGTTCAGTGCTGAGCCTCCGTCGGAAGGGGACATGATCCGGTGTGTTCCATCAGGCCCACCGCTCTTCCTCTGCAAATATTTATGCTCTGAGCTCCCCCTCGCCCAGGTCTGATGGGAGCCCGGGAAGGCTGTGTGCTAGCACAGGGCCTAATGGAGACATCACACTGCTGTTAGCACAGATGGTTGTCATATGTATGCAAATGAGAAACAAATTGAATTTGGTGTCCTCTCTCACCAGCTGTCCTATCAAGGAACGCTCCCACAGCAGCCAAAGAGCTGCTGCTATACTACTCATCTGTCACCACAGATTAATTACAATGAGGACATTAATCACCATTTGTTTCTAGTACAAAGGAAAATATCTTGTTTTTCAAGTACGTCCTGTTAAAAGAAGGTGTCCGGCCTTGTAGAAACAAGGCCCAACAAGGGCTTGAGGCTTCATTAGTTAGGGACAAGAGGCCAACGGCTGGTGAAAAGCCCTAGGCTGTGCGCTGCCTTCAGAGCTACTGGCCAGTAAGGAGTCGAGGAGAGGCGGCGAGCCTGGGGGACAAGGAAGGACAACTAGCTAACTCTCACTTTATCTGATGCCCCAACGGCCTGCAGTTTAAAGGTGTTAATTAACTTTGGTTAGTGGATCTTCCAGTGGATCACAAGGCACCCAAAATAGGTGTTTCCGATGGATTATTATTACCATTGTTTGGTAGAAGGACAATGGGTAGGACACCAGCCAAAGATTCCAGAGACCAGCCTTCCCTCTTGACCATTTGTCTAGTCCTTGTTTAGAAATTGGATTTGAGTAATGGTTTTTCATCTATTGGGAAAGTCAGCACCCAAGTGACTATTTAGTGAATACAATCGAAATAGATGTCTGAACATAACTTTACATACAGTTATGGTAGATGAATGGATTCTCTGAAGCCTTTCTACACACTCACATTAAGGAGGTTCTGATGAGGGGCACCTGGGTGGCTCAGTCGGTTGAGCGCCCAGCTCTTGATTTCAGCTCAGGTCATGATCTCATGGTTCGTAAGTACAAGGCGCCCATTGGGCTCTGCGCTGACAGTGTGAAGCCTGCTTGGGATTCTTCCTTTCCTTCTCTCTCTCTTTCCCTCCCCTACCCCCCCTTCTCTCAAAATAAATAAAATTTAAAAATTATTTTTAAAAAGAGAAGGTTTTGATGAGATTGTCTCTGCTCCCTGCTTTCCTTATATCACCACCGTGAGATTCGTTCCTTAACTACCCATCTTTAGCTTTTGTAGGCTGTGATGCTCAATTTTAGCCATTCATTTGTTCATTCATTCATTCAACAAACATTTGGACCCTGTACTGGATGATAGACACATCTATCACCAGATGCCATCCTGGTTCTCATGAATTTTACTACTGTCTAGTAGGCAGATAGACATTAATCAAATAAGCACAAAAATACGTATGAAACTTCCATCATGAGTACGGACTGCAACAGAGAATCACATGGCACCATGGGAACATATAATAGGAAGACCCAACTTTCTCTGGAGTAGAGGAAGCTTCCTTGAAGAAAGGGCAATTACGTGAAGATCTGAAGTATGACACATAGCTAACCAGGCAAACGCAGATGTCAGCAAAGTCCCCTGAGAAGAGAACAAAGCTTTAAGGTGGAAGAATGAATGGCTTGCTCAAGAAACTAAAAATAAGGGCAATACAAATGGTTTTCAGAGTGGCATGGAGAGATTCGTGACCAGAGCACAGGAGGGTCCTTGTAGGACCTCTTGTAGGTCCTCTTGAAGAAGACTGTCTTTATTCCAAGAACGATGGATAATCACCGCAGGGCTCTAAGCAACACAGGGAGCTGATCAGATTTGCATTTTGAAAAGCTTATTCATCTTTGACATGAGAACATATATTGGTTCATGTAGTGTCCTTGGCTATGAAGAATTTTGGACCAAGAGTCAATCATCTTGGGCTTCCATACTGGACCAGGTAAGGGATTCAACAGAAATAGGGTATTTTTCTATAGACTAACTCCCAGGTATAATAATGAGTGAGGGGGGGAATTCAAAGGTTCAGTGTTATTTCAAGAACTGAAATACAGTTGGGTGGAGGGGAATCAGGAGCATTTAAGTCAAGTTTTGTAGGAGTCTTCTCTTCAGAGGATACAGGGTCAGTTTTTTGGGAGTCGGGAATTTCACAGGGGAGACGAACCAAGGTGGAGAAGTGAGAACCGAGAAACGAAGATGGCAAGAGGGGTGCGTCTCAGGGGCATACGTGAAGGAGAGGAGAAATCACCCTTGGGAATTTAAGCTGTGCTGCCTGCCAACTTCTAGAAGCAGTTTTTTCAAGGTTGGCTAATCAAGGTTTCCGGGTTGACAATGGTGTTAGTAGAAAAACAAGAAGCTGCTCTTCACAGTCAATAATTAACATGAAATTTGTGTTAATTCTAACCAGTATGTGACCACATACTTTAACCACAGTATATTAAAGGAGGCCTGTGGGAATAAAGTCACATCAGCAGCAGACACTTTAACCTAGCATAAAAAGTTGACAGAAAGTAGCAATTATATTCTTTGTGTTGTGGTCGGATCATGACCTGAGCCAAAATCAAGAGTCAGATGCCCAACCGACTGAGCCACCCAGGTGCCCCCTGGCTTTGGCAGGTTGTAAAAGCTTCCCAGGTGACCCTTACGTGCACTCAGAGCTGAGAACCACTGCCCTATGTGGTCTCATTCAGTTCCACGGTTTTACATGTTATTATCATAAGGCCAAATTACTACTAAATTTATAACTTCAGCCCCTGGGCGGAGCTCCCTGGAAGAACGGGGCCAGTGGAGCCTGAAGGGAACTCCCTGTCTCTTGATGGCCCTGCTCTCCTCCTGGGACTGGGGGCGGGGCGATCGACGCTAACATAGCAAGAGAACCACACTGGACTTCTTTGACATCTCACACTCAGCATTCAGAAGAGCAGAACTTCTCGTTCAGAAACATCTGCACAGATTTCACAAATCCCTTAACCTTCACTGGCTCCACAGTGACATCCAGTTCGGCTTGGACAAAAGATGAATGGAGACGATAATGCCTTCATTCTAAATCCTTATTGGCTGTGCAAGCCTCTCTCATGCTACTCCAAGTTTACAAGGCTTCCATATGAATATGACCTCATGTTCACCTCCCCCCACCACCACCCTCCGCCCACCATCGATAGCACCAGGTAAATTCTCCTTTGGCTACTTTGCAGTTCTGTACCGTTAGGATCCGGGTCAATCTGTTCTCTAGTAACTGCCTTCGCACCTATTGCAGACTCTCAGGGACACTTGCTAGTTTTTTCAAGGTGACTCCCTATTCACCCCCATATCCTTGTGGGATGGTTAATTTTATGTGTCAGGTTACCTGGCCCACAGCTACCTTGTTTGGTCAAACAAGGTATTGGTCAAATACCTTGATATTTGGTCAAACATTATTCTGGGTATTTCCCTGAGAGTGTTTTTGCATGGGATTAACATTTGAATCAGTAGGCTCAGTAAAACAATCGTTCTTCCCAATGGCAGGTGGGCCTGGAAAAATCAGTTGACGGCCTCAGCAGAACAAAAAGTCTGACTGTCCCCCGAGTAAGAGAATTCCCCCTGCTTGACTACCTTCAAACTGAGACATCAGCTCTTTCCTGCCTTCAGCCTCGAATGGAAACATTGGCTTTTCCTGGGTCTTGAACTGTTTTAAGGCCTCCTAAAGCTGGCCTTATCCGTGGCTGAATGGAGTTCTTTTAAAATGTGCCCAGGGGCCCCCCGGGTGGCTCCGTCGGTTAAGTGTCCGACTTCGGCTCAGGTCATGATCTCGTCCGTGAGTTCGACCCCTGCGTGGGGCTCTGTGCTAACAGCTCAGAGCCTGGAGCCTGTTTGGATTCTGTGCCTCCCTCTCTCCCTGCCCCTCCCCCCACTTGCACTCTGTCTCTCTCTCTCTCAAAAATAAATAAACATTAAAAAAATATATTAAAATGTGTCCATAACAACACCTACCATTTATGAAGCTCCTACTCCATGTCTGCCATTGTAAACTGTATCACCTCTGGTCCTCGTACAAATCGTTGCAAAAGAGGTAAATGTTTTTGTGAGCTCACAGTCGCAGAGTTGACCAGCAGCAGAGCGGGAATGTAAACAGCAATGTGTGATTTCTGAGTCAGGGCCCTCTCCTACCCGTTTCATACTGGACCCACCTATCACCGCTTTCCTGTCCGCGTGCCTAAATGCAAACTGCTGTTAACGTCCTTCTCGAAAGGTGGGTGCGACACAAGCTTACGGTTGTACATGTATATCTATATGCACATGTATTATTTTGGTGGGCATAAATAGTACCACACTAGACCTAGAGTTTTCTTTTTGACACTTTGCTTCTTACTTTCAATGATAAATCATGGAAGTGGAGTCCCTATCAGCATAGTTGGAGAGCACTTTTTTTTTTTTTAATGTTTATTTATTTTTGAGAGGGAGACAGAGCGTGAGCAGCAGAGGGACAGAGAGAAAGAGAGAGGGAGACACAGAATCTAAAGCAGGCTCCAGGCTCCGAACTGTCAGCACAGACCCCAACGTGGGGCTTGAACCCACAGACCAGACCACGAGATCGTGACCTGAGAGGAAATCAGATGCTTAACCCGCTGAGCCACCCAGGAGCCCCTGTCACCTTTTTAAATAATTTTTTTCAAATTTACTTGCTCTTTTGTGGACCAGAGGAGTAAAGTCAAGCCCCTATGATTGTGTCTACGTATCTAGGTATTTCCTGTTCATTTCCTTTATGATATGATAATAATACATAATAACAGTAATAATGCTGTTATTTGGCAAATAGTCAATAACTTTTAGGGCTTCAAACTTATTCTTTTCAAATGCTCTTCTTTGATTCATTGATGTCTTTTTACCTGGAATGTAATTTTATCTCTTAAGATCCTGACCAATTTTTTGTTTCGGTTTTTATTTGCCTGTCTTTGTATATTCAACCTTTCTTGGTCATTTTGAGTTAGATTCATCTATTCACACAGTAAAACTGGGGTTTTAGGGATTCCTGGGTGGCTCAGTCCGTTTAAACCTAGGACTCCTGATCTCAGCTCAGGTCATGATCTCATGGTGTATGGGATTGAGCCCCACATCAGGCTCTGCACTAACAGGACAAAGCCTGCTTGGGATTTTCTCTCTTCCTCTCTCTCTGCCCCTCCCCTGCTCACAGTCTGTCTCTCTCTCAAAAATAAATAAGCGTTAAAAAACAAAATTAAAAAAAAAAAAAACCTGGGGTTTTCCTCTGTGATTGAGCCTCTCTTTTTTTTTTAACGTTTATTTCTTTTTGAGACAGAGAGAGACAGAGCATGAACAGGGGAGGGGCAGCGAGAGAGGGAGGCACAGAATCGGAAGCAGGCTCCAGGCTCTGAGCAGTCAACCCAGAGCCTGACGCGGGGCTCGGGCTCACTGACCTCGAGATCGTGACCTGAGTCGAAGTCAGATGCTTAACTGACTGAGCCACCCAGGCGCCCCGAGCCTCTTTTCTTTTAAAGAGTGAGCGGTGGCCATTTATATCACAACAAATAATGTTTTTGTAGTTCCATAATACATTTTATGTTAAGTCCTGTGTTTTTCTTGATCTCTTGTGTGGGTGTTTTTTAAAATCTGTGTCTGTCATTGAATTTTCTTGGCATCTGGAGTGTGTTTTGATAATTTGGAAATGTTATACTTCAAGAATTCGTTTTGTAGGGGAGCCTGGGTGGCTCAGTCGGTTGGGCGTCCGACTTCAGCTCAGGTCACGATCTCACCGTCTGTGAGTCCGTGAGTTCGAGCCCTGCGTCGGGCTCTGGGCTGATGGCTCGGAGCCTGGAGCCTGCTTCTGGTTCTGTGTCTCCCTCTCTCTCTGCCCCTCCCCCGTTCATGCTCTGTCTCTCTCTGTCTCAAAAATAAATAAACGTTAAAAAAAAATTAAAAAAAAAAAAAGAATTCGTTTTGTAAACGTAAAGATGCATATTATACATTTATGTATGGCATTTAAATATCTATGTAAACGTTTAAATATCTACAAAAAAACCCCAAAATTGGTATGCTACAATATCTCCACGTTTTCCCCTTAGCTTCAACAACCCAGTTTTAGTTGACTACTATTTTTCAGTGTTTATCTTATAGCTGTTAAGTGTACTTATAATTTCATGACTCAATATTCCATCTTTTTTAAAAAAAGCTTAAGCTTATTTTACTTACTTTGAGAGAGAGAGAGATAGAGAGAGAGAGAGAGAGAGAGAGAGAAAGAGAGAGCATAGGAGGGGCAGAGAGAGAGGGAGAGGGAGAGAATCCCATTGTCAGCACAGAGCCTGATGTGGGGCTCGAACTCCCGAACTGTGAGATCATGACCTGAGCCAAAATCAAGAGTCAGTTGTTTAACTGACTGAGCCACCCAGGAGCCCCGATATTCCATCTTTAAATGATGTCTTGCCTCACCCTCCATGGCTACAGTGGTATTTTTGAGCTTCTGTCTGCCTTTTCCTTCAAATTTTTGTTGGTGATTTCATTTACCACATTTAGAGTTTGAATTACTTTTTATTCTGAACCATTATCCACTGTTATTTTAATCTTAGCCCTACAATTTCATTAGTCTTTTTCCCCCATTTATTTCTAGTTAGCTGAGGTTTATCCTCTGATAGTTTTTCTTCTTCTCCTTCTCCTTCACCTTCTTTTTCTCCTTCTCCTTCTCCTTCTCCTTCTTCTCCTTCTCCTTCTTCTCCTTCTTCTTCCCCATCTTCTTTTGGAAATACCAATTATTTTTAAAGTATAACATTTGTATCTTTCTTGTCTATTCTCACCTCTTCCATTCTTTTAAACTCTGCTTATTCCATGTCATTGTCCTTCCTTTCCTTGCTTCTGTTGTCCACATCCCTTACCATGTTTGTGATGGCGTTTATTCCCCCACGTGCGACTCTTAATGTGTGGCCTTTGTGGATTTAGTTTTCTTTCATTCTTTTCCCCTAATAATTTCCAACTCATGTTTTATTTCTTTCTATCACATCACTTATCCTTCCTGAGCCCTTGTATGTATGCTTTGTGTTTTTATCTAATAAAGGTGACTGTTTCATTAGGGTTCTTATTGAATGATATGCTTGATTAATTTTCCTCAGCCCCATGGCAACATTTTGTTGGTGAATGTTCCTCATCTTTCATTTGTCTTTCTTGTTTGTTCTTTTTTTCTACTCATCGTTGAGCAGGTGGAATCCTTCCTGGCCCTGCGATTTGTAGGAGGTGGGGAGGGAGGATAATGCTCCAGGCTTGCAGAAATTCTCTTCATGATAATAGGTTTTATTTTTTAAAAAATTGTTTAATGTTTATTTATTTTTGAGAGAGAGAGAGAGAGAGAGAGACAGAGTGTGAGCAGGGGAGGGGCAGAGAGAGAGAGGGAGACACAGAATCAGCTGCAGGCTCCAGGCTCTGAGCTGTCAGCACAGAGCCCGACGCAGGGCTCAAAACCACAAACTATGAGATCATGACCTGAGCCAAGGTCGGACATTGAACCGACTGAGCCACCCAGGCACCCCATCATGATAATAGGTGTTAAATGTGAGCAGGCTCTTCTAGTAAGTACTTCCCCCCGACCATGCAGGGTTGGCGGTGAATGTGCTGTGGGTAGTACAGATGTCTTTCTCCTTCATTCCACTCCCTGCAGAATGGCTTGCCTATGTGATTCCTCACCCCGCCCCACCTTCCTCATTTCTACAGGGTGCCAGATCAAGTTGAGAGAAACTTCCCCTACCAACCTGCTCACTTACCTCCATTTTTCCAAATGGTTTCCCCACCACTCCCATTTCCATTGGAAAAGTGCTCTGCCAGCTTCACTGGAGATGAGATATGTAGCCTTGAGTACCCTCTCTGCCTCTTCTCCAGAGTCAGATCTTCATTTCACTTTCTTACATCCAGTGGATACTCACCATTCACAGATTCTGTGTTTGTGAATTTTCCCTTTCACTAAAATTCATGTGTAACCCCCGAATCGAGACCTGTGGCACTTTTGTGGTCATCCAGGGACATGCTTAGAGTGACGAGCATGAATTCACTCAACACACACAGTCCCGGCTGAGGTCAAACAAGGTGACACTCTGTTTTCTTAGCTCAGCTTTCAGACTATAAACAAGTATCCCTTTTAGTGCCACGTTATTTGCATTTTGGAGCTGGTTGTTGATGACTTTGCTGTTTAAAATGGCCCCAAACACAGTGCTAAAGTGGCGTCCCGTGTTCCTAAATACAAGAAGGCTGTGCTGTGCCTTATGGAGAGACTACGTGAGCTGGAGAAGCTTTGATCAGGCATGATCTGGCCATGAGTTCAATGTTAATGAATCAGCAATATATACCAAGTAAGGAGTTTTTAAACAGAAACACACAAAAGACAAGGTTAAGTATGGATTGATTGTTGAAAATGTAGTGACCAGGGGCTTACAGGACCCTAACCCTGTGTTTCCCTTGGAAGCATTGGTTCAGTACCCACTAATTTGGTGTCCTCGGTGACTTTACAGAACAGAACTACCACAAATAACCAGACACAATTGTATTGTCATTTTAGGGTACTGATGTCTCCCGGTTACATCCAGGGCAGAGTTTTTTTGACCGTCCTTGTTTTTTGGTTGTTGTTGTTTTGTTTTGTTTTGTTTTGTTTTTTGCTTGGGGTGATTTATGAGAAAAGCTGGGGGTAATTGCCACGTCTTGCCATTGTAGACCTGGGTAGGGCTTATTGGAAGGCTTTATCTTTTAGGCAAATTACCCTGAGAAGGTGGAGGGTGCCGGGCAGGAAGCTGAGGGTCAGAGGAGAGAGAGCTGAAGAGAATGGGGAGAAAATGAGGAGGCTGAGAAGGGAGTCGGTCACAAAGCTCCCTGGGTAAGTCCCTGAGCATGAGTATTCGCAGTCAGGTAGTTTAAAGTCTGATCTGGACGCTGCCGTTTGTTACCTCTGTGACGCTGGATAGGTGATTGAGCTGGGAGTCTGTTCCCTCTTTTGCAAATGTTGATCATACGGCATAATTGTGAGATTATATATTTAAAGACTGTGTATGGAAAGCGTCTGTTACCCAGTAGGAACTCAGCGTTTATGAGTTCACTCCTCGTTCACTTAGGGAGGCAGCCTATTTGGGAAAGCTCATACAACTGCATTTCTGACTTCTCTCAGAATCGGTTTATGATCCATGCCCAACAAAATCAATCTCAAAGTCACACTTGTTTATTACCCAAAGTGCTATTACCCTGCTTGATCACTCTCCTTGTCGCCGGGCTTGGGAATGAATAGCTCTCAGCTATTTTCCAAAATCAGATCTACTCTGAGCAAATGAAGATTTGCCCCCAATAACAATATTAGAGAGGGCATGCTGCAGCTTTGAGGGCACGGAGGGATTCCGGAGATGTGGATACCAAGACATCACTGCTTAGGCACAGCCTCGCAGGGTTCCTGCATAAAAGGAGGCAGCACATATCAGGATGCCAAGGTTCTGACATGTTTATTCTTTCAACATCAGCCTAATGGCATTAGCGTTACACCTGGTAGGTCTCAGCTGGTGTGGCCCAGCCAATTAGGCTCAGGAGACCTCCCATGATGGTGTGAAAATTGGTGACACAGTCAGGGGGTTACTCCTGACTGGGGTCCCGCTGCTGTCTGTTCACCAGCCGTGTCTCAGAAGTGTCTGTGTCAGGGACCTGACAAGCAGGTGAGGGGGTTCTGGGGCTTTCTCTAGAGGAGACTTGACTTTCCCAGGCAGGAAATGTTTTGGTCACTCTGTCCTCCGATCAGGAATTAGAGTCATTGGATGGAAAGAAAGGAGCAGACAGAAGACAAGACTTTGGTGGTATGATCAGAATTATAAGGAAAGGTTAAGACTCTGCTTCTCCCAGCAGGAGAGTTTGATATGGTTAGGGATATGGAAGGACAAGGAAAGAGCCCAGATCAACCCTCTGGACTCATCGCTGGCCACACAATTATGCTTTCTGCGTTCTCTCTTATGCTAAACGTGGGTCCTCTTGGCCTCCCTCCCCCGCCTCCCAAAAGTGATGATAATGCTGCTTACTCCCCTTCCACAAATGCTCCAAAACTACGGGGGTCCTTCCCACAGTTTATCAGTCAGTGGCACTCTAACCCTGTAGAGTGATTCTGTTATTTCATCCGTCCAACAGAGGAGTTAACCGAAGATCAGAAACGCTGAAGAACTTCTCCAAGATCACCCAGCTGGCAATGGCAAAACTGGGGCTCAAATCTGAATCTGTCTTACTGCCCAAGTTCAGGCTCGTTTCATGCACAAGGCTGCAGTGAGGTCCTGCAAACACAGGCAGTGGTTGGAAGTGCCTGAGTCCCTTTTCTCCCTGGGCGAAACCAGTGGTTCTCTGCTCTGGCTACATACAGAATTACGCGGACATCACGGGCCTTAGCGATGCTGTCTTCCTGGAGGGAGAGCCCTTCAGCCTCATTTTGAAGTCCTCATTGTATTCTGAAGAGTAAACTCCTTCTCTTCTGTACAGAGTACGAATATAGACGCTATCTGAAAGTTTGAGATGAAATATGAAGAATTGGCTTTTTAAGTACAGAAGACTGTATTGCCCACCCAAAACTCTTGAATCATCTTTTGGCGTGCCAAAAACACCAAACCAGTTCAGTTAGGCAAGAAAGGGGCATTATTAAAATGATCTTGGAGTATTTCATGAAATCAAATGATGGAGGCATCTGAAATTTAGGAAGATATTGAATCTCTGGAGAAGCCAGAACAATATATATGTCCTATCTATCTATCTATCTATCTATCTACCTCCCTATCTATCTTTGATTTGTTCCACATTTTGGTGTTATTCTTCTCTCTTCTTATATACAAGTAGTTCCCAAAGTGTGGTGCGCAGACCAACAGAATCAACATTACCGCAGAGCTTGTTACAAACGCATATTCTCAGACCCGGCCCCAGAATCAGAAACAGGGTTAGGGCTCAGCAATGTGTATTTTTACAAGCCCTTATAGTAATTCTGCTGCTCAATAAAGATTAAAGAAGTGCTACTATGGTCCACATCCCTCAGTTTTCCACATGACAGAAAATAGCCCATGACATCACCCATCTTTTACACGCTATGGGTTCAGCCGTGTCGAAAAGTCTGAGTTGACTGTCATTTGTTCTCAAATTAAATTTTATTTAGAAGGGACCCACTGATTGAGTTTTGATTATCAACCCACAGTTCCTGGAACGTGAACTACAGTGGATAGAAGTGGATAGAGGGGTAGAAGTGGATAGAGAAGACAAGTACCATTGTATAGACATGGTTACTCCAACCGCAACCAGATAAATGGTAGAGAAGGGGGCAATACCCAGGGGAAAGATGCTGGGTGAGTGGTTTAATAATAAGCACAGAAATCGTAGCAGTAGCAGTAAGAAGTATTAGCAGCCGTGGTAATACCTACTAGTAATCAATGAGTATCGACTCTTTGTCAGTCCTAGAGCTTGGCGTATTCTCTATAGGTTTTATCTAATTCTCACAACATCCCTGCAAAATAGGAAGTATTGATATTCATATTTTACGGATGGAGAATGGTTTAAAAAACTTGCTTGAACTGATATGCCCGGTAAGCAGGGGAAGAATGTGGGCAATCTGTGACTTGGCCACACCGCTGTGTCCCAGCTCTAGATTTTGTCTGCTCTTAAGGGAAACAGGCCTTAGTGAGTGGGGTAGTTTGAGACTGGACAAGGGGATGTAGAGTGTCCGCAATTTACTCTGGCTGGGGTCAAGGCCAGCTAGACACAGAGGATTAAAGGCATTTTCACTACCCCTACGACAGGAGACCACACAGGGACAGAAAATGTCCCAGAGACATAACCAGTGAGGCGCTAAATGACAGACTTGACTTGCAGTCAGTATTTTCTTCTTAAAGTCCCCTGTCTACACCCCTCTGTAGCTTTGTGTGCATATCACAACCATCTGAGATCGGATGTCCTGAAGGGACCGGTTCTTGAATACTATCATGTGATGATGGGGAAGCCATTTCAGGAGAACTAAGGGCTTCAGAGTTTTGCACTTTCTTGCTCACCTGGCATATTTGAACAACCTTACTGTTATTTATTTATTTTTTTGCAATCAAGTCTTTTAATTTACCCCACCTGTGTCTCCTCCGTCCTAGCCTCAGCCCCTCTCCCGATGCTCTAGAAACTTCCAATGTATTTTTCTAGAACTCGTCCCTCCCCCAGCCCAGCGCATCAGGACAGTCTTCCTGTTCCAATGTGGCCCCTTCTGCCAGCTGTCCTTCCCCGACACCAGGCTCCCTACACCCTGTCCTTTGGGTTCCTTTTCTCCCCTGTTTTCCCACCAGTTTCCCCTCTTCAAAATAAATCTGGATTATAAGCCTGCCTGCCTTTCTTTCCACACTTGATCTTAGCCAAAAGGCCCAGAAGCTATATGCCTGCCTTTCTTTCCTTCCCCCACTCTTCCTTCCTTTTCTTTCTCACCTTGCAGGCAGCTCTACAGAGAATCGGATTTTCCTCTTCTTGTAGCAACAACAAAAATACTCAAGAGCGTTTTATTTACTAAGAACAGAGGAAGGATGCTATCTTGTCTGGGATGGCCAGGAACAACTGATCCAATGGGGAGCTTTTCATCACAGTCCCCACAGGGTACCTTGTGATGTTTTAATGGTCAAGACCAAACTTAATTCAAATCCAGCAGGCATTATTAGAAGTCATGTTGCCTAGTATGTCTTTATTGCTCTCATTTTAAATTATGAAGTGTAATAAGGTCACATTTCTGGAAATAGAACTCAGTAAGATACATTGGTTTAATTTGTAAAAGTAATCTCCCTTCATAGACGATATGTTTCATTCCACTTCAGCTAAAATCCACATCAATAGCAGAAAAATGTAACAGGCTTCAATTAGCCTCAATAATCCTCCCACATGATGATGAACAGGAAAAAAAAAAGAAACTGGTATTTCATATCTTCATCATGTAAGGACTTTGATGATACAAAAGAGATTGGCTCTATTTATTTTCCTGTTGCAGTACATGTCTTCTTGAAAGGTTGTAATACAATAAAATGAATTTTAATAAAACGGAGGTGGAAAGGATTCCTTGGAACTGAGTCAAGAAACTTTCAACTGGGTAGCAGAGAAGATGCAGGAGATCGTTCTGCAAACTGGAGGCTGGAATTGATCTGTGCTTGCATGAGCTTGGCTTGAAAACATGAGCAAAGCTCCAAGTATCTGGGAGAATCCTTGGATTTGGGGAGTTGTGGATGGAATATTTCAGTGTTGAAAATCTCACTCGTAAACCGCTCAGGGTCAAACAGTTTTCAGTAGAGTATGAAAATAGCTCAGTTTTTTTTAAAGCCTTACCTAAAAAAGAAGTGTGGAATTTATAGCTCAATGGTCTAGGCAATTCGAGAAGGGGAGGGTCCAAGCAGAAGACCCAGGTTCTGGGAGTAGATGTATATCACAGGTGTATGATCTCCGTCCTTTTTTACTCATCTGTGAAACAGAAAAACACAACCAGGTCACTCTGGTAGGTTTATTCTCATTCCAGTGTTCACTCATCAGTGTCCGTAAAGAGTGAATCCTGACTATACATTGTGTAAAGATATGTGGCTGTAGGTCAAAAATGGCGACCGTTGGTGACTTTACATTTGATTCAATATGATGCTATGTAAATACTATAACCAAACTATATTAAAAAGTACTTTGTTCCTTTTTCTTGTATTTCAGGCATTTCTCCTGTTTTCATCCATTTTTTTTTCTACTCGCTGAAGCAGTTGGCTTTGTCAGGGGGGACTAAGTGTCTTGATCGTTTTAATTCATGACAACACACATGTGCACCCTGGATGACATCTCTAGCAAAAGGCACAGGCCTCTCTCTTGCCTGAACCAACACTCAAGTTCACGTATGGTCTAGCTTTCCTTTACTGTAAGTACCAAGAACCAATGGCTAATGAATAATTTCATGCAGGCTCCGAGGTGATACATAACAAGGGGGAGCGTTTCCACACCTACGACACTTAGGGTTCTAAAGTGCCAAAGACAGCGGTCGTTAGGATGGATAAAGACTTAGACAAGACCACTGATTGGCCCACCTAGAAATCATCGGTGCCCCCAAGAGCTGTTAGTATAGTGTGAATAGGACTGATACTTGACTGCAAAAGATAACAGTAATGAATGAGGAAAAAAGGCTGTAGGTCAAGCATCGGCTCAATATCTTAGCGGTTGAAAAGAAAAGTCACAGCAACAAGATGTTCTCCAGTGGGTACATGGATTAAACTGCGGTCCATCATGACATCCTAGTGCACTCTCAACACCGAAAAGAAATGAGCTATCAAACCATGAAAAGACGGGGACGAAAGTTAAATGCGTATCACTAAGTACAGAAAGCCAATCTGAAAAGACTGCATACTGAGTGATTCTGAAGATCTGACATTCTGGAAAAGGCAAACCTATGGAGAGAGTAAAAAGACCAGTAGTTCCCAAGGGTTAGAGGGAAAGGAGGAGTGAGTATGTAGAGCACAGAGGATTTTTAGGGCAGTGAAAATACTCTGCCTAATATTATAACGATGGCTATATTTGTCTAAACCCATAGAATTTACACCCCCAAGAGTGAGCCCTAATGTAAACTATGGACTCTGGATGATCATGATGTCTCAGTGTAAGTCCATCAATCATAACAAATGTACCGCATGGGTGGGGGATGCTGATAATGGGGGAGGCTGTGGGGAAAGAGGGTATATAGGAAATCTCTGTGCCTTCTGCCCAATTTTGCTGCAAACCTAAAATTGCTCTGAAATATGAAGGCTATTTACAAAGAGAAAGGCAGAGAAGTCAGAAGCTTGAGAAGTCAGTAGGGCTTAATGAAACGGATTTTCTTTCTGCTTTCACGTTAAAGGATAGGAAAAGATGATAGCATCCTTGAAGGCAGGAGGCAAGAGATTAAAGGTGTGCACAAGACAGAGACAGAGAGACAGAGAGATCCACTTTTCCAATGGGAAGTGTCCCCCTTTGAAAGAGGAAGAAAGGAATCGATACCGACTCAGAGAAAGCAACGACCACAGGCTATGGTGTAACCTAGATAGCTACTGTCAAAAGAAGACGACCAGTTTGGGACGAGTGAAAATTACACAAAATTTAGTTGCAACGTCCATAAGTCAAGTTTCACTGGGACACAGACACACTTGTTTGTGTACATATTTTCTATGGCTGATTTTTGCTAAATTGGCAGAGCCGAGGACTTGCAATGGAGGCTGAGTAGCCTGAAAACCCTACTGATATTTATTATCTGCCCTTTACAAAAAAAAAAAAAACATTGCTAACCCTTGACCTAGAACACCCAGTATTAAGATGGTGAAAATCTCAATCCAAAAGGTCACACCTCGGTTCACTCACATTTTATTGGCAAGAACTAACCATATGGACCCCCCCCCCCATGCAAGGAGGCTGGGAAATGGAGCCTCTGGCTGGGTAGGATCAACTCTACCCTTTCACACTGGGGGACACAAATCTTTGTTGTTCAGGTCACCACGCCTGAAGCATGAACTTCTCAGGGTACAGATTTAAATGCCCTTTAGATATTTCTGCTCTCCAAAATCCATTTTCAACTGTGCCACCAGAGAAGGGGTGCGTGTGTGTGTGTGTGTGTGTGTGTGTGTGTGTGTATGGTAAGGGGGTTGGAAGTCTTCCCTTCTGCCTTTCTCCGTATTTCCTCATCCTGCCTGGCTCCAGTTGGCTTTCCTCAAGCTGTCACTCTTTCCCCCTCAGGCCTCTTCTCGCTATTGTGCTGAGTGACTCAGTTATGTCTGAGCTCCCAGCGCTAGATTATATACCCGGCCTCAGCAACACCAAAGGCAGGCACTTCTAAACAGAATCCGCTGGTCTTAGAAGGACATGGTCATTAGAAGTCACCAAAATATGCCTTCCAGGGATGTGAAGCAGCCGTCTCTATGAGAAAGATGGGCTGCGTGAAAAGCATTTCCTTTGTGCCCTTAACTTTTAAAGAAATTCAGGTAAAATATCAACACGTTCAACTCAACCACATTGGTACACAGTATTTTAGGGAGTCTTTTGGTGCCCAAGGGTGGCTTACCAGAGATTTAATATTCTTCCATCAGCCACCACTTAAAGCTACCTAAAAGTCTAAGCAAAAATGCATTGCAAGCCCAGCCCACAGACTCTTCCATTGTCTTGCCTAAGATTGCATCCCCCAAACCATTGCTCGATAGACATTCCGGAGTTCACACTCTGCTACAAAATTAGCTAAAACAGTGCCTGCTCTCAAGGGAATCACAGCCCACTGGCAAGACAGGCTTTTATACATCTATGGATGATAGAAGGTAGACTAAAATCAGGGCTTCAATTGAGATCCAAACAAAGTACTCTGAGCAAACACGGGGGGTGGAGTGATTAATTGTGGCAGATGTTAACCAAGAGTAATGATTTTAAGTATCAGGAATAGAAAGCCTTTCTCCATCACGCCTGCAATGCTAATCCCAATTCATTCATCATCGAACCTCACCTTGCCTGGCCATTTATCTTAAACGCAAACCCAGCTTTATTCAGGAAAATCGGTCATATTCATTTATCCTTTGATTGCAGACGTTCAGGAAGGATAGCCGTGGCCTGCCATATTTCATGCTCATCCACTCACATGGTAGGCCAGCATTTTGCCAGGAGACCTCTTAAATTGAGATGGTTTTTAATTCAATCTAAAACCCAGGCTTGGTAACAGAGCAGCCTCATAACCCTGTGATACAGTCTAGGACACACATGCTTCCTTGTCTCCAGTCCGATGTCCTAGTGAAGATAATATTGGGTGCCTTCTCTTTGGACGCATCCCATGAGTAAATCTGAAGATCGCTGGCCTAAGTTCTTTCACCTCAAGAAAGAAAGGCCTACTAATATCCAACTAAGCGATGATGTAAGGCTGGAGGTGATGCAGGAGGAGAAAGGCATAGATCAATATTTCATGAAAGAATGGAAAATGGAGAAACCAAATGTCCTTGAGGAACCCACTCAATTCTCATTCCTCCATTGAAGTAGGAAGCATTGCTCCTTCCTGTCTGGGCAAACTTTTCTACCTGTTCGTGATACCAAGTCCTTCCATTTCCCTAGTGACTTAATCATTTCCCTCTACCAACCTCACTGTGAAAAAGGTACAGGTATTCTCCATTGTGGAGGAGGAAAACATCAGCCTTAACAGCCTCCTCTGGTTACTTTTCCATTCCTTTCTCCACCCAACATTTTAAGGTAAGCCTACCGTGATGCCCCCCCACTGGGGCTGCTACCTCAATATCAACATAAGCATCTTCTCGCAATGATGGATCTCCCTAAGTAGTCCTGTCTTACTGTTGTTTATGGATAATACTATTCAGTGTTAATATATATTTCCTCCTCTTGTGCAAATGTGTTGGCTCTTTGTGATTTGGATGTAGTTTCCGCTAGAAACCAGCTGGAATCCAAGAGTTGACAAACTGCAGCCCTTCGGCAAAGCTGGCCCTCCACCTGTTTTTGTAAAGTTTTATTGGAACACGACCATGCCCATTCATTTCTGTATTGTTCAGGACTGCTTTTTTTGCAACAGCAGGCAGAGTTGCGTAGCTGTACAAAGACCACAGATTCTCAGAAGCCTAAAACATTTACTATCTGGCGCTTTACAGATAAAGCTTGCCAACCTTGGAGTTAAATTTTCTCATAATTAATATTCTAGGCTCTACGTGGTCTTTGGTTCTCTTTACCTGTGGTAAATTAATACCAGACTTTAGGGAGGCCACATCTTGTTCTAAGAAGAATCCTTGGTTCAAAAGTTGGCAGAATCCTGATACAAAGAGGGACATTCATACTTTGATTGTTTTGTGCTGCAAACTAGGGCACCTACTGTGCCCATAAAGATCCAATTATGGAAAAAGAGGACTAAAGCCACACACTCTTTACTTCCTCAGGAATTGTTTTCCTTTCTTTCTGGTAACAACCCTAAGTTCTTGTTGTAAGCTAGAGACTGTGCTTACACATGATTGACTCAGAAAGCTGTTATCTCTTTCCTTGACCAGAGGTTGTTCTGGTGAAGGCAGCGTGCTTCATCGGAAAGGAATCTTGAACACAAATGTTCACAGTTGATAAGAGTTAGGTGGGTAACACTGAAGTAATTAATAACACCACTTAAAATACATATTAAAAGTGTTTGTGGGCGCCTGGGTGACTCAATCGGTTAAACGTCCATTCTTGACTTCACTCAGGTCATGATCTCACAGTCATGAGATCCAGCCTTGCGTCAGCTCCATACTGAGCATGGGGCCTGCCTGGGATGCCTCTCTCTCTCTCTCTGCTCCTCCCCTGCTCACTTGTGCATATTCTCTCGCTCGCTCGCACTCTCTCGCTCTCTCAAAAAATAAAAATAAATTAAAAAAAATTTTTAAAGTATTTGTCTCTGGGGCACCTGGTGGCTCAGTTGGTTAGGCGTCCCAACTTCAGCTCAGGTCACGATCTTGCGGTTCACGGGTTCAAGCCCCGCGTCAGGCTCTGTGCTGACAGCTCAGAGCCTGGAGCCTGCTTCATATTCTGTCTCCTTCTCTCTCTCTGTGCCTCCCCTGATCATGCTCTGTCTGCCTATCTGTCTGTCTGTCTCTCTCTCTCAAAAATAAGTAAACATTTAAAAATTAAAAAAATAGTATTTGCCTCTGTGGAACGTGACATGGTGGGAGATGAGGAAAGCTACCACCTTTTTGTTATGAAGGTTTCTGTTCTAAGTGAGTTTTTTCCCCCCACAGGGGCACGTGTCACACTGAGAACATTTTTGGGAAAATCACTTCAATCCTCAGTTTCTCTACCTTAATAATGGAGAAAGGAATTTCTTCTCACCTACCCTCTCAGAAACCCAAAGAAAGTGTTTTGAAAATGCTAAACACACACTTATCAGGACAAATAGAGTGTAGCCCAGCATTCTCCAATAGAAATGTAATTTAAGACTTCCTTGTAGCCATCTAAAGAAAGCAAAATGAAAGAGAGGAACGTCATATTAACGACATCTTTCCTTTAAGCCAATAGAGCTAACGTATGATCATTTCAGCATGTAATCAACATGAAAAGAATTCATGATTTATTTTACATCATTGTCGTATCGCGTCTTCAAATCTAGAGGACTGCCTTATGGTTATGGCACATTTCTCTTTGGACTAGCCACATTTTGGGCTCTCAATAGCCACACGAACCAGTGGCTCCTGGACCGTAAAACTGTAGACTGTGTCCCCAGCTGGCAAGCCACTTTCCAGGCCACACCCAAGAGCCATTGACTCCTCCATGAGCCCTGGAACATGTTCTACTAAGAAGCAAAACCAACCATGAGTTAGAGACCAAATTCCTAAAGGAGTGTGATTGTTTCCCTGGTTCTTATGGTGACCATAATGCCATTATTACTAGGGGCGCTTGGGCGGCTCAGTTGGCTAAGCATCCAACTTCAGCTCAAGTCCTGATCTCGCGGTTCGTGGGTTCGAGCCCTGCGTCAGGCTCTGGACTGACAGCTCGGAGCCTGGAGCCTGCTTCAGATTCTGTGTCTTCTTCTCTCTCTGCCCCTCCCTGGCTCTCTCTCTCTCTCTCTATCAAAAATAGATAAACATTAAAAATATATATAAAAAAAAGAATTGCAATCTCGGGGTGCCTGGGTGGCTCAGTCAGTTAAGCGTCCGACTTCAACTCAGGTCATGATCTCATGGCCCATGAGTTCAAGCCCTGTGCTGTCAGCTCAGAGCCTGGAGCCTGTTTCGGATTCTGTGTCTCCCTCTCTCTCTGCCCCTGCCCCCCCATCTCTCTCTCTCTCTCTCTCTCAAAATTAACCGTTAAATAAATAATACTATTATGTATTATAATAATACTAACATGTATTGAATATTATGTCCCAAGCACTGCACTACTTCTCCACAAGATTATTTCATTTATGACTCATAACAAACCTGTGAGAAAATCATTCTACCACCATTTCAAAGGTAAGTAAACTAAGGATTAAAAAAAACGTATGCCAGTCGCCCAAGGTCTCAGAACTTTTGCGCTGTGCAGCCAGAATTCATACTAAGGTGAACGTTCCCAGCACCAGCTTTATTAACCATAAGCAACAGCGTTCATTTCCAGATCTTTTGCCTTAATTTTTTTTTCTGACACCACCGCCCCCTCCTGAGTACCAACTGCTATCTCCCGCTCTGACTTGCAGCTGCTATTACAAAATATGGGGGTGGAGGGAGGGTTTTCCTGTGCCTTTTTTCCCAACCTTGGGAGGTATGGTGGGTTTTAAACCATCCAGTCTTGAGCCCCAATCTCTCCCCCCAAAACAAAGAGAGTCTTAAGATCTGAGCTTTCCACTGCCTTCTGAGAAAGGGCATCAAAACTCCTCTCTGAAGCAGGGCCATTCACAAATCTAATGCCATTCTCAGAAACACCTCTTATTAAACAGCTCTCATTAACCTTGCTTCCTAAGCTGAAATCAACACAATTCAGCGTTCTTACGCAACAGGGCAAATTCCTTGCCTTTCCGGGGCTCTCTTGTTCTTCTCATTCATTCTTGTTCTGAAGACGATGTCTGTCCCTCACCTCGCTAAGCGTTGCCAGAAGTGGTCAGAAGAATGAGCATTCCAAACTCCCTTGTCATCAAAATTATCAGTCCTTTTGCAAAACCAAACCAAACCAACCAACAAAAAACAAAAAACAAACAAACAAACCAAAAAACTCAAAAGACCTAACTGCTTGCATTTGGGCTTAAATACATTCTTTAGCCAAAAAAACATTTTTTTCCCCTTTCCTGGGCTCTGGTTTTGAGAGTAGTATTTAATTTTTTTCTTAAAATTTTGTGTCCTTTTAAACGACACATTCAAACTTCAAAATACATTCCTCTTATAGGAGGTTCGAATGACGCAGAGTCATAGAGAGAAAACCTTGAAGGATTTGCACTCCCGTCCTTCTCTTTGTCCTTTTCTCAGGAGACATTTCTGCCAGCAGTTTGGACCCTCTTCTTTCAGTCCCATTTCTGTGCATGAATATGTACATGTATCTCTCAATATTATGCCTTTAAAAAGCACAGGGGATCACTCTGTGCATATTCTCCAGTTCGCCGTGTTCATCTGAAAGTCTGTCTTTGCAATTTTTCCATATCAATGCTTTTTTTTTTTTATTTGAGAGACAGAGAGAGAGAGAGCAAGCAGGGGAGGGGCAGAGGGAGAGGGAGAGAGAATCCCAAGCAGGCTCCACATTCAGGGTATAGTCTGATGCAGGGCTTCATCTCAGGACCATGAGACCATGACCTGAGCCAAAATCCAAAATTGGACATTTCACCAACAGAGCCACCCAGGTGCCCCTCCATATCACTACATTTTTGACGTCTGCATAATATTTTATAATAAAGATATATAACCCTTTATTTCCAGGCCCTCCTACTGATGGGCATTTAGTTGTCTATTTTATGCTCTTTCCAACTATTCTGCAATACGTATTCTTATACTGAAAGATCTCTTTAGCACAAGCACCCAGTTTATCTTCAGTTTTAACAGATATTAACCAATTGCCTTCAAAAGGGTTTCATCAGGGCACTGTTCAGGTGACAGTGTCGGGGAGAATCTGAATCCTTCCATCATTACCGTTCTTTGACTTTATCACATTGAAATATGTCTGTCATCCTGACGAAAATTCTTTTTGGATTCTTCAGAAAATTTTTAATGAGGATCTCCACTCTGGATATAATTTCCAGAGCATGGAAAATGCAGCCAGACTCTTTTGGTTTATACCATGGCTCTGGTACTTGTCAGCTGCATGATCTTGGGCAAGTTGCTTTTACCCTTCTGTGAAATGGTAACAATAATGATATCTGACTCCTGGAGTTGTTATGAGGATAAAGTAGTGGGTTAATCTATATTAAACACTTAGAGCTGCATCTTGCAAATTGTAATGATATATAAATGTTTGCCTTATTACTATTATTATATGTTTTTATTTTCTTAAATATAAGAAAAGAAATGGTGTTGTTATGTTGTCTTCTATTTGGCCCTTTGTTGAATTACCTTACTATTTATAAGAATCTTTTAAATGGCTTCTCATAGACTTTCTTCATCAATAACTGTGAAAATGAGCCATTTGGTGCCTTCCTTTGCAATAGTTAAAAGTCTCCTTTTCTTGTCTTGTTGCATTGGCTAATATTTCCAGTGGCGATGATAACAGAGATCCTCGTTTTGTTCTCAATTAGTAAAACCACCTCTAATATTTCACAAGTATGTGGGATTTTTACTGGAGGATTTGGTAAAGACTCTATTTTAGAGAATAAGGGCATTTTATTCAAATAAAATAATATTACAAAGGTATGTTTTAAGAGGAAGGATGAAGAATTTTATCAGCTGTTCATGTTGGCATCTTTTAAGGTGACTACATATATGTACATGTATGTATATACATGTATATAGCTCATACACACACACACACACACACACACACACACACACACACATTCTATTTTGAGCAGCCTCTGTGGTGAATTATATTATTGAGTTGCCCAGTGGTGAATGAGATAAACCATTTTGACATTCTATTATCAAACAGTTGGATTGGGCTTGCTAATTTGCTACTTAAAATGTTTATATCTATGTATGTGAGACTGGCCAACATTTTTTTTCCACGTACTATCTTTGAAGATTGAGTTGAGAAATTTCCTATCTTTTGTTATGCTGTAGAATAAGTTAAATGACACAAATCCTTGAAGGCTTGGTAGAATTTGTGTATAAAACCCTTGGGCCCAGAGTTTTAGTGGCAATCTTTGATTACCTTGTCAGTTTCTTATCCATCTTATCTAGATGTTCAAATTTGTTGGCATAAAATGGTATAAAATACCCTTATAATTTAAAGCTTTCTCTATAACTATCAACCTATTACTTTTCTTGCTTTCACTATTACTTACTTTCTCCTCCTCCTTCTCTTCCTCCTCGTCCTCTTTGTCCTTCTTGTCCTCTTTGCCCTCCTCCTTCTTCCCCTCCTCCTCCTCCTTCTCCTTCTTTCCTTCTCCTTCTTTTTCTTCCCCTCCTTGTCCTCCTTCTTCTTCTCCTTGTTCTCCTTCTTCTTCTCCTTCTTCTTCTCCTCCTTCTCCTTCTCCTCCTTCTCCTTCTTCTCCTTCTTCTCCTTCCTCCTCTTCCTCTTCTTCTTCTTCTTCTTCTTCTCCTCCTCCTCCTCCTCCTCCTCCTCCTCCTCCTCCTCCTTCTTCTCTTCCCCTTCCCCTACTCCTCCTACTCCTTCTTCTTCCTCTTCTTCTCTTTAGTCAGAACTGCCAAGCATATACTTCATTAGTCTCCATAAAGAATGGACCCTGGTTTTATAGATCAGCTATAACTTGTTTCTGGGATGACTGTTTTCTCTATCATTAATTCTCACTGCTACTCTTACAGTTTCTTCCTTCTACTTTATTATTTCATTCATCATTTTGTAATACAGACAGTGATAGGCAGGAAAACATTTTAGACACCATAAGTTAGGTCTTTACTTATCACAGTGAGGACACAAAATAGGAAGAGGTTGATTCTATAAATAGGGATAGGGTAAGTTTGAAGTTTCATGATTGAAAGATAAGTGAGTGCTGAGAAAAGGTTCCCAGCTATTTATACTCATAAATGGTTATTCACAAGTAAATATTTATCAAAAATTGCTACGCATATACCTATGAAACTTGTTACAGTAATTGCCTCTGAGGAAGGTAAGTTAGGGCTTTGGGTACATACCCCTTCATGCTGTTTAATTTCACTTTACTATAAGCATTTATCATCTATTCAATAAATAAGTTTAACATGAACTGACATAAAGGTCTGTTGAACAGAAAATCTCCCAGAACTGGAAGGAGTCTCAGAGGTGAACTAGTTTAAACTTCCTCCTTAATTTAAATGTCTGTTTAAACACCGGTAAGGTGCTCTCAGGGGTTCCTAAGTACGGGTCTGGTATCTCTGGAAGAAGCCGGACGGCATGGCTACATAAAACCTGCTGTCTGGCTTGCTAATGTGGCTGTGGCTGCAGGCAGCAACCCGGGACTCCGGGACTCAGCAAAGCTGGAGAGAGGGAGGCTATCGTTGGATCCGGCCACAAGAGTGACAGAGGAGGGAATGAGAGGTTTCCTGTCTGAGGAAGGTTTTCGCTTTTGTTTCAAGATCCCTTATCTCTGTCAGGTTGTGTCTGCCTCCACTCACCTAACAGCTTGCCTGGCTCTGGTCTTTTGCTTCTGTGTCGGCTCCCGCCCGAGACAGTGTCCCTGTCTGCCCCGCCTTTGACCTGCAACATCTCTTTATTTCCCAGGCACTATACCTCTGTCCCCAAGTTCAGCCACTTTACTGCTTCAACCACCAGGGAACAGGAGGGCGTTGCAAATGTAGGTCGTAAATAACCACGAGGTCACAATGGGTGTCGAAAGTTGAGTTGGACGGACGTAGAAAGCGGAATTAGCTAGATGGATGGAGTCAGTAAGTGAATATTTATCTGGACGAGGTGTAAGAGTACATTTGTGTGGGACGGGGAAGGAAAGAGGGAGCGGGACCCATGGTTTTATTTGGAAAAGGAAGTCACCAAATTCAAGATCTCAGAGAGTAGAGGTATGAGGGGCAGGGAAGGGAGGAAATAAACCTGCACTTAGAGTTCCTTCTGTGTTCCAGGAGCCCTGTAGATACCATCTCACCTAATTCTCTCAACTTTCCCACAGTTTACAGAGGAAGCTCATGGGACCTAAACACTGCCAAGGAAACACAACTGGTAAGGGGAGAGGCAGGGATTGATTAGGTAGACAATGGAGAGGTAGGTGGTGGCCCAAGGGTGGTATTGGAGAGAGAGAAGCTTGAGGTATCCGATCAAGTCCTGCCGGACCTTGCCAATAGCTGCCCCTTCGTTATCCTCAACACGAGCTAGAGGGTGTTGCACGATCCATCTCTTGTGAACCCCCGAGGGTTCAGTTAAGCCACTTTCCCCTTTGCTGATGCAGGCGAGTCATCCTGACCTATTCTTGGTTTCTCAAACTCGATAAGTTTCTTCCGGTCCTAGGATTTGGAACATCTTCCTTTCTCCACTTAGCATTTGTTTCGCGATTTACCTCTTTTATTCTGGCTCCGCCTTCCTTTTCAGTCTTTAGGTTCTCAGATCCAACGGGACCTCCCTAGGGCTATCCTTCTTACCTGTGCTGTGTAAACTGAGTTTGGGATCGATCCCCTTATTACACAGTGAATTGGTGGGATAATTTATTCAAACTCATGTCTGCCACTAGATGGAAAGCTCTGTGAGAACAAAGACTATCTACCTATTTACCCAGCTTGTAGTTGACCCTCATTTTGAGTGAAGCGATGAATGAATGAATGAAGTGACCTTGTAAATGAATGAAAAAAACTGTGTCCTTAAAGCAAATCATAAGTGTGGTCTTGCATGGTCTAACAAAGCGCATGTGTGAAGGTTGAAGCTGTCCCTTGCCCAAACCCCCTCCTGTCACTCATGATAACTTTGAAGCCATGGCTCCTAGGGGTAGCTCATTCGACACGCCATCCTGATGGGGTTCGGCTATGGTCTTCTTCCTCTTTGGATCAGGGAAGAAATCTGATGAACACGTTCCCTTTGCCTTGGGTCTCATAGGTTCCTCTCTGGTTTATCCAGGCCCCTGCTGCTCTTCCTTTTTAACTCTGGCTCAGAATTTTAGGTGTTCCTGGTAGGTTCTTTCTGACTCCTATATACTAAGTATCATAAGAGAGGGGGTTTTTCCCCCCCTTGGGAAAAATAAAGAGCAACTGGACGGAATACGTGGGGAAGGAGGGGAACAAAGTCTCTCTGCTCATTTGGAAGCCCCGTAAGGTCACCCTGGGACGGTGTCCTCATTTCTCCCTGCAAGGCTCCAGGGCTTCAGGATCTCCAACCCCTGCAAACATTTCACCATTTCGCAGACCCAACAGTGATGTTGCCTGGCTCAGCAAGGGGGCACCAGGCTCAGCCGGAGGGATCTGGGATTTTTCCACGTCGTGAGTCAATCTGGGCAGACCAGTCCTGCGGAAAGGAGTCGTAAATTGGGGACTGTGAATTTCTCCTGCTGAGAGGCACTACCAGTTTATAAGGGAGAAAAAATTGATAAACCCCTGGGTATCATTTTTTGTTTGTTTGTCTTCATTTCACTCTGGGGCCAGCTGCGAAAGGGAAATGACCGCAAACAGCCCGTTAGGAAAACTGCTTTAGTAAAAACACTGCAAAGGAAAGTCATAAGCCATTGTGACCGTCAGCCAGTGGGAAGGCAAAGGACGGAGCGTGAAGCCCCGAGGTGCGCCCATCTTGCCAAAAACAAAACAAAATAATTCCAAAGCTCATCTTATGCGCAGAGATGGGTCCTAATGGCACCATAGTATAGCCACGCGTCCGGGCCTCCCGCGTCTTCTCTGGAATGGGACGGGCTCTGCTCCGCTAATGCTTAGTCCTTCTGTTTCACCCTTCCTCTTGAACACTGATTGTGGGCAAAGCACACAGGGAGAAGAAATTGTGCCCGCAGCTCTGCAATATTAAAAAAACACATTACAGGAGCACCTGGGTGGTTCAGTTGGATAAGCGTCAGACTTCTGGATCTCAGCTCAGGTCTTGATCTCAGGGTGGTGAGTTCAAGCCCCGCCTGCGTTGGGCTCCTGGCTGGGCATGAAGCCTACGTAAAAAACAAACAAAAAAAACCCCCCAAAAAACAATACATTACAGTGGCACGCCATAGGTCCAACCGAGTCCCTTAGAGAAGCAGAAGAGAGAGAGTTCACTCTGGCCTGCGTGGTTAAGCGAAGCAAACCTGCGGAATGCAGTTTCTGAACTGGATCTTGAAAGACAGGAGGGAGGGATGCAGGGAAGGGCAGGAAAAAAGGCTTGAGGGAGAAAATTCCCTCCTGGGGCTGGATGGCCTTCTGAGGCCAGCTCGCCAACGACTGGAATTGTAAATCAAATCGAAAGGTTTCACAAATTCGGATTTGGACGTCAGCCGCACTGTGACTGGAGTCACTCTCTTACTCTTTAGTTGGAGTCCACGGAGGCTACGGCGGCCTGGGAGAAGGGATTTCTGGTCGCCGTAAGGCAGCGTGGATGCCTCGGTGCCGTGGGGCGCTGGCTTCCCCAGCTGGCAGTGCCCCCTTGGCTGTCCCTCCTTCTAGGGTGGATAAAATAAAGCCCTTGCTGCCTGTCCCCAGGTGTGGCTCCTCACAAGGCTTTCCAAACCCCAGGCCCCGGGGGGGGGGACCCCGGAGACCACTGGAGACCTCTGTGAGGCCCATGTGAGGCCTTGGCCTCTTTGGCTGGGTTTCAGACCCAACACCTCGGGTCTCGGGGAGCCTGGCGTGACCTTATGGAGGGTTTGTTTATTAGCTGTTCTGTTAAAGTTCCATTCATTTATTTAAATAAACAACTCCATCTAACTCGAGGCTCTCCCCCGGCAGCCCTAAATCAAAGGCAGCTTCTGTTATACTTTATTGCTCTACTTTGCAAATTCGAATTAAAAGAAGGGGCAGCCAAGACCAAAGGGCTTTATGGCTCAGCTGCAGCCACGCAGCAAGCTCGGCTACCAGCCCGAGTTTGCACCCCAGACCCTGCGGGTGCTTTCATGCTGCGGGGCCCCTTTATTGTTCGAGCTATGTGCAGCAGAGACCGGCATGGACTGAGAACCCTTCGGAATGAACGCGCCAACTTGGAGGTGGCGAGGACCGTGGGGTAGCGCACAGACTCAGGATCGGGGACACCCCGCTCCAGGCAATGCCTGGCCCAGTCGCGGCTCTGTGCTCACGGGCAGTCACTTCGCACCTCCGACCTTCGGGTTCCTCTTTGGGCAAAATGCAGGGACAGGGCAGGAAAAAATCTTCACGTTCTTTTTGGTTCTGAAATGCCGATGCTCCGTGATGACCGGGTACCACGGCCCAGCAGGTGGCGGGAAGCCGGATGGGCAACAGCGAACCAGCAGGTGCCAGTTGGCATCCAAGCAAGGGGGTGCTGTCCACGGGGTTGTAGGAAGACACAGCATCATGTGAAGGTTATTTCCAACCCCAAGTCAGTTAGTTCCTTATGATTATATAGACTGGGATGGAGAGAAGGAGGTCAGATTTGGGAGGAGGTAAAACAGAGAGTGTATGTTTTATTTATTTTTGAGAGAGAGAGAGAGAGAGAGCACAAGGAGGGGAGGGACAGGGAGAGAGAGGGAGACACAGAATCCGAAGCAGGCTCCGGGCTCTGAGCTGTCAGCACGGAGCCTGACTGGGGCTCGAACCCATGAACCATGAGATCATGACCTGAGCCGAAGTTGGATGCTCAACCGACTGAGCCACCCAGGCGCCCCTAAAGTATCTTTTTCAATTTTTTTTTTTAATGTTTATTCATCCTTGAGAGAGAGAGAGGCAAGCACGAGTGGAGGAGGGGCAGAGAGACAGAGGGAGACACAGAATTGGAAGCAGGCTCCAGGCTCCGAGCTGTCCACGCAGAGCCCGACATGGGGCTCGAACTCACCTACTGTGAGATCGTGACCTGAGCCGAAGTCAGATGCTCAACTGACTGGGCCACACCAGACACCCCTAAAGTACCTTTTTAAATCCTTATTAATTGAATACTTAAAGCAACATATACTCCTGTTATAAAAATAATACACAGAGAAAAATTGAAAGGCACAGAAAGTACAGAAGAAAACAAATCGCTCATAATTCCACACACAGAGATAATCACTATTTGCAATTTAGTGGGTGCCATAAATTAGTGATTTATGGCACGGTTGTATGGTTATACACGCACGCACACACTCGCATACGTAATTTTTTCTCACAAATACCTTTTAATGACACTACGGTTTTTATTGACTATTATTCATTTTGAAATGTGTTTGGTTCTTTCCATTTTTTCTGTTAACAAATAATGAATTAACATCCTTCTAGCTAAATCCCATTGTCCAATTGTCTCAAAAATATAAAGTATTAGAAGCAAAACTTCTAGTTAAAAATGAACATTTTCCAAGGTTTGATAAATACTGACAAAATACTTTTCAAAAGCCGGACCAGTTTATGCCCCCCAAAGATCTTTTCCTCTATCTTTGTCAACATTGGGAAATGTATTTATTTTCAATGATCATCAATCAAAACTACTTAGATGTTGAGTTATATAATACTTTAAAATATATTTATTTGCCATGTGTAATTCTTTTTTGCTAAATTGTCTATTCATGTTTTTTTTCATTTTTCATTTTAGATATTTGATTATGTCTTAGCGATTTTTTAGAGCTCTTTATATATTAAGAGTCTAGTCTTTTTTCTTGCCATTGCACATTTTTTCCAATTTCATCTGTTTATAGTGTTTTGTAACTAATATTTTTTAATGGTCCCATTGTATCACTTATTTTTTAATTATGTCTTTACTTTTATGAATATATAAAGATTATTTTTGTTTTAAATTATACAGAGATTATTTTCTGATTTTTTTAGGTTGCTGTTTAAATATTTTTACCTATGATTCACTTAGACTTTATTTTGAGATAGGACAACAATTCTTTCAGTGATAAGCTACCATCTGGTGAATTATCTCACATATCTATTGACTCAAAATGTCACTTTTAGCATAAACTAAATATTTGGATTAGTTTCTGATCTTTCTTTTGCAGCCTATTGATTTCACTTTTACACTTTATATTTTGCTTCAACTTGCAGGACTTTATACTTCAAGAGAGAAGCTTAATCATTTATATTTAACATAATGAGCATTATTTTTATTTTGTTTCTATGATCTTGTTTTACACTATTTCAATGCCTTCTTATTTTCCTTTACTTTTAAAATTTTGTTGTATGGGCTTTTATTGTTTTCCATAAATAGCTTTTCTTCTAGTGCCTTCGAGGAGATATGTTATCTCTTGTTTGATTACCATTGAGAATTCAATTTAATTGGCAATAACAAGAACACAACATTTGTGAGTCCTCTTTATGTCAAATAAAGAAATTAGTGAAATCATATGGTAATTGTCTTTCTCTGACTGGCTTATTTCACTTAGAATAATCCTCTCTAACTCCATCCATGTCATTGCAAATGGCAAGATTTCATTCTTTTTCATGGCTGAATAATATTTCATTATATATATATATATATATATACACTATATATATATACACACACACCATATATTATATATTGTTTATGCATATTATATATTATATATTTATATATTGTATGTATATATGTATATATATGTATATGTATTTATATGTATATATATTGTATATGTATATTATATATATTATATATATATATACATATATATGTGTGTATATATATATATATATAGAATGGACACTTGGGCTGCTTCCATAGTTTGGCTGCGGTAGATAAATCTGCTATAAACATAAGGGTACATGTATCTTTTTGAATTAACTTTTTTGTATTCTTTGGGTAAATACCCAGTTGTGGAATTACTGGATCATATGGTAATTCTATCTTTAATTTTTTGAAAAACCTCCATACTCTATGCCACAGCGGCTGCACCAGTTAAGAACCAAAACAAATGAACAAACGGGGGTAAAGAAAAGAAGGTGGGGGAGACAAACCGAGAAACGGACTCTTAACTATAGCGGACAAACTGATGGTCACCAGAGGGGAGGTGGGTGGGGTGTTGGGGGAAATACGTGAAGGGGACTGAGAGTATACTTATTGTGATGAGCAATGCATAATATAGAATTTTTGAATTACTATTGTGTATGCCTGAAACTAATATAACATTGTATGCTAACTACACTGGAATTAAAATTTAAAAAAAGGAAAAAGAAATTACCACTCATTTGACTTGATACTTTGTGCTGTCATCCCTTCCTAGGTTTGGATTGATAGAATATGACTGTGATCAAAGAATCGACCTTGTCTATCCCTAAGTTGCCTCATCTCTGACACGGGCGTAATAAGAGCATTCCAGAGTTACTGTGGAAATCAAATGAGGTAATGTATACAAAGCATTGAGAACAGTGCTTGGTACATGGTAAGCCCTCAGGAACATTGCAACGATAAATAAAAGGATCTAATACATCTTTTGAAATTTTCAAATTATTATCGTCACATTGCATCACAAAACTTTTCATTTAGTGATTACTTGCATTGCCTTATTTTGGAATGATTTAGACTTTAGTTTCTACTTTACTAGTTTCAGAGCTTACAGTCTGCCCTTTCATACAGTATTTTCCTGGGTGCAAACTCTATTTTGATTCATCTCCCAGTTGGTTGGAATATTTCAACTAATTTTTAGGTTATTTAAATGCGTTATAGCCGTATTGAGTTTTGCAAGAACCAGGAAAAAAATCGTGACTTGTACAAGTTTAGAGTTTGTTTTTTTCTCTTGTGTCTAGAGGTACCCTGCGTGTTCAGTTTCACAGAGTCGTCGGGAACCCCAGCTCCACCTGCCATGTCATTGGGTGCATTCCCAAGAAACAGAAGGGTGGTGCCAACACCATCCATCTTGTCTGGAAGATGAAGCAAGGAAGAGGAAAGCCCAAATCTGAGCATGGACCCTCCAAGGAAACTGCCCAGAAACTGCATCTACCACATTGGCTTACATCCCACTGGCTAGAATTTAATTACATGGATACAATGCAAGGGAGGCTGTGAAACAGAGTCTTCATTCCAAGTCACCATGTGCTGAGCTAAACATTTACTTCTGAGAGAGAAGAGAATAAATATTGGGATCAACTAGTTGGCTCTTCCAAGTCTGCCTTCTGGTCACCGGAATATCCGTGTGTTGTTTTTCCCACACATAGGGCATCCTCCTCTCCCACAGGAACATAGTCTCAAGTCCGGCCCAGTTAGTACATCCCACCTGACTGTACAATTCCTAAGTGGTACGCAACCCTTTCCATCAGATCCGGCATGGCTCCCCATGGGTCGGTAATTTATAACTTCAACCACAGGTGTTCTGTCCCTCCCATACCTAATCTGCATCAACGAAGAAGAAATGTGAAAATTAAAATAAAAGAAAATAATACTTTTAGAGGAGAAAAGGTCACTGGTCAGTGACTACTGTGTCTTTCCAATTCCCTTCCCCTCCTTGGTTGGATCTATGACAACAACCTAGCTTAGTAAGCAAGAGTCGTAAAGACCCTTCTTGTTGGCAGTGGGCAGGTTGCTTGGTGTCCCATCTCATGGACTCAGCCTCTGCTTCTTGCTCATTGTCCTCTGGGGTCACACCCATGGTAGGTTTGGGGAAGGTCTCTCCTTGTTCTTGAGGGTCTGGGAGTTGCTTAGAAGTTGAACAACATTTGTAGCCAAGCTAGTGATTTCTTTGGATATAATTCCTTCAGCATTTTAGTAGATGTTGTCTATTTGCTCTCCATCCATTCCATCTGCAAGTAACCACCTGCCAAAGATCTGGTCCTGATATAATTATTCCCCAAGATCTGTTACCTACGGACCTCTATGCTCTGCCCAGCCCTTCTCTCAAGTCATCTCTTCGAGGATGATGACCTTGAAGTTGTTTGAGACAATAGGCTTCAGTGGTAACCCTGGGTGACCTGCCTGTTCCCACCAGCCTGGGACATGTCTTCTGGTCAAGAGCACTTAAGAGAAGATATTTCAAAAGGGATTTGGGCCCAGAGTTTATCTCTTATGAAGTCCAGATCCTCAGGTGGCTTCTTCAAACTGCTTCCGTTTGGTCTGTAGTGGAAATTGTTTTGTTTGGTCTTCAGCCCTGCAAGACTCCGTGTTTCCAAACTCTCAGTCAGTTTAGACTGAAGACCACAGGGGAGGAAATGTTTCTGCTAGAAGAGCCATGTTCCCTTCCATCCAGCTCGCAGCCGGACTAGTTGTGGGACAAAGTTCGTCTCCTTTGTGGGGTGTTGCTGAAAACCGCAAGAGGCAACCAACACATCGACATCCTGACTGTTTCCTACCTTGTCCTCCAATTCCTCCTCCATCCCAAGGGCACAATATTGCCCTTCCTTTATTTTCCATCCTGTTTGAATAATGTTCGTCTCTCGTATTTGTCCCCTTTCCATAGCATCTTCTCTCCGATCTAAACCTGGGTGGTCGGTTACCAGTAGGCCACCGAGCCTGTGGGGGACCTGAGTGAGAGGAGATCCTGCACTCTGAGCCATGCGAAAGCTCTGCAATTTCACCCATCGATGGTGGCCAAGGAGAGTCCTCGAAACAAAGCATACAAAGCACTTTGAATTTTCAGCGTCCCCTCGCCTCCAGCCTCCCTCAACCCAGAAGCAACAGAAATTATAAGGCAAGAGAAGGTACGCTACGATTCTGCCCAGGCTGTCCTTCCATTATATCTAGTTTATAGCCTCACATTTAAATAGTGCCCTCCCCTTGACTGCGATGCTTCGAAGGACAGCTTTTCTGCTTCTAGGTTTCCTTATTCAGTTCATTCAGAGTCACAATGATGGGAAGGACAGGAAGCTGGTCCTCAGGTGGCATTGTTATTCCCAAGTTCCCAGCCTGAACATTACTCACAGGCAAGATGAGGTGGGAAAGGGGCAGCAGCAAGCTGACCTGCACGTAAAACAAGCACAGGCTATTCTGGAAGGAATCCACAACAAACTGGGGGTCTGGCCTGAGCTTCTGTCCAAGAACTCTGTGTGGACAGTGGCAATAACGAGAACAAAAAGCAATTCTTCAAGAAGAAAGGGTCAGTGTATGATCAAATATAGCCGGAACATCAGATTAACAGAATCTAGGGACACCACACCGCCATCTTGATGCCTCCGCCATCTTGACACCACGGCCATTCTGGGATGCAGACGGCGGCTAACACAGATGCCATCAGGGCAGTGGATTCTCTTTCTTTACGGTCAGCCTGGAATGCGGAACTGGAGGAACTTTGCACCAAAAAATCCCCCACATTTCACTGAATTCTTTCCTTATTTGAACCTCCCCTTTTGCAGCTTTGGTTAGTACCTTTGCCCATTTGGAAAATATTTTATGATCAGATTTTTCTTCTTCTTTTTTAAATTTTATTTATTTATTTATTTTAATGTTAATTTATCATTGAGAGAGAGAGACAGAACATGAGTGGAGGAGGGGCAGAGAGAGAGAGAGAGAAAGGGAGATACAGAATCTGAAGCAGGCTCCAGGGTCCAAGCTGTTGGCACGGAACCCAATGCGGGGCTCGAACTCAGGAACCATGAGACAATGACCTGAGGAGAAGTCGGATGCTTAACTGACTGAGCCACCCAGGTGCCCCTATTTTTTAATTTTTTAAAGTTTATTTATTTATTTTTGAGAGAGAGAGAGAGAGAAAGCACAAGTGGGGGAGGGGCAGAGAGAGAGAGAGAGAGAGAGAGAATCCAAAGCAGGCTCCACACTGTCACCCGCAAACCCTGAGATCATGAGCTGAGCCTGAGTGGCGCCCCCTTATGATCAGATTTTAAGAGGACTCCATCTATGCCTTTTTGGGTTTCCTGAAACTAAACAAATAAATACATATCCACACATAAAGAAAGAACAATATCCAGAGAAAGCCAATGAAAAAGTCTTTAAAACTTGCGTGTGTGTTCGTGCCGATCGTGAGTCTTGATGTTTTACTCTTCCCCCTCTTCCTGGAGGGAGAATGTGCTGGAGGGCGGGCTGGACGTGCCAAACGCTGATGCAGAGTAGACCCAGGCTGGCCGCTGTCGACAATTCTTTGATGGGCCTCTTCTAGAAGGAAGATTGATGTGAGTCAGCAAAGCCCTCATTAAGTGAGTCACGCCATTAATAAAAGGTGCAGATTGCAGAGTGGTGTTTATTTCAGTGTTGATAGAAACTGGGACACGGTGGCCTTGAATCAAAAATAACCTTGGGCCAGACACATTGAACTTGGATCAGACCTGCAATCCCCGGCATTCATTCCTCCCCAAGGCAAACACAGCGTTGCCTTCCTTGTCCTGCCGATGAGTTATTCCTCATCACCAGTTCTTGCCCTGGGCTTGACAGCTTACAGAGCCCATCCACTTAGGACGGCCTTGTCCTAACTCGAGCAAGCCTTAAATAATGGCTAAGTGATATGCCTAGGTTTCGGCCGGTCCCAGGCCTCTGCTATTTTCAAGCCATGTGAAGCGAGTTGATTCATTAACCTCTTTAACTTTCAGTTCACATTAAATAACCTGTAAGTACTCTTGCTGGACTAACTCTCTCAGCTTCCTCATTTGGGCCCAATGTCCTTAAATTCTTCAATTTATTGGTAACGATGGTGGTACCTCCACTGTGGGGCATGAAGATTACACTGCGTAATTTAATTAATGAAATCATCTCAATGGGTGGCACACCTCAAGAGCCCAAGATACGTTACCCCCTGAGATTCGGGGACCATAGACGTTGCGCCATTCACTGGATAAGGAAACTGAGTTGAGAAAGTTTATTCCTCCAAGATCATAGAGGTAGAACCAAATGGTGCTACAAGTTGAAACAAGCTCTTTACTTCACAGCCAGGATTCTCTCAAAGCCACTCATAGCACAGGTCTCTGAAGGATAGGCACGTTTTCTTTTACCCTGACCCTGCTCCCCTTCCAGGAAAAGAAATGGTCTCATACTTTCCTCTGGATTCTTCTTGGTTGACCGTTTTGTCCATGTTTGCTTTGGTTTAAATGTCAGAGGCTGGGGACACCCTAGGAGACACGACAAGGTGCTTCCTACCTGCAGTCGTTATAGTCGAGTCACGAGGCCATCATAACTTGGCGTGATGGGTGGTACAGGTACCATACAGGTGGCACCTCACCAGCCTTGGTTGGGGAGTGAAGCAAAGAGGGTGATCAAAGAAAGTGTGGCATTTAGTAGGTGGTCCAGTAAATATTTATACACTGATTGCTAACGTCTCCTCAAGGAGATACCATCGAAGCTAAGACCTGAAGGACAGTAAGAGTCAGCCAAGTGAGTGTGGGGAAGAAACCCAATGAGGCAAGGTATGATACATCCAAGGCTACAGGGGAGAGGACATACCATGTTTGGGGAGATGCAGTTAAAGTGCAATGCCAATGTCAAAGGTCTAAAGATTTTAGACCTTATGCTACAGGCAGTAACTCAACATCCAAGAGGAGCATTTTGGCTTAAGTGACTTGATACAGTCCTGTTGACATACGATTTATTTATTTTGGGGGGGCAGAGAGAAGAGACAGAGAACCCCAAGAAGGCTCCACACTGTCAGCGAGGAACCCGACACAGGGCTCAAACCCACGAACCGTGAGATCATGACCTGAGCTGAAATCCAGAGGCAGATGCTTAGTGACTGAGCCACCCAGGAGCCCCGATATCACTATTTTTTAACAGAGAGAGTTTGATGCAGAAGTAAAACATATCCCTTTGTAGGTTAAAAAAACAAACAAACAAACAAAACTGTCTCATTACCAAACAAGGTACCCACCATAATTATGGTATACATGGTCCTTAGTTCAGGTCTAGCCAGCAAATAAATCTGTTTCGTAGATTTTTTTGGATACATTTTAAAGTTAAAATCTTAATAAGCTTAAAAAAATTTTTATTTATATTTGAGAGAAACAAGGACAGAGAGCAAGTGGGGGAGGGGCAGAGAGCTAGGGGGACACAGAATCTGAAGCAGGATCCAGGCTCTGAGCTGTCAGCACAGAGCCCAATGTGGGGCTTGAACTCATGAACCCTGGGATCATGACCTGAGCCAAAGTGGGACGCCCAACAGACTGAGCCACCAGGCGCCCCAAAGCCTTAATAATTACAGAAGAAAATGTGGACGACTATTTCTATTTTCCTAGGATAAGTAGGTAGAAAAATGTAGCGAGACATTGAAAGATGTGCCTACATAAAATCAAAACTTTCTTGAGCTGCCACAAAAGAACTGTAAAAGCCAAAATATACACAGAATATTAACATTTTTGTAAGTAGGACAATAATTAAGTAATAATTTAATTAAATATTTTAAAAATCCCGATGCATAAATAGTTTCTAAAAATCAAAAGAAACAAGATGAGCGGATTAGAAGAAGAAACGTGGGCACTTGGGTGGCTCAGTCAGTTGAGAGGCTCACTCTTGAGTTTAGCTCAGGTCTTGATCCCGAGGTTGTGGGATCGAGTCCCGCATCGGGGTCCATGCTGAGCAAGAAGCCTGCTTGAGATTCTCTCTCTCTCCCTCTGCTCCTCTCCCCTATTCGTGCTGTGTCTCTCTTTCTAAAATAAAAACTAAAAACAATTTTAATGCATGCAGGCGATGAATTACATCTGTTTCACTAATGTACATATGCCAAGTGCATGGAACAGATCTGGCATATGGTAGGCACTCTTTGCTGAGTGAATGAACAGAGGACAGTCTTCAACTTCACTAGTGCTTTCAAAGAATACTTTCTGAAAAACCCTCAAGATTTACTTCCCAGTCATGAATAGAGTCAAGATTAAAGATACTGATAATATCTAATCACAGTTGGAGAGAATGTGGAAAGTTCCAACTATGATGCTCACTGAAGCACACTTTATTGATCATAAATTTAGAAACAACGAATCCCCACTAAAGAGGGGCTGATTATGTTCCTAGTTTACCAAAGTTTTTTTTTTAATTTTTAATTCCAATGTTGCCGATGAGAGCATTGTTATTCATCCATTTTTTTGTTCCTTATAGATATCCTTTTTCTCTCTATCTCTCCTCTTTCAAATCTTTATTTTAATGAAATTTTGTCACCATGCACCAAGATGATGACCCTTTTTCATTCAGTACTGCTCAACGTTTGATGGGTTCTCAATTCTAGCATTTTTTTTCTCTGTCATTACTTTCTGTATTTCCTTCTCTCCATTCTTGGGTCTATCCATCATATTTTAATTTTTATTCCATAATTATCTTTTTTTTTCTTTGTGATGAATATCAGATCAAGTTTTTACTCCAATATTAACTCTTGAATTTATTCTTTTTTTTTTTTTATCTGTATCCATGCTGCTATGGTCCATATAATGGAGCTTTTGATTTTTGTGATAAAATTTATAACTCATGAGCTCTCTACTTGATTCTTTGTCCCTTTATAAAATTATCTATGGTGGCTACTTCATATTGGTGGGGTGGTAATTGGTGGTAATTATATATTTTTATTTTGTTAATGTTTGTTTGTTTTGAGATTGAGAAGAGAGCAAGCAGAGGAGGGACAGAGAGAGAGAAGGAGGGAGAGAATCCCAAGCAGGACCCACGCTGCCAGCACAGAGCCTGATGTGGGGCTCGAACTCACAAGCTGTAAGATCATGATCTGAGCCAAAATCAAGAGTCAGATGCTCAACTGCCTGAGCCACCCAGGTACACCTAGATTTTTAAAACAATCATTCTCATTGCAGTATTAAGTCTGTCCCCTTGACTAGTGTATCTATCAGTCAGCTATTGTTGTGATAATGCTGCGTAACATATAACTCTGAATAGCAGTGGCCCACAATAAGCATTTATTTTTCTTGTTCACAGGTCTGCGGACCAGGGTGGCACTACTCTAGATGGCCTTTGGCTGGGCTGGTGTCCTGAATTTAGGTGGGATTCAGGTCTTCCTTGCTTCACACTCTCCTTGGACCAACAACTACCTGGGGATATGTTTACCCCACGGTAGATCATGGGAAAACAAGAGACCAAACCAATCAGTGCAAGCATGTTTGAAGTCGTGGCTCACGGCCACATCTACTAGAAGTGATTTTTGTTTGTATGCTCAGTGTTGCATTTGATTTTCCTAACCAGTGTATCTGTGAGTGCTGTATTTGTTAAGCACTGTCTGTTTGGGTGGGAGGGTGGAACTTGGTGCCAGATTGGGTCTCCCCAAGCCCATCTCTAATGATTGTATAGCAGATGCTGTTCATGTCTCACCTGTGTCTCTTTGGCACACAGAGTTCTGACGTGCTGGGTTCATATTTGAAATTCTCATGACTCTCTGTCTAAGGGCTTTCTCTGGCCATGGTAGCTTGCTCAGCCTGTTCTTAGAGCAGGACCCAAAAGCCTGAAATGGGGGGCCAGTGAACTAACTCCCTCAACCGATCTTGGACTGGGAATGGATGAATCCAATCCTTATCTCACATCTGCTGTTAGAGGAATCCAGCTTAAGACGAAATGCATATCGGCATGCCTGGGTGACTCCGTCGGTCAAGCGTCTGACTCTTGGTCTCGCGGTTCATGAGATCAAGTCCCACATCTGGCTCTGCACTGTCAGTGGGATTCTGTCTCCCCCCTCTCTGGCCCTCCCCCGCTTGTTCTCTCTCCCTCTCTCTCTGCCTCTCCCCCCCCCCCTCAAAAATAAATCAACATTAAAAGAAGAAAAAAGGTATATTTTGGTAATAAAAGTCAATGTAAGGAATACATTTCCTTCTTTATACTCTACAGAATTGTCTGCATGCTCTACACAATCAGGAAAAACAGCAACAAAAAAAACCCCACAAGTAAAACTCCTGTCATATCTGAATGCCCTGAACTTCCCCCCAATTTCTCTTAGGATTTAGACAACTACACAAATCAGATAAATTAATATGCTCCTTTTCCCCTAAAAACAAGCAAATTATTTTGGTGTCTATGGTGCAAATTATAATTTGGAAGAGGCATTGAGCTGAACAGGAATAATCAAGAGTCTCAAAATTCAATAGATTTTCCCCAATTTCATCATAAAAAGAGAACATGAACAGAAAAGCTGTCATTTCTTCAAAGTGCACTGATTTTTATGGGGAACATCATGTTCATCTCGAGAAAACCAATGGATATAAAGTTGCAACATTAGTGGGAATCATAGCCCATCCATCTATGTCCCTCCTAGGCACTCACGGCCTCCAAGAATAAAATGGAGGAGCTGTTCATCCAGAAATTCAACAAATTCCTCATTGTTCTTTGCCAGCCACTGGGACAGGCTGCAAAAAGGCTGTGGTAGAAGGTGCACAGTTCTCTGATATCAAGGTGCTGGTGGAGGCAGACAAAACACAGAAATACACGCACAAGGGTATTCAGCTTATGAGGAGTCTTTGGGGGAAATAAATGAGCATTAAAAATATATATTACAAAGAAAGAGAAGCTGCCAGTTATACAGAACTGCTCCTGGCTGAGGAAAGGACAGGGGTGAAGCCCCCACTCTGGCTGTTCTGGAAGAACAGAAGGGTTAGGGTTCCCATTTTGTGAAACAAACCAAAATACTCCCAAGCATAGACTGAAGCACACCAAACTGTTACGCCAACTCTTGGCAAAGAGAGAGAAAAGAGAGAACCCTCTCGTATACTGTGTGTGAGAATATAAATGGGTGCAGACTTTCTGGAAGGTGATTCCATAATTCCTACTTAGATTTAAAATATTCTTTTACTTTTTTCTTCATTTACTTCCATATGGCCTGAAACTTTATACTTATGTATGACTTCTACATTTAACAAGCTAATGAAAGAATTTAAACCTGTACTTTTCACGTACATATACCATGTCATGACCATGGCAGTGCACGCATAGAGTGTGGGAGGACAGAGAACGACGGCACAGGGTCGAAAAATCAGAGACCGGGGAGTGCCTGGGTGGCTAAGTCGGTCAAGCGTCCAACTCTTGGTTTCGGCTCAGGTCATGATCTAATAGTTCATGAGTTCGAGCCTTGTGTCGGGCTCTGTGCGGACAGTGCAGAGCCTGCTTGGGCTTCTCTCTCTCTCTCCCTCTCTGTCTCTGCCCCTCCCCCTTCACAATAAATAAATAGACTTTAAAAGAAATAAAAATTAAAAAAATAACAACCAGAGAATGAACAGGTATCTCCAGACAGAATTAAGCAAAGAACCGAAGTCCCTTCTAGCAGCCATGAAATCGTTGGATCAAATGTAAAACTCGAACCTAGATGAAGCCAGCTCCATACCAATTTCTTGCTTTAATTAAAAGTGTATTACTTGAACTATGTCCAACCCGTGTCTTTCTGGAATTTCTAAGTCTGGCTCTTGGTTCCAAAACTTTACACCATTTATCGCACTTTACAGCCACCCTCCTAGGAAGGAACACAAGGTTGGTCTGTGTAAGTTAAACTTGCGAAAGTGTGTCAGTGCTGTTGTTGTGTTATTTCCCGTAGGTGATCCAGGAGGAAGCTCGGAGCCCCAAAGTGGCAGATCATGGAGGGCCGGTTTATTACAATCAATTTTTCAATAACTCCCAACTGGGCCAGATTCAATCCAATAACAAAAGATGAAAGTCTGAGTCTATTAAACTACCAGGTGCCTGAATTTACTGAAATCACATATTAATTTCCTTCCCTGATCTCACTGCTAAGCTGTGAAAGGGCTGTCCATGTGTCACAGAATCAACTATTCTGGGGTCAATTATGTTGAATTGCTTTGCTATTAATTGGATCACGGCCCAGCCGACTTAATTCAGTCTTCAGTCTGGAATGGCCTGCTATCCAGTCACCCCCATGTCCTCTCTCTAAAAGCACATGTCCCAAGAGCAACTGTTTTATACTTGAGTCATAATGACCCAGTCCTGCTTCCCCCTGCCCCCACCTGAACGTAGCACCATCAATGTGATGGTTTATTACTTCTTGAGCCCGCCTTTCGATCTCCATTCTTTATAACCCCCGTTCTTCCAGAATGGAATTTTCTGCCACCTACCCCAGACTTCTTTCTTTACGAAGTTAAGTCCCGTTCATCTTTAGCACCTTTGAAAGTGCCCACATGCTCTCGCTGCAGTTTCCTGCTTTTAATGTTCTCAAAAGCCTGCTTTGCATCGTGGTTGACTGGAATGAGTCCAAGAGTCCTTTCAGAAGCAAGATGCATGGTATCCATTTTCACGGAGGAACAAGTGTGGCATCTTGAAGGAACAATGAAAGATTCTTCTTAGCTGCGATATTTTTTGCAGCTTTTAAAAACACCTGGATGCATTCTATGATATTCTTGATGGTCAGAATTTCTCCTTCCAAATATGGATCTAACCCACAGCTGGAAATAACATGTTCTCCAAATCCCCTTGCCAAAGAGCTAAATATCTTCCCAGCATTTTAAATCATTTAAAGGCACTTAACCACTCAAAATGGTATGAATTCTCCTTCCACTCACATGGAAAGCATTGCACAATTGACAAAGAGCATTAGAAGGGCTTCAGAACCAAAGCTAGAAAAAAAAAATCAGGAAAAGCAAATACTCTAGAGATTTATGAATGAAAACCTTTAACTAAACCAGAAGGAAAGGCTTATCGGGAATGAGGGAACAGTCCTCTATGGGTCTCACACCCAAATTGGCGAGAATTCATTTCTTCTGGCTGGAAAGACAAATGGACTTCTACAATAAATAAATAAATAAATAACATAAAACATGAACATCATAAGAACACATCATTTTTCTTTGTTTTTTTTTTCCTATGGGAAGTAAACCAATTCTTAGAAATCGGTCAGTAGAGTATACGCTTGGGGATGGATGCATTTTTTTCCATTCCTCTAGACCAAGCCACTCTGACCTCTTACCTGATCAACTACAGCACTGCCCAGTCGGACTACGGCTCCCACTTTTGCAATGCCCACCCTTTCTCCAAAGAGCCTCCCAATCATATCACCTTCCTGTGAAACCCTCTAATGACTTTTCGTTGTACTTAGAATAAAACCTAAACCCTTCACCATGGTCAGTAAGGTCACCACGCCTGTTTCTGTAGGTTCACCTTGAACCACTTGTACTGAGTACGGAATTTCCACCCTGACCTGTTCTTAGAACGCGGTTTCCTGTTCCAACTCAGCCCTTTCGGACTCACTATTTGTTGCGTCTCAAGGACACTTTTCCTTGCTTTATTATTATTATTATTATTAGGAGATTCTCATCTTTCAAATCTCAGCTTAAATCTCATCCCATAGAAGGCTTCTCCAATCACCTCTCAGAAGCAGACAGCCCTTCACTCCCAGCCGCTTTGTATTACATTCATGGGTCTTCTACACAGCACTTATCACTACAGTTATACTGTTTACTATTTTTTCTTTATCTATTCTGGAATAGGGGTTTTGTCTTTTTACTCAGAGCTATATCCTCGGCGTTGAGAACATTGTCTAGTAAGTACACCTTGGATAAATATTTGTTAAATGGGTAAAGAATGAATTTAAAGATCCTAATCTTCAGCGTTCCTGATGATCAGAATCATGTGGGGCACCTGTAAATGTAGGACCTCCGAGACTTGGCTCTCGGAGGTATTGAGAGAGTGGGTCCAGGATGAAGACCGAGAACTTGAATTGTTAACAAGTACCTCCAGGTGCCTTTTGCCACGGAAGCTTGGGAAACACCTGCTCTGGAGCAGAGATGGGACGACTTTGCTTTACATTTGAACCTCAACGCATCCTCATGCCAAGTAAATCCGAATATTTGGGGATGACGCTCAGGCATCCATTTTTTTTTTCCTAAAACTCTCCATTATTCCAAAGTCTGTCCAAGTTTGACGATCGCTCCTCTTAAACAGTACTTCTCAAGTTTTTACTTGCATATGCATCACCTGGGGACCTTGTTAAAATGCAGATTCTGGTTCAGTAGGTGTTGGGTGGAGCTTGAGATTCTGGGGGGTTTTTTGCCTGTTTGTTTCATCAACTTTTGGCGACGTTGATGCTGGGTCTCCCTGGATCGCTCCTCGGGAACAAAGTTCTAGTGGACCCACAAATGGTACTGTGTGTGGTGTCTTCATTTGTTTGGGATGTTATAACAAAATGCTACAGGCTGGGTGCTCATTAACAACCGATGTTTATTTCTCACAGTTCTGGGACCTGGAAGTCCAAGATCATGGTGCCAGTGTGGCCAGATGAGAGCCCTTTCCAGGTTGCAGACTTAACGTATCCTCACTTGGCAGAAGGGACTGGCGAACTCTCTGGAACTTCTTTTAGAAGGGCATGAATCCCATTCATGAGGGCTCTACCCTCATGACCTAAGCACTTCCTAAAGGCCCCACCTCCTGTCACTGTCCTCTTGGGGATTAGGTTTCAACTTATGAAATGGTGAGGGGGACACAAACATTCAGACCACAGCATATGGTGTCATTGGCCACGCATACAGTGTAGAAACTTATGGAAAGAGTTTCTGCCCTGACATCACCGTGTTGTTCCAATGAATTATATTTGGTTATAGCTATGCTTTCTGTCTAGGGCTCTGGGCTGAGTAACACAACGCATTTGAATTTTCTTGACATTTTCATCCGTGAATACATGAGCGTCCACTTCATGTTAGGGATGTGCTTACTCTTCTGTGGATGGGAAAAAAATCACAAGAAAGCGAGCAATAAAAATCCTGCATGAAAAAAGTGGTATTTATGTGTCACAAATAATTTCACAGTCATCTTCCTCTGTCCTAAAAACAAATGAAAGCACTTAAAATTCTTCAAATATCTTAAATGGATAGGTTACCCAGCTGGATGATTATCTTCCAGGCACGTCCATGGTAGATAACTGTTTGTGATGGGGCTCAGGACGCACTGTCCCAAAATATGACACCTTGGCATATTGAATACCATAACTGAAGGAGTCTGAGAATCTGACAGAAGCAGGAAGCCCACTCTGACCTCCTCTCACCCTTCGTCCCTGAAATAGGTCATAAAATGCCCACATGAAAAGTGCCCTTCCTGTACTGAGAGGAAGGAAGACATTCTTATCACCAGAGACGGGCAGTTGGGGGGGCCAAGAATCTGCAAAACCAAACCTCGTTAAACTAACTTTATCTTCCTAGTTACTTCTTTGCCATTTACTGCCCTTCGCTCCAACCACTTTGTCTTGTCAATTCTTCGTGACTTTATTGCTCCTCTGTCTAAAAGGCATAAAGGCTTTCTGATGTGGTCCGTTCTTTGGGTTTTCAGTCTTTTGTGAAGGTTCCCATGTACACGTCAAAATTCAATAACACGTGCGTGCTTCTCTCGTATTCTCTCTTTGTTGGTTTGAGATCCAGACCCAGCCAGGGATGCTAGGAGGGTCGAGAAAAGCTTTTCCCCTCCCCTATACTTGTAATCTTGGGTAAATAGCTCCACCGATGCATTAAATCTGAGTCTTGATTCTAGGGACACACACATATTGGTAAAGTCAATGTTCAGTTTCTGGGTCCGGTCATTACCTATCACGGCAAGGCCTTGCTATGAGCAGAAGCCGTGATTGTGAGAAAGAAGTTTCCCTTGACTGGCTTTGGTCAAAGGCCATGTCTTTATAGTCAATTAGTCAGACCTTTGGCAGTTTCATCACTGAGCAATAGATCTGATTATCTTCTTAATGACCGACATAATCAGACCCTTTATTGATAAAGCCACTGCTTTGCACTCAGCAATAATGAGAGTTGAGGGAAAAAGAAATTGATCCCTTTGGTGAAGATTAATCTGTGCCCTTAAAATATCGAGCCTTTTGGGAAGGGGGGAGGTGACGTGATTCCATTTCTCTAGTGCGCTGACATCAAATGGCATGAACAGTCCTATTATTAAAGCTTGAATTAGAGGTACACAGTTATCCAGTGTGAGACGATTCCTCACGACTTGTACTCCAGGAACGAGAGACAGCTTGTTTTAAATCAATACAAAGAGCCAGGTAAATTCAAGTACGGTATCCTAAGCTCCACTGTGTGGAAAGAGACTCTCTCCGCTAGTCTACAGAGGTGGCCTCTTTAAGACAGAGGTATTATCACAGTGTGGAAATAAAGCCGGTCTTCCCACTTGCTAACTGTTCAGCATTAATCAAACTTCCTCAGTAATTACGGATTCAACTCTCTTAAGCCTCAAATTGAGCCTCGAAGTCCTTTCCATTTTCAGAAGCCTATGAATCTTCGAGAATGTTTCACCTGGCGTGCTCCTACAAGGGCTCAGCTTGGAACCTGGAGGCTTGTAGCTTTCAGTTAGTAGACCTTCTTTATTGGATGGTTTCTGACAGCCAGTGAGCTAACTGGATATTACCAGGTCTATCCCAACCTCTCCGACGGAGAGCCATAGCTTTGCTCTAGGAATAAAATGAAGACATTTGCCCTCTGAACTGGGCTCCGTGGGCACCTTTCACCGGGCGCAAATTCTCTTAACAAAGTAAGAGGACGCATAGCCACATCCATGTTTATTCAGACCCTTGCAACTGACCCCGCTTCTCAGCACCCCTTTCAACACTGTTGTGAAAACGACAAGGTAATTGCCAAGTTCAATCTGCTTCCATGATGTAATAAATGGAAAGACCTGTGAATCGCTCCATTGCTAGACATTAAGGCAGGGGATGATGTCATTCTTTAAAAATAAATAAGCATAACCTAATGTCTTTTTATTAATAGCCAACTAATTGCTGCATCAGAAGAAGGAAAGCTTTGTAGAAGGGAATGAGAAACTGCCCCTGACATCATACCAACAGCACAAGAGGAACTTTATTCTCCAGGCGTACACCCATCCACACACGGGGAAAACGGCTCTTAAGTAACGAATCCCTAGATAACGTTGTAAGCAACATGAAAGCGGTGTGAGCAATCCGATTGGCTCACAGCTGGAAAAAATTAGCGACTGAAAAATGCCTGAGATGTGATACGATGTGTGATACGTGGGGGAGAGGGCCGGCCGGGGACGGAGGAGAGTGGGGCGGCTCTGTTTCCAAAGCGACCCCTCCCGCCGTCCCTTGGAGCCCTTCCTTCCAGACCCCACAGCTCACCTGTGCGGTCGTGTGTTGGTTCACGCGCATGACCACAGAGGCAAAGTCTTGAGTGCAATTTGGTTGAATGGAAAGAGAATCAATGAAAAAAAAATAATAATAACACTTACCCATAGGGCAAGTCTAGGAGTCAAGGCACTATAGAAGAATCAGATTATCCAGGTATCCCGATTTTTAAGTATTTATGGTTCAACGGGCGGCATTTTTCTTATCAGTGGGTTCGGCCGCAGCACGCTTCACCCTGGGAGACTGAATTTGCGCCTTTTCTCATCCACTCTCAATGTGTTTTTGCAATGATTCTTGCAGCACTGGAGGAAAAAAAAAGAAAGAAAGTTCCATTCACAACTTCTGGAGTGTGTCCATCATATTTCCTACAGACGGACGTCATAAAATACTTGCTCGGATTGAAATACACGATTCATTGTCAGTGGAAACACAATCCCACATGCGTTACCACAGATAATGTTGATGGCAAGAGGCCTCTCATTTCCAACCTGGAATTTCACATGCTATGAAAGTCAACATGCACGCCAGGTAGGTGAAGCATTTCTACCTAGATCATTGCCCTGTAAGAAAAAGAGGTCAGGAAGCTATCATCAAAGGAAAACGGTCTTAGTATCTGCTTCCCAATCAGTGTTCTAATGACTGAGCCAGCCTTACATCTAGGTAACTTTTTTCCTTGGGTATCTTTTAACATTGAACCGCCACTGGAAGATTTACGAATCAATCAGAATGAATAACTTATCAAAAGAGCATGAAATCATTCTTATGATTGAGGACTGAGAATCAGGAACATGAGTTCAATGTGCCCGTCTAAGTCTCTGGTTCTTAAAGGGTGGCCGCCCAGTTAGAAATGCAAATTCCCAGGCTCCGTCAATCTATGAATCAGAAACCCTGGGAAGTTCAGCCACTTGCCCAATTGGACCTCAGCTGCCGTATCTATAAAGTGAGCTGTTGGCAAAGTCCCTTGAGAACTAATATCATATGATTCTATGAGCTGTGGGTGCTATTACCCTAACTCCTGAATATTTACCACTGTCCTCTTATTTTCTCATTATGTATGTTATTGAGGCATTCAGGAGGGTAAGGGAGTCAGATAATACTCGAGACAGCCGCACAAGAAACAATTGAAGCCTTGTAGATAATGAGACCCTTAGCAAAAACTGCCTGTGACATCACTATCTGAGACAGGGAAAGTGATATGCGACCAACATGTCTAAATTCACCAGTCTGCATTCTCGGGACGTACACTAAGGATAGTGTAGTAATGTTAATAAAGGTGACAGTGGCTTCTCACATGGGGTATTCTCAAATAAATACTGAACCATTAAAGGGTAAATTCGGTGACTAGGTAGGACAGTGAGGTTTCATAATAGATGTATTCAGTAATAACATTATAATAATAAATGTAAGACCCAGCCCACTGAAAGCATTTTGGGAACCAGGTGGGGCTTGCCTAAGAGAGAAGAGGCAGCTTCAGGTTCATTTTGTTATTTAATGTTATTTTTTTTTTAAGTTTTTAGGTCTCTTTTATGGGAAATTTAAAACAGACGAAAGAGAGAGACAATGTAATAATGAGCCAACGTTTGGGGCAAAGGCTGTAGTCAGGAAATGTGCAAACAGGGTGGGTTGGAGAGTCAGGAAATGAGAGAGTAGACCCAAGAAGTCACAAGAACCACATCAAGAGCGCGACGCTCTCCTTGCAGAGAACACGGAGAAAACCCGTGAGGCTGGGCTCTGCCCTTGGCCTCTGCATGACTCATGCCAGGTGCGGGAGGCAAGCCCTGATAATATCACTGACATTAGTGAGCCCTGACCACTCTTCCAAATGCCTTACTCACTCTCCAAACACAATTGCCCAGGAGGCATTGATGATGTTCCTACTGTGTGGATGGGTAAGAGAGGACAGGAGGCTGGTAGCTTAGGGGGGGTGGGGATTTGAACCCTGGCGGGTACCTTCCAGGACCTGAGCACTTATCCACTGAAAGGTCTCTGCGCCTTAGAGAGATCCCAGGCCAGTCCCCTCACTGTACAGAGCGAGGAGAAGGGAGAGGGCGCGGCTTCTTGCTGGCAGAAGATTCTCGTGACTTGTACAGGGCAACCCCAAAATAACATAGAGATTCTGATGCCCCACCCAAGACAAATTAAACTCAGATCTTAAAGGACTAGGGCCTGGCGTTCTTTTGAAGCTCTCCAGAGGATTCTAATGGGCAGACAAGATTGAGAAAACACTCATGGTGGCAGGGCTCTCGGGCGTCATCTGTCATCTGCTTTGAAATCCCAACTCTGTCCCTGGACCAGCTCCTCACCTGTTTCACAGGGAAGGATCTTTCTGTTTAGAGGATTACAGCGAAGATAATCTTTTGAAGGCTTCTTATGCATTGCAGGTGCTCAACAAATTATAGCTCTCCTTCCTACTATTAGCTGCTGACATATCCAAAGTTAGAATAATGGATTTGATTTTACTTTGTTTTCCAATAAGCAGAGCAAATGATATCCAGCACTGGGGTCTTGGGCAGCACTTTGGAGTAATAGCTACCATATTAAAGGAACAGACTATAGTAATCAGGGCTTGTGATCTATAAAAGTCAACCCTGTTGACAAGGAGAGCTGAACACCATTGCCCTCCAGATGTCTTTCGTTTGTGCCCCGTAAAACCCAAATACCTCCATTCGGACCACGTGGAGAAATGTAAGTATTTTTTTTTTCCTTCCATAGTTGATCTACAAGAGCTTGCCCTTCTGAAAGAAAGTAGTGAACCACGGCAAGTCTCAAGATAGCTTGTTCTCTGCCCTCCACGATTTGAAGGTCCTTTGGTGGTCACGAAGCTGACACATTATTTATCCCCTGGGTTTATGGGGGGGGCGGGGTCAGCGACGAGACACGGTTCTAAATTGAAAGGAAAGTTTTCAGATGGGCATCCGGTCAATGCGTGAAAATCTGCCGGGCACCCTCCAACAATCAAGTGCAGCCTTGTTCTGGTTGGGTTGACCTTACCTGCCTGGCTTATTTGGCACGGCCTCCTCCCACACTATAATTCAATATTTCTTTCGATTCCCTGATTCAACATGACCATGAGTGACTTTGTAATCCCATTCAGGGCTGAACGTAAGCTGAAGATCCAAGTCCCTCTAGCCCTTTAATGCTTACTGGTCATGGGAGAGAGGACATTTCCTTGCCAAATCACCGCTCTCAAAACAAACTCTACACTAGAGGTCCTTTACGTCATGACTATCTGTCCAACACATGCCGCAATGCCGTCCCCGGCTGCTGGACCATCTCCCACTTCTGCCCTGTTGAGGTTGTGTGTTGATTTCACTCCCAAGAGGGATGATGCTCTATGGGTATGAAAGTGATCACTCCAGAGAGTTTATACATTCCTCCCCTTTCTAGAAATCAGTCTTTGGTTTCTAAATACCTACGTTCACAGAACTTTAGAGCTGAAAGGGGCTGAAACATTCACTGGAGTGTCTTGAGAGAATGAAAGAGTTTCAGCAAGGCTAAGTGATTTAGCAAGGTCATGGAAGTCACGGAATGAGCAAGCAGTCATCCCATGCTCAGATCAGTAATACCTCCTAGGATTCTCAAGCTGCCTCTAAGATTTTTAATTTTATATTTTACTTTATGAATTTTTTTAACGTTTTCATAACGGAAAATCTTAAGCCTATATAAAAGTAGACAGAATAGTATATGAGTCCTCAATACCCAAATGCAGCAACTATCAATGATGATAGGTCAAATTTGGTCAATCTTGTTGACCCAGCATGGTCAGTTTTGATGTTATTATGGTCACCCATGTTTCGTCTATACCCTACCACGTCCCCATATTAATTTGTAGTGTAACAAATGCTAGATGTTACATTACTTCATTCATAACTATTTATTATGTTCCTGTAAAAAAAAAAAGGAAATGCTCTTTTAAAAACGTATAACCACAGAACCACCATAGTATTATCATAGTTAAAACATGCGTTCTCTGATACACTCAAATAGGCAATTTTTAAATGCCATGTAGATGTTACTTGTTCCCAATACTTTGTAGAACCATCATTTTAAAGCATTAAGAAATGTAAGATATATCGTGTCTGGAGTTTCAAACTCTGACTGAATGACTTCAGAGTAACAACTACCAATAATGGAAGAGGTTTAAACAAGAATGTTATAAGGTCATGTGTGTTTTAGAAAATCAGACAGCGGGATCACTGGAGAATACCACGCTCAGGAAAGAAGATTAAGGATGCCTAATTTGAAACCGGAAAATGAGGGCTCAGACAGAATTTAAAAGGGGGAAGATACACAGTAGAGAGAAACAGGCTTAAAATCTCAGATGCAAAATGTGCAAGGTCTACGTGTGAGAGGCTGAACAGAGCATTTGTTTACAGCACAAGTTCTGGAACCCTACAAAATACTGAATGATATGATTGGATAGTTCGGTTGGATCAGATCCTGAGAGTCGTTAAATATCAAGCTCAGGGTTTTTCGGCTTATCTTTGCATGCACTGGGGAGCCATCGAAGGCCATTGAGCTATTATAAAAGCAATTTAGCTTCATGGAGAGTGGCAAAACAGGAATATAACATTTTGTCATTATTACACAAAATAAATTAAAGCAGAAGTAAGACCTATCTATCTCCATACTACCATCAGAAAAGATAATTAGGGAAAAAAGTATAATTCAAATGATAGTCACCAACACACTGTAGATATTACGATTTTTCCAGGGACCTTCTAACATCATTTGTCAGCAGACATCAAATTAAATTGGCAAAGAAAAAAAAAAGAAGAAGAAGAAGAACATGACTAGCTTATGTCTCCAGTAAAGATATTTGAAGTTGTTTATTGAACTGGAATTCAATCTCCATAATTTTGTGGCTCCCTCTTTTCATCCATAATAATTCATCTCTATAATTAAAGCCTAATGAACCAAACAATTTCTCTTTTCATAATCAACCTCATCTGGGTGAGTGGCCAACATGAAAACACAATCTTTCCAGTAAGTGGAGTCAGCGCTCCCACTCTTTCTCTTTCTTTTGAAATTTCACATTTACCCCCCATTAATTAGCTTTATTTCCTTAAGAATGCTAGGATGTCGTCAAGAGTGCCGGTAGGGATTCCTGATCACCCCCAGAACGTGAACCAAGCTACGTTGTTAAGAAATGAATTAACTGATGCTACGCAAAACCTAAGAACGTGTGCTGTCACTGTGACCTATTGAGGGCCTTCGGTCCCCCTTCCATGCTTTGTCACTAAATGACGCTCTGGTTCTTGGGAGAAGGATGGCCAAGTAAAAAGATGAAATCTCCATCTTTGGGCCCTCATTTAAAATTTAAATATCTCTTCGACATGTAAGGCTTTAAGCCATCATCAGCTAATGTCTTTGGGCATGATTAGCTGACATCCAGCCGGAACCAAAAAGAAGATTCAGTCTAGGCTCCTGTTGGAATGGGGAGGCCCAGCCAGGAGAATTGCAGAGGTAAAGGCACCATAGACAACGTCTTCGGTCTCTACAGCCTTGCAGAGAGCCACGGTCAAGTCTCTTCCAAGCAAACCACTGCCTCCCATTGGCATTCACGCCAGAGGCCGCCAAACCCAAGTGGGTAACACATCTGCTGGAAAATTTTGTGTTGTTGAAATGCTTGGAAATGACATTCTAAATACATGCTTTACATACAATACCCTTTGTGCGGGAGCCTCAATAGCTCAGGGCCCTCATGACCTCAGGGTAGCCCATAGCTGTGACCTCTTAGCCCTACTGTATGATCCTTAAGAAGCTCAAGCCAACAGGAATTTGTTATTTCAAAGTTTTGGTTGTTTGAACGGTTTTTAACTTCATTTTTTTGCGAGACAGAGAGAGACAGAGCGCAAGCGGAGGGAGGAGGAGGAGAGAGAGAGGGAGACACAGAATCCAAAGCCATCTCCAGGCTCCCAGTTGCCGGCACAGAGCCCAAGCAGAGCCTGACGTGGGGCTCGAACCACGAACTGCGAGATCATGACCTGAGCCGAAGTCAATGGCTCGACAGACTGAGCCACCCAGGCGCCCCACAAGCCAATATTTAAAAGGGGTTATTTCACAGGAAGATACACATTTCTAGCTTCTCTTGGAAAATGGGGAGATGTGGGAAAACGGGCTGTACTTACCAACGTGTGGACTCTTAAGAGCACACCAAAGGGAGGCGAGTTCCCCATTTCCTTGCCCCAGTGCCCCCCCCCCCCCGCCACCTTTGAAGCTGGGTCATTAGCCATTCTCATTACCCTTAAACTGATTTTTTTCCTCCTTTAGTAGAGACAGATTTTCTGATACAGATGCGTCCGTACAAAGTGGGACACATGAAGACAGCGAAGGTCTTTTCCTAGGTCCTACCTGTCTGGTTCACTTGCATTTCTCACCTGGACCTCAGGAGCATTTGAGCTTGTACCTCTGCCTCCAGACCTTGTACGGGAGGACAAACTTTTCCTCGACCCGTTTAGGGTGCCTGGCCGGGTCTCACAATTAAGCCAACACAGATCAGCAGGAGAAAAGCATACACATTTATTTAATAGAAGTTTTACCCAAGAGGCTTCATACAGAAATGAAGTCTTGACAAAATAGTTAAGCTTGCGGTAATGCGAGGCTAGGTTTGGTCAATTGTTTGCAGCCCCTGTGTCTCCAGAGATAAGGATGCTCCTTTCCTCCAGGCATAAGGAGGGCACCTCTTCCCCGCTGGTTGTGTGACTTGTCTTAGGAGAGAAGCGTGGGTCAAAGGGACCTTCCCGCTTCTGTGGTTCTCTCTCTGGAAAAAGCAGATGTCATAGTTTAGAGTAAATGTTAAAGATCTTACTGGCTTTACGCAGTGCTTCCTGACTTGGGCAGCCTCCCAGCCGGCAGATAGAAGGGAGCTCTGAGGAGCTGTAAAGACTTTTCTAGACTGAGGAAGGGGAACAAGGAAGTCACAGGAGGGAAAAAGTGGATTGGTTACCGGTTATTGGTTATTGTCTCCTTTAGGGGATGGCAGGGGTCTACCAGGCGGGTGGCCTCGCTAGGGCTGATCAGGTGATTCCTGATCCGTTTAAGATTCTATTTCGGGGAGAGCCGAGACTATAATTAAGTCTCAGTTTGGTGACGTGGGGCCTAGCAGAAGTGACTCCCACTGGCTCCTATTTTTAGCATCTCAAGCTTCTTCAGCTTAAGATATTCAATATGGCAAGGTGCCGTATTTGGGCTCCTATGATCTGAGCCCCATCAATGGCAGGTGAATTCTTTCAGGGGGCTTTGCTTTCAGGCACAGAAGGGGAATCCGGCAGAACCTGCCTCCTTCCGCTGTGGGTCCTCAGATGTCTTTGGCGAAATAAGCCTCATGCCACGAGGGAATATTCGGAGCCCCTTCAAGAGCTTCTGGGGGAGAGATTGGCAAGGTTATACGGAGTCACAAGATGGTGTGAGCCACACCGCAATGGGACAGAGCCTGGGTGGGTCAATGTGCATCTCTAATCTGAAAAGGCAAGGACCGAGGGTCGGTGCTGGAGAAGTAGCAGAACTTCTGCTTTATCAGCACGAATGTTATCATTTACGATGTCTTCTCCGTTAGCCCCAAATCAGGAACTAGGCCTCTGTGGTTCACCACTGTACCCCCAGGGCCAGACACGTAGGTAAATCCCCAACAAGCACCTGTGGCTTGCCATTCGAATACTAGGCTTCGTCATAAGGAGAGAATGTTTCACCAGGTAGGTTTCTTTTTTTAATCTTATTTGATAGAGAGAGAGAGCAAGCAGGGAAGAGGGGCAGAGAGAGAGAGAGAGAGAATCTTAAGCAGGTTGTAAGCCCAACACAGGGCTCGATCCCACGACTTTGGGATCACGATTTGAGCTGAAACCAAGAATCAGACACTCAACCAACTGAGCCACCCAAGAGCCCCTGTATTTTTTTTCTTTTCTTTTCTTTTCTTTTGGTTGGTTGGTTTTTTTTTTGGGGGGTGGGGAGTTGGTTTTTTAATATTTTGAAGATCTTTCAGAGGCTTCTCGCCACAATCCACTTCACGTGCTCTTTGGGAATCCAGGAAGCCGTACCTTTAATTTTGCGCACTCTACAAAAACCACATCCAACCTTACGTAGGACCTTTGCAAGTTCTCTGAAAGGCAAGTACGGCGCGTTGACCGCAGGCATGGAAACAGCCTCTCACCCCTCCCTGAATCTTCGTCTCGTGCAACGTGACACCCCAGAAAATCCTACAACGATGTGGAATTTGCTCCCCGCTCCTTGAATTCGGCCTGGCCTCGTGACTCACTTTGGCCAAAAGCGTGCAGGGCACATGACCGTGCGCCCGGTCCCACCCTACACCTCTGAAGGTTTTGCGCACTTCCGCCCACTGGGAAATCCGCAGGGTCTTGGGAAGAAGCTCAGGTGAGCGGGCTGGATAATGGAAGCTCCCTGGTCGAGTCAACCCACTGGAACAGCCAACCCACCAGACACGTGAGTCAGGCCATCCTCCACCTGCCCCTCGGTGACATACACCTGCCCCTTGAAGACTTACAGGAGTCAGCCTGGCACAAATCACCAGTCAACAGAGGGACCCAAACGACTGGTTGACTGGTAACTGATAATGAATGTTTTAAGTCCCCGGGCCTTGGGGTGGTTTGTCATGCGACAACAGCCAACTGATACAAGAAGGAAAAGTGATTCCCCTTCTCTGCTTTTCCTCATAATCTACACCTTCTTCCTCTCCGAAGCATCCTCTCTCATTTTTCTCCTTGGTGCCTCTCTTCCAATAGCCTTTCTCCATTATTCATCCTTTTAAGACTGTGGTCATCTTGCCTGTGGGTTTATACGTCACCACCGAGAACCGAAAATGGTTTCTGAATACATATGAAAAGGCATTTTTTTTTTAAGGGAGAAGCCTATCGTGCAGGAGCTAATTGTGTGTGCACGGTTGAATGACTAAACATGCCCCGGAGAGGTTCCACGGCATTCCATCATAGCTTTTGCTCATAACAGGAAACACACGAACAATGTGCACAGCCTGATGTGAAAGAGACTCCAGGTCAGTGGCTTTCTAGATTGCTGTTCAGGGGGAGAAGAGATGTGGGACACTCCCATCTTTGCAGACAGACCCGGCTTGCGATCAGGGCATGTTTCCTGCCTCGATCCAGATGGGCACGCTCTTGAGGAGGTAACGGAAAGGCAAGTTTTGACATCAGAGGGGACGGAGGCCCTGGTCAACAGAATCGCATCTGTCTGTCCCAAACAGCCATATCTCCTTCATCCTTGGGACCCATTGCTTGGTGTTCCCGTGAGACCTAACCTACCCCCACCCAGCGTTATCACTGGGGTCAGTACCCAGATTCAAAGGTAGCGTCATCTGTGCTGAGAAAAAGAGATACACAATTGTTGAGACCAGCCATGAGCCCGAGCAAAAGAATGCATCTCTGTGTTTCTGCAAAAAAAAAAAAAAAAAAAAAGTGCCAGTAATTATTATCTGCAGTCTAATGTTTTCAAAGGAGTTTCTAATTATGACACAGAATCCTTATAATGTGAAGTAACTGATGACTCACTTGAAGTCATAAAGCATTTTAGTGGCTGAGTGGCTAGCCACCGACGTTTTCACTTCCTTCATTTCATTAATTTAACAAATATTGTTTGATCGTGTGGCATTTATAAAGCAGGACTCTCCCTTCCCATACTCTGGATTTTTTTTCCTGGAATTCTCTTTAATTGTTCATTTTTCTAACATAGGTGTGAAGTCTGAGTGGCTAATTTAACTGAAAACCGTGTCTTTTAGGAAGTTATACACTTAAAATCTGGTACCGGTCTAACAAAGTGACAACGCATATCACAAGAAACAGCTGAGCACATTAAACAAAAAATAGTGATGTTGACTTTTGGTTAAGTAGAATACGCCAGAGGAAGAGAGCGGTGTTTCCCCAGGAAGCCCACGTGGGACATCTACATACAATGACAGGTACTGCAAAAATGATGAGTGCCCTACGTTGGCATAAATCCTTTTTGATAAGTGGCAAAGCATTTCTGAAAAGCAGAGCATGATTTGAAACTTTAAGAGAAAAAGAAATGGTCCTGGGTTGCGGGGGGACAGAAGGCAACATAAGTAAAGCATCTGCATTTGCTAGGGAAATAAAACCCTTAAAAGGTGGGGTTCAAATGCTTGCAGTTCTATACGATCTGTTACCAGCAGGTCAGACTAAATCAGGGCACTGTCTGTCTTCAACTCAGTCATCTGATTGGAAACAAAAGATCTCTCCAGAGACTGGTCGGTGTCAAGATGCCAGATGTGGGAGAGCAGAGCAGAGAAAGGGAAGCTGAGGGGTGGTGCAGAAATGTACATGAAATTCAAAGAAATTAACAAAGCCATGTCTGCTGTGAGTGAGGAGTGAGGGCTCTGGGTCTTAACCCTGAGTGCGATGAGATAAGCTGGAATTCTGAAGTCAGCAGGCAAGGGAGCTGTTTCAAGAGAAAAAACGATGCCAGTGTGGACCTCGTGGGTGTAGTGAGGCAGAGCAGAGCGCCAGAGTCTGCAAAATGTCCGCCCCTTCTGTGTCCCTAACAGCATCCTTCCTTTCCATGTAGAGCCCCTGCCTTAGTGACTTCCCTGGCTTTGCCTTTAAGATCCCAAGCACGTTTCCATTGTGGTTAGTGCTGTCTGCCATCAGGGACTTCCTTCCGTGGATCACCTCCCATGGTCCCCAAGGTAAGCACTAATCAGGTGCAATTCACCCCCACCCCCCCTCCACCCACCCACCCACCCAGTGAAGGCCGACCCTCTCCGTCTCCAGAAGCAGCTGTGGCTTTTCAATGTGAGACCCAAGCTAGAGCTCTGGGAAGAAAGGTCAGGGAAGTGAAGGCAGGGACCCAGAAAAATCCAGACAAATGATTTTTTAATGGAAAAAACTCCCTGATATACGCCCTCCTCCCCTGTTCCATATTCCTCTGGTCCCGGCCAGAACTGGTTCTGGAGCTGGTCCTAGCATTGTGTTTCTCGGTGTGTTGTCTTTGTGTCAGGGTTGGCTTAGGTGCTTTCCAAATGTGAAGATTTCCATGCCTAGTTCTTATCCGATGGAATCGGACATCTGTGGGTGGTGCCCAGGACCCTGGATTATTAGCCAGTAGTCCAGACCCAAGGATGTTTGAGAATTGCCCGAGTATTTCAGGACGTGGTGATCAAAAGTTGGAGGCAGTTCCAGAATCTTCTACAGTTATCAAAATTGCACTGTTTTCGTTCCACCCGTTCGCTGCACCAGCCTCCAGGGAGCGGGGTCCTCTGTCCCACTTGCCAACCATTAACATGAAACAAATATTTATTGAGAGCCTACCATGCAACAGGTACTTTCCAGGTCCACAGAGACTGTAGAGCTACAATTCAGATAAAAATCCGTGCTTTCACAAAGCTAAAATCGGAGGCGGAGGGAACAAATGATAAACAAGTAATGGGTAATACAAAGTGGTAACTGTGTCGAGAAAATGAGGCATGAACAGGGGGTGGGGGGCAGAGCTGGAGTGGAGTTAGGGCAGGGGGTGCAATTTGAAATAGGGGCCCCAGGAAGGCATCCTGGAGAAGAAAACATCTGAGCAATGACTGAGTGGAGAAGACACGATCATGTGTGGGGCTGCCCAATAAAATAAGGACACTGTTACAGACCGAATTGTGTCCCCAACATTCACATGTTGAAGCCCCAACCTCCAGTGTGAGCGTCCAACTTCCACTTAGGTCATGATCTCACGTTTTGTGAGTTCGGGTCCCGCATTGGGCTCTGTGCTGACAGCGTAGACCTTGGAGCCTGCTTCAGACTCTGTGTCTCCCTCTCTCTCTCTCTGCCCTCCCTCCCTTGTCCATGCATGCTCTCTTTCTCTCTCTCTCTCTCTCTCTCTCGAAAATAAACATTAAAAAAAATTTTAAAGGGGTGGTCAAGATCAAAAGAAGGCATAAAGGTGGGGTCCTAATCCAATAGGGTTGGTGTCCATCCAAGGGCAGGAAGAGACACCAGGGACATGAGCCCATAGAGAAAGGGCTGGGTGAGACACAGCCAAGGAGAGAGGCCCCAGGAGAAACCAACCCGGTCATCACCTTGATCTTGGGCTTCCAGGCCCAGGTCTTAGATGGAAACGAGCAACGTCACCAGAAACTGGAGGCAAGGTGATCCTTGTGAAAAAGTAACTAGGAACTTGGCTGAATTGTGGTCTAGAGCTTTGCGGAACTAGAAATTGTAAGCGACGTACTGGGGAGTTTCGCTGAGGAGATTTTTCAGTGAAGTCTCGAAAGCTTGGTTTCTTGGGGCTTATAGTGAAATGTGAGATGCCTTGAGGATATTGTGAAACAAAGAGGAGACCCAATATGAATATCTGGAAAATTCTCAGCCTATTCGTGTTGCAAAAAAAACGAGAAAAGCATGTCCTAGAGAGAGCACCCAGGATGTTGCCAGAGAATCATTTCAGAGCATCAGGCCAGAGGATTGCTGTCGAGCCCTAAGACTGAATGGAATCTATCTTGCTAGATTTTGGACCTGCCAGAGACCCATACCCTTTTCATCTTTCCAATGTCTCCTTTTTGGAATGGGAATGTCCATCTCATTCCTGCCTCACCACTGTAGGGTTTTTTATTACTAAATTTTTTAAATGTTTATTTATTTTTGAGAGAGAGAGACAGACAGAATGCGAACAGGGGAAGGGCAGAGACAGAGGGAGACACAGAATCTGAAGCAGGCTCCAGGCTCTGAGCTGTCGGCACAGAGCCCGAGGCGGGGCTCGAACTCACGAACCTCGAGATCATGATCATGACCCGAGCCGAAGTCGGACGCTTAACCGACTGAGCCACCCAGGCACCCCCCCACCATTTGTGTTTTGAAATCACATGACTTGTCCGGTTTCCCAGGCTCTTGGCTCAGGATGAATCTTACATCGAGTCTCACTCCTGCCTCACTTAGATGAGACTTTGGACTTCTAGCTGCCGCTGGAGTAGGTTAAGACACTTGGGGCTGTCAGTATGGAGGTGAATGTATTTTGCGTGTAAGAATTACGTGAATCTGGGGAGTCCTTGGGTGGAGTGTTGTGGATTACACTGTCCCCACTATCAGCTCATGTGTTGAAGCCCTAAGACCCAAGGGCTTAGGTCCCAACCCAACGGGAGTGGGGTTCTCCTAAGAAGAGGAAGAGACACCCAGGAAACACATGCACAGAAAAAAGACCATGAGAGAAGCCAAGTGCAAGCCAAGGAGGAGAGAAGCCACAGGAGAAACCAAACCTGCCAAAACTTTCATCTTGGACGTCCAGCCTCCGGAACTGTGAGAAAATACATTTCTGTTGTATAAGTCACCCCGTCTGTAGGATTTCGTTACAGCCACCCAAACCACGTAATACCCAGTTACACCTGCATTTCCTATAGAAAATAAATTTTTACCACACATGCTACATACTTACACCAGGACGTTATCTGTTGGTATGAAATTTAAATAACAGTGGGCATCCTATATTTTTATTTGCTGGATCTGGTAGTCCTGGCTCTGTGAGTACGTGGGAGAAGAGAGTTCTAGACAGAGCAGACAACACGAAGTGCGGGGTGTGCTGGGGGGAAGCAAAATTAAATTTTCTTAATGCGTTTTTTGAGAGAGAGAGAGAGACAGAGTATGAGTGGGGAAGGGACAGAAGGAAAGGGAGACACAGACTCCGAAGCAGACTCCAGGCTCCGAGCTGGCAGCACAGGGCCCGAGGCGGGGCTCGAACTCATGAACTGTAAGATCATGACCTGAGCCGAAGCTGGACGCTTAAGTGACTGAGCCACCCGGGCTCCCTGGGGGAAAGCAAAATTAAGCCTGAAAGGGAATGGGTGAATGAAAGATTGAGAAGGGAGGTGTCGCAGTCAGGTGGCCAGAGAAAATTCGGGACACCCTTACACAATATGTCAGACTAACGTACTATCTACTCTTTGTTCATCCAAAATTCAGATTTAACTAGGTGTCCGCCATATTTCCTTGGCAAGTTTGGCGATTGTAGGTGGGGAGTGGATTTTGTGGAGCCGGCTAGCCATTAGAGGAGTTGGACTTTTACCCTTCCCGAGACGGCCAGCAAGTGGCTGACTGTTGATAGATACAAGAAGCCAAATCCAAGTAGCCCCCCAAACTCCTAAGAGCTCTCTTTCCTCTGAAAGTTTTGGTAAACGATGTTCTAGTTCGGATCTTCTGCGTGAAGCAAAGATGGTTTTCTTTTTAACTTTCCGACATATCAGTATGGTTCCCCAAATCCCAGGTAAGCCCACCGTAACTGGAATTGGGAACTCATAAAAAGGCTCACGCCGTCCCCATCGTGCACCACGAGCACTGTCCCATATGTTCCGATTTTTGGAGCTCGCTCCGGTCCCCGTGGGCATACCTGCGTGCATACCGCTTAGAAGGAAAGAAAGGAGGGTCAGGCTGCCTTGTTTAATTAAGGCTTTCTAATTGGAAACTTTCTGTAAATCAAAAATCTGATTCTCCTGGTTAATTTTGCTCATAAAACTTTGCAAATTAAAACCTAATGGAAAAGGACTAAAAAAAAAAAAAAAAAAAAAAAAAAGAAAGAAAAAAAAAAGTAAAGCTTTGAAAAATTCCCAAACACCGCCATGAAAACCCGTTCTATTTGTTCAGAAAGTTTACTGGTAGGAAAATCTCATAACCTGTTTAATCCCCTGCAGCTGGGAAAAGCAGTTACGGTAGATGAGAGAGGCTGCTGGAAGCCTTTTGCAAAGAAGAGGGGCACAGAATTTCATTTCACTGGGAAGCATCACTGTTCGTAGCCTTAGGCAGAACCAACGCTTTGCTTACCGGTAGGGTGAAATACGGATTAGGACTTCGTTCCTGCTCTGACTTCCAAGATCTTGTAGACTTTACTTCTCTTACAGGTGCTAATGAATAATGAGACGGTGGCCTGGGTGGTTCAGTCAGTTAAGCGTCTGACTCTTGGTTTTGGCTCAGGTCATGATCTCAAGGTTGGGGAGTTCCGGCCCCACGTCCGACTCTGCGCTTACGATTCTCTGTCTCCCTCTCTCTCTCTCTCTGCCCCTCTCCCGTTGTCTCTCTTCTCTCTCTCTCAAAAATAAATAAACAAGGCTGTAAAAAACAATTTTTTAAAAAGAATAATGAGGTGGAAAAGTTTGGGAGAAAATTGAGGCATGATGATAGTAGAAATGATTGAATGGGAGCAAAGTGAATGTACGTATTACTTGGTTTTCCTACGTAAGTTCAGACACAGACATGTAATATTACCGAGTTAGTCATGTTTCTAAAGCAGAAATTGGTTCCCGACAGTTTAGACATTGAGTCAATGCAGGTATAACACACTCAAGAATTGTGTGTCGAGTCATTTATTAATTATTTTTAAAAATAATGCAATTTTTGAATATTTTAGTTAAAGGAAATTTTCTTCTGATTACTTCACTTATTTATTAAATTTCTAAAAAATTTTTCTTAGTTTTGAGAGAGAGAGAGCCCACATGAGTTGGGGGGGGCAGAGAAAGAGGGAGACAGAATCCAAAGCAGGCTCCAGGCTCTGAGCTGAGCCTGACTCAGCACAGAGCCTGACTCAGGGCTTGAACTCACAAACGGTGAGATTGTGACCTGAGCCAAAGTTGGACGCTCAATGACTGAGCCATCCAAGTTCCCAACTTTTAAATGAAGCTAGCATGTCCCCATGGACTTCTGTGATTTGGGGGTACGCCCAGATTTCCCTTATGCATTCTTTTCCTGGAAGCAACCTTCTTCTTCTGGGAGAGCTGGTGGGCACACAGCCGTGCTCTCAGGGGCAGATGCCAGGTCTATTCTGGGTCAATTAATACAGCTCACCAGCTGGGACACTGTGGAGAGTCTAGAATATGGACAAGGAACCCAGACTCTTCTCCTGGGGATTTCGTATGCCCCAAGTGGGTAGAAACAGACTTGCTCATTTAAAATGGTATAAGGCTGGGGGCGCCTGGGTGGCTCAGCGGTTAAGTGTCTGATTTCGGGCTCAAGTCATGATCTCATGGTTTGTGAGTTCGAGCCCCACATCCGGCTCTGTGCTGACAGCTCAGAGCCTGGAGCCTGCTTCGGATTCTGTGTCTCCCTCGCTCTCTGCCCCTCCCCTGCTCGTGCCCTGTCTCTCTCAGTCTCTCAAAAATAAATAAAAACGTTACAAAATTTTTAAATGGTCCAAGGCTGTAGCTGTCAGGTCTCTGTTTTTTCCATGTGGAGAAGCACTCTACAGAGGTAGAGAAAAAAAAATGATCCCAACACATAGACAAGTAGAGACTAGAGGGATAAGTTGATCAACAGATTACTCAAAGATGACAAGTAAATCAAGAGCGAATCACGTTCATTTCATTCTTAGATTCAGTCACTCCTGAACCCGTTTTGTTCCTGTTCTCTATTTACGGGAGCCACTAAGTTTCTTTATGTTTTGTTAGGCAGAGTTTCTGTCTTTGAAGCCACGAGCCCGGACTAAATGGAAGTTAATTCCCTTGCAATAGATATGACTCAGGTTGTATATAAGAAACGAAATCTACCTCTACATGTGTATGTATACAAAGCTCAGCGTCTCTTTGGCCCCTCAAATGATCACTTAGAAAAGATAGTGCCATGATAGTTTTGAATCCTTACAAACTCTCTAACACGGTGTCTGCTTTCCCAACCACTTGAAGCTGAACACCACCACGCCATTTGGGAAAGACACATTATCCTGAAACAGTTGCAATTCATGTCAATTTTGGATTTTTATAGGGGGCACCTGATGTAATCTATTTTTGTTTAAAGGCAAGGAAATCTAGGCACATACAGTGATTATTCCTGGGGGGGGGTATCAGATTTATTTTTTTAATTTTTTAAAACATTTACTCAGTTTTTGAAGAGACAGAGTGCGAGTGGGGGAGGGGCAGAGAGAGAAAGAGACACAGAATCTGAAGCAGGTTCCAGGCTCCAGGCTGTCAGCACAGAGCCCGGCGCGGGGCTCGAACCCACGCACCGTGAGATCATGACCCGAACCGAAGTTGGCCACTTAACCGACTGTGCCACCCAGGTGCCCCGGATTTCTTTTTTAATCAAACCACTTACATATCATTTTAAAAAGACAACAGTACGCTAATATGTGATAGCTATCATACATTAGCCCCTCGAGGGTGAATGAGAACAACCAAAAAGCCACAGGAAACTGTCTTTATCTCACGAAGATGGAAATCTGTGGCCTGGGATTTCAGAGCCGTGGTTAGACACAGCTTCAAAGAGTCCTTTGTCTCAGAAAAGAGGCAGAGCTGCTATTTTCTGGGAAACAATGATAACTCTAGGAAGGTGGCTTCACGAGGAGGAACATGGTGATCTCAGAGCTGCCTGGGAAAAAGTTGAAGACCATCATTCATCCAATGTGCATGCGAAAAAAGCAAGATTTCTGTACTAAAGGATCATTTTCTATACAGTATGCACTCTTAAGTATCCCACGTACCTAAATCATTTGCACACGCACGAAGGTTTTCCTTTTTCTGTTCATTTTTGGCAACATTTTCATTGACCCATATTATATTCTGCTCTCATCGAGAAAGTGGAGAATCACCGTAGATTTGGGGGATATACACCGTGTGTGTGTGTGTGTGTGTGTGTGTGTGTGTGTGTGTGTGTAGTATACGTATTAGGTGTGTGCTCAGGGGGAAAAAAGATTTCAAGGGGTCAGAAGTACAGGCGGCAATCTGACCAACGGTTTTGGCACGGGTCAGCGGGCAGGCCGACCAGGTAATCCAAAGTGTGTGAGCTTGAACTCTACCTGAAATGGTTATTCAGGGTGAGGTTTCTCTGGTTTCACATAAAGTAAATTTAAAGGTAACTACTGAGCAGCAGAGCCAAGAAAAATATTATAAAGCACTCTGCACATATTTAAGTGAAATTCTGCCAAAATTCCCTCCTCCCTGCCCCAGGCCTCTATTTGCCTAGGGATAGAGCACCTCGCAGGGCCTCGCCCCACATCCAAGTGCATTAAGCATGGCAGGTAAGGGCAGGTGAGTCCAAAGTCCATGCCTCTGCGTGTGATAAATGATGGAAAAGAGAAGGCTTGTCGGGTGGGAGGTACGGTTCCTGGTCGGACTGGGAATCCCATTCCACCACGGGCACCACAATGCGTCTGTGTCTCCAGCTGACTATTCCCTTGACTGCCTTTGCAACTGAGTCCTATTTTCCCAGCTGCGCCTGTCACCACGGTCACCATCAATGCTACTCATACGCATCACCACCATCAACTAGACAAGTCCGATCTACACCGGAGAAGGGCTCACACTGTGCCCTGCGTTGTCCTGAGCACTCCTGGGGCTTCCTCTCGCTTATTGGGCGAGTTTGCCTCACCGTCGAGGGGATGGCACTGTGCTGATTTTTCGGGTTACAAAAAAGGCACAACCATTATTCCTGCCTTAAAGGGAACGCAGTATGGTAGGGGAAAACCCAGCAGATGGATCAAAAGTGAGCCAACCTTGGGGGCGCCTGGGTGGCTCAGTCGGTTGAGTGCCCGACTTCGGCTCAGGTCGCGATCTCACGGTCCGTGGGTTCGAGCCCCGCGTCGGGCTCTGTGCTGACAGCTCGGAGCCTGGGGCCTGCCTCGGATTCTGTGTCTCCCTCTCTCTGCCCCTCCCCCACTGGCGCTCTGTCTCTCAAAAAGGAATAAACGTTAAAAAAAATTTTTTTTAAAGTGAGCTAACCTTGAAGGTGGAGCTAAATGGCACTGAATGAGAACAAACAGTACCACGAAGGCGATTAGTTCATGCTCAGTGAATCCATTTGATTTTGCCATCTTGTCTAAGACAGTTTACCTGGATCAGCTGAGAGGGTTATAAATGGGTACCAAGGAACACCAAAATAGCCAACCAATTTAATGGCAGAAATCACACACACACACACACACACACACACACACACTCACATTTTGAACATGACCACCTTCCCATTATCTACTCTGGAAGGAGAAACCAAAGTTTCAAACGAAATCTCACGGAAATCAACGGAAGTTTCCGTCCTCTGAAATTTCATATTCTGCGCATTCTCAGCTGGCTGCCGTTTAAAGGATGCCTGGATTAAGTCAAGATTACTTAGAAAAGTAATGCTAGAAAGCATTGGTCGCATTGACCAGCTTCCGTCATGTTGAGTGAAATATAAAGCACTCAAAAGCAGCATCACCCAAAGACTGGATGTGTCCTACGTTTTTATAGTGGGTGAGGGTCCTCAGGGCTCGTAAACGATCACAGAATCTGGGCCCCCAGGAAGTGTTGGGAAATAAACAAGAATCGCCCTCGCTCTCCAGCGATTACTCACAATAAAATTATGTTTCCAGATCCCGGTACCTGGTTCCAACAGAGACTTAATGACATATTGGAAAGGAAAGTAGAGACAGAAAAAAATGTGAGAGAAAAGAAAAACATCATTGTGACCTCAGGCCCTGGGATGCCAGGCAGATTTTTAGGCTTGTTGTACCCAGGCCAAAACATGGGAACTTACAACAGTTTCTGAGAAAAGTCCCATCAAGCAATTCTGGTACCTTCCAGACTACGTTTTGGACAGATATTTCTGTCTTCCAAAGCGTGCCATGGTGTAAGTTTTTGATTCACGGGATACTATTTGTGCTTCCTCCCCACCCCCCTTCAGGGCCCGCCACATCCGTTGTGAACCTTGTGATTTCTATCTCTCTCTGAGTATTTTCCTGGGCACCTGAGTATTGAACTGAATTTAGGCTCTAGTGACAGAACTCCTATTCTTTCTTGTTGGAAAGAATTCCTCACGATTTGTGGTGGGGAAATAGAAGCATTCATCGAGGACAATGTGGTCTCCTGTTCTTTCTTACTATATCCCCAGCAACGGCTCAAGGCCCATGAACTCTGCGCTCCACATCTTTGCACTGGAATTTTTTAGGCTTGTAAAAACAGCTTCCGAGGGGGGCTTTGGCTTCAACTTGAGATTTGTTCCAGCAGGACGATGCCCCTCAATGAATTCTGGAACTGAAACTGTTGATGTATTAAACATCTGTGTTGTCAGTACCCCTGTGTGGACCAATATGGCTTCTGCGAGGAGGTCCCTCAAACTAGTCTTCTGAAACGTTGGCACCTTCCAAAAAGATCAGGAAAACCCTTCAACCGAGAAATGTGACTGGTGTTTCATTTTCAGTGGTTCAATCAAGTTTTTCACAGTTTTACCGCTCTCTCAAATCTGTCCTTGTCATTCTCGACCACATGCGGGACTACACTGTTGACTGATTCTGAGGACCTCTCTTTCAACTTTCCCTTTTCTTTTTGTTTTTCTAAGATAGGAATCCAGATCTTTCTCTTGTGTGTCTGTCCTCCCACCCTACCAGCCAAACAGTGAAAAATATCAGTGAGATCTTAGGCTGCCAAAAAGTATCCATTGTGTAAATAACCCCCCTTCTCCTAGGATTGGATAATTCCCATGGAGGCCCTTCTATAAGCCTTAGGGAATTGCCTCGACAGACTTCGCCTGCATTTCCTCTCAGGGAATCTCTGAATCCCTATCTATAAAAACCATGTCGTCTGAAAACTCACCCAATAATATTTGAGATATTTGACACTTCCCTTCCCGTGTTCTTCTCTCACATCTACTCTGTGCAAAAATTAACTTCGTGAGACTTTTTTCTCTGGTTTGAAAACATATTCTCTCTGTAAATAGTTAGACAATACAAATTAGAACAAGGAAGCTTGAAATAACTAATACTTCCATGGGCCCTCCTAGGGGCATGGTGGGTGGCCCAGCACGTTGTACAAAATAGCTTCTCACAACATCCCCATCTTGCTAAACCTCTAGAGTCCTCCCTACTGTATGCCAGGAACGCAATTTTAAAATCTTGGTCAAGTTCAGGGTTTGATTAGGCAACCCAGTAGACTATTAATGCCTTGGCAAGGTGTTTGAGCTAACCTGCAAAGTCCCCAAATCTGGGTGAGCACACTTAGGTTGGAGTGTTCCATCAAATCGAAATCCAGATTCCTTCCCCATGGGTCCAACACCATGGGCATCCACCCCCACACACATTCTCCAGGCCTCGGAAGACACACGTTAGCAAGATTTTGTCACTGCCTTCGGTTATAAACTGTCTTCTCCTGGAGCAAACCCTGTACCTCTGCGTTTGGGCTGTGTTGTGTACCAAAGCATCTTATGGACCTAGAAGCAGTTGACAGTGTTGGGTGTGGTAGGGTGACCAGTTGTCCCAGTTGTCGCGGGATTGAGGGAGTTCCTTAGACACAGGACATAAAGTGCTAAAACCAAGAAAGTCCCAGGCAAACTGGGGTGGGTCTTCAGAGAGGAGGCATCATCTTGTGGGGCACCAGTCCCAGATGCAGTCACTGAAAGGCTTTTATGCAGGCACAGGCTACTTAACTCACATAGGGAAGAGAGTGAGGCTGTCTCTTCTTGCAGTGGAGGTTCAAAGAACTTGGATGTGTTGTGTTTAGTTTTGTCCATGTCTGTCCATGCTTGTCTCATGATAGGTCTTAGGGTCCCATTTTCGCCCATTAATATCCTCTCCATAGTCAAGGTTTTGTGGTGTTTAAAGCATTGAGCTGAGCTGCTTCGCCATCACCCTCCACTCATACTCTGGGTCTAGCTCTCTGCCACGTCATTCCTAGGACCACAGTCCTGCTGGGGAGCCTCCTGGTTTTCCACGAATGTTCTCAATTGTGTGTCCACAATTTTCTAGTTCTCTTCTTCTCTGCGTATGCTCCCTAAGGTCTAAGAAGATGACTGTTGTCTCCATAATCTTTACTCTTCTTCTTTGCCACAGGTTTATGTTCTCTCAATAAGTCTCCTTCTCTTTCCCGGATTTTCTCCCGTTCTAGCCACCAGTGAACATGTGAATTATTGGATCCCACAGCTTACTCTTCTTCTAGCTTCCGGTTATCCCTGCACCCCTTGAATTTATTTGAGATTCTGAATTTATGACCAACCCAGTTTCAGAATTTATGACCAACCCAGTTTCAGAATCTCATCTTGAGGGCCTCTTTCTTGGGCCATTTCTGGAACCAGTGATTAGCCAAGTCCCAGCAGAAAACATGAGCCATTCAAACTAAGGTAATCCCATAGAGAAACACAAATGACACACTATGAGGTGTGGGTGTAAGGGAATCACAAGGATGGTGTTGTTGCCTGGAGCTAGCAGAGGCGGAGCTCTCACAACCCTAGACCTAGACGGACGAGGGAGAGAGAGATGACTAGAAACTAGAAGAAGAGATAATGGGGTGGCCAATTGTCTTGAGGAGCGGAGAGATTTTCACATAGCTAGTCCAGGCTGACCTCGGAAGGAAGGACCCCATTTCTCTGCCTCCCCGTGATCTCTCCTTACCGCTCCTGGTGACAGAAACTAACCGGAAACTCTGAGATAAAGGAGTCCTGTAGATGGAAGTCTCTATAGGTCAGTCACTCAGACAAGACCGCAAGGTGGAGACAGGCCTTGATTGGGCAACCCAGTAGACTAATAATGCCTTGAATTCGTAAAGGCAAACAAACAAAAAAAAGCTATCCCACACCGTGTGTTTCTCATAAACTTCGTACAACTGCAATGCATGAGTGTGATCCTGCATAACCCATTTTAACAATCCCCACCTCTTTTATAGTGGAAATTCACTTTTCTACTTTTAACAGCTAGCATGCCCAATATTATGCTTTTTTATCTTATTTTACGTCCCCCGGTTATTTTCATTCCTTGTTTTCTTTCTGCCTGCCCCCCCCCCCCCCACTTTATTTTTTCTGTTTGAGCAAATCGGTATTCACTCCAACTTTCTTCTCCTTGTTCATCCGGAAGCATGTTCCACATTTCCTTCCCATCGATGGTTAACCTTCCCATATCCAGCACAGTCCCGACTGTATAAAAACAAATGACCAACTCTTTACTCCTCCTGGGTTCTGACTTCCCCTGCTGTTTCTGGATCGATTTAGCCCCCAAACAGGAAGCTTTGGAATAATTTCACTTCTTTTCCGCACCACGACCGCCCCCCATCCCCAACTTCTAGGTCTGGAAAAGAATTCAGTATTGCCAGGGGTGGACTGTTTTCAGATTTCCCTTTGCAGCGCGTGCATTTCTGCTCCCGGCAACACCCCTCACCCGGACGTGCATGCAAGAGCAAAGGAACTGCTTTGATCCAAATCATGGCCACTCCCAGGGGGAAATGGTGGCCAATAAAGAGAAGTCACTGTCGCAAAGGAAGATCTGGGCCCTTGCCTTCATTTGGGACAACTCTGAGGGGCCGTTTCAGCTTCAGCTTTCATAGGATTTGCTGAGGCTTCGGTGAGGATCAGATTTGCCCTCTGCCCTCTCCCGGCTCCCTTTCCTTACAGGTATGTTTCCCAAGAGCTCTCTCCCGTAAACGTTGCCCGCGCAACGCTCCGTTTTAAGGTCTGTTTCCAGAGAATCCACTGGAAGACCTCATTCTTCGCTCTGTGTCCCCTTGGGGCACAGTTCACCGAGGATCCTGAAGTGGAGTTTGGGAGACCAGAAAGTGGGTGTGTCAGTTTCTTCCCCGTTGGGCTGGTCCTTGACCACCTGGCACTTGTGGGTTCTTTCCGGGGCCCCAGGGTAACCCTCTCTGCTCCCTGGTCTCCTCTGCTGCAGAGGTCTGCAAAATTAGAGGGGAACCGTGTGACCTTTCAGTTCCTCACAGTTTCTTGGTGGCCCCAGGTCTCTTGGGTTGCTCTTCTCCGTCGGGTATGTATTGCTTTCCAAGGACTGCCATAACAGACTTCCACAAATTGGGTGGCTTCATAAAGCAGAAACGTATTCTTCACAGTTTTGGAGGCCACAAGTCCCAAATCAAGGTGTTGGCAGGGTCACAGGTCCCCTGGAGGTTGTAGGGGAGAATCCTTCCAGCTTCGGGGGACGGTCAGTATTCCTTGGCTTTCTTGCTTGTGGCCACACCGTTGGAATTTCTTCTTCTGCCTTCACATTGCCATGCCCTTTGTGTCTCTGTGTCTTCTCTTCTGTCTCTTCCTGTCTTTGTCCTTTACTTAGGACCACCCACGTAATCTTGCACAATTATATCCCAGGATCCTTGACTTACTCGCAGCTACAAAGATCCCTTTTCCAAATGAGATAACATTCACAGATTCCAGGGATTTGGACATGGATGTATCTTTGTGGGGGGGGGCCACCATTCACCCTGCTCTAAGGTATATGGAGCTTCTCAGATAAAGCTCTTTCCAGCAAACACCTTGAGGTTTCAATTATTTCCCTCTACCGATCTCTCAATGCTTATCAAGTCCAGTGGGGTCACTGTCCTGTGCCACATCCCTATATTCATATACAGCACGTTCCCCCCCGCTTACACATGGGCAGCAGGGAAGACACCTTTCCTCTGCATAAATCCTCCGCAAGCCCCACATCTGGTCCAACCGCATGCTCCAGAAAGGTCATTTAGAGTTGTATGGGAATTGGAAAAGACAGAAAAGACAGGTAATCAGATGACTAGACATCCTACTTCCTAGGGTCTCAGCTTCTCCCTATCTTAAAAAAAAAAAAGGTGATATTAAGTTAATATTAGAAAGAACAATTTAAAAGTGCTTAGTCTGTAGGAGGGGACACTCACCCTCCCAACAGTCTAGTATACAATACATACTCAGATATAATGTGTCACTAATTATTTGCTACTCTGATCTAGTCAACTCAAAAGGTACCCAGCTAACTTATCAGGCAAAGCTTGCTAGTGTAATTCAAGGGTACACTCAGAGAGAGCTGGTCAAAGCAAAACCAAGGGGGATGAGAGTGGCTCCTTTTTGATATATGTTTCATCTAGAAGGCATTTCCTAATTTCAGTTTACTGGACAGACATCCACTGATCGAAAGGCAGGCAACTTTATATCGTGAGATGCCCCTTGATTACCCCCCAGAGAAGCCACCTTTGCTGCCGTGCCTTCAAACTCAACCTTGGAAAAACAATATTTAGCAGTTAGCACATTTAGTTAATGACCATGGAATGCCACTCTAATATAACTTAATGGGGATGGAATCTGCTGTAACCGTCCTCATTAATGACACATGGCAAAGGTTAGTCATTCTCAACTCACTTCCCGCTGCTGTTAAGGGATTTTATAGTCCGTGCCGCAAGCTGAGATACTGGCCAGAGCACCGGTGTTCATTCCACTTTCTGCATGCGGCCACACGTCCTCCTTCCTCTCCTGTCCCTCCTCTTTGGAAAACCATTTGGTTCATTCTGTGACAGCCCTAATTAAAAGAAAAAAAAATGGAGTCAGGGCAACTGAGCAAGCTTCGTAACTGATGAGGGTTTGGGGAGCTTGAGACCAATACATGATAAAGGAGCCTTTCCAAGCAGTACCACGAACAAATGTTGTTGTTGTTGTTGTTGTTGTTGTGTGGTCCAGAAAATAGTATTTACTAGCAATAAATAAGCTTTGGACCTGTCCTCACACGTCTGACTACCAAAAGAGGGAGACAGACTCCCGGGGCTTTGCAGGAACACTTTGCAATGATCAGAAAGACAGCCCAGAACAAGACCAAGAGTGGGGAAACTTCAGTGAATGCTTCCCAAGCAACGTTCTTGAAGGAAGGCTCCGTTTGGAATTGATTTACACAACAAAGCGACCCGGCCTTTGAAGCAGCTGTTGATGAACCAGTTTTCAGAAGCATCCGGTGACATCCCCCGCCCCTGGAAACGCTCCTGAAGGGCTAACTCTACCGAGTCTTGCATGATAGTGACACGTGACCTGGGTCGCTTGTGACTCATCTGGGAAGACAGGTTTACACATGTGAGAATAATAAAGTAACAGGCATGTAGAACCTGCTCTTAAAAGGGTCAGAGGATGTAAGTAGCAGACAGTTTTCAGGAAGAGCTACTGGAGGAAGTTAGAGGGAACGAAGGTCTTAGGTTCTTGGAGAACTGTGTGTGTAGGGAATCAGGACAAGACCAGTAACTGAGAGGCAGCGGGTGGGGTTCTGGTCTGGCTCTGTCCCCTTCTGGGCGCAAGGGCACCGGCCTTCAAGATGTAATCAGTGTGATTACCTGCCACATAGGTCCTCTTCGGAGAGGAGTCCCTGACTGGAGCATCTCCATTTGGTGGGGTGCTTTGCCTGGAAAAGCGCTTCCCTTGAATGTCGCCATGATTTCCTTCCTCCGTTCTTAGAGTTTTCCCCTCAAAAGTCACCCAATCAGCGAGGCTCTCTCTGGCCCCTTTCGTTTTCTTATGTCTATTTATTTTTGAGAGAAAGACAGAGCACGTGTGTGAGCGGGAGAGGGGCAGTGAGAGAGGGAGACAGAGGATCCAAACCAGCACCCCACCCCCAAAACCCCCCCCCCCCCGCCGACACTGTCTGTGCAGAACCTGACATGGGGCTTGATCTCAGGAACCGTGAGATCGTGACCTGAGCCAAAGTTGGACGCTTAACCCACTGAGCCACCCAGGTGCCCCTGACCCCTTTCTATAAAAGCTGCAAGCCCCACCCACACCCCAAATTGGCCACTGGGCAAACCCTATCTCCCCTGCCCTGGCTTATTTTTCCCCATTGAGTTTCTCATCTTCTCCCATGCTAAATATTTCACCATGTATTTATTTATGTTTATCATCCTACTAGAATACCCATTTCTTGAGGGCATACTCCCAGCATTTAGAATATGTAGTGAGGACACCCAATAAAATCTCTTGAATAAATTTCAATGACAGATTTAAATATCAGGTTTTTTTTAATTGAGGGTTTGAATGCAACTTATAAATCTTCTTATCCTGTTTGTAAAATCTAGTAAATTTTAACAAGCATCTTGAAAGAGGCCTTTGATTAACAATTCAATGGATGTGGTTCATTAAATTCCATTAAATACTTTAAACTGCCTTTATAAGTTAAATATATTTGACTTTCCAATTGAATATGTGCCTCTTACAGGTGAAACTTTCCCAGTGCAGTAAATCCAATAAATCAAATGTACCTACAGAAAATCTTAATTTTTCTTAAATATTCCAAAATTGTACACAAACTCAGTAAAATTCTTTTATACCTCTCAACCAAATCTTGTATGTCTAAAATCAATTACTTGTGTGTTCAGTTTCAGTTGGGATTGCGAGAATATTCTGTCACATTATTCAATGTGTCAGTCTCTCCTAATCATCAGAAATATTTTAAATATCACATGTGTACAGATTCTTGCTAAACAACAATCGAATACATATCATAGGACTGATTTATCCCGTTCATCTGTCTTTCCAGTCTATTAAGCCATACCCATTAAGGAAATAATATGACAGTAGTTGGGGTTACCATCCTAATAGGCTGAAACTGTCTATAGGTCAGAGAGTTTATGCCAGAATGTGAAATTTGGAGGTTCCCCAAACACTCGTCACTGTTTAGCCTTTGTGAAAGTTCATTCCCGGCAAGTGGTGGGGCGTCTCACAGCCCATGTCCTTGGGCTAAAACACACCGGTATCTAATTCTTCCTTTTGATTTATTTTAAAATTTTATTTTTTTTAAGTAATCTCTACACCCATTGTGGGGCTCAAACTCACAACCCCAAGATTAAGAGTCACGTGGCTCTTCCGACCAAGCTACCTGGGAGTCCCCAATTCTTCCTTTTGATTTTAAAGTGTTTTTTTTTCTTATTTATTTATTTGTTTGTTTGTTTATTGAGAGCTCTCTGTGCTTTTAGTGCAGAGCCCCATCTGGAGCTCAAACTCACCAATTGTGAGATCACGACCTGAGCCAAAATTAAGTGCCAGGAGCTTAACCCACGGAGCCACCCGGGTGCCCCATCTTCTTTTTGATTTTAAGGTGCCCCCTTCCCTTGTCACCCCCCCTCCTCCCACCAGACTTCACAAACATATGTCGCTTTCCCATGAGGGGATAATCTAACTACTTTATCTCTTCCTTGATTTTTATTTTGAGTTATTTTCAGGGTCATTCTGTGTGATGCGATCAAAATTCTTATATCTATTTCCATGACATGCTATTGGATTCTACATCTCTCTGTGTTTCTCTAAGGTCATGCTAATCAAGAGCACAGCCCCCTGTGGCCAGCTGTGGCTCAACAACCTCCACCCAAACTTTCAGTTCCTTCCAGTTACTTCTCTGCTATGTCCGAATGGTCCCAGCCACACCTTCCCCCAGTCTTCTTCCCAGGGTTTTCTTCAAGGAAGTTCTAACTCTACACCCCATCATTTCCCCAAGCATTATAAACACCACTTTTGCTACCAAGCCTCCTGTTGGGGTCTCATCCTCAAAGTATATCTTGAAACAAATACAAGAGGAAATGTGGTCGATATCATTTTCCTCGAGTTTATTTCAAATGAATAGCAAGGAAGTCCGAAAGAACGGACGCCAAAATGTTGAGTCTAGGTGGTGGGATTCCAAGGGATCTGTCTTTTCTTCTTTTATTTTTGTGTGCCGCGAACCTGTGCTACTTGTGTAATAAGGAATCAGAAAAATAATACGGGTGGAAGTTTGAGCCACAGGGCGCACTCATTCGGGGATTCAGACATATCTGGGCGTGTTTCAGAAAACTGATGGACATGATGGTATTTGTGAGAACAATGTAATGGATGCCATCTCAAACTTGTTCTGGGCTCCTGTCACACAGTCTGTGGCTGAAAAAGAGCCGTTTTGCTAACTGTAGTAGGGTACAGTACTTTGTGATGTCTCAAACAGAGCCTATCGCGACCACACATAGCATTGGGATCTTGAGGGCAGTAGAGTGCCATTGTCTCTTGGTGGGTGTGGGACACGTAGGGAGGGCCTGCGGAGCCTGGTAGAACATAGAAAGCGGGCAAGGAAATGTCAGGTGACAGCTGGTAGACTATCAGTACTATCCCGGTGGGAAACAGGGCCCATCAGGGCAGTGGAAACAGAACTTCTTTGGGGGGTCCTGTGACACATCCCCTGGAAACTCCCATTAAAACATGGAAGATACTATTTTATAGAAGGCTGGAGGTTGTGGTTCCAAAGGAGGGGGTGTCCAAGAATCAGCCCAGTTATTTGGATTAATCGCCGATACTGTGATCCTGTCTTTATTCAGGATGTGAGGAAGTAGACACGTTTGGATGGATGTTTTAGAAACATTTATCGTGTGTCTACTATGTTCCCCTCACGGAGACAGACCTGGTGATACAAAGACGCCCGGTCCTTGCTGAACAAATGCAGCTGTAGCAGGATGTCTGGGAATGTGTGGGTGCTGTGTGTGTCCAGGAAGGACAATATTACAATTGAGACATGGACTGCATTTTAAGTGCCACGCCAGGGGCAGTGGCTCAATAAAGATCTGCAGATTAGTGGGTGCTGACGGACCGTTGAACGAATACATGTCAGAAAGAATCCACGTTCCAAGACTCCAGACGACAGAGGAAACAGACTGACCTGTTTTGATGCTCAAATCATATTGAAATAATAAATATTCTCTTGTAAGCGATACCTGTATATTTCAAGCAGTAAGGAGAACGGTCTCAGCCACTAAGGGGCGTACAGAGTGTGCTCGTAACTATCAAATGGAATAGGAGGAATAGTAACGAATTCTCAGGGACCAAGATAAGAAGTTGAGCCAAAATTAAGAAGTTCAGTGTGAAAGCAAGGAGAGGAATAAATATTGCACGGAAGCTGTGGGCCCAAACCTTCACAGGACAGAAGACCGTGGCATGCTGTTCAATGACATGGGAAGCAGGGGTGTAAATAACGCTGACGGGCAGAGGGGAGGCTGGGGAGAGACTCGTACCTTCCTCTGGATCTCAGCGGGTGCTTTATACCTTTGCCAAGAACAGTATGTTCTTATACAGAAGCTGTCACGTGGATTATCTGAGCGCAGCCTCATGCTTTCCGAAGCGCCCGCATCCCCATCAGCAATCTTCAAAGGACGGTTCTAGAGAGATGCCAAGCTGAGTTGGGAGTTTCTTTCCTGGGGCTTTCTGAAGGCCTGGCCGGTAATTCAATCAGATTCCACTCTCCACCTGTCCCGTTTTCCTCTCACCCTTGCCCTACCTGCCACGAAAGAAAGATGAATGGAAACCAGAACTGAAAGCCGTTTGGAATATTACATTCCCGTCGCAGACTGTTTCAGCCCAGGTCCCTGGGATTTGGATTGTTTTGGGTCAACGCCAGTCCGGAGTTTCACCGAGGAAGCTACGGACTCCGCCCGTCTCACGGGTTTCCAGCCTCAACGACTCTGAAGGAGATGCCCTGCGAATCCTGCCCCCCACCCCGTCGCAGGCTGGAGAGAGGAAGAAGCCAAGAGTGCTCGCTTACACGGTCTTCAGCTGCATATCTGCTGCTGCAAAGCAGCACAGTGGATCGTTTCCGGAAGGATGCGTCTGAGCAAGTAGTACCTATCCTACCAGAGGTGAGCAAATGGGAGGGAACGAACAGAAGAAGAGTGAGCGTCAGAAACCTTGCTCTTAAGAAAGTGCTCCTTGAAGCATCCACGTAAACTTCTAACACATATTCTTTGAGGACTTGCTGTATGCCAGCGACCGTGGTGCATCACGCGGTCATCACGATGAACCCCCTGGGCCCCTCACAGTCAGACGAGGTGAGAGAATTCACACAAAGAGGGGAGGGCACGTGAAATTCAGCAGCACGCAGCTCTGATTCGGGGTTTAAAAACTTAACTTCGTATGCTTCCAGGGTAGACTTTGTGGGATACGGGCTGGGGAATTAGACGATAAATAGATCGTGCCATTCTTTACCCTGCAGATAGGGGTGCAGAGGGGGGCACTGGTGGATATTAAGGAAGGAGGGGCACTTAATAATCCCCTAGGATGTGATGTACAAAGGAGGAAGGGAGATCTTGAGGAAGCTCTTGCGATAATACCCAAGCAAGAAATGAGTGGTGGGCAAACCTGGACAGTGGCAGGTGGGAGATTATCCCAGCACCGCACAGCGTTGACCATGCTGTCCCACATTTGCGGCAGGGTGGGACAGGCACTGTGGGTGACTGGCCTTGTCCCTTGACCCTGAACTCTGCTATGTGGCTTGTTTTGCCCAAGGGGGAATGGGGAGATCAACACAAGCAGAGTTCTAGAAGGAGTTCACACTCTGGGGCTTGTTCTCTCCTGCCCCTACCATTGCCCTGAGAACATGCCCCACCTAGCTTGCTGGAAGAAGACAGGCGTGAAGCAGGGCCAAGTCACCCAGCTGCCCCGGCGAAGGCTGGACCGGATCAGATAACCGGTGAGATGAGCCTCAGACACAGGTAAAAACCCAGCCACGAGCAGCGAACTGCCCAGTTTACGTCTCGTGAATCCCAGCCTCCCAGGATCTTGTGGTCGGTTTGTCATCAAAAGCTCACGTCGTCGTCAGAAAGACGTAGGTATGGATTCTATTTACGCCCCTGGAAAGTTGAGCGGTTTGGGGAAAGTTACTTCTTGTCTCTAACTGTCCGTTGCTCTTTCTGCAAAATGTGGGCAAAATATTTGTTTTAAGGGACTGTTATATTAAATGAAATGCATGCGTGGAAGGCACCAAGCACAACATACATAGTGCACTTTTAGAAATCATATTCGTTTATGGGGCACCTACGTGGCTCAATCGGTTGGGTGTCTGACTTCGGCTCAGGTCATGATCTCACTCCTTGTGAGTTCCAGCCCCGCGTCGGGCTCTGGGCTGACAGCTCGGAGCCTGGAGCCTGCTTCGGATTCTGTGTCTCCCTCTCCCTCTGCCCCTCCCCTGCTCTTGCTCTCTCTCTCTCAAAAATAAACAAACGTTAAAAAATTAAAAAAAATAATTGTCCCAAACTGAAAACAAGCAAATACCTATCAACTGATGAATAGGTGAATGCACTGTGGTATATCCATACAATGGAATACTACTCAGAAATAAAAAAAAGAACGAAATGCTGATAGATTGGAAGCATCTCAGCTTTGCTATGCTAAGTGAAAGAAATCAACTCAAGACAATAAACACCGTACGATTTCATGCAGACGATATTTCAGAAAAGGTGAATCTATATGAGGATATGAATAGTAATTAGATCAGCGATTGCTAGGGGGCTGAAAGTAGGAAAAAAGGATACTGCGTGAGGAGAAACAGAAGCGTCTTATCATAGGAAATGATGGTGCCATGTTACCCTCCATTGTTCACATTATACGTGGATAATCCCCTGACTTGAATTTATCACACTTGAAGATCCTTCGGAAATCCAAGGGATCTGGCAAGGCAAAATAGCAGCCTGAAAACAACTGTTGGTAAAGTGACGGATTCTGTTTAAATTAGGCACAAAAAATTTAAGGCGAGCAAACAAAGGATCATCATGAAGAAGGGGAAACAGACTCACTGATGGTCGGCCGTCACAGCAACAGGCTGCGTGCCCAGGAGATAGCTGGAAGGCTGGCTGGCCATCTGATGACGATATTACAGAATGGGCTGCTCAATGAGACAGACACAGCTTTAACGGGCCCCTAAGATCCACTCCAAATGTTCAATTTTACAATTCTCAGCCATTCCATTTTTCATGACGTTTCAAAATTCCAGAGACGATACAGCGTTCATTCCCCCCAAACCATGGTGTCGCGCCTTTAGCGGGAATTAGGACCCAGAGCAAATACATTGGCAGGTGGTCCTTGAAAAGTTTATAGGAAGGTGCACGGGGGGACCCAACATGGAGCCATGACGAACCCAGCACGGCTAGTTTCTCTCGCCGGGCCTGGAACAGACTGTCATTTCCTCAGGAAAGAGCCATTTACAAATGACGATGCGACACGTGAACATTTACACCTTTACACACTAGGTTCATGGTCACGGTGGTGAGATGTTCACATAAGGGGCCATTCCAGAGCCACCGTCCTCCCTTCACGTCCCTTACAGGACACTGCTCTTTGGATGGAACGTGGGTGCAATCACCCTGGTAATCAATTAGCAATTCACAGGACGATGATAAAAGGGGCCATTTACCCAGCTCCCCACTGTGGGAGGTGAGCGCTGAGGTGTGTGTTAACATTAATGGATTCGGTTCGGAGCACATTAAACCCTTTCCACCCCTCTCTCGTTCTCCTCTGTGTTTGCTCTGTTGGTTTCCATCTCTCTTTCTTGGCCTCCATTCCTCCTGCTCTCCCTTCTTCCCTCTTCCTGAAAACTTTCCCCTCTCTCTCTTCCCTCACTGCTCTTACACTCTGGTTTTTAAAATCAGAAAGCTTCTCTGAAGAAAGTTGTTGGAAATTCCAAGTTCTCCTAAAAAACAAAGAGCAACAACAACAAAGACACCACAACACACAAAAAACTGAGAAGTCCGAGGATCTTTTTCTGAAGCACTGAGCGTAAAAAATTCGTCACTTAAGAGTGCCATTATTAAGTGAGGTTGCTTACTTTATGCAGAAACGAACTAAGCCTTATTTCTGATAAGAATACAGCAATTTTAGTCATCTCCTTAAGTGGTTAGGTTTTTGGTGTGTGTGTGTGTGTGTGTGTGTGTGTGTATGTGTGTTTTAAGATACCAAAAGTTATCAGGAAGAGTATATAAGGATTAAAAAACAAAACAAACAAAAAGCATATAATTATTGATCCATATACAGAAGGCAAACTTTAAAAAACCAGAAATAATGTCAGGCACCTGGGTGGCTCAGTCGGTTAAGCATCCAACTTTGGCATGATCTCTCGATTTGTGAGTTTGAGCCCCGCATCGGGCTCTGTGCAGACAGCTCAGAGCCTGCAGCCTGCTTCAAATTCTGTCTCCTCTCTCTCTCTGCTCCTTCCTCACTCATGCTCTGTCTCTCTCTCAAAAATAAATACAAAATTTTTTTTTAAAAAGCTAGAAATGGGGAGCCTGGGTGGCTCAGTCGGTTGAGCGTCCGACTTCGGCTCAGGTCATGATCTCACGGTCCGTGAGTTCCAGCCCCACGTCGGGCTCTGGGCTGACGGCTCAGAGCCTGGAGCCTATTTCAGATTCTGTGTCTCCCTCTCTCTCTGCCTCTCCCCCATTCATGCTCTGTCTCTCTCTCTCAAAAAGAAATAAAACGTTAAAAAAAATTTTTTTTTTTAAATAAAAAAGCTAGAAATAATCTTAAACGCCATGTCATTGGAGATTTTCATCACACACACACACACACACAGACATGCAAACATATTCAATATTTATGATACAAAATGAGAATTTCCAATACATCTATACATACATGGGAGATTCGGTGGTCTGCCGAAAATCACACAAATTAGAGGCATAAATAAGATTAGCATTCAGGTCTTCTATCTCAAAACATAATACTGTATGGATCATCCTAAGTGTCAGATTTGTGGCTCTCTTTAAGGAGGACAGGGGTTTGATGGGGTAGAAGGCATGTAGGAGCTCCTAGGGGCTGGCACTGTTCTATTGCTTGACCTGGGGGAGGGGTACATGGGTGCTGACTTTCTAATAATTCATCGAACCATTCACTTATGTTTTAGGTACTTCCATATTGTGTTATATACTTACCAATGTCAAAAATTCAATATAGGGGCGCCTGGGTGGCGCAGTCGGTTAAGCGTCCGACTTCAGCCAGGTCACGATCTCACGGTCCGTGAGTTCGAGCCCCGCGTCGGGCTCTGGGCTGATGGCTCGGAGCCTGGAGCCTGTTTCCGATTCTGTGTCTCCCTCTCTCTCTGCCCCTCCCCCGTTCGTGCTCTGTCTCTCTCTGTCCCAAAACTAAAATAAAAAACGTTGAAAAAAAAAATTTAAAAAAAAAATTCAATATATAAATATCTACATAGTTATATAATATGTAGATACAGGCATTTATATATTATATATAAAGTTATATATAGGGACGCCTGGGTGGCTCAGTCAATTAAGCGTCCGACTTCAGCTCAGGTCATGATCTCGTGGCCCGTGGGTTCGAGCCCCGTGGCGGGCTCTGTGCTGACAGCTCGGAGCCTGGAGCCTGTTTCGGATTCTGTGTCTCCCTCTTTCTCTCTCCTCCCCCGCTCATGCTCTGTCTCTCTCTTCTCAAAAATAAATGTTAAAAAAAATTTTTTAAGTTATATATATATATGTTATATATAATGTATAGATATTGTATGAACATATGATATAAACATGTGTGTATGTGCATGTGAATGTGTGTGTATACACATACGTTCTTCGGCAACACGGTCTAGTCCTCATTCCTTGTTCCCTAATATACGATTAAGTAAATGCTAAGACAGATCCAGGCACTGAGATCAGTTGTGGACTTAGCAGCTCTGTGCATTCTGTTTTGGAGATTGAGATTGGAATTCCTTAACTGCTCCTGGGCTTGGGGCTCAGGTTTTGTGGTGGAATGTGTGTACACAGAGTAGTATGCGGCACCTGAGACTCGGCTTCTTTCCTCCCTTTCTTCCCTTCTCTCCTTCCTTCCCCATCACCGCAGAATTCCCAGCTGCCCAGAGAGTATCTTTCCCAGCTTAGCTTACACCTTGGTGCGTTCCTGGGGCCAATTTGTGACCAAGGGGATGAGACGCGAAGGGCCACACGGCCATATTGGAGAGCCTTCTTTAAGAGGCAGTTGGTTAGTCCCTCTGCCCCCTTTTCTCCGTCTACCTGTGGCCTGGAATACGCGTGTTGTTTCGCACCATGAGATGGAGCAGTGCCCCAGGAATGGCTGGCTGAGCAGTGAGCGGAAAGCAACGTGGGTCTCCGAGGACTGTGTGACACAGAGCTGCCCTGCCATTCCTGAGTTATGTGCCTCTGGGCTCTTCTTTGAAAGAGGACATTTCTGTCTCCTTCAAGCCACTGTTGTGTTCACTTAACCCGTGACTCACAGTCGTTTCTATTTCTGATCAACTCACGTGCGTTTCTGTTGTGAGACAGCAGGCAGTGAATGGTGTTATGTAATTAAAAGGCTTTGGTAGCTGTTTACAACTGTACGGCCTGAACGATCCCACTTATGATGTTACAGGGTAGGAATTTATTAGCACAGAGAGCAATAATTAAACCATAAAGCCAAGGTTATCGCACTGTTCTACACAATCGTAATCTGAACGCATGGGATGAGTTTTGTTCTCTTTCAAGAAAGATACTTAACGCGAGCTTCTTCGATTGTGCAGATGATTCATATTTTTGCCTTAGGTACCGAGGAAGCGACAAAGTTCAATAACTCGTTCCTATACAGGGAGTTTAGGATCAAAAGTCAAGCGTCTAAGGCACCTTGCCTTGGAGTATAGTCTCTGATTGCAGGTAGATGTGGGGTCAAATCCTGTCTCCACCACTGCATGGATTTTGGTCAGTTATTTCATTTCCGCATGCTGTTTTCTTCTCTATAAAAAAGAAGTAACAAAAACAACATCCATTTTCTGGGCTTTTCTGAAGATTACATGAGTTAAGGTTCGCCATCTTGGCACAATGGCACCGTCTCAGATGCAGCTCCCTCTCGGGTGTCTATCCCCAGACGTCAGGAGGCACACTTGTTCCTGGCTCTTTACCTCCCAGTGCCCTTCCCTCGTGCCTCGCCCCAGTCCAGGGCTTGATTTTCTAATCTGAAAGGGAGGGGAAAAACAACCACAGAAACAGGAAAGACCGTGAGTTTCTCTACCAAATATTTTGTCTTGGTAACAAATCCTTTCTATCCCTTGAACGACACGTATGCTTTGAAAGCCTTTCACTGAGAGAAGATTTCCTATTTCTCTGCTTACTTTTCTTCCATTTCTTCTCCCAGAACAAGCCCATAATATTTCCTTGAAAGTGGGTAAGAGCAAGAGACGGAAATACTAGGGCAAGCATCTGTAAAGCTTTCCAAGTGCTACCCGTTGAGCAGCCTGTGCAACAGACAAGTGAAATGATGCGCCCAAAGTAATGGGAGGAAACGGAATTGCAGTAACTTTTGCTTCTAAGTGTCGTGCTGAGGAAGTCAAGTTCTACTGCGTCCGTCCCACACGGACCCATTACTTAATTGCATTTTAGCTATACTAGAATTTAGAAAAGCACTGCTCCTAGATCTCTACTTTATCTCTTCTTATTGACTTCCCACCTTCGTGTTCTTTCTTGACTCGTAGAGTATTGCTGAAGGTACGGGGATGGAGAGATAACGGAAGGAAGATGTGATTCGAACAGTTTAAAACAAGGGAGGAAATAGGATTGAAGAAAAGCAATCTGGAAACTAAACTTTAAACATTACGGCAGTCTGGATTAATTTAACAAAAGAATAAACAGGTTTATGTATTCCAATTTCCCCCGAGAGCAAACCTGATTTACAACATGGAACAATTACTGTAATTCATAAGAGTGATGTGAATCATCAATAAAAGGTCACCTGAAGTTTAATATGGCCTGTCAAAGACCTTCTAAAATTATGTAACGTGTTTAAAAATATTTTATAATATTGTGTGTTTTTTTTAAAGTTTGTCCAGAGTAGTAATCCTTAATTATCTTTATGCACTTATGCACAGTGCCTCTCTGCCCAATGATACTGAAATTAATAAGACAATTTTTATCATGAGTTGCAAAGGATATGGCTTTCCAAGGCACCTTGTGCTTGCTTATCTCACTTCAGCACTATGGTTGAAAAAGCTGTTCAAAAGCGTGTGCCTTGATGAAAGACTGTGGGCTTGTGAAATTAATGTTCGTGGCCAATATTATTATATTTTGTATGGCTTCCCTAAATTGTTCCATGAAACTTTGCCTTCAAATTTCAAAATGAGGGTGAAATGAGAGGAAAAAAGATTTCACATGGAAGAGAAAACAAAATCCATGACCAGCCAATTGGAAAACATAGAGTTAACGTTTCCCACATTTTTAAGGGTACAACCCAATCCAGAAAGAAATAATGCTTTTCAAGAAACAATTCTGAGCCATTTCACACTAAAATCCCTGAGAACATAGCTACTTATCCCACTGAAAAAGGGCATCTTTAGTCTATGTCATATACATGGGAAACATGTTTAAAGAAAAAGAAAGATTAATTGTCCTATTAAAGTGCTTATTATAGAAGAAATCATCTCCAAACCATTGGAAGTAATAAGTACATTTAGCTAGTGACTAGATACAAGGCCAACATACAAAAATCTACTACATTTTTATGCATCATTAACAAACAAGTAAAAAAAAGGAAATGAAAAATCAGATATAATTTACAATTGTGTCCAAAAAAGTCAAACATCACGAAGTCAAATCTACCAAATATACATAATTGTCCCTACACTGAAAGCTATAGAACCACATTGCCCAATGCAGTATCACTAGCCATCATTGAATATCAAAGTGTGGCTAGTTCAAACTTAGGCGTGCTATAAATGCAAAATACACACAGAATTTTGAAGATTTAGTATGCAAAACATAATATAAACTGTCTCTTTAATAATTTTAAATGTTAGTTGCATGTTGAACCTTTACTTTGGACATATCAGGTTAAACAAAAATAGCATTAAAATTAATTTTACCTGGTTTTTTCTTTTTTTTTAATATGGCTATTAAGAAATTAAGATTAATATGTGAGTGGCATTTGTGGTCCACATTATATTTCTTTTTGATAATGCTATATATAACATTACTGAAATACATGGAGGCTATACTATGTTCATGGATTGGAAAACATAATATTATAAATATGTCAAATATGTCAAATATGTCAATTCTCCCCCAAATTAATTTAATAATTAGATGCAACCACAGTCAAAATTCAAGGTTTTTTGGTTTGTTTGTTTGATTGGTTGGTTGGTGTGTATGTGTATGTGTAAGCATGGGAAGATCTGGTTTACATTTTATCTAGCTTACATACATATATATACATTATATATATAGTATGTGCATTATATATGTATAAAATATATATAATATATAAAATATAATATAATAATATAATATGTATACAATGCACATACTATATATATAATTTATATACAATTGTATATATACAATATAATGTGGTATTAGATATTATATATAATACTATATATATTTACAATAAGTATACTGTAAATATACTCACAATATATAATATTATATACTATATAATATATAATAAATATACTCTTAGTAGAAAATAAAATACCATCTTGCTTTCCTTGTGTGCCTGTATGAGTGTGCGTGCATGTGCACACTGGATATTGTATTTGCAAAATAGTTTGTAGAAATCACATGAGGCTTAGGAAGATGTTGTCTTCTGAAGAGCTGTGTCTTCCGGCTGACAGGCAGTGCTACCAATCCCAAATTACTACCGTCTCATTTCAAGAACTGAGATGCCTTGAAGTTGTGGCGAGGTCCTCGGGAGAGCTTGTCTATTTCTGGCTCATGCCTTCTCTATGGATAAAGCCAATGGCATCCAAACCAAATGAAGGGCTTCATTCTGTAATGCACTCTGCCTTAGGCCTGGAGTGCCAGTTCCTGTTCTCTTAGCCCACGAGGCTATCAAAGTCACTGCTCAGCAACTCAGCCTCTCAGCTGCTTCCTTGGGAATCAACAAACAACCGCAGGTGAAAAGTGGCTCCCAATTCCAAGTTCACCATACTCTAATCCTGGCTCAGTAATTATCCACTCCCTTATCATCTCTCTGTTGATTTCAAGAAGACTTTCCTCTTTAATTTTGTCCAGCTTTTCTAGCTGTCCACAGAAGAAGGATTGATTCTAATCCAATCCTGGCAGTAAAAATCTACAACTACTCTTTTTTTTTTAATTTTTAGTGTTTCTTTATTTCTGATAGAGAGACAGAGTGAGGGGTAGGCGAGGGGCAGAGAGAGAAGGAGACAGAGAATCAAAGCAGGCTCCAGGCTCCAAGCTGTCAGCACAGAGCCCAACACGGGGCTCAAACCCACGAACCATAAGATCCTGACCTAAGCCCAAGTCAGACACTTAACCGACTGAGCCCCATAGGCGCCCCTGAAATCACAAGATACTCTTGACCCTGCTAGGCGAGATCAAGTCTTAAAAGCGAAAGCTTTTCCTTACACAATTTGGGGGGTTTTTTTGGAGGCAAGTTTTTGAGTGCCAAAAGAATGAGGCTCCAACTGGGATACACGTAGCATGAAGTTTATATCATAAAGAATAGAGCCGGAAAGAAGGCACAATGACCTAATGGTCCCAGAACTGCAAAGAATAGGACTAGCGTGCAAATGCTGGTGTGCCCCCATGGTGTGTACTGGGCCCCTCCTGTCCCTTACTGAGCTTCTGGGTGCTGAAAGCAAGGGACGGATGGATCTGTGGGATTCACAAAACAGAAGGTGCTTGGGTCTCAATTCCTGATCCCACTCAAAGAGGCAGCAGATTAGAAGAGACGTCTTCTCCATCAAGGTATCTTGAAGGCTGCAAAAGCAGCAGCAGAATATAAAATCGTGTAGCTGCTGAGCACAGCAGTGGAGCCACTCTTTAAAAATTTAAGCACAGAATTACCATATGACTGAGCAACTCCTCTCCTGATGCACCCCCACCAGAATTGGAAACTGGTGCTCAAACCGATACGTGTACGTGTGTGTTTATAGCAACGTAATTCACAATAGCCCAAAAGTGGAAACAGCCCAAATGCCAGTCAAACAAAATATGGCATATCCATACGATCAGATATTACTCATTCATGAAAAGGAATAAATTACTGAGACAAGCTACAACGTGTGAACCTAAACCCTTACGCAGAGTCAACGACACACACAAAACATCACACGCATGGTTTCCTTTACATGAAGCACGCAAAGCTGGTCAGTTCATGGAGACAGAATGAAGATGGGGAGCTGGGGGAAGGGTGGAGTGGGAAATGATTGCTTAAAGGGTGCGGGGTTCCCTTTGCGGGGGTGCAAATGTCTTGGCACTAGACAAACGTGAGGGTTGCACAACCTCGTTAATGCGCTAAAGGCCACTGACATGTACACTTCTAAATGGTTACGGTTGAATTTACGTTGTGTAAATTTTAGCTCACTTACAAAACCAACAGGCAAGCAGTGGTCATCAGATGTCTCTAAGCAGAGTGGGCCTGAGACATTCCTATAAGGCCTTAGAGAACATTCAACATTTTGTGTTCCTAAGAGTGGCTCAGAACTGGCTGAGAGCAGGCCTTTGTGGTCAGGAAGAAAGTGACCTTCAGGGTGGCATTGGGGGGGGGGGGGAGGGGCGAGGTACCAGAGCAGGTAGTGACAACCAAAGACTAATGACAGTTGGTACATCTCCGCCAAGGCCCACAGGTGAATGCCGGTGGCCATGAGCCCGTCTCTTTTCTCATGCCGTGAAAATCCTCAGAATTTAGATCATGGCCCCCAGGAAAAGCGGAGGGAGAGGATTCTCAACAGAGCACGTGAAATACTGAACGGATCAAGGTGAATTCATAGGCTGACCCCATGCAGTTCCAAAAGTGCATTCGTTTCCTTCAAAATTTCCACCATAAATTGGCAGACGGGGCTGGGAGTCACATGTCCAGTGGGATTACAGAAAATAAAGCTGTACTTTTTTGGACACCAAAATGGGTCACCACGGAATGGGGATTTGCTACAAATCTTCCAAATGCGTTCACCTTTTAGTATTTCCAGTGGAACCTGTAAGCCAAAGCCTCTTTGGGCTGATGATGGACAATGTAATAGGGGAGCTCCTCTGTCCAGAAAAGAGGTTTTTAACAGATCTTTGTATTTTGAGGGGTTAAAAAGGAGAGGTTGCTGAGTTCCCAGGGAGAGGCTGAGGGAAGAGAGGATGGTTGAGGTTTAAAGTTTGGGGGGCGCCTGGGTGGCTCAGTCGGTTAAGCGGCCGACTTCGGCTCAGGTCATGATCTCGTGGTCCGTGAGTTCGAGCCCCACGTCGGGCTCTGTGCTGACAGCTCAGAGCCTGGAGCCTGTTTCAGATTCTGTGTCTCCCTCTCTCTGACCCTCCCCTGTTCATGCTCTGTCTCTCCCTGTCTCAAAAATAAATAAAATGTTAAAAAATAAATAAATAAATAAAAATAAAAAAATAAAGTTTGGGAGGTAGGGGGAAACGAAATCTGTGACAACTCAGGGCTCTGGCAGCCTTGGAGCCTGGGTGGTGGTCCTATAACAATAGAGAGAAAGTTCTCCAAACTTCCAGTGCCTGTTCCAGACTGAAGGACACTCAATGCCTTAATCTACAGACCCACTTTCCTAGGTCATCTTTATGCTGTTTTCCATGCATTCCCTTGAAGTCATGGCAAGAGATGTGCCTTGATCGCTCCCAGGCCATGAGATGGGGTGGAGCCCTCAAAGAACTGAGCCGACTTACAGTAGATACAGCCCCTACTTAGGAAAGGAGATGAAACCCCACTTCCTACCTCAGTACTTAGCCTTATCTCTTCTGACTCCTCATTTTCCAACCTGGTCTCCATCACACAAAACTCCTCTCCATACCTAGACCATGCTGTCCCTTCTGCCTGGAATATCCCCTCTTCAGGCCCACCATCTTTCATTTCTACCCATGCTGTAGATCCTGCTGCCTCCAAGAAGTCTCCACGGATTTCTCAACTCGGGGTTGGATGCTTCTCTAACCTGATAAACCACACATTTACCCCATCCCGGCCCTTGTCACTTTGATTGTAATTCACGCGCAGTGATCTCACTTCCCCGTGGAACAGAGGTGGGCAAGCTTTTCCTGTAAAAGGGCCAGACGTAAATATTTTAGACGTTGCCGACCACATATGGTTTTGCACAGTCTTTTCCATTTACCTTTTGTATTTGATTATTCTTAGTTGTTGGGTTTTTTTTTTTTTTAACCACCTTTTAAAAATGTAAAACCTATTTTTGGTTCACTGGCAGTACAGAAACAGGCCATTTGGCCCTTCGGGCAGCAGTTTGCGGATGGTTGCTTCAGAGGGAAACTTTTTAAGGGCAGAATTCTATCTCATTTGGCTTTGCACCCCCAATGCCTAGCACGATCCTTGCAAGGGTGCTCGCAAAATATAACTGAACTAAACTGAACCCTGGATGTGAAGGCTTATTCTTCTTCCTCCAATCTTCCTCACCTTCAATAGCCCTGTCAATTTTTTGATACTTTATATGTTTTAGCGTTTGGGGGTTTGGGAGGTATTTTTTACATTTAAGTTTGTTGAACTAGACTCTTAAGTCCAGGTGCTTGTCTGTCAACACAGCGTCTTCAGTTCAAAAACCTGCAACAGAGGCATTGAAGGGTTTTCTTTTCGTTCTTTCCTTCTTTTTTATTTATTTTTTTTTTTTTGAGAGGGAGCTTAAAGGAGCGTGCATGGGGCTCTTCTGGCACACTCAATGCCCACGAACTAATGACTGTTGTAGGGGTTCTTTGCAAACCCCTTCTCCCAACTTAAGTGACAAAACTTGGTTTCAGCCAGGAGTCTGGCTCTTAAATACACTATACATTCCCCTTCCCTCTCAGTATTTAAGAGAACATCTGAGGGGCGCCTGGGTGGCTCAGTCAGTTAAGCCTCGGACTCTTGGTTTTCGCTCAGGTCATGATCTCGCGGCTTCGTGGGTTCGAGCCCCGCGTCGTGCCCTGTACCGGCAGCGTGGAGCCTCCTTGGGATTCTCTCTCTCACCTCTCTCTCTGCCCTTCCCCCACTTGCACTGTCTCTGTCTCTTTCAAGATAAATAATTAAACTTAAAAAAAAAAAACGGAATATTTGAATAGAGGCTTTTACATGGAGGCATACGGGGCTTGCCTCAGGAATACAAAACACAAGCTGTCTGGATTCGAACACAATAACAATGTTTGGACATCAGGCCACCACTCCCTCCCATTACCACTGCATCACCCAGAGTCTTTGGACACTTTCCCCTCACCTGAGACGTCACCCATTACCTTGATAGGATGAGAAGAGGTAAACAAGAACACTCTCGTAGAATTGTGGTCTCATTTTTTCAAAAACAGTGCACACCTCTGACTCCCGGACAACGCGTGGCCAAACGAGACGAGAAAAACCCTCATGCCATTTTAACAAATGCTCCACACCAGCGATGGAAGCCAAGTAAAAAGCAACAACAAAATCCGCACCCATAAAAGCAGGTCCTGGCTGCTGGGAGATTAGTCAGCAGGTAAAACCACAGGGCCGCCAAAAACACTTGTTGCCCTTCTTCGTAGTTGGTTTGAGTTTCTCTCTTTCCGGTCCATCTACACTGTTTTTACAGCAGGCTTGCATACTTCGGGAGTGACAGCATGCTGCTTGTTGCTACAAACAGCCCCCATAAATGTTGGAGCCAAGTGTGTCTAAACATTACAGCATATTAAACACCTTTAAGCATGATCCATAACCTTGTAATTGGTACCAAAATAACAAGATGTGTGTTTTAAATGGGAATTTGACTCTGATTGCCGATGTCAATCTGTTCCACTAGAGCGCAGCTGGGAACGCGGGCCAGGAGAGAATAATGGATGCGATCAAGGCGTGGAATCCTGGACTCTTAGACCGAACTCATCAGCTGGGCTAATGCCCATCTTTGGCTGGTGAGGAAACTGAGGCCCAGAAAAGGTCTACGACCTGAACTTGTTCAATGTTTCCTGGCTCTTCCTTCCACGCTTTTTCCGTTCACCACAATGCTTTTCTAAAAAAGCATTTGTTGGTTTTTTTGGTTTTTGGGGGGCTTTTTTTGGTATAAATAGTAATTGCAAGGGCTTGGAAATGACCCAGATTCAACTTGAACTGTATCTTTGCTGGTAGAAAAGTGGATATGGCCTTTGTTTTTTCCTGGGCATCACCAAAAACTTTCCTCTTCCCAAGTGACTCCAAATCTGCCGCAGATCCCCAAATCTTCACTATAAACATCACTTCTTTACATTTTATTTTATTTTTAATGTTTATTTATTTTGAGAGAGAGAGAGAGCACTAGCAGGGGAGGGGCAGAGAGAGAGGGAGAGAGAGAATCCCAAGCAGGCTCTGTGCTATCATGTGAGACTCAAACTCATGACCTGAGCCAAAGTCCGATGCCTAACCGACTGAACCACCCAGGTGCACCCCCTCTCACCCACATTTGTTCAAACACATGTAGAGTCCACTCTCTGTACCAGTTTCCTCTCACCAGGAGAACCAGATTAATGGAACCATGAAGATTACAGGAAATAATGTTTAAAATGATGACCCTAGTGTTTTCCACACAGCTGACATTTAATCATTATGGGTAAATCTCAATGGGTGTAGAATGGTTGAGCCTGAGCCACAGTCAGACACGTATCCGACTGAGCCACCCGGGCACCCAACTGCCCAGTTTCTAAATTCACCAAGCGTGCACCAAGATACGTAATGAGATTCTGGGCTTGTTCTTTCAATCTCCTAATGATTGACAGAAGTCAGAACATTTGATGTTTTAATACTGATCTTTACTTAGGGGAGTAAGGTTCTGATTTACTGGCGTCTCATGAGTGAGAGTCAGTAATTAAAAGCCTTAAAGTTTTTGTTTCGTTTTGTCTTTTAATCTCTCTCCAGGCTGTGACTGAAAAATGCTTTCAGGACCCTTGGTTTCCTGGCCAGCAAGAACTTAAGAAAACTATTATCATATGGGGAACATACAAGAGAAAATGGATGGGTTTTCTTCAACACCTGTTTTCATTAAGTAAGAGGAAGGAAATGAAAGGATTTTTTTTTTTTAATGCTTATCAAGTAAGTGCCAGAAGCATTACATATGTTGCCCCATTTAATCTTCAAACCCAAAGTGGTAAATACTATCGTCTCTGCCTGGGAAATGTTGGAGGACCTTCTCCAAAACGTTAACTTTAAGGAAATAGGATATATCTCTTAGGATTAAACTTTGAATGAATTAACATAGCATTCAAGTAGAGAGATGAGAAGTCACAAGAAAGAGGATAGTGTTGAGGCCAGTACAATATGAAGTCATGTTAACATTATTAGCATTCTTACTAAAGAATACTGCCATTGGATAGGGGTGTAGGGCAGCCGTGGACGTCCAGGAAGAAAGAGAGACACAGAGATAAACATGTGCTGTTAGAAAAAAAGGAAAAACTCAGTCAATGAAGTTGGGGGAGACCGGTTCCATTGCCAAGTTTTCTACTTTGTGGAGGTGTCCACCTGAGGCTATATTAGCTTGAGTCCATTAAGCATCCAACTAACTTCTCTTTTTCCGATTTCATGCTCAACAAACAAAACCCTGGTTGTAATTTGACTTCCCGTGTAGATCTGCCTACAGGAAAAAGAAGTTGCTGACCATGTCGCCATGAGGACTCTGGCCCAAGTCCTATTTATTTATCTTGGGAAACTGATAAAATGGCTTTCTGGTTTTGTATGTCAGTTGTGTGATTGATTAATATTAACGGATCTGCCTGATGTCATCAGGTTTCTGAATCCATCTATGAGATAGCTCATGCCAACCTATGAGATCTCACTGGCATGAAACTTTCTACTTGCTCTAAGAGCCACTTTCTGAGACCCCCCTCCTTCCTGCCAATAACAATGATACAAAATATAAGCATTAGCTCTTGGAAAGAGTTGCATAACAACTCAAAGATGGCGGAAACTGAACGGGAGAAGAAATGTGAAACTGAAGAAGAAAATCAAGCGAGCTCTTTCCCTGAAGACCCCTCCCTCTTCTCATCTGCACACAGAAAAGCAGAATACCAGGAGAAAAGATGGTCTTATCGGCCTGGAAAGGAAAAACAAACACATCAGCTTCAGGATTGTCATAGCTCCCAGAAATGGAGGGGGGTGGGAAATCCCTGAAGATGGGTGAGGGACCCCTAACATTTGTCTAAAAATTCTCCTCACCGATTCCTAAACTATTCCGTTCAGGACAGTAATGCCAAAGAACCCATGACAGAACTGCTTTTGGAAAGCTAAATAAATAACTTGATAGAGATTTTGGGAACTGTCTGGTGCTGGAGAGTCTAGAGTCGAGGGCTTGTCAGGTAGAGGAAATTGTAAAGAGAGTGGGCTTCTTAGTAAAAATAGTGATCGTGTATCCAAAGACTAATGACTATGCTGTCAGCAAACTATGGCCCATGGGCCAAATCTGCAGAGGTGAGGCCCAAATCTTGACAATGCCCACTCACGTGTTTATTACTTATGGTTGCTTTCACACTACAATTGCAGAGTTGAGTAGCTGCAAAGGGACCATTTGGCCCACAGCGCATAAAATATTTACTATCTTTTTCTTTACAGAAAAAGTTTGTTGACCCCTGCTCCAAGAATAGGAGAAAATTAGAAGAGACCTGTATTAACAAAAACCTTAAAATTCTTCCAAATCAAGTTGAAATGTTGGTTTTGTAACCTCCTATCAGGAAAAAAAAAAAACACAAGCAAATAAACGAAAACTTTTACAGGAAAATAACGCAATCCAGAGTCTCTATAACACATTACACTCAATCTCGATTAAGCAAAAATCAATTCCTAGATCTGCAAAGAATTAGGGAAATGTGATCCATAATAAAAAGGGGGAAAAGGTTAATAGAAGACTTGATAGATGGTTATTAGAATGAGCACATAAGGACTTACGGTAGCTATTATAAATATGCAAAGAAACAACAGGAAAATACGGATGGAATGAAATAACGCATGTGGAATTTCTTCGGAGAAATGAAAACTCTAATGGTAGTCAAATTGGAATTCTACCACTGGGAAAAAAACACATGAGACCTTCTGGCTTCAGCTCTGACATATAAAGAGCTTGAGAATCATCACTTCCATTCTTAAGACAAGAAAGGACGGGACAAATTAAAAATCAGTGATTCTTCTTGGATCTGTCAGAGAACTGAGGCTGCTGGGTCAAACCATTACCCAAAAATCTAGAGTCAGAGTCTCATGTAGAAAGACACAGCTGAGCTCTGCATACCTGGAGCAGAAGCTGTGACAGCTATTAACAAGCTCAGGTGCAGGCAAATTGTGGACTAGTCTGAGAGAAACTCCTAGGGACCACAGTCTGAGAGGTGGCCCCACACATTCCTGGTCTTTTACTGAAGGAATATCCCACCGGGTTCTCACAGTGAAGATCTAAGAAAGATCCTTTCATGTGCGTGTGTGTGTGTGTGTGTGTGTGTGTTTAGTTTATTTATTTTGAGAGAGACAGAGACAGCATGAGCCAGGGAGGGGCAGAGAGAGGAAGAGAGAGAATCCTGAGCAGGCTCTGCACACACTGAGTGCAGAGCCTGATGCAGGGCTCAAACTCACAAATCATGAGATCATGACCTGAGCTGAAACCAAGAGCCAGACGCTTAACTGAGCCACCCAGGTGCTCTTCATGGTTTCAATAAGGAGAGGGAAAGAGTAATCATAGGAAACACCCTCAGAGGCATCTCTATACCAAATGCCTTTTCCAAGGGAAAAGGCTTGTTGGAGCCATACCCCAGTTGGAGGCAAAGCATTCTCTCTCTAACCCATCTCACCTATGGAAAACAAAAAAAATGGAAAACAGAGTCAACAGGGGTCCATGCTTCAAGTTAATAGGTTGGAAATACCATAGGGAAGATAGCAGTGAACATAAAGGGGGGGGAGGGGGATGCTATAGCACTGGAGAAGACGTGGGACCCAAGACAGAGGCCCACTAAAATACATATAAATTCAATCATATTGCAGAACACCCTTTCTCCTCCACACATTACGACAGGGTGCCAGTGTAATACCTGAATTACGACTGAAAGTGCTTTCCCTGAAGATGAATACTTAGAAAAGCCCAAGGTCAAGAGGAAAGACAAAACAACACTAGAGGAATTTGAAAACTCTTGCACCTATAGTTACAACAAATAGTAAATCCAGCTTGACTCCTAACCAAGTTACCATAAATCCTCACGGTAAATTCCTAACTGCCTCCACTGCTATTACCCAACACAACATGTCTGGTTAGCAACAATAAACTACAAGGCCCACCAAAAAATAAGCAAAAAAAAAAAAAAAAAAAAAAAAACAAAACTGCCTAGAAAGACAAAATGATGATTCCAACAAAACTCAGAAATGACATAGATGTTGGAATTATCAGATAGGCAATTTAAACAACTATAATTAATACATAAAGGATTTAATGGAAAAAGCAGATGATGTGAAAGAAAAAATGGGTAATATAAGCAGGGAGATGGAAACTCTAAGAAAAAAAATCAAGGAATGATAGGAAATCAATAACACATTAACAATGGGATAATGCCTCTCATAACCTGATCAACAACTCAATCCAGCCAAGGGAAAGCTAGGTGAGCTTGGACATATGTCAATACAAACTTCCAAAACTGAAAACACACGTTATAAGGAAAACTATAGATCAATTTCTCTCTTGACCATAGATGCGAAAATCCTCAAGAAAATATTTGCAAATCAAATCCAATTATGTATAAAACAAAATGTATGAAATTGTACACCAAGACTAAGTAGGATTGATCCCAAATATGCAAGGCTGGTTCAATATTCATATTAATATAATCCATCATACTGACAGGCGATGGAAGAAAAGTGTGATTACATTAATTGACATACAAGACGTATTTGATAAGATCTCATACCTATTTATGATAACAAGCCTCTACAAACTAAGCATAAAGGAAAACTTCCTCGATTTTATTTAAAAAAATCTGTAAAACCCAACAGATTTGAATCTGTAAAACCCAACAGTTGACATCATGCTTTCCTGGTAAAATTGGGAATAAGGCAAAGAGGTCCTCTCTCACTACTTGTATTCAAGACTGTACTGGAATTCTTAGTGCGGTAAGACAAGAAAAAGGAAAAGAGCTATACAAATTGGAAAGGAAGGAAACTGCCTTTATTCACAATTAACATGGTTGTTGACATTGAAAATCCCCCAAATCTACAAATAAAATTCATGGAATGAATAAGTGATTATAGCACAGTTGTAGAATACAAGGTTCATATACAGTTGGTTCTTATTGTTCATGGTAGTGGTCTTCTATAAAGTCATAATGAACTGAATGGGCAAATACTGAGGGGAAAATTTAGAGTTAGATTCCTACAAGCCTCTGGTCGCATTTTTGTCAACTGATCAATAGATAACCTTGTTTTGTATGTGTTTCTATTTAAAGACACCTAACTTCATATATATAAACTTACAAACATTGGGGCTCAGTCAGTTAAGCATACGATTTCGGCTCAGGTCATTATCTCGCAGTCCGTGAGTTCAAGCCCCGCATGGGCTCTGTGCTGACAGCTCAGAGCCCGGAGCCTGCTTCAGATTCTGTGTCTCCTTCTCTCTCTGCCTCCCCCTGCCTGCTCACACTCTGTCTCTCTCTGTCTCTCAAAAATAAATAAACATTAAAAATTTTTTTAATTAAAAAGAGTAAAGTTGTTGGGGCACCTGGGTGGCTCAGTCGGTTAAGCGTCCGACTTCAGCTCAGGTCACGATCTTGCGGTCCGTGAGTTCGAGCCCTGCATCGGGCTCTGGGCTGAAGGCTCAGAGCCTGGAGCCTGCTTCCGATTCTCTCTCTCTCTCTCTCTCTCTCTGCCCCTCCCCCATTCGTGCTCTGTCTCTCTCTGTCTCAAAAATAAATAAACGTTAAAAATTAAAAAAAAAAAAGAGTAAAGTTGCAAATATTTAATTACATCTAACATTTCTTTACAATTAAAAACTTGCCAATGAGGGTTTGCCATTTTCCTGACTTTAAGCAATGTGATCATAAATTTCCTTGGCTGTTAACCTCATAAAAGTGCAGTTCCACTACATTTTTTTTAATCAGTCATCATCTCATGAATCCAGAAATTTAGCTGACATTCTATCTTTTCCATAGTTTCATCACATACTATAGTTCATACTTGAGTACTTTCCTCTACCACCTCAAATACAGAATCGGTGAGTGTCCTCTTCTATTTCTCTAGATGTACCATGTTATTGTTCGACACTGAAATTGAAGCCACCAACAATATAACTCATGCCTAAACGAATCTCATCTAATACACTATGAACACTAGACAGCACATTGCTCTACACTTAGGTGTCGTTTTAAACAGGGAAATCACCCACAAAAAAGCACAGAAATGCAAAAGAAAAAGTAGCAGTAAATAGATCGCAAAAAGAGCACTTATTCATAATACAGGAGCTTCAGTAGGAAGGCTGAGGGTCACCTTGTTTCACCTCAGCTGGGAATGTGCGTATTAGGTGACTCAAATTTTTTGCTGCTTTCTACATATCCATGAATGGTTGTCAAAGCACTGACAGTATTGATTTGGGGATTACCAGTTAGCTTCGGTGAGTCGACAGATTTGCAAATATGGAATCTGAAAATAATAAGGCTCAACTCTATAAAAGTCTATTGCTTTCCTATATTCTAGCAAGAAGCCATTGTAATTAGAAGGTAAAAATAAAGTACAACTGACAAAAAATAATAATAAATAAACGTTCCCCAGTGCAATATGTGGGTATAAATCTAACAAAATAAGTTTTGGATCTGTATGCTAAGAACTACAAAACACTGATAAAAGAAGTCAAAGGTTTATATAAATGGAGAGATAGTCTATGTACATTAACAGAAATAGTCAATATCGTTGTCAATTCTTTCCAGCTTGATCTACAGACTCAGTGTGATTCCAATAACACTGATCACTAGAACACTACTGTAGTTGCATTAACATCAAAAAGAAAGGGCAATGCAAGATATAATGGAGGCTATTTTATAATGATAAAAGGGATAATTCAGATGGACATAACAAACATAAATGTATATGCTCTGGCTAATATACTTTCAAAATATATGGATCCCCAATATATTTTGGTATATTTTGGTATATTCTGGTATAACACAAAAGATTAACAAATAAATCTGTAGTTATAATAGGAGGTTTTGACATTTTTCTCTCAGTAATAAAATCATAGCACTAAGGATATAGAATAGTCGAACAGCACTTCTAATGACCTTGGCCTTAATGGTATTTATGAACTGCTATTCCCTGTATTTATAGTACATAGTGTCTTTCCAATTGTACTGAGGACATACAACAAGTTAAGTCTCAACACATTTTATTTATTTATTTTTATTATTTTTTTTAATGTTTTTTCATCTTTGAGAGACAGCATGAGCAGTGAAGGGGTTGAGAGAGGGAGACACAGAATCCAAAGCAGGCTCCAGGCTCGGAGCTGTCAGCACAGAGTCCGATGCAGGGCTGCGAGATCATGACCTGAGCCGAAGTCAGACACTCAACCAACTGAGCCACCCAGGCGCCCCCCCCAACACATTTTAAAGTATTGAAATCCTACCGAGTACATTCTTAGAACACAACAAAATTAAAATTGTAACTGTAAACTAAACAAAATTATAACCGTAAACTAAACAACACAAGTATATATAACTCATAGATCAAAGAAGAAATCAAAAGAGAAATTAGAAAATATTTTTAACTAAATGATGAAGAAAGCACAAAATATCAAAATTTGTGTAATGTAGATAAGCAGTACTTAGTAAACTTGCAAGTTTAAAGCCACATATAATGAATGAAAGAAAAAAAAGAATCAATGATCTAAGTTACTAACTCAATTAAATGAAAGAATAAGAACAAATTAAAGAAAGTAGACATTTTAAAATGAAGAGCCAAAACAAATGAAAAAGAGAGATAAACAATAAAAAATTGACAAAGCTAAAAATTTGTTCTTTAAAAAGATTAAATACACAAGACCTTAGAAAGATTGATCAAGAATTTTAAAAAAAGGTGGGGCACCTGAGTGGCTCGGTCGGTTAAGCGTCTGACTTCGACTCAGGTCATGATCTCATGGTTCATGAGTTCGAGCCCCGCATCAGGCTCTGTGCTGACAGCTTGGAGACTGGAGCCTGCTTTGGATTCTGTGTCTCCTCTGTCTCTGCTCCCCTGCCCTCTCTCTCTCTCTCTCAAAAATAAATAAGCATTAGAATTTTTTTTAAAAAATAAAAAAAGAAGAAAATGACAACTTGCTAATATCAAGAATGAAAAATGAGAAATTTCAAAGACGCTAAAGGTATTAAAGATTGTAAGAGATTATTACTAACATTATGCCAAAACTATTGATAACTGGGAGGAAATGAACAAATCCTTCTTTTGAAATGAATACAAGAACAAGTAGAAAATCTTAACATTCCTGTGTCTTTTAAATAAATATAACCAAATCAAAATCTTTTCTACAAAGAACATTACATCCAGATGGGATTTAGCAAGTAGAATCTAGCAATATATAAATAAGACAATAAGACTACAGATCCAAAAACCTTAGAGAACTCTAACACAAGATGAAGTTCACCCCGTGCATATTATAGTCACACTGTATATAAACAAAGATAAAAAGATTAATTTAAAGGTAACCAGAGTGAAAAAAAAAAAAAATCCCATGTACAGGGGAACAATGATAAGAATTTTATCAAAGTCAATAGAAGCCAGAATACAATAGAATAACAACTTTAAAGTGCCATCTGCCAAAAACAGTTTCAAAAATAAATGGGAGCATAAAGATATTTTCAAATACACAAAAACTGAAATAATTAATCTCCAGCAAAACTGTCCTATAAGAAAAGCTAAAAGAATTTCTATCGACTTAAAAGTAATGACATCATATAGAAATCCAGTTATACAAGGAGAACTAAAAAGCAGTAAGAGAAAATTAAAAAGTCTATTAAAAATGATTTCTTTTTTTCTCTACACATAAATTATTAAATCTTCTTAAAGACAATTGTCTATTTAAAATGAAAACAATACAAAAGACCATGGGTTGTATAAAATATATAAAATTATAGTATATGGTAAGAAGACCACAAAGAGGAACGTAGCAATGAAAAACATACTACTGTAAATATCTGAAATTGTGAAGCAATGAAATATTTTTAAGATAGATTCTGATAACTTAAGGAAATATATTGTATTCCATAAACAACTACTTAAGAAAGAAATCACATAACAAAAAGCTATTAAAAGGAACAAAATAGAATACTAAAATAGGATAACATATCATGACAAAGGGGTGTTATCTCTGGAATGCAAGGTTAGGTCAACATTCAAAAATCTATCAGCAGGGGTGCCTGTGGCTCAGTTGGTTATGCACTGACTCTTGATCTCAGCTCATTCTTGATCTCATGGTTGTGAGTTAAAGCCCCACATTGGGCTCCACACTGGGCATGAAGCCTGCTTAACAAAATCAATCAATATGCTTCACCATGCCAATAGAATAAAAGAGATAAATTATGTGATCATCTCAATATGATATAGAAAAAGCATTTGATAAAGGTCAACACCCATCCAAGTTAAAAAACAAACCTCTCAGAAAGCTAGAAATAGAAGGGTACTTTCTCAACTTGATAAAGTGTTATGTACATTGAACTTAGTATGAAATATTGGACACCTTTCCCCTAATATCAAGAACAAGGCAACTATCTCTGCTCTCACCAAGCCTGCCTAACACTGCATGGGAATAAGGCAAGAAAAAAATAGAAGGCACAATAAACAAAAACAAATAAAAGTTATATAAAAAGAAGTAAAACCATATTTATTTACACAATATGACCGTGAATATAAAGAAATCCAAGGAAATTTAAAAAAAAGCAAGAAGGAAATGTGGAAGTGTTTCTATTCACAAGCAACAAAGAACAGGAAAATAAAATTAAACAAACAATACCGTTTATAAGAGTAAAAAATCCAAGTGCATAAGAATAAATTTAATAAAGGGTGTGCAAGACATCTAAAAATACAGAAAGAAGATTTCAGTAAATTTAAAAGTGTACCATGTTCATGGATTCAAAGATTCAATACTGTAATGATTGCATTTCTCCCCATCTTGAGTCATAGATTCAAATCCTATCAAGTAAACTCTCAGCAGACCTTTTTGTAGAAATTTACAAGCTAATTCTAAAATGTGTATAGAAATGTAAAATACCTAGAATAGCCAAAGCATTCTGAAGGAGGAATAAATTTGGGGGATTCACACTGCCTAATTTCAATACACATTATAAAACTACAGTCTATAAGGCAATTAGTGATTGGCATAAGGATGGACAAATGGGTCAATTGTACAGAACAGAAATCTGAGAAATAGATGCACACCATGGAGTTCATTGGTTTATTTTTAAATTTTTAAAAAATTCAATGGGAGAAAAAGTCTTTTTAATAAGTAGTGCTGGAACAACTAGATATCTTTATGAGAAAAAAAATGAACCTTCACTCCTTTTTTTTATACCATATACAAAATCAATTCAAGATGAACCATATGCCTAAATGTAAGGGCTAATAGCATAAACCTTTTCAAAATATATTAGAATATTTTTATATTATTGCAGTAAGCCAAAAGCAAAACCACGGACGAATCACAAAAATACTATGTGAGTGAGAGAAGCCAGACACATTTATATGAAGTTCAAGAACAGGAAAAGTAATCCCTGGTTATAGAAATCAGAACAATATTTTCCTCTCAGAGAGGGATACTGACGGGGAAGTGCCATGAGAGATCTTTCGTGGGTAGTGAACATGTTCCCTCTCTTGATTTCGATGATGCTAGATGGGTATGAACATTTGTCAAAATTCACTAAACTGTACTCTTAAAGTCAGAGCGTTTTACTCTGTGTAAAAAAAAAAAAAAAAAGCCAATAAATAAATAAATAAGCAAGAAATTCCCTGCTTTTAGTCCATTGACTACTGAAGTTGTCATTGAAATACTGAAATAAACCAAGTGATTTCCTAATAAAGGCAGAAAGGACAGGTCTAACCTGGGGGACATAGAATGTCTTTTTCTCAAAAGAATCTTCTTGTGATGGCTCAGTATTAGTATTCTTTTGACAGAATGTGAAGTTGTGGGTAGTTTTTTGTTTTTTGTTTTAATTTACAAACACGGATTAACCAAGGACTGGTTAAAACAGGAGGGAACAGCAGGAAATGAGATTATCAGGGAAGGGAATGAGCATCTTCCAGAAAATGAGACACCAGAGAAAGGGAAAGATTAAAAAAAAAAAAATTCTCTCCAGTCCTGAAGTTAAGACACCCCGAAACAAGATCAAGTCTTTATTTTGCAGCAAATGACTTCAACATCCGACCTCAGCAATTTTATTCATGATATGTATGATGTGGGTATGTTGTTTGGACTGTTGGAGCCTTAATTCCCTAACAGTAGAATAGTAATGGCTATGCCAAATACTTACTGTACATGTAACGTAACGAGCCACCTGGGCCAACCCTTCCCTCCAGTTCTTTGGGATCTGCTCTGGATTCGGGGAAATGATAGATTCCCTTACTGCCACCTTTGTGCTTATAGAGAAAACCGGAGAGGATATTTCGTCCATCAATTTGACTTGATTCAGAGTAACGAAAAAACACGATCACAGACAAGCACTTGATATAGGTGACTTTGTGGTTTGACAAAATGAAAAATAAGCACCACTTGGTACACACCCCTCTCTTCTGGGTATGATTGGAAGAAGGGCCAAGGAGAAACGACCGATAACAAGGTAAAACCCCACTTCTCTCACGGGCCAAGGAATTTGTTGATTATGCTGCGCTTAGGGAAAAAGTGTTGCATATTTTCCATTTAGGCCATCTGTCCTATAAAAAACAGTGTTTGCTTGTGTTGGGAGATGTGTATAAATCTTTGGTTTTATAGTGAAGTAAATCATCAGATTCAGGAAGGCATATCTAGACCTCACACAAGAAGAGAGACTTTGAGTAGGATTGTATTTGTAGGGTCACGACTTACCTTGAACTTGTCTACTCTGCTTTGGAGACCCGTAACCCAACTGCTCTTTTGAAAGAAACTGTAATGTTATTCTCAACTTAGTAACTCGGATTTTTTTGGAAAATATCGCTGTAGGTTAAGGTGGTCTGTGGTTTGACCTGGAGAAGGAAGGCAATGAAATCTAAGCCGAGATCAACCCTTGTGGATTGCAGGTGCGGTTTTCTGAAAGACAAGTAGAGATTTGAAATAAGAATAAAAGAATGTGCCTCTCTCAGAGGGAAGGTAGGAAAGCCCCAGAGACAGAGAACAAGAGTGTGCTGGGCTGCTTCATCCATCCATCTAGCCATCCTTCTTTCTGTTTATTTATTGTCTTTTCATTTGGGACTCTAAGCACCATCACATTTGAAAACATCCAGTTTGAAGTGACTGCTTCCTCTGCTGTGCGGAAACAACATCCCCAAGTCTGTCATCATACCTGGTATAAACACAGAGATTGGCACAATCTGTGATTGAAAGAATTAACTACAAGGCGGAAAACACGTGTCACCCCACGTTCCCCAATCTCTTGATTCCAGCCCAGAAGCAGCAGCATTTCCTCAAAGAGAAGAAAAGTCTTAGTTTGGGATACTGGCTGGCAGCACAGTGAGTGTGGTCCAAGAGGTATCTGGGAGCAAGTGAGAGCAGAATGCATCCCCGAGATGCCAGGAGGAACAAGAAGCAGTTTTAAAACAACCACCCCCCTTTCCCAAAATATGGAGGAAGGGAAGCCTAGTACTTAGGTTACATGTGGATTATGTCAGATAATATATATTCTGCACATAGTAAGCACTGGATATATGGTAGTTATTAAAATAATAATAATAAATCTAAACTAATTCCACCTGGAACTATTTATCTGCGGAGGAATCTGGAGAGATGTATGGCAGATCAGGGGGCCTCTGGGAATGAAGTAATGTTATTTAAAACATCAGCAAATACTGAAAACATAGAAGCATTGAATGCTGGAGCTGGGAAATCTCAAGACTTACTTTAGTTCAACATTCTCATTTTTACAAATGTTTAAACTGAGTCCCCAGGACGTAAAGGGACTGGCTCAAAATCACCCATCATGTGTAGCAGTGAAGTTGGACACACTTCCAATTGACTGGGATTTTCTTCTCTTTTCTTTTTTCTTTTCTTTTCTTTTCTTTTCTTTTCTTTTCTTTTCTCTTCTCTTCTTTTCTTTCTTTCTTTCTTTCTTTCTTTCTTTCTTTCTTTCGTGCCATTTTCCAAGAAAACTTTCATATCGAACATCCATAAACAAATTCAAGAAAGGTCTTTTTTCTTTAAAGTTGATTTATTTATTTTGAGAGAGACAAAGCACACGAGAGGGGCAGACAGAAAGAGAGGGAGAGAATCCCAAGCAGTCTCCGCACTGTCAGCCCAAAGCCCGATATGAGGCTCCAACTCACAAACTGTGAGATCATGACCTGAGCCGATGCCAAGAGTCAGTCGCTTAACTGACTGAGCCACCCAGGCACCCCAAGAAAATTCTGAACGATGCCTATCATAAATTTATCTTCATGGAGAAATTATTGGAAGACATCTTGCCAGGGAAGTGGAACCATTCAGTGGGAGAAAAACAAAGAAACATGTTAGGGTTTCAGTGATAGGCATCGATTCTTTCTTTTTCTTTTTTTTTTAAGTTTATTTATTTTGAGAAAGAGAGAGAGAATCCCGAGCAGACTCTGTGCTGTCATCACAGAGCCCGATGCAGGGTTCAAGCTCACAAAACCTTGAGATCATGACCTGAGCTGAAATCAAGAGTTGGACACTTAACCGACTGAGCCACCCAGGCATCCCGATAGACATCAATTCTTAAGGAAATAAAATTTTTCCTCTAGAAAATCCCATAATGATGTTCAATATTCTGGGTGTTCTGAAAACACCGTTTTCTGCTTTTTCCATGTTTGTGCACTCAAAAAATCTTATTGAGATGGTAACAATGATCTTTAACTTTCTCCACCCTGTGAGATGGGAGCCCTTTGGAAGCAGAAGCAAGGTAAGGGACAGAGGTCAGCATGAATAATCGACAGGTTTATGACCATAGGATGAGGAGGGAGCTCCAGGAAAGCAAATCCTGAGAACACCTCCATACAGAGATACTGGTCTTGCAATATTAAAGGCACCCTTTATCTCCATTTGGAATCTTTCAACTAGGACTACCTTTTGTCAGTAAAATTTAACCCTGGGAAACGATCGTGCTTCACAAATAGAGAAATGCTGTCACTTTGGGGGAGGTGATGGAATCTTTTGTTCCTAGACCTTTCTGGAAGATCAAGATGTTATGCAACCATTGTCAATGCCAAGTCAGAATGAAGGTGTGTGATGACCGAAGTAGTTGTGAGGCCTGTTTCACATGGCTCCGCCCTTCAGGTCAGTTTCACTAAATCAACTCTTTCTATAGCAGCGGAGCTGGTTTCACACATTCTCTCATTAGTTCAAATCCCGGTCAGCCTCGTAATGAAGGCGTGACCCAAACTAACCTGCATCCTAAAGCTTATGATCCCAATCTACACGGTTCCCTTAGAAATGACCCATGTTCTAAGCTTATCCAATCCTTTCTCCCCGGGAGCCTCCGGGAGATTCTCCAGATGCAAGTTGCAGGCCCCGCCCCCATCCAGTCTCCTAGGCTTTCTCTCTACCCACCATCTTCCCAAGAGAGACCTCCTTTACAGGGAGACTTGCTTTAGGAGCTGTCCAGCACCTTCTCCAACCAGTGCCAAGGGATTTTATCTTTAGGATAGAGAAAGCCCAAATTTCAGTTAGATTCACTGAATCTAAAATGGCATAGGTGTTGGGGTGCCTGGGTAGTTCAGTCAGTTTGGCATCCGTCTCTTGGTTTCGGCTCAGGTCGTGATCTCACAGTTCGTGAGTCTGAGCCCCACATAGGGCTCTGGGCTGACAGTGTGGAGCCCTGCTTGGCATTGTCTCTCTCTCTCTCTCTCTCTCTCTCTCTCTCTCTCTGCCCCTCCCGCTCTCTCTCTCAAAATACATAAATACTCTTTGAAAAAATTAAAAAATTAAAAAATAACAAAGAGAATGGCATAGGTGTTGAGCTTGAGGTGGCAGATGGAAACCCAGAGAAGACCTGGAGATTTTATTCTATTCTTTTCATCTAATACTCAGAGAAGATTTTAACTTTGAACGGCTTTGGGATATAGAGAGTTAAAAATACTACTCCAACAGTTCACATTATACTTGAAAATATATTAATATATACACTTGAAAATATATTAATATATATACTTGAAAATATATTAATATTAAGTCAACTATTAAATCAAATTTATTAAGTAGTCCACTTAATTTAATTGACTTAAAATTAAATTAAGTTTAAGCACTAATATTTAATTAATGCCAATATTAATTAAGTATATGTAATTAGGGGCACCCAGGTGGCTCCATCGGTTAAGTGTCCGACTTCGGCTCAGGTCATGATCTCACGTTTCATGGGTTCGAGCCCCGCGGCAGGCTCTGTGCTGACAGCTCGGAGCCTGGAGCCTGCTTCGTATTCTGGGTCTCCCTCTCTCTGCCACGCCCCCACTTGCGCTCTGTCTTCTCTGTCTCTCAAAAACAATAAATAAACATTAGAAAGAAATAAATATATTCAATTAATACTAATTAAGTATAATATTTATTTAATAATATTTAATACTATTAAGATTAATAGTACTTAAATACTAAATTAGATATTACATACAGTGTCAATATTGCTTATACATATGTTGTATTAAAAATACAACTCAAAAAAAAAATACAACTCAACTAGCTTCTGGAGTCAATATTAAAATTCAGTAGTTTACAGGACCTGTGACTCCTGTAGGAAAGATCAAAGTGACTTGTTCTGATTTGTAAGATAAAGAGAGTAAGCCACTCTGAGGGCTATACCACTTGTCCCCACCTCGGTAACTGCATCAGGCCTGGGTCCCACATCCTTATGTACCCCATTCAGACAATGCAATATCCAAGGTTTTCTACTTGTCATGTCATGGCCCCTGTGGATCCAAGGAAGGGCCATTCTTGCTTCTCTCTTAGATGTTCTCTGTCACATTTATACCCAAGAGTTGACAGAATTCAGAGAAATCTCCCTCAGATTTTTCTGCTACCCCTTACCTTCCTAAGTCACAGTTCAAAGAATTTCTTGTTACACTGTCAGAGGGACGGTCACATCATGAATATGGAACTGTATGTCTTCTCCCTTAGCTTCTCCCAGAAAGCTGCTCTCTGTAGTGTCAGAATTGGGATTGTATCAGTTCTTTTGACATTGTCTCTTTTGGATCGTTGTTTTCCCAAGGGAAGCCTAGTTTAATTGAGTGTGGATATACTAGTATTGTGTTAGCAGCAGCCAGATGGTCCTGAGACAGGGGGATGTTGTCATACGTGGTCTCCATCCCTCAGAAGGAAAAGACTGCTGCTTCTCACAGGGCCTGAGATGCCAGAGGAAATGTCAGAATTAACAACAGTCTTCTCAGAGCAAAGCAAAAGTGGCATGGAATAGGGCGTATTCTCGGGGCGCCTGGGTGGCTCAGTCGATTGAGTGTCCGACTTTGACTCAGGTCATAATCTCACATTTCATGGGTTCGAGCCCCGCGTCGGGCTCTGTGCTGACAGCTAGGAGCCCGGAGCCTGCTTCGGATTCTGCGTCTCCCTCTCTCTCTGCCCCTCTCCCACTCGTGCTCTGTCTCTCTCTGCCTCTCAAAAATAAAGAAACGTAATAAAAAAATTAAAAAATAAAAGAATAGAGCGTATTCTCCTTGGGAGATGTACAGACCCTACTCTCCACCACTTACCCAGCATTGCTGCGGAGAGAGAATCCTGGTGCTGCAGGGGGGCATCTGGCTCGAGCTGAAATCCTCGCAGTTTGCAGGTGAGTAAACTGCACATTCTGATGTCCTCAAGCACGGTTCAAACGGTGGCTTTACAATTACTGTCCGTTAACCCAGACGTCTGCTGTTGTGTCCCGTATCTCATTGTCAGTCTCTGCTGGCTGTCTTTTCTTTAGAGAATGGGTTGCGTTTTCTCCTTTAATCGTGTGTTCCGTAATTTTGGATTGTGCTCTGGACATCGTGACTGATGTTGTAGGGACTCCAAATTCTGTCGTATTGCTCGAAAGAGTTTTGCTTTTTCAAACTTTATTATCAGGCCACTAATTTGGCTACATTTAAACCCTGAACTCTCTCCCCCCATGGTGGGCCCAAATTTCAATGCCAATTCAGTTCTATTAGTTTTAGCTGGATTTCTTGGAGACTTCTTCTGCAGGTAAGTGGCTTAGGGCTCAGCCTAAGATTAGAGTTTATACACAGAATCTGGGACTTCCTCGCTATGGAATTCTTATTTCTGGGATTTCCACCTTACTTTCTAGGGGCTGCAATTGCTCTGAACTCTGTTCATAAACCTTCTGCCTGGTAACCACTACTATTTTTAAATATTTATTTATTTATTTATTTATTTATTTATTTATTTATTTTGAGAGAGAGAGAGAGAAAGCACAAGTCAGGGAGGGGCAGAGAGAGAAGAGAGAGAGAGAGAATCCCAAGCAGGTACTGCACTGTCAGCGCAGAGCCTGACATGGGGCTCGATCCCACGACCTGTGACATCCTGACCCGAGCCAAAATCGGGAGTCAGACGCGTAACAACTGAGCCAGCCAGGTGCCCCAGGAATCACTAGTATTAACATCTTGCTCTGTTTTCTTCTGTGCTTCCTGCATGCTTCCTCCCTCTCTATCTATAAATGCTATGTATTTTAAATTCAAATTGGGTTCCTATTACAGATACATGCTTTATTTCTTGCTTTTATCACTTCATATTGTATTTTGAGCATTTTTTCGTATTATTCTATTCTTCAACTATTTCAATGTAGAGATTTCTGTAATTTTTCTGGGTTTTTTTTTTTTTGAAGTTGTCATAAATGACTGTGCAATCAGTTTACTGCACATGAAAGTTGGTCCATATCTCTGAATATTACCTTAGTCCATACTTCCGGAAGTGAAGTTACTGAGACTTAGGTTCACTAGCTAACTAGTCACTGCATAATGTGGAAACTCTTGTGTTCATCCTCCTAGACAGAAGGGAGTACTCACACGAATTGTCAAACTGCGGGACATTTTTGGGGTTACCTTTACCACAATCTAGGTCCCAAAGTGTTAAAATGTTCAAGGGGCGCCTGGGTGGCTCAGTCGGTTGAGCATCCGGCTTCGGCTTGGGTCACGATCTCACGGTCCGTGAGTTCCAACCCCCACGTCAGGCTCTGTGCTGACAGCTCGGAGCCTGGAGCCTGCTTCAGATTCTGTGTCCCCCTCTCTCTCTGTCCCTCCCCCCACTCATGCTCTGTCTCTCTCCGTCTCAGAAATAAACATAAAAAAAATAAAAATAAATACATAAACAAAATGTTCAAGATAATGTGCAGTCCTCTCTTTGGACGTTTTCTGCATCCTGGAGACATCCAACCCACCATTTCACTCAGCTTTTCTCTCTGCTTTGCATGCATTTCTCATTTTATTTGTGTTTGCTTTGAATTCCTGTACCATATGGATTGCCAGAGGGTGGTAAGATGTTAATATCTGTAAATATAAAACTCAAGGGGCTAAGAGATGTCTTTGAAGCACTGAACCTGAACCACAAGCTCTAAACCAGCTTTTTGAGGGTTTCATGCGAGGTTTCTGGCTCCCAACTAATAATAAAATGGCACCTGACATCTTTGACTAAAGCGCTTTGACTTTATTTTGCACTTTCATAAATACAAGCAAAACCACATTCCAGAACAAAAGCATGTCAACTCTACCCATCACCAGTGGGTAGTATCTTGTCATGAACTTGTCTCAGCTGTACCCATGGGACTTTAATTTGTGGAGGTGACTGAGAGGCTAATGCCATTGGAAGAAGAATTTACTTATATTTCCCAAGAGGAGGGGGCGTGCCATGAGGACTGTAGGGCCACATGGGGAAGCACCAGTTTTGTCCAGAAGGCAGAAAGGAGGTGTAAGGAAAGAGCTCAGGCCAGAGCCTTTATTACTAGTGTTGAGAAGTTGTCAGTGGCACACCCCCTACTGGGCAGGAAGCAAAACACAAGTGTTGGGGTTTGTGGTAAGAGAATCTGTAATAAGTTTTGCACACCTCCGAAAGCTGGATGGCGGAACGTATGTAAATAACTCGGTCGTTTGGCTCCGTGGTTAACGGATGTCAAATAGATAAGGACAGAATCCAAGAAAACCAGAACACTTGTTTATGATGAAAAGAAAGCCACTAAAATGCAAACACATTTGGGTAAGGAAATGTGCCTTTGAGGGAATTAATACTTGTGATTGCAGGATAAAGAAACATTTATGTTTAAGGGAAATGAAAAGAAGCAGGAAGGCCTTACACAACCTGCCTTGCTCCCACTCTGAACACACCTCCCTCTACTCTGTCGCCTCCTCACTCCTCCCCATCCGTGGACCTGTTGGCGACTCTGGAATAAACTAGGTGGGCTTTTGCCTCAGGGCCTTTGCACTTATGGTTCCTTCTACCTGGAAAGTGCTTCTCCAGATGCCTTCTTGAAGGCCTTCACTTAAAAATTACCTTCCTTGCCAATCCTTCTAAAATGAACCATGCTTGGCCCCTCTAATCTCCTTTCCTACTTGGCTTTTTCTCTTTCACCTTCATCAATGTCTAATAGAATACATATTTCACATTTTTTTTTGGTCTATCCTCCACTGGAATGTACGTTCCCTGAGGGCAGGGAGTTGTTTGTTTTGTTCACTGATGCAACCTCAGTCCCAGTCTCTTTTAAACTAGTCTTAAGGGGGAAATGTTGTGGGATGGGAAACACAACGTTAAGAAGGAGTAGAAGAAAAAGAAAGCCTCCCCTGTGCAAAGAAGTTTGTAGGTTTAACCATATAAACATGGTTACATAGACAGATATATAGATAAATAGATGGATATAGATATAAATATCTACTTTATTTTAAAAAATTTTTAAATGTCTATTTATTTTAGAGAGACAGAACACGAGTGGGGGAAGGGCAGAGAGAGAGGGAGACACAGAACCTGAAGCAGCCTCTGGGCTCTGAGCTGTCAGCACAGATCCCGACGCAGGGCTTGAACTCATGAGCCGCGAGATCATGACTGAAGTCGGACACCCAATCGACTGAGCCACCCATTAAGTGCTTGGTGGCACTAAGCTTTTATATACATTTATCTATTTATCTATCTATCTATCTATCTATATGTATAATAATATACATTTAGGGGCACCTGGGTGGCTCAGTCGGTTAGGCGTCCGACTTCGGCTCAGGTCATGATCTCACAGTTCGTGGGTTTGAGCCCCGCATCGGGCTCTGCGCTGACAGCCTGGAGCCTGCTTCGGATTCTGTGTCTCCCTCTCTCTGCTCCTCCCCTGCTCATGCTCTGTCTCTCTCTCCTTCAAAAATAAATTAAAAAAAATAATAATATACATTTATATACAGACAAATGTATAATAATCTACACATAATAAATGTAATTATTATATATATAATATATGTATATATTATATATGCATATATGTATAATATATGCATACCGGATGTATATATTGTATGTGTTTAATAACATATGCATGATATTTAAGAGATATATTTATCTATATTAAGATATTTATCTTATTATAGATCTATATTAAGATATTTATCTTATTATAGATCTATATTAATATCTATATTGTGGACCTATATTAATATCTATATTAAGATATTGATATATATGAAGATATATATAAAATGAAATATACACACACATATACTGTGAGGTGGAATGCTTTTAGAACCTTCAGGACCCACTGACTTCTGCATGTAGCCTTCAAGGTTATTTGAACCACAAGACCCTTTACCACCGAAACCCATTTAGGAAAAGCTGGTTTCAGTTATGGCGTTGGGGAACGCGAGAAAGCCGCCATGGCATTCTTTTCTCTTCAGTCTCCCATGACACAAATAGGAACCGCTTCTGAAGATAGTTTCGGGTTACGTTTTAGTGTTGCCTGGCCCCGGATGCCACAGTTTTATCACACCTCCTTTATTCATGTCTCCTCTCTGCCTGGAGTGACTCATCTCCCGTCCCACTTTTACAGGGCTCTTACACCCAATGCAGGTACCGTCTTCTCTCTGACATCCTTCCCCGCTGATCTCCTTCTTCCCGTGCCCACCTCCCCATCTCCTTCCCGTCTCCCAGCCCACATCTGGGGTAGGCACCCTTCCACGTGCTCTTATGATACATTTTGCACGTTTCTCTTAATACCTGTCCCTCTGTTTTGGTTGCAGATGGACACGTTTATAATTCAGTTGTTTTCTTCCCTGCTGTTGTTTGTTTTTTTTTCTTAATTCCGGTATAATTAACATACAGAGCTATATTAGTTTCAGGTATATGATATGACAATTCAGTAGATGTTTTGCTCTTAAAAGACATATTGCCTTGGTGCATCATAGATATTGAAACCTAGACAGCATTTCTTTTTTCTCCTAGTGTTTCCTAATAGTCTGACATCTTTTTTTTTTTAATTTTTTTTTAACATTTATTTATTTTTGAGACAGAGAGAGAGCATGAACAGGGGACCGTCAGAGAAAGAGGGAGGCACAGAATCTGAAACAGGCTCCAGGCTGTCAGCACAGAGCCCGACGCGGGGCTTGAACCCAAGGACCACGAGATCATGACCTGAGCTGAAGTCGGACGCTTAACCAACTGAGCCACCCAGGCACCCCGTAGTCTGACATCTTAGAAGTGGTGAATATTCTGAATCTGAGCAACATTTGCTAACACTGAGGTGACTTAGAAATCTCTATGTCCTAATATCACTAGGAAAGCCTAATCCCAAATGTAGTCCTATGGTTTTATTTTTGTTGTTGTTATTTTTTTAATCTTGAGAAAGAGAGTGTGCGAGCAGGGGAAGGGCAGAGAGAGAGGGAGAATCCCAAGCAGGCTCCACGCTGTCAGAGCAGAGGCCAATGTGGGGCTTGAACTGACGAAACTGTGAGATCATGACTTGAGCCAAAACCAAGATTCAAACGCTCAGCTGACTGTACCACCCAGACGCCTCAATCCTATGGTTTTCTATTTAATATAGGAGATTAACAAGAATTTAAATGTTGATTAAATATCTGTACATTAGTGTTCATGGCATTATTATTCAAAATAGTCAAAAGATGGAAACAACCCAAATGTCCATTGACAGATGAATGGGTAAACAAAATGGGGCGTATACACACAATAAAATATTACCCAGCCTTAAAAAAAAGAAGAAAATTCTGATGTATGCTACAACATGGGTGAACCTCGAAAACATTATGCTACAGAAAAGAATAGAAAGAGAAATATTCCATGATTTCCTTGATGGGAGATACCTACAATAATCAATTTCATAGACAGAGAGCAGAACAGAGATGACCAGAGTCTGGGGGAGGTGCAAAGGGGGAGTTGGTGTTTCATGTTGTTCTGTTTGGGCTGTTTCTGTTGGAATGATGAGAACATTCTAGAGATGGGTGCTGATGATGGTTGAACAACAATGGAAATGTGCTTCACGCCATTGAATTGTGCACTTAAAAATCGCTTAAATGGTAGGGGTGCCTGGGTGGCTCATCAGTTAAGCGTCTGACCTTTGATTTCGTCTCAGGTCATGATCTCATGGTTTGTGGGTTTGAGCCACAAAAATAAATAAACTTAAAATATTGTTCAAATGGTAAATTTTATGTCATGCATGTTTTCACAAAAAAAAATTGTTAATGGATTAAATTCTATACCCGGTTCTCAGACATCGCATCTCCTTGCGTCCTTCTGGTTAAAAGGTAAAATCTTAATGAACTGAAGAGACAGGGTGATCATCATCGCGGTGTAGGTCAATGCCTGTGAAAATAAAGCCTGCAGTACAATCCCGACTGTCACCTGTTCTCAATTATCTTTGCTGTGTTCCCTTCCATATTACTGAAGGAAACACGGTCTTTTCTTCTCTGAGGCTGGCTACTTAAAATTTCCTTTGCCTAAAAAAATTCAGAGTTTTAGTGTATTTTGCCAAAGACCAGCAGAAGTCATAGGTTCCATAAATTTCTATCTTGTGCTGCGTTTTGAATAACGTAGGACTTGTGAATTCGTAAGTTTATTTACGGTCAGTTTAGAATAATACTCTGAATAGCCAGTTCCCTAACATGCGGCAGCTACACACGAAAACACCTTTTAAATAACTCCAAATGCATTCCTTTCTACGTATCTCAGTGTCATTTTTTATGTCATGTTCAATTTGGTTTAAAAATGACATTATTAAGTTGATGGAGGTAGGGTGGGAATTACTTCATTCATGCAATATAGGCTTCAGAAAAAAAAATCTCATTGTTCATATTTTTGACAATAGAATCATGCAAACATCAATCATGGAGGCGTTTTCATGGAATGCTGGCATACTGGTACTTTAAAAGCTTCTCACGCCCAGATCATTTGTTATGAAAAGGTGCTATGGACTGAATTGTTTCCACTTGCCCAAACTCAAGTGTCAAAGCTACAACTGCGATGGGACTGTTTTTAGAGATAGGGGAAACTAATTCAGATTAAATAAGGTCATAAGGGTATGGCCCTGGTCTGATAGGGTGAGTGTCTTTGTAAGAAGAAGAAAAGAGACCAGAACTCTCTCCCACCTTCTCACGCGCTCAGGGAAGGCTGTATGAGGACACGGCATGAAGACGGCATTCTTCAAGCCGAGAAGAGAGCTCTGAACAAAAACTGAATCATGCCGGCACCTTGATCTTGTACTTCCAGGCTCCAGAACTGTGAGAAACTGAATTCGTGTTAAGTCCTCTGTCTATGGTGTTTTGTTGTGGCAGCCCACGCCGACTAAGACAGATGGCATTTCAACAAATAAGAATTTCCAGTTTAAGGCTAGTCTGTAATCGATCTAATGATTCAGAAAACTACCTCCTTCATAGGGCTGTTCTGCCCAAGTATACCGTGCTGTATTGTTAACATATATCTATTTCTACCTACATCCTTTTTAGTTCTGAACAGAGCATAAGAAGCTAGTCTTTTCACGTGCAGAAAATAGAAAACCCTTTTTTTTTTTTTTTTAGAAAAAGGAATAATTTGTAGAACTAAAGGATCAGGTTCCATAGGTTGATCTTAGAATTCCAGGCACTTTGGGGGAGGAGGGTGGGGGTGGAAATCCTTTCATTTAGCGGTTTCTGCATCACTTAGCTGGACCAGATCTCCGGAGTGTCATCGTCAGAGCTCTCCAGAGCATAAATCACACCAAACGGGTAGTAAAAAATGATAGAAGGCATTAGGCTGATCTGTGCCATTCTTCTTTTGGACACTTCACTGTGGTATCTGCACTGGGATGGCTGTACGTCGGCCATCAGTGCTTTGTGCCTCCATCTCTGGGTGTGCAAAAGGGCACATCAGACCCCCCGAGAAGGCAGACAACACGGTTGGCGGGGCGCAATGGAAGCATGAGCCTCGCCTCCTCTCCGTGTGAGCCCCTCCAAAGTACTGCTTGAGCATCTTCAAGGCTGGGGCATTGGTTCCCCACAGACAGCGTGCAAGAGAGTCAAGGCACAAGCGTCAGTGCCTGTTACCACTAGTCTCGGAAGTCACATGCTGTCGCTGTCACCTACCTGATTGGACCATGGAGCATCCCTGAGTCACACTAGAGTATAAATGTCAGGAAGTGTCGGTCATCAGGGTCCGTATTGGAGCCCGGCTCGCCCTCATGGTACAACCTTATGCTACTTTCTACTGGGGTCTCGCTGGAGCTGCCCTACTATTTCCCTCCGCCTCCTGCCCGGGGGAATCTCTTTAGGCTGCGGCAGGGCAAGTAGGGAAGTCCCGCGTTTCCTGATCTTTCTTTTGCACCATGTTTCTATGACACAACTGTCTATTGCACCAGAATACTGACTCGTAAGCACTCCAGATTCCTCTGAGGCATTGGTTTTCAATGTTGGCTGTTATTTAGAATCACCTGAGGAACGTATGCATGCGTGTGTGTGTTCTCTATATACATTTTATAATTTATACATATTTTATACTCTCTATATTTTATATTTGCATATTCCATCCATAATATACAGTAAAACCTTGGTGTGTGAGCATAATTCGTTCCGGAAACATGCTTGCCATCTGAGGCCCTCATATAGCAAGGGGAATTTCAAGAACCATTGGCTCAGTTGTGATCACGTGATGTTCAGTGTCTCGTACTACTCTCATTGCAGGACATCGCTCCCTTGTCAAGTTAAAATTTGCTAGAAATACTTACTCGTCTTGCAAAACCCTTGCAGAACAAGTTCCTCACCATCCAAGGTTTTACTGTGTATATAAGATACACACACATAATATTCTAACATCAATTTTACCCCATCAGAAATTAATGCTTCAACTCCACCCCTTTCCTATAGGTTCTCTTTTTAAATGTTTATTTATTTTGAGAGAGAGAAAGAGAGAGGGAGGGTGGGAGAGGGATCAAGCATGAATGGGGGAGGGGCACAGAGAGGGAGAGAGAGAATCGCAAGCAGTCTCCACACTATCGGCACGGAGCCCAACGTGGGGCTCGATCTGACCTACCCTGAGATCATGACCTGAGCTGAAATCAAGAGTCGGTTGCTTAACCGACTGAGTCACCCAGGCAGCACTCCCCCCCCACCCCATTCCTATAGGTTCTGATTTAATTGGTTTGGAAAGGATCCAGATCCAGTCAACAGTAATTTTTTAAAGTGTGCCTCAAGGATCTTCACACGCAGGTTAAAAACCACTGCTGATGTTTATCTAACACAAAATCCAGAGAGACTGGCCCAGAGAGACTGGCCCAGGACACAAAAATCTTTGCATTTACTGCTCAAGTTCGGCCTCTGCCCTCCATCCAAAGAAGGAAAAGACAATCAGAGTAAATATTGCAGATGGCCAGAACTTTGAGAACCCTTAGACATCATAGCCCAACCAAAGTTTGTACATCACCGCAGAGGAAGCAGTTGTCACTCACCTGGTGACATACGTAGTTAGTGGCAGGGCCATGATTTGATCCCAGGACTCCCGCCTTCCTGTTCACAGACCCTTCCTCTATCTCAAAGCCTCCTGGAAAACCCCGAGGGCTACTTTTGAAGAATCCACATGAGTCTCCACTCTTAGATTACTTCAGTGTTGGCTCAACTTGTTAAGCAAAAGACTTCCACGGTTCTATTATTTCTCTCTGTCGAGTTACCAAGAGCCAATCGGCGAGAAACGAAAACATCGTAAACTTGGGGGTGGGCCAGGGTCGGGGGCAGGTGCTGAAGAAACTGAGAGGCATAAAAAAAATATTAACCCAGGATGACATTGCCTTCACCTCCAGGCTTGAGCCTGATCAGTGTAAATTTGGAAAGGGCCTCCTTGCAGGGTTCCTTGCAGGCGTTCGGTGTTAGCTCACACCGGTTTCCTCTGCTCCCCCTTCCTTCAGGCACAGGTAACTGAGATCCATGAATACCACTGATTACTGCCTCACTTGCTTTGTCTTTCCTTCCGGCAAAAGCATTTATTTAGACCAGAGGTTTCAACTTGGCAGCCTGTGGGCTGGATGAGACCTGGAGATGGGGTCATATGTATATTTCTTTTAAAGTTTCAATGGAAGAAAAAGGAAAAAAACAAAACCAAAAACCACCAGAGCCTCTAGCTCTCTTGAGAAATCAGGATAAACAACAATCTTGGGTTTGCCTTTCAGTCTGGCAACATCTTATCGTTTCCTTCTCCCTTCTAGGGCTTTCATTCATTTACATGGCTGCCTGTTCTCTGTGGGCAATTGATTGGGGGGCCCTTAACTTAAACAATGACATGACTTAGGTCATATTAGTTTCTGCTTACAAACACAATATGCCCTGAAACTTAAAACAAACTTTAAAATTGTATATATGTGTGTGTGTGTGTGTATGCATACATATATACGTACAGTCAAACCTTGGTTTGCGAGCATAATTTGTTCTGGAAACATGCTTGTCATCCAAAGCACTTATCTATCAAAGCGCATTTCCCCAGAAGAACTGATGGAAACTCAGGTGATTTGTTCCATAACCCAAGTGTTCGTATAAAAATGATTACACTATGAATATAATATGTAATATAATATGAATATAATATATATGTAATATGAAATAATAAAGAAAATACATAATATAAAGGAAAATAAACAAATTCACCTGCACTTACTTTCAAAACCTTCGTGGCTGGTGTGAGGGAGACGAGAGAGAGGAGGGTTACTGCGTAGGACGACTTTCACTATCACTAATGGATGTTGACTACAGTACTAATTAATAAACTCTTGTTATTAATAAATATTAATAAACTCTTGTCTTATACTGTATTTAGTGTAACTGGCCATAAGGCAGCAGAGGAAAGGGTCTCTATCTGCAGGCAGCCTGACCTAGAATGGAGCACAGCATTCCTAGGCTCACTCTTGGATGGAAGAGCAAAGGACTGTCCAGGAGGTGCTGTGAAGTGACAAAAAATACACTAATACCAGTTGTGGGCACCTTCCAACGTTCCAAAAAATCACTGACTTCTGCCAAACACCTCGGCCTGAGATGGAACATCTGAGCATGGGAGATGATCACCCACAATCCCAGGGAGAGAAAGAGAGAGAGAAGAACCATTGGCTCAGTTGTGATCACGTGACGTTCAGCATCACATACTAGGATTGCAAGACATGGCTCGTTTATCAAGTTAATATTTATTAGCAATGTTTGCTCGTCTTGTGGAACACTCGCAGGGCAAGTTACTTGCGACCCAAGGTTTTACTGTCTGTATGTGTGTGTGTATATACACATACGTACACACACACGCATATATGCATATATATGCATATGAATGTATATACGCACACATGCACACACACACACACACATGCACATACATGCCACCAGTTAGATCCTTTTAGCTCCCTTTCAATTGCATTTGGGCATCACAGATCCTGGAGCATTTCCGCCTCTAGTCAGTTGCTAGTCAGTTTCAGCCTCTAGTCAGTGGAATACAGGTATTCAATACCTCATGGGCATCTTCCTGCTACTTTTTCTGAGCCCTAAATACCTTCAGGGGGATTTAAGAGGACGTTGGCATAACCTTCACTCTAAAGGAGCCCGTGGCTACGTGAATGTCACACTCAGCCTCTGTTTGAATCAGGATTTAGCTTTGACCTTTACCACCGATTTCCCGGAGGGATTGAGAAGACTCTTCAAGGGGGGCTGTGTCATAGTGCCATCTCAACCTCACTTGTCCCCCCTTCCTCCTCTCTGCGCAGTAAGCTTCGCCGAGAAGACGGTACACCTTGGGTAAAACAACTCCAACCAAAGTTAAGATCTCACTCTTTCACCACAACGTAAAACAATACACATGCCTTTACAGCCCTTTATTTGGAAGGTTCTGAAATTTCACGATTATTAGAAAACAAACAAATATAGGTTTCTTTTAAGAGAAAACAAAAGTGACCTAATGGTTTTACATGCACTCTCGCCCTGGAGGGGGAAACACATTGTTGGAGAGTTTTTCCTTTTTTTTGAGCTCATTCCAGGGATTCAAGGAACGAGGCTGGATTTTGCGGCCGTATTTCATGAAGTGTCATTCTTCCTCTGCCAGAGCAAACTAATGGATGACTGGGAGGAAAGATACAATTTGGAGGCAATTAATTCTGCTTCAAGTCCCAATCCACCCAACGCTAAATAGCACTTGAATCCTGATTCAAGATTTAGAGCCCAGCAGCCTGTGGAAGTCAGCCGGGGCTGAGCAGCTTCCTGGCTCCCTTCTGCAAGGGGCCAGCCCTTTGTTTCACTTCCTCTTGGCCCTGTGCTTGCGGGCAATTAGATCAGTGATGGGACTGGTCCTTGTTCAGTTTGCTGGGGCCTCAGGCTGCTTTCTGCCCTGATTTACGGCAGGAGGGGGAGCCCCCGTAAGCTGGTACTCTTGCTACTTTGCCCGATGCGTCCCGGCCACAGCAAGACCCGTGCTGCCATCTGCTTGCAACGCTGTGACAAAAAAAAAAAAAACACCCGAGGTGGGAGCCTGGTGTTGTCTCCCTCAGTGATGCTGCCTGATCTGCTCGGCACTGAAAACGGAATAAGTGAGCCAGAGATGCTTCGTGCAAATCTGGAATCGTCCTCACCAGGAGGCATGGCCAGAGGCTGTTCCACAGATCGGCTGCCCGGCTTGCAAAAACCTCACTTTCCGTTTATGATTTATAAACACAGGGGGAAGTGGCTGTTAAGCAAATACTGCTAAGAGATCAGCCCTTAAGCCCACCCTCTCCTTTTTTCTTCTATCAGGAGAAAAGCGGCTGCAGGTGGCCCTCTGGGAGCAGCAGAGTTTGCTGACAAGAAAGCAACCCCGGGTCAACGGGCCTCACTTTCCATCAGCACCTTCTAAAACACTTGGCTCAGCAAACCTCTGCTGGTTCTGCCTTCCTGGTCTCACGTCAGGCTTGGCCATTTCCTAGCCGCCCAGGGCCACTGAGTCAGCATCTCGCTGCCTCCGGGTTCCCATTCTCACGCTTGGGAGGCTGTGAGCATTTTGATGAAAAGGCTTTAAGTTTATTTACTTATTTGAGAGAGAGAGAGAGAGGCAGAGAATCCCATGCAGGCTCCAACCTGATGCGGGGCTCGAACTCACGAGCCATGAGATCATGGCCTGAGCCAAACTCAAGAGTCAGATGCTTAACCAACTGAGCCACCCAGCAGCTCCTTGATGGAAGCGATTAAACGGGACCTGGTGCCTCGTAAACCCTCAGTAAATGTTAATTATCATTACCGTTGTGGTGTTTCGACTCCCTCCACAGCTAGTGAGCCAAATGAGAAGCGGGGAATCGAGCAAATACAGGGGGCACAGCCCTGCCTTGGGGCGTAAATCCAGAGATGCTTGCTTTCCAGCCTCCAACCGAGATCAGTGTGAGCTGGGCCGTCTTCACCTTGCAGGGTTGATGGCCGACTCTAGTGCTGGACTTGGTACCTAGGCTTACCTGTATTAACTCTTCCCAGATGTCACACATCTCTGGGTGGCTTGCAACTACGTGTATCATTATCTCTATTTCACTAATGACTCAACTAAGACTGAGTAACTTCCCCTGTGCCCGTGGCTAAGGGCCAGGATTCCAAGGCTGATAGACCGGTCCCCAGTGCCTGCTCTTGACTACATCTGTAGCCACGTCTCAGAACTGTACGGCCCCGGGACCAGAGATGGTCTGATTTGACCTTCTGGAGCTCCCAGCACCCGACTCCCTCATTTTGCAAAGGAGGTAAGTGAAGGTGAAGTGGAGATCCTCAGATAAGGCAGTGCAACAGGGCAGCCTGGAGTCAGAGAGATTGCGAGTCCCAGGCTGCGTCACTAAGCGGCTCATGTGGCCTTTCGAAGTCGCATCTTGGCATGATCCCACACCCTGGTGTCCTACCATGTGCCTGCTTCACAAGGCTGTGGGCGGGACCGCCTGGGATGACAAGCGTGGGCGCGATGAGCGCCCTCTGAATGGCGCGGTGGGGTGGCTGTTGGGGGCCGACCCAGTGGCTGCCTCCAGCTCCAGGATTCATCCCACTGCCGCCTGAAGAACCTCAGAAGCACAGAAACAAAAATGAAACCAGAGCCATCCTACACGGCTCCCAAAAATTCCGAGCCATGGGTCGCGGGAAGAGAAGCACCACCAGTAGGAAGAGCCCTCTCCTGCGGGAAGAGAGCCCATTCCTAAGTCCAAGTCCTGCCCCCTCGCCACCTGTCGTGCCTGCGATTGGCAGTCAGAGAAGTCAGTGAAGTTCTGGGTATTCACTGACCTGCCTTTCCCAGATCCAGGGCTCAGGCTAAATTGGTCCTCTTAATTACCAGATGTCCATTCTCTAAAAGCTCAGTCCATCTCAGAGTTCATTGCCAGATGCCTTGCTGGAGATACACAGACACGCAAAGGGAATTTAGAGAGAAATGGGGAAGCTGGCAGGCCTAGGATGATCACTCATGGCGGAGGGTGGGGAAGTTCAAGCCCAGGGATGGGGGAATTCAGAGAACGGTGTGGTTAACACAGTTAGGGGAAGGGGGACTGACCTCCATGGGATCTCATGTACTTCTGAAACCATTCTCAAAGGGATGAATACAGTCCAATTAATTTCACAGATGGAGCTTAAACGATTAAAGTCATATACCCAAAAGGGTCAGGGCTAGAAATGGAACCTGAGTTTCTATTGAACCGAAAATCCAAAACCCTTGCAACTCTTTTCACATTGCTGCTGAACATTTATAAATCACCAACTTGTACCAGGTACTCTGTGATGCATGTTGCACACATTACCTTATTTACTCCTCAGTCTTTTTGCAATAAATGTTATTAGTCCCGATTTCTTGTGAAAGGAGGCTTCTTCAGTAGATTACCCAAGATAATGCAGTAAGTAAAAGGGCAAGACCTGAACCTGACTTTGTGTAGCTCTAAACCTAGGCTCCTTTCATTGAACCCTGATTTTTCCCTTCTGTTCCTATAATTTTTTAACAGAACGTTTCCAAATCTGATCAGGAATTTCCTGATGCATTGCTATCTGTGCAAATTAGCACGTTCCTCATAGTCCTTACCAGACTTTTCCTCCTTGGGGATCAAATACTCCCTCTCTCACCCTGTACAGATGCCTAATCCCATCACTTCCTGGGATGGAAGACTTCTAGGTCAGGTAGCTCAGCAGTGGCGATGCTGTGACCTTTGCATGCCTTTCCCATAAGCACCCCCTCCAGCCCCAAGTGAGACTAACCTCCCCTCCACCTGTGTCCTACATCCCATTAACTAACAGATCCCTGACTTTCCAAGGCAACTCATCACTTCCCACATCCTATCTCAGATTCAGGAACTCCCCTGAACTTTATCTCTGTCTCCCATCTCTCCTTTGACCTTGAGATCCATATATATAACTTCCTACTAGAGCAGCACAGGAGATAAATCTGGACCAAAAAAAAAAAAGTACAGAGCCCTAGCTGAAACATGGAGAATGTTAGTGGAGACGGAAAGACTTAACTGGTCTAGCGATTTTCCGCTGAAGTTAGAGAAAGGTGACAAAAGATTGTGCCTTCTCCTCCTGTGTCTGCGAAGAAGCTTCTGAGCTTTTTCTCTAAAGGCAGACAACATTTATTTGTCAAAGGAGACGTTTTTCATACAAAATCCATGGGATTTTCCATCCTGGAAAAACGCCACGATCCCGGATCCCGGGTGGCCGGCCACCCTCTCTTGCTGAGATGAGAATAAACAAGGATCTGGTTGTAAGATGAATGTAAAACCCAAAAGCCATTTGCCTCCATTTCCTTTTCTTTGGAATGAGGAGAACACCAGAACGCCTTGGAAGGTGTTTTAAAGGCGCAGATGACTGAGCCCACGCCACAGCTCTGATTCAGGAGGTCAGGGTAGCAAGTTGGCATACGATGCTGATGCTGCTGGTCTGGGCATCATCCTCTGAGAACGGCCGCTCTCCGGTTTACAGAACTTCCCTGCAGAAAAATACACCGGAACCATCTTGCCACTAAGCCTGACCTTGTACATGCCCACTGAGCCATTTTATTCTTGCTAAAGTCTTTATTGTTCAGAGACAGAGAGCGAGAGGTAGACCAGCAACATGGCCACCATTGATTAATGAGTCCCCTGCCGCCCTTGTGGGAGACTCCGGCATGCAGCTTTTGCCCTCAGAGCCCTGCATTTTGGGGGGGGGGGGGGGGAAGGGAGGAGGAAGAAATAAGAGGTCTCTTTAGAAAGGCTTGAGGGTGAAGGCTGGAGGGGCTGGGCAAGGCTACAGCTCACTGGAGAAATACCAACCTGACCCTCTCCAAACCCGAGACAAAACCTTTTCTTGAGTGATTAGCCCCAGAGAAAGGTGATTTGTTAAAGCCCTGGGTTCACTGCTTTTGTGTCCTGGGCCTAGGACATCTGGCAGGAGCCAGAGAGCTCTCTGATACCGGGCTTGAGCCCCATTCTCATCCACTGGACTGTGCATCATTGAAACACTGGCTACTCATTCTCATGGTAATCCGTGAACTCGGAGAGCAGATGTGAAACATTTCGTTCTGTTCCTGCTCACTTGTAAAGAACTAATGCCACTTTTTTTAAAGGGAAGGGCCGAATTGGGCTGGGAGAGGGGTGAAGGTGAAAGGGGAGAGAGAAAGGAGGGGAATGGGGTGAATTCCAGAAGGACAGAAACGTTTTCTTTAATGACGTTCTCTCCTGGGGGGGGTGGGCAGCCTCTGCAGTTTACATGAACCTGGGGGCCAGATCAATATCAGACAGGAAGTGCAAATTCCTACTAAAATAGTAGGTACCTCCAACTTGCAAAGCGGACAACGTTTACGGCGTACAAACGCAGAAAGATCTTGAAGGTTCTCCCCAGTGAGCCCTGCCCAAAAGCTTTATCTTCTGGGGGCACGGAGACTTCGTTGCAGTCCCCAAAGATTTGCTTGACAAATTATTGGCACCCTTCAATTATTTTATATTCAGAGTGCCATCGGAGGACGGAGGTAAGTTTAAAGTGGAAGCTGGTAGTTGTTCCAAGGAATATATCGATACTTCGACGCGTATTTCCTTTCCTCTACTGATGGAAAAAAATAGATATAGATTTAGAGAGAGAGGCACAGATAAATAACTTCTTAAGCTGTCGGGCATTTAATACCGTTATTCCTGTGCGCTTTGTTTGACCAGAGTGCCTGTATTATTGATTAAATTGTAAATCTGTTAATGACAACATTGATTCAGTGGAATATCTAGATTTGTTTCCTACACTGTCATCAGAAAAATTCTCAGGGAGAAAGACTTATGATACATTTGCTGATGGCAGACTGTCCCTCCCGCCCAGGATTTGTGGCCTGTTTAATGCATGCCACAGACACAGGTTGACATCTGCAGAACATGCCAACTCGGAATTGTTTACAGCGCTCACCCCAATGTCCTCTGTGCACCACTGGCCTGCATTACTCACTGGAACGGATCCGCTGTGTCAGTACCCCCTTGCATGCTAAGTGGCCGGACCTCCTTCCACCCTGGCACGCTGGCACCTTTCTAGAAGTCCCTTAAATCAGGTGGTCCAAACATCCCCTGGGGATAAAAGGAACCCAGAGTGCTTGTTAAAGACCCTCCAGGGTCCTCTGATAGAGGTTATGGCTCCGTAGATGTGGGCGAGCTGGGGTTCTACTGGCTCACCAGTGTCCCAGGGGAGTCTGATCAACAGAAGATTCTGTGGCCTACTGCCCACACTCTTGTACTGCATTTGTGAAAGCCCCTGGCACGAGCAGGGGTCTAACATACAACCCAAGTTGCCCACTTCTCTCATGAAGTCTTTGCAGCGCAGATGCTCTGGGGGATCGCCTTTGACCTTGGATACCACGGGATGCCTCCGTTGACTGTAGGGCTGTGGCCTGAAATTCTTGGCTACTTGTCTCCAGGTTGAAGAGGAGAGACACAGGGACGTTTGGTGATTACGTCTGGTCTTGGAATCTGAAGATTTGCTTTTCTTTGCTTTGCTTCGTTCAGCTCACGAGAGGCCTCAGGTGTTTTAAGTTGATTCTGTTCTGGTTGTGTCTGTTCTGGAGAAGACCTCAAGAACGCTAAAGGTTTATGTAATAAATCCTGAAATTGTTTTTTTCTCCGTGTCTATCGTCTTCTTTCTCATATTTTATTTTATTTTTTATTTTTATTTTTTTATTTTCATTTTTGAAAATTTATTGTCAAGTTAGCTAACACACAGCGTATACAGTGTGCTCTTGGTTTACATACGACACCCAGTGCTCATCCCAACAAGTGCCCTCCTCCATGCCCATCACCCAATTCCCACCTCCCCACTCCCCCATCAACCCTCGGTTTGTTTTCCACCTTCAAGAGTCTCTTACAGTTTTCTCCCTCTCTGTTTGTAACTATCTTTCCCCTCCCCTTCCCCCATGGTCCTGTTAAGTTTCCCAAGTTCCACATATGGGTGGAAACGTATGATATCTGTCTTTCTCTAACTGACTTATTTCGCTTAGCATAATACCCTCCAGTTCCATCCACGTCGTTGCAAATGGCAGGGTTTCATTCTTTCTCTTTGCCAAGTAGTATTCCATTGTAGATATAAACCACATCTTCTTTATCCATTCATCATTTGATGGACATTTGGGCTGTTTCCATGATTTGGCTATTTTTGAAAGCGCCGCTATAAACATTGGGGTACATGTGCCCCTATGAATCAGCACTCCTGTATCCTTTGGATAAATTCCTAGTAGCCTTATTGCTGGGTCGTAGGATAGTTCTATTTTCCAGAGAGGCTGTGCCAGTTTACATTCTTACCTTCTTTCTCATTTTTTAAATTACCTTTTTTTTTTCTTCTTGCCACCCTGGCCTAGCTTCTTTTTTTTTTTTTTAAGTTAATTTTTTATTTTGAGAGAGAGAGCATGAGCAGGGAAGAGGCAGAGAGAGAGAGAGAGAGAATCCAAGGCAGGCTCTGGACTGTCAGCGCTGAACCCGATGTGGGGCTCGACTTCACGAACCATGAGATCATGACCTGAGTAGAAATCAGGAGTCAGATGCTTGACTGAGCCACCCAGGCGCCCCACGAAATAGCTTCTTTACTCTCAATTTTGTAATTCAATCTTCTTGAGAGTAAATTTTGTTTTTAAGGTTTCTAATGAATTTTAGACTTTTTTTTTTTTCTTTTTAAATCACATCTGGGAAGAAATGTCCCTAGGAGAGCAACTTGGGATCCTGGTGAAAGGGCTGTTTTTAGTTTCACCACCTGGAGAGACCCTGAAAAGGGGGCAGTTGGATCACAATATGACGCTGACATTGGAGTCACCACCTCATGACTGCTCTGTCCCCAATTGGGCCTATGCATCCCTCCCTATTGTGCATATCTGTAAACTAGACACACACACACACACACACACACACACCCCTTCCAAATCTCCAAAATCTAGCCCTACCTCTGGAACAGGTGCACGTTACTTCTCAGAGGGCTGTTGGGCTCATCCCAATGAGAGGATGTAATCAGGCACCTGTTTGGGGGAACCCCAAGCATCCATACATCGATAAGGAGGCTCCCTCTCCATCCTGAATTCAAAGAAGATCTCAGAAAAGGGTGTCCACAGGGGCATCTGGGTGACTTAGTCGGTTAAGCATCCCACTCTCAATCCAACTCTCCGGTCATGATCTCACGATTTGTGGGATCGAGCCCCATGTCAGGCTCCATGCTGACAACATGGAGCCTGCTTGGGATTCTCTCTCTCCCTTTCTCTCTGCCCCTCCCCTGCTTTCTCTCTCTCTCTCTCTTTCTCTCTCAAAATAAATAAATAAATAAATAAATAAATACTTAAAAAAAAAAAAAAAAGGTGTCCACAAACTTTACCCATTGATATACTCAACTCAGCCAAGATACCCTGTGCCACACCCATTAAAAAAGTTGTCATTTCTTCCTGGACCCTATTTGTCAATGATCTCTACCCATATTTATTCCTACCTGGAGGCCATTACCTATGTCGTTTCCCTTGCTTGGAAGGCCTCTCTTTTTCTTTCCACCTATCCAAACCCCAAGCATTAAAAAAAATCTATTCAGCCTTCTGCTTCTTCCAACCATCAGAAAGTTCCTTCTTCTCTGAATTCCTAATCCTGCATTATTTTTATCACTTAGCCTTCACTTAATTATAAGTCATTTGTATCTTACAACGTCAGTTCCAGTATACATTTTCATTAGATTCATGAACACTGAAAATTCCATTTTGACACCTCTTTGTCCAAATTCTATTTCTTCAGTGGGCATGTATTTTCTTCCTTTAATTGTTCTGTATTTTTTTCAGTAACCTCTACACCCAGCATAGGGCTTGAACTCACAACACCTAGTGCAAGAGTCGCACGCTCGACCAACTGACCCAGCCAGGCACCCTCTTCCTTTTATGGTAAACGAGCTTTTCAAGTGGCTGTCTTCGGTCCCTAACTACATTGCAAATTAGTACATCAGGCAGCGAAACTTACCAAACACCCGCCATGTGCTTGCGGTTAGCAAGACAGATTCATTTTCACTGCCATGCAGCTCACAGTCCTCCAGTTTTCTCCAACAAAAAACCATTATTTCCTCCAAGGGACTTGCACGCTTTAAAGCCTTTCATTCCTATTGCTAAGATAGCTTTGAAACAAGATATAAAACACACATGCCGTAAGTTTGGCTACCGGGTTTTGCCATTGCTGTGTCTAAAGAGTTAAGTGCGGTGAGATGATGGTAATTACAAGATGTAGCATTTATTGAGCACTTTTCTATGAGTCAGGTGCTTTATGAAGCTCTTTACAGGTATGAGCTCATTTACTGCTCACAATGACTCACTCAGCTCTTAACACACGGACACATCAAGAGTTCTCGTTCTTTCCTTGCCTCTAGACAGATATTTTAGAACTTCAGAGCTTTGATAGGGTTCCCCAATAAAACGGTTTGATTATTTTCCTCATTATAAGAATGTGCTCTCACTCGTCTTTTAGGGGTTCAGGGCATTGATTTAAAAGAAATATCTTTTGGGCGCCTGAATCGTGAAGCATCTGCCTTCCACTCCAGTCATGAACTCACGGTTCATGAGTTCGAGTCCCACATTGGGTGAGCCCCACTTCTCTCCCTCTGCCTCTCTCTCTTTCTCTCTCTCTGCCCCTTCCTCGCTGGTGCCCAATAAATAAATAAATAAATGAATGAATAAATACTTTTCCCCTCCAAGGAAATATCGAAAATGTCATCTCAAAGAACAAAAAGGTGTCTACGTTCCAAAATTACTTCGGGGGGAAAGAAAGTAAAGAGATTTTCCAGTTTGGCTGTATTGTAATTTCTCCCATTTTTTCCCTTCCTCGTTTAGAAGAGGGGCATACACAAGTCAGTGTAGGGTCAATGGCAGGAAGGAGAAAAAAGAGGAAAGAAGGGGTGAAGAGCTCAGTGAGTTGCATTCCTTCCAATGTGAATGGTTACTTCCACTTTGCAGGCATGTAGAGGGCAGTGCAATGTCATGCAGTGTTTAGGGGCATGGACCCCAGAGCCAGACCGTGGGGTTCAAATCCTGACCACTTCCACAGCACTTAACCACCTCAAATACCTCGGTTATCCCATCTCAACACGGGACGATCATTATTTCATCAAATACCTCAGTTATCCCAACTCAACATGGGAACGATCATTATTTCACAGTGTTGTTAATGAAGATCAAAATAGTTGCTATGTGTGAAGACTCTAGAACAGCCCTATAGAAATGTTAGTTACTCTTTCCCATAATCCCTCGATTTCTCATCTGTAAAATGGGGATGTTGGATTCAATCTGATAGCTCCAAGTTTATTTCTACCATGGGCATATGATGGGAATTCACCTGTACACAAGTTCCAAGGAATAACAAAAAAAATGTTTGTTTATTCATTTTGGGAGAAAGAGAAGACTGGGGGGAGAGGGGAAGGAAGAGAGGGAGAGGGAGAGTCCCAAGCAGGCTCCAAGCTGTCAGCCTAGAGCTTGACGCAGGTCTTGATCTCATGAACCGTGAGATCATGACCTGAGCGAAAATCGAGAGTAGGAAGCTTAACCGACAGAGCCACCCAGATGCTCCTGTCCCAAGCACTTTTAAAAAATGATAACTTTACTGAATTAAGAGTGTCTACAGTTGGCGATTGAGTATTAGATACGGCTCAACCATGATTCAAGTGCACAGGAAGCTATACTTTGTACCTATTTTCCTTCTGTTGGCAATCCTTCATTGTGTCAGTTTGGTGATGTAAATTGAATGGAGTTCTACTTCGGCAGCTTACAATTGTTTGAAGAATGACATTGCACTTCAGTTATAACTACTACTTGATCCAAGTACGTGAGACGTACACCTGGCAAGGCTAGTTATGCAGCAGGAGCCGTGGGCTGGTGGCACACGCTTGCTGCCCTGTGAAGTCGCGTGCAGTAGCCAAACAGATAAAGGCCATTTGCTAACAAGACTTCTGGGGCACGCCTTTGGCCCTCAGACCACTGCAAGTGCAGTAGAGGGGAAAGAGAACAGGCAGAAAGATCTGGAATGCATTCCAACCTACCTCGGTTCCACTTTCTGAGGCTGGTCTAGCGTTTCTAAGATCCTGTAGGAGGTCTGTAAGGTTGAGCGTTGCTACAGGTAGAGAATCCCACATACAACTAATACCCACTGCATGTTCAGTAAGGTAGTACCAGTATGTGTTACAGTTAAGTGTAATTGTGAATAGATATTAACAACAACACAAGGCAGTAATCTCGTAGCCTTGAGGTTGAGAGTTCTACAACCTGAGGTATGTATCCAGATCCGCCATTTTCTAGGTCGGTGACTTTGGACAGGTTATGCTAGATAGCTAACCCTCGGTATCCTCATCTGAAAACTGGGTGTGATACCTGGAGGGGTGATGGTGACACAAAGTAGGAAATAATTTACGCAACCCGGGTGGCTGAATGTGTGACGTAATAAATGCTCAGTAGAAGGAGATGGCCTTTCTTGACTCTTCTTCCATTGACGTTTCCCCTCCAACCTCTGCAAATCACACATCTATATTATTTGTATTCATAGCCCTCATTCAGTGTTGGAACTTACTGATTTCTTGTCTTTGTTTCTATCTTTCTTCATACCGCCTCTTGGGTGAGGGTCAGAATTGCCCTCCTTATTCAATACTACTCCACCTTTGGGACCACACACATGGAAGGCACATGATAAATGTTCGCTAAATCAACAAAATAAAAACAAACAATAATAATAGCAACTGTTGTTGATATGGAGACACAGGACTAGAGGACTCCCTCAGATCTTCATATATTTTAGATGTTTTTTTGTATTAAAAGAATTTTTTGACATTTCCACAAGGCTTATCGTCCCGAGTATCTCACACTCTAGCACAATGCTGACATGCCCTTTTGGCTAAAACTCAACAATTCATAACGTATGCATTCTTCTGGAAGTGGGACTTTTTAACACAAAATGTGTCTTAAACATCTGTTCTTATCCTCTGTACTGTAATAATAATGATCTGTTTTTAATAACTGAGTGTTGATGACAAAGGGATTCACGTAGAGGGACTTAATCATGGTCATAGGTAGATTTTGGATCAAATAGAAAGACGTAGCTTTGCTTCAAGAGTTTCTTGGATCAACTGTTATCCATACCAAGAAATTTAAGTGGAACTCTTCCTTAAAAGTCTCCTGCCTTCTGACTTCAGCAGACTCACTACAAGGCAGAGGACCGTAAGTAGAAGAAAATGTACAAAGAAATGGAAGACATTTCAGTTTTAAAGTTATTCCCTGGGGGAGAAAATACTATTCGGCATCGGATAGTGTCAATTCAGTGACAGTTTGTTTCATTGACCCTTTTTTGGTCTTATTATGCCCCAAATTTCTATAATCTCATATTAAGTTTGATTAACAGCCATATTTGAACCGGTTGACCCAATTGATCCTCCTTTTATTTTCTAAATGTTTTAAAGTTTATTTATTTACTTTTAGAGAGAGAGAGAGTGCAATGGAGGGGTAGGGAGAGAGAGAGAGATCCCCAAGCATGCTCCGCACTGTAGCTCAGAGCCTGATGCGAGGCTTGAATTCACAAACCATGAGATCATGACCTGAGACGAAATCAAGACTCAGCGGCTTAACTGACTGAGCCACCCAGCTCCGCCCGCCCCCCACCCCAATGATCCTTCTTAAAACAAGTTCTTCCTCCACATTATCATTTTCCTCCAACCCTACTGGTTGTTTCTTCTCACATTTCTTTTCTGACCACCTCCCCCCTTTTTCCAGTCTTTATTGGGACGCACTATATGGAACGTTTAACGTCTCAGAGCTTGGGTTTCTTCATTTTTTAATTTATGTTCTTCCCTTGGGCCATGATTGAACATACTTCCGTGGTCTTAAGTACATTCAACGAGCCGGTGGCTTCCATATTTATATGTTTGGTTCCAACTTCTCCATTGAGCTCCAGATTTGTATCTGTTTGACGTCTCCATGTGGATGTCCAATGAGCATCTCAAACTTCGCGAGACCAAAACTCTACTCTTGAGTCCTGCTTCTAAGCCATTATCTAATCTGTGTTTCCCCATTTAAGTAAGTGTAATAATCATTCTCTGAGTTGCTTGGGCCAAAGACCTAGAAGCCAGTCTTGATTCCTCTCTTTCCCTTATGCTCCACATCTAATCCATCAGCAGATCCCATTACTCTACCTCCAAAGTGCATCTCAGTATCTTATGAGTACCTTCGCCAGTAACACCCAACTCCACAGAACATGATTTCTGTACTGGAAAACTGTGATCGTCTCCTCTTCGGTATTCTTGTGCTTTCTCTTGTTCCCTTAGACCTTGCTCACCATGCATCACTAATCTTTTAGGTATGAAAATAGTACTGTATTACTTTTACTGAAACTCCCTCAATGGTTTTCCTACCACAACTAGAATGACCTCCATACTCTTAAGAGACGTTAAATGATCTAACCCATACCTCTTCGATGTCTTAAGTGTTCAATGAATAAGTGGTTAGATAAATAAATAAATGAACAAATAAAGGCAACAGAATTTATGGTTCTAAGTGTAGGCTCTGGTATTAGATTACCTGTGGTCATATTTCAGATCTACCAACTAACAGTTATGGGATGTGTCAGATTTAACTCTCTAAGGACTGTTTTGATTTTAAGAGATAGAAAATCACCTCGGGGCACCTGGGTGGTTCAGTTGGCTAAGTGTCCGACTCTTGATTTCAGCTCCGGTCACGATCTCACGGTTCGTGAGTTCGAGCCCCGGGTTGGGCTCTGCGCTGGCAGTGTGGAGCCCGCTTGGGATTATCTGTCTCCCTCTCCCTCTGCCTCTGCCTCTCCCTCTCTCTCTCTCAAAAATAAACATTGGGGCGCCTGGGTGGCGCAGTCGGTTAAGCGTCCGACTTCAGCTCAGGTCACGATCTCGCGGTCCGTGCGTTCGAGCCCCGCGTCGGGCTCTGGGCTGATGGCTCAGAGCCTGGAGCCTGCTTCCGATTCTGTGTCTCCCTCTCTCTCTGCCCCTCCCCCGTTCATGCTCTGTCTCTCTCTGTCTCAAAAATAAATAAACGTTAAAAAAAATTTTTTTTAAATAAATAAATAAACATTAAAAAAAAGACAAAGAAAATCACCTCACCTAGCTGAAATCCAAAAAGAGAATGTATCAGCTTATTAAATCAGGAAATTCCAGGAGTTCTTTTGGCTTCAGGTATATTTGGCTATAGGTGCTCAGACGCGATCACTAAGAATTTGCCTCTTATTCTCCGTAAACCACCACAGGCACCTCGTGATTGTGTTCAAACTGAGGCAGACTCTATCCACAATGGGGCAAAGATATCTCTGTTTTCATTTCGTTATGTAGCTGAAGATCCCACAGGAAAGAACATTTATTATTTTCTGAGCGTTTTAGCAAAAGTCCCAAGAAAAGCTCTAATTGGGTCTGGGTCATTTGCTTAGTCCTCAATCAATGACTCTGGCCACGGAATGACTCATACCAGCTCATGTGCCCGCCCCCCCCCCTCAAAGTCAGGGTGCACCATGCTTCCTAAACCACATGGGCTAAGGATAAGGGAGTACCAGTTCCCCAGAGACATGTTTTGGGTCCTTCACACCTAAAACAAAGCAAGAGTTCCTACCACATATGTGACACATGGTAGGACTTAGGTAGGACACCTAACACAATGCCCAGCATATAGCCAGGAACCCATCAGATGCAAAGAGCACACAGAAATGCTTTGGGATGTGGGCAAAGATCTACTGAGATAAGAAGTCATAACCCCCCAAACTTGTACCCCTGAGCAAGAAGGAAGGAAAATGAATAAAATACGATCGTTGCCTGCTCAGGATTCTAGAATGCCACGACAAACATGCATCTGAGGAAAGAAGAAAGGAAATAATAAAGTTAGGAGCAAAAATCAATGAGTCAGGTATGTGCAGCACAAGGGCCTTACATAAGAATTAGAATTATAAAGAGATGTCCTGTTTTTAAATTTTTTTTTTTTCAACGTTTTTTATTTATTTTTGGGACAGAGAGAGACAGAGCATGAACGGGGGAGGGGCAGAGAGAGAGGGAGACACAGAATCGGAAACAGGCTCCAGGCTCCGAGCCATCAGCCCAGAGCCTGACGCGGGGCTCGAACTCACGGACCGCGAGATCGTGACCTGGCTGAAGTCGGACGCTTAACCGACTGCGCCACCCAGGCGCCCCAGAGATGTCCTGTTTTTAAAAAATATCTTTGAATACATACACAATCTGAATGACTTGACCAACAGAATCACTTTTACCATGCTTACCATGTTTATTGCACAAATAGCATACAAATGAAGCGTGAATAGATTATCACAAAAAGCAATTAAAGATAGCAAGAAAAAGAATGCCTCTTTTTCACATTTCTTTGCTTGCGTTGTTTTTAAAAATAACCACTCAAGACTTGGGGATTCATTCTTCCCCCCCCATTGGTGCCTTTACATATGTATGTATTTGTGCCTTCTGTGTTATATGGAAAAATCCACATGTGAGTTAATATTATCCATACTGCTCCAAAACGTACTTTTTCGCTTAAGCAAATGAGTTGATGATAAATCTGGTGTTGACATATGGGTCTATCTCATCCAATTTTACAGCCTCAGAGTGCCCCTCAGGAAGGCTTGCCTTTTAAATTACTTAACCACTTCTCTGTTGATGGACATTTAGGATGTTAACAATTTTGTTATTACAAACAACATGGAAACTGAGCATCTCTGTGTATGCAGCTTTGGATACAAGTGCAAGTATTTATTTAGCATAAATTCCTGGAAGGATTTATCATTTCTATTTTGATAGATGGTGGCAACTTGCCTTCATAAAAGTCAGCACCAATAAACTTTCCGTATAGCTGTTTTAGATTTTCTCTGTTCTGCTCATCTCGACAACATTTTCTATCACCGATGTTTTTACTCTGCTAATTGGATGAGGCCACCCCGTAATTCATTCCATGCATTTCCTCATTGATCAGAAGAGTCAAAAAGATAAATCTGCCCCCGCAGTTTTATTCCCTCCTGATTTGGGAATATTAGTAAAAGTTCTCAGGATTATGTCCGTTCACTAGAACGGTCTCTGGGGGTTGAAAGGCAGCTATAGGGCAGAATTAAGCCTTATCCCCCTGCCCTGCTCTGATTGAATCAGGATTCCTCTATCTTTCTTTCTTTTTTTAAAATTTAATTGATGAATTTTGAAATGCGGAAGAGGTATGTTGTTTCTTCATTTTTACTCATCTCTTTAGGTATTGGGAAAGAGACTTTCTGTGAAGACGTTTCCATTTTAAGGCAGAAATTGAGTTGCTTTTTTTCTATGAATGCAATATTCTCTTGATCCTTACCTGTGATCTTCATTTTGCTTTTCGAAAAGGGTTTTTACAGTTGTCTCCTGTGTTAACCATTTTTCCTCCAATATTGTTTCTTCTTTTCTTTAAGTTTATTTCTTTTGAGAGAAGAGAGAGAGAGTGCACGCGCGCGAGTGAGCAGGAGTGGGGGAGGAGCAGAGAGAGAGGGAGAGAGAGAATCCCAAGCAGGCTCTACACCGTCAGCACAGAACCCAGCAGCGGGCTCACAAAGACCAAACCGTAAGATCGTGACCTGAGCAGAAATCAAGAGTGGGACGCTTAACTGACTGAGCCACCCAGGCGCCCCTGTTTCTCCTTTGAGTGCAACTAGGTATCGATCTGTCTTGATGCTTCAAATCAGGTTAAACCAAATGTCATTACTGATACTTGCTGTGGTGTAACCTACAAAAAGGGCAGTTTCGTATCTGGCAAAGCTTTAAGAATCTCTTGTTTTTCCACCTCCGCTTTTCTCTGTAGTGTGGCCACTGATGGGGGGGTTAGGAGCTGTTGCCAGGTGAGGTGGGCTGAGCCCTTTGTGAACCGGAGCCTCTGAGGGTTTCCCACTGCTGGGCCACACGGCAAGTGGCTGTGGGTGGAAGGGGAGGAGGGAGAGGGTTGAGCGTCATTTCCCATTTCATCATCCTGAGGAGTTGCCCTTCGCTTTTTGAGCCCACGTGTCGACCGTGACATTGGGACCACATGGGACCACTCTCATCTCTGAATCAGTGTCTCCTATAGTATTTTGGACAGCAGTCGCTCCGTATAACTAATCTGTTTTTCTATTCTGCTTGCCTGCATTCTGCAACATTTCTGGTCTCCTTGTTACATTATTTTCCGCCCCTCCCCCCAACCCTTAAGGTAATTGATTCACTTTGAGTGGGTGAAAACACGGATGGGTGTCCTCTTTGCCATCTGGACCTCATTTCTTGCGAATGACTTTAAGGAATCATTACTGATTCCAAAAAAGGCTAGAAGTTCTTAATATAACAACAGCGAAAAAATTTTTCATTGTCTCCATTAGGGCCCCAGATCTGAATTGCTGTATGGATAATTTTGATATTACTCTCAAGAAATAGTTAACCCATCGGTTATGTTTACTCTTGGAGAGCCCTCAAAAGTACAGAAAGTTTTCATGTCATTTTAGAAAGCCAGCTTAATCATACTAAAACACCTGACAAAAATTGAACACAGCAAAAGGTGGCCTTTTAAATGACTGTAGATGTAAGCAAATAAAACCTTAGCAGAAAACATACAATAACAAAATAACATAATAACAATACCACATTACCAAAGAAGTGAATGTGAGTGCATTAAAGTCACACACACACACACACACACAAAAAACAAATAAACAAAACAAACCCCCCAAACCTCAAGTATCTAAGCATCTGTAAAAGGTCCTACACAAAATCCAAACCATCTAGGGGTGCCTGGGTGGCTCAGTCAGTTAAGGGGTTCATGATCTCACAGTTTGTGAGTTTGAGCCCCACATCGGGCTCTCTGCTGTCAGCCTTCTGTCCCCCTCTCTCTCAGCCCCTCCCCTGCTTGTGCACATGCCCTCTCCCTCTCTCTCTCTCCCTCTCAAAAACAAACATTAAAAAAATTTAAAAAATTTTTTATCGAGAAATTAGGTAATTGTCTACTGAAACATTGAAAGTAATAGGCGTGGCCAGTAAAGGTGCAAGTTCCTAAATATATATGGAAAAGTTCATAGCCTGCTTAGATTCAGGGGGAAAAATCATGAAGATATCACGGGGGAAAGATTCATTCACAGAGCAATCATTTATCTAAATTGTTTAGGAACAACCACAGCAAAAAAAAAAAAAAAAAAGCAGGAATTGTATGAAGGCAATGAAAAATTTTCCCACGTCATACAATATAATAAGGCATTCCATGTTCTTTGAAGGGGTGATAATGTATTATATTATAAATATGTGAATTCCCTCCCCCACCACAATCCATAAGAGTAATGAAAGTCCAATAAAAATGTAAACAGCATGTTTTGAGGGTGACTGACCTAATAAGCCTAAAATCTGGGGGAGAATAACCATGTGAGAATAACCAAGACGTTTTGAAGTGATAGCATTTGGAGTCTTTGAGTGAAAGCATGTAATAAATACTATGACGACAATGTGAGGTTCTCATGACAATGACAGATCGATGGACCAAAATAGGACGTCCCAAGAGAGATTCAAGTATGTATCAATTTAAATACAAGATAAATGTGTTGATTCACATCAGCGAGAAAAGAATAGGTATTAGGAAAACTAGTTCATCATTTGGAAAGAAAAAAGTTAGATGGTTCCTTCATTACAAACAGAGAAATTGATCAGGTAAGAAGCTCACTGGGAGGGTCTCTTTCTTGGTCACTCTCTCCCTGTTTATAAACGAGAACAAAGAGACCTAATCATATCCAAGCAAAGAAGGGGCCGTTCTTAAACTCACTAGATAACCATGTTGAAAAACATTATTTTGTCCTGTGTAATGGGTCTTGAAAAGTCACATTCGTACGTAGCGATGTGAGTTATTCTAGGCCCTTTACAAGACTGCACCTGTGTCAGAGGTCAAGCTGTAAAAAGCATAGAGGTGACCTTGGGCGTCCAGTGTTTGGTTAGTAAAAATAAGCAGTTTCTTTGCAGCCTTAGCTAATATTATTTCAACAGTTAAAGGGCAGAATGCTAAAGAGAAGAGACGATCAGATGGATAAAATGGTCCTCTACCCGCAGAAAAGTGACATTTGCAAAATCGGTCTGTTTCTCTCTCTCTCTTCCTCTCTCTACTGCCTCTCTTTCTTTCTCCTTCTCTCTCTTTTTCTCTATCTCTCCCCTTTCTTTCCTGGAAAGCCTGCAAGAATCATGGGGGCGATGGGGGATGTAAGAGAATCAACTTCCGGTCTTTCCCAGGAAATGAGAATGATAAGAAGGAGCAGAAGCTTCCAGAGCAGAAATCTCCTGGGAGTTCTACCACCTGAGGACATTTCTGGGACACCTACAGGTGTGAACAAGATACAGCAACGTGCTTCTGAGCTGCACAACTCAGGGCACGCTGCCTAGTCTTTGGGCCTCAACTTCTCCATCTGTCAAATAGGGGTAATAAAACCTCAGGGGTCCACGTGAGGATTGAGTGAGAGCCTGGTTGAAAGGCACTTAACACAGGGCGGGAGCTCATCAGTGTTAGCTGTTATTATTAAACTAACCGCATTGACACATTTGTTGTGCTTTGAATTGTGTCCTCCCAAAAGGTATATGTTTGATTCCTAGTCCTTAATACCTGTGAACGTGATCTCGTTTAAATATACAGTCTTCGGGGCGCCTGGGTGGCTCAGTCGGTTAAGCGTCCGACTTCAGCTCAGGTCACGATCTCGCGGTCCATGAGTTCGAGCCCCGCGTCGGGCTCTGGGCTGATGGCTCAGAGCCTGGAGCCTGCTTCCGATTCTGTGTCTCCCTCTCTCTCTGCCCCTCCCCCGTTCATGCTCTGTCTCTCTCTGTCTCAAAAATAAATAAACGTTAAAAAAAATTAAAAAAAAAAAATACGGTCTTCACGGCTGCAATTAATATTTACGTTAAAACGAAGTCATGCTGGATTAAGGTGGGCCCTCAGACTAATCACTGGCCTCCTGATAAGAAGAAACAGAGACGGACACACTGAGGGGAGATGACCTTGAGATATGATAGAGACAGAAATTGGAGCTAAGCATCTATGCGCCAAGAAACTCCAAGAATTCGTGCAACCACCAGAAGCCGGAAAGAGGCAAGGAAGGATCCTTCCCTAGGGCTTACGGAGGGAGTATGGCTCTGCAGACACCTTGTTTCAGACTTTCAGTCTCCAGAACTACGAGAAAGTAATTTTCTGTTGTCTAAAACCACCCCGTTGGTGGTAAATCGTTATGGCGGCCTTGGAAAAATAATACAGCGCAGACTAATGAATCTTGAATTTTTAGGTGCTTAATGATATGACCGAAAAAACTATATTATTACGCAGAAAATAACAGGCGGAACTAAAAAGAAAAATAAAAACCGTCTACAGAAGGATGTGCTATCCATGGGTGTTTGAAGGCACGCCTTCTAGGTTCTCATGAGAAAACCAAGCCTAAGCGTCTATGCCTACGTCGGTGAGTGCCACAGACACAAAAATCCCTGTCTGGGACATCGGGTGGGCAAAAAAGAACTCTCTTGCACCTTCGAAAACTGAACTGCGTTTCCATTCAAATGCCCATCTTCCCAAGTGGTAGAGATGTAATCTCAGAACATTCTGGGTCATCTCAGGGGCACTCCCTGATCCTCTCCCCCCTGGACCCTTATCTAATCCCTCTGCTCCCACCCAGTATCTCCCGGTTGGTCTTAGAGAGAGCCAAGACATCATAGGGAATCTGGGCTTTGGCCATTGTTACCCAGCCACGGGGCAAATGATGAGCTGCCCTTTGGCCCTACCCATCTTCCGCCACTAGTCCGTGCCTGTCACAGTTGTGCGTGTGTGTGTTTGTTTTTAAATTTATTGATTTATTTTTGAGAGAGACAGAGACAGCGTGAGCAGGGGAGGGACAGAGAGAGAATCCCAAGCGGGCTCTGAGCCCTCAGCACAGAGCCCGATGTGGGGCTCAAACTCACAAAACCGTGAGATCATGACCTGAGCTGAGATCAAGAGTCAGTCACTTATGGCCACCTGGGAGGCTCCATCACTTAAGCGTGGACTTCAGCTCAGGTCATGATCTCACGGTTCATGAGATCGAGCCCCACGTTGGGCTCTGCGCTGACAGCTCGGAGCCTGGGGCCTGCTTCAGAATCTGTGTCTCCCTCTCTCTCTCTGCCCCTCCCCCACTCATGCTCTGTATCTCTCTATCTCTCAGGAATAAACATTAAAAAAAAAGTTAAAACCAAAAGAAGCGTCAGATTCTGAACCCACTGAGCCACCCAGGCGCCCCTGTTTTTCTTTTTTTTAAACAGTTGTTTTATGCCTTGTTCCAGATTGCCAGGCTTCTCTGGATGTCACTCCCTTATCTAGCCCCTGCTTCCTCTCCGTTATTTTCAGACCCTTCTCCATGCCTCCAGAGCTTTTTTTTTGTTAATTTTTTTTTTAACGTTTATTTATTTTTGAGACAGAGAGAGACAGAGCATGAACGGGGGAGGGGCAGAGAGAGAGGGAGACACAGAATCGGAAGCAGGCTCCAGGCTCTGAGCCATCAGCCCAGAGCCCGACGCGGGGCTCGAACTCGCGGACCTCGAGATCGTGACCTGAGCTGAAGTCGGATGCTCAACCGACTGAGCCACCCAGGCGCCCCCCCATGCCTCCAGAGCTTTGATGGGCCCCTAAAGAGGTGTTACGGGTCCTTTGTGCTAAGGAGCACCACAGCCCTTCTTTTCTGCTCTCGGAGACTTGCCCCTTCCCTGAACCCTCCTTGGGGACTGAGGTACAAGCCTCCTTTGCTCTGAGATTCCCTCAGGCTTAGTCTACGTCTCTCCTCCAGCTCCTGATGAATATATGCCTTGGAGTAGAAGTGACAGGACATTGGCTTCTGCTCAGAAAGCATCAGCATATCACTCTTTCCCTTTCCCTCTGATTTATCCCCCTCTCTTACAACACAAAGAAAAAAAAATTTAATCTCTCATAGAGGTGGGGGCCCAAGGAAACTCACCCAGAGTCCCCTTATGTTTCAGATTTATTATTTACATCCTACATCCTTTACTTGAAAGATTAACGTAATTTTTATCTACTATGAAAAGTGTAGGCTATATTTAAAATAAAAGAAAGTACCTAAATTACATTAAAACAAACAAACAAACTTGTGGACTGAGCATCCGACTTGAGCTCAGGTCATGATCTCACGGCTCTTGAGTTCGAGCCCTGCGTCAGGCTCTGTGTTGACAGCTCAGAGCCTGGAGCCTGCTTCTGCGTCTCCCTTTCTCTCTGCCTCTCCCCCGCTCGACACTCTGCCTCTGTCTCTCTCTCAAAAATAAATAAACATTTAAAAAAACGCAGAACAAGTAAAATAATTGCATGACCCTCGATGAATCGACTTTCAGCTCTCCTTTACTTATCTAAACAGGACCCGTTTTTCAACGAACAGTTGTTTCTTCTGATGCTCTTTTATTATCATTATTATTGTACCCAAGAGATTTTGAAAGCCGGGATGGTTAGTCTCCTGAAAAAAAAAAAAAAAAAAAAAAGGTCTCCACACTTTTGCATGCTAATTCAGTTTTTGATAGGGTGTCTTTCAAAACCTGCACCCCTTCCTTTCATATGTGAAATAATTGACCCAGACCAGAGGCAGGAAGCATGAGGAAATCTTTATGCAATTATCAATCTTTCCAATGATTTTTGGCCGAATCAATAATTCATGAAGATTGCCATTTGTCAAGTCCTTAGTTAAAACCCTATCCCTTGGGGGCTGTGGGCCTCTGGGGAAATAACAGAACAAAGAAAACCCCAGATACTTGGTGACTTGTCCTCCACCTGGTCTCAAAGTAAACCAAGCCCTTGCTGTATGCAGCTGGGGCCCCGGGACGTTCACAAAACACGTGTCCTCTGGGGTTCCTGACAATAACAAGTCCTGTACAGTTTAGGATTATGTTTCTTGACCCGTGTTCCTCAGAACAGTGACCGTTACTAGCTAGGGCACGGGTAAAGAGAGCCCGTGGTCCAAAAGGCTTGCAAACATCGGATTGAGCAAATTTCCTTTCTGTCTTCTTTACTGAAAAGTCGTCTCAGAGACTAGACTATGCTACTATTGAACAGGAATGCTCGAGACTTCTTACTATTGCCTTGCCCTAATTTTTATTTGTTTCCCAATCTGGAACAACCACCCCTCGCTCATCCCCATCTGCAAAAAATCGTACTCCTTCTTCAACAAGGTCTTTCTAAATTCCACTGACTTCGGAAATTCCTGGTCACCTCTCCATTGGATCTGAATTCTCAGTAACTCACAGCTCGATAATAATAAATTGTCGCCATCAAGTCACTTGCGATCGAGGAAGCAATTTTTACCTTGGCGTGAGATTAGCGAGAACCATAGAGGATTTGGATAAAGGTCAGCAGAGTCCCTGCGGCCTCGTTTCAAGCCTGCCTCCACGTCTGGTGGGAACTGACTCGACACCAAGACGGTACCTTCGGTTCTGAATGGCACTTGACCCTCCTTCCATGTGGAGTGGGTCCCGACTTCTGCTATTCCTTCCTCTGTTGTATCGACTCTATCGTGTTCCTTGCTCTGTGAGATATTTTAGATTTTCTCTTCCTGTTTGTACCCGTACCGACATTGCAGTTTGGGATTCTATGATTCTATGGCTGGCATCTAACTATAGCTTCTTTACTAGGTTGTCAGCTGCAAGCTTTTCTCACTTGTCCCGAATTCGGTTCTCAGCGTCTTCTTCTAAAATGCTACCTTGATTATGCCCGGGGCTGAGGACCAGAAATTGGGCATTTGCATTTGAGGTCTGAAGATCCTGGACCTCCTTGTTGCCGCTTTGTTTTTGTCTGTGTGGATTTATAAATAAGTCCAAGTCTGTGGGACCAGGTAGGTCTATACCCCAAGCAAGGATGTACCAACCTTCTATTCTCTTCACGTTGTTGTGATTGAAGGAAGTTCTGAGAAGCAAAAGGTTTCCATTCATGAATGATAAAGCTTTTACAAACTGTATGGGAATGTTGCACATGCAGAATTCAAAGCAGCAGGTGTATCTGTTGTGTAAGAGTCGTCAGTTGGATTTCAAGGGCTAACATTCTTCTATGATGGTAAAAAAAAAAAAATAGCAATGTGTTAAACCTCTCATCAGGTAAATACAATTTATTTTATGTTTAAAAATTTTTTTAATGTTTATTTTTGAAAGAGAGAGAGCGAGAGCACAAGCAGGGGAGGGCCAGGGAGAGAGGGAGACACAGAATCTCAAACAGGCTCCAGGCTCCGAGCTATCAGCACAGAGCCCGACACGGGGCTCAAACCCACGAACTGTGAGATCATGACCTGAGCCGAAGTCGGACGCTTAACTGATGAACCACCCAGGTGCCTCAATACAGAGATAACTTAAAATGTCAAAATGAGGGGCACCCCAGTGGCTCAGTCGGTTAAGCATCTGACTCTCGGTTTTGGCTCAGGTCATGATCTCACGGTTTCGTGAGTTCGAGTCCCGCACTGGGCTCTGTGCTGGCACCATGGAGCCTGCTTGGGATTCTCTCTCTCCCTCTTTCTCTGCTCCCACCCCGCTCACGCCATCTCCGTCTCTCTCAAAATAAATAAATAGACCTTAAAAATAAAATGTCGGAATTAGTTTACTGTGTTTGGGCTACACTTTCTGGAGTCAGGCTAGGTAGGTGGTGAGCAGTTCAGGCTGGTGGATGCGGGCAAGAGGGTAGGTACAATCAGTCAGGTGCATGGGCTAACTAACACGTGGTCAGTCTCAATGGTGAGCACGCCCCGTATAGGCTGGGGTCATTAATAACGTCACTGGCGGGACGGTCTGGTCGGCTGGCAAGAGAGTCTGTGTGGTGGAATGCGAAACCAGATCTGATGACACAGAGACAGGCATGCTTTCCTAAAATCTCAAAGAACGTTGGAAAGAGCAGATTTTACTCCACGGTGGAGATGAATCAGGGTCTCAGAGCAAGTTTCCTGGAATCGCTCTCTCTCCCTGGCTCACCTTCGTATTCCTGTGTTGACTTCAACCTCAGGCATGTTCCCCCTCAGTGAGGAAAGTGTAACCGCCTGGAAACCTAGGGCAAGGGCACGGATCGTCCAGCAGTCACCCCGCCCGGCAAAGCCCTGTCGTTGAAGGATTCTGCGTCTTGCTTATTTCCCCGAAGTCTGGAAAAGCAGACGCTACAGACTGGCAGATAGATTACTCTGACATCGAAAGCCAAGGGTGAGTTTAGCTGTACTGAGATTTCACGGCATGAGCATAAGAAGGAGTTTTTGCCTAGAGGAAGCCTTGGAAACTGTTTTTAGAAAAAAGGGCAGACAGACATTATAGACATCCATTGCAACAGCCACCCATCTCTGGTCTGAATTGTCAACACTTGGGGCAGAAAGCACCTCTTCCCAGGACCCCACACAGGTCATAAGCAAACTTCATCCTGGAGGCGTTCAGCGCCCGTATGAGTGCCGTTGACAATGATCAAGGTGTTTCATCCCCAAAACACTGTACTGCCATCGGGCAGGAAGCTGTCACAAGGAATTGTACCCTTGCAGTGATTACCATGTGGACGTGTCTCCTGGAATTCATGAAGGAAGGGACAGCCTGTACGTCGAAAGTCTGGCCCACGGTAGATATTCCTTTGATCCCTGCCTCCCGCCTTCTGATGAACAAGGGCTTTTTCGAGGCTGTTTCTGACCGAAGTTGATCATTTTGGGTCTTCAGGAAAATTCCTAGATGCAAAATGTCTGATGCAGGTCTTGAGAGGGAGAGAGCTGATGATAACAGAAGCGTTAGGTGAGAACATGAAGAAAAAAACGAAAATGGCATCTTATCCAGTAACTTCGTTCTCAGGAATAGTGAGTCCCCTAAAGAAAAGACAGGGGTACGTGGTTAAATAGAGACTAAAGCAATGCAGGAGCCTAAGGCAAGTTCTGAGGCTACTAAAATCACACTCCGGCTTCTAGAAAACTTTCTTAAGTTCATCGATTAGGGGCGCCTGGGTGGCTCAGTCGGTTAAGCAGTTGACTGTCTGACTTCGGCTCAGGTTACCATCTCACAGTTTGTGAGTTCGAGCCCCGCGTCGGGCTCTGTGCTGACAGCTTGGAGCCTGGAGCCTGCTTCCGGTTCTGTGTTTTGTGTCTCCCTCTCTTTCTCTGCCCCTCCCCTTCTCACGCTCTCTCTCAAAAAATAAATAAACATTAAAAATAAGTTAGTTGATTAAGAGAAACACTTTCTTGGGGGCTAAAACAAGTATAAGTAAAGATTTGGTTACAGATACGTATTCAACATTTATTGGCTGCCCGTTGTGACCGCCACACTGGGAATTTCCCCTGTGATCCAACCTATCAGGCCCCTGCCCCCATTCAATTCCTCAGGACCCATTTCAAAATCCACCCTCCCCCTAATTTCCAGCTGATTATTTATTGCCACAATGGCTCTGTGCTAACAGGAATCGGTCACTGAGCTGGAATCCCGCCCTCCAGTCTCAATGCTGCTGAGAAATCCTTCTCTTGGAGAAATCTTCCTTAAAAAGCCAAGCATTTGCCTGTTGATCTCCACAGATGTCCGATAAAAGTACAAACTCTCAAGAAAAATCACACGAGGCCCTCGGGATCTGGCTCCTGGCTTTCATCTCTGTTGTCATTTCTTGTGTTCCTTCTAGCTCCCCTCCGGTGACTTCCCCAGGCCAAGCCCATGCTTCATTCAGGCTGAAACACGAGCAGGTTACAACACACAGTGCCCTCTCTTGACTCGGCCTTTTCGTGAGGTGCTCTCTGACGGGAATGCCCAGGTCTATTCTTCCCTGGGTCCCTTAGCTCGTCAACACGTCTTTACTGGACATCTCCTTGCACCAAGTGATATGCTAGATGTCCACGGGCACTACTGAGCGATGGCCTTGGGCTCTTTGGGGTGCTTATAGTCTAAGGGGGGGGCATAGCATAAGCTCATACCTTTAATGTTACAAACCCTCATAGAGTCTGTAAGGAAGATAGCTGGGGACTCCAGAGAATCCGTGCCAGGAGACTTGATCAAAATAGGGGTGGGGGAGGGACACAGAAGACATCCTTAAGATGTGTTCCAGCTGATAGCTGAAGGGTGAAGGGGATGCATATTATAGGTAGAGACACCAGGGACGCTGAGACAGGAAGGGGAGCACATAACCAAGAACTGAAAATGAATCTGGTGAACGTGTAGCAAAATATCTGCTACTTCAGTAGAACACAATGCAAATTTGCATGCTAAAGAGTGTGTGCGTGTCTCATCTCATTAAGATTATAAGCTCCTAAGGCTCATGTTTCCCCATTTGCAGGACAGACTCTGCTCTGCCAGATCCATTTTACCCCCTGTTCCAGCCCCAGGAGGAGGTGACTTTCATCTGTTGTATCAATGGGCTCCTGAACTCTCTGGCTTCCATGTTGGTGTGGCCAGTGGGGTTGGAAAGACCTGGAAGGAGGGCCGGGAGTGTAGGAGGGACGGTAAAGGAATGGGGCAATGGAGTGCTATATGCATGTTTTCTGGGGTAAAGGAGGTAACACAGGTCCAGTGAAGCATGCAGGTTCTTTGAGCAGGACCATTTGTGGGTTCATACACATCAATTAGGCTCATTATTACAGATGTCCAAAGGATGCTCTCTGTATTCTCCACACTGCTAGAAAGTCTTAGTATTTTTAAAGAATTATCTAGCTCTATCATCTATCTGTCATCTATATCTACCTACCATCTATCTATTACCTATATATATATCTTTATCTATCATCTATCTCATCTTTTTATCTATCTGTCTCATATATACCTACGTCCACCTCTCTATATGTATTTATGTATACTTATGTATATAACATTATATATAACTTATATATACTTATGTATATATATAGCACATATATTTACGAGTTATATATATATATGTTATATATATATATATATACACTACGATTAGTATATATAAGCATATAGAACTATAAGCTATATATATATATATATACTATAAGTAGTATATATATACTATAAGTTATATATATATACTAATTATATATATAACTTACATATACTTATGTATATAACATTATACAGAAATATATATAAATAATGTATAATATATATAAATAACTGGCCAGTATATTAATCATGGTCATTTCTGGGCCAAAAAAAATTGAAATTTTGGGTATGATTTGTTTTATTCTTTATGCTTTATTGTGTTTTGCGTTTTTTAAAGTTTCTTTTTATGTATTTTGAGAGAAAGAGAGAGGGAGAGAGCACATGCGGGGGAGGGGCAGAGAGAGAGGGAGAGGGAGAGAGAGAGAATCCCAAGTAAGCTCTGCACTGTCAGCACAGAGTCCCATGCCGGGCTCAAACTCATGAACTATGAGATCATGAGCCGAAATCAAGAATCGGACGCTTAACTGACTGGGCCACCCAGGCGCCCCTGGGTGCTGCATTTTTAAAAATAGCTTAAATGATTGCTTTTGGGGCAGGTAGGAGAAAGTCATTTTTAAAGGGATTCCTCACCCTAAAATGTAAATCCACTGTGGGTGCCACATGAGAGAAGGTAAGCAAGTGCCTGTACAGCAGAGTGAACGGGTTTTTGAGATCCAGGGCTGGGAAAGGTCTGAGGGTAAAGACACCAGACGAGGACGCCAGAGCAGGAGTGAGTGCCCACTAGGGAAAATGAAAGAAGCTGGAAGTCGCCAAACATCAACCTCATCTATGTCACTCCCCCTCCCCCACCAGTAGGAGACCAGATTCTGACAGCAAACGCTTTTCCTGGCACAACCTGATCATTTTCAAGGAGTGGCTGTGTGCTCTGCCATGGAAGGACAGGGGAAAGGGAGAAATAAGAAGAAATTGCAACTAAGTCCATTGTACTTGTTTTCATGGCCAGAGAGTCCCGATAACGATTAGCTGGAATTGCTTTCCATTCTAACAAATGCATCTGAGTGGATCAAAGAAAAAGCATTTTCTAAGGAGTTGTGGAGTGGGACTCTCACAAATGTTATCCAGAAACTTTAATCAGGTTTCTGCATGTTTTTTTCCTGATGAGACAAAATGCCACAGTCTTCCCTCCTGCTGTTTTGTCAAAGATCTTTCTTTCCCCGACTGTTTCCCTGAGCTATTCATTGCCTTAGGTGGTCTGGGTCCCAGCAATGAAGCTTGCTTCCTCTGTGAAGGGTTTCCTCCAAAGGACTTTTTCCTTCCAGATTTTTTTATTTCTAATGTACAGAGCCGCCCTAGGTATTGTGAGTGATCCTGAAACTATGTCTCCTAAGTAGGGGAGGTCTTCAATATCCACATAAAGAAAATACCTATGTTTGAAATGTGAAAGCAGAAATGCACGACATTTTAACCTGTTGGAGCCAGAAGGGAATTTGGAGACCATCATTTCCCCAAGGAGGAAACCAAAGCCTGTTTGTCAGCATTTGTGAGACAGCATATGCTTTCAGACTAACTTTAAAATGGTGTTTGATTTTTTAAAATCTTTTTCCCCCCTGAATCGGACCGAAACGTCTAGAGAAAAAGTTCAAAATATATTACAGCTCAAAATAGTATTAAAACTGAACAGGTTTGTCGATATCCAATTTTAGGACACAACGAGACCTCAGACCTTGGTGTTCATCCTTGTAAAAGTTCATTGCTTTAAGGCATCAGAAGCATTATAATAAGCTCTAGGCTCGTTTGTAGAATAGGTTGGGATTGGTACTTCTCAACACAAAACCGTGTCTAGCAAGCCACAAATACCCCCCAAGCTCCACCCAAGCATAGAGTTAGAATCACCAGCTCTTCTTTGGAAGGTCGAGGCGGTCTTCGCTGACTTGCACTTCCAGGGTCAAATAGAGCACGCAGCGCAGGAAGGCAGGCAAGAGGAAGGCTGGAAAGTCCCAGCAGTGGGCAGCAGAATTCCCTGGAAGGCACAGGACGCCGTGCCTGCTGCGGGGCCAGGTTAGCGGGCCCAGAGAGCTGCCTCTGTAATTTACACGGGCTGGTGCCCAGCTGCCAGGCTACCGCCCACACTGCCGGGCGTCCCGCTGAGACCAGGAAGCTAGGAAATCAGCAACAAATCGGAATGGAATAAAAAAAAACCAAAAAACCCTACCTCATGCAGGTTCCACGGGCCACCTCCCTCCATTACACAGCAAGGTGATTTGTATCCCTTCCTGACCTACTCTCAGCGGAACGCGCGAAGAGGATATAGGGTCAGGGGAGGCAAGAGAAAGAGGAAACCGCTGTTTATGGAAGGCAATTGAACTCCTTTACCGAGACGCGTGCGCACACGCGCGCGCGCGCGCGCGCGCACACACACACACACACACACACACACACACGCGCGCAGCAATACAAACAACATAAAAAAAATTCCTTCGTCAAAAGCTGGGCATATGGATTTGGAATCGGAGCTGATTTTTTTTTTTTTATAAACCTCTTCATTTCTCTCCTTGATTCTACTGGCTCATTTCCCAAGAGGTGGTTCCTTTCTCGGTCCTGGGGAACTCTCGATCATCCTAGACGAACACAAGCCAAAACAACCAAAAGCAAAGACGAAATACCGCCCTCGGGAGAAAAGGCTTCGCTCGCCCTTGGCCCGCAACGGACCAACTCCGTAGGTGCAAGTCAAGTAGGAGCTGCTGGGAGGAATTCGGGTCGCCCGAGACAAACGGGGGCGTGGCGAGCAGCGCGGTACGCGCAACTGAAGCCAACAAAACTTCCAGAGGGCCGGGGAGGTGGCAGGGGGCGGGGCGGGGTAGGGGAGAATGTAGGGACACAGGCGGGAGCGGGGACTCGGAGGAGGTCAGTGCTGCGATGGGCTGAGCCGAGTCTGAGAGGTGGCTCGCCGGGTGGAAGTCAGGCCCCCGGGGATCCGGCCGGTCCTAGCTGTCAGTCAGACTCCCCCGGAGCCCCCAGCTCGCCGGAAAGGGGGCGAGGCTGCGGCGGTGCGGGGAGGGGAGGGAGGGCGGAGTGGGGAAGGGGCGTCGCCCCGATCGCCCCCGCCCTCTCCGATGTCATTGGGCCGACGCTGCGGGGTCCGCGCCACCTTTTCTCCATCCCACCCGGTCCGCCCGGCTGCGCTCGTCAGGCGGCTGGTGCGGCCCGGGACGTTGACGTCACCGCCAAGTTTGCTGCCCTCGGCGCCCCACGTGTGGCGGCGGCGGCGGCGGCGACCGCCCGGAGGCGGCGGGGGAGCGTCTGCGAGCGCTGTGGCCGCGGCCGCTGACAGGTCCTGCGCCGCCGGGCTCCGGCACGCCGCACCCAGGTGGGGACCGAGAGCAGTTTGGAGCAGCCGGGAGCGCACAGAAAGGGCGCACGGCTTGGCGCGGGCCTCGGGCTCCCGCTCGGGCAGCGGGACTCGGCGGGACCTCGCAGCGGGGCGCTGAGGGCGCGTCCCGGCGGCCACGGTCACGAAGGAAGAGGCACTGTCGCACGCTGTCGTCTGCATTGCACGGAGCTCCGCGGCCCCGGGGCCTGGAGTCTCTTCCCCGCGACCGAGCGAGGGATGCGCGATCGCTGAGCAGGGATCCAGGCCGGGAGGCCGCTCGGGGCCGGGGCTGAGACGCGCGCCTTCGCCGCCGCCAGGACTCCCCATTCCGGTCACTGTCGCAGAGCGCGTCCCCAAGGCTCAGGACTCGGGAGAGTCTGAGACGATGGTTTCTTAAGCACCGCACCACGTCCCCCTCCCGCCCCCTCGACCGGAGGCAGGGATCCCGCGCCGGGCGCCCGCGGCTACGTCTCCGCGGGGCAGCGCGCACGGCCGCAGGGACGCACGGGCGATGCGGGCCCCCCCGCACGAGGTCGCGGCCCCCGTTGGAGTCCCGGCCTAGCATGGCCCGCGCGCGGCCCGACGTCGCCTCCGGCTAGGATGGCCCCTCCGGGCCCGGCCGGCGCCCACCCCACCCCGGCCGAGCCGCTGTCCCGCAGCATCTTCCGGAAGTTCTTGCTGATGCTCTGCTCCCTGCTCACGTCCCTTTACGTCTTCTACTGTCTGGCCGAGCGCTGCCAGACCCTGGCGGGCCCCGTGGTGCGGCCGTCGGGCGGCGGCGAGGAGGCGGGGGCCCCGGGGCGCGGCGCCCTGGCCGGAGGCCCGAGGGAGCTGGCGGTGTGGCCCGCGGCGGCGCAGAGGAAGCGGCTCCTGCAGCGGCAGCAGCGGCGGAGGCGCCGGCCGCCCGCGCCACGCGACGACGGCGAGGAGGCGGCTTGGGAAGAGGAGCCCCCTGGCCTGGCCGGAGGTCCCGGCGGCTCCGGGGCCGGGAGCAGCGCGGCCGAGGCCCCGCCGGGGGCCCTGGCCCTACTGCTGGACGAGGGCAGCAAGCAGCTGCCGCAGGCCATCATCATCGGCGTGAAGAAGGGCGGCACGCGGGCGCTGCTCGAGTTCTTGCGCGTGCACCCCGACGTGCGCGCCGTGGGCGCCGAGCCCCACTTCTTCGACCGCAGCTACGACAAGGGCCTCGCCTGGTACCGGTGAGCTGGCTCCGGGAGCCGCCGGGGTGGGGGGCGGGGGGCAACCGGGGCTTCGGGTGGGCGAGGTGGGGGGGGGGAACCCCCCTACTCACCTCCCTCCCCATTTTCTGCAGAAGGCAGAGGGTCATCAGTAATTCTTGGGTTCGGGGGTCTCGTTCCCCACCGTGCCTTCTGTTTGCAGGGAGGTAGGTGTTGAGGGGGGCGGTGGGAGGGACATTTTGGCCTTGATGACTTTTTCTTTAGTTTTTGGGATTTCCTTTCCCTCAAACAGCCAATCTTCCTCCTCTTTTTCGTCTGCTCTGCGAAAGTATCCCTGCTGTGGGCTAAAGGGGGGGAGGGGAGTACTTAAGTTAGAAACCTGTTAATCAATTATTAGGCACGTCTTTTACTCCATGCCTTCCCCAAGAAAGCCTGTCTTTATTTCTTCTCTATCTGCCGAACAAACCCCCGTGGCTCACGCTTGGTCTTTGCCATCAGGCATTCATTTCCCTTGACCCTTTGCCAGATCACTGTCCTAGGTGGTAAGTAATCTGGAGACTTAGTAAAAGTGTCAAGAACCTGAGGCTAAGGCTGTCGGGAAATCTATGTCTATGTCCGGGCAGGCAGCGTGCTTTAAGGAAAGGCTTCCTGGATAATAACTTTTGTTCGGAGTGAGGAATGAGTTTTGGAAAGTGTTTTCTATATTTAAAGGGGGAAAAGAGTACCTTGTGTCTTCGGCCTGGCTGAAACTTTTCTAAACATCTTCAAGCACTTCTCTTTACAAATGAGGTAGCCAATTTTTTTTTTTTTTTTTTTTTTTTAAGAAGAAAGACGGGAGGTGGGGGGTGGGTGGGAATGACACTGGTCACATTGTGAACAACTCTCCTAATAAAGTTTAGGAAACAGGTCTGATTCAGATCGTAATCTTAAATTTGCCAGTCTTCTCAAATTTAGACCACCTTTAATAAAGGAATCAGCCAAACTCTAGTAAATCCAAGTGTCTCCTGGATTTTGTTTGCCATAAAATATTGGCGTGTTCTTTTTTTTCGCTGAGAACAAGGAAAAATCGTGTGGCCGGAATTTTCATTTTTTAAAGTGTAATCTATTTCATTAAGTATGCTTTCTTTTTGTTATTTTAACTGAAACAACATTACAAAAGTTATAACACAATTCAGATATATTTCAAAAGTCCACTAAGTAAATAATTCATCTCCAAAACAAAAATGAACACGATCTGACAAGTTTATTTACTTGAGGGGTCATGCATACCCCTCGGATTGATTTCGGGAGCCGAATTTACAGTAATCCAACTCATGAGAAAACATTTGGTCTTAAAAGTCAAGTTCAAACATTAAACACTTTTAAAACAGCAACTTTCCATTTGTTGGAAAGAAAAACAAACAACCTTCCCTTAATATAGAATATATATCATTTAAAATCATCAGCCACTTAAAAAAATCCCCTTGTGTTTCTGACATTTATGTTGTATCCTCTGGGAAGTTCTTATAAAAATGACCTGTTGAATCTGGAAACAACAGGTCCTTCTTTTTAGCACAAAGACTTCTCTGTTTTTTCCATCAAGGACACAAGAAAAAAGTGATTAAAGACCCCTAAAACTCTTATCTGTAGCAGTTTGCATTGAATCGGGCCTTGCACGGTGCTGTAAGTGAACACATTTCAAGCCAACTTCGTGGAACGCCTAAGACAACTTTTGACTCTGAGGTGCCATTAAATATGGTGAAATATGTAGTCCTAAAAACCCTTTATTTTTGTATTGCTGTGTAGCCTTTGTTTCCACAAAGTAGGATGGTTTCTTCTTCCAGAAGTGAGTCCTTGAGGGCACAGTGTCTCTACAGACGTGGATCTTACTTTACGTGAATCTTTCTAAGCTCATGTAAGAGAAGGAAGGTTTCAAGGTAACTAGAAACACAAGTATTAACAAAAGAAAGAGCCGTAAGCTTTTAGGTCACTCTCTCTTTTGGAAACTAGATGCACGCTGTAAAGTAAATCTCTCCTTGGATTGTTTATTTCAGCAGAAGAGTGCTGTGAAGCAATTTACGGTGGTTACAAAAATACAGTAGACTTCATGGTTTGGTGAATTTAATTTTCTAAGTGTTGGAGTAATGTCTTTGTTTTACCATTCGCAATGGTGTTTTATTGGATGCATAAATTTAAGTTTAACTCAATTACGTATAAAAATCTTATTAAAAAAAAAAAACCTCCACCTATGGAGCCAGGATCGTGCGATTAGTTAATGAAATTTTGCCACGGTTCTCTTTGATCTTGTCTCTGAACTTGCGAGTCTGATGTTCATGAGAAAGATTGAAGACAAATATATGTGTATATATGTGTGTATATATATATATAAATCTCTTACGCAGAATGCTACTTACCTATATTAAGTGCATGTTACGGCTTTGTGTTTAGCCCATATTTACAGTTAGGGATTCGGTGAGACCTTCCGGAGCCAGCCCCAAATTTGTAATATGGGATTTCTATCACATACTTCTGTCTCCCCCCACCGCCCCACCTCACTTCCTCCCCACACATGAACAGAAGGAAAACTCCAGTGTTTGCGCCCCGAAGTGAATTATGGAAGAAAAAAAAAACCCTGTAAGATATTTTTTAGATGCTCGTTGAGATGGGACAATCTTGTAAACCCAGCCTTGTTTTTTTTGCCTGGTGAAATCTTTCAGTAGGCCATAATAGTTCGTTGTGGCAGCGCCCCCTACCGTCGTGACAGAAGGAGAGGTGCGTTCCTGTTAGGAAGTTGGAAAAAAACAGTATGGACAATGAGTTTGAGAATTAAAACCACCCCAGCCAGGATATCTCGGTAAATTTCTCTCACTGAGAGAAAACATAAAGTACTTTGTAAATTGCATCCCGAGAATAGTATAATCTGTTTCTCCGTGGGAACAGATTTGTAGTGATGGCAAGAAAATGAAATTTTACTGCAAATCTCTAAAAAAATGGCTTCAGTGGAGTGTTCTGGGGATGAAACTCCACCCTGATGGGGTTTAAAACAACATTCCACATTACTTAATTTAGCAGACATGATATCAGGACAACAAATGTCTGTGGCTTACGTATCATGGGAAAGCAATCCTTTGCAACGAACAGTCTGCGTTTCCATTATAGGGGTGGCGGGTTCGTAAATGAAAGTAGGGAACTGTTTTATTAGCTTTAAAACTTTGGGAGTTTAAGAGCAGGTGAGCTCTTAAACTGGAATGGAATAAAGAGGCCCCCCTCTCTCCCTGTGTATTTCTGCACCAACAAGTTGCGGTTTGTGTGTGTGTGTGTGTGTGTGTGTGTGTGTATGTAAGATAAGAGATACGTATTTATAAAGTATTTAAAGGATGTAGTGTTTAAAGGACTGCGAACGTACATATACGTAACACTTCAGTTTCTGTTAACGCTTCTGTCTCATAGTTTTGGACAAGATAGTAAGTGTCCAGTACCTAATCTCTTATAGCGTATTTCTTTCCTACGCTGTGATGTGTTTTTTTAGTAATACTGGATAATTTGAGCGGAGAAGAATATCACTAAAATATTGTACTCTTACAGGATCCAGGAAGATCAAAGATCACTCAGCTTGTAGTTTAGTAGAAATGAGTTCTTCCCCCGCCTCCCGTCCCCCACTCCCCACCACAGCTTCGTCAAAATTTCAAGTGTTCTGGCCTCTAATGATCAGTGCCTTGTTTTTCAAGTCCCCCGAAGAGGCAGACAGAACAGAGGAACTTTCGGTTCCTATCAGGGGAAACCGGCATTTCTCAGCAGCTGGGAGCAGCTGTAGAGTACCTCCCTGTGCCATTTTCCCCCCTCCCGAGCCACACACCCCTTCTGCATGAAGGGGTGGAAATGAAATTCGAGCCAAGGGAGCTGCGAAGTCTGTGGCCACCCATGCAAGGTCATGTGGACTGAAGTCCAGAGAGGCTCTTCTGTCCTTAGATCGGAGTGAAGAACGCTGAGAAGGGGTGTGGGGTAGGAGGAAAGCGGGAAGACGTTGCTTTGGACCGCGAGCTGAGGGTGCACGTGTACAAGGGGAGGGATGTAATTTCTCTGGCGCATATAGTTCCCGGGGGCTGAGAAGCCACAGTGTTGTCATTTTGTTAGCTGAATGTCTGTACTCTGGGCTTAGCATCCCAGTAGACTGCCCCAGCAGTACCAGTCAGACAGCCTAGTTCGTGTGTGTGTGTGTGTGTGTGTCCACGCGTACGTGCAAAAGCAGACACCTGGTAGGTAGGGAAGGTGATGAAATTGGTAACAGACAAGTTGTTAATTGGGGGGAGGAGCTTCTGGACAAGATCAGACAGCCAGCATATGGAACAGCCTCTTGATGATTGAGTCCAGGCATGAAAAACAACAGCAACAAAAAACACTTAGGTGGTGTAGCCCAGAACTGGAATACTTTGCGGGCGCGAATGCTCGTTTAGAACAATGAGATTTATCACGTACGGATGCGTTTTGTGGATACATTCGATGTGAGATGCATAACTCCTCTTGGATTGAAAACTCCTCCTTGATATGATCTGCTCTCCACTTAGAAAGAAAGCCCTGGGGCCAAAATATTTGTCTCTTCTACGTAAGTCTGTTGATCGGCCCGGGAAAGGATAGATGCCAGGTCTGTATTTTGGAGGGGTCATGGGAATAAAACAATAAGCCTGTGCAATTAACGACATCAGGGGCCGACCTGCCACAGACCAGATGCTCACATTGTGAGGAGACCGTCACAGAGTTGCTACAATATTAACAACGAAGGGCCTCGCATCTCTAAGGGATGCATTCGAACAACTGTAAATCGCAGTTACCATGGTCAGATTGCCGGGCTCCGTTGGGAACTTCACACACGTAGCGCTTTCCCTTGGGGGAGGGGACATCCTCTTCCACCCAAGTAATGGTAACTTGGCTGATAGAGAGCGTCCTCTCTTGGTACGTTTCCCGGTGATGTCCGCCTCCACGCTTTTGGAAAATTGGTTTCTGCCGAGGGGATGAGTTAACAGTGGTGAAAACGAGGTTTATCATTAAATCTGTGCCTTTAATATGTAATGGGAGTCATGTTGTAACTACGGGCGTGTAGAAGGAACATCTTAAAATGTTTGATAGCACATTCGCTAACTGGACACAGTTGAGCCCTCTCTGGGGGGTGGGGGATAGTGATACAGTTGGTAAGATAAACTGATGTGAAACCAGAGCTTAGAAATTGGGGAAGCACTGCGTTCAGTGCCCCCTGAAACCTCTTCCCAGTTGCTCGCCTCTGCTCCTGCGGTCGTGAGTACCATGGCCGTGACCGTTAACATGCGCCCTGTGATCACTTGAGGACCGTATTCCAAAAGTTCAGATTTGACCTGTTTCAGAACCCGTCAGACGACCGTGCGTGTCAGAAAAGAGGAAGCGTTCATTACGAGTGAAATTTAGTGCTTGCCGTTACGCGCGGGACCCTCTTGCACAGCCGAAAAAGAAAATCAGTGGAGAGCAGCCCACGATGAAGGTGACATCTGGTGCCACCTAGTGGGAGGGAGAGTCTGCAAGGGACCCAAGCCGCTGAACCTGGGGAGAAAAACCTCCCTTACCAGAGAGTAAAGTGCAGTCTTAATTAGGGGAAGGGGGGGGGGGGTGCGGGTCGCCTTTAGGTAGCATCTTACAGCAAGGATGGTCTGTTGGGCGTGGCTGAACAGTGTTTTTTTGCCTGTCTGCCTGAGCTCGCTCCTTTCAGGCAGGGGGTTGATCCTTTGGAGAGAAATCAAAGAGACTTGCCTTCACAATAAACCTGAGAAACAAGATATAAGTGATTAGGAGATTTATATTGGAAACGTGCATGAGTGAAACGGGATGCCTGGTGCCCCAGATTAGTTTGGTTAGTGTGTTTTTTTCCCCCTCCCTTTCTGTAAGCCAGCTTCAAATGAAAATACTTCCAGATGATTTTAGTTCAACAGCAGTGATGCAGGCGTATTCCTTCCCCCGAGCCGTCCAGGAACAGGCACCACACAGAAGCCTGTTTCACCCCGATTCCACAGACACACTGTGAAGATCCTGCCCATGAGGGACAGTTGCACGGGAAGATGATTTCAGGGTCCCAATGGGAGAGCCCTTCCTGTGACTGCAGCCCGGTGCCTGGGGAGGATGGAAGCGGGGGGGGGGGGGGGAGAGGGGTGGGGGTCAGGTGAAAGTAAGGCAGGGGGGAGGGGAAAAATAGGAACATTAGAGCGGAGAGATTGGCAGACCCCAAGTGTAGCCAGGCGATAATGTTAACACTGCCTTGTATCACGTGGAGATCACACGCCCCCTGGTATGTGGCAGCAAGGAGGGCACCTCACCTGTGGGGATATTCTTCCCCCAAATCCCTAATCCCAGTCTAATGAGAAAACATTGGACCAACCCAAATGGCAGGGTAGCTACAAAGTAAATCCCTGACCACCGGTATTTTTTTTTAAATTTTTTTAACGTTTATTTATTATTGAGAGACAGAGAGACACAGATCGTGGGCAGGGGAGGGGCAGAGAGAGAGGGAGACACAGAATCCGAAGCAGGCTCCAGGCTCTGAGCTGTCAGCACAGAACCTGACCTGGGACTCGAACTCGCGAACCGCGAGATCATGACCTGAGCCGCGAAGTTGGACACTTAAGTGACTGAGCCACCCGGGTGCCCCAAAGGTATTCTTAAAAAAATAATCAAGATCATGGGGTTCCTGGAAGGCTCAGGCAGTTAAGCATCATGACTCTCGATTTCGGCTCAGGTCACGATCTCACGGTTTGTGGGTTCGAGCCCCGTGTCGGGCTCTGTGCTGACCGTGCGGAGCCCGCTTGTGATCCTCTCCCTCCTCTTCTCTCTGCCCCTGCCCTGCTCATGCTTTCTCTCTATCTCTTTCTCAAAACAAATAAAGTCAAGACGGTGAAAACCAAAGACCGGTAAACTGTCACAGATCAGAGACTAATCACCAGTGAGTAAAAACAGTGCGGGACCTGATTAGATCCTGTTGGAGGAAGGACGTTGGTGGAAAAGCTGGTGAAATGGGTATTGCGCGTGTTTAGGTTTCGTTCATGGAATTAGACGAAGATTAATTTCTAGTTTTGATCACCGTCGTAGAGTCATGTAAGATGATCACCTTGGGATCTGGGTGGAGGGGTATCTGAGGATTCGCGGTGCTATTATTTGGGAGCAGTTTTAACATCCCAAATTACTCTAAAACCAAAGGATGCCCGACAGCATCCAGGGATAAAGGCTTCTACTCCTTCGCACGCCAGCTCCCTTTTGTGCCTTCCTCCTTCTTTCCTTCCGAAGGCCCCCGGCACAGCCCTGCCAGCTTCTCCCCTGCACTGCCAGCACCTGTTGCTTCCAGACATGCTGATCTTTCTCTCGGCTTATTCCGTAGTAAAATTGGCTCACGGCTCCCCTCCTACTCTCTTGTCCCTGAAACAGACACAGAGACGGTTTTGTTTTTCTTTCTCTCTCTCTCTCTCTCTCTTTTTCTCTAATGCCTGGCACATGTAAAGTGAAGAAGGCGTGAAAAGTCACCCACCCTGACCGGATCCTCGTGCTGGAGAGCAGAAACTTTGATGTAAAGGACAAGGTTTTTGAGAACACAAAGAACTGAAGGAGGGGTCAGAGGAAAATCAGTCTGGGGCATCTGGGTTTTTTTTTTTTGTTTTTTTTTTTTTTGCTACAATGTAGGAGGAGCGGTTGTGGGGGGTTAGAAAGCTGGTTATGGGGTGGACCCATGGCACTGTGGCTCGTGGCTCGAGGTGACAGCACAGCCCCCATTTTCTTGACCAGCTTCCCTATTCTATCTGCTTGCTTGACCTGGTGCTTTCCGCCTTTGATTTAGACACTGGCTTTGGTTAGTGGCTTATGAGACCAGCCACTGGGAGCAAAACAGACGTGGAATGACCACAGAGTTCACGGACGAGGAAGGATCGGAGAAAATCCAACTTCTGGAGTGCTGGAGAACCCGGACCAGGGTGTCCTGGGTGGTTCTTCCCGCCGGGGCTGCTGAGCCCGGTGCCACTGTCCGTTTGGACTCCCATGTCCAGCCCAGGTGACAGGCTGGCATTTTCTGCTTCTGTTTTTAACACACAGTTGTGCGTCTGAGATTCTGGTTTGACACAGTAATGAAGATCTCCTTCGAAACGTTTCCTTTGATATTTTTAACAACTGTAAAAATAGTTTTATCCACGTTACGTTTTGACTTAAGCAAAACAAAACAACCTCAACTGCATCTCAAGAACTTAGTGTTTCCTTTTAATCATCCCTCACTTATCTTTATCAGATCAGTTTTACGAGCCTGTTTTGTGCAAAGGACAGGCTACTCATGCTGACGTAGATAAAATAATTTTTGTGGTTTAATTCCTTACTTGTTTGGCTTTTTTCCATCTCAGTTGTATATACTTTTCTTTATGCATCTTGAACCTTAAAAAAATTTTTTTTAAACGTGTATTCATTTTTTTGAGAGACAGAGACAGAATGTGAGTCCCGGAGGGGCAGAGAGAGAGACAGAGACAGAGACAGAGACAGAATCCGAAGCAGGCTCCAGGCTCTAAGCTGTCAGCACAGAGCCTGACGAGGGGCTCAAACTCACAAACTGAGAGATCATGACCTGAGCCGAAGTCGGCTGTTTAACCGACTGAGCCACCCAGGTGCCCCATCTTGAAACTTTTTTTAAATTTTTTAAATAGCAAAATATTTTAACCCTGATGAAATATATCATTTTAGTCTCTCTTTCATTTATTTCTGCTCTGATCTTTGTTACTCTCTTTCTTCTACTAACTTTGGGCTTAAGTGGGTTTTTTCTAGTTCCTGGTGATGTCAAGTTAGGCTGCTCATTTGAGAGCTTTCTTTTTTTTCCAGGGTAGTTAGGCGTTTGTGGCTATAAACGTCCCTCTTAAATCTGTTTCAGGAGCATGTTGTTCAATCTCCACATATTTGTGAGGTTTCCAGTTTGCCTCTTGTTATTACCTGCTGGTTTCATGTGATTTGGTCGGGAAAGATACTTGATAGGGTTTCAGTCTTCCTAAATTTGTTGATACTTGTTCTGTGGAGCAGCAGGTGATCTGTCCTGGAGAATGTTCTACGTGTCCTAGAGATGAAATGTGTGTTTCTGGTGCTGTTGGGTAGAATGGTCTGCGTGTATCTGTGAGGTCCATCTGGTCTAAAGTGTCGCTCAAGTCAATGTTTGTTCCCTCTGTGATTTTCTGTCTGGATGATCTATTGCTAAAAAAAATTTTCAAATATTTATTCACTTTTTGAGAGACAGTGTGAGAGGGGGGTAGGACAGAGAGAGAGAGGGAGACACAGAATCTGAGCAGGCTCCAGGCTCCGAGCTCTCAGCACAGAGCCCGATGGGGGCTCCCACTCAACGAACCTCAAGATCATGACCTGAGCCGAGGTCGGACGCTTAACCGACCGAGCCACCCGAGCTCCCCATGGATGATCTATCATCTTAGACGAAAGGTAACCATAGCCACTTGGGGTGCGGCTTCACCCTGTTGCTGAATGGTCTGCTGCGTGTAGTCTGAATATTTTATTAATGTGGTGACTAATATTGGGGAGATCATGTCACCGTTTGCTTTTTAGAGATCAGGAAACAGAGACCCAGAAAGGTGAAGTAACTTGCCCAAGGTCTTCTAGCCAAGTGAATGGTAGACCAGTGCTGGATCCGGGTCTGTCTACCTCCCGCGTGTCACTGCTTTGCCACTGGGGTAATCTGTCATGTTCTCAGGATTGCTCTGTGTGGTTCCTGCCCAGACAGCAAGCCATCAGTGGCTGACAGCTTGTGGGTCAAGGCTGCTCCAAACTGGGCAATGTAGGGGCACCTGGGTGGCCCGGGTGGCGAAGGGTCCGACTCGATTTCAGCTCAGGTCATGATCTCACGGTTCATGAGTTTGAGCCCTGCATCGGGCTCTGTGCTGACAGTGCAGAGTCTGCTTGGGATTCTCTCTCTCCCTCTCTCTCTGCCCCTACCTTTCTCTCTCTCTCTTTCAAAAAAATTAAAAAAAAAAAAAAAAAAGATTGGGCAATGTATCAGCATAGTTGAAAAAGTAAGATTTTAAGGGTAATTATATATCCTTGTGAGTGTTAGCCTGTATGGAATAACTTAAAATCACTTGTGTTTTTTCTCGGCTTCTCTTCCTCTCTCTTTTTAAAAAGTAATTTGATCACAGAATTCATCTTATTGAGCATATATGAAGTCCTGGGGGCGCCGGGGTGTTTCATTCGGTTAAGCGTCCAACTCTTGATTTTGGCTCAGGTCACGATCTCACGGTTCACGAGTTCCAGCCCCGTGTTGGGTTCTGCGTTGACAGCTCAGAGCCTGGCACCTGCTTTGGATTCTGTGTCTCCTCTCTCTCTCTCTCTCAAAAATAAACGTTAAAACAAAACAAGACAAAAAACATCCTGGGCCATTCAATGGATTTTTCTCCCCATCCACTAAAAACGACCAGTATCCGTGAAAACAACTCTTAACTATTACGTGGCCCCAATGAGCCAGTTTCCTCCTACGCTGCCGTGTGGGAAAGCCAAAATGCTGTCGGAAACACAGTCAGAAGGCTTCTCCCTGCTCCTAGAAATTGGGGCCAGCCGAGCTGGTGGCTGTGCCCAGTTGCTGGCGTTACCAAGCGGTGCTTTGCTCTGTTTCCCTGCAGGCACCCCCCTCCCCTGGACGTGGCTGTGTCACTGCCGAAGCCCACTCTCACTCTTCTGTGCTTGCATCTTTTGATTGGCGTTCCTTTTTTAATTCTTTGAGGTATGCTAGTCCTCCCAGTCAGGGCACAGCCCAGTTGTTACCCCACAGCACTGTCCTGTCCGTCTTCGTTATCGTTGTTATCAATAACCGTCATCTAATTGCTTTCCTGGCAGCTGGTCGTTACCAGTCCCCAAGCCCTTTGCTGTAGTGGTCAGGTCATTCATTGCTGCATAAGACATGGTTGCTGATTCACATTTCCATTGGTTCGAGCCAGATAGGATCATAAACTCTGAAGGATGCTGGCGTTCGATGGTATCCGAGAGATTAAGATGGTCTTTGGTTTATGGAGAAAGCGAGGTGCCTCGCTCAAGGTTCAGCTAAATAGGAAGCCAGGGGTTCTAATTCCCAGGGTAGAATTCTGCAGAATAAAATTACAGACTCCAAATGATAAAAATTCCACTTGGGAAGTTTTGCAACAATGACAAAATATTAAAAATATTCCAGAGAATGGAACAAGTCACATTTTTTTTTTTCCTCCTCCCAGAATGGGTGAATTAAAGCATCGAATTCACCTGAGTCAGCGGTCAGGACGTCTTTAAATGTCTGCTTTTCATCTCAGATGTCTTCCCCCACATTTTGATGCATATAGATTAGGGGACCCAGCTAGGATGACTGGCCTATGGGTTCTCGTCAGTAACTTGTGTTTTGTGGACGTTGCCTGCTTGTAAAAGATTAGTGGGGGAAATCCAAGTACAGACAGGTAAAAGTTTGCTTTCTTTCTTTTCTTTTTTCTCTTCTCTTCTCTTCTCTTGTTTGCTTTTTCTCTCCTGAGTGCTCAGAGTAGGAAGTAATCAATCAGATTATGGGAATAAAATTCCTTTTCCCTGTTTCAGCGTTTTTACTTGGAGTAAGTCTCTCTTTTCAATAAGAAATAGCCAAAGTACCAAGCTGGGTAGAAGGACAAAGTCAAAAACGGTGTGTTTGGTGCTGTCATAAATCTTTATAGATTCTCACGAAGTTCAGGTGTTTATAAAGAGAGAACTGGATTAAGCAGTTAACTAAAGTGACATCCTTGGAGCTAAACATTGGGCTTCCTCACCTTTCCAGACCGAGGCCACGTTTGCTGTACTGATGGTTTGAAAAGCTCTGGCTGTAGGATGATGCTGCAGAGATGAAGTTACTTCGTTTCCCCAGCAAAGCTTTTCAGTAAACAAAATCTGGCGTCTGTTTTTTTGATTTTTTTTTTTTTAATTTCCTGGCGGACTCTAATTATTCCTGTAGTTTCTTTCATCAAATGCTGTGGTTGCTTTTTTTTTTTTTTTTTTAAGAAATAAAAGCTACTTGTTTTTCTTTCTAATGAGCTCTCACTCTTTCTTCTTAGTGTGGGAGGATTTGGGATTACAAAAGTATCTGTTAAAAAAGCCCTACCCCCAACCCAGCGGGTCTACTAGAATGCCCTGGGAGGGTTTAATGATGGAAACAAAACAAATTGGATCTGTTTTATATTTATCTTGGGGGGGAAGTCATGGGGAGCTAATGCCTGTGATGGGGTGGTGGAAATTCTTGGGATTTTCAGGTGCATTTGCCCTGTGGCAAAGGGTGGTGAGTTGCATTGAAATAAGCATTGAAGAAATTACTTCTCAGCTCTAGCTCATTGTTATTATCAAGTAAGAAAGTAGACTCATTATGGCCATGCCCTCGGATGTTTCAAAAGAATCTTGGACTCTTGATTAAAAAAAAAAAAAAAAAATACTGGGAAATAATTTAATCATAATGAAAAACCCGAAGCAATGCTAAAAACAAAATTCTGCGTGGGTGAAGCAACTCAGTCTCATCTGAAGGTGAAACGTAGCCTCTGGTCTGTGGTGAAGACCAGAGTATTTGTTAACAGTGGCCCCCGACGTAAAAAAATAATTGAAAAATTCTGACGAGTGTGAACTGAAGTCCTGTTTGAAAAGTCCAAAAAGAATGTGTTTTCGGGGTTCCTCGAGAAACTAAATGGGAGGTTCCAGGCTGCAGATTCATCATCTCTGTTTTTCAACCTTGTATCTCCAGGGCCGGAAGCTCTCCTTCTGCCTAAGACATTCTTTATTGGTTTATTTTATTTTATTTTTTAATTTTTTTTATTTTAATGTTTATTTATTTTTGACAGAGAGAGAGAGAGAGAGAGAGAGAGACGGAGCATGAGCGGGGGAGGGGCAGAGAGAGAGGGAGACACAGCATCTGAAACAGGCTCCAGGCTCTGAGCCATCAGCACAGAGCCTGATGCAACTGCAACTCACGGACTGTGAGATCACGACCTGAGCCGAAGTCGGACGCTCAACCGACTGAGCCACCCAGGCGCCCCTCTTTATTGGTGTAAAGAAAAACTGACCCTTAGGCCAGAGGTCAGCCTCCTCCCCCCCCCCCCCCCCCCCCCCCCCGGAAAAGGCCAGGTAGTAAATATTTTAGGCTTTCTGGGCTCTCAGGTCTCAACTATTCAGCGCTGCTTCTGTAACAGAAAAGCAGCTTTAGCCAGTATGTAAATGAATGGGCAGGGCCGTGTGCCAATAAAACTTTATTTAGCAAAATAGGCTTTTGGCTCCCTGGCTATGGATTGAAGACTTCTAGGGGAAGCTGAGGGCTTCAAACCTGCCGATTTCCCTTTCTTTACTTATCTTGCTCTCAGGTGAGTACCCCCACCCCACATTCATTGCAAGCGTCTTGAACACATGATGCAGAAGTAACCTTGCACTTGAGATACGACTCAGATAGAGGACCTCCTTGTGGTTGTGTAACAGCAGAATAGTTCACCCCAGAACAACATGGCAGCGACCTGTGGGAACTTTTTGAAATCTGTGGATTTGTTCGGGATGGTGGCATTTCATGTCAAGGGGATTATACGCTCAACTACACGCATTCTATTTTGGAAGAGATACCCTATGAAAACAAATCAAAGCAGCCTTTGGGCATCTTAATAATCCATTTTGAGGTTTCCTTGACTTTGTACTTGAGTGCGTGATTGGTTTATAGATTTTCCCTTGCACCTCCATTTTCTCTTTTGTGTTATGCCTGGGCCTTCTATGAAGCATTTGAAAGGAGTCACGGGTGACACAAGGAGGTCATACTTATCCCCTGATGGATCACCATTATGAGGAACAATCCCACTATGTGGTTTAATTCAACTTTGTCTTTGTAGAAGGGGGGTGAGACATCATGTCGGGAAGCAAGCACGGGGAAAGAGTTTTGAGGGCTAGTAAGTGGCATGTTTGAGGGGTTTTCTTCTAGAGCAATACTGTCCAATAGAAATATAATGGAAACCACATATGTCATTTTAAATTTCCTAGTGGCCACCTTATAAAAAGTAAGACCGAAGGGGCGAAATTAATTCCAATAACGATTTAGATTGAAAGGCGGTATGTCTGAAATACAGTGATTTCAACAGATAATCAAAAACACATTCTCGAGGAGACATTTTGCATTTTTCATGCAGCATCTTCCAAATCTACACGTTTTATGCTTGCAGTGCATCTCCATTCTGACTAGCCACATGTCATACAGTTTGAATGGCCCCGTGAGGCCAGTGGCCACCATATTGGACGGCATAGCTCTGGAAGCCGGGCCGGGGTAGGGGGAGAGGGCAGTGAAGGCTTTCAGCAGAGGACTGATCCTACAGACCGCCTTTGGTTCTGCTGTGGACACCTAATCCCAGGTGGCATAAGAGGACTAGAACAGGTAGACCGAGCTGTGTGGCTGTCTCAGAGTCTAGAAGATGGATGAAGGAGGCTTGAACTAGAGCACAGCAGTGGGCGTGGGTAAATGGGAGAAAGATTTGCTGGAAGTTTTGGTAGTAGGAATTATAAAACTTCCCGTGGAATTCTAGGCATGAGGGAGGCAGGAGAAATTGGAGAATCTTTGAAGATTGCTAGCTCAGGTTTATTTATCAATAACTGTGACTGTGGTAGGGAGCACGGAAACACCAGGCACCATCGAGAACAAACAACTTAGACGTGTCTTAGGCGTGAAATGGAAAGGGCTTTTGGGGTAAGCTGGAGCTCGTGAGTGAGGTCAGCCTTGGGAGCATGTAAGGCATGATTGTTGAGATTTTGCCAGCTGTCACAAAGCTGAGACGTGACAGTGTATAGCAGGCACAAGGAAGGGGGGAGAAGAGAGCGGGACCAGGAAAACATGTTTATATTTTTGCCCCAAAGGAATATAGTTTCTATAGTTTATGTCATGCACGTAGAAGTGTTTAGAGGGAACAGGACTCATGTTTATAATTTGTTTTGGAACACGGTAAAAAAGAGAGGATGAATTGGGTGGAGGGATGGATAGATAATGTGGTAATACAAATATAGATTCTTTAAAAAAATTTTTTTTTAATCTTTATTTACTTTTGAGAGAGAGAGACAGACACAGAGACAGAGCACAATCGGAGGAGGGGCAGAGAGAGAGGGAGACACAGAATCCAAAGAAGGCTCCAGGCTCTGAGCTGTCAGCACAGAGCCCCATGTAGAGCTTGAACTCGTGAACCGATCGTGACCTGAGTGGAAGTCAGACACTTAACCAACTGAACCATGCAGGCGCCCCTAGGTTCTTTTTTTAATTTAAATTCAATTTAGTTAACATACAGTGCCGTATTGGTATCAGGAGTAGAATTTGGTGATTCATCATTTACAAGTAACACCCCAAGCTCATCCCAGCAGGTGCCCTCCTTAACGCCCATCACCCATTTAGCCCATTCCCCCCCCGCCAGTACCCCTCCAGTACGCCTCAGTCTGTTCTCCATACGTAAGAGTCTCTTATGATTTTTAAGGAAAATACAGATTGAGCATTTGGCTGGTGGGCAAAGGGTGTTTCTTTTTTGTACAATTCCTTCCAGTTTTTGCCGTGTTGAAAATTTTTATAATAAAATGTTGGCGGCAGAGGGGAAGAGTTTTAAGGTCAGTGTTATCAAATGTTGTATAAAAAAAGCAGGGGGCACCTGGGTGCCTCAGTCCATTAAGTGTCCGACTTCGGCTCAGGTCATGATCTCACGGTTCGTGAGTTTGAGCCCCGCGTCGGGCTCTGTGCTGACAGCTCGGAGCCTGGAGCCTGTTTCGGATTCTGTGTCTCCCTCTCTCTCTGACCCTCCCCCGTTCATGCTCTGTCTCTCTCTATCTCAAAAATAAATAAAAACGTTTAAAAAAAAATTAGAAATACACAGGGAATGTAAATGAACGTCCCCCGTGTGTCTGTCTCCTGCTTCTTGCCTGGACCGGGGTCAGCCAGTGGGGTCTTCAAACATGCTTTATGACCATTATAGTGGGTCATCCATGTAGATAAAACTGCCCTGTGTGAAAGGAGGGCTTAAAACGTGTTTAGTGGGCTTTTATCTGGGTTATTGCATTTGTACAACCTGCTTTCTGCCCCGATGTGATTACTAATGTGCAGTGACTTGATCGACAGTTTTTTTGTCTTTTTTTTTTTAATCAGAGGGCTTTAGCTAGGACTTTTTTTTTTACCGGATGCTTGAGGCTTTCAGCATTAATTATCGACACAAGTAGTGTCTGCTATGCCTGTTTTCTTGAAAACTTTAGCCAATTTTCAAGGCAACGCTGCACCAGCCTATCCTAAATTCCCCTGCAAGTGTGCAAAGGAAAATTAACTTGCCTTAAGAGCGTTTATCTTTTGGGGCACCTGGGGGGGTGCTCAGTCGGTTGAGCATCCAACTTCGCCTCGGGTCATGATCTCTCGCGGTGCATGAGTTCAAGCCCCCCATCAGGCTCGCTGCTGTCAGCTCAGAGCCCATCAGAGCCCACTTCGGATCCTTTGCCTCTCTCTCTCTCTCTGTGCCCCTCCCTGGTTGCACTCTCTCGATAATAAATAAACCTTAAAAAAAAAAAAAAGAGCATTTATCTTTTGAACACTCGCTTGGAAGTTCCATGAGAGAAGGCAGAAATTTAACTGCAATTGTGTTTTCTTCTTCTATCATCAGCACTGAAATTTTTTTTTTTAAGTTTCAACCATAAAATATTCTTTCATCAGCGACCTCTCATTTCTTCACTATGAACACCAAGGATCAGACATTCCTTATTCTGCTACTGATCCTTTCCTCTCTCCCTAGAGGGGAGAGGGTACAGAGCCCAGAGGAGAAAACGATGAAAAGAGCAAGGGGGCTCGAGTCGAAACAAAGACCTGCATGAAATCTTTACACATTTAATATCCTGATTGAGATAAAGCCAGCCACCATATGTGGCCTCTGCATGTATGTGACAGAACATGACAGCGTTTCTTTGGATGTCCAGACACCCTGCATAATGACAGCAGAGGAGAACGTAGAGACCCAGAAGGGAAAATGAAAGAAACAGCAGCACTGGACAGATGCTTCGGAGGGCCACCAGTCACCGGGCGAAGGGACCGCCACCAAGGGGAGCGGGATGTAAAAGCAGACACAGGCCTTGTGCATGGCCAACCTTGGCATTTCCAGCAGAAGCCTCTGGAGACGCTTTGGCGTCCTGAAATTCTCAGCTGCAGAAATGTCGTTCCTGCCCCTCTGTGTCTGTGTCCCCGATCACATGCCTTTTCCCTGCAGCCATGGGTTTCCAGTAAATTTCCCGAGACCCTCAGTTTCTACCATAATTTTTTCCCCTTGCTCTTTTTTGAAAAGAAACATGTCCCCCTGTTTCTGGATGCCGAATGGCTGTGCTGTCTTTCGTAGGAATTTAAGTCATCCGCTTCTACAAAAATTAGCAAATGGTAGAATCTCACGAACTGTGCGGTCTCTTTACACGTTATCAGAGCGCGTGCCCGGGGTCACTCTACGTGGGGATGCTAGTTTAAAAAAGTAAGGCGTTCAGAAACATGGCTGGTATCTCAGATACTGTTTCTGATAATAGATGATTGATCTCTCAGGGGGAGGAAGCATGAAAATTGTTAATCAAATGGTATATTGTGGGAGCAGTGCTCTGTAAGTGTAAAAGGTGATTGTTAGAAAATGCTTAGAAATCCATGGGATGTTGAAGGTTCCGCGTGTAACCCCTTGATTGTGTAGCAAACCACCTCAAATGGATAAATTATAGTTTGGCTCTGTTTTCACAAGCATGTTTCACCTGCATGTGTAAGAAAATCAAATAGGAAGGCCTGGCTGGCTCAGTCGGTTAAGCATCTGACTTTTTTTTTTTTTTTCTCCCAATATATGAAATTTATTGTCAAATTGGTTTCCATACAACACCCAGTGCTCATCCCAAAAGGTGCCCTCCTCAATACCCATCCCCCACCCTCCCCTCCCTCCCACCCCCCATCAACCCTCAGTTTGTTCTCAGTTTTTAAGAGTCTCTTATGCTTTGGCTCTCTCCCACACTAACCTCTTTTTTTTTTTTTTTTCTTCCCCTCCCCCATGGGTTTCTGTTAAGTTTCTCAGGATCCACATAAGAATGCAAATTGGTGCAGCCGCTCTGGAAAGCAGTGTGGAGGTTCCTCAGAAAATTAAAAATAGACCTACCCTATGACCCAGCAATAGCACTGCTAGGAATTTACCCAAGGGATACAGGAGTACTGATGCATAGGGGCACTTGTACCCCAATGTTGATAGCAGCACTCTCAACAATAGCCAAATTATGGAAAGAGCCTAAATGTCCATCAACTGATGAATGGATAAAGAAATTGTGGTTTATATACACAATGGAATACTACGTGCCAATGAGAAAGAATGAAATATGGCCTTTTGTAGCAACGTGGATGGAACTGGAGAGTGTGATGCTAAGTGAAATAAGCCATACAGAGAAGCATCTGACTTTTGAGTTCGGCTCAGGTCCCGATCTCACAGTTTGTGGGTTCGAGCCCTGCATCTGGCTCTGTTCTGGCAGCACAGAGCCTGCTTGGGATTTTTTCACTCCCTCTGCCTCTCTCTCTCTCTGCCCCTCCCCTGCTCAAGGTCTTTCTCTGTCTCTCAAAATGAATAAACATTAAAAAATTAAAAAAAAATAAGTAATAGTTCATTTAGACAACTCTATTAGTATATTGGCTTGAACATGTGAATTATGTCTACCCGTTATCATAATATGCCAGCATCATTTGAAAGGTTTGGGTGAAATCATTGCCCTTCAAAACAGGAAGTTCTTAAAAATTGGAAAGTAAGTAATCAGATGTGTAAGCAATTTCAGTATATTGATCTGGACATCTGACTTCTATATGCTTATCAGACTTTTGTAGAATATGTTAGCTTAGTGGTGAAGGCTTGGGCAACATCATTTTCCTTGAAAACAGAAAGTTCTTTTTCTTCCTCCCCAAGGCCTCTAAAAATCTGAACTATTGAACTCAGATCTGAGTAATGATGTACTATACTTTGCCAAATGAGTCGCTTCCCCTTTTATAACATCCATCAGAAAAAAAGGAAGTGTCCAGTCAGACAAACTGTTTCCCAGGAAAGGCCTTTTTGTGTATTTGCTGAAGTCAAGGTAATTTTAAAATCAGAGGAAAACTTGATATTGTTCTCCGGTGACATTCAGGAAGTGAAAAGGATTGAGTCTGTGGATTCTGTTCTATCGGCACAGAGATGGTAAGACAGCAGTCGAAGGAAAGAAGTGTCTTCCATAATCAGAAGAAAGTAATTTGGACTATTTCACGGCATATGTTCATATAAAAATGACAGAGATAAGACATGTTTCACATGTTTGCGGTTGTTTAAGATGCTGCCCCAACAAAACACAAAATGTGTTCTAAATGTTATTTTGGGGGCTTTTTTTTTGTTTGCAAAATGTGAAATATTTAGGCTCAGAATGGCGTGATTGGATTTACTGTTATTATATTCAGTTCCTGTTTGGAATTTATGGAGCCTGTACTAAATCTCAGCCCTTTGGGACGTGAACTCCTTTACTCTTCATCCAAAAATAAATACCTTGTTACATTTAGAGAAAAACAGCACCCTCTCATAAAATCTCATCATTAGCATTGGGAATGACCTCCGGGTCATCTAGTCCAATTCTTATCTGATAGACGGAAGTTTCTCAAAACAGCTTCATAGCTATTCTAATCATCAAGTAGTGCTTTTGAGAGATGTCTCCAAAACACTGATCTAACACAACTTCTTTGCAGAGCGAACTATTAAGTCATCTGTTGTTTCTTTTGCCTACTGGGTGCCAGGCAGATTCACATCTATTTATTCTTCGTTCATGGGACTCGGTGTTCTGAGACCCTGCGGAGTGTGTAGACGAATGTATTACAAATGTTTCATTAGCTCCTATTAAAGCTTATTTACTTGTTAGAAAGAGAATGCAGTCAGTTCTGCGGTCAGGCTTGTTTTGAAAGCACGAATGTGTCCCAACGGAATTAATGCATTAAGACGCCGGTCAGTTAAGCATCTGACCATTTACAAAACAGGGGCACCTGGATGGCTTAGTAAACTAAGCGTCACTTCCCTGGGTGGCTCAGTCTGTAAAGCGTCCTACTTTAGCTCAGGTCACAATCTCACAGGTTCGTGAGTGGAGCCCCACATCGGGCTCTCTGCTGTCAGCATGGAGCCTGCTTCAGGTCCTCTGTCCCCCTGTCCCTCTGCCCTTCCCGTGCTTGCATGCTCTCTCTCAAAAATAAACATAAAAAAAAAAAAAAAAAAACAAAAAAACCAACCACTGTGGGGTTGAGAAGCCCAGGATCTAGTCCTGGCTTTGACATTGATGAGTGAACTTAAACTTGACTTCCCTGTGGCCGAATTCCTTCTTCTGCAGAATTACATCAAACGAAGGGATTTCTGTTCCCTTGTCCTAAAACTGTGCTGTTCCGCATGTATTCTGTAATGTGCTGTATGAATATAGGCTGAGGAAAGCTTCTGGGCTTTTCTATCATGACCAATATTCTCAAGGTCCCATTCTTTCTTTCATTTAGGAGGGGGCAGTGGGCTTTGTTCCCTAAAGGCTCTTCAGGGTGAAAGGCTGGGGGGAAGACAGGCTTCCCTATGGAAGCAGCTGGGAAGCAAACCTATGGACCCATGTTGGAGACAGAACCCCTAATAGCTCAGAGGATCGCGTCTAATCCAGACTAGGCAGGATCAGGATGAAGATACCACAACTCCACTAAATGACAGCATGCTGGGTAGGCCATCCTACCAAACCCCCATGCCTGTTCTTGCAGGAATGGAATTTGGGAGGAGTGACACTCATCAGCTTAATGGCAAAGAAAAGAAGTAGAGTAGTTGCTTGTTCTCAGAATAACTAACCGATGGTGACCACGTCCCTTGATCTCACAGGCTGCAGAGGTCTTCATTAAAATGGGTGCTGTGCGCTCTTAATGGTTTTTGGATGCCCCCAACCCTACTGTGGTGGTTTTGAAGACTGGGCCACAGATTCTTTGATGGTCCTTCCCTCAAGAGGTGGAGCTTAATCCTTCTCCTTTGAGTATGGGCTGAGCCCAGTGACTGGCTTATGACAACAAATTCAATATGGCCGAAGCGATAGAATGCTGTTTCTCAGGGTTCATTTATTAAGAGATTGTGCTTTCCAGGTTGGGTGTGCCCTTTTTCTGGGATTACTTGACATGAGGAAGTCAGCTGCCACGTTTGGTAGAGAGGCCCATACGGTGAGGAACTGAAGCCTCCTGCCACAGCCACATGAGTGGCTTGAAAGTGGGTCCTTCACCATGGTCAAGCCTCCATGTGACTGCAGCCCCTGCTGACAACTCGACTGCAATCGTAAGAGATGACCCTGAGCCTGACAAGCTGTCTTGGACCTGTGAGAGGTAATCAATGTCTGCTGTTTTCAGTCACTGAGTTCTAGAGTTATCTGCTCCATGGCTGTTCCTAACACAACATAGCACCATTTGTGAAGCTCTTCCTTCCCAAATCTAAGTGGGCGTTAGAATTTCCTAGAGACAGCCATGAAAGCACAGATTCTTTTGATGAAAGACGTTGAAGAAGACACAAATAAGTGGGAAGATGGTCTATGTTCATGGATCAGAAGAACTGATATCGTTAAAATGTCTCTATTACCCCAAGCAATCTACAGATTCAGTCCAACTCCTATCAGATATCAATGGCAATTTCCACAGAAATAGAAGAAAGTTCTCAAATGTGTATATAACCATAAAAGGCCCTGTACTGTGGAAGCAATGTTGAGAAAGAAAAACAAAGCTGGAGGCATCATGCTGTCAGACTTCAAATGATATTTCAAAGCTATAGGGATCAAAACAGTATGGTACTGGCATAAAAACAGACACCTCGATCAATGGCAGCATAGAGAGCCCAGAAATAAACCCATGCATAGATGGTCAATTAATTTATGACAGAGGAGCCAAGAAATCACAGTGTCCTCAATAAATGGTGATGGGAAAACTGGACCTCTCTCTTCTGCATTATACTAAAAGTAACTCACGATGGATTAAAGGCTCGAACGTAAGACCTGAAATCCTAAAATGCCTAGAAGAAGACATAGACGGTAGGCTCCTTGACATCAGTCTTAGAGATAATTTTGACAACCAAAAGCAAAGGCAATAAAACAAAAATAAATAATTGGGACTACACCAAACTAAAAAGCTTTTGCACAGCCGAGGAAACCATCAACAAAATGAACAGACCCACTGAATAAGGGAAGATATTTGGAAATCCTATGTGTGAGAAGTGGCTAGTATCCAAGATACATAAAGATCTCATAACGGCTCAGTAGCAAGAAAAACACACAATTTGATTTAAAAATGGGCAGAGGATCTGAATAAACATTCTTTGTAAAGAAGACCTATAGACGGCCATCAGGTATGTGGAAAATTGCCCAACATCACTCGTTGTCAGGGAAGTTATAAACTGAAACCACAATGAGCTGTCACCCCACACCTGTTAGAATGGCTGTTGTCAAAAACACAAGACATAACAAGTGTTGGTGAGGATGTGGAAAAAAGAGAACCCTTGTGCAAGGTTGGTAGGAATGTAATTTTGTGCAACCACCCTGGGAAACCATATGGAGGCTCTTTAAAGAGTTAAAGATAGAACCACCCTTGTAATCCAGAGATCCCACTTCTGGATATTTATCCAAAGAAAACAGAAACACCAATTTCAAGAGCTGTATGTATCAGCCATTAAAAAAAAAAAGTGACATCTCATCATTTGTGACAACATCATGGATCTTGAGAGCAGAATGCTGAGTTGATGGAAGTCAGAAAATGGTAAATACCATATGATCTCACCTCTGTGTAGAATCTACAAATAGAAAAAGAACCAAGATGATAAGATACAGAGAGCAGACTGGTGGTGGCCAGAGGGTGGGGATGGGCAGAATGGGTGAAGTTACAAACCTTATAGTAAGTCAGTCATGAGAATGTAGTATATACAGGGGGGGAAGGGCTGAGAGAGAGGGAGAGAGAGAGCATCTCAAGCAGGCTCTGCACTGTCAGCACAGAACATGATGTCAGGCTTGAACTCACACGCTGTGAGATCACGACCTGAGCCGAAACCAAGAGTCGGACGGTCAACCGGGTGAGCTACCCAGGCGCCCCAGCTAAGAAAGAGAGTAAATCTTAACAGTTCTCGAGAGATAATTCTGTAACTCTGCGTGATGAAGGATGTTAACTAGATTTACAGCGGTGATCATTTTGCCATACGTACAAATATCGAATCATCATGGAGTATACCGGAAGCTAACACAATGTTGTATGTCAAGTATATCTCAATAACCACAACCTCCCCCCCGCCCCCACCCCAACACACACATACGGACTCCTGGCCCCAGCTCCTGAGAATCTGATTGAGGAGGCTTAGTGTGGGGCCTCAGGCTTTGCATTTCTAACAAGTTCTTACTTAAACGATGGTCAGGGACCGTCTGTTAAGCGCAAAGGCCTTTATCTCCTTCCTGGAAAACATTGCTGTGATCATCTCATTCACAGCAGAGCAGAGCTTCTCCATGGCACTGTCCTGGGGAATTTTTCCAGCCTTCCTAATCTACCTGAGGCTTGCTATTCGGCATTGAAGCCGTGAATGAAGGTTAATACTTACAGTGAAGCCTTCTGCGGCTTCTAAATCTGCTGGTGTGTTGGTAGCCATTCCAATAACGAGTCAACTTTCCCACTCACTCTTTACCAGTACAGTTTCTCTCTTATCTTGGCAGACTCTTTGCCAACCCTTGGCATGGTCTTGCGCTGTCTGGGAATCGCTTAGACAAATGCAAAAGAACTAAAATCTCGGAACACCCATAGAATAAGCTGTAAGCTACAATGGAAGGGAGTTGAAGGGTAAGAATGGTTTTCCTACTTTTTGTTCTCCCAACATGAGTCACCTAATTAGGGGAGAGAGGGAGAGAGAGTGAGAGCGAGAGCGTGTGCAAGAACTCCCCGACTGGAGCTAGGAATCCACTGGATACAGACTCCTTTGTGCGCCTCTGTGGTTCCATCTTTATCTAAGCAATGCAGTTCTGTTTACATTGTCTCATGAATTTGGCAAAGGGTGAAATCAGGATGAAGGCTGGGAATTGCATTCCTTTCTGACCTCAAGCTTCATTACCCGACTTTTTTGATACTTTCTACCCCTTCGTGCAGGAGTTTGCAGTTTGGTGGAGAAATCGGGAAAGAATCGCGGTAGAGGGTGGGAGGCACAATGCCCCGCGAGGGGGAACAGGTGGCAAATATCAGAGAGTTTCGAGCTAAGAGAGCAGGAGAGATCTTTGTGTGGCGGGGCATTGGAGTAAAGCCTCCTGGGTCATTAAAAATGGGTAGGGGGCACCTGGGTGGCTCAGTCGGTTGAGCATCTGACTTTGGCTCAGGTCACGATCTCACGGTTCATGAGTTCAAGCCCTGCGTCAGGCTCTCTCATGTCAGGTGAGAATCCAAATCTCCCTCTATCTCTGCCCCTCCCCCACTCATGCTCTTTCTCCCTCAAAAATAAATAAACTTTAACAAACGGGTAGAAATTAGATACACAAGGAAACATCGGGGAAAATTCCAGGTAGGGGCAATGGCAACGTGGGAAGGGGGATTATACTTGGGGGCTGTTGTAGTGGGGAAGCAAGAGAATTCATTTAACTGGGTGTAATGTTTTGGCGACAAAGGGGATTATGAGACAAGATGAGAAAGAAAAGTTAGACCCTCGTGGTGGGGGATCTTGAAAGTCCCTTGAAAAGTTTGGAAATTCTTTCCCACGGAAGTAGGGAAAGTTTCAGAGCAGGGTGATGACGGGTGCCCTTCAGTGTTTTTGGAAGACTGTTACAGCACTGAAGATAGATTGAATTAACTGAGGGGGTGCCGGGTGTGGGCTGGAGCGTAGTGGGGGGTGAGAACTCCCACCAGGCCACCATTTCCGTCATTTGAGCGAGAGGCGGTGAAGAGACGGTCTCGTAGCAGGAAGACACCTGCAGGGGCCGAATCATCCCATATGTCGGTGTCTGATTGGTTTGGGAGAATAACAAGGAATTAAAAGTGACCCTTTTTGGGGCTCCTGGGTGGCGTGGTCGGTTAAGCCTCCGACTCCTGATCTCAGCTCAGGGCCTGATCTCCCAGTTCGTGGGTTCAAGCCTACATTGGGCTCCACGCGGATGGCGCGGAACCTGCTTGGGATTCTGTCTCTCCCTCTCTCTGCCCCTTCCCCGCTTGGGTTTTGTCTCTTAAAATAAGTAAATAAGCTTAAAGTGAGCGTTCTTCGATGTTCGTCATGATTGTATGGCAACAGGGGAAGGTAAGCGAGCATGGGTAAAAGGTTGTGGTTCTGGATTCTCAGAGAGGTCAGGAGGTGAGCTCCAGGCCGAACCGTCATCAGCCAGAGGAGTGACACTGCAAGGCCGACTTGGAGTGATGTTTTGGAGCACATCACAGGGGACAAACCAGGGATGGATTGCACTTACAAGAGATGGGTAGCAGGAGGCCTTGGAAGAAGCCTTCGTCGGGGCCATTGGGCCACAGAAGGGTATTTGAGATGCGTCCAAGAGGGGTCAGATGAAATGAAGGGTCACTGCCATGCCGCGGAGGCCAGGACGGTGTTCATCTTCCGTGCAGACAGGCAGGAGGCTTGGAGAACCCAGAACAGTGAGAATCGAGTAGGTTTGGCGGTTAGGAGGTCAGGGTGAGCAATCTGATGGGAATTCGATATCTTGACCGAAATCCAGATGTAAGCGGGAAAACGCCAATGGAATGGGTTGTTCTTCTCAAGGATCTCCTGAACTCCAGGCCCACACGTAAAAATCGCTTCCTGCCCACTGGGATTGAGCTATTAAATAAGCATGATCATAGGGTTGGAAAACGGGTCATCACTTTCCTGCAATTCAATACATAACCTTTTAACTCACTCTTTTCGTGTCTCCTGTATCCTTAATAGGATGGTTAGTTCCTTGAGTGTGTGTTTTGCTGAATTTTTAAAAAAAAAATTCCTGTGGTTTCTGGCCCAGTGCCCCACACCTGGTAGAAACTCAGACACTTAGCTCTTGAATTCCCCATCTCCTTGTTCTTGCAAAATAAGAGAGTGGGTCTGAACGTCAGGCAGGTGGAATGACCTTAGCAGATGAGTGTCACCTCAATCGCCTCTGGGCAGCCCAGACGTTCCCCTCTAGGGAGCCCAGCCTTTATGAACAGAAGTTCAAGAACAACCACTTTAGCTGTGCGCCCAGTGTCAACCACGGAATCAAATCAAATCACTCCCGTCCCCTTGGCTAGCTCGTAGGTTGCCCTCAGCATCCCAGCGTCTTTAAAACCTCCACTTAGGGGCACCTGGGTGGCTCAGTCGGTTAAGCGGCCGACTTCGGCTCAGGTCATGATCTCGCGGTCCGTGAGTTCGAGCCCCGCATCAGGCTCTGTGCTGACCGCCTGGACCCTGTTTCGGATTCTGTGTCTCCCTCTCTCTCTGACCCTCCCCCGTTCATGCTCTCTCTCCCTGTCTCAAAAATAAATAAACGTTAAAAAAATAATAAAAAAGAAATAAGTAAATAAATAAAACCTCCACTTAAAGTTTCTAAACGTAGTGTTCTAGTCCCTCCCGATTAAGGTCCCACAAGAAGGAAGTCCAACTGTTCATCCCCTTGGAAGGAAAGTATACAGCAATGCTGCATGTTCTAGATCACAGAAGATTTGTCTTATGCTCCTGAACTTGCCGTGTGACGGCTTGATTTGGGACAAGTCAGTTCCCCTTTTTAGGGCTCACTTTTGTCCTCCCCAAAATGGGTTCGGCTCAATGCTTTTTGATCATGTTTGGTCATCTCTAGGGAAGTGTTCCCAAGCAATCCGTGGAGGTAAGAAGGACACGGTGAGGGGGCGAGGTGAACAAAGACGAGGAGACGTGGAAAAAAAGTCTAACCAACAGCATTTTGTTACTTAGGGAAAGCATTTTCTGGGGAGGCGGTCTCCCTTTAGTTTTCTTCTTTAAAATAGCATTTTCTTACAAAGAAAAATTCGATATGTAGCAAAGCGGAAAGAATTGTACAGGGCACGTGCATCCACTCACCGCCTACGTTCTACTTAACATTTGACTGCACATGTGTTGTCACATACCTTTCCATCTCTCTATCCTCTGTCCAGTGTGAATTCTCTTCCATTTTCATAGCCCTCAGGGCATGAGGAATCTCCCGAGGCACCACAGGGCCATGGGAAGGTTAGGAAAAGTTGCCAGTTAACCTCTGAGACAAATTGGAGTTGGCCAATTGGTCACCAGCGCCATCTTGGATGTCCTGTGCGGGAGATTGTCGTCCTTCAGTCTACAGAGGCCAGCATTTACTAAAGTAATGTGTCAACTGTATAACAAAACACGAACATAAGGACAGGGAGGCCTTTTTTTATGAAACACAAGATTTGTTGTTTTAAATGACTGAAGTTCATCAAAGCAGCCTTGCTATCACACAGAGTATGGGCAGGGGCAGGGGCGGGGGGGGGGGGAGAGGGATTTTTTTCTTCTCACAACTGTCCAGCTCACAAGAAAACTGGCTTAATTGCCTCTTGGTAGGCACATGCTGATTAGACTCGTCATCGGCACTTCTCAAGCCACCACCTGTCCTCCTCTCTCCCTGTAGTTCTGGCAGTGGCTCACCATTCACCACCCAGGAGTTTGTGTGGGCTGAAGTAGCAAATGTGAGCTCCCTGGGTCTGCAGTCAGTGAAGAAAAGCTTTAATAACCACAGACGCCTCCTGTCTCTCTGATACCGAGCAACGGACTGTCAAATGCCTGGATCTCAGTTTCCTTCTCTGTAAAACATGGCCAGGAATTTTTACCTTGCTCTAGTTTGAGGGTTGTTGTTATTGAAGAGAGAGAGAATGAGAGAAAGGGAAAGGAAGGAAGGAAGGAAGGAAGGAAGGAAAAAGGAAGAAAGGGAAAAAGAAGAGATAGAAAGGGAGGAAGGAAGAAAAGGAGGGAGAAAGGAAGGAAGAAAGGAAGAGGAAGTTTAGGAACCTAAAACTCCTATAAATACATGAAAATTGAAATAAAAATCATAAGGCAAAAAAAATGACTAGAAGGAAATACATTAAGAGGCTAGCATGCTAGAATTATCGATGAGGGATTATTTCCTCTTCTTATTTCCAGAGCTATTTATCAGGTGATACTATCTTTATTATTATTATTTTTTTTTAAAATGCAGGGGCACCTGGGTGGCTCGGTCCGTTGAGTGTCCAACTTTGGCTCAGGTCATGATCTCTCAGTTTGTGAGTTCGAGCCCCACGTCGGGCTCTGTGCTGATAGCTCAGAGCCTGGAGCCTGCTTCGGATTCTGTGTCTGCCTCTCTCTCTGCCCCTCCCTGCTCATGCTGTGTCTTTCTCTGTCTCAGAAATAAAGAAAACATTTAAAAAAATGCATTAGGACTAAGCATCTTTTCTTACCATTTGGGGGCAAAAGGCAAGACATGATCTCTGTAGTAGATAGCTGAAGAAGAAAATGACCAGTCATTTGGGAGAGAAATTGAAATATTATAGAGATGACCTTTCTTTGCCTAATACGAACACTGACTCCTGATTTATGCTTTCCATATCCTAAGAACATTCCTTTACTTGCACCCCTGCAAAGGGGAGAGGCCTGGGATCTCTCAAATGTGCTGAGAATATTTGAAAGTCAAAACTTCTAGCAGATTTTACCACTTTTGAGCTAGAAGACGACTTTGTGAGGTGGGGTTAGCTGTTGGTTAACCTGCTAACTGCTGTCTGTGCTACTTTCCAAGCTGGATTAGTGGTGACTCCCAGAATAGAATTTCCAGTCTACCCATCTAGGACACAGTTTATGTGAGCAGGAAGGTGGGAGGAGTGTGGAACGGCTACAGATCCGTTTGAGATTTGTAGAGCACAGAATGTGAACCCCAGGAAGGTCACAGGGGAGGCATCATTGAGATTCTTCGGGTGTGCGATTCAGAAGTTCCCATTTTTACCCTTTCCCCCCTGCTCTCGTTTCCAAGGGATTGAATTTACATCAAGAATTTGACTTCCAGTCTGGTCTTCCGCACTAAAGTTTTCAGAAGCCGATAGTTGTGAAAAATGAGAGCCTTAAAAATCGTTAATGGTTACATAGAGAGGTAGAGATTGCAGGAGCTGGCAAGGCACAGCTTGGGAACGTGAGCAGTGAATCATCTGATTCATTCTGGTATCATCTCGGGGCATCGGGCTTTGTGCCCCCGGCGGCATTCCATAGCGGTCTCCACCGGAGGGCTCGTGTTGTCGCGGACGTCTGCTGTGTGAGGGCCCTGCATGTAGGTGCTGGGTGCTCGTTCGCCTCTCGGCTCCTGAGATGCTGTACAAATATAACCTCGTTATTAAAGCCTTTCATTATCTCCGAAACACTTCCAGCGAGGAGATGGATGGAGCTGGGGAAAGATGAGATCTCCTTCCTGCCTCCCTCCAACGATGAACAATAAACACATAGGAATGTTGCATAAAAATCTAACCACCACCACAGTAAAAACAAGTACACCCAGTCAAAGTTTAAAGAAAGGAAATCCTGCCAGAACAGTAAGGAGAGCCCGAGGCCGCAGGAACCCACAGAGGCGAAGCAGGAAAAAGGACCCTCAGGTGGAAAGGCCGGGGTTCTGGGATTTGGCCTGGGTTTGCCGGGAGATCCAGATTTTGCCCCCGACATAAAACCAAAATGCTTTGACAAACTCCGTGCTCTTTGACCTCATGGCTCGCCTCCCAGCTCAGAACAAAAAGTGCTGAGGAAGCTTTCCCTCTCTCTAGGATTTTGGACACAAGAAGAAATTTGCCCCCAGGGAATTCAAACCACGGCTATAGGAGTTGTATGTTTGCATGTGGTCTGAATTTATATTTCCTGTGAAGTGTGAGAAGTCCAAGCTGAGAAGTGAACATAAGAACCTGCCTTGAACACCCCGTATCTTTGGCAGAAGAAAACTTGAAACTACCCTGGGTGATTTTCTTTGTTCTTCTTCTTCTTCTTTTTTTTTTTTTTTAATTTTTATTTATTTATTTTGAAAGAGAGAGAGAGCGGGGGAGGGGCAGAGAGAAAGGGAGAGAGAGAGAATCCCAAGCAGTTTCTGGGGCTGTCAGCACAAAGCCCGATGTGGGACTCAAAGCCACAAACCATGAGGTCACGACCGGAGCCGAAATCCAGAGGTGGAAGCTCAACTGAGTCACCCAGGTGCCCCTGGGTGATTTTCGTAACTTGGTTCCCTTGCTTTTCATCACTTCCCCAGAATGAACAACCACGACTGAGGACAAGTGCACCATTACCAATCTCAGTTACTTCCGGACAGACATCAACCACGAGGGAGGGGCTATAGGCCTTATAAACCTCAAGACGGACTTCATATAATACATCCCAAAGATACAGAAATGCTTATCTCAAATGAGTAAAGAAGTCAAATGAAATATAAAATCCAGGATGAAGACTCATGACCGCACAAAGAAGATTTGAAAAAGAACCAGAGAGAATGTGAAATAAAAAGTAGACTTGAGATTAGCAACTCTGTGGATGAGGTAACCCTCGGAGTGAAACAGGAAAACACAGTCATAAATAAAGGATCACCCTGATAAGTTTTCCAAACAGCAGAGCGGGAGAGCTGAAAAATAGGAATAACTAAAAGATTTGATAAAATTATCGAAGAGGTAATGGGATAGAAACTAAGATCAGGCAGTTTAGAGGCAGAGAGAATAGACCACATAGGTCTAAGATCTGTTTAGTAAGACTTCCCTAGGACGGAGCAGGGAGAATGTGGACAGTGCACTAACTACACACAGGCTTTGAATGAAACCACTACTCGATGACGTACTTTAGCAAGAAAGACTGACTCCGTGAAGAAAGCGTGGTGTAATTAAAGCAGTGTTGAGGCAAGAAATTGTTAAACTAGGAGGTCTAAATGAGCAGTGAATATAAAATTAACAGAAGGAATAAAGAAGTGAAGTGGGGCGGGGAAGAGGGGACAGTGTCAAGGCATTTTAAAGTCTTTGTGTGGATGGCAAGAAGGATAGCGACATTAACTTTCAATGTTCTTAAGTCCTTTGTCATGCGCAACATTGCAACTCAGCCGCTAAAAGAATAAAATGCAAGCTGGAGAGACTATAGAACAAAATACAAATAAATTTGTTCGATCCAATAGAAGTTAAGGAAGGAGCAAAGAAACAGACCTAGCAGGCGGAAAGCACCCAATAAGGTGGTAGAAAACAAGTTCAGATGTGTAACTTATCAAAATAAACGTAAATGGATTAAACTCAAATATGGAAAGATTCTTGGATTGAGTAATTTCCTCAGAAAAATAAATCTCTGTCAAAAAGCACCTGGGTCTTTAGAGAAGATCCTTACTCCCTGCAAACTTCCTCAATGCATTCCACTTCTGGTGTTTTCTACAGCAAGGGATAAAAATACATGTTGCAGTGCGCGGGCGAATAAAATCAGCGTATAGGAAAAAAAAAAACAACCAAAAACACACGAACACATGTCCTGAGGTGTTGCTGATGGAAGAACTGACTGCTTTTCTTGGATTAACATTAAAAACTTTCTAAAACCAATTCTAAACTCTTAAACTTCCTACAGAGCCGTGGTAAGGCAGCTTTTCGGTCAGTGGGACGGGTCCAAATGTTTCTTTGTGTAAAAGAAGATTGGACCATTCATTCGACAATAATTAATTAAGAAAAACCGTAACCCTGGCCCCAGTGCTAACAGTTGCAATTTCGTGATTTTTACGTTGCCCTCCAACAGTTCATGAAAAAGCATTTAAAAAGTTCAGAAACGTAGACTCAGGAAAGGAAGGAGTGCCAGCCATGTTCTCTAGGGAGAAATGTCCACAGCCAGAAGGGGGGAGAACAACAGCCTTCAGTCCAGCATCGTGGACATATATCTTGAGGGAAGGACATTTCCTCATGTTCTGCTAGGCTAAAAACCTTCTGGACTCCATCCACTTACTGATTCCTTAGAGGCAGAGAGTGTCAGAGCTGGAAAGAACCTTCTGAATTTCCAACCCGTCAAGCCACTATCAAGGTGAAGAAAACTTTACACCTCCACCCCCCCCCCTCCAGCCCCCTCATGGGATCAGGGGAATGGCTGGACATCTGATACTTTCATAGTTTGCCCAAATTCCTATTACAAAATGAGGTACAAGGGGCTCCTTCCTGGGTGGCTCAGTCGGTTAAGCGTCTGACTTTGGCTCAGATCATGATCTCACAGTTCGCGGGTTCGAGCCCCGCATTGGGCTCTGTGCTGACAGCTCAGAGCCTGGACCCTGCTTCGGATTCTGTGTCTCCCTCTCTCTCTGCCCCTCCCTGGCTCACACTGTTGTCTCTCTCTCTGTCTGTCTCAAAAATAAAGAAACATTTAAAAATAAATGACGTACAAAAATCCTACTCGGGTTTCGCTGGCTCCAGCCGACGCCAGGTCCTGTAACGTGGCTTAATGATTTAGTGAATCATGACATTGGTCTAACCAACACACAGATCCTTCAGTTTCCTGAAACAGCAGAGAACTCGCTACCCTTTTCTGTGGCAGGCGCTGCCCTTGTCACCCCCCTGCTCAAAACACCCCTTGTAGTTTAATTTTACTCCCTTTTGGTACCGCGGTCCCCCACGAAATGATGACCAATGACTCTGACCTGCCCCGGGATTCTGGTGGCATGTTGGAGAGGTTCCTAACTGACTTTCTTCCTTTCCCAATGGGATCCATCCCTGGAGGAAGTAGGGTCTGGAAGGTTGAGGAAATCGGTTCTCTTCCTCCCACCTTGCATCTGGAGCGCGCTCAGACCAGGTAACTATTTCCCACTTCTGAGCGCACCCCCGATCACTGGGATCTTGCTTAGGGCCCCTTTACCTCTGACGCCGACCCCTTTTCTCCAACAAAATGAGCCCACAACAGCTGGCTGACTTAGCTTTTCAGGCTCTGTATCTGCGCCTGATACACAGTCTTGCAGGCACCCGAAGTTAGACAAAAATCGTCTTTTTATGAACTCAAATACTGTCCTGTCATAGTAAATATAAGATGGTTTACGGTCGCGGGGCACATCGATTGGCTTCATAAACCCTGACTCCGGGAGCTCAGCTGGGTGCCTTGATATTTGACTCTTTGGATGGAGTTTGGCCCAGTGGAAATGTTTGCCAGCCGTTTCCATCAATGTAGAAAAACAGGACTTACAGCCCATAAATTCTCTTGCCTGGCTGGGGGTGGGTGGGGGGGAGGGTTGGGGGAAGGGCCTGAAGACAGAGGATGTTAAAAGACTGCCATCAGGATAATGTTTCTTCGGTTTTTGAATCTGTCTTTCACGCTGGACATTTTTATAGGGCCATTCAATCCCAGGATGTAAGGGAGATCAGAGGGGGCGGGAGGGGGCCACAATGTCAGGAATCGGATAAGGTTACCGGCCCGGCCCGCTGTTTGTCCGTGTGTGCCCTGGGGGCCTCCCTGGTGACAGGATGTGAGGTGTCCACAGAAGGGTCTGGGTGTCCCCACCTCTTGCAGAGTTGGCTGTCTCAGACTCCTCTCCTGGCCTGTCGCGGGAGCCCAGGAAACTCCTGGCACATCGCAGGGCTCGCCTTCCCTGAAGCCGGAGCCCAGGTTCTAGAAAAGACAGTGTGGCAATTGTGATGGGCAGAAGGGAAAGAAGGGACAGAGTCGCACTGCCCTGTGTTCTCATTTTTAGGTATTTTAGCACCAACGCCCGGCTTTGCTTGAGGATTGAACTGTCCTTAAGGAACATTTCGGTGCCTACCGATTTCTCCTGTCGCTGAGCATCCTGGCGCAGTGACCACCCTTCACGGCCAAGGACTTAGCTGAGAAAGCTAAGGACCAGCACACCTCGTCCTCCCTTTGCTTTTGGTTCCTCCCGTCCCCACCCCGGCGATGCGGGACCTTCCCGCTGGCAGAATGCACAGCTCTTTTTTGGTGGGACCCAAAGACCTGCCGTGTCCACCCTGCTAGAGAATTCCCCGGTGTCTCCGGCCCAGTGGGAGGTCTGCGGTCAGCGCCTTTAGGAACGGTTCTGGCCCGGCAGCATCTCGGGGTGAACGCTTGCGAGGAGATCAGCAGCAGGGGAGAGAAAAATGCAGGGTAGCATGATGTGCTGAGACCAGAGACTGTTGGAGGCGGACAGAAATGAACAGCTGCAGCCAGTGTCTGGGCTTCTGTCCCTTCAGGACATTGGGTCCCCGAGCTGGCTGCTTCTCAGAATCCCCTGGGGAGCTTGTAAATACTGATGCCTTGGCTTTGTCCCCGGGACTCCTGTTTAATTGGCCCAGGGTAGTCTCCCAGGCATCTATGTGTCCTTTCAAAGGTCCCGGTTCTTTTTTTTTGTTTGTTTTTTAATTTTTTAATGTTTATTTATTGTTGAGAGAGACAGAGCGTGAGCAGGGGAGGGGCAGAGCGAGAGGGAGACACAGAATCCGAAGCAGGTTCTACGCTCTGAGTGGTCAAGACAGACCCCGACCCGGGGCCCGAACCCACAAACCGTGAGATCATGACCTGAACCGACGTCGGACGCCTAACTGACGGAGCCCCCCAGGCGCCCCTCGAGATGGTTCTAAAGGGCATGATGGATGGGCACCTCTGTGTAGACGGGTTATGAACAGAAATATGGGACATGAAAACAGTTTGCGCCTGGCCTGGGGTGACACTCTCGCACCCCCATCCCCAAAGGCTGTGCGTTTTAGGGTTTTGGGCTTTGCTGGACAAGACTGCTGGAATTTTAAGTCTGAATTTTACTGATGTTTCCTCAGCCAGTAAACTTGAGGCATGCCTCTTTAATTTTCAAACGTTGGTGTCTTTGTCTTTAAAAAAAAAAAAAAAAATTTTAAAAGTTTGCAAAGTACCAAGTATTGTAGTTCAACGTGAAGTTCTTCCCCGGGACTTGTACTGCAGGGGTACTTTGAGCAAAATAGAATTCTAGCATTTAATTACTTAGAGATATTCATCTATGGTATTGAGTTATGGAGCTGGCTCGTTTTGTCCTGAAAGAGGTCAGCTCACTAGCGTGGGCAGAAGACACGGGGTATCCAGACTAACGAAAACCCTATATTCTAAACCAGACATCCAGACACGTGTTATGACGAAAAAGCAGGAGTCTCTCCAGGTTAAATATGCAGAGTGTGATCATGGTTTAGTTACCTAGGAGAATGTTTTCGTTCTTTTTTTTTTTTTTTTTTTAAGTTTATTTTTGAAAGTGAGAGAGGGAGACAGAGAATCCCAAGCTGTGTTGACAGCGCAGAGCCCGACACGGGGCTCGAACTCGCAAACTGGGAGATCACGACTCCGCTGACTGAGCCACCTAGGCGCCCCAGAGAATGTTTTTGTTCTTAAGAGGTGCCCTCAGAAGTCTTTAGGGGGGAGATGTCACCAGGCCTCCAACCATCTCTGCTGTGCCTCCGCGAAAAGAACAGATACATTCCCACGCACGCCGAGGCCAGTGTGGCAGAACCAAAAAAAAATAAACAACAGTTGGTGATTCTGGGCGAGGAGTATTACAGACACTCGCTCTGACGACTCTCCTACAACTTTGAAAGTTTTCAAAATGAAAATTTGGGGTCGATTAAAAAAGTTGGCATTCCAGTTCTAAAGCGACTCTTTGAAAAATGAATAGTGCTGATTGCACAGTTGCAGCAAAAATCTGTCCCCTCGATCAGTCAATCAGTATCTTGTCCTATTGTTCAGGAGTCTCCTCTGTTACTTTAAGGATAGTACATTCCTACGTTCCGGGCCGAGAATTCGAGGAAAACCGCGCTAGCCGCTGTCACCTCTTCACTGAGGCTGTCTGTTCATGGTTGGCTAATTTCTGTGATTTTGTAAGAGGAAGAATGCTGGAAAGATGATAAATTACTTAAACCTATATATATATATACATACACATATATATAATATATATAATACATGTATTGTGTGTGTATATATTGTGTGTATATATGTATGCATATACACACACACATATATGTGTGTATATATATATATACACACACACACACACACACACATATATATATATATATATATATATATACACGCACGTATATATACAGCCTGGGGGGTGCTTTTTTAGGTTTGCATCAAGGTACTATAGGGGTGACAGGTTTTAACTATTTTTTAATTTTTGAAAAGTTTTTAAAATTTTTATTCATTTTTGAGAGGCAGAGAGAGAGAGACAGAGTGCAAGCAGGGTGGGACGGAGAGAGGAGACACAGAATCCGAAGCAGGCTCTAGGCTCCGAGCTGTCGGCACAGAGCCCGACGCGGGGCTCGAACCCACAAGCCGTGAGATCGTGACCTGAGCTGAGGTCAAATGCTTAACCGACTGAGCCACCCAGGAGACCCTAGAGGTTTTAACTCGTAACCATTCCTTAGGGCATCTTCCCTTTAACTCTTCCTTTTCCGCTTCAGTGATTTATTCATTTTTGCTTGGTCAGCTTTGCCTTGAGTTTTACTTTTAAAAGCCATTTGGTGCCACTTTGTTTTAATATATCTTTTCAGAGAAATGTATTCGTGTATTTTTTTAAAAATACATCTGCCAGTCTGATAGGATTACCTCACTTTCTTTCACTGATGTCACTGTAAGTGGGGTATTTGGGCCAAACGATCATCATTTTCTTATATGGACTATGATTTTTGCTAACTCTGTAAACGTAATCTGAATGGTATTCATTTTTCTTATCTGCTAATTATATTTAATATTTTCAAAAATGGAAAATGCATTTCTTTTATCATCAGAGCACAGAGAGAAAGTATCTATTGACTCTCCCTCTATAAAATGAACTAATATTCCTGCTTTTACCTCTTAGCACATTTTTTTCTACCTGGTCCCATTTCTTTTGTTGTGGTGATAATAATATCCATAACTAATACTAACTGAGAGTTCGTATTTCCGGACTGTGGGATAAGAGATTTGTAGTCTTTGTTTTACAGATCTGTTATAATTACCCTGTGACGTGGCATTATTCACCTTTACAGAAAGGGAGAAAGGCATTGCAACTTCTTCTAGTCACACAGCCACTAAGGGCTCAAGTCAGGCTGTGAACCCGGTTCTGTATTATTCCTGAGCTCAAATCTTTAACTGTATTATACCACCTGGTATTTTATTATTACTTTTCAATGCCGTTGCCATTTTTTCAAGAGCTGTTCCTGACACTGGCATTCTGTATAAACATTTTTATGACAATGATATGGACTGTTGGGTGTCGCATGTTTGATAAGGCTTTTATTCTCTGCTCTCTCCGTTATGCCGTTATTTAAAAAGACATATATTGGGGCGCCTGCGTGGCTTGGTCGGTTAAGCGTCCGACTTTGGCTCAGGTCATGATCTCACAGTCCGTGAGTTCGAGCCCCGCGTCGGGCTCTGTGCTGACAGCTCAGAGCCTGGAGCCTGCTTCAGATTCTGTGTCTCCCTCTCTCTGACCCTCCCTCGTTCATGCTTTGTCTCTCTCTGTCTCAAAAATAAATAAATGTTAAAAAATAAATAAATAAATAAATAAAATAAAAAGACATATATTTCTTCAAGCATACACACAATACAGATAATCTTTTGGGTATTAGACTTGATACTTTGCTTCAGACTTAGATGGAGATGGACAGAGATATTTTTAAGAGACATAAACTTTGTAGTTAAATGTAGGCCTCTTGTACCTTCTCCCCCCCCCTTTCTTGAGGAAACCCACTCTTCAATCTGTTTTTGAGTCCTTTGCTTGCATATTTTGATATTTTTGTTACATATACTGTAAATAACAACAGCTATTTTTTTAATTTTAAAATTCGTATCACATATTTGGCATTTCGATTTTGATTAAAGGGCTGATTTCTGTCTTCGTTGTAGTGCTAGTTTTAAGTAATATTTTCAGCATTTCGCTATGAATCTTTGCACATCAATTTTGTTCCTGTTTCTTTATTTTTGAGAGAGAAAGAAAGTGCAAGTGGGGGAGGGGCAGAGAGAGAGGAGAGAGTGAGAATCCCCAGGGGGCTCGGAGCTAGCAGCACAGAGTCCGATGAGGGGCTCAAACTCACAAACTGTGAGATCATGACCTGAAGTCGGACGCTTAACCTACTGAGCCACCCAGACACCTCTAAACATCAATTTTTTAAAAAGTCTTCTCATAGTGAAGTTTTGGTGGAGTATAGCTTTCCTGAGTCACAGATCCTTCCTCCAGAAATTCTGCCTGATCGGAGGCCCCGGTCTCCCGGCATTTTAATGTTGGGACACCGGTGCCTTGGACAGCTTCTTTGTGTCTCGCTGTCTGGTAACTTACGGGATTCTGTCTTTGTTCTTAAAATTCAAAACATTTGCCGGGCCACATCCCACGATGGTCCCTTTTCGGTAAGTTTGCCTCGTCAGTGGTAAATCCCTTCTGCCTGCAGATTCCAGATTATGAGAGATTTTTCTGGAACATCAAGTCACCTGCATCCTCAGACTCTGTTCCCTTAGCTCTAATCTCTGTTCTCCCCCCTTCCTGTTCTGGTCTCCTGATGGTGTTTCTGAGCAGCCCAAAAGGACTTCAAGTTTGGCCTCCAACGGTTAACTTGTCAGCTGGTTCGGTTTCTTTTACCGATGTCTTTGACTTATCTGCTTTTCATTTCTGTCTCTCTATCCAGCAATTCCTTCTTTTTTCTTAAAAAAAAAAAAAGTTTATTCCTTTATTTTGAGAGAGGGAGAGAGAGCACGAGTGGGAGAGGGGCAGAGAGAGGGAGACACGGAATCTGAAGGAGGCTCCAGGCTCTGATTTGTCAGCATGGAGCCTGACGCAGGGCTCGAACTCACGAACCTTGAGATCATGACCTGAGCTGAAGTCAGATATTCAACCCCCTCCAGCACCTCCTTCTTAGCCTGTTTTTAGTCTTCATGCTTCATGCCTGCTCTATTTTTAGAGTCCTTATTTCACTTTTGTGAGCATATGGGGTTTAATTTGGGTTTTGTTGTTCTGCTGTGCCTTTTTTTTTTTTTTTTTTCCTCTCCAAAACATACCTTTGTTGTCTCTTTCTATTTAGGGCTCTGTTCCTTTCCTTTAATTCTGTGGCTTCCCTTTCTAGAACTGATGTCGGTTGTTATCTGTTGACTCATACTTGAATGCTCAAGGTTTTATTCAGCCCTTTAATTTGCTCAAAAGGACAGGGTGGGCGAGCCACCTCCGATAAACAGGATGTCCAGTTAATGAAACACATTCTGATGAAGTGCTTCGGCAGCAGCCGGGAGGGAAAAGAGGCCACAGGGCAGAGCACCCACCAAGAGAGCCTTTCTGGGCTGTCCCTCGGACCCCTGTTCACTCTTGCGGATCTGCTGGACAAGATGGCTTCCTTCTCCATGGGCGTCCCTTGCGAGTCTGTGCATTTTGTCCGATTCGCTGGGCTGAGCCCTGTCTTCGGGTAGATGATGTGACTGTGTCTGATCCTCCTGTGTGGCTGCCTTTTCTTCCAGGGAGAATTTCTGCTGCCTGAGGATTTTCTGCGGGGTGCAAGCACCAATGAGTTTCTGAGTGGTTCTTTGTGGATCCTAGGACTTCTCCCTGCTCTCTGACCTCTCCCCAAATTGAGGGGGATTCCAGATGTTTCCAGATGTTCTTCTAGGATATTCCCTGCTTACTGCTCATCACAGCACACTGCTGTTTAGGAAGGATACCGGGTACCATAGCCCTATGACCATCCCTTGGCTTGATTCCGTCTGTGTTCCCTTGCAGAAGGACCTGGGCACTGAACGTGACTTTCAGTGCTGGAGGGAGGTTTCCCACACTTTGATCTTCCTTTGGGCGTTTTGCCTAAAATGGATGAAGGGTGTGAGAAGGAGGGGTGGTAACGAAGCCAGAGGTATCTTTGACCTTCATGATTTGTTCCTGTCATTTATACTTCAGACAAAAACCTCTCCAGGGATGCCTGGGCATTCATCTCTGGGTTCAAGGTCTTCTGCCGTAATATAATACAGTCATATACACATTTCACTCTTCACGCATCTGGAACGAACTTCTGTGTGTGGCCAGAGGTACAGATGGAACTTTATTTCTTATTTCAAATAGTTACGTGATCGTCCCACCTTTACTTTGTGTGTTGGGGGGGGGGGGGTCGGGGGGGGGTTCATGTCTTGTTTGGGTGTTAGGTCTTCTTTTTTTTTAAGTTTATTTATTGATTTTGAGAGAGACAGAGACAGTGTGAGTCAGGGAGGGGCAGAGACAGAGGGATAGAGGAGAATCCCAAGCAGGCTCTGCACCACCAGTACAGACCCCTATGCGGGGCTCGAACCCACCAACCATGAAATCATGGAGTGTCAGCCCCTTCCCAACCTTCTAGGTCATGAGCTCCCAGATGACCGTCAGTTTGAATCCCCTGCTCTGTTTCACTTACGTTCTTTCTCTGCCACCAAGTTGAAATCTATCTAAGGGATTTGGGTTTAGTATGACACCTTTTTTTTTTTTTTTAATGTTTAATTTATTTTTGAGAGAGAGAGAGAGACAGTGCAAGCAGGGGAGGGGCAGAGAGAGAGGGAGACACAGAATCCGAAGCAGGTTCCAGGCTCTGAGCCATCAGCACAGAGCCCGATGCGGGACTCGAACCCACGGACCATGAGAATCACGTCCTGAGCCAAAGTCGGACGCTTCACCGACTAAACAAGGGTAGGGTAGGTGATGTTTTTCCATCTGCTTCTTCTCATTCCCACACTGCAGGTAGCCCGTGGTCGGGTTTAGAAGGACAAGGATCTGGGGAAGGGGAGTGGCCGGACGGTGAGCTTCAGGCAGACAGAGGGCTCCGCAGAGAGGCATGATGGTTCAGGCTGTACTCGGGGAGCCCTAGGTGTTCCAGATCAGCAGAAACGTGGGTCTCAAGCTGGGGAGGGGTGCGCGATCACACCAGAGAGGCAGGCGGTCTGGGGCTCTACTGAGGGACAACTGTGAATTCCAGACTGAAAGGTTCCATCACGATTTGCTAAGCAGCCGGGTGCCACTGAATGGCTTCAAGTGACACCATCCTTGGGGGACTTAGGGAGGACAAAGTTGACAGCACCCGGATGTAGGATGGAACAGAAAGGGGGCTGTGTGCCTGCAGGGAGATAACTTAGGAGGATATTGCCATCGTTGCGTTTCGAGATTATAAGGCAGGAAGGAAGTTGGATGGATGGCCAGGGAGGTGGGATCTGTTTTAATCTCAGGGGTGACACTTTTATCCCACGCTGGCGGGCTTGGAAAATCTGGATGCGCTTCTCCTCTTCTCGCTTGGAAAACGCAACTCTGGCTCCTCTTGCGAAGGAAGGCTGAACGTGCTTCTGGCTAGGTTGGCCTCATAGGTCTGGGACTTGACAGTTCCTAAGCCAACAGCGCTTAGCAAGGAGTGCGGGTCAAGGCTGAGAGCAAGTGTCCATCAAGGACCGCATCGCGGTGACATCAGCACTACACGGGACCTCGTGCTGTGCACTAGCGGGTCTGGTAGCGGTGATGTCTGGGACAACTTTGTGGATTTGCCATTTCCCCTGGTAAGCACTTGGATTTCCCACTTTTATTTTTAATAAGCTGGATACATTATACAGCGCTCATTTGCTACTAAAATTGCAACCAGTAGAGCAGCGACCCGGCAATTTACTCTTTTGAGCGTCGTGGATTTCCCTGCTACTCGTCTGCCTTCGGCGGAAGGTTCTGAGCTCCCCAAACGGCTGGCTGGACAGTGCTGAGCCCTGTCCTGCCTGGAGCATAGGCTGGCCACTCAGCAGAAGCGCTCGGAAACCAGGCGAAACAAAGCAAACTAACAAACACCCCCCCCCCCCCCAAATAAACCTATAGTCAAATGGATATGATGTCTTGTTTACGAGGCAGGAAATCGCCAACTCTGGTTAATTCTCCAAGGGTGTGGTTTTTCCTTTTGAACCCTGAAGTTTTCTCACAGTGCCCAGGGCCCATCCTTGGGGGTGATCATGTCAATGGCCTCATTCCTGTATCTTGCTGTCTACTTTTCCTTGAGATTCTTGCCTAGACTTTTCAAAGGAAACTAATCAGATTGTCCGTTGCTCTAAAGTACCTATCCGTAGGGGCGCCTGGGCGGTCAGTCAGTTGAGTGTCTGACTCTTGGTTTTGGCTCAAGTCATGATCTTGTGGCTCAGGTCATGGGATTGAGCTCTGCGTCAGACTTTGCACTGGCAGCTTGGAGCCTGCTTGGGATTCTCTCCCTCTCTCTCTCTCTCTCTGCCCCTCCCTGCTCTCTTTCTCTCTCTCTCTCAAAATAAATATATAAAAACATTTTAAAAATCAAGTATCTATCTGTAAAGGGCATCAGCATCAGAGAAAGAAAATTCCCTCTGGATATCATTTTAAGGAGAGTTTGATAAAGATGTGGGTAGGTAGGCTATGAGCCTACGAACAGTTTTCAAAGAAAGTACTTGAAAGAAGAAGGGTAGAAAGTTAGGGATCAAGAGCTTATTTTATTTTATTTTATTTTATTTTATTTTTGAGGAATCCATCCTATTTCATATGTTTAGAACTCTAGGAGCACTGAGAATGGAGTAATTTAACTGGCCAAGGCACCTCAGAAGAAGAGTCTTTATTTCTCTTTTAAGTTTATTTATTTATTTGGAGAGAGACCGAGAGCAAGTGGGGGAGGGGCAGAGAGAGGGAGGACAGAGGATCTGAAGCAGGCTGTGTGCTGACAGCAGAGAGCCTGATGTGGGACTCGAACTCCCCAACTGGGAGATCATGACCTGAGCCAAAGTCGGATGCTCAACCGACTGAGCCACCCAGGTGCCCCAGAAGAAACGTCTTTAAGGCAGAGATTGCTTTGAATTGGAGCTTGATCTTGATTGGTGAGGCATCCTCATCTCAGAGATTTGTAGGGAGATGTGAGCTACTGCTTAGAATTTTGGCCCACGGCGGGGAGGTGGTTCAGAAAGTAGTCTGATCCGGACAGGGCCCTGCACCAAGCACAGTAGACAAGTTATCAGTTGCATCCACTTAGAGAGCACGGTATCGTTCTCACAGGGGGGTCTTTACTGGTGCTGGTGTAAAGCCGCCGGCACGGTGATGGCTTCTGGCAGCTTCCGCGTTAGCAGGTGCAGCGGCGGAGAACTGCTCCTTCCCGCAAGCAGGGGCTCTGCACGCACCGGGTCTGCGCAGGGGCTCTCCTCGGCCATCCTGGCTGCACCTGTTGTAGGTGGGGAGCAGCGTGTGTCCTGTCCTGGGACTCGAAGGGCCCCCTCCTCACTCTCCTGTCCCACCTGTACTCTCCCTACCAGCAAGAAGCCGGAGGAATGGGCCCCCGCTGTATGACTCCGCGTTAAAAACAGTCTAATCGCTCCTTAACAGGGCTCTGGCTTTGGTATGTGCCTTTGGGCCTCTAGAAACCCAGGAGTCAGGAACCACCACGGAGAGAAGTAGTTGACTGGGTTTACTCAAGGTTCAAATGATTTGCTTGCTGTGGAAAAGGTAAGCCGTGGGAAGCCCTTCACCCCCCTCTGCTGTTAGAATAACCTCAAGTACAGTGGCTGGTGACGAGGCTGGATGAGGAAAAGTTTTCTCTGTACCTTTCTTAGTCTTCAAAAGTCGCCCAGACCCGCCTCGAATGTTCCTAACCGATGCGCCACTGAAAAATCACGAAGGTAGATTTTAACACTCTCCCTCGAGCCCCTCGGCAGGTAGACGTAGTTCTGGAGAAAAATACATTTCAGTACAGATGGGAACTTCTTCCATATTTACGAACAGAGGTGACAGGGCTGAAGCCAGGCACCTAAGAGGAGGCAGAAAGAGCCCCCTCCCTCAGGGCACGCACATATCCACGTTTGACGTTGCCCTTGAGAACGCTTTCTTGGGGAAGCTATATTGATCAGTGCTGCAGTCGTTATTCTGCCCAGTCATACCTGGCACTTAGGTTATAAGCACTGTGGTCAGCCGAGGGAAAATTAAAGTGTTCCAGAAGCAAATACAGCAATTGCCAGTCAGACAGCCATAAACTCAGGTCTAAATCAAATCAGTAAGTGCCCATCAATTGAGATCTTTGTGCTTGGGGATTAGAAGGAGGAGGCAGACAGGATTCTTGACTTTCACAAAGCATGTCGCTGAGTTGGACAGAGTAGACTCAGACCCGGAATGTTCAGTAGTAATTCTTGGGTTACATAAGGTACGGAAGCCATAAAAGAGAACAAGGAAATGACACAAGACAAGTAGATCGTTATGATGAAGTCTCGCGGAGGAGACGCTTGGACCTTCACCGAGGGGGGTTTGGTCGGATGAAGACGGTAAAGAAGAAAGAGCTAAGGACAAAAGCTGTTCAAGTACCACGTAAAGATGGAAGAAAATGCAATTTATTCAAAAGAATGTTTTAGAAGATTCCTTTTTTCTCCCCCCAGAGAATGAGAGATATATTTAAGCAGGAAGAACGGTTTGGAGCCTGAGAAGGAAGGACTCTGGCTCAGTAGTTTCGCGGTATCTGGTGCCCTTAGAACAGGACAGTTTAACCTGCTGCTGTGTGTCCGGTCGAAACTTCTGTCAGTTTGGGAAACATGGCGACTGGAGCAAATAAATGGCGATCCTGTATCAAATAAACTTCTAAATGTTTCTGTTGTACCCTTTAGCAGATCCATAATGCATGATAACATTTTAAAGCTCGGACAATAAATGAAACAAGCTTGTTTTCATTTAACCTTATGTTCCCCAAATATATAGGACCGTGGACATTCTCATAGAATGTCTGTCAATATCCTGTGGGCATTTTGGGAAGTGGTGTGTCTAGAGGAAAGGAAAGTTTTCAGATAATCAATAGGAAATGAATAAAAGGTCCTCCGAGAATCATTAACCATTAACAGCCCAGTTATATTTATTGGCAAGAATTTATGTTCAAGCATGTGGCTGGTTCGGTCGGTAGAGCATATTGATTCTTGATCCTGAGGTCACGGGTTTGAGCCCCACGTTGGATGGAGATTATGTAAAAAAATAAAAATAAAATCTTTTTTTTTAAAGGATTTGTTGGGACTTACGGTAGGCAGATTTTGTGACTTTTTGCAGTAAGTTTCCTAGAGGTTAGAATGGAAAAAGACCTGGCAAGAGAGTTCCAGCTATGACAACTGTAAATAGTGAAGTCTTTGTGGTGGTTGAGGGGATTTGTGTATGGTAGTGTTGATGAGTTCAACTACGGGGTCCCAACAGCGTGAGGAACGGTGCAGTTGGTTCATGGGGGAGGGATCAGTGTCAGGTCAATTTCCCTGAGGTCAGGGGATTGTTGAGTGGTGGTGAGCAAACAGAATACAGCAAAAGAAAATATCCCTATAAGAAGAGTCAGGCATCTGAAAGCTCAGAGACTGATTGGTGCTGTACCATTAACTAAGCTTGTGCCTTTGTCGATGGGTGGCAGGTGTGGAATGGAGGCTATCAGCGAAGTCTTAGAAGATGGTAGAACCAAGGTCAAGGTGATGGATGGTTCCATTAACCTGAATACTATCTAGGATGTTAAGAAACATGGTGGTTATAGGCTACGGATTGAAAATATGCATCCCCCTCAAGTTCATACGTGATGATATTTGGAGGTGGGGCCTTTGGAACGTGATTAGGTTTAGACGAGGCCATGATGGGCGAACACCCAGGTTGGCATTAGTGTCCTTATGAGAAGAGGAAGACAGAACCCACTCTCCCTGTGCCCCGTGAGGACCCGGGAAGAAGGTGGATATCTGCAAATCAGGAAGAAGAGCTCTCACTCAGCACGAGGCCTGCCAGCACCTTGATTTTGGACCTTCCAGCCTCCAGCCCTGTGAGAAATAAAAGTCTGTTGCCTAGGCCACCTAGTCTGTAGACTTTTGTTAACAGTAGCCCGACGCTGGATAATACGTAAAAGCAGTACAGCTGCGAAGTCATTTAAAGACCGTGGAAATGACTATCGGAAAGCATCAGAGTATGAACATGAGATGTGGACTTGTTAGTGTAATTAAAAATTTTTTTTTTCAACGTTTTTTATTTATTTTTGGGACAGAGAGAGACAGAGCATGAACGGGGGAGGGGCAGAGAGAGAGGGAGACACAGAATCGGAAACAGGCTCCAGGCTCCGAGCCATCAGCCCAGAGCCCGACGCGGGGCTCGAACTCACAGACCTCGAGATCGTGGCCTGGCTGAAGTCGGGCGCCTAACCGACTGCGCCACCCAGGCGCCCCTTGTTAGTGTAATTAAATAATGGGGACTTGAAAAGGCACGACATATAGTGTTAGATGCTGAGGGGAGAGATGGAGATTTTTCATGGTACGTGTATTTTCATCCATTTAACACCTATTTACTGAACATCTACTGGATGGCACGGTGCTGTGAAAGGTTGGTCTCGTAGAGAATCGGTGTAAAAGGATTGGTAGAAATACATATGCATAATCCCACCCTCAGGCAACCTCCGAAATGGCAAGAGATTGGAGTTAAGGATTCATCTGATACTTTCTGAGTTACTGTGTTAGATGCCCTGCGTGACGCAGACACGAGGAAGACAGCGTATCCCTTCCGTGGAAGAGAGGACTTCTCCATGATCTCGCGGGAGATGCAATTCCGCCTCAGATCCGGGATCAACCGTATTCCCTGTCCCAAGCCCACTTGGGTCATTTCAGAGATCACAGGACTACATCCTCCAGGGCCAGTGGACTGTTCTGGAAACTATAAAACCTCCTCCCTGCAGAGAGATGCTTACCTCCCAAGCATAGATAGGGAGAAGGGAGAAAAGGTTTCTCAGATGGTGAAGGCAAACCAATGGAAGAGAAAATTCGAGACGTGAAAGCTCCGCCATGAGGACAAGCAGAGCCTAGGACGAGTTATTCGGGGCGGCGCTCTCTGTGGAGCGCGGGGAGCAATCGATGTCTCCATTCGTTGTGCACGGTCCCCTCGCACGCTGCTTTCATTATTTGAACGCTATCTGCCGTCATTAAGATATCAACGCTATTTAGGTGTATCTGCATTGGCAGTTTCATTATGTCTGGGTAAGGCTCGGTATTTATTCATGGGGATCTTGGGGAATTGTCAGGCACCAGCCCGGAGATAAAGGCGAGGCGCCTGAAGAATGCTAATCCTCTTCAGCTCGCCACTTGACAAACCCACACGCCACTTATTACCCGACTGATCGTTTCGATCATTAACAACACATACATCAGCCTCCTTCGCCCGAGAGTGCCGCACGCATCCGTCTTCCCGTAAGCAGTCCTGTGACAAGGGCGCCGAGAATTGATGTTCCGGGGGCATCGCCCGGTGTGGGTCAGCCATGGGATGCGGCAGGCCGGCCACCCCGTCAGCGTCACCGTGTCATTAATCAGATGGGGACAATAACCCACGGAGTGGGCACCACGTTCGTAAACAATAGCCAATCAGGGTGCCTTTGTGTCGCCCTGGGCAGCGGCTGCCTGGCTGTTTTGGAGGAGGCCGCTCTCCAGATCCCCGTGGAAAACGTGACTCTCTGCTCATCCCATCGCTGCCCGTTGGTAATAATTAACTCTTGTTCCAAGGAGCGGGGGCCCGGGGAGAGGATCCAGGGCTGTGGAGGGTGCCGTCTGCCCCTCACGGGTCACCTGAGTCAGAGCCTCCCAGCATCACTTCACAGAAGCACGAGCCAAACAGAGCAAATAAAGAGGAGGGGGCCGGGCCAGACGTTGCAAAGGATGAGCGGGAGCAGGGGGAACAGAAGTGCTCCCAGGCAGAGACCCCCTGCCCTGGAAGGGAGAGGCAGGACAGACGGCATTGCCCACGATCGAGAGGTCGTCCTAGTCTGGTTCTAGACCCTTCTGATGAAGGACGGGTGGTTTCTGCATCCACAGCTGGTTTGGGGTGATCTCTCACCCATTTCGGGGAAGAACCCCCCGTCCGATTTCACCGAGGCTTTTTGTTGTTCTTCTGAAGGACCAACGATTTTCAGAGTTTGGCTTTTAAGGAGTCTCGGCGGTTACCTTTTTCTTTATTTCTTCATTTTGGATAATTTTTTTAAAGGTTTAGTTTTATTTTGAGAGGGAGAGAGAGAGAGCAAGAGCAGGGGAGGGGCAAAGAGAGGGGAGAGACAGAAGCCCCACGTGGGGCTCAGACGCATGAACTGTGAGATCATGGCCTGAGCCAAAATCAAGAGTCGGACGCGTAACCGACAGCCACTGGGGGCCCCGAAATCCTCTTTTTAATAATTGAGCCAAAATATTTTTTTTAAGTTTGTTTATTTTTTTGAGAGAGAACGAGCTGAGGAGGGGCAGAGAGAGAGGAGGGGTCACAGGATCCAAAGCAGGCTCTGTGCTGACAGCAGAGAACCTGACTCGGGGCTTGAACTCACGAACCATGAGATCATGACCTGAGTTGAAGTCAGATGCTTAATTGAGCCACCCAGGTGCCCTGAGCCAAGAATCTTTATCTTTGTCATTTCCCGCCTATTCTAGATTTCCTTCTAGGTACACGTGGAAAAAATCTGATTCTGGTAGCCCGCCAGAGGTTTAAAGACAGACATAGGAGTCTGGAATTTTCTTTCCTTCAGGCTAATTTCAGGTATGGAGGTATGTGGTAGTGTCTCTGTCTTCTACGGCTGCCATAACAAAGTACCAGAGACTGGGTGACTTAAACCACAGAGATTTGTTGTCTCACAGTCTGGAGGCTAGAAGTCCAAGGTCAAGATGTTAGCTGGGCTGGTTTCTCCTGAGGCCTCTCTCCTTGCCTTCTTGTGTCCTCACATGGCCTTGCCTTTGTGCACATGCGCCCTGGTGTCTCTCTCTCTCTTCTTTTTTTTTTAATATATATATTTTTAATGTTTATTTATTTTTGAGAGACAGAGAAAGACAGAGTGTGAGCAGGGGAGTGGCAGAGAGAGACCCAGACACAAAATCCGAAGCAGGCCCCAGGCTCTGAGCCGTCAGCACAGAGCCCTACGTGGGGCTTGAACCCACAAACCATGAGATCATGAACTGAGCCAAGGTTGGATGCTTAACCGACTGAGCCACCGAGGCACCCCTCTCTCTTCTTATTAGAAGAGTCTCTAAGTCTTATTAGACGAAAGCTCACCCCTAGGACCTCACTTAGCTGTAAACACGTCCTTAAAGGCCCTATCTCTGAATATAGTCGCGTTGGGGGTTGAGGGTTCAACACATGAATTTGGGTGGGGGGGGGCATGACTCACTCCATAACAGGTACGGTTAAGGCGTCCGTGTCTTCAGCCTATGTTGTCACCTGTACAGGAAGCAGAAAGCCAGCACCATTCACAGGTAGAGAAGGCCCCGAGGTACATCTCTGTTATTTGAGTAGATTTGAGTAGCCTTCAGGGGCTGTGTCCACTGTGTGCATTCTGTGTCAGTGGCCAACAGATGGCTATCTGGCCATGGCACTCAAAAACTCAAGCTAGATCAGCATTGAGGGTGATCAAACCCATCGCAAGTTCACACCCAAGGCAAGGGGTATGATTCCACGAAGGAGAGAGAGCTCTCCAGGAACCCGAGTCTCTAGGAGCAGCACAGGATGTAAAATCGGAAGGCTCCCCCCGCCCCTCTCAAATCTCAAAGACACGGGACTCAGATCTTGTTTTCTTACAGTCTGTTTTTGGGAAGGTGGTGAGGGTAATTACAGAAACTGACCCTTCCATTCCCAACGTGTATCCCAAGAGTGAGTGAGACAGTGATGAATTACCCGCGATGAGGTTAGAATAATTTAATAAGAAAAAAGGTGGAAATGGGGCCTTTAATTCCTAACCTTTTGAGCTGTGGCTAAAATCCATTAATAGAACATGGATTAGGAAGCCCAAAGTCAGATTACTCAGCATCACCGACCAGTGAATCACTCTGGCACTGGGGTCAAAATTAACATCCGAAAATTCTTTAAAACTTTAGGGCTGAGATTTCTTTTTTTCCTGGCTTGACTTCTTCTGTAGTCTTTTTAGCCAGGGAGATAGAAATGTTTGGCATCCATTCAAAGCTCATTCAAACCACAGGGTAGAACTATAAAGGTGGCCTTTGGGATATGTAGGGTCAGTCTGAATAGTTTCTATCATAGTTTTCAGGAAAAAAAATTCTTTTACAACGTCAGTAGGGAGAATTCTATCACAGTATATAAGTAGACTTAGCAGGATTTACAAATCCACATGTGTTCCCTTAAGCAGTAGTTTTCAGATATTTGATGACCTTGGAAGTCTTGGTTCAAATGAAATTTTACACTGAAGTGAAATGAAACATAATTGATAGATACAAGGAAAGTGGATTTGTTTAGATCGGGATATGGGGTCTCAGAGACCCCAGTGTTCCTGTTTCACCCTTTTGGGTAACCCTTAAATGCCAGATCTTCGAAGACGATAGATTGAACACTTGTTCTCTTAGAGATTGTTACTCTACAGTGAATGTCTCCCAGTGAACCACAGAACATGTGTGAACGACAGTCGATCATTAAATAGTAAGTCACACCTCTCCTTAAGTTTTGCAAAAATATTTTGAAAGCGATGCAGTCTTCCAACATAAACGCAGAAACGAAAGGAGGTGAATTTTCCTCACAGCGGGAACATTTAAAACTCGGACTGTTTAAAACAAACTGCTCAAAAAAAAGGGGGGGGGTTTGAACATGGAGGAGACCTTGTATATTGACATCAAATGAGATCATTACGTAAAACTATTTTTTGTAACATCTAGAACGTTTTGCAAGAGTAAGTGTTGATGGTGATGTTTCCCTCCTTTCCTTTAACTGGAACTTTAATATTCCTTTGATGTTTAGCCCCTGACCCCCTTAAATGGAGCTCAGAAAAGGGGAAAATATCTTGCCCAGGGTCAAGCAGCTAGTCAGTGACACAGGGGACGCTAGAACATAGATTGTTGCTTGAGGACGTTTTGATCAAGTCACAAAAGCCTACTGGTCAGAGGCCAGTCAGAAAGGACGATACTTTCTCTCATATAAAAAGTGCGTTTCATCTCTACCTGAGATGAATCCCAAGGAAATGTTTGTTGTTGGTACACAAAAGACAAGGCCATCAGACTGGACCTGTAAGTCTGAAGCCTGTTCATGGAGGGCATGGAAGCTGACTGACCTAAGCCCAAACTGGGGAGCACAGGGGCACCTTCCTTCTCTTTATAGCTCTTCAGTGATACATGTTGGAAAATGTAGAGTGGACTCTCATCTTATGTGGTTGCTGGTGAGTTTCTAAAATCAGTATAAAAGGCAAAGATCCTACAAAATCAAAAGTATCTCTGAGAATCCTTTGGACTCATTTTTTAAAAACATTTTATTCATCGTTCGGAGACAGAAAGAGACTGAGTGCGAGCGGGGTGGGGGCAGAGAGAGAGAGGGAGACACAGAATCTGAAGCAGGCTCTAGGCTCTGAGCTGTCAGCACAGAGCCTGACGCGGGGCTCGGACTTACGAACTGCGAGATCGTGACCTGAGCTGAAGTCAGACACCTAACCGACTGAGCCACCCAGGCTCCACCCCACCCTTTTTAAACGTCCTTTCGACTCTTAGGAGCTCGAAGACCTATCATCTGTTATTTGTGTCTCTGAAAATTTGGCTGAGATGTTCCTTTTCCTGTGATGTTGGAAGCCAGGGTCTCTTTTGGACGGAACAAGGTGGCATAAGTATGTTATGCGTTTTGTTCTCTGTGACCTTGATTGGTTGAGTATGTGGGTGGGTTTGCACATGATCTGATTCCACCATACAGATGTCCTACTTTAGCCACAGGTTGACTCATGGTGATGGAACTACCTTGTGACTTAAATAAATTTGAAATTAGGACATAATAACAAATACAAGGAGAAAAGTGTTCTTGGGCGGTGTTTCTAACCTGTGGAGTGAAATTATGGAGAATCACCATGACCCCACCCCCACCCCCAAACCTGGCCATTAGTACCCTCCTGTGAAGTAGGGTCTGGATCTAGAAGAACACGGACAGTAGTTGTGGGATTACTCCAACAATGGCAATCCACATTTGGGCATTCCACGTCTCCCATCAAGAGGTAGAATCAGGTTATTCCCTCCCCCTTGGATCTGGGTTGGTCTCTGACTTGCAGAGGCTGGTAGAATGAGGCAGAAGCAATGCTGTGTGAGTTCTAGGCTTAGCCATGTGGGGGCATGACGACTTCTGTTGAGCCTTGGAGCGCTGAGCCACCATCTCAGAGGTCGGCCACCCCACTGGGGAGAGAGGTCAGCCAGCCCCCAGGTCTTTTGGCCTCCCAGCTGAGCACCTAGATACATGAGGGTAGCCATCTTGGTCATTCTGGCCCCCGCTGAGCTCCGGGATGAGTGAAGGTGAATGGGTACGACTGACATCACACAGAACAGAAGAACCACTTAGTCGAGCCCTTCCTAAAATACGGAAGCATGAACACATGAATGCTTTGTATAGTTTTAAGCATTAAATTTTGAGCATGTTGCAAAACAGCAGTAGGTGATCGAGACAGTTGGCCAGGAGATTTCTAATGGGTTTTGTTTCATAGCCGCTTCGCTGCTCTCTCTCTTTCTTCCAAATAGACTCTTCTTCCAATTCCTGTTGCAAAGGGACCCGGTGACAGGTGGCACACAGTTACTTTCTAAAGGATTCAAATCCTCAGGGAGAAGGAGTCAGCGATAAGGATCTGAAATGGAAAAACTAGACACTTGCAGGGTAAGGAAGGGTAAATGAATTTCTAGGAAAACAAAGGGCCACCATGAAAATGTCAAGAAACAACCTCAGCGGCTTGCAGGATGGTAAATCCAGCTCTCCTGGGTGACTCAGTGGGCCTTCTGAGTGGCTGGGAGTAAGTCCATCATAGAGCCATTTCAGTCAACTAGAAAAGAAGTTTTTCCGGGGGCGGGGGGGAAGGTGGAAACACCATCTGTAAACACAAAAGGATGATTTTCGCAGGCAGTACCCACAGGGAGCTTGGTTCCATGAAACACAGTTGCTAGATGTCTGAAGATTAAGTAGCGAGACGCGTCACTTCTGTGGGATAGAGAAACACTATAAAATCACCGTGTCACTTAAAATACACAAACGTAGCACTTTATAGGCCAAATAGATAATTCTTGACAGAAAACGCCTTTTAAGACCTTGGCAGGGAGAAGCAACGTCTCAAGAATGTTTATCGTGTTAGTCGAAAACCTCCGTTAAATTCAGCCTTGTTGTCACCTAAGGAAACACCAAAGCCCAGACTTTCGCTTTCCTGGAATATCGATGGCATGAAGTGGAGGCTGATGAAATAAATAATTGTCATCACGTTTGGTACCTTGGAATAACCTTCTACCTGTGCAGTATAGGAAAATGCTTCCCCCCCCCCCCCGCCTGCCCTTTTCATCCCTATCCTGTGCATGAGGTATCTCTCCCCTCAGTTGATAAGCATCTGGTGGAAACTTTCGAAGATTTTTTTCGAGGGGCACGAGTTTGTCTTTAAGACTTGAAAGAAAATGGAAGAGAAGGATTCAATTACTCCTATGAGAAATGAACGTCCTACCCAAGGTTTGGCCACTGCTCGAATGCTTGTTTTAAAACTGAATTATAGGCGTAATACATTTGCCAGAGACACGGGCATTAATTTTTCCCAACCCATTCAAGACTGGGAGGACAGAACAGGAGGGCGCAGAGAGAAAATAAGATAATCAGAGTTTCACGTTGATTTATTCATCCTTGTGCAAAGTTAAGGGGCACGTGAGGGATACTGTTCCAGACCCCGCAGAAGGAAGGACGCTGGGGCAGCCTGCCAAACAGAAAGTCTCATTGTTGTTCTTAGATGATCTGAGATTGCTTTGTTTCTCTAGCTGCTTTATAAAAATACATATGCATAAAATACGCCCCATGACACAGAAGGAGTGAGCGGGGGCCCCGCTGTTTGTCCGGGAAACGCCTGTATTCCTAACCTGCCTGTCTGCCGGCTCATTCCTTTCATAAAGATAAAGTGGGTCGGTGCAGAGCCGAGCTGAGGCTGTCATTCCTGTGTGTTCGAATCGGGTCGTGCAAGAGAGATCGGCGCACGGCCCGCCCTGGGCCAGACGGATGGGCTGGGGGCGCAAAGTTGATGCCGCACGGAAGTCTGTGTATGTGACCTGTCTGTCTCGCGGACCTGACGTCGATCGCTCAGTATGGGTGGGAGGGAAGCACTCCTCCAGGAATCCGAGGATTCTTCCATCCGTCAGCGATCAGGCTTATCGTGTGGGAGGCAGAGCTCACAGTGCAAGTGTAGGGCTCCTGGTTACAGGGCTGAATATCGTGGCTTTGACAGTGGGACACAGAACAAAGGCTGAAGCTCTCCGAAGCGTGGCTCCTGGGAGATCACATTGGTGTCATGCCTCGAAAGCCCATCCTGGCTCTAGGACTTTGTGACAAGAAGCTTCTCGTCTGGAGTCGTCCGTTTCCATTGTATGAAAAGAAACCGATCGGGGCTGGGGACAGTACTGGAACATTGGTGAAGGCGGTTAGCCGTATTGTTAAGTTGGATCTTCTCTCCGTCATAGAACCCAGGTCTTCATTCCAAAGAACCTTCCTGGCATGCTGTTCTTCAAACCATGTATCTGATGTATCTGTGCAAAGAGACGTATCTGTGGACCCTCTTGGGTCCCCAGGAGGTGGGGAACAGAGAGTGCGTGGCTATTGTCTCGTGAGGCAAAGGAGAACTTAGTTGAAAAACAAAAGAGCCAGGGGTGCCCGAGTGGCTCGGTTGGTTAAGCGCCCTACTTTTGATTTCGGTTCAGGTCATGATCTCACAGTTGGTGAGATCGAGCCCCGCATCAGGCTCTGCACTGACAGCACGGAGCCTTCTTGGGATTCTCTCTCTCTCCCTTTCTCCCTCTGTCCCTCCCCCACTCTCGCTTGCTCTGTCTCTCTTTCAAAAATAAATAAGTAAACATTTAAAATTAAAAAAAAAATTTTTTAATGTTAATTTCTGAGACAGAGAGAGACAGAGCACGAGTCGGGGAGGGTCAGAGAGAGAGGGAGACACAGAATCCGAAGCAGGCGCCAGGCTCTTGAGCTGTCAGCACAGAGCCCAACGTGGGGCTCGAACTCACAAACTGTGAGATCATGACCTGAGCCCAAGGCGGTCGCTCAACCGACTGAGCCACCCAGGTGCCCCTAAAAAAAATTTTTTTAAAGAACATATCTTCTCATATCCATAAAATAAAATCAAGTCTATTCAGTTGCCTTAAAAACTACTCCTTGCCTTTCTTCTAAGGCAACGTAAACCACTTTTTGCCCCCAAACGAAATTAAAAAAATAATAACATAAGCTCATTTATCTTAGAACTGGCTTTGCAGGCAATGTTGGCAGGTCTATCTGTTTGAAAAGAGACCTTGAAACCCTAGTGCCTTCTTTAAAGCTTAGGTCTTGAGGCCGACCCGCAGGGAGATGATGGGTGAGATTCGGATGGAGCATCACGTTTTTCTTGCTCTCGCCATAAAAGGATCATGAAACGTGAACATAGAGACTTGGCCTGTGACTTCGGAGAAACATCACTCTCTGTCCAGTAGCTGCAAAGTGAGTGACTTTCTGTGGTCCTCCGGGTCACTTAGGAAAGGTTCTGGAATCGCCACAAAAACATGCTGATTTTCCAGTTTCTGGTCTTGAAGAGAGAATCTAATACAGTTCTGTGGATCTCTTTTCTCTCCCCCCCCCCTCCACCCCTTTCTTGCCCCAGAGAACAGTGGGTCACTAAATCCCCCTCATTAGCATAAAGATAGCAATTTGACATCAGCTGGCTGTTGTGTAGGAACAGATGTGTTTCCGACCTATGGATGTTTTCCTTCTTTTGGAAGAGAGGAAGCCCCAATTGGGAGGAGCAGGAGTCCTGCCGTACCTGGGGTCCACTTTTACAGGGTTTTAATTTCTTTTTTTCTCTTCAGCCGCCTAATGAATAAAGTTGACCTCTGTTACTCCCCAGTTTCTGTTTGTGAATTCGCCCACTTGTTACAATTCGTTTGCAGCCCCCAGATTAACACCTGCGGTGCTTTGGTGGCCATTTTTGGACATGGTCAGAGCAACAAGATACTTCAGTCACCCTGGACGTGTGTTCCGAGTTGAAGTCAAACAAAGTGGTGCTTTGCCTCCTTGTTTTACCTCTCAGATTGTCAAGAAGTGTCCTTTTCGTGGTCTGTAGGATGCCATGTTTTTTAATATTCTTTGTGTTTCTTTAGTGCCCCCCCCCAAGATACTGCCAAAGTGCTGCCTTGTGTTTCTAAGTAAAGGAAGGCTGTGATGTTCCCCGTGGAGAAAATACGTGTGTTAGATAAGCCTTGTTCAGGCAAGAGTTACAGTGCGGTTGGCTGTGAGCTCGAGGTTAATGCATCAGTAGTCTCTATTAAATAAGGAGGTTTTAAACAGAAACACATAGAAAAACAAGATTTTGTATTAATTTGTTGACAGCAGTGTCACCAGAGGCTCATGGGAAGCTAACCCTACATTTCCCCTGAGATTCATCGGTTCGGTATTCGCTAATTCAGCATTCCCGGGACTTTATGGACCGTAACGACCTCGGATAATGAGCACAGACTATAGAGGTGTGGAGAGCCCACCCTGTTCAAGAGCCCTGAAGTGAAATAGAATGTATCCTGTTCTCAAGAAGTGTGTTTAAAGGCAGTAGTAACCATTTTGAGCATTACTCACTCCAAGCACCTGAATACAGTACCTGCCTTAACTTATCTCGGTGATAACGTTAAGTTGGGCATTAAACTATTTATAGGAACAAAGACTCAAGTTGGCACAGCTACTAATGGAATAGCTAGGATTTGGACCTGATTCGATTCATGGGCTCTCCCAATTCATTGTCCCATGCTCTTCTGTCTAGCTAGCCAAGGAAAAGGCCACTCACCTGCTGTCACTCTTGGACCTAGAAAAAGAAGGGACCAAAATGGGTATTTCTGGTTGGTTTTCGCAAAAAACACCCCCAAGTTCGTCCTCATTTCTCTCTCCGGGCTGCTTTGGGATACCTGTAAAGCTGTTCTGAGAGAAGCTTTTTTAGAATTTACCATCCTTCATTTGTCCCTTTTCTTCTGATTGGTTGCAATACATATAAGACAAGAATTTTAAACAAGAAAAGAACTTTATACTCTAGTCTGTGATCCTTGATCATAGTAAATAGCATTTAATGTTTTTTGTTCGTTTGTTTTGGTTATTGCTGTCTCATCTGATCAATTTACAGGCCACACCTAAAGCATTAGGGAGTTGTTTTTATGAAAGTAACATCTGTTTATTGAGATACAGATTCTTCCTATTATTTATTATTTTGAATTAACCGATTTGCAATGGATGTCACCAACCTCAAAGGACAGATACAGGGGGATTTCCTGTGGACTTAATAAAAAGTTTAGTAGTTTTTCAGATTATGACTTATTTTTTTTTCTTGTTCTTACTGTTGTCGTCTTTCCTTGAAAAGTCCGGGGACTCTCTTTAAAGTAGGGTCTGTGTTTCAGACCTTTCCCCTCCAAACAGGACTTAGGACAGTGACAACGTTTCAATGTTCCTCAAAGGTTGCTGTCAGGACAGAGTGGAATCATTTATAAAAATCACCTTCAGTGGATACTAGAGCTGGACTTCTTAAATATTTGTTCCTTTTCTATTCCCCTTAGTTAAAAAAAAAAATGTTTATTTATTTTGAAAGAGAGCGTGCGAGCACAGGGGAAGGGCAGAGAGACCTTAGTCAGCAGTTTATTTCTCTTTAGCATTTATAAAGTCATTTACAAGGCTAGTGTATAAATCAGAAAGCCTAACTTGTACAGCTGTTAACCACACATAATAACTTTGTACGTGTAGATTTCTCTATAGCTTACAGAGCCCCCTTCTCACTCTCAGACATATTTCATTCAGTTTAATCCTTACAGCATCCCTGAGAAAAGGACAGAACAGATGCCATTGTCTTTTTTAAGGTAAGATGGTGAGGCCGGGGTCTACAGAGGATGAGGTTATTCGGGATAAGATCGAAGATGTCACTGAAAATAACGTGATAGAATTCTTCCATTTTCAAGAATTCTTCCATTTTCGTTATGAGTCCAAGTACATATGTCACCAAATTGTTTACCGGGTGCAGATGCTTCTTGGAAATCACCAGAACCGGACTGCAGAATGCTACTGTTCGATGTTCTTATCGTGCACTGCCCAGATGTCCCACATTTCACACTTTTATCGGAGGATGCCAGAGAAAATGGTTGCCTTTTTCCATCTTGGGTATCCTTTCTCCGGATACCGGAGAATTTCTTAACCCTCTTCTAAACTCTGAACATCCAGATCCCTTTTCTTTGTGGGTCTCTCCTTCACTTTCCTTCTCAATCTTTTTTTAATGCTTATGTAGTTTCTGAGAGAGAGAGACAGAGTGTGAGCAGGGGAGGGGCAGAGAGAGAGGGAGACACAGAATCCGAAGCAGGCTCCAGGCCCCGAGCTGTCGGCACAGAGCCCGACGTGGGGCTCGAACCCACAAACCGCGAGATCATGACCTGAGCTGAAGTCGGATCCTCAAGCGACTGAGCCACCCGGGCGCCCCATACTTTTCCACGTTCCTTCTGACACCTCGGGCTTTGGGTTCTCCTGGAAAGCTCAATTTGCCCATCTCATGGTCTCCATTTCTTTGGTCCCAGGTGTTCAGCTTCCTTCTTCTGGAACTTACTTCTGGCCCCTGACAGCCTGAGGACCATTCATTGGCCCGCTTGAAATCTGAACTTCCCAGGGGCCCATTCCTGGTCTCCCCTGGTCCCTCTGCTGCCTAGGAGAGCCTACCCACGGCCTTCTCCCTGTTCCGTGACAACCAGGTCTTTTGTAAATGAACGCGTGTGCAGGGATCACTCGTGAGTGCAAGCGAGAGCCCTCTGCCTGCGTCTGCGGGAGACCACGTTCCCTACCCCGGGATTCACAGTGGTGGCCGGAGAAGTCACTCACTGGTGAACTGTGTCCATGGCGTCTCCACTTGGGCGGGGGCCGTTTCAGCTGGTCTGGCTCCCTGTGCTTGCAAAGAGGCTTGATTCGGAACTCTTAATTACAGCCGCTCATTCAGGCCTGGCCTTCTGATCATTCGTCTTTTAAGTGTTCAGCTTCTGAATCCCATTTGGTTCCCTATCCCCCCTCCTGGCCCTCCCCACCTCCCCTTGATGTGGCCAGAATAGTTAACTCAGACAATTAGTAAATGCTGAATCATTGAGTCAGTGAATAGAGCAAGGGTCTGTGTGAGATATACAACTTCCTGAGTGGGTTTAATGGAAGTCTAAAGAGATTTTTCACAGATTCATGGGTTTTCAAAGGAGAAATTTGCATATTAATAAGAAGCTGTTCAGACTGATTCGCTTAATGTGTTTGGAGTAAGTATAATTAAATGTCAAGGGAGATAGATCATGAAGTAATGAAGCTGAAGCCAATTTATCAAAAATAAGGTCTAGGGAGAGACATTTCAAATAATAAACAGTTCTCTAACCTTCCTTTTTAAGGTGATTTGCTTAGTCTGGGCCAAGATTTACATGTTTTCTGAGGCTCGCGCAAACAAAGATTCTGGGAACGGGGTGGGGGCTGGGGAAGGAGAATGGACATTTTTCCTATTCAAGTTCATAACATTCAAGGAGGTCTTTCCCGTCCGAAACACTTTTAAAAGGGACAAAACCTGTTTAGTTTTGCTCTCTCAGATATTGAGATGTGGTTAGGATCAGCACCCCCCGCCCCCATTCTACCCCCATGCACACAGCTGCCATTTGCAAAATCCTGCTCCTAGGACCAGAAACGACATTGGTGGAGGGTGGCTGGTCACTCGGGAATCGCACCTATAGCAAAAACTGATGGAGCGTTGAAAACCAACGCTGGGTTCTGGGTTTTGAATCCTGAGCTATTTACTCACGAGCTACTTACTAAGGAGCTGGCCATTCCTTGAACAAACTCAACCCAAGCTTTGCTTTGAATTCACTTAGGAAAGAAGTCATGATGCAGTTACACAGGCATCTTTGTATGCTTTACTCCCTAAGTGTTTGATTGAATTAATCAAGACATTCAGGCTCGTGCAGTAGACGGACGGAGTCTCTTGAACTCTGCACAACACTAAAGTGACCTCAGGAGAAGTTGCTTAACAGGGTCAAATGGAAATAAATAATAGCGTTTGATGCTGTTTCTCAGAGTGGGGAAGCCAGGGGATTCATTCCTGGGCAGACTGGGGTGAGCAGGACCCTCACTGAGGTCTCCAGGAAAGAGAGAGGAGGATTGGAGTCAATGCTGTAAAACCACTGTGTGGAAGGAAGAGAGGAAATGCCTCCCTCCTACCCTCTTGCTACACTGACAACATGGAAAGCCACATTTCAAAACAGAGATAGGAAAATAAATAAATAAATAATAAAAATAAAAACAGAGATAGGGACGCCTGGGTGGCTCAGTGGGTTAAGCGTTCGGCTTCGGCTCAGGTCGTGATCTCACAGTTCATGGATTCAAGCCTAGTGTCGGGCTCCGTGCTGACAGCTCGGAGCCTGGAGCCTGCTTCGAATTCTGTGTCTGCCTCTCTCTGCCCCTCCCCCACTGTGCACGCTCTCTCTCTCTCTCTCTCTCTCTCAAAAATAAATAAACATTAAATAAAATAAAACCTCAGAGATTACAAAGTGTTTCTGCTTGTGATGACTGTGGGTTGTACTGACTGGGGCCAGTGGGAGGGTTAGGAAGATGCCCTGATTCAGGGATCTAAGCTTTTTGAAGGATCGTTTAATTTTGGATGGTGACAGGTTCCCCCATGTTCCACAGAGCGAACTGAGGATCTATTTTGTCCTACATCTGAACAGATCGTGACACACGGTGTTTTTTAAAAGTTAGTTAATGTGACCCACTGCCTTTGGACTCTGCCCATCGTGGGTTTAAGTCCCAACACCCTTTGTGATCCCTTGGGTGACTTTGGACAAGTCACTTAGCCTCTGGAAAAGTAGAAATCATAATGTCTGCCTTGTTTGGCTTTGGTCAGGAGCAGAGATGTGTATGTGAACTACCTTACTGTGATCATTGTGGTTGTATCCTTTCTCCCATGACCCCATGAAGCCATCATTTTTGGACCCATCCTTTGTGAGCATCCTTCACACTTTGAGTGACTAAACTTTGAGTGCCTAGTCCAATGACTAGAGACATTGGACCCTCTACTCTCTACTTATTTTCAAAGTTAAAATAAAAATAATAGTGTAGGTGGAATTGTGTATATGCAACCAAGAGAATTCCCTGGGAACTTTTTCTCTCTCTTCGGAGATTAAAAGAAAAGCATTTCTTTCCTGGCGATCTAGCCTCTCATCATGTCTCTTTTCCCAATGACTGATGTATGTTCCTCTGCGTGTGTGTGTATGTGTGTGTGTAGATGGATAGAGTACAGTTGTGGTTTTAAATGTTTGTGCCACTGGGACTCAGTCTTAAAACTAAGAACAAAAACAAACACCGTGTTGCCAACTGTTACTATACAATACTTATAATTACTTATAATACAATTACTTATAATGCAATACGTGCTAGTTGATTGAGGGAGGGGTGTGTCAGGAACCCACCGGCTTACCCTCTCCCTTGGTCAGGTCTCCCTAAACCCTTTCCAGGGGACCTCTAGGGCTGTATTCAGCCTGGTTTGAATGCATAACTCACCGGCTCACATTTTCTCTAGCATGAGTTGGTCATATTTGTCATCATGGTCTTAGTAATGTGCAATTTTTATCACATCACTGCAACTTGAAACGAACACGAGAGTATCGCGCTGCCGTCATAAATGTTCCTTCATTTTGCACAACGGGAAATTCTTTCCGTAGATGGTTGTTCGGCGACTCAGCAAAACGTAGGCCTGGAACTTCTCATTCATACCTTTCAAGTGTGCTTCCCGGCTGTTAAGCGTTTCTTTTTCGACCACAGGAACAGTACGTCGAATATTCCCCAGTCCCGCCATTCACTGGACCTTCCACGTCATGACCAGTTGGAAGGACCGTCCTCGTATCTAGCTGGAGACAAATCTCTTTAACTTCATCCTTGAGTCCAGAGGCAGCAAGTTCAAGAAAATAAGTTCAGTTCTGGAGCACCTGGGTGGCTCAGTCAGTTAAGTGTCTGACTCTTGATTTCAGCTCAGGTCATGATCCCACGGTTCATGAGTTCAAGCCCCACATCAGGCTCTGAGCTGACAGTGTGGGGCCTGCTTGGGATTCTCTCTCTCTCCTTCTCTGTCTGCCCCTCTCCAATTCGTGCTGTCTCCCCGCTCTCTCTCTCAAAATAAACAAATAAACTTTAAGAAAAAGAATAAGTTCAGCTCTTTTATTTACTGCTAGCCCATTTTGATATGAAATGCTTTTGAAATCCTCAAAGTCAGCTTGCAAAATGTATTCCTTATAATGTTACTTCTATAGTGTTTTATGGTATCATGAAGGAAGGAGGATTTATGGTCAAATATGAATGGGAAATGAATTCTTTCTGGGGTAGATTTTTTTGATAGTGGACTTTTAATAGTCGTATGTGTAAGGTTCGCTGTGACCAACCAAATGGGATTTGTCGTCGACACTGTTTTCCAAGGACAGTGACGGCGCAAAAGCATTTGTCATGAACATCTGTCGGGACGGTGTGTTCCTTGGAACACAGTTTGGGAAAGGCTACCTTTTTTTTTTAATAAAGCAAAAATTGTGACTGATAAAATGAAAACTTCGTGAGGATAGACGAACTTCGTTGTTAGACTTTGATTGTGGCCTTTGGGAGGTTAACTGAGGACCCATATGGGCAGGTCCTTTTTTTTCTCCTGAATAAGTAGACCGACAGGAATGTTGACTGTCAGTTTCGTTCCTGAAAACATGGGCCTAGAGTCTGAATTTCACATGATAGGTTGGTGTTATTATGATATGATAGATTTTTTTTTGTACCATGGGACAAGCAGTTTATTTTCTCCCTAACAAATAACAGGTGCTGTTGGTTCAAGGAAACCACCTACATAGAGATAAAATATCTTTCTCTAGGGCTGTCAAAAGTACTATGCTATGGAATTTTCCATATTTTATTGCTTTGGGTGCCTCGTTATTCTCCCAGGGTTACCATTTCCCTATATCAGAGTCTACAGACCAATAGGACTGTGTATATATATAAGGCATTTGTGACAGCCGTATATCTTGGACCCCATGTTTTCCAGCTTTATCTCCCTGCCCGCCCCCACCACTGCATATACTTCATTCCCAGGCACTATCCATTGTCCCACATCCACAGCTATTACGTCCTTGTTCCTTTCTGCGCGTGTCCATCCCCGTGATTGAGATGCCTGTTTTCTTTATTCTGTCCATCCAACCCCCACTCGTTCTATTTTCAAAAAATTAAAAAAAAAATTTTAATGTTTATTATTTTTGGAGAGAGACACAGAAGGGGGAGGGGCAGAGAGAGAGGAAGACACAGAGCTGGACGTGGGGCTCCAGCTCACAGACCGTGAGATCATGACCGGAGTTGGATGCTTAACCGACCGAGCCACCCAGGCATCCCCCCTCCACCAACTCATTCTTCAAAGATACATTCACATGCCACTCTCTTCATGACTTGGCTGGCCCCAGTGTGGTTCCGGTGGCCAGACTTCCTTTCCGGAGCTGTAGGCCACTTCGTTTGTAATTCATGCTTTGTCACCGTTTGAACTCTCCAGAAAGCAGATCCTTAGAAGGAGTTAGGAGTATAAATGAGGTCTTGGAGGTAGCCACCTGCACAGGAACGGGGAAGTAAGCTGGATTGGACAGAGCCAACGTAGAGTAAAGATTGCTCATCGAAGAAGGTCCCAATTCCCGCAGACGGGGCTCAGCTCCTGTGCCACTGAGATTGACCCCATGGAAGGACTCCCAACAGCTGGAAGCTGTCAGCTGATGGCACTTCCCACAGCTGGGCTACGATACGAGTCCTTTTCGTGAAGAAGGATCAGAGTAGCTCATCTCGTGTCTTCTCTCTTTTTGCTGCCTCTCGGACTTTTTATTCCATGACCCACATACCCAGCGTGTGAGAACTCGAAGGGGCTTTCGTTATCATGCAGGTGAGCCTCCACGTTTTACAGACAAGGACACGGCACCATTTTTCACCCGCACTGGATTATGACTTCCTTCCTTGTATGATCCATACTGACTTGAGTCCCAAATCAGAATCTAGTAGGTCAGTCTAGCTGTTTTCATTCCAATGACATCTGTGTATCCATTTATCTGTACCCAGCAAGCACTCTCTTCCTGGGGGCCAAAAGATACTGTATCCATCCTGTTGATGGATTTTGGGTAGAAAATGAGGCAAATATTAATGATATCTATAATAGGCTATAATAGTTCAATGACACATCAAAAAAACCCAGCCCTGACACTTTAAATAGTAGGCTTTTATGACTTGCAGTCCCCAAACAATTACGGATAATGAAGGGACCTGGAACCCAACAACAGCAGATCAGCTGCGGCCATAGTTGGGAATTGGAACAGATTTTTGTTTGTAGAAGGAGGAAAATCAATAAGCAGAATGGGTCTGAATCACAGCAGAGTGTCTGTTTTCCTTTCTGTTTATCCATCGCTCTTTCTAGAAACCGTAGTGGCTCCAAGGCTGTCTTAGATGCACTTTTCAAAGCTCTGCTGTCTTTTCACTGGCTCTTGGTGCTCTTTGAGGGCGTGGTGGTGGGGAAGGGGGGGGCTCCACTCTCCCACAGGGGTCTGCCCCCCTCTACTGGTGACCAGTAATGCCTTAATTACCCAACCCAAAGCAGGTGATGTCTGTCTTCTTGGTCCTGAGGGCTCTTGATGGCTCAACTCCCTAAAAGGGAACACTTTCCACATCAATAATTAAACAGAGCAATTAGGGGAATTTAAAAAGTATAATTAGACAGAATCAACTCTGGGTCCCTTGAGCATTCTGTGTCTTTTTCTTTGTCATGCCCCATTCCCTCCCTCCCCTTCCCCTAAAGTGTCATTTTGTGGACATAGGACGCCTCTATTCTGTCTGTGTCTTTAAAGCCCAGGCAGAAGAGGGGGGAAAAAAATCAATTGAAAGGATAAACGTGAGGAGCGGAAGCTTGAGGGCAGACGCAGACTGCCGGGTTCCAGTTGTTGGGATTTGGTATTTTCTCCTGGCCGGCCATAGCTCTTGGGGCTGAAGCGTGGAAAGGGGGCAGGGTGTTTCAGGCTGGCACATCCAGATGTGCAGGAAGTCTCTGGAAATGGGGCTCCTTATCCCCAGAATAGTGACGCGCTTGTCTCAATGGGGCCGCATTTACTACAGAAATTCCCTCAGGGGGCGCCTGGGTGGCTCAGTCGGTTAAGCATCCAACTTTGGCTCAGGTCATGATCTCATGGTTCGGAAGTTCGAGCCCCGTGTCGGGCTCTGTGCTGACAGCTCAGAGCCTGGAGCCTGCTTCCGATTCTGTGTCTCCCTCTCTCTCTGCTCCTCTCTCTCTCTCTCTCTCTCAAAAATAAACATTAAAAAAAAATCACAGGCCAAACCAGAGAATATGGTAGAATGGTGGTAATATGCTAATATGAATGCAAGTTTCCCCTTCTCCCAAATCCCCGATGAAATGGCCAAAGAAATAATAGTAATGAGGAACAAACAGTATCCGTAATGAAACAAAAGCAAGGCGCCATCAATCTACCAAAAAACTCGTAAACCCCTCTAAGATACAACGCAGGGGAATTTGGATTAGGGAAAGGGCAGGCAGGCCAGGAGCCAGGGAAGAGAACAGAAGGACCCACTTGGAAGCCTGTACCCTCAGATACTGGGACCTTGGGGAGAGTAGGCTGTAGTGCAGTGACCCAAGGGCAGACAGGTGTACCCTGGGGAGACCCCAAGGGCCAAGGTTGATGGGGCAGCGTTCACACCTGCAGACAACTAGGTGGGTCCTGCCGCCCTGATCCCGCCCCCTCCAGCGGCAGATGGGGGCTCAGCCCAGCTCATGCCTGGTGTCCCTTCCCTGGACCCGGCAGCTCCTGTGCTCACACCCCTCCTTCTCCATATATATATGTGACTTAAAAAAAACTTTTTTTTTTTAGGGGCGCCTGGGTGGCGCAGTCGGTTAAGTGTCCGACTTCAGCCAGGTCATGATCTCGCGGTCCGTGAGTTCGAGCCCCGCGTCAGGCTCTGGGCTGATGGCTCGGAGCCTGGAGCCTGTTTCCAATTCTGTGTCTCCCTCTCTCTCTGCCCCTCCCCCGTTCATGCTCTGTCTCTCTCTGTCCCAAAAATAAATTAAAAAAAAAAAAAAATTTTTTTTTTAACGTTTATCTTTGAGAATCAGAGACAGAGCGTGAGCAAGGGAGGAACAGAGAAGAGAGGGAGACACAGAATTCGAAGCAGGTTCCAGGCTCTGAGCTGACAGCACAGAGCCCGATGCGGGGCTCGAACCCACGGACCGTGAGATCATGACCTGAGCCGAAGTCGGATGCTCAACCCCCATTTGACTTTTAATTAGACCAAGTAAAGCCCAGATAATAAGGTAACATTTCTCTTTTCCCTTCCTCTGGCCCTGACAGATTTCAGCAGGAACTCAGAAAAACAAAAGCCATCCCTGCCCTAACTGTGAACAAATATGGATTCACCTCTGGCACCCTGTAAGGGCAACAGCAAGGGCACGTGATCAAACATAAGGCTTAGTCCTTTCAGAGAATATCACCGACTGGAAGAATCCCCCAGGATCTAGAGTTTCAGTGTGAAATAAGAGAAAACTTGGAAAAATCTCTCATTCATTTCCCAGCAAGATTTAAGTTTTCAGTTCAAAAGGCTAACCAAATACCATGCAGAAGTAATGAACACGGCCCTCCATGTATCCTGATTCCACAGAGAAAAGTTTCTCAAAGGATGAAGGGGGAAAAACAAAAAATCTTAATCATCTAGATGACAAGCACAGGTTCCCCTAAAAGAAGAAAAATGATGTTTCCCTGAGACGTCTTTCTCAAAATATCGTCTTTCAAAAAGCAGTAGCCTGATACTACAGACTTTCGAGGGAGAAAAAGACATGGTTAATGTAAAGACAGTTTACGATAAAAACGAGTTAACTGGATGGAGTTCTATAGTAGAAAAGGGAATTAGCAGGGGCGCCTGGGTGGCTCAGTCGGTTAAGCATCTCACTACAGCTCAGGTCATGATCTCATGGTTCGTGAGTTCCAGCCCCATGTCGGGCTCTGAGCTGACAGCTCAGAGCCTGGAGCCTGCTTGGGATTCTGTGTGTCCCTCTCTCTCTGCCCCTCCCCTGCTCAATCTCGCTCTGTTTCTCAAACATGAGTCAACGTTAACAATTTTAAAAAGAAAAGGGAGTTAGTAATCTGTGATTACTCTTGTTTTCAAGAGACTTAAAAAAACAATATGCAGTAGTGTTTACAAACAGAAGAAGGGCCAAAGCTGACTTAGGTGTGTGGGCATGTGCATGCTCACACACACGTGGACACACATACGCATGTGCACACACATACACACACACTCAAAGGAAAAAAAGAAAGGAAATTAAGCTAGCTGGCATGACAGAATTGGCATCAATATAAAATTCAAGATCAAACACTTAAAATGAGATCTACTGTTAATAATCAAGATGGGGCGCCCGGGTGGCTCAGTCTGTTAAGCGTCGGACTTCAGCCCAGGTCATGATCTCATGGTCTGTGAGTTCGAGCCCCGTGTCAGGCTCTGTGCTGACAGCTCAGAGCCTGGAGCCGGCTTCAGATTCTGTGTCTCCCTCTCTCTCTCTCCCCTCCCCCACTCGTGCTCTCCCTCTCTCTCTCTCTCTCTCAAAAATAAAGGTTAAAAAAAATTTTAAAACAATAATCAAGAGTACAACCTGTAGCTTAATTTTCGTGAACCTTTATGTACCAGATGGCTTAACCATGTAGCACCAAGGTATATGAAAGCTGTTAGAAATGCGAATACATTTTACATTTTGTGGGTTTTTTTTTTTTTACTTTTTATTTTGAAATAATTATAGATTTGCAGGATTGCAAATAAGTGGACAGAAAGTTCCTGTGTACCCTTCACCTACTTCCCTCAATAGAAACATCTTGTGTCACTATAGTACAATATCCTAACCAGGAAATTAGCACTGATATAATTCACAGAACAAGCAGAAATTGCTTAAAATATCACAATAGCAGTAAAACATTCCAACACATCCATTTGAATCTGTGCCAGAGCAGTTGGGAAAGTATGAATAAAAAACATGGGAGTCTCCAAAATGCACTTAAAAAAATAAGTATCAGAAGGCTACCTAATCCTACAAACAGAAAATAGGTGGCCTTTTCAAAAGTCTGTGAAACATTTACAGAAATGTTTATATACTTGGCCATAAAAAGCATAGTAAGTTCCCTGAAAGTTTAAATAATATGAAACTCACACTTTGACCACAAGTAAAAAATAATAATAACAAGGACAAATGAAAGTAATGACAAGATTAAAACCCCTTTTCTTTAAATCCTTGAATTCAAGAGGAAATCAAATCTTCGGTTACAGGTCAGTTAGAGAAAAGCCAGATGATCAACTAAATAGCTGTCATGCCTCTGTAGTCAGTGACGTAAGTGGAATGAATTCACGTTTATATATTTAATATCACTCTAGAAAAGAATGGAAATGAGCCGAGTCAATGTTGAAATCCAAAAACTAAGAAAGAAGCAAAATAGAGTAAAACGATGAGAATAGCTGTGGCCAGAAATATCGAAGACCACGGAAAACACACACTATATTACTTTAAGGTAATGAATTTGAAACAGACTAGAAATACGTTCTCTATCAAAAAGGTACCCATCACCAAAACTGTCTGCAGAAAGCAGAGAGGACATCAGCTGTTGAAAGAGAATCCAAATTAAATTGAAAACGACTAAAGAAGAGCAGGCAAAACTAAGGGAGAGAAAACTGTTAGGAGTTTCTCCCTATAAAACTAACCCACATCTCTTATCTGAAGCCTAAGTAACCCTGCCCCACCACAGGGGCAGGGGAGGAGCGAGAGAGAGAGAGAATCCCAAGGAGGCTCCACACTGTCAGCTCAGAGCCCAGTGTGGGGCTTGAACCCATGAACCATGAGATCATGACCTAAACCAAAACCAAGAGTCGGATGCTTGACGGTCGAGCCACCCAGGCTCCCCCAGGACCACTTTTTAAAGATCCACCCACTGGTTTTGTTCCCCACCAACACCACCCTCTTCCTTTGCTGTCTTTTCTTTCTGATTTTACCCCAAGTCCAGGCTTTGTCGTTACCAATTGTTAAATCGTTTGTCTCAAGGAACCCATCCTTTTCCTTCTCAAGAAAATAACGACACTGGCCTCATTCTTGGCCTTTTTCTTATTATTTCACCCGCTTTCTATACAACTACATGACCAGATCTTGAAATCACTTTTTTTTCCCCCAGAAAGGATCGCACGCAAGAAGAGAATGGACAAAACTTGGCTTGATCTTTTTGCTTGATCCCAGAGTCTTACATGCTGGACCCTTGAGATCGAGTTCCTCCGCTGTCCTTTATGAACTTCCTGGCTGGTATAACTTCTCCCTTTTGATATTCCTTCTGCCTCTGATTCCTATCTTCCCCCATTTATTTCATTTCCAAACACTCAGCATTTATAGCTCATTCCAGATACCCATTTCAGCTTAAAAACTCGCTCTACCAATACCTACAAAATCGCACTTCAATGTTTCGTGGTAATATGGCACAAACCAGGAGCGTCCTCTTCTGAACTCACTTTGTGTGTGTGTGTGTGTGTGTGTGTGTGTGTGTGTACATGTGTGTACATGAGTGGCCTATGAAACTTGAAATAGCTTTGGTGTTGTTAAACATTATTTGACCATTATATTTGTGTTCTAGTTTTTATGGATTTGTGTCGGATGGCCTTAACTGAGCAAATACCATTTCTTGTACGACTCCAGTATTCACCAACGAACTCTGTGTGATCTGTCCACAAAGTGAGATGTTCACAGACATTATTTAGTAGATTTTATCCTGAAATAGGCGATAAATCCTCACATGGCAAGATCTGGCTTCACACATTGTCCTTCAGCACAGAGTAAAGACTCGCTAATTTGCTAGATGACCCGTGATGTTCTGTTTTGGTAGTTTTGTGTATCTACGGTACAGATATATTACCATAATTGCCTTAACTTGATAGAAGACAAAATTTCATTAGTTTTGGTAGAAAACTATATTAAATTAAAAACAACCCCAAAAAGCATGCCATAAATCACTGAGAAAAAAATTAGACGTTTCTAAGTGGGAAATTCAGCAGTAACACAGATAAATACTTTTTTGAAAGTTGATGTACTCTATCAGTATTATTCATACTTTTAAAATTCACATTATTTATATGCATAATCATACAAGTAAACAAGTGTGAAATAAATGTTCATGAAAGAATACTTTCCCTTAGTTCATTCTGATAATTTCTATCCTATCTTATTTTATTCAATTCTTTTTAAAAATTTTCTTAATGTTTATTTTAGAGAGAAAGAAGGAGAGAACGAGCGGGAGAGGGGCAGAGAGGGAGAGAGAGAGAGAGAGAGAGAGAGAGAATCCCAAGCAGGCTCTGCATTGTCAGCACAGAGCCCGATGTGGGGCTCGAACTCATGAACTGCGAGGTTGTGACCTGAGTGTAAGTCTGACGCTCAACTGGCTGAGCCACCCAGGCGCCCCTATTTTATTCTATTTTTTTAATGTAGGTGACAATCTTGTAAAGCACTGACTCTGACTAAGGGGTGATTTTGCTTCCCAGGTGACATTGGGCCATGTCTGGAGACACGTGTGGTTGTTGTCATGCTCTGGGGGCGGGGGGGGGGGGAGCGTGTTACTGGCATCTGGTGGGTGGGGATCAGGGACGCTGCTCAAACCCCACGTTCCACGGGACAGCTCCACAACAAAGAATTATCCATCCCAAAGTGTCAGTAGCGTTGAGGTTGAGAAACCCTGATCGAAAACCCACCAATCTAGAAACACCTCTATGCTCGCGTTTCCAAGAGAGGGGGAATGTTGCCTATAATAATAATATGCCAGGGGTCTTTCCAGAGGGATAATAACAACTTTTGTCTTCATGGGGACCCCACAAAGCAGACCCGTTTTGCCTTATTCGAGCGCCCGGTGTATGCTCTTCTTCGAGTTTACGTCAACTTGTGAGACTTAGGTCTTCAAAGTACGGGGCACTTTGAGGTTAAAACGTTAATGAGTGTGTCTCCAAGTGTCCATGAAAGCTGATTCAGCGCTCAGGGCAATTAGCAGTGTTGGGTCAGAACTAATGAGCTCTGGGTGGAGTGGTTGGTATTTGAGCTTAGTGGGGCATGAACACCCAGCAGCGGTCCACTTTTTCCTGACCTGCTTGCGCCTCTGTTTCTTCAAAACCCAGTAGTGAGAAAATTGCTGACATGGCAGTTTACTCCCCATCAGGCTAATTACTTCTTTTCCCAAGATCAAGACTAGAGTTTGGAAAGGGCTGGAGACATCTGTAAGCAGAGAACATCCTGACTGCTGGGGCAGGGACGCTGAGGCGGTTTTGTACCCTTCGGAAGAAATGGGCCTTTAGCAAAGAATTGGAAGGTGAGACCCCATGCAAGGTGGTAGGACTTTTAACGTGATCTGGAGAACAACATGGCCAAGAAGCAGGTTGTGGGTACAACTCAGTAATGTGGGTTTGGGGACTGTGCCACCACAGACAGCTGCTGCTGGGGAGGAGGAAGGGACGGCAGTGGCCCTGGGGATGTTCATCAGAGCTCGCGTGAGCCACTGAGAATCTGGGAGGAAGCATATGAAGTTGCTTTTATTTAAAAGGGTTGAGGGGCTACCCGGGTGGCTCAGTCGGTTGAGCATCCAACTTCAACCTAAGTCATGATCTTGCTGTTCAGGAGTTCGAGCCCCGCGTCGGGCTCTGTGCTGATGGCTCCGAGCCTGGATCTGCTTCGGAGTCTTGTGTCTTCCTCTTTCTCTCTGCCCCTTCCCCACTCATGCTCTGCCTCTGTCTCTCTCTCTCAAAAATAAATAAACATTAAAAAAATTTTTTTAGACTAGAAAATAAAAGGTTTGAGGCTGTCTCTGCAAGCTCTCAGCAAACTCAACATGTAGGGATGTTATTCTAGTTTTTCTGGGAATAAGCGATTTATCTGAGTGGAAATGTTTTGCACATTCTTTCGAATTTTTAGCTCTACAGATCGCTATGGGTTGCTTCTACAGACATGCACTGGTTGGGGAATGTTGGAGAGGCTGTTCTGACATGGAGGGCAGGGTCTTAGATTTTTGTCCCTATTTGATTCGTATGATGTTGGACAAATTATTTTATGTCTCTTAGGTAGGCACTTGTAAATAAACATTTATATTTACATTTAAATGTAAGTGTATGGTTGGTCTGGTATGATTCATAAAGGTGTGTTTTCCCTTGACTGTACTATGAATTTAAGAGGACTGGGTAATCATGGAACTTCCCTGACTCTAGCCGATCTTTTCTATCTCCCCAAGTGGACATTTGGAAAGTAAAGCATACCAGAAAGGGACATTAATAACGAGTCAAGGAGCGCCTGGGTGGCTCAGTCGGTTGAGCCTCCCACTCTTGATTTTGGCTCAGGTCATGATCCCAAGGATCCTGGGACTGAGCCCCATGTCGGGCTCCATGCTAAGTGTGGAGCCTGCTTGGGATTCTCCCCCTTCCCCCCGCTCTCTCTCTCTCTCTCTCTCTGCCCCTCCCCCCTCCCCCCACTCGTACTTCCTAATAATAATAATAAAGTGAAAATCTTTTGGTTATAAGAGATAGGGAGAGGGTCCATAGCAATAGCTCATCAGTTCATTATTGATCCTTTGCCAGACGTCTCACTATTTTTAACGTGGAAGTAGGGAGATGATGGCAAATGGTTGAATTTGATTTTCATAACAGGAGAACTTTGGCTATTTCCATTAAATGGATGAGGACACATAGACAAAGAGAAATTTTGATATTGTGGGTCATCCACCTATGAGGAAATGGGACCAAATACCTCCTACCTCTCAGTTCTGTGCTTCTCACCAAGGGATGCTTCCCTGATATTTTGGGTTTCTACAGTTATTTTAAACGCCCTGCAGGCAGTTAACAGCACTTGTTGAAGCTTAAGGTGGGGAGGGCAGTCCAACCAAATCAATAGTAGTTTGTAATTACTGTCTTTTTCTAGACTTGGTGAAGGTTAAGCATTAACCACATCTTCTTCTGGATGGTTGGTATGAATGAGTGAAATAACTGTACGCATCAGTATCCAGCCACCTGATCTCATTTATTTTAATCACCTAGTCCACAAACTAGATCAACCTCAAGGGGTTTAAGAGATCAGGTGGCTGTCCCTGGGGCTAGAAATACACACACCACCGCCATCGTCGTCATCATCCTCATCATCATCGGCATGCTAAGTACTTTCAGAGTGTTTGCTCATTGGTACGTCGTTTCAGGTAGCTTGAACAGTTTCCGTCATGGCTTCTATCATTCAAAGTAGACACCATGATTATCTCAGTGACCACCCCACCCCCCCGCAGGAACCCCTTGCACCTTTACAGCAGAAAAATGGGCTAAAAAAGAGCGGTTACGTGGCTCATTCACCGATGTTCTATTAGTGTCCAGACCAGAACAAAAGCTGGCTGTTGTAACACTTTTGCACATAGAGTCGGTGCTGTAACCATTTAGACTTACCCTTCAGGCGGCAGGCAGCTGCCAGAATCAGGATCTATTTTCTTATCTACTCTATTTTTGACATTTAAAGAACGGGGTAGAGAAGGACAATGAATCAAATCAGAAGCAGCAACCCCGTTTCTTAGAGAGTACAGCAGTGCTTTCAGTGTTTGACCGCCCATTCCATTCCCTGGAGGTAACCACTATTAATAGTCGGTGTGCATCTGTCCAGATATTTGGTAAGCCTGTGTTATATACAAATACAGCGTATTAGTTATCTGTGGCTGAAATAATATTCCATGGCATTACCACAAAACCTCAGAGACATACAGTTCTTTATTTTACAAGGCTGCTGGGTTCCACACTTGGTTTGCGATCTGAGCCAGCCTTGTTCATGTGTCTGTGGTCAGCCGTGATTCAGCCAGATGGCTCTCTGATCTTGTCTGGGTCTGCTCACATGTCTGGGAATCCGCTGGCTGAAGGCTGATCTAGGGTGGTCTTTGCTCGGATAACTTGGGTGACTCAACTCTGTCCTCCTTATCTGTCATTCTCCAGAAGCCTGGTCCAGACATGTCCTCACAGTAGTGGCCATGCACAAGAGCACGAGTGGGATAGACCAGAGGCTTTTCAAGCCTCTCCTTGAAATAACTATATCCTTGCTAATGTCCACCGGCCAGAGCAAGTCACGTGACTGAACTCAGTACCAAGGAACGGGAAAAGAGATTCCACTCAGGATTCAAAAAAGCTGCAAAATCCGTGGCAAAAGGCAAGGATGGAGACAGGTGCAAAAAATCGGGGCCATCAGCACTATACACCTAATGATCACTGAACGTCTCGTAACACACAAGCATTGTTTTTTTTATGTTGTAGGCTTTTAAAAATATGAGATAATATCCTATCACTTCATGGCTTACGCTAGTTTGAAGACCTTACTTAACTTCAAACAGATTTGAAAAGATCTTAATTTGAAAAGATGTAATTCGATCTCTTTAACACTGAAAATATTCCATTATAGGAGCGTACCAGAAGTTTTTATCCGGTCTCTTAATGATGGACATTTAAGTCGTTTCCTGTTTTGGAGACCATTTTGACAGTGCTATCGTGTGCACCTGATTGCATAAATGCTTGTGTATTTATACTGGTATTTCTGGAAATTGAACCTGTATATTCAGGACTTAGGGATCCGTCGCACTTTATCCTCCCGCAAGACTCAGCCACTGTCTCTTAACAGCTCTGTGTTTTCAAACGCTATTTCTTCTGGAATGCTCACGCTTCTCTGATTGGACTTTGATAAACACTAGCAAAATCCACGGTAAAGAGAATGTACACAATTGAAGATGGGCTCCCAGCCTCCGTATCACACTCACTCTGCAATAACTTCAAGTTCCCAGCGTGTGCCATTGACGTGTTCTGGAAGATACTTAGAGCTCAGTTGTTATCAGCACTCTGGTCTCCACCCAACCACCACTGTATTTGTGAAGCTTCTCCACAGTCCTTAAGCAGGTCAGGCGCTCCTTCTCCAAACATAATGAACACTCCTATCCTGGTACTTCTCCCACTGAAATACATTTGTTGTTACGCCTTTCTCTTTGAGAGGAGGATCATTGCCCTTTTGTCCGTGAAGTTCCATGTTCCAGTTAGGGTCCTTGGCCAAAGGAGGCAGTCACTAAATGTTTGCTGAATAAAAATCATGGGGCGCCTGGGTGGCTCAGTCACTTGAGCCTCTGATTCTTGGTTTTGGCCCAAGTCATGATTTTACAGGTTCATGAGTTCGAGTCCTGTGTCGGGCTCTATGCTGACGGCCTGGATCCCGCTTAGGATTCTCTCTCTCTCTCTCTCTCTCTCTCTCTGCTCCTCTTGCGCACTCTCTCTCTCTCTCAAAATAAATGAATAAACAAGAAAAATCTTACGCTTGTAAGATGCAGATGTAAGATACACTTGTAATGTCTTGACCATATAAGAGTAATTCAGTAAATATTTACTCGTTCATTCGTTCAAACATACTTGTTGAATTTGTACAGTGAGTTGGATATGTTTGAGATGAGAGAATGGGGAGAGAACAGGCATGTGCCTTCTTGAAATGGAATGGTGTTTTTTAGAGAGTGATGAAATTTCAGTCTTTTTGCCCAGAAAAATGCACATATGCTCACCCTCACATTTTTACATACACTCACGTGGGCTCGCTACCTCTCGATTCTTACTCTCAGAACTTAGGTTAAAAACTTACTGCCTTCAGTTCGTAGGAGCATGGCCCTACACCAGAGGCAAATCTGGGTACTTGAGGTTAGATCATCATTATGACCGACTTGCCCATCTGTCATAGTTCTTAATTCTTACCTCGTAACAAGTGTGCAAGTGGCCAGAATATGTATTCTGTCATATCCATATCTTAATCTATATTTTATTTTATTTTTCTTAATCTATATTTTAGATATCTAGTCTACCCCTAAAATATTTTTGACACTCATGTATTCTTGTAGGCTATTGATAATGAGATAGATGCAAATGGAAACATCTGTCACAAATATGCCATGTGACCTGTTTGACATTACATAACCATAATTCTGTGTAAACAGAGATATGTTCAATTTATTGGAAGAAAGAGTTTCAACGAAAATTGCCACGTAGGACATAGGACTTCTGCATCTTAATAAACATTTTAAGGTATATTTAGATAAAATGAAAAGTCAATAACCCATTCAAAATAGTAGCAAAAATAGCTATTTAGGAATAATGGCAACAAGAAATACACACAACCTGCCTATAAAAAACTTCACTGGGGACTTGTGACCAAAGAGTTCATAAACATGGCACCAAAAGCATAATCCAGGAAATAAATGGATAAATTGAACTTCATCAATATTAAAACTTTTGCTCAGCCAAAGACACTGCTAAAAGAAAGACAGGTACTATGTAGTATCACTTTTATGAGGACCCAAAAAGAAAAGTCAAAGTGAAACAGAGAACAGAAAAGTGGTTACCAGGGGTGCCTGGGTGGCTCAGTTGGTTAAGTGTCCAACTTTGGCTCAGGTCATGACCTTGCACTTCATGAGTTTGAGTCCCACGCCGGGCTCTGTGCTGACAGCTTAGAGCCTGGAGCTTGCTTTGGAGTCTAGGTCTCCCTCTCTCTCTACCCCTTCTTCCCCAAAACTAACATTAAGAACAAAAAAACTGGGGTGCCTGGGTGGCTCAGTTGGTTAAGTGTCCAACTTCGGCTCAGGTCATGATCTCACAGCTCGTGAGTTCGAGCCCCACGTCGGGCTCTGTGCTGACAGCTCAGAGCCTGGAACCTGCTTCAGATTCTGTGTCTCCCTCTCTCTCTTCCCCTCCTCCTCTCATACTCTGTCTCTCCCTCTCTCTCAAAAATAAATAGACCATTAAAATCAGATTTAAAACAAAAAGAAACGTGGTTACTGAAGGCTTGGGGTTGGGGAGGTAGGGACAGGCTGGTAAAAGGGCACAAACTCTCATTTACAAGATGAGTAAACCCTGAGGATCTAACATAAAACATGGTGACTGTAGTTGGGAACACAGTTGCATAATTGAAATTTGCTAAGGGAGTAGCATTTAAATGTTCTCCCCCCAAATAAAAAAGAACGGGAAAAAAAAGTTCAAAATTTAATCATCACTAAATAGTCAAGCAGTCATGAAAAAAAAAAAAACCAAAAAAACGAGAAGACCAACCACAGACTGGGAAAACATTTCAGAATCCCGTATCTAAACAAGGACGTCTAGGTAGAATTTATAAAGAATTTTACAGGGCACCTGGCCAGCACAGTCTGCAGAGCATGTGGTCCTTGATCTTGGGGTCCTGAGTTAGAGCCCCAAGTTGCCAGTAGAGTTTACTTAAAAAATAAATAAATGTACAGCTTAAAATTTTTTTAAAGAATATATAAAGAACTTTCAAAACTCAGAAGTAAAAAAACATAAATTAACAACCCAATTTAAAAAATGGGCCAAAAACTTCAACAGACATTTCCCCAAAGGGGCAGTTGAGCAAATGAAAAGATGTTCAGTCTCATTAGCCATTAGGAAAATGTAAATGAAAACCACGATGAGATACCACTGCATAACTGTTAGAAAGACCAAACACACACACACACACACACACACACACACACACACCCCAAAGAAACAAAACAAAAACAAAACACAACCTTCACAGAGTATCAAGTGTTGACAAGGGCTGAAACAATTGGAATTCTCATACATTGCTTTGGAAATGTGAATAGTATTGCTACTCTTTCAAATAATTTGGCAGGGCGCCTGGGTGGCTCAGTAGGTTGAGCGGCTGACTCCTGATTCTGGCTCAGGTCATGATCCCAGGGCTGTGGGATCAAAGCCCCACATCGGGTTCCGCACTAAGCATGTAGCCTGTTTAGGATTCTCTCCCTCTCTCTCTCTCTCTGTCTCTGTTGCCCACACTCTCTCTTTCTCTCTCTGTAAAATAAAAAAATAATAATTTGGCAGTTTCTTGGGAAGTTAAATATATAACTTATTGAACGACCTGGAAACCAGACAACTTGCTAGTTATCTGAGAGAGACAAAAAAAAATCAGTTCACACAAACCTACACCAGATGGTTTATAGCAGTTCTGTTCATGATGGCTGAAAACTGGACCCGACACGACTGTCCTCAACATGTGAATGAATAAGAAAAAAGCTGTGGTATGTCCATACAGTGGAATACTACTCAACATTGAAAAAGAACAAGCTCTTGATGCATGCAGCCGCTTGAATGGTTCTCAGAGGCACTATGCTGAGTGAAAGAAGCCAGGCTCAAAAGGTTATATGACAAAAATTTCCATTTATCTGATATTCTCAGAAAGTCAAAATTGCAGTGATGGAAAGCAGATCAACATTTGCTGGGGGTTAGGGATGAAGGAGAGGGTAAGACTACCAAGCGAGAGCACAACATCAGAGTGATAGATGTGTTTTATACGCTGACTTGAGGTGATGGTCACACGAATCTAGATACCTATCGAATTTCATAGAACCGTGCTCCCCAAAAAAGCCAGTTTTGCCGTGTGTTCATTTAAATACGAAATAAAAGAAAAGTTTTAGTAGGAACGTAAAAGAAAATCTGTATGAATGAAAGCCAGCTCATCTTTGTAGATTGACGGACTCGATACAGCGAGCTGTCGTTTCTTCCTAAATTAGTCTGTGCATGTAATGGTGTTGTTGGTGCCAGTGGAGGTGAAGAGGGGAAGAGGAGTTGATGCACATATTTTGTAATTCCCTCTTTTGGAAAAAAACCCATTTAATACATAAAAAGAAAACATTTTCAAGAATAGAAGACAGAAGCCATGTCATTTTAGATTTAAGACATATCCTGAAGTTATAATAATTTTAAAAGTGTCCTTCTAGTGCCAACATAAACATAGAATAGCAGAACTTAACACACACGACATTGACATGGGATTTCAAATATGGAGTGTCAGTCCTGGATGAAAAGTCAGTTATCTGTCATTTAAAAAAAATTAGAATTCAATCTCAGCAGTCACTGAAAATGAATTTCAGAATAAAATTAAAATCAGAGATGAATGTCTGTTTCATGTTAGCAGCAGCACAACCCTACGTAGAAAACATCATCAAAGAAAAACAAGGGTCATAAAGAAAAGACCTGGAAGATGTAAAGACGTTTAAAAGTTTTTGTAAATACCAGGGCTCCTGGGTGGCTCAGTCGGTTAAGGGTCCGACTTCGTCTCAGGTCATGATCTCACAGTTCATGGGGTCGAGCCCCGCGTTGGGCTCTGTGCTGACAGCTTGGAGCCTGGAGCCTGCTTCGGATTCTGTGTCTCCCTCTCTCTCTGTCCCTCCCCTGCTCCTGCTCTGTTCTCTCTGTCTTAAAAATAAATAAACATTTAAAAAAATTAAAAATTTCTGTAAATACCAGGGCGCCTGGGTGGCTCAGTGGGTTAAGCACCGACTCTTGATTTTGGCTCAAGTCATGATCTCCTGGTCGACAGGCTGTGTGCTGATGGCAAGGAGCCTGCTTGGGATTCCCTCTCTCTCTCTCTCTCTCTCTCTCTCTCTGCCCCTTCCCCCCTCAAATTAAATAAATAAATACTAAAAAATTGTAAATACCGTAAACAAAGAGATTAAAAATGACAAATCAGAACATTTGCTACATATATACAAAAACATGTAAGTGTATATAAACACATACATAAAAATGTATAAGTATTGTCAATATAAGGAAAATGCTTAAAATCTAAGGAAGAAAGCATCCCAGCAAAAGAAATACATAACCAGGAAATGTCTTAAAAAAATCATATAACTAATAAACATCTGGGAAAATGCTCACTAGTTTAAAATGTAAGTATTAAAATATTGAAACATCATTTTCCTATGTTTATCAGCAGTAATTGTGCAATGCCAAAATGCATAGTATTAATTAGGCCATGAAAAACATGTACCTTAATCTACTGAAGTAGAAATAAGATATTCAAAAAATACATTAAAATTCAAGGACAAAGTGTAAATAACCTTCATAGAAGACAAGTTTGTAACACGATTTAAAAACTTTCAAAACATACCTACCTTGGGCACCTGGGTGGCTCAGTCGGTTGAGTGCCCAACTCTTGACTTTGGCTCAGGTCATGATCCCAGGGTCGTAGTATGGAGCCCTACATCGGGCTCCCGGGCTCCAAGCTGAGTGTGGAGTCTATTTGAGACTCTCTCTCTCTCTCTTTCTGCCCCTCTCCCTTGCTCGCACACTCGCTCGCTCTCTCAAAAAAAGAAATAAAAATAAATAACAAACAAAATACACATGCTTTCCTTTCCAGGTCAAGAAAATAATAAAACATTAGAATCTTTACCTATGGAAACAACCTAAGTGCCCAATGGTAAGGGATTCAGCAAACACTTTATGGCGATTCGTACAATGGGATACTGCACAGTCATTTAAAATGAAGTCGATGCGTAGTTCGTACCAGGAGTGATGTTTTCTGTTTATCCCTAGTGCTTTTAAAAAGCAGTGTAGAACGGCATATGCACAAAATAATTTCATTTTACAAATCAGTTATGAAGAAATGCATAGTCTAGATGGATATATTTTAAAATGCTGCATCTGAGTGATGGGTGTTGGGTACTTCTCCTTTTTAGGATTGCATGGTTCTCTGATTTCTCTCCTATTTCTGTGGTGTAGCTTTTTGACGTGTGCAACTTTTATTTCATTTTTTTTATATTAAAAATATACTCGTGGCTTTAAATGTCAAGCATCCTTCCTCCAACCTCCTGCCTGTTGTGATCCTTCCCACCCCAGCCCGGTGTTTCCCTGTGGCCCCCTTCCCAAGGGTCTGTCTATGAATAGGGGTTCCAGATTTCTCTCACTGTTGCCAGAATTCTGTGCCCTAAGGTCTGTCACAGTTCTGTTGGTCGGAAGCCAGAAGATCTCCTTCTCTTTACTGGCATTTGTCTGGTGTAAGAGACCAAAGAAAACAAAACCCTCCATGTGTTCCAAAATTCCATGAAAGAGTCCTATCACTCACTCATGGAAAGGTGTTTTGGCCCCAGAACTCTGTAGAACATTTCTTGGAATATTAGTAGGTGGAAATCGCGATAATTATTAAAATATCTATAAGTCTGATCTGCCAATGTTCTGGAGACAAAAGACAACGTACCCCTTCCGTTGTCTTTGTTTCTTATTCGTTAAACTTCAGACTTCAATAGTTACTACTGTATTGTTCTCCCTTTTCCACTATTGACCTGCTATTCTAATTAGTAAAGATTTCAGAGTAGGGGCGCCTCGGTGGCTCAGTCGCTGAAGCACCTGAGTCTTGGTTTCGGCTCAGGTCGTGATCTCACAGTTCGTGAGTTCAAGCCCCGCATCAGGCTCTGTGTTGACAGCAGGGGGACCTGCTTGGGATTCTCTCTCTCTCCCTCTCTCTCTGCCCCTCCCCTGCTTGTGCTCGGTCGCTCGCTCTCTCAAAATAAATAAGTAAAACTTAAAAACGTTAAAACAACATACATTTGGAATGTAGGTGTTTTCTGGATGGTCTCACCCTAGATCCTGTGACTTTTTTCTTCCCCTGTGCAATCACTCAGATATTGTGAGAGCATGTCTGTGACATCTCTCATTTGGAAAGTCCAGCTCCTGAGGGCCCTCGGGCTTGATTGGAACCAGAGCCTCCTTTGTGTGCCTGCTTCTTTTTTAGGATGACATTTCTAAGTCCCGTGACTTCCCTCAGCCCTGACCTCCACGCCGTCCGGTCCCTGAACACGAACGCAAGTGGAGGTCCCGTATCCCATCGGTCTGAATGGTTAGAAAGTCCTAAATCAAGCTAATAAACTGTTAAATGACATATATTCTCTTCTCCTCTATTTAGGGATATTCCTTCCTAACAACAGAACAGAAAAGTATGTTGAAATCTATTGTTTTTTTTTTTTTTACATGTCTGAAAGTATTGGTCAAATGCCAGAGATAACTAGATGTCCTTCTGTTGCTCAGCTGGGTATTCTGTTGATGGGTCAGCAATGCTTAGACGGGTCGTAAAATTAGGACACACACAAATCATGAGCTAGTCTGTACTTAGGCAGTATCTTCCGTTTTTTATGCTTAATTTCAGGCAGATGCTGATTCTGTTACTAATTTTGTCCTATTGACAAAAACTATCCAAAGCAGGGATTGGAAAAGGTGTTTTTCTGAAAGGGCCAAGATAGTATTTTATTTTAAATGTTTTAAATTTATTTATTTTGGAGAGACAGAGGCAGAGTGTGAGCAGGGGAGGGGCTGAGAGAGAGAGAGAGAGAGAGAGGGAGACACAGAATCCAAAGCAGGCTCCAGGCTCTGAGCTGTCAGCACAGAGCCCGACGCGGGGCTCGAACTCACAAGCCGTGAGATCGTGACCTGAGCCGAAGTCAGACGCTTAACCGACTGAGCCACCCAGGCGCCCCGATGTTTTGTTTTTAATTTACACCCAACTTAGTTACCTTACAGTGCAATAATGATTTCAGGAGTTAGAATCCATTGGTTCATCCCCTGTGCGTAACACCCAGTGCTCATCCCAACAAACGTCTTCCTTAACGCTTCGTTTTTAAAAGTGGGGATTGCACATTATGAAACATTTTCATAAAATTAGAACCGTTCCGAAGCCTGGCTTTCAGCATCCACCGGGCTGCCCAGGCAAAGACTCCCGTGTCCTGCTTTGCCTGTTTCCCCCGGACCCTACGTATTCACGAGGTTTTGAGTGGCACCATTCGCTTTGTGATGCGGAACGTCCCTCCACCTCCCAGTGCACCTGTTGTGAGCACAGGGCTGGCCTGTGAGCACCTCTGGGGCCGTGAATTGGAAGAAGAGGTGAAGCCAGGACATGAACGCTCAGCATCACTAGCCGAGCTGGTGCACCTGCTACTTTCGTATCCAGTAGGTACCGCGTGCTCTGTGATCAGCACCATTCGATAAGCCACTTGTCTCTTCTCGCCGCCAACTGCTTCCCTCCCTCAAACCTTCCCGGAACCAGATCTGTGTCCACCTTCGTGTCCGCGTCAGCAGAAGCCCAGACCCGTGTCAGTTGTCGGCATTCAGCCGTTTGCTTTAAAGACACGGGGGGAGACTTGTGGAAGCTTCTTCTGGGACCTGAGCAGCGTTAGTCGTGAGAGTGGATGTCTATGGTAATAGGTTGTGTCGATAGGCTAATAAATTTGTATGTGTGCAGCGAGGACTTTCTGAATTTGGGGCGAGGGGAGGGCTCTGAGCAGGGCTGTTTCTTGTCGAAGGGCACCGCTGATGCCGTTCCCCGGGGTCCCTGGAGGAGCGACGATGGCTTTCCCCTTCAGAATGGCGTGTGGGACAGCCACATCGACCGACTGTGTCTAATGGACACTCGTTGACGGCTTTCCCAAAGTTTATTTTGTCTGTGTGCCTCGTTTCACGATGATGTCATGATTTTGGAGGTTTTCTTTATAGCATACGGGTGACATTCTGTGCGTGGGACAGACTGTGTATCCTTTTCTACTGTTCAAAACCAAAAGCTGGTGGCGGGGGTCACCTGCTGGCAATTTTAGTAAGAACCTCCAGGCAGTCCTAATCCCCCAGATCATGCAAAACCGTAGCGTCGCTTTTCCTGTTGGAAACTTAAAAGACACATTGAGAGGCGCCTGGGTGGCTCAGTCGGTTAAGTGTCCAACTTTGGCTCAGGTCATGATCTCGCGGTTCGTGAGTTCGAGCCCCACGTCGGGCTCTGTGCTGACAGCTCGGAGCCTGCAGCCTGCTTCGGATTCTGTGCCTGGCTCTCCCTGCCCCTCCCCTGCTTGTGCTCTGTCTCTGTCCCTGAAATAAATAAAGTTTAAAAAAAAATTAAAGAGAGACACGTTGACTTGGCACCTACTCTGTGTCCGGATTGTAACAAACAGAAGGGAAAAAATAAAGCAACGGAAAGAAGCAAACATTGCACAAATGTAACAAAGGACCTTCCTTCTGGTTTCTCTGCATCCTGCCCTCCGCACCTCTCTCTTACCTTTCCCACTGTCCTTAGATTGTCCATTTCCAGGCAAGGAAAACACGTTTCTTTCCTTATCTCCAGCAGCACATATGCAAAGAGCTGATAATTCCAGGCTATGAGAGAGCTCTGCATCGAAGCAGCTGTCCACAGTAGCACACAGCTGATAGCACAGCTCTCAAACGGATCATTTATAAAACTCCTGTCAAGGCCAAGACAAGCCTTGATGGGGCTTTGTGGGGGCAGCCGCCACAGAGCCGGGAGATGTGCCCACCCTCGGCCCCCACTTCGGTTAGCAACCCCATACTCCCCTTCTAGATTGTTGATCTCCTAACGCCGGGTAAACTACCAGACGGGACCAAGAAAAACCAATTCTTGTAATCAGGGCTCACGTTCAATGTCACTTTCTGCCTCAGAAGCACTGTAATGGAATTTTCCCTCTACGGGGGGATTTTATCTTCCAGGGACTTGAAACGTAAAGGTGGTCGAGCCCTGTGCGTAGGGTATTTCTAGGATTAGAGAAGAATGTCCTATTACAGAAAGAGAGGGAACCGGAGGGGCTCAGTGGACCAGAGTCTAAGCTAAGCTTTGTCTCCCTTCAGCTGACTTCTCAGACCTTTCTGCGCCTGAAATGACGGGGCTGGATCAGCGGGAGTTCTGAGATCCTTCCTATTCTAATACTCAGCACTAGCCTTTTCTAGAACATTCTTGACTTCTTTGTTCTCACTTTCTCCATCTCTTGTCTCCCTATAAGCAGTCTCCTTCTCTTCCAACCTCCCTCTCTCTCTCTCTCTCTCTCTCTCTCTCACACACACACCCCCACACACACACTTCTAAGGGTCTATAAATAACAACCTTGAGATCCTCACTAATTTAATTATACTTTACCTTTGCTATGTATAGTCCTTTATTGTAACGAAATGTAGAATCATTCTTTAAGACTTATTTCTACTCTGATTTTATTTTATTTCATTTTATGTTTATTTTGGAGAGAGACAGAGACAGAGCACGAGCAGAGGAAGGGGAGAGAGAGAGGGAGACACAGAATCCAAAGTGGGCTCCAGGCCCCGAGCTGTCAGCACAGAGCCTGATGTGAGGCTCTCAGAGCCTGATGACCCAAGAACCGTGAGATCGTGACCTGAGCCGAAGTCGGATGCTCAATGGACTGAGCCCCGCAGGTGACCCTGGATATTCTCTGATATCTTCATACAACATTGGGACAAGTGTGTCAGTTCCCAAGAGCCAGACGCCTTTTAAGAACAGAATTGGGGACCCATGGATACAGAGTTAAAAATGATATTTTAAATCTGACAAATGCCTAAATTCCCCAGTGAAGTAAACTTGGAAGGAGAAAATCAGGGGGTTGAGGCAACGAGCCTTGTAAAAAACTGGTCTATTTCTGTATTTCCTAAGAGTCGATGAATAAGATAATTTGTGTCATTGCTTGGGAAACCCATGGTCCTACACAGACATAAAGGATTAGTGCTTGAATTTATGATCTAGGATGACCCCAGCTCCTTCCCTTTCAGGATTATCCTCCTCTCTGACCTGGATACAGATGTATTTTCTGCCATTTCATGAAGCCCTCCCCCCCGCCCCACCCCAATTATCAACCAAGAAGCATTGAATTTTCTCTCTTCCCCTGGAGTGCTAAGGAACATAATGTGTTTTTTGTTTGCTTGGTTATTATTTTTTTAATATTTTTTTTTTTAAGAGAGAGAGAGAGCAAGCATGAGCGGGGCAGGGGCAGAGAGAGAGGACAGAAGATCCCAAGCAGGCTCCCTGCTGACAGCACAGAACCTGGTGTGGGGCTTGAACTCACAAACCGTGAGGTCTTGACCTGTGTCAAACTCACTGAGCCACCCAGGTGCCCCTGTTTGGTCGGTTTTTTTTTTTTTTATGTTTATTTATTTTTGAAGGAGAGAGAGACAGAGCATGAGTGGGGGAGGGGCAGAGAGAGAGAGAGAGACAGAATCAGAAGCAGGTTCCAGGCTCCGAGCTGTCAGCACAGAGCCCGACTCGGGGCTCGAACTCATGAGCTGTGAGATCACGACCTGAGCCAGAGTCGGACGCACAACCGACTGACTCACGCAGGTGCCCCAGTCGGTTCTTTTAAATGAGCTTTCTCCCTTTGTCATCAAGCCTGGGGAGAGTGAAGAACTCTTTCTCTTTTTTTACTTGGTCGTTCACAGTTTTAGAAGGAATCTGCTATCAGTGGCCCTAGCAAGTATACCAGGTTTTTAGCATTGATGTTGACGTACCTTGACCACAGTTTGGTTACTAGAATCGCACGTCTAGGGCGCCTGGGGTGGCTCAGTCGGTTGAGCGTCCGACTTCGGCTCAGGTCATGATCTCACAGTCCGTGAGTTCGAGCCCCGCGTTGGACTCTGTGCTGACAGCTCAAAGCCTGCAGCCTGCTTTCAGATTCTCTCTCTCTCTCTCTCTCTCTCTGCCCCTCCCCTGCTCATGGTCTGTCTCTCCCCAAAAATAAATAAACATTAAAAAAAAAAAAAAAGAATCCTATATCTTGATTCGGTCAGTGTGGGAGCCGGTTCAAGAACATAAGTCTTCCTCTCCCACAGAAGCCAACTCAAACAACAGCTAAAGGGAGTTTTATTTCCAGCCTTACAAGTCACGTTTGGAGGGGGGTCCGACATCACAGCAGCAGGAAAAGAAATACTGATGTGTTGGGACCTTGGCCCGAGGGGTGGCGGGCTGACAGCGCTGGGAGCTTTCCTGCCCCAGGCTCACGGCATCGGGGACCCCTGGGAACCACCTTCACGCCAAGGCCATGCAAAGAGCATGTGTTTCCTAGCATTTTCTGCTGCCAGAGGCTTCCAAAAGCAGACACACTGGTTGTACAGAGTAAGAAAATGCGTGGTGAGCATGAGCGCCAGGGCCAGATTTATTGACTCCTCAAGGTAAATTATCTGTGTGTTACAGCTCAGGGACTTTCCTTTAGGAAGAAAGCCTTTGGAAACCACGTTCTAGCTCTTCCTGCCTGTTTGCAGGATTCCAAGCAGAAACATTTTTCGCGGTGTGACGAGTAGGGAAGAAACGTCAGGCATGCTGATACATTTTGACAGAATATCGAAGGTGGCCAGTTACAGCAACCGCAAGAGTCCTGCTAAGGCTGCTGGCATGCCTGGGGAGGTTCAAAGATTTTCATATTCTGTCTCTTTTCACTCATCACCATGTGTCTTTGGACAAGTCCATTCCCTCTCTGAACCGATCTCCAACTGGGAAATGATATTAACAATTCTAGCTTTTCGCTGCTGTCGTGAGATGCGAGAAATAGACGTCAGATGGGGGTCTGCCTACGGTAAATGCTTAGTAAGTGTTCATTGGCTTCTGTCTTCAGATACCTCCGTTTGAATTTTTGGCTGCCCTGTGTCTGTTATTTTTCACAAAGCCCTATCTGTGAATCTTCGTCTCCTAGCCGGTCTAGCAGTGACCTCTTGTTTTGATGTCGAGGCCCAGAGAACTGATGTGATTCGCTCAAGGTCGCACATTTTAGGAACAGCAAAATCAAGATGAATTCGCTTTCCTAGTCCCAGTTTTGAGTTTCCTGTAAAACCATGTTGTCCTCGTGGAGGTAGGTGATCCATCCGGGCCATATTTTATTGTAAAATCAATAATGCTTTGTCCTCATTAGAATTCTTAGGCAGAAATCCTAACCTTTAAAAATTAGCCTCAACTCTACTGAAAGAAAAACATATTCTTTTCCTTTTTTGGGGAAAAGGGAGCCCACTTCTTTCTTCAAAATAACTTTTTTTGGCGGGGGTGGGGGGGAGTGTTTATTCGTTTCAGTAAATTTCCTGGCATTTTCCATGTGTAGGCCTTTGGGATCTTCTTTGAAAACTGCTGTGTTCCCATCGTAATTCAGCTTTTCAGCCTCATCAAAAGACCTCTTCCTTTCCCGCATAAGCCTCCCCCCCAAACCCCGCCCCCCCCCCGCCCGCAGTCTAGGTCTTTAGCTCATGTTAGCAGAGCCTCCTACCCCAACTAACCACCTACTTTGTTTCTTCGTCCATCCCAGCGTGCAGATAATCTGCATTCAGTTCAGAGTTTGGGGCTCCCAGGGTCTTCACAGATACCCTCTGGGCAGGTGTCTCACGCTCCCACGTTCTCCACCTGTCGGATTTGCCCATCCAAGCCATCTTCAGTGTATTCTCATCCCGTTCCTTCTGTCTGCTGACTTCCTCTTATCCGATGCAGTGGACATGAGCTTGCACTAGGCACTGGGGCACCCATCCGTCACCTTCCGTACTGCCTATGGGAACTTGTGTATGCCACTTAGGCTGTCTGAATCTCAGCCTGCTCGTCAGAAAAACTGGGGAGCACGATGCCTGTCTTATCCCTCCTGGATCCGGGTAAAGCTTGAAGCAATTGCTAAACTGTTTTTGCAAACATAATGCATTCTTTATCACCGCTGTTGACGCTCTAGAGACACATCCGCTGTGATGCCTGATGCTGTGAACACTGCTGTGCTTACAGAGCCATGAGAATCAGTGGCCCGGGTGTGGGACAGAGGTTAGGTGGCTCCTGTTCTGATCACTGATCTGGGCGAGGGCGGGGGGAGAGGTCATTGAGAGGACCACGGATTCCCGTGTATGGGAGCTGAGCTCCTTTTCCTTTATGATCTGAATTTCCACCAGTTGGAGATGCGGTTGGTTTAGCAAACGCACTGTTTTGAATGGCATGTTTTTCTTGGAGAATTAGGGAGAATTGGTCCATTTATTTTTTTATAAGTGTTGGAAACGTTTTACCGCAATGTAACCGAATCCAGAAAAGGACACAAATCCTGCATTATGGAGGGGGGGTTACTTCCATCTCTCCAGAGGCACCTTGTGCCCTGTTCCAGTCTCTCCCTCCCCCAAGGGCATCCACTGTCCTGACATCTAACACTGTACGTGGATTTTGCCTGTTTTTGAACTTTTTAGAAGAGAAATCATTCAGTATATACCATTTTGTGTCTGGCTTGTGTTTGTTAATAACGTTGTGTTTTGGGGATTCATTCACAATTTACATCATCAAAAACGATACACACACACACACACACACACACACACACACACACATGTATATGCATATGCATACATGAATTTACATATATGTATACATACATATATACATATATATGCTTCTATTTTTGATGGATATTTGGGGAGCTTGTCTTTGGGGCTCTTGTGATTAACTGTGAATGTTCATGACCATGTCTTTTGATGAACATATGTATGATTTATAATTTTTGTTTTAATGTTTATTCACCTTTGAGAGAGATAGAGACAGAGCATGAGTAGGGGAGGGGCAGAGAGAGAGGGAGGCACAGCATCTGAGGCAGGCTCTGGGCTCTGACCTGTCAGCACAGAACCCAACGCGGGGCTTGAACTCACGAACTGTGAGATCATGACCTGAGCCGAAGTCGGACACTCAACCGACTGAGCCACCCAGCCACCTATGCATACATAGGGTATGATTTCTATTGCATATGGTCCTGGGAGCACAATTGCTGGGCCATAGGGGATGCATATGTTCTGCTTTGGTGAATAGTTCCAAATAGTTTCCTAAAGTCTTTATGCCAGTTTATACTCAGACCAACAGGGAGCCAGTTGTTGCACATCTTTGCCCATATTTGGAATTCTCTGTGGTTTTTATTCTAGCCATCCACGTTGGGTGTGTGTTACTGTGTTTGAATATGCATTTCCTTGATGACTAATGAAGTGCAGTACCTTTTCATATGTTTATTGACGATTTGGGTACTTTAATTTTTGTATGCAGTGCCTGTTCAAGACATTTGCCCATTTTTCTTTTATGATGTCTAGTTTTTTTTAACTCGTTGATGTGTAGGAACTCTTCATGTATTACGGATATGCATCTTTTGTCAGGTAAATGTATTTTAAATACCTTCTTTTAACACCTGTCTTCTTACTCTCTTAATGGAACCGTTTGATGAACAGGAGTTCCTATTTTTAATATAGTCCAATTCATCATTCTTTGTGGTTATTCTTTTAAGACACTTCAGAAATACTTGCCCCCCTCAATCATTAAGATGCTCTCCTAGGTTTCCTTACAAAAGTTTTTATTATTTTGTCATTCGTGTTTATGTGTACCAGCCATCTGGAGTTGCCTTCTCTCTGTGGGGAGAGACCGAGATTTATTTTTCCATGTGAATAACTGGTTAACCAAACTAAAAATACAATGAGGGAGGGTAATTTTTTAAGGAAGAAGTACCTCTGGAGAGGGCCAGCAGCAGTTCCAGCAGGAAGGCAATATGAGGTCAGTGTGAATTCAGAGGAAATGGCCCAAATGAATACAAAGGGTGAAGCACATAATGAGGTCGGTTCTCTTTTATACTTTCTTGAATGTATTACACGCGTGATGACTATGTGTTGTGAGTGCCATCAAGGGCTACCTCTTGGTGGTGCCCTTGACCGTGCCAGGTGATGGTGGTGCACACAGCACTAGAGTGGCGGGTGGCCTTGTCTCTGGGACTGTCACTGGACATGGAGGCAGATCTATCTGTTCAGCAGTGTGGCAGAAGGAAAAGTCTTCTGGGTCACCTGAGTACTCCTATCACAAAGTACTCAGTTGACTTAGGGCTTAGGTAAAAAAAGAACAGACTATTTAGCAGGTGTATTATGGTTCCTACTTGGCCATTTCCTGTACCACAGACATCTGGAAAACTGCTCAAATACAACTGGAGGCCCATAGAGATTGATCCCAGTGAGACTGATCAGATCCAAAGTGAAATCCTAGGGCATCTGGGTAGCACAACATCCCTAGGCACATGGAAGTATTCCCAAACAGTTTCCTTCTGGGGACAGGTGTGCCACATGGCATGGGAAGGAGTTGAAAAACTGAGCTCACCTCTCTTCCACCGGAACAGGCCAGTCCTTCCAAATAACTTGGCTTTGCCAGGCTGTGGCTTTCAAACCAGGCACTGTCCTTGTCTGAACATCATACATACAGGGCCTCTAGTGGACAGGTGTGCAGATGTCCCGGGAACATGTCAGAGGGTCTCTGATCTTCTCTGGACCCTTGTGATCTGGACTGGATGGGGTTTTCCTGGAAGCTGGAAATTCTAAACACCAGGCATCCCCTTCTCAAGAACAATCTTGGTATGTCCCTTGCTATAATGGTCATGTCAGTACTGCTTATGGTCCAGATTTCTGAGCCCTTTGGCTTGATTTTTTTCGGGTGAGGTGAGTAAGCGGAGATTAGAGAGGTTGAATGACTCACTCACAGTCACCCAGCCAGCAGTGGGCAAGAAGCAGGCCAAAAACCTCATTTCTTAACCAGACAGCTCCAGATACGACATAAATTCTTATATTCCCCTTTGGTCTAGCAAGAGGAGAGCGAAAACCACAGCCTCTCTCAGTACCTTGTGCTGAATGCTTCATGATCTGCAAAACCAGAAAGGCTCTTCTGTCTGATTAAATTCTGTGGATGCAATTGGAAGCCTTGTCTTCTTGGTGCGTTGTGTTTTTTTCTTTAATGAATGACAACATGATACAATCGACAGAACGTAATATTTCCCATCTTAACCGCTCTTAAGTGAACAGTTCGGCAGTGTTGAGTGCATTTACATCGTGGAGCAATCATTCCCCAGAACTCTTTCCATCTCACAAAATTAAAACTGTGTACGGTTAAACAGCTCTCCCCTCCGCCCCCACAGCCCGTGGGAACAACCATTCGACTTTCTGTTCCTATGAACGTGATGGCTCTAGAGACCTCACATACAAAGAGTCACAGTCCTTCTGTGACTGGCTTATTTTTCAGACCATAATGTCGTCAAGGTTCGTCCTTTGTCGGAGCACATGTCAGACTCCCCTTGCTTTTTAAGGCTGAAGCATATTCCATTGTGCGTATGGAGCCTGTTTTGTGTATCCGTTCATCCGCCGATGGTCACTTGGTTGCTTTCGCTTTTTGGCCGCTGGGATTCCTGCTGTGTCCCTGTTGGTGCCATCCACTTTGTAATAATCCTTCATTTGCTTGTGAGATCCCCTCTTACCCTTGGCTTCCTCGGGGCAGGGGGGGAACAAGCTTATCTAATGTTTCCTCAAAATTCTAAAAAAATTTTTTGAATGTTTTTTATTTGAGACCGGGAGAGACAGAGCATGAGCAGGGAGGGGGAGGCAGCGAGAGAGAGGGAGACACAGAATCCGAAGCAGGCTCCAGGCTCTGAGTTGTCGGCACAGAGCCCGACGCGGGGTCGAACCCACAAGCTGTGAGATGATGACCTCAACGGACTGAGCCACCCAGGCGCCCCTCGAAATTCTGGGCTAAATTCCATTTCCTTATCTCCATACCTGCTACCACTGTCTCTAAATCTGTGTCACTGTTGAGAGGTGAAGTTGGGATAGGGTACATAGCTGGGAATTGAGGCCTCCTAGGACATACCCTCCTATCTACCAATTGAATTTCTCACTCCCCCCCCCAACTCGTTCTGTTTTTAGGGAAACTTCACGCGTCTTACTGCACACACCTTTCTTCTCCTTTAGCCTGTCTGGTGTTTCTTCAAAACTGTCATGATACCGGGATGGCTTTCTCCCTGCCCATTCGGGGCCCAAGTCCTGGCACGGCGTAGGGTCCCTGTCTACGCCTCACTCAATAAGGAAGGTTGGTTTGCAGGTTGTCCTCAACGGTTTGAAGTAAGATATTCCAAATTACACGTGCATTTCCTTTCCTGCGATAGATGAGCTCGAGTTTGACCGTGACAATTCAACTTGCAGTGTGGAAAGGAATAAAGAAATTAAAAAGGAGATTCCTCTTCAGCGAATCCTGTCGCGAGTCCTTTTACAGCGTCAGCTTGGTTAAGGATCTGCGTAGACGATGATTACTTGGTTTCTGAGGAAAGTAGCCTGCAGGCAGCTTCCAGTTAACTCCCGACTCCCCATCCCCACCCGCCCTGTTAAAACCAGTCCGTTTCTTCATCCTGTGGATGACAGTAACGAATGTGTTTTTCTTCTGAAATCCCATTTGAGCTGTTTCCTCTTTTAAACGCCTATCTTGGATAGCTCTTTCCCCTTCTCTGTTGAGATCATTTGAAATATGGTTTCTTTTTTCAGGGACGTTAGCCGGGTTTCCTCTGGTGCAGCACAATCTGTAGCCATAATCTCTGCTGAAAGGCTGCTGGGGAATCTGTGTGTTCTCCAGAGACAGGAGGGGGGGGGGGGGCGGATTGAGATCACCAACCAGTAGTTTCTGAGCGAACTCTGTTTTCTCTATTTTACTGGCCAAAAAAGGAGGTAGAGTAGTTTGAAAGTCCGAGATCATAGGAAAGGAGGCAAGAATGTGTACTTCTTTTTTTCATCAGCCAATCCTTTTTCGTATCACGTCACTGACATCGAACGTTTGCTTTTGCTGCCCCAGACCTTTTCACACAGGTGATCAAATTTCCTTCACTGATTTATGCCAACAGTATCTGGATGGATCTCCTGGCTCATCCTGGAAAAGCGTAACCTAAGCTTCCAAAGGGGATTGGCCTAGCCAGTTTGTCAGATCTCTGTGGGGAGCGTCACCGTGACGAGTCCGTGAATGGAGGTCGCACAGAGACACCAGTGCTGCATAAGGCAGTGCCCGCAATCTGGGTCTTCCCCATGGCAACACTGAACTCTGGTCTTTGCTGAATCTTAACCCCGACCGGAAGGCGTATTTAAGGAGTGGGAGAGGATGGGTCACGTGAAAGGTCCTTTTGCAGAAAGAATTGCAGATTTCTTAAAACAACGAAAAGCAACAGAAATCAGATATCTACTTATCAAGTCCTTCTCCAAGGAAGAAAGTGAAGATAACCTGACTGAAGTAGCCAAGACCGCAAGAATCTGAGAATACCCAGCATTACTAAACTAACCCAACGTCAGTGGCGTATTGCCACAAATATTGAGGAACCTGCCACGAGGAAGCAGAATTGCTGTTGTTTTTTTTAAGTTTTCATGTAAATTCCACAGTCAGTTAACATACAGTGTGATAATGCTAGTTTCAGGTGTACGATACAGCGATTCAGGAATTCCATACATCACCCGGTGCTCATCGTAAGTGCCCTCCTTAATCCTCATCGCCCATTTTACCCATCCCCCCCTCTCATAACCATCAATTTGTTTTCCACAGTTAAGAAGAGTCTGTTTCTTGGTTTGCTTCTCTCTCTCTCTCTCTCTCTTTTTCCCTTTTTTTCTCATTTGTTTTAGTTCTTAAATTCCACATATGAGTGAAATCATATGGTATTTGTCTTTCTCTGACTGGCTTATTTCACTTAGCATAATACTCTCTCTCCATCCACGTCATTGCAAATGGCAAGATTTCATTCTTTTCTGATGGCTGAGTGATATTCTGTTGTATATACACCACATCTTCTTTATCCATTCATCCATCGATGGACACTTGGGCTGTTTCCATAGTTTGCCTATTGTAGGTAATGTTGCTATAAACATTGGGGTGCATGTATCCCTTTGAATTAGTATTCTTCTGTTCTTTGGATAAATACCTAGTAGTGCAATTGCTGGGTCATGGGTAGCTCTATTTTTAACTTTTTGAGGAGCCTCCCTATTGTTTTCCAAAGTGGCTACACCAGTTTGCGTGCCCACCAATAGTGTGTGAGGATCCCCCTTTCTCCACATCCTTGCCAACAGCTATTGGGGAACCAGAATGTTTATGAACCAGTTGATACGACATCTGAGACAGACTTTCGGGTAATTTATTTGTGGAGGGAGGGAGTAGAAATGGAGGGTGTTATGAATGACGTGAAATTGGCCACTAGTTTTTTGGGTTTTTTTGACATTGGATGTAACGTACATGAGATTTGCATTACCTTTCTCTCTACTTCGGGGTGTGTTTGAAATTTTTCTTAATATAACGTTAGCATTATTTTACTCCAGAGGCAAACTAGAAACGCATAACCAAATTAAGGGGAAAATACAGTAAACCCACCTTTAGAAATAAAAGTAAAAAGCAATCCCAGATAATACCTGGATTAAAAAGGAAATAAAAAGTATAAAACACAATTAACATATTTATGAAAATGACAACAGTGTGTGAAAACGTGAAACTTGACCAAATTTCTACGTCAAGGGGAAATAATGGTCTCAAAATGATTTTATTACTGGAGAAGAGAGATTGAAAATAAATGAAGCATCCTGCGAAATGAATTTGAAGAACAACAGAGCAGAAAAAGAAAAAGACAAAAGGGAGCATTAAAAAAGCTAAAATGCAAATAAATGAATTTAAAAAGATAAACGAATCTAGAAAGCAGAAAGAAAGGCAGAAAACACAAAATTATGGGAGACTGTAAAATTACGGTCAAGACTGGGATGTAAGGCTGGGTGACTTAGAAACATCTTAATTGCCAAAAGTGACACAAGACAGAGTATTTACAAAAAATAAGTAAGTAAAACTGAAAAGGTTTTTGAAAATTCTAGTTTCTGGGGCGCCTGGGTGGCTCAGTCGGTAAGTGTCCAACTTCGGCTCAGGTCATGATCTCGCGGTCCGTGGGTTCGAGCCCCGCATCGGGCTCTGTGCTGACAGCTCAGAGCCTGGAGCCTGTTTCAGATTCTGTGTATCCCTCTTTCTCTGACCCTCCCCTGTTCATGCTCTCTCTCTCTCTGTCTCAAAAATAAATAAACGTTAAAAAAAAAAAGAAAATTCTAGTTTCTTTCCTATCCTGCCTCCCACAAGAACCAGTATTAGATGGCTTTGTAGGTAATGCCCCCCAAATTTAAAGAACAGAAAATTATTTTCTACTTAAACTTCTCTAGGATATGGAAAAATACAAAACATTGCTCAACTCATTTGTGTAATATTTCATATTCTAACAATTGATTAAGCTATTGATCAAGAGAAAAATGACCGGAACAGCTCATAATGAATATGAATGAAAATCCAAAAGAAAATAACAATGAGCCAAATCCAGGTCTATATTAAAAGAAAAATAGATCAGAAACGGTCTGTATTCCAGGAATAAAAGTGAATCCAGTGTAAGAACATTTAGAAGTTCGATTCTTTTTATGACGGATCAAAGAACAAATTTAGTCATTGAAATAAATCTCCAAAATACATTTGTTCTAGTAATGATTTGTGCAACAGCTATTTCTTATAAAACTTGTAATTAGGGAGACAGTGCTTTTATATCAGATGGGGGGGTTTAATGGTAAGTAGTACGTTTAAAATGGAAGAATAAATAGGTTAACTCTCCTCCTCACACTTTAAAAACATGTTTATTTGTTTATTTTTAATTTTTTTTAACTTTTACTTATTTTCGAGAGACAGAGAGCAAGCAGGGGAGGGGCAGAGAGAGAGAGAGAGAGAGAGAGAGAGGGAGACACAGAATCCAAAGTAGGTTTCAGGCTCCGAGCTGTCAGCACAGAGCCCAACACGGGGCTCAAACTCATGAACTGTGAGATCATGACCTGAGCTGAAGTCAGACACGTTAACTGACTGAGCCACCCAGTCGCCCCTGTTTATTTATTTATTTTGAGAGAGAGAGAGAGAAAGAATGAGTGGGGGAGGTGCAGAGAGAGGGGGAGAGAGAGAGAGAGAGAGAGAGAATCCCAAGCAGGCTCTGCACTGTCAGCTCGACCTGGGACTCGATCCCACAACCTGTGACACCATGACTTGAGTTGCAGTCAACAGGATGCTTAGTCGACTGAGCCACCAGGTGCCCCTCTCTTACTCACACTTTTTGACTGGTCCTGAAACCCATCAGTTCCCAGTAAGACCACGTGCTTGAACTGGATAGCAATGTCTGCTCCATCAAGACTCCAGTGGCATATTTTTCTTTCAGCGTGGCCAAGTGATGCTAACGTTCATCAGGAAAAATGAGCAGACAAGAATCAAGAATGTTCTGAACAGAGAGCCAGAATTCACTTTGTTGTCGTGAAAATATAACATGATAATAATGCCATAATCGAGCCAATGGATGTAGACTGTTGGGAGTGACACCTTTTCAAATTATTAGATTAAGTTTAATAAGTCTTGTCTGTTACAGGAACATTCAGAAATTCTAAAGGGAAGTATGCTGTGTACTATGCAGTGGCATTAGGTTAAATCTAATTGCTTTGTTTATAAGAAAACTGCAGAAAGTGTTCAGGGTATTTTAATACCATCTCATAGTAATCATGTGTTTATTATGTCTAATTTGCCTGAAGAATTTGATCAGGGTTATTTTCTTACAGCATTGTGGGCTGATAATTAATAATAATAATAATAATAATAATAATGATAATAATAATAAGGGACATCTAGGTGGCTCAGTCCGTCAAGCGTCTGACTTCGGCACAGGTCATGATCTCCCAGTTCTGAGTTCAAGCCCCAAGTCGGGCTCTGTGCTGACAGCTCAGAGCCTGGAGTCTGCTTTGGACTCTGTGTCTCCCTCTCTCTCTCTCTCTCTCTGCCCCTCCCCTGCTCATGCTCCCTCTCTCTCCCTCTCAATCTCTCTCTCAAAAATAAATAAACGTTAACTTTTTTAATAATAATAATAATAATAAATTGCATAGCTCTTATTCTGTGCCACTCTTCTAAGGTATTGAGATATATTAACTCCCTTAAGCATCACTAACGCTGTATGAGATCCATAATATTGTTGTTTCCCTCGAGGCACAGTATTCGATCAACCTCTCCATCTAGGAAGTGGGAGAGTCAGCCCTGAGCTCCGGCACCCTGGCTCCCGGGTCTACAGGACACGTCCCTCCTCGGAATGCGCTCTCTCTGTACAGCTGGGGAGGTCGCTCCTTTTTTAGGCTCTCACGTGACCTTTTGCTTTCCCCAGGGACCTGATGCCGAGGACCCTGGACGGGCAGATCACCATGGAGAAGACGCCCAGCTACTTCGTGACCCGCGAGGCGCCCGCGCGCATCTCGGCCATGTCCAAGGACACCAAGCTCATCGTGGTGGTGCGCGACCCGGTGACCCGGGCCATCTCGGACTACACGCAGACGCTGTCCAAGCGGCCCGACATCCCCACCTTCGAGAGCCTGACGTTCAAGAACCGCACGACGGGCCTCATCGACACGTCGTGGAGCGCCATCCAGATCGGCATCTACGCCAAGCACCTGGAGCACTGGCTGCGCCACTTCCCCATCGGCCAGATGCTCTTCGTGAGCGGGGAGCGGCTCATCAGCGACCCGGCCGGCGAGCTGGGCCGCGTGCAGGGCTTCCTGGGCCTCAAGAGGATCATCACCGACAAGCACTTCTACTTCAACAAGACCAAGGGCTTCCCCTGCCTCAAGAAGGCCGAGGGCAGCAGCAAGCCCCACTGCCTGGGCAAGACCAAGGGCAGGACCCACCCGGAGATCGACCGCGAGGTGGTCCGCCTGCTGCGCGAGTTCTACCGGCCGTTCAACTTGAAGTTCTACCAGATGACCGGCCAGGACTTCGGCTGGGATGGATAACAGTATAATTTAAAAAGAAAAAGAAAAATATCAAAATATAATATATTTTTTTACCACTCGGTAGGGAAAAGGCAGTTTAATATTTGTGCTGAAAATATTTGTTTCCGAATTTTTTTTTCCCCCAGTGAATGTTAAAGAGAGTGTTCTGGCCTCCGCCCGCGTCTCGCCTTCCACAGGCCGACATTTGGACCAGCAAAAAAGGAAAACCTCACTGGTCTAAATACTTTCAGTTTTCTACTTTTATTTTATGTGTTCTGTACACAGTTATAAACCATGAGCGTTGGTGGCCATTGAGGGAAATCCTGAGGGTAAATCGATCGATCTCGGTGTCTGTCTCTGCCTCTCTGTCTCTTGTCTGTCTTTCCACAGGTCCCAGATAAAATGATCTCTGCTTCTGTTTCCTCCCTTGTCACTTTTTTTTTCTTGCACCACTTTTCAAAAAGCATTTCCCAGTTAATAATACTCCCATATTTGTACGCTGCTTCCCAGTTACCATAGAACTTTGGAATAAAGCACCTTTTCCCGTCCTCGTCCGAGGGTGAGGTAAGCACATAGCACATAAAGATTATGATTCCCTTTTTACAGAGAAGGCGACTGAGTCTCAGGGACGTTAAATGACTTCTCGTAAGGCCAGATGGTGGACCTCGGGCAAAACCCCATCTTCTACCTGTTCCCTATATCCTGCCACTTGTTCCAGAGGGAATTGGAAGTGAGGCATGTATCCTTTTAGAGACGGTTAGCTAGTCTGAGGACGATCGGAGATGGGACAGCGAGGGTTTCCTGTCGCCTTCTGAAGTTCCAGGCTAGCTTCGTGACACGCTAAGTCACAAGGAGTCACCCGTGTTCGAGGACACCGCTCAGACGTGGACATAACGTCTTTTAAGGGCCAGTCTTAGCTTGTTGAAGTACCCTGAGATCTAGAAATCTTGGTTTTGTTGAGGCTGAGAGAAATTACTGGATCTGTGTCTGGAGAACCAGACGGACACTCACACTAGGAACAGGAAAAAAATGGTAGGAGCATAAGTTACCTATGTGTGGTGTTCACTGTCCTTTTTTTTTTTTTTTTTTAAAGAAAAACCCACTTCAGCAAGAGCTTATACGTATGAACCTCCTTTTTTGTTACCTCTTTTTTTTTAACAAAGAAAACCTGCTTCTCTTTGTAATGTGTCATTTCTAATCTTGGAGCTAATACTAAGAAAAAAAAAATAAATGTTATTATTTTTCACGGGTCGAAGACTGTCACCGTCACTTTCTTTCTCCCCCTGTTTCCTATTCATACCAGGGATAACCGAATATTCATTAATGTTTGGAAAATATTCTAAGAAACACAGATGTGGGTAAAATGGCAGTTTTTTTCTTCTCCCCATCTATTTCTCTCCTCCCCCTCCCTTTAAATAGCTCAAATAAATCAGTAGTTTATTAAGAGTATTCCTTTCCTCTCTGAGTGGGCATTAACAAGATTAGCATTAATGGGAATTAAATTGGTTTAGAGAGAAGCACATATGCACGAAATATATAAAACATTTATAATTAGTCTGTCAGCAACCTTTTATTACAGTTGTAAACCCAAGAGGAAAATGTCTCCCATCTCATGGAAGTTTTCCGTATCTGCCAAAAATTTAAAGGACCAGACCCTACAGTCTCCTAAAATAATAATTCTTTTTCTTCTCCGGCGCGGTCAATGAAAAGAAACTAGAGTTGTCTGCAAATGTGCAGCCAAATGTGCCTCAACCATAGACGCTGCCTCAAGGGAAGTAAATCTTTCCGGAGAGACCGAACACGGGATTCAAATGAAGGGGAAAAAATTATTTAAGTTTCAAGGTGTTCCAACATTGCTCCAGACCCTTGAATTTTCTGTACGAATATACCACTTAGGAGAGTTAAGAAAACCCCAATTCCCCATCTCCTTTGCCCAGTTGATTGCCTTGCCTTCCGTGCCCTTAATTTTCCAAGGCAGCACCCCTGGTTTTGTTATTCTTAAATCCTCACTTTGAGAAACGAGATACTCATCTGAAACTCTTTGCATCTTTTCTCTTAACTCATTTTGTTCATGCTTCTGATTCCTTGGTAAGCATTTGCCTGGCATTGCGCAGATGTGCCTTGTGCAGGGAACCTAGCGCATCTGACAGTTGGATTCCGCCATTTTCCTCTTGTTGTGTTAAGAAATAATAAAAGAACGGAATTGAGTTCAAAGCACCTCTTCTTGCATGTAGATTTTTTTTTGAAATTCATATTATTTAAAAAAAAAAAATGAATGACTCTACAGCCCGCCAGGAGAGCTTTCTAACTTCTCAAGTTTCATAAGAGGGTCAGAAGTTATAGATCCCAGCCAAACAGATCTAGGGTCAGTGTACTGGAAGTTTCCTCCAGAGCAGAAATTGCACTTAACTCCTGCTGTGTGTGGACTTGGCTTCACATTTCTTTTGTCCATTTAGCTATATCAAATAGCAGGGGGGGGTTAAGATTTTTTTAGAGAGAGAGTAAGTGGGGGAGGGGCAAAGGGAGAGGGAGGGAAAGAATCCCAAACAGGCTATACTCCCCGTGCAGAGCTTGACACAGAGCTCCATCCCATGACCTTGAGATCATGACCGGAGCCCAAATCAAGACTCAGACACTCAACCTACTGAGCCACCTAAGCGCCCCAGGTTTTGTCCTTGCTGTGAACATCTTAGCCAAGCTTTCTCTTAAGTTGTCTGTTCTATAGCCATGCTGACCTCCTACACGCTTCTTCGAGGTGGAGAATTCTGTCTCCAGAAGAGCATATAATTCTCTAGGTAACTTGGTAACTTTCAAGGGGAGCTCATTTATTCTAACCACTGGACATTAATAAGCTCCTTCATTATTACTTGTATTAATCCCATTGTGATTTTATCTTCAAAGAGCTCCAAAGTCAGAACAAACCTCACGGATCGGGTCACCATTTGACACTTAAATCCTTCCTATAACTGGTTACGTGGGGGTTTAAACCATTCCTGGGTCTGGACATTCTTCACTCTTGATTTTGCTGTTGTTGCAAAGAGGAATAATTTCTCCTAAACCCCTTCATCCGGTTCTGTCGGCCGAGACCTGCTCAATCTGTTCCACATGGAGGTATCTCCAATTCAACGTGTGAATACCTAAACATGTGTATTAGATAATAGCACGTTCCATTCACGTGGCAGATTGCCCTGTCAGAGGCATCCCCTTAAACCAACAGCAGCTCTCCGCTCTGTTGAATTGCACCTTACAGATAAGGAAAGGAACACTTAAGAGAACAAAAGACGCCTTTGCTTCCCAGGAAGGGTGTCTGGAGATACTTCTGTTGACGAAAAAGTGATGGAGTGTAGGGTGCTTCTAGTGGGCAGATCCCAGGGATGCTGCTCAAGACGGATGATGCACAGGTGAGCTCCCGCAACAACGAATCATCCTACCCCAAATCTCGGTGGTGCTGAGATTCCTGGTTTAAGAAGAAGTAAAGCCTATCCAGCGAGTGCGGGTCCAAAGCGGGTGTAAAAACCAGATTCTACTGAACGCTTGCCCAGTAATTCTTTCCCTTGTCACTCTAGGTTTTGCTCTTGAAAACCCTTCTTTCTCCAAGTCCGAGAGTGATCCCATCGTAGTAAGCAGATCTATGTTTCGTGTCACACTTTGTCAGGACGAGCGCGAAAGAGAAACATCACTGAACTGAGTTTTTCCAGCCGAGGTCCAGGAGCTCCTAACAACAAACAGACAATGGCATTTCTGTGAAGTGGAATCCATCAACTTCGAGGGGGAAAAACAGCTTCCCAATAAAACGTGTCTGAAGGCTTTTTTACGTTCAAGTCTTGCGGTGTCTTGTGCCTCCACGACAGCGCCGTAGCCATATTTCTTGTTACCTGACGTAACCAACGTGTCCAGAGACAGAAGTAAATGGCCCCACTTCTGGTAAACAGCTGAAGTCAGACGGGGGTGCTAGGGTTTACAAAGGACTCCAAACTGCTGAGCGATGGCAAAGGAAGGCAGATTCTTAACTGCCATGCTTTCCAGAAAGCCCAGAACTTTGTGTGTGATTTCCACAGAATCAGGGAAGAGAAGAGCTTAGGAGTGTCACACATGGGGAAGCGTGGCTGAGAGTCAGTCCAATACAATTCTTCTTGTGTAAATAAGGGACCCTACCTATTTTCCTGTCCTATCCTACAATTCCTGAAGAATGGGCCACTTCAAACCCAAACCTCAAGCCTTGTTGGGGAAACATCCACATTATTGTAGCTTATCCGGTGCTTGGCACATCAACGGGCAAGCAGATTTGCATTCAGCCTCTCAAGTGTATGGAAGGAAAATGTGGATCGGGAAACTCCCAAACCCATTCGTCCCATCATGGAATGTTGGCATGGGAGACCCACCCTTTAAAGCCTGAAAATTTGGAGCAATTAATGGGACCGAGCAACTTTATACCCAAAGTAACAAAATGATGGATTTTAGTTATGCCAGGAGGAAATAAAACTGAAAACAGAAATTGTTTCTAATGTATGGACCCATTGTAGGCTGTTAGGAAATGTATGTTTCAGGCTACCACCCTCATTTTCCCCTTCCGTTGAAGCTGTCAGTCATGTTCCTTTAATAGTTACATGTTCAACAACTTCGTCTCCTTGAGTGTTACTATCAGAATAAAAGGTGACAATTAATAGGGGACATACCTTCTGCTGTCAGCCCTTTTCATCCCACTGTCCCTGGGTCTGATATCTTATGTGCGTCAGAAGGATCAGATAGGAGGAATGGTACCCTTAATTAGCTCTGCCTGGTTGGATTTTTAGCGTGGTGCTAGCCGTTAACTCCTAAGAGGGCTTTTAGGTCACTGTCTGGTCCACACATGGACACACTACAGTCCCTGTGCTTCATGTTCCTTTTTTTTTATTTATTTTTAAAAACGTTTATTCATTTTTTGAGAGAGAGAGGGAGAGAATGTGACTAGGGGAGGGGCAGAGAGAGAGGGAGACACAGAATCCGAAGCAGGCTCCAGGCTCTGAGGTGTCAGCACAGAGCCCGACTTGGGGCTCGAACCCATGAACTGTGAGATCACGACCTGAGCTGAAGTCGGACACTTAACTGACTGAGCCACCCAGATGCCCCCACTTCTGTCTTGAAGCCCCTTTCTAGTAAGCCCAGAGTGTCTACTTCCATCCCTGGGGCTTTGTTTTCATTGCAAATAGGACTTGCCCACCTATCCCACTCCATGCTACCTTCACTTTCTAGCGCCTTCTCTTCCTATGTGCTACCTGTGTCCTGTGATTCCAGCATCCCCGCCTCTACCAGCCTACGCTCGTCCCTCTCTTCAAATGCACCATGTGCAATGGCGTCCACTTCCTACTTCCGATTCCTGGGGAAACTGCTCTCGGCTTTGGCTTTGGGGAAGATAGTCTGAACGATGTAGACACCAGGAGGGACAAAACAGAAAATGCAAGAATGTGGGCACATTTTTTGACGGGAGACAGAGACGTTGTTGGAAGGACACATAACCAGGTTTCCAGTACCCCACCTCTCACCATAGACCTGAAGAACGGGGTCAACAACTTGGCATCCCACTTCTGAAGGGCTGTCTGCCTCTGGCCTGGGCAGTGGCATCCCCACCCCCACCCCCCACACCACCTGCTTTCCCAGAAAGTCTTCTCTAAGCTCATATTTCTTTATTTCGAGCCAGCAACAGCTGGTCAACCAGAGAGCAGTAGGAAGCGAGAAGACTTTCACTGCCATTTTTCAGCATGAACAAGAGTTCTTGATAGTCTCCCATCAACAGAGACCTTTAGAGGTCAAACGTATTCTTTTTAAGCAGGTTCACACACAGCACAGAGCTTAACACGGGGCCTGAACTCATAACCCTGAGATCAAGACCTGAGCTGAGATCAAGGTTGGATGCTCAACCAACTGAGCCATCCAGTCGCACCTAGAGTTCCAACCTAATTCCACTGGACCACTTGATGTTAGTCTTTAAATTCCAGATCCGTTCTTTGTTAGGAAACATCCAACTAAATACTCTATAATAACAACAACAACTTACTTTACGTAAAATGATTCCGAGCATTCTTACATCCAACTTTAGGCTGGAATAACTTTTTTGCTGTTGTTTTCCCTTCTTTCTAGATTAAGAAAAAGTCTATACATGATCATATTTTCTCATTTCCAACAAACTCCACATATCCCCTCCACAGAATTCCTTGCAGACGTCTTTTCATTCTTTTTCTTTCCACCTGCCTTCCTACCATATTATTTCTCTTCTGCGTGAACTGTTACCCTTTAATATTTTCCTACTTCCCTGTATCCAGATCCTTAAGTGAAAAGTTATTTCTGTCATTATTCCTCCTTGGCTTTCAATGGGACTCATAATTATGCCTTCCCCTTTTTTGGCAACCATCTGGCCCCAGCATTATACCTTATTTTTCATTTCAAAAGTTGGCCTTTTTTTTTTCTACCTCCTTTGATCTCCTTTACCTTTTCTCAGATGGTGCCTTTCCATTTCGAGAAAAGCTCTCTTTAGAGAAACATCTCCTTTCCGCCAGCCTTCCAGCATATGGCATTGGAAACTTTCTGGGGATGTAGCCGTGTTATCCCTTCTTGAGTCGGTCGTGCACATCAGTCTTTCAGGGTGCGTCCCTAGCTTTGTCACCAGCCTGTTCTCTACTCTTCCATGCCCATTCATTCCTGCCACGTTTACACTGCAATTACTCTAGCTCGAATTTCTCCAGCCCGATTGCCATCATTTTTACTATCGTTTCCCTTATTTCTGCTGTTACCACTACGATGCTTCCTAGGCGTCTAAAACTGTGCCGAATCTGCCTTTCCCCAGTGCTGTCTGTCTGTCTGTCTGTCTTCAGGAACATCTTCATTTCCTACATTATTGAAGATGTTTGTCCATTCACTGAGTCCTGGGAAACAGCTACGTGATAAATAATGTGACTATGTACTCATGAGATTTCCCTGGCTCTTCACACCTATTTATACCTTGAAAGGAAACCATAGCTTATCCAAATCACCCATTTTCTTGATCCTACTTACTTAAAAAAAAAAAAGGATGTTCCTTTAATTCATCAGCTTCCTGTGCCTTAATGATGAGACCCGATATCTTGTGCATAATTTGGTGAATAGTCTTGATTTGACCACAAATAAGGAAGTGTTGCATGAATCATTCAGTGCTACTGAACTTCAGGGTGGTTTGTTGTTGTTGTTGTTGTTGTTGTTGTTGTTTGGATTTTTACTTTTTTGATTTACTAAAAAAAATGCAGAGCATAAACTGTGGTCGTCACAACTGAAATGTCTGGAAACATTTTAGGGTTGGGGCCATCGCTAATAATTATTTTTCTTCTGTCTCTCAAAACGGTTGTCATTAAATCAATCATCTTACCTATTTCACATGGGCCACTGAAAACTGTAAGCAAAATGTGCTTTTATCAGTAAGACTCAGTGCTGGCTGGCCACGGAACCTTTCTTCCTTGTATCACTTGGTGACACCTGTCAACGTTGGAGGAGTGATAACTGTCTTTGAACTGTGAGTTTCTGCCTATTTTCCTTGAAGTCCATGCATTACCATGTCCCCTTGGCTCTGAGGTCCTATCTTTTCTGGATTCTGAAAAAGTTCTGTTGGGGAAAACGAAGTCCTTAATGACAGCTTCTAAATTGAGCCTATCTTAACCCATCCCTTTTAGCCCTTTAATTTACAGACTACCCCCGCCCCCACCTTGAACAGTAAAATATAAAGAAACTCATTCATTCTTGCTCTAACCATTGCTTTCACCATCACTTTGATCTGGTCCGGATAGGGCATGTTTTTCCTTTCACATGTGCTGTTCTCTGCAAATTTTCATATTCTTGTTTCCCTCCACCCCCTGCACTATCCCTTACTTTTGCAAAAGAAGGAGGTAGGAATCCTTCAATCCTTTACTACTGAGAGAACTCACCCTTGACAACCATTTGGAATTGGGGACAGTGTTTCTTGCCTCCTGATTGGACATAAAGATGACTTCTGAGTCTAGAGTTTGTCCAAAGAGTGTCACTGAGTGACCACAAAAGCCAGTATCTGTTGCTTTGAGTCCTTGCCTCTACGGTCCTGACCATTAAATCCAGTCAATTTTCATTTGTGGGAATTGACTCAGGTCCCAAGGTGTCTTTTGAACTCCCTTTTCCAAAAAGGATCATCTAAGACAAATTGGGGATAAAATACACATCACATAAAATTTACCATCTTAACCATTATTAAGTGGATAATTCAGTGACATTAAGTACATCCACAGTGTTGTTCTGCAACCATTACCACCAACCATTTTCAGAACTTTGTCATCACCCCTAACAGAAATTTTGTACCCATTGGACAATAACTCCCCGTCCTACTACTCTCCGCCTCGGTGATCTCTGTTCTGCTTTCTGTCTGTGTGAGTTTGACCCTTCTAGGTACCTCATAGAAGCGGAATCATGCCATTTGTCATTTTGTGCTTGGGTCACTTCACTTATAATGTTCATAAGGGTCATCCACATTGTGGAATGGATGAGAATGTACTTCGTTTTTAAGGCTAAGTAGTATTTCATTGTATGTGTATTCCACATGTTTAGTCATCTGTCAATGGACACTTGGTTGTTTCTACCTTTTGGCTATTGCAAATAATGCTGCTATGAACATGGGTGTGCAAATATGTGCTAGGGTCTCTGGCTTTGGGGTACATGTCACAAAGTGGGATTTCTGGATCACAGAGTCGTTCCATGCTTAACTTTTTGAACAACCACCAAAGTATTTTCCACAACGGCAATGCATGAGTTTCCAATTTGTCTACATCTTCCCCAACACCTGTCGTTTTTTCTTTGTTTCTTTTCCTTTCTTCCTACTGCCTTCCTTCCTTTCTTCCTTCTTTAACCTTTCTTTTCTTTTTTTTTTTCTTTTCTTTTCTTTTCTTTTCTTTTCTTTCTTTCTTTTTCTTCCTTTCCTTTCTTTCTTTCTTTCTTTCTTTCTTTCTTTCTTCTTTCTTTCTTTCTTTCTTTCTTCTTTCTCTTTCTCTCTCTCTCCCTCCCTCCCTCCCTCCCTCCCTCCCTCCCTCCCTTCCTTCCTTCTTTAAAATAATAGTCATCCTAGTAGGTATGAGGAAAAAGGAGGGTTTTTTTTCTTCTGTTCTTATTCCTTAACTCAAAGTCTTTGGAGGCCCCTTTCCTAAAATTTTTCTAGGGGGACTTTTAACAACTAGTAATATCCAAACTTGCTTCTCATGTTCTTGCCCTTTTCTGTCCTCTCTCCCCATCTCTGTCCCTGAGATGAAATCAGCTTCCCTTTTTTTCTTACCACAACAGGACACTGCAACTCCTCTACTTTCTTCAACTCCTTTTTCTGTCTTCTTTCAAACTTCCCACACCTTGGACACTCTGCTGATCATCTACCGTGAAAGCATATGGTGGCTTCAACTGACTGGTGCCTGATTTGCCCAACTTGTCTGTCCTTTTCCTTCTGGACTCTCGAAGCTGACCACCCTGCACCTTCTTCTGCCTCATCACAGTAAACACGCAGAAAGGGCGCCCACATTCATGAACCCACACGCACACACTGGCACACAGCCTTCCCCCAAAGACCATGTTCAATCTCGCCTTTACCCCAGGTATTGCCAGATTCTTGGTTTGAACATTGGAGATGCTTTTTTGTTGGTATATAACACTCAGGAGACCCCCTTCCACCTACTCTGGACTTCAGTGAGTGGTCCATGTCTTTGGCTACCGGCCGTGACCAAGCAAGTTCCAGAGAGCAGATGCCATTCACATTTCCTTTTCACATAATATATTCACCAATAGAGTCTCTGGGCTGGCTTGTTGGGCTCCTCGGAACTGTAAACACAGCCACTGCTTCTTCACTTGGTCATGATTTCTCCTTTATTCAGAAGACATAAGCAAAATGTAAACTTAAGCCTCCTTAGGAGAATCACTGTGAATAAAAGTTATTCATGGTTTTCGCTTTTTAAAAAAGCATCAGAAAACAAGTGTTACCACGAATAAAGAATCTGTGTGAATTCTTGCTGCTGTCTCTTGAAAAATGCAGATCAGAAAAATACGACTGGGAACAAATGCAGAGCCACCCCAGCAGGTTCACAGCCTCATCCTGTCTTTAGATGGGAATAGATGCCTAAATGTTTTTTTTTAATTTTTTAATGTTTATTTTTTTCTTGAGAGACAAAGCATGAATGGGGGAGGGGCAGAGAGCGAGGGAGACACAGAATGCGAAGCAGGCTCCAGGCTCTGAGCTGTCAGCACAGAGCCCGATGTGGGGCTCGAACTCATGAACCACAAGATCATGACCTGAGCCTAAGCCAGACGCTCAACCGACTGAGTCACCCAGGTGCCCAAATAGATGCCTAAGTCTTAAGTAGACAGCCACACACACTGAGGTCCCACCTGCCTTGACATAGCCTTCAAATTCTTTTTTTTTTTTAATTTTTTTTAACGTTTTATTTATTTTTGAGACAGAGAGAGACAGAGCATGAACGGGGGAGGGGCAGAGAGAGAGGGAGACACAGAATCGGAAGCAGGCTCCAGGCTCTGAGCCATCAGCCCAGAGCCCGACGCAGGGCTTGAACTCACGGACCGCGAGATCGTGACCTGAGCTGAAGTCGGATGCTTAACCGACTGAGCCACCCAGGCGCCCCAACATAGCCTTCAAATTCTAACGGTTAGGTTCATTTTGCTTTTCTGTGATCAAGCTTCCAATCTCACATAATTCCGCCCAGTAGGTTAGTGTTGTCTTCTATCTCTATAGCTGGGTTTCCTCCTTTCTAGCCTCTTCCTCCAGTTACTCCAGGCTCAGGAGGTATGTCCAAGCCTGTCTCTTTTTTTTATATAAATTTTTTTTTAAATGTTTATGTATTATTAAGAGACAGAGAGAGACAGAACATGAGCATAGGAGGGGCAGAGAGAGGGGGAGACACAGAATCCAAGGCAGGCTCCAGGCTCCAAGCTGTCAGCACAGAGCCCGACGCGGGGCTCAAACCCACGAACCGTGAGCTCGTGACCTGAGCCGTGGTCAGATGCCTAACTGACTAAGCCCCCCTGGTGCCTCATTTTATTTTTTTTTAAGTTTATTTATTTATTTTGAGAGAGACAGAGACAGCACGAAGGGGGGAGAAGCAGAGAAAGAAAGAGAGAGAATCCCAAGCAGGCTCCGTGCTGCCAGCGCAGAGCCCGACGTGGGGTTCTATCCCACTGGGAGATCATGACCTGAGCCGAAACGAAGAGTCAGACACTTCACCAACTGAGCCACCCCGGCGCCCGATGATGTATTTTAGTTTGAACTGATAGGACCAGATAAAACTGACCAGCACAGGCCTGAACCCACAGTGATACCAGGGACACTAGATACGTTAATATAACAACAAAAAATCACCTCGCACCCTTCTTAGACCCTTCTGAAAGGGCCTGATTTTTCCGCCATACATCTTTATTCCTGAGAGTTAGTGGAGATTATTAAGAGGGTGGGCATTTGATTTGGATTCTAAATTTGTCAATGTCGAGCTGTGTGACTCTGGGAAGCACACCTAATCTCTCTGCTCCCCAGTGTTCTATCCTGTAAAGAAAGAACGATAATACTAACACCCCATACAGTTGTTAAGAGGATTGAAATATTATGTGAAAAAAGTGCTTATCTCAATGCCTGGGACATAGCCAAGAGAACATGAGTTTCAGCTTTTGTTTAGAAGATTTGTGGACGATTCTGGATTCTGGAAAAGGACTGTAGTTTGCACGAACATGCCCACATACGTCCACATCCTATCTTTCTACGCACTTTCGGGCCTCTTTGCGCAGAGATAATGCAACTTGGGATCACTGGATTACACTTTAATAGCATTGTCCCTTGAAACTAAAAGATTGCTCAGAAACACACCAAAAGTTTCCAAACCTTAAATCTGTCTAATTAACTAAGTAGAAATCATTTCAACTCACTGACAGAGAGGAGTCATTTCAACTCACTGACAGAGTTCATGTTCGTCATTCCATAGTTACATCCCCACATTTTCCTGAAACAAGTCGTGGGCAGGAGGGACACCAGCTAGGCTTCCCCACCATCAGTCATCCAACAGAAGGCAAATCCCTGAGCTCCCTGGCTGGCTCAGTCAGGAAAGCAGGCGACTCTTGACCTCAGCGTCGTGAGTTTGAGCCCCATTTTAGGGGTAAGACTTACTTAAAAACATTTTTTTTTTTCAATAAAAAGAAGGTAAACACTTGGGGTTGCTTGATAGAGTAGGTCATCCCACTGTTGTGAGGCTCTGTAAGGAGCAACCCCAAGCAGGTCCTAGAGTTTTGCTCTGCCTGGAACTATCCTGTGGTTTTACATCAATCCTTCAGGGCTCTTAGAGTCTCCATTTTCTCATCAAGGAGTAGGTTGAATGGTTTTGAAGGTCCCTACCAGCTGTGAGCAAATATATAAATGCAGGTTTCATCAAACTGTCTGCTGGGGGAATCCTAGTGATGTCATATTTCACTTGTAGACCACATTAGAGTTTGCACAAGTCTTGACGACACAGACTACGGGTTTTCTTTGGTTAGAGGTCAGTCTCCCTAAAGGTGAGATATTTCCATTTTCATTACTGTATACTCCTAAAACACCGAAGTTCAATGACACTTCCTCAGTAACTCCTTGGCAGCAACGTGGCAGAGTATTTTCTTTATTTAAAGAATCATTTCAGGGGCACTTGGGTGGCTAAGTGCCAAACTCTCGATGGCATCTCGGGTCATGATCTCATGGTTGGTGAGGTTGAGGCCTGCGTTGGGATCTGTGCTGGTGGCTCAGATCGTGCTTGGTATTCTCTTTTTCCTTTTCTCTCTGCCCCTCCCCCATGAGCGTGCACGCTCTCTCTCTCTCTCTCTCTCTCTCAAAATAAATAAACGTTTTTATTTTATTTTTATTTTTTAAAATTTGAGAGACAGAGAGAGCACAAGCAGGGGAGGGGCAGAGAGAGAAGGAGACACAGAGTCTGAAGCAGGCTCCAGGCTCCAAGCTGTCAGCACAGAGCCCCGCGCAGGGCTTGAACTCACAAACCGTGAGATCGTGACCTGAGCCGAACTCAGATGCTTACCCGACTGAGCCACCCAGGTGCCCCAATAAATAAACATTTTTTAAAAAGAATCATTTCATGGTACAGCAATCTGGTAGATTAAGTAGTCTATGCCACACCCCGCAATCATCTAGTATAGAATCATCTAGGATAGAAACATATATTTTCATTAGAAGAGGAAAATGATGGTGATACAGAAGTTAAAAATCGATTGGTTTTTCAAGTAATAAGCTTTAGAGAAAAAGGCTTGATGGGAGATGATTCATACCCTGGCAAGGTTGCTGTTCAACCCAACAACTCTAAAAACTAGGTTAATCAAACGGGGATGCTCTGTTTATCAGAATGCTTTGAGGTCATGGAATTAATTCATGCTTACAGTTGCAAAACTTCCACATGATGAAATGGTCTTAGCAGTGGTTTCACAAGATGAAGATATTTACCATGAAATAGGACTTCTATGCTATGAAATAAAACTTTACAAGGCTCCCAGCTTTATAGACTAGGGCAATTAGCATTTTATATATCTATCAAGTTGGCTCAACAGTTTTAGCTTCCCTGCCTTTTCTTAAATTATAAGTTGTAGCTTTTCAAGGGTAAACGTGGGCTTCCCAGGGATTTTTGCAAATATATCAAGGTTCATAAAAAACAAGAAAATTAATAGTTTCCCTTATTGGTTTGGTCCTGTGAAGCCGATTGTACATTTCTGTTTATTTTCTTCCCCCTGTAGTGGAAAGGGAACTGAAAGATCATTTGTGGTGGTGGGTGGTGATTTGATGCAATTTGTTTTCTCATATTCGTTGAAGTAGTAATTATATTTATGCATATGCTATATTAAGGAGGTGCTCTATTTGAAGTTCCAAGATTTTTGACCGTATTTGATGATCATTAACATTTAAAAAAAGCTCCTCTCAAAGGTCTTTTAAAATATTTTTCTATGACTAAGTCGTCAAAAAGGTAGCTTTTATATGCTTCAAGTCTTTGAATTTTTTTAGTATTGCAAAATTTTAGCCCATCTGAGAGAACTCATCAGGTTCTTTCTCTGAGGAAATACAATTTCTTCTCCTGTTTTATGTCCATCCTCATTGATAATTTCTTACAAAAGTTGTGAAGGTCTCTTATTCAAAATGCTTCTCTGAGAATTTTCTTAATTCTGTACCTTTTGTACTTCAGTAATTTAAACTGGGAACTATTTCATGTATTACATGTAAATTCACTATGGCAAAACTATCAGGAAAATTATAGACAATGACAACAGATTACAAATTTAAACTTAAAGTTGGAAAATCTCATTTTATATGTATTTATCAAATTGTATCATGACACCAGGTTTTCTGTCTCCTTTTATGTAACCAGAAATACGTATGTTTTCTGTGATAAAGGTTTAAAGAGTTTAAAACATTCGTCTTCACAGGTTTTGTTGAACATTTTCCCTTCAGTGTTATTTCTGTTTAAAAAAATAATTTTGCTTCTGTTTTTATTTTATTTAATAAAAGGCACACATTTCATACAATAGGTTAGTTGCTCTCATTTATTGGTGCTTATTTATAGAACATAATGCTTACAGATCCCAATATTACTGATGAGGTAAACATTATTTCAACATTAAAGTTAGTCTTATGTTTTTGACAATGAAAATGACCAAAACCTTAGACTTGTATATGTTCTTTTCCTTCCTTAAAATCAACTATGTCTAACTTCCTTTTGGTCCAAAAGCAAAACATGGGAGGGTTTGGGTTTTTTGACAAAGCAAAAATTAATGTTAATTTATTTATTATTTGTTCATTTTATTCTTTTGGATTTCAAAAATACTTTTTAACAGCTCTGTTGAAATACAGTCGAACATAATAAACTATACATATTTAAAGCTTATGGCTTGAGAAGTTTTGAGATACATAAAAACTATGAAACCATCACTATATTCAAAATAACAAATACATCCAACAGTCCAAAAAGTTTTCTATTTCTTCTTACAGTTTTATTGGATTTTATTTTATACATCTTGAAGTTCTCTTATTAGGTACATATATACATTTAGGATTGCTATGTACCTTTGATGAATTGACCTCTTTACCATTATGAAGTAGTCTTCTTTACCCCTGGTTATATTCTTTTCTTGGAAATATACTTTGTCTAGAATTAATAGTCACTCAAGCTTTATTTTGATTAGTGTTAGCATGGCAAGTCTTATTTTTCCATTCTTTTTCTTTTAATCACTTTGTGTCATTATATTTGAAGTACTTGTCTTGTAGGCAGCATATAGTTGGGTCTTCCTGTTTTTTCCATTATGACAGTCTCTGCAATTTAATTGAGGTAATTAGAACATTCACATTTAATGTGATTATTGATATAATTAGGTTTAAATCTATCACCTTGATATTTGTTTTCTAGCTGACTCATCTGTGCTTTTTTCTCTATGTATTGATGTCTTCCTTTGGATTAACTGGCTATTTTTATGATTCCAACTTATCTTTTTTGCTCATGGAAGTGGATTATTTAACATAATGAGTTTTATTCTTATGTGATATGTGTAAGAAAAGTGGGCTTGTCACATTGCCTCGTCTTTATAGTTTCGTGACAAAAACAAAAGAACTATGTTTCTTCTCTTTAACATCTAACATTAAATCCTACCTACCATCTGCTTGTTATGGTTGATCACATGTGGTTTAAATAAGCGTGTGCACACACCTCATTTCTGCACTGCTCTCATTTGGTGTTTCACCTCTCTAAACTCTGTCCTGGGATCTTATCACTTTAAAAAAGCACTCAGATTTGGGAACATTGAGAATGTGCATCAATAAGCTTACTTCCAAGGCATGTTCTTTGGTTTCTTTGGGCTGCCCTAACAAATCCCCACAAACTGAGTAGCTTAAAACAACAGAAATTTATTCTCTTATAGGTAAAGAGTCCAGAAGTCTGACATCAAGGTGTTGGCAGGATTGGTTCCTTCTGTAGACTCTGAAGGAGAGTCTGTTCCATGCCTCTTCTAGTTTCTGGTGGTTTCCAGAATCCTTGTCTTTCCTTGGTGTATCACTGGAATTTATGTTTCTGTCTTCGTATAGCCATCTTCCTTCTCTATGTATCTGTGAGCCCTCTCTGTCCAAATGCACTGTCCTTATAAAAACATTATAAGTCATTAGATTCAGGGCCCACCATCTAGTGTAGTATGCTCTAAGCTCTTTGGGTTTTTTTCCTTATTGGAGTATAATTGACATATAGCATTGTATTAGTTTCAGGCATACAGCATAATTATTTGATAATTGTATACATTGTGAAGTGATCACCAGAATGAGTCTAGTTAACATCCATCACCATACATAGTTATTAATTTTTTCTTATGGTAAGAACTTTTAAGATCTACCCTCTTAGAAAACTTTTAAGTCTATAATACAGTAGTATTAGCTATAGTCATCATGCTGTATGTTACATCCTCATAACTTACCTATTTTATAACTAGAAGTTTGTACCTTTTGACCACCTTCACCCATTTCATTAACTCCCCACACCTTGTCCTTGGCAACCACCCGTCTTGTCTCTGTAACTATGAGCTTATTTTTTATTTGTTTGTTTGTTTAGATTCCACATATAAGTGAAATTATATAGTATTTGTGTTTCTCTATCCGACTTATTTCTTAATGCTCTCTAGGTCCCTCTGTATGGTCAGAAATGGCAAGATTTCATTCTTTTTTATGGCTGAATAGCATTCTATTGTGTATGTATTCCACGTTTTCTTTATCCATTCATTTATCGATGGGCATTTAGGTTGTTTCCTTATCTTGGCTATTGTAAATAATGTTGCAGTGAACATGGCGGTACACGTATTATTTTGAGTTTTCATTTTCTTCAGATAAATACCAAGAAGTGGAATTGCTGGGTCATATGATAGTTCTATTTCAAACTTTACTGTTTTTAAATAGTATGACCTCATCTTAACTTGTTTAGATTCTCAAAGACCAAACAGAGCCAATTTCACAGGTAACCGGGACTAGGATTTTAACAGATCTCTTTGGGGGAACACAATTCAATCTTGAGAAGTACCATACATTCAGAGGGCTTAAAATAAATATTTACTGAGGTACACTAAATTCACCATAGAATAATTATCTATTTCCCCTGGTGTGTGTGTGTGTGTGTGTGTGTGTGTGTGTGTGTGTGTATCTATTGCTACAGAACAAATTGCCACAAGCTTCTTAGCTCACAGTTTCTGTGGGTCAGTAGTCCAGGCACAGCTTAGTTGAATCTTCTGATTGGGGTCTCACAAAGCTGCAGTCACTCAGGCTGCCATCTTTTTTTTTTTTTTTTAATTTTTTTTTTTTAACGTTTATTTATTTTTGAGACAGAGAGAGACAGAGCATGAACGGGGGAGGGGCAGAGAGAGGGAGACACAGAATCTGAAACAGGCTCCAGGCTCCGAGCTGTCAGCACAGAGCCCGACGCGGGGCTCGAACTCACGGACCGTGAGATCATGACCTGAGCTGAAGTCGGCCGCTTAACCGACCGAGCCACCCAGGCACCCCTGCCATCTTATCTGGAGGTTAGTCTGAGGAAGAATTTGCTTCCAAGCTCATACAGCTTGTTGGTGGAATTTTGGTTTTTTTGAGGTTATAGAACCAAGGACCCAGTTAGTTCTTGCTGACTGTCAGCTGGAAGCCACTCAGCTCTTAGAGGCCACCACAGTTCCTCTCCATGTAGATTTCCTCAACATGCCTGCCTGCTTCATCAAGTCAGCAAGGAGAGTCTCCTGAGTGAGTCAGCTAGCAAGATGAAATCTTGTGTCATATAACCTGATCACAGGAATGAGACTCATAACTCTTGCCATATTCTGTTGGCCAGAAGAAAGTCCTGACCATACGCCATGGGGAGGGGATTATTCAGAGGCATGTACACCAGGATGTGGGGGATGTTGGGGGGCACTTTAGAGTCTGTCTGCCACACGTTCCCTTGTCTGATGAATGAAGGGAATAAAGTTGATGCTACGGTTTCCTTCAGCTCTAGTATCTAAATGTCTAGGGAGATCCTTCACCCCTAAGTTTACATCTGCTGGCAATCTCTTCCCCCACCCATTACGTCCCACTTCTGACTTGTAAGCACAGAGCTGTTCATAACTGTATCCGTGTTTTTGTCAATAAAAGACCCAGACTTATCAACTACATTTGCTAAGATTGGTAACCACTCATAGAAAGGCTTCTATAACCAATGTAAGGTGGCTTTTAATTCCTGTGTACAACAAGGCTTTCAAGTTCCTCTGACTGAGTAGAATAACTTGCATTTATAGCACTCTTGTCTTTTTTTTCTTGATACATTCTCATGTGGAGTCCCTTGAAGAATAAGAGTACTTCCTTTGCTGATCTGAAGTTATCGTCAAATCCCTTGCTTCTAAAAAGGTGAATTCCAGAACTATGACTTTTTGATATAACCTACTAGTTGCTAAGAAGGTCCCCATCATATTGTTTTTCCCTTCCCTGGGTTGCTTTTATCATATCTGGTCTCCATGTTACTCTTGCACGGATGCAGCTAGCTTTACTATATTATTTATGATTCAAAATGATGTCCTCCGGGAGCGAAGAGCTCAGAACTTACATGCTCCTACTTCCAATTTCCTGCTGAGCTGCCACTCTGGTCACTGTCCATACACTTGGGAAGACCTTCTCCCTCCCCTTCCTCCCCCTCTCCACCCCCACCTGGGACACTAGGTTCTTTAACTCCTGGGCTAAGTTCACAGAACCGTTCCTGAAGCCCTAATGCCCTCTTCTCTCCTCCTCAGTCTGTTCTACTCTCCACGCTCACTCCCAACTCCACCTCTTGCCTCCCTGGTGAGAGAAAAACATTCTCAAACCTGAGATACAATGCAGAGCTAGGTCAGTTTTACTCTGAGATTCCAGTTAAATAATTCGGATTGCTGGCCAGTCTCTGTTGAGACTTTTCTTTGAATCTCCAGCCTTAGGACAGTGAACCCATTCTTCAGTGTAGTCGTCTTTGACTGTGCTCTCAGAGGATAGGTGGGATTATTTTTGGTGGCGTGAGGGCAGGAAACAGCACAGTGCCACCACAGAGAAGCTCTTCAGAATACCTAAGTTAATACGTGAGTTTATTGTTTTGGGTCATTAGTGGAGCATCAGCAGAGGTACAATGGCACCACTGTGGGTACGTACATTACCTGGGTCACATGCCTTGTATGCTCCCTTCGTACCCACAGAAGACATCGCTAGCTGATCATAGTACTTTGACATAGCAAACCCCGATTTGCCCCAAGAATCTTCCCCAACCATACGCTTTGGGGAGCCACTACCAATTGATTGAAGCTGGTGCATGTGATGACAACTTCTTTGCTACCCCTGCTCTAGAGCTCAGGGAATACAAAGGGATAAAACGAGGAAAAGAGGCTTATAAAGGAAAATGGACGGGATTCCTGGCATCTCAAATGACAGCTTACTCTTGTTATAGCCTGATTAACTTCACCACACTTCAGCCTCCCACCCTATACCTCAAATATGGGTACCTGGAAGATAGATGGGTCCACTAAGATCACAGAAGCGGATGATCGTGGTTTTAATTTGCTTCCTTCGCATTGGTAAATCAAGAGCAGCAATGGCTTCAAGTCTGTAGAATTGTTGTAAACGTTCGATAAAGTTATGTACATCAGGTGCTTAGAGTAGTGCTTCGTATGGCATAGGTCCTTGATAGATATTAGCTATCACCGACAGTAATATTGGTTAGGATTTCCAAGAAGTTACCCTTCCGATGAGGCTTGGGAAATACCTTTTCCCACTAACACAGCCTTCCTTGTGTGGGCTGGGAGGGATTCTGTCTCTGCTCCAGGGACAAGTCAGGGAAAGGGACTGTCAAACTTGCTTGCTTCTACATTTACGATGTCACAGAGGAGTGGATATGTCTGCCGGGTCCACAGCATTGTGTGAATCATAATAAACTTCTCAAGTGCAACCTGACCCTGGCCCCTCACTGTGCTTCCCGTTAGCTTTTACCTCACCTCAGAAAGACCTTCATGGGAAATGTGGTTTTAAAAGTGTTGGAGGAATTCGTCATGAGGGACCTCTTTGGTTACAGAGCCCAAGTGAAGGAACCAGGGCAGGAAATGCATCTGTCCCGCAGCACCAGGCTGCCCCGGTGGGTGCACAGCTCTCCAACTCCAAGGGAATTTTCCAGAGCGGCATCTCACGTCGTAGCCATCCGCCCCAATAAACCCTGCACCTAGTGCTAGTTAAAACCCATGGTATCCAGGGACGGAATGCTTGATTCATTAGCTACTGATGAGGCTAAGAATCGAAAGGCCTGCCTTCCGTTTTCTGCTTCATTACATTTAAGAGCAATTAAGAAAAGCAATTTTGTCATCATACTCTTAGCAATACATGGCAGCTTCAGTGGGCTTAGCTGGAGCCTTGAAGCACAAAAGGGTCACCGGTTTCTACTATATTTTGGGGGTTGAAGCTAATGGCGGTCAGGGTTTCAACCTCTTTGCCTATCTTTGTCTCCATTTTGCTTCCTAAAAATAAAAAGAATGGATGAACACTCTGACTTCCTTTCAGTAGAACCATGAAAGGTGGAGCCAGCTGGCCCTCAGGGACCTTCTTGTGGCACCTCGGGGTCACGCTCCAGGTCTGAGAGGCTGGAAGGAAAGGCGCCATTCAGCCCGGCCCTGGGATTGGAGGCTCAGTGTTGGCAACAGGCATAAGGGACCCCCTCCCACCCCCCAGATTTATGAAGTGTTCTGAGATTTCAACTTCCATTCTGGACCTGGAAGGTACATCATGTCCTCTTCCTTGTTCCTTTGGGCCACTCACTGTAACACTCCGAAGGGCTGTAATAGGGAAGGTGGGTTGATATTAAAGAATTTGGCAAATCACAGTGTCTTTTTCTCTTTTGCCCGTGCTCTAAGTAAAACACAAACAAACAAAAAAACAGTATTTGAAGGCAATGAAAAAACAAACCAAAAAAAACCTCCGTGAACTCAGTGATTCCAACTATTGCCACTAAACGATGTTCTCTGCTTCAATCCTAATTATATCCTCAACCTACACTACCTTCTTCAGGAATAACAAATGACACATTAACTTTTAAAATTTTCTAACAACTCAGAATCTGAAAGACAGCAAAGCAATCTGATCTTTGTCCCAACCCCGTGGACCCAAATCCAAGCATCCGATACGATTGGCCGGGGGCATAAGCAAATGCCCAGAACTGTCGATAAAATGTCAACCGTGGTGCAGAAAATCTCAGTTAACTTTGAATTCAATTTAATCTTGGAGTTCAAAGGCATCTTTGGGGTTAACCGTTCCAGCACTGTCAAGACCTACCCCAAGCCCCCCAAGGGTCTATCTTAGCACTTCTTTCCAGGGGTCACATCCAGATTTTCTCGACCTTCTAAGAGGACAGAGGAGAAGACCCTTTCAGTCGCTCTTACTCTATTAACAGTTCGGAAGTAAAGAGACATCCTAGAAGGGCCCTCCATGACACAACGGGAGCTTTTAACTGTATTTCTGCAACTTCAAATTGCATCCAGCAGCACTGAGGAAGCACTTTTTTTTAGATTAGGAGGGGAGAATCCAGTACTTTCTCTAGAAGTTGCCTGTTACCACTGACAATTCCATAGTTCAGGCACCCTTGCTTTGGCCTTTTGGATATCCATCCAGACCTGCCTTTGTGGACTCTATATAATTTGCCCGAGCAATGTCATTTGGTCCGCCTGTCTCACTCATCACACCTTTAGCTCATTCTTTTCCTGGCATACTACACTCCTAGTCATGATGTCTGCAGCCCGTGGGTTATTCGAGCTGTCTGCTGAGTTCTAGGTTCCTTCTGACTTACCTTCGGACTCAATACAGAGAGCATCAGGGCATTTACCTGCAATGGCTAGAGAGCTTCAGAGTGGGAGGGAAGAAATGGATACCATTGCATTGTATGGCACACTGGGCTCAGCTCAAGGGTTGGCATGAGACATTCTTCCTGATGTTAATGCAAACCACATGTGGTGTGGGGACAGAGAGAGGTTTGCTCCAACTCATACAGCCAGAGTCTAGCACGAATAAAGCTGTAGTTATAGAGTCAGAAAGCTTAAAGATGGAAGGAGTTTACTGCATGCTAAACTCACTCTGATGCAGGGATGGCATGAGGTGGGTGAGAGAAAGCAAAGAAAAAATCAAGATAAGACAGTGTGAAAACAGCATTGGCCAAAGGGGCTTGGGAAAAGATGAGAAGGTCAGGGTTGTGAGACGTGCATTGATTTCATCAGTAAGGCTCTACTCCTCAACTCCTGGTTTATTCCAGAAGGAAATCCTTGCCAGCCAAAGGATGTCACCCCATTAATCCCAGAAGCTCCTGGCAGAGGGAATGACTAAGGTCTCTCTGCCAAGAGTCATCTACGGAAGAATTGAGGACATCCTGCCCAACGGAGCAAATCAGGAAATTGCCTTGTTTTTCCCCCAATCTGTCTACACAAGTATTTCAAGTGGTTGTAGTAGGAATCCCTGGTGGATGGGCTGTTGCCCTTATTTTTAACACTTTACTGATCTCCCTAATTATCATTAATACCCTGCAGCTCTGACCCTAGTGGCTGCGTGCTGGGTTCTTCTGTGAGTTCTCTGTGGTTTATTTCTGGCTTCAGTCTACACTCTACTCATGACACCCTCATGGATGCCTATTCTAAAGGATATCACTCTTCGGTGGTGGCTGCCATCATCACAGGCACAATCCCCGGAGGCTGTGCCCCAATTCCAGGAAATGTGCCCACCCACAGTGCCTTCTGTAAATCTTTAATGCTAAGCTATCGTGCCGCAGAAGACTGACTACCGACCACTAGGGAGTATTTTCACACATGACACAATACCCGATTTCTGCATTTGCTTTTTTCCCCCACGTCAAAACCTACATCCCTCTGGTGCGGTAACTAGAGCTATGTTCTGATTATTCTCTCAGCTTGAAGATTTCCTTGATATTGAACGAGAAGTTCTCACTTCAATTAATCCAATCACAGTGTCTCTGAAGGGAGAAACTTAACTGATTCTTTTATATCGTCAGTGAAAGGGAAGTGTTATTCATCACGGCTCATGGGTTTCTGGAACCATTCAGGTCAGTGCTGTTTGCCACCAAAGGACACACGAGAGAGGTTTCCTCAACTCCTGGTACCTTCTGTCCCCTCCAGCACCCCAGGTTTCCTTTTCACCTGGGCTGGTGGTTGTTCTGGGACCTCGCACCAGCAAGGAGGAGACCGGGACTGGGCGAAGATCTTAGAGCCTAGATAAATGTCCCTCGTGGTCAGCAGTCCCGAGATGTGAAAACGGGAGTCTCATCAGTGACCGTGGATGCCACGTTTGGTGCAAAGATGCTTTCTTAGAAAACCCGCCTATTTTAAAAGTGTACTTAAGGCAGGAGAAATACACTCCTGGACTCCGCAAGTCTGCCATCACTGGCAACAGTTCTGTTGTTATGCTTTCTGTCTTCCCCCAACACGATCTAATATTCTCTAGAATTTTCTTGGTGTCTAACAGCACGATGCATCACAGGGCCTCTTTGGCCTTTATCATAGCAATGTATGCCATTTAAATTCCACACGGACACCTGCTGATTTTCATGTGTGATTTTTGGCGTGGCATTACCATTACCACCTAGTGACCATTCAGATGACGTTGTCAGACGATTAAAAGGGCTTTCAGATTATACTTACGACGCATGCTGAAATGGAGGCACGCCAGACACACGGACAGCTCTGACCTTTGACAGTGAGAAACAGGTGCACTTGAATTTAGTGGTCAGTGAGAGGAACATCCTAGAAGAGAATTCAAAACTCCTCTCTCTCTCTCTCTCTCTCTCTCTCTCTCTCTCTCTTTCTCATTCCTGTCCGTCTCCCAGTCCATGAAAACTTCAACCTAGTTTGGTGAAAATCCTTCTCCTTTTTCTCCCCTCCACCCCCTCACCTAGTTGTTTGGATTATACTCATGGATCCCATTCATCTGAATATCATCCTGCGCCTGCTTGCATTTCAGAGGGCGATGGAACTCAGAAAGGCGTTCTAACCTCCGGGGAAGGACGGTGGGAAAGACAACGACCGGAGTCATTTTCCAGCGGGGTCCTGACAACTGGTGAGACCCGGCCAGGTACAGTAGCCCACATCAACATGCCTTGCCGGGGAAAATTGCCAAAGGAAGTCAGAGAAAATATTAGGAGGGTCTGCAAAGTCTGCATGCTTCAGAAATCCTGTGCTTGTGGGGCAAGTGTGGGAGGGAGAAGAGAACCTTAGAAACCATTGTGTTTGCTCCCCTCCCCACATGCAAGCCTGCCTCCCACCCTGTGAATTAACCATGGCACGCTTATTGATTTGGTCTTTTTGAAAATCGTATTTGAGAATACATGGCTGGGTGGCTCAGTCGGTTGAGCGTCTGCCTTTGGCTCAGGTCATGATCTTGCAGTTCATGAGTTCGAGCCCCGAGTCTGTGCTGTCAGCACAGAGCCTGGAGCCTGCTTCAGATCCTCTGTCCCCCTCTCTCTCCACCCCTCCCCCACTCACGCTCTCTCTCTCAAAAATAAATAAAACGTTAAATTTTTAAAAAGAAACTGTATGAGAAAGGGATTAGTTATTTTCAAAATACTCACTTTGGACTACGAGGAATTGCTGGAAGAAATTCTCCCCATAACTGGAGAAAGGGACTGAATTTTTTACCCCCCAGTTTTAGTGAGATACAATGGGCACATAACTTTGTATGAGTTTAAGGTACACAACAGCAGGATTTGATATATGTGTATATTGTCAAGTAATCGCGATACAAAGTCTATTCAACACCCATCACCACACATAGTTACAACTTGTTTTCTTGTGATGTGAGATCTTCCAAGATCTATACACTATTGTTAACTACAGTCACTGTGTTGTGTGTTACATCCTTACGGCTTATTTATCTTCAGATCGGGAGACTGGCAGGCATTTATGAAGAAAGCTGGACTGAGACGGGAAGTTTGGGGGGCAAGTAAGAAAGAGCAAATTTTGAGGGAGGAACAAGTAGAAAGAATGAAGCCTTCTCATGAATTGCATACGCACATTGGTTTAAAAAAAAACAAAAGAGGCAAGGTGCCTGGGTGCTTCAGTTGGTTGAGGGTCCAGCTTCTGTTCAGGTCATGATCTCATGGTTTGTGAGTTCCAGTCCTGAGTCGGGCTCTGTGCTGTCAGCATGGAGCCTCCTTGGGATCGTCAGTCCCCTTCTCTCTCTGTCCCCTTCCCCCTCCCCCCCCGCTACCCCACTTCTCTCAAAAATAAACATTAAAAATAATAAAATACAATAAATGAAATGAAATAAAATAAAATGAAACAAAATAACAAGAGGGGAGGGCAAATATATTATCCTGAAGTAAAATTAGCTCCAGAATAGAAAGTACTATGAATTGGGGTTGGGAAAAGAGGCCCAAATTTCCAGAGTCGTGTTGTTGGGTCAGCAAATAGCAATGGAGTCAGGGACACAGATCTCCGCAGATCTCTGTAAGCCAGCACGAAATGAAGCAGCTTTAAAGTTTTGTCTAAAACCCTGTTATAGGGAACCTGGGTGGGTGGGTCGGTTAAGCATCCGACTCTTGGTTTCAGCTCAGGTCATAGTCTCACAGTCCGTGAGTTCAAGCCCCACATTGGGCTCTGCACTGACAGTGCGGAGCCTGCTTGGGATTGTCTCTCTCTCTCCCTCTGTCTGTCTTGTGCTGTCTCTGTCTTTCTCAAAATAAATAAATAAACTTAAAAAAATAGAACAAAATAGAACCCTGTTATAAATGTTGGAGGTGACCTAAAAATGTAAAAGGAGGAGGAAGAGGAGGTGAAGAAAGAAAGAAAGAAAGAAAGAAAGAAAGAAAGAAAGAAAGAAGAGAGGAGAAAAGAAAAAAGAAAAGAAAAGAAAAGAAAAGAAAAGAGAAGAAAAGAAACCTGGCCGCATTAAGAAGCCCACTTAGACAATAAAGGAGACATGTTCTCAGAGGAAAGAGGCAAAAACTCAGGAATTCTTACACTCCTATTAAATAATGCACTTCCAAATGCATTCCCATTCCATTTTCCCATCCCCCTGGGGGAGGAATTTGGCCTTGCACAGGATAGGGGAAGAAAGAGCAAGCTCAGTGATCTGGACCAATTCAGAAGACCTGATCGGAGCCTAAAGGCTCCAGAAAAACATCCAAGGATGACTTTGACAGAGAGCAATTAAAAGCCCTTATTGTCCACAGACTAAAACAATTTATCATGAAGACAATTTCTCTTATAAGCATCAGGGAATGTAGTGCAACAGGTAGAATCGGGAGGTCTGAACATGGCCCGCGTCCATTCTGGATATTATAGAACATCAACAAACGCCCACCTGCTATGAACAAAGATAAACATTCCATAAAGAAAAATTGATAGGTATCACAGGTTAATATTTATTGAGTGCTTATTATGTGTTAGGTTGTATTCTAAGTTCACATGTGGATTTGCTTAGTGTTCCCAGCACCTCAGCATTAGTTTATGGAAGAGGAAACTGAGTCATGGAGTCGCTCAGTGCTTGTTTACGTTTCCAAAGGATTCAAGCGATAGAGCCAGACTACGAACTAGACAGTCAGGCTCCAGAGCCTTCACCCGTAGCCCACCATTCCACTACCTCTGGTCCATGATAGGCACCTCATCACAGAGGACTTTGTTCTTGAGAGTTTCAAAGTCAAATGAGTCATACTGGAAAGCATTTCTAAGCAGTTCCTATAGTTACGGTGTTAGATGGTGTTCTGTTACTTTTTGCAACGACCCTGTGATGAATCTATTGAGTTTCTTCCAAGTCATGTTCTCCGGAGAGTAGGTCTATAATCGAAGTGCTATTGTTTCCTCTGGAGACAGCACTTTTATAAAGAAAACCCCAAAGAACAGTTTAAATGAGTGAATCCTATTATCTCCACTTCCTTTGATTATCCATACCTCATTCCTGTTGTAGGAACCAGCTCTCCCCCGTGGCAGTTACCCAAGTCCTGGCAAGATGTCCAAGCTGGGTTCACTTACCTCCAGAGATGGCATTCCACATTTCTCCTTTGCTTTTCATCGATGCCAGATATCATATCTGTGGTCATCTTTTAATTCAACTGGCATCCTGACCAGAAAAAAAAAAGTTTCAGTGTCAGATTGTTTCGGGGCGAAATAGGATCTTGTTTCTTTTATGTTCCTGGCTTCACACTGTCTGCACAGTCATCTTCCAGACGTTCTTAGAGAGACTCCCTCCTGCTCAGAAGTTCTCATTAACTCATTATTTGTCTTCCCATACTTCAGTCTGGATTATTTAGTTTTGATGTTACTTTCTGTGGTTTCCTTTCTTCCTTTCCTGCGCCCCATCTTACTGTCCATGCCTGCCTGCCTCTCAGACATTGGCTCATGCTTTCTGGAATGTTCTTCTGTTCTCCCCAACCTCCTAATTTCTCTGCAGGTCTTTGTGCTGTGAATCCTTCCAGGCCAGGTTGTGATGCTGTTTCTTCCATAATCTCCCCAACCACTCCATAATGTAAGCTCTCCCCCCTCTTTCCACAGCTTTCAGTGAACCCGTTGGTGATCAATTCAATGCTGTTATTTGTATGCTAATTATATACAAAACTCATTTTTCTAGATTACAGTGTCCTTACGCATAGGACTGGCTTCACTCTGGGGTAGAGGCGGACACAGGTTGTTGTGATGAAGGGAACGAGAGCCTGGGTGCAGTCATTACTGCACTGGGCGTGCCTCACATTCTACAAAGACCCGGAACAGCTTCTCAGCACTTCACAGAGAAATGGCTGAGGGGAAATGACTCAAATCTTCTGTGTTTACTTTACATTTATATGTTTTCCCAAAGAGGACCAATGGGGTCATTTTGCCACCAGGCTGTATAAGCGCCCCCCACTGGGACACGTTTGTCCCAGATCACCCCAGAGGCCATTGACTTACTTCCACTGGCCCCACCCTACCTACAGTGGCTTGGAATCAAGCACTAATCCTTGAACTAATCTGTGATGAGCAGGGAAGGCCAGGTGCCTCATGCCAGTTCACTTTAGCCATAGCAGCTTATACAGAAAACTCACCATGTTTCTTCAAAGGCAGTTAGATTCATTTTCCTGCCCACCCAGCACAGTACAGCACTACAAATCTGGTGATTTGTGTTCAAGGCTGGATGAAAAAAGGTTGAGTCCGAATTCTGTGTTTCTTCACGGGATGGCCAAACCGAAGCAGGCGTTTGAGGACCAAGACAGGAGAGCTTGACCTGTCCCCATTACCTGATTCAACGTCTTGTATGGCCAAAGAATGGTTCTTACCGGTCTGGTCTCAGGCTGGAGTAAAACCCATTGTATCAGCTAGCTTGGGCTATAGCCAGTCATGCCCCACTTCTCCCCATTCCTGCCCCCTCCATCACTTGGATTCAGAGCTTTTATTATCTGTGCTGGCTTGAAGAAAACAGGCCAATAAGAAGTTCCTATGTGTACCCATCACACAGCTTTGTATAACCAACCAACATGCTCATGAGCTGGCCTAGAGCTGACTCCTGTTGGCTCACCGGAGGCAAATCTTTGCCATCTCTTCCCAACTTCATGGGCTCTGAATTCAGTGATGGTATGCTAGTAGCTTGAAATTGACCATGGCGGGAGTATTTACACCGTGGAAATTGGCAAACGCTACAAATATGGCCAGCCTGCCTTTTCCTTCCTCCTTCCTTCCTTCCTTCCTTCCTTCCTTCCTTCCTTCCTTCTTTTTCTTCCTTCCTTTCTTCTCTTTCTTTCTTTCTCTTTCTTCCTTTTCTTCTTTCTTTTCTTTCTTTCTTTCTTTCTTCTCTTTTTATTTCCTTCCTTATTCTTTCTTTCCTTCCTTTTTCTTTCCTTCTTTCCTCTCTTTCCTTTCTTCCTCTCTTTTTCTTTCTTTCTTCCTTCCTTCCTTCCTTCCTTCCTTCCTTCCTTCCTTCCTCTTTCTTTCTTTCTTTCTCTTTCTTTCTTTGTTTCTTTCTTTCTTTCTTTCTCTTTTTCCTTCTCTTTCTTTTTTTAGAGAGCTGTTTTACCAAATGCCATTGAACTGAGCCCAAACGACCACTCCCAACAACAAATATAAGACAGAATACATGCCACAAAAGCATTATCCCATCTCTCCAAATACACAGAAGGCATCCTGTTTCTTGAGGTCAAGCCCGTATGAGGAAGGTGGAGCACAGCTGATGGCTCCTGGGGAAAGAACATGCAGTGGAGCTCCAGAAATCATCTGGATTGGCTGGATTGGCATCTCAATTCCACCCAGAGTCAGCCTAAGCTACCCAGTCTTTCTGCCCTGAAGAGACAGAAGAACCTAAGGAGCAGGGAAGCAAAAGCAGACTCATTAACTTTTTTAAAAGGATAAATGAAGTCAATCAATGTTTGGAACAGAAAGAACTGCTCCCGCTCCAGGCCTCCAGCAGTCTCTAGTACATTTCCATGTCATGCTGGCCGTAATGGGAAGTGACAGCTGATGAAAGCTGCTATTCACGGTCATCTGAAACAGCTTTTCCTCCCAGATGAAATTCGGTGTGGCATGAGTCTAAACACAGACCAAAGGCCGGGCGAATGTATTCCCCAGGTCCCCCAGGGCTGGCAGAGGCGACTGTTTGTGAAGGGGGCTTCCTGACTGGGCATCAGAGAGGCCCAGTGTAAACAATAGGAGTCTTTATGGCCTCCTATGCTCACACCCGAGATGGTGGTCCTGACCCTAGACTCTGCCCATCTCAGGCCCTCCTCTTTGTTTATAGTCAACCATAGGCACTCAGGGGGACTTGGGAGTTTGATGACCAGTATTTTCCGCCACCCTAATGAACAAAGCCCAGATTTATCCTCACCGCCTTCCAGGTAAACCGTCTCCCTGTAGGGAGCAACGTTGGGGTGGGTGACACAATGCATGAACAACTTCAGTTTTGAGCTGACTGTTCTGACTCCTTGTCTGGAAGGACCGAGAGCAAAGGCGAGTCTAGCAAAAGGGTTTTTGTATGCAGTTGGGAATGCTGAGTTATCCCAGCAGCCTGTAGGATGGATTTTTCTGAGCCTGAGGCAAGCAAACACTCCTTGGAACCAGAAACCATAGCTCCTACTCCACGTCTTGCCATCTGACACGGACACGAAGTTACAAACATATGGTTTCCATCAAAACAGAGTTGGCAGGAGTCCATAAGCCTCAGGGAGCTAGAGACTTATTAGCTAGGGTAGCTGGTAGCTGAGTAGCTAGAGGCTGGGCCATTTGGAATAACAGCATCTGGGCCAAAAGACAAGTCCTTCTGGAAGAGCCAATACGCAAGCTACTCGAGGGTGAACATTGGGCAAAATGGTGATATCAAAAGTGTAAGACTGAGAAATCTAGAGTCCCATGGGTTCTGCTCCTATTCTGAGCCACCTATCAAGATAGCTCTTCTTTCTTGCTCTGAGGTTAAACTACCAGAAGGTTGCTGTGAATGTCCCCCCAGGAGAGCTGAAGAATACTGTAGATCAGGCTGGTGGCACAAGAAAGTTCTCAAGGTGTGGAAACCAGAGCAAAAGGTCAATGTCCCTCCCATCGTGCCTCCTGATTCCTGCCACACCTGTGAGATTCCCCTGGAACAAATACTCATCTCAGGCCACAGACGCACATTTTCAAGACCTGTGACTCTTTTCTGTAGCTTATCCTATTTTCTCTTTTAGGATGCTATGCCACTGGGTGTGGAAACTAAATTTTTTTATGCACTCTGTATCCCCAGAATCCTAACATGATGTGTAGAATGCAAGAAGCAAGTTCTCGAACGTGGGAGTTTCAGGATGCTCCTAGCTCGTGTGTGTCTGTGACTCAGTTTCTTGCCAAGTGGCAGGGCAGGTGTGTGGGCACACTTGTGAGTGTGCGTGGCAGTGTGTGTGTGAACAGGGGGCGACGTGTCTGGCCCTACGTTGTTGTCCATCACTGCCAGCATTCAATGAGCGGACTCTGTGCTCATCACTTGTGCAGTTATTTGACTATTTGGCCTGTTGCTTCATCGTTCTTGTCTCAGCCAAGAGGCTTCTTCTCACAGACCCGGCTCGTTCCCCTTCAGAATTTGCTGTCCTACCTTTCGTTGCCTGTCCTGAGGCTGCCGCTCCTGTGACCCTAAGTGGCCCTCAGGAATATTTAGGGGAACAGTGCAACATATACTGCCTATATTCTGAGATTCAAAAGAACCTGAAATGTAAAGATCCTGCCAAAAACTTTGGACAAGGGGGAAATAGGCTCTTCGTTTCTCTTGCAGTCTCTCAGAATGGGGGGTGGTGGTAGATGACGGTCTTACCACACAGCACATTTTACTGAGGAATATTTGAAGTGTCTCCAGCCTGTCTGTCATCCCAGTATGTTGGAGGACTTAAAGCTGATGAGTAGGGGGCAAGACCCATTTTTCCCAAGGTGTGTGGATTTCAGGGTCTCTTCCCACTGGTGGGGAAAAGAAATATGGAGGTTTATGTCTGCTTTCCTTTCTCTTAGAACATTGGCGTCGTTAGGCATAACCAAGGTTTAACCCTGTGTTTCAATCCTCCCACATGTCATTTATTAGTTTCTATCTTTCATTGTCAGGACATTTGTTGTGTGCCTTGATGGACAACCAAAGGACTAACATCTAACCCCAGAGTTAGCAAACTTAGCTAAGTGTGTCAACAAGACCACTGCCCCTTCCAGAGCAGGTGAGAATGTGAGTCTCGAGATATAGGGGGTTGGGAAGGGTGGTGTGTGTGAGTGTGTGTGGTGAGGCAGCGACAGATACACTCTGATGCCAGGAAAATCACTTTCTCAATTTGCCTAGGATGGCCGCAACACTCCTTGACATTCTTTACTCCTGTCAACAGAAAGGCTGAATGCAACTGATTTATAGGATTTACCAAGTATCTTTTAAAATGTATATATAGGGGCGCCTGGGTGGCTCAGTGGGTTAAGCATCTGGCTCTTGATTTCAGCTCAGGTCATGATCTCATGGTTTGTGAGTTCGTACCCCACATCAGGCTCGACACTGACAGCGCAGAGACTGCTTGGGATTCTCTCTCTCTCTCTCTCTGCCTCTTTCCTGTTTGCGCTCTTCCTCTCTCTCTTTCAAAATAAATAAAATAAAATAAAATAAGATAAAATAAAATAAAATATAAATAGGGATGCCTGGGTGGCTCATTTGGTTGAGCATCTGACTCTTGATTTTGGCTCAGGTCGTGATCCCAGAGTTATGCGATTGAGCCCCATGTCGGTTCTGCACTGAGCATGAAGCCTGCTTAAGATTCTCTCTCTCTCTCTCTCTCTCTCTCTCTCTCTCTCTCTCTCCCCCCATGCCCCTCCCCCTGCTCTCTCTCTCTCTCTCAAAATAGTTTTTAATTTAAAAAGCTTTTAAAAGTGTAAAAAATATATAAATATACCATATCTATCTACCTACCTACCTATTATCTATCTCCCAGAAAACATAAAATTTCAACAATTCATATTGTTGTATGAATTCATTTCTCAGAAATTGCTTTCAGTTTACAATAGGGATTATAAACTAGGTAGCACAGGTAAGAAAATGGAAGCCAAGGGAAATGAAACTACTTATCCAGAATCTTCAGCTAGTTAAAGGTGGGATCCTGACTTCCATGGAAATTATTTTCCTACTTTGAGTTTAATCAGATTTCTGGAAGCTAGAATAATGGGGACTGAGGGAATAAGGGTTTTAATATGGATTTTAGATGAGCACCAAGAACACATTTGGATGGTGAGAGTTCTGATTTGCGCATAGCCATCAAGGTCTTAGAAAATGCCAGAAGGAAGCTGGAAGTCACTGGATACCCGGTGGTGCCTGGGAGATTATGTAAAGAGGAGTGTGTGTGTATGTGTGTGTGTGTGTGTGTGTGTGTGTGTGTGTGTGTGTGGTGAGCGAGGAACAGCAGACATAAATTCTGTGGAGTCTTTGTTCACCAATGACTACCACTGTGTTAGAAATGATAATATAAAGATGGATAAAACATGATCAGGTAAAATTCAGATGCAACAGCATAGGAGTGTTTCACCAATTGTTTTGCAAAGTTCAATGTGATTTTTGCTGTTTTCTTTGCTTTGTTAGAAGGGTCCCTCTGTCCTATGAGGGAGTGGAGGACAGAGGACCAAGATTTACCCAGTATAGAGTGGAGACTGGAAGGCAAACCAGTTGTTTTGTGTGTGTTCATAACTTGGGCTTAGCTAGGTGGGATAGGTAGTTCTTTCTGATCTTCCACAAGAAAAGGAAAGGAGGGAAGAAAAAGGCTATTGTGGGGGCAGATATAGGATTGCGGCTACGAGCCTGGAGGAGAATGAAGAACGAGGGTAAGGAGGAAGAGGAAATTTGGAAACCAAGCCTTATCCGTTCAGGTTCTCCAGAAAGCAGATGCTGAAATGGCACAGGAGGAGAGGCTTTCTGGGGGGGGATGCCTCTTTATCTTTCAGTGAAGGGGACACCCCTGTTAAAGGACACTGGGTAGGAAGAGCCTCACACTCCAAGGCAGCCCTGAGAAAGCCTCTCTGATGGAAAGCCCTAGGGCACGGACTGCCCATTGACGGGGTTCCACATCAGGGAAGAAATGGCCTGCCTCTAGCCACCCTCCTCTTCCTCCACCATATTCCATCATCTACCGGAAGCAGCCGGGGGGGAACATGGCGTCAACATGCACGCTGCAATGGATCCAAAGAGGTGGCATCTCCGGGCTGTTATTCAACCACTCTCCACTCAGCAGGCTCACCCAAAGGGAAATCTGAGCCATGCACCTTAATGGAACCCCGCACCTGGAGAGCCTCAAGCCAGAACAAGCGGCCCAAGAGTAGACTGCCCCCTGGGGGTGCTGGGTAAGGAACCCAAGCGCTGCCTTTTGCTGTTGGCACTACTCAAGTGACTCAGAGCTGTGTTGGATCAGAATCTTTGCCAGCCAGCCACCCAAACCTTACACGAGAGGACTTCACAGCGTCTGCGTCGTGGAAGCCCTGGATAGCTGGCTGGAAGAGAAGGAATTCCTGGCCCACACCAGGGATCTGCCCTTAGTTACAATCCAGCTGCGTGCTGTAGCAGAGGGGCTGGGGTACACGGATCCGTGGACCGACGAGCCCCCTGGAGAACCTGCACAGGAGGCCGGGGACATCTCACTTTCCACTATTTGCAGTTCCCACACGGACTGTAGAAACCGGATCGTCTGATCCGGCAATGTGATGTGTGGACCCAGACCTCACGTGAATGAGTCAAGCGCTACAAAAGAAACACTTGAGAGATAATGTCACTCTGATCATGCCCTCACTAGAGTTAGGATAAGCCAGTGATGCCTGAGAAGATGTTTGCTCCCAGAACATAGTTAATGATTTAGCTGTGCAGTAATTCTACTGGGGGATGGGGGTGGGGGATGTGTATCAGTGAATGAATGAACTCCCAATATCTATCTGTCATAACTCCTGGGTGTTTGACTACAGGGCAACAGAGGGTTCAGGTAAGTAAAAAAAAAAAAAAGGTCTAATGAGCTAGAAATCTTTTATCAAACGTACAGGTTGCTACAATGCCACACACTTTGAGAGAGAACATCCACCATGATGAAAAGGAAAATTACATGTTTTAAAGTAATAAAAGCAGATATGCTTCATGTACACAAAAAAGCTGTACTTGGAGACAGGGAGTTCTGAATAAATAATTGATGGTTCTTTCTGCTGGATGCACAATGGATTTCTGCATCATAAATAAATGAGCAACCTTTTATTTATACAGTGAGACCTCTTTTGCACACACACCGAACATCATTCTTGTATCGTCGTGTTCATTGAAGGGCTACCAGCTGTTGGCTCTGTGATCTGTGGAGTAGGGGAAATGGTTCATGCAAATGAAAATAGCCAATAAGTGTCAGCCACGGGTACTGTGAGGGCCTCGATTTGATGATGTTTGATGATATTTTCTTACACTTGACATGAAGAAGAATGGAACATGGTTTTCTGGGAGACGGGTTTCGCATATCTGGAGCGGGAGTCGTGATATTTGGTAAAACTCCCAACTTATACGTGCGTCGCAAATGCAGGACTCAAGAAGCTGATCGCTTGGGATCTCTTGACATTCTGCTTGCCATTGACTGAACAGTTCTGCTTTGCTGGGAGTTCTGTGGGCCAAATGACGAAGCCTGTGCTGCACTATCAGGGGATTAAATATTCCAATCAATTACATTCCAATCGGTTACATTCCCTTAAAGTCATCAGTCCAGGGGATCGTGGCTGTGTGAAAACCTATCTGCAAATTTTTGACGGTCCTGAGCTGGGGAGGCGGAAGCTTGAATCCGGCCAACCTTAGTGATGGGTTAACCCGCAGGCTGTGGTAAAAGCGATGCTGTGTGGCTTTGGAGGCTGGTCATTAGAGGTACGAGGCTCTAGCCTGGGGCCCTGGAGCCCTCAAGCTAGAGCTGTGTCACCCACCGAGTCTTACCACTCTGCGGACCCTGCACTGTGAGGAAACGCATGGTGACCAGTGTGGAAAAAGCACAAGAGAAGCTCTGAGACTCAAGGAAGAGAGAGAGAGTGAGAGGGAGCCATCCAGCAGCCCATTTGTGTGAAATGAGAGCTCTCAACCCCCAGACTCCCTGTCTGAACCCTTTCCGGATTCCTACCGTTCAGAAACTCCCAGAAAGAATAAAGCGACTACCTTTAGGTTAAGCCACTATGTTTCAGAGTGGCTTGGTGGGCGTCAATAAATAACAGGAATATGGTAAGTAACAGGCATCATAGAGTTATCACTACGGTCATGGAAATGACTCCACTTATTTTCAGTTCATTGTAACCTACTGCCCAGACCTTGTTCAGGACACCCATTCCGTGGGTATGTGGACCATGTTACTCACCTGGGACTTTGAAGCGTCGCCATGTGTCAGGGCTTTTATTGTCAGCAGCCATTACTTTGGACAACCTAAGGCCTTCACAGAATCTTTTCTAAGACTTCTTCAAGCCAGTAAGAAGAAAGTATGCATTGTCCTTTCTAATTTCTCTGCTTGCTATTCTTAGCAACTGCAGCCTTTCTCCTTAGATGATATGCTCCCCCCATCCCCAGGCGTCTCACTGGGAGCCCCTTTAGGTCCTAGATTCATTTAATTACTTAAGAAAGAATCCCTCCAAATCCGGCAGCCTATTAAAAGGATTATATACCATGACCAAGTGGGATTTATTCCAGGAATGCAATGGTGGTTCAACACATGAAAATCAGCCAAGACGATGTGTGCATTAATAGAAAAGAGGAAAAAACCAAACGGCTTTGTCAGTTGATGAAGAAAAACCATTGACAAAACCCAACATCTTTTCATGATAAAAACACTCAGAAACAGGAATAGAAGAAAATTTCCTCCACCTGGTAAAGGACACTTATGGAAACAAACCACAAAACACACATCTGGCATCATACTTAACAGTGAAAGGCTGAAAGCTTTTCTTCTAAGGTCAGAAATAAGACAAGGAGGACATCCACTCTTGCGACTTCATTGAACGTAATACTGGTGTGCTAGTCAGAGCAATTTGGGAAGAAAAAGAAATAAAAGCCTCTGAATTGTAAGGAAAAAGTAAACTCTTCACAGATGATATGCTCTTATACACAGAAGATCCTAGAGTCTATTAAAAAAAAACCCATTAGCATTAGTAAACGAATAGAGCAAGGTTGCAGGATATAAGATTAACATACAAAAATTGGTTGGATTTCTACACCCTGGCCAGCTAACTATCCAAAAAGGATATCAAGAAAACAATTTCACTTATAATAGCAGCAAAAAGAATAAAATAGTTAGAAATGAACTTAACCCAGGGGGTAAGACCTACACACTGAAAATGAACAAAAACACTGCTGAAATTAACACCTAAATAAGTGGAAAACGTCCCTGTTTATGGATCGCAGCCCTTCATACTGTTAGGATGGCAATGCACCAAAGCAACCTATAGATTCAATGCAATCCTTGTAAAGACCCCAGTGGCCTTTCTTTATCTGCAGAAATGAATGAGCCAGGCATAAAACCCATATAGAGTCGCAAGGGATCCTAACTAGCCAAGACACTCCTGAGAAAGAACAAAGTTGGAGATCTCGCACTTCCCTTCCATATTTAAACACTTACATAATCCTTGTCATCTTAAGGTCCTTTGACCTGGCATCTTAGAACACCATCCTAGATGTGGTCTCTCCCTCCATATCCTCATGTACTCTGCACCTTTCCTAAAGCCCTGGTCACACTTTACCTATTTTAATGGTCATTTTGTATATATCTTTTTACTTACCAGACTCTGTGTAGCGTAGTATGAAATCCAAGGTCCCAGCATGTCCCAGTATAAGCAGTATAAATTCTTGGGAGCATCGCAACTTCTTTCTAATCCCCAGTTCCCTCAACGTGATGATGGCAAAGTGGCTACATTTCTGGTTCCAAGTCTGAATATACATCAGAATTACCTGCACTGCCATGATTCTATGAAAATGGACCAAATCAGAATCTTCAGGATGGTGTGGAGTGCTGGCATGGGCATCTTACAAGCTCTTCAAGTGATGCTAGAACATACGCCTGGATCATGGGAACCAGAGACTTGCCTGTTGTGGCTTATTGCTATCTCCTGAGTGTTCTAGGGGACACAAGGCTAGGCACCTAGCAGTGACTCAGTATCTACGTGAATGAATTAATGAATGGCTTCTAAGACCCTTTCATCACTAATACTTATGTCTCCTGTCTTGTTCATTTTTGCATCTTCAAGGTGTTTAATGTATGTCTTGGCTGTACTAAGTGATGACTGAGTATCTGTTGCATAGGATTGGATTGGATTGGATTGAATTGAATTAAACTGAAGTGAACTGAAAGTCAGAGAGTTAATTTGAGGCACAGAGGCAGAATTCTGGGAACCCATCAAATGAAAGCAGATACTTTTCTACTATATAACGGAGACATTGTAGAGGCATAAATGTCATCCATGGAATGTTTCTGGAGATTTTTTTAAAGAAAGCATTTTAGCATAATATGATTTCAACTCTCCCTATCGCATATTTGATTTTTGCCAAGTTTTAGTTGGTTTTATCCACTGGAGTCGTTTTGTGTCCACACTGTTGTGAAGTCTCTGGGTTCTCTACCCCTGGGGGAGGCTCTGTCTGCATTTTATCTCTAGTCCATTCCTGCAGAAGGAAGGGATGACTGCAAACCAGAAAATGAGACAGCAGAATGAATGCAGTGCCTGCTTGGTCCACTCTGGTTCCCTCCCCCAGATGCAGTGGAGCTGCCCCAGGCACGGCTCTCCCCCAGAATGTCCAGCCAAAAGGACAGCTTTGAATAGGCACCCTTTGATTCGGCTATTTATACCTCCTTGTCTTCTAGACTCCTACAGTTCCAGGGTCATTTACTCCCATTCCTAACACACCCTTGTCTTACACTACAGCTCGAGGCTCATCTTTAATAACCCCGGCTTGTTGTTTTGTCTTTAAAAAGCCCTGGGAGGAGCTGGTTGGTAGTCTCAAGCTTCACAGAGGGTCTTTTAAGTTCAACCACTGCTTTTTAGGGAGGATCAATTACAGGGGAAAAAAATGCTCTTCATAAGTTCCATTTGCTTTCCTCCTTTTTTTTTTTTTTTTGGACTAAGAGTAAAGATAACTTGCATACGTTTAGAAATATTAGATGTTTCTCTTATTTATACATCAGTCTGAGAGATCAGGAGGCTACGAATCCAAGCTGTGAAGCCGGGGAGCCCTGCCAGAGTTGGGGCTGGTGTTTGCCCTGAGCGACTGGCTGGAGGGACGGTTTGGTTTGCTGGGTTTATGGATTGTTTGCTTCTTTGCCGTCAACTCTCCATGCAAAGCGTCAGGCCCTTCACATCTAGAAGGAGGAAAGGTGTGAAGCGATGCACGGAGGCTTAAAATGTCTGTCTCCTGCACAAGCCCCCGGAACGTCGGTACTTGGAACTGTGCTAAGCCTCTAGGTCCATACCACTCAGTCAACCCTGCTGACGCTCAGCCACATAAACTGCACACTTAGCTCGTTCCCCCAGCGGCTAATCAGCATGCTGCAGGTGCCACTGTCCTGAGTGTTGGGTATGTATGAACAGAAAGAAAAGACACAGTCTCTTCTTACAAGTGGCTTTACTTGAGGCGCCTGGGTGACTCGGTCGGTGAAGCATCCTACTCTCGGTTTCGGCTCAGGCCGTGATCTCACGGTTCATGAGTTCGAGCCCCACGCCGGGCTCCGTGCTGACAGCACGGAGCCTGCTTGGGATTTTCTGTCTCTCTCTCTCTCTCTGTCCCTCCCCACTCGGTGCTCTCATTTTCTCTCAAAATAAATAAATACGCATTTAAAAAAAAGAAGTGGCTTTATTTCACACGAGGGAGGCACGTGGCAATGTGCAGAATGAGAATGTCAGAACAGGCATAAATTAAATATCACCTCATTCATTCCGATCCTATGAATTCACGATTTGTGAGGTCCTAGATATGGGATGAACTAATACTTAAATTGGAAACGTCTGAAGAATATACAGCTTACGTATAGGCACGGTTTTCAGATTCTGTCCCAAACTCCAAAATGTAATTCCAAAATGTTTGTTTCCACTTGGGTTGCTTCTGAGTCTTAGCTATTAGAACTAATGCTGAACATGGGGCTCCAGATATCTTTTTGAATTTATTGAAATTCCTTGATTTCCTTGAAATGCATACCCACAAGTGGAGTTACCCGATGGTACGGTAGTTCTGCGTTTAATGTTTGTAGAACCCTCCCTACACTTTTCCGTAGTGGCCGCAACTTACATTCCCACCAAGAGTAAGAAGAATCACTCGGTGAATTTGTGTAAATGTAGATTCTAGATACACAGTGGAGAGAAAAAGGGGACAGAAGAGACGATACAGTATAATTTGTGTGTGTGTGTGTGTGTATGTGCATGTGTGTGTGAATGCTTGTGTAAGTATGAAATCTCTGAAAGGATTCATGAAAAGCAAACAAACTGGGGCGCCTGGGTGGCTCTGTCAGTTAAGCGTCTGACTCCGGCTCAGGTCATGATCTTGTAGTCAGTGGGTTCGAGCCCCGCGTCAGGCTCCTGGGCTGGCAGCTCGGAGCCTGGAGCCTGCTTCGGATTCTGTGTCTCCCTCTCTCTCTGACCCTTCCCCTGTTCATGCTCTGTCTGTCTCTGTCTCAAAAATAAATAAACATTAAAAAAAATTTTTTTTAAATCTTCTGACTCTCAGGTTAAAAGTCCCCATTTACCTCTGTCGGTCCTCGGAGGCTTAGTTTTGAGTCTCTTGGTGTTTCTTCTCTGTAGACCCTGCAACGTGTTAGTATTCTTCCAATAGGGCTACTGAGAATTCATGAGTCCTGAGTCTGATGTCTCTCCGGCTCAAGGTGAAGCATCTTTGACCTCTTCTGGAGGAGCAGAGTAAATTTGTGGAAAGAGCTGTCTGACCAGGATCTCAGCTCCGCCTTCAGCACGTGCTTTAGCTGAGTTCATCAACCTCGCTGAGTCTCACCCAAGCAATAAAGATTATGACACCAAACTTGGGTTGAGGCGGAGATGAAGACTGAGCAAGAGAATAGATGTCAAACACCAAGTGCGACGCTTAGTACACGCTGACAGGTGTCGTTGCCAACACCTCCTATTCTGTTAGGGTCAGATGGAGCCTCCTCCTCTCTCGGTCCCTCCCACGGTGCCCAAAGGCCAGCTCCCTCACCCTTTTTGTCCAAAAAAAAAACCCGTCCCCCTGCATTTCACGCGGTTCCGTTGCGCTCAGCTGGGTAGCTCTGTAACATCAGCGACACAGCGTAGCTCCTCCTGACCTTCGGGGGAGAGCAAGGTGATGGCAAGATCCAAAGAAGCCCTGTTGACGGGGAAGGTTCATGATAGTGTGAGACACCGGGTAGGAAAGAGGGCATTTTTCATCTTCTTGCTATTCCCAGAGCACTAACTGGTGGGGAGTGGGAAGGCTTGCAAAGCAGGGGAAGAGGCAGAACATCTCCCTGCGATGGCTTTTCTGCACTGACGTGAGTCCAGCTGGAGTGAGAGACCCAGGAGTTGATGTCATCCCACACCTGGGAACCTTCTCTCGCAGCTGCCAGAAAGAACTGGAAGAGAGGAAGCCTGAGTGGAGTCCTACCAATATGGTGGTGGGGGCTGACACATGCCACCTCACTGGTCCCCAAAAAGCTTAGTGGTCCCAGGAGACTCTGGGGTTACAAGGACAATGTTGATTGCATTTCTCCCGCCCCCTTATTTTGCTCTTACTTACTGCTAGTGTCTTACCTTTATTTTTCATAATACGTGTGTCGAAAAGCTAATTTCTTAAATCTTGTGCCCACGTCCGCTTTAAAGTGAAGATCGCATAACGATAGCCCCCCATTTGCATTTACTGATAGTTATACATGAATGTGGGGGCACACACGCAAACATACACAATCTTTAAGATATCTTAAAATTAGATATCTGATGAAAATTGAAACTTGAGTTTCTCTTTATTTTTTTTAAAGTTTATTTACTTATTCCGAGAGAGAGAGAGAGAGAGAGAGACAGCCAACAGGGGAGGGGCAGAGAGACAGGGACACAGAGAATCTGATGTGGGCTCAGTACTGACAGCAGAGCCTGACTCAGGATTAGAACTCATGAACCGAGAGATCATGACCTGAGCTGAAGTCAGACACTCAACCGACTGAGCCACCCAGGCACCCTGAGTTTCTCCTTAAAGCTCCAAATATCTGGGGTTGCCTGGGTGGTTCAGTCGGTTCAGCAACTGACTCTTGATTTCAGTTCAGGTCATGATCTCACAGTCGTGGAATCGAGCCCCGTGACGGGCCCCATGCTGAGAGGCCTGCTTGGGATCCCCTCTCTCCCTCTGTCTCTCTGCCCCTCCCCTGTTCACGTTCTCTCTCTCTAAATAAATAAGTAAACTTAAAAAAAAAAAAAAAAAAAAACCTTCCAAATATCTGCCTACAATTGGTGCCGCAGACAGAAAGGACCAATCTTTTACTGGGGATGTCCTCTCCAGTCCTTCATTGCACCCACCTCTTGTACTGGGCTGGTCTGTGTCATTCACATCACCTACACGTCCCTGTAGCTATTGAATTTGAGGTACCTAATGGGAGGTTTTCTTTTTCTTCCTTTCTCTCTGGCATAAGTGACACATAGGCTGTCTTAACCCGTGCACCCCTGGGATTTTATTGCACCCTCCCATTTTCATGAGTCTTTCGAGATTTGGGGTGGGGGGATTGGCCCTTGTGTGTGTGTTTTCTTCGTAAAGACAACTGTTCTGGTCCCTTCTTGCTCCCGCAAAATTGGTGTGTGCCACAGTGGTGAGGCTGGCGGCCTTCAGGCTTTGGTGTTTCTGTATAATGACACTGGGCCTGATGGCCTGACCCAGGAATCTCCACTGACAGCTTGGTGGCTAACAGGAGTTTTAACCTAGCAGGTGATGGAAGCCCCCATAAGCTAGCTAAGAAAATGAGGCAGAACACTCAAGTCATTCCACATTCTAGACTGTGTTGACTCTGGAGAAGTGTTCCGATAAAATGAGTCTAGTGATGATGGTAGTCACAGAGGTTAATGCGCTGTTTTCCTAAAATGATGGCGCAAGCTGAGAGAATGAGTGAAAGGGCATAGCTTTGGATGGGAATGTTCTTGAACGTGGAACGTTTCTACAGGTCATTATCATCAATGCAACATCATCTTTTCAACGAGCCCCGTGGAAAACAATAACGTTCTCATTCCCCAGTGCAATACCATCAAAGTGTATCTTTGAAATGCATTACATTATACAGCGAATTGAGGACAAGAACCAAACAAAAGTAACCCCAACAAGCACAACACTTAATGCCTTTTAAATGCAGTAATGGAAACAGGCGGAAACAGCCAGCGTCTGCCAGCACAGGGATTTTCAAATGTGATACAATAATCGTATCTCCACGTTTCTCAGGGTTGCCCTTCCCAACGTATCAAAAGCCACACGAAATTCAAATAATAGAGTCAATCATCTGGCAAATTTGATTTGGAGGAAAAGCTTTTTCGTTAGATTGTTTTGGGAGATACCCCCCCCCCCCCACCAGACTCAAAACCCACACAGCGTCTTGTTAACAAAACATTCAAGCAGCCGTTTTTTATAAACGACACCAAGGAACTCATAATCAAACACTAAAGAGCTTCTCTGAAGCCACGACACCAACGTGGGCAGGTGAGGCAATGTTTAAAGTCATCAGTTTTCAGAAGCAAAAACCAAATGGCAGCCAGTCAGGCGGCTACTTCTAGCTGAGTCTAATCCGTCAGGTTTCCAAGTATCATCAGAACCTGGGGGAATGACTCACTCCAGATGGATTTGGAAGAGTGGGCTCTCTTACCAACTTAGTGGGTAAAAGACTTTAGTTGAGCAGAACGTGCTCATGCACCAAGCCCCTGACTTTCAGAGAGCCATCACAAACGTGGAACTGTTTCGCGACTTGGTTTGCCAGGGGTGCTGTTTCTTTGCCTTAGTTAACACTGGGAGATCACCGTCCAACTTGCATTCTCGGTCTTCACTGCCACTTTCAACAACCACGGCAGCAGCCACGATAACAGGAATAGAACGGGACTGGTAATAGCGGATGGCAGCAGCAATAGTGGCTTTTGAAACATACAAGGTGTGGCTTCTACTATTAAATTAAAAAGAAAACCCAAGGAGCCCAACACAGTGAGGTGGAAAAGTTGTACTGTCCATCGGTGAACCTGACCCCACACGTCAGCTCAGGGGAATGAGGTTCTGGGGTAGCGAAGGGGGGAAAGTCTTTCAGACCCCAAAGGATGAAAATGGTCTCCATCCCATGTCAAGGGAGCAAAGTCTTTGCGTGCTGCTGCTTGGCTGGGGGTACTAGGCTACAGGGGGAAATGAATACTCTGTCCACTGAAGGCGATCTGCCATGAACAGGGGTGCACACCTCAGGATCATGATGACCAGCTGGCCAGGCTGCATTGTGACATCTGAGACCAGCAGCCTAGAAAGACAGGTCAAGATTTACATTGTCTTGAGGGACTAGGGGTAGCTCAAGTTTTCACAGGTAGGATATATCCCTTTGTCCATAATTTATTGTATATCACTCATCATTGTAGATATCTGCTACCTTACCACCCAGCATCTGTTCATCACTTGATGTCCATTGCCTTTTGGAAGAACCACCTCATCCTACTCTCAGCTCGTGTGGACTTGGCTCTACCTTCAGGAGTCGAGTATGAGCCAGGCTAGGACAGTCAGTACATCATTGCCCCCATACCCAATCCCTCTCTCCCACAACTGAGTGGTTCCAGGATGAACCAAGTCAGATTACTCAGAGCCCACAATTCTATTTTGAGGATTTCATTTGATCTGTGGGGGAATCAACTCTTCTCTGCTTCATCTGAGCCCGAAACTATGAGGAATACTACTTAGAGCTTAACTCTGGACACAACCCCAAAGATAATGTGAGTCTGGCCTTACGCCTGCCATGTCTAAAGAAGCCATGTCTAAAGCTAGTTCAACCTCCTGTATTTTCCAGCTTAAATTACTTAGAGTTGGGGTTGGGGTTTCCATCTTGGAATCTAAAGGCCCTAATTCTATTGGGGGGTGGGGAGAAGGTTAGGTTGTCTTTCGTGGTTTGTCAATAAAAGAAATGTTCATGTAAAACACGAACACATAAAGCTGTAGGATGTATTTCTTTCTGCTTCCTGTTATCCTTAATCAATGGAAATCACTCTCCCTTTCTAGAGGGTAAGTTCCTGGAGGACAGAACCCTAATTGTCTTTGTTTTCCTCCTATAGCACACTCTCCGTACAAGTTAAAGGATTTTGTTCATTAAGCACAGAGATGGGCAGACGTCTACAAATTTAAACGTGGAAGCCCCGGTGAGTGAGTTGTTTTGGATATTAACACTGTATAATTTTCTCTTTTGGGGAGAGACGGTGAGAAACTCAGAGACGGGGGAGAGAAGACAGAAGCTAGAAAAACTGGAGACCCCTTTCTTTTAACATCCTCCGCACATCTCCAAACCTTAGTAAAATTAAAAGATTATATATGCTTCATTGGAACTGTGTTAGCTGTGTGAAGCATAGTGCCAAACCTGTAACAGGAGTGAGAACACAGTTCGACCTTGGGGCTATCCCTGTGAGATTTGACAAAACAGGGTAATTTCCGAAATCAGATTCGCAAATACCTACCCGCTCCCCCTCCACACCCACGCAGTCAACAATCCACATGTAATTTTGACTTCCCCCAAAACATCACTACAAAGAGTCTACTGTCGACCAGGAGCCTTACCAATAACATAAACAGTCCGTTAACACATATTTTGTTTGATCTATGTATATCTTATACCGTATTCTCACAATAAACTAAGCTAGAGAAAAGAAACTGCTATGAAGAAAAACCTAAGGAAGTGGGACGCCTGGGTGGCTCAGTCGGTTAGGCATCCGACTCCTGGTTTCAGCTCAGATCTCACAGTTCGCGAGTTCGAGCCCCGTGTTGGGCTCTGCGCTAACAACACGGAGCCTGCTTGGGATTCTCTCTCTCCCTCTCTCTCTGCCCCTCCCCTAATTGCTCTCTCTCTCTCATAATAAACTTACACAATTAAAAAAAGAAAATCATAAGAAGAGAAAAATCCACTGACAGCATCATACTGTGAAAAATCTGCGTACATAAGGACACATGCAGTTCAAACCCCTGTTGTCCAAGGGTCACTTGGACTTGTTACTTTGGGGGAGGGGGACTGGACCTCCATTATCTGTACTGTGGTTATACCACACTATCGCTGGAGGAAAAGAGAGTGGGGACAGCCCCATTCATCTAGAAGGGTTTACTCTGGCCAATTACCTGGATAGGATAGAAAATAACTATGGGCTGGGGGTCTGCCAGAGCCTGTAGTAATTATTTCTGCCAGAGACCTCCGTGTTCCAGAAGGCATCCCTGAGGAAATCAGACCCCGGGTCGGCTCAATTGCCTTTCTGAGCCTCACCGATTTAAGTGATTACTCCTGTTTGCATGCCCCAAGTCTCAGAAGTCACGAAACAGAACTGAAAAGAAATGTTTGTCAACATGTCTCGCGAGAGTGTGCTCTCATAGTTGCAAAAAAAAAAAAAAAAAAAAAAAAAAAAAAGGAATGGAAGCTTCCTGTTAGCGAGGGGCCTGATCCCCTACTCCCCGCGATGGCCTCTGCTGTCCATTACCCTTTCAAAAGCAAACCTTGATTATTATTATTTACTTTTTACCAAAGTAATCTGATGGTTCGTTAATAAAATAGGAGCTCAAAGAACTGCTTATTGCTTGGAAAAAAATAAATTCTAAGTTTAAAAAAATACGACATCCCGCTGATACCTGGGAAAGGGAAATCAGTGAGAGCCAGAGGCAGACCCACATTCTATCAGATAAAGTTAGCTCTATAAAGAACTAGGGTCACATCTTTTTTATTTTCTTATGTTTATTTTCCTTTGAGAGAGAGAGAAAGAGAGAGGGAGAGTTCACGAGCGGGGGAGGGGCAGAGAGATAGACGGAGACAGAATCGGAAGCAGGTGCCAGGCTCTGAGCTGTCAGCACAGAGCCCGATGCGGGGCACGAACCCATGAACTGTGAGACCATGACGTGAGCCGAAGTCAGATGCTCAACCCACTGGGCCACCCAGGCGCCCCAGACTAGGGTCACATCTTAACAGCCAACTGGGCTCAAGTAAGAAGCAGAGTGCTTCTTACTGTGGGCAAAATAAATGCATGCCACTGGGGCCACACACCTCAGAGAAGAAAGAGAACCAAATATTAGAAATCATCCCTTCACAGACAAAAAAAAAAGCAAGAAAACAGGACATTTGGGGGAGCACTGGGGAAATAGGAATATAGCTGCATGAATTGAAACAATGTTAAACTTCTTTTTTAAAAATAAACATGTATTTCTTTTTTGTAAATGTCTATTTTTGAGAGACAGCTTAAGCAGGGGAGGGGCCCAGAAAAAGGAAGACAGAGGATCTGAAGCGGGCTCCGCTTTGACGGCACAGAGCCTGATGCGGGGCTCAAACCCACGAACTGTGGGCTCGTGACCTGAGCTGAAGTCAGACGCTTAACTGACTGAGCCACCCAGGCGCCCCAGGAGGCAGTCTTAGGACCAGTTCTGATCTGCTGTGGGGTGAGACACCGTGAAGAACTGGTCAACAACAACTGGTAAGGGAGCAATCAGACCATTCCCTCCCCCATCCAAAGAAAACAGGCCAAAATGAAGGCAAAGGACAAGCTGTTTGGTGTGTGTGTGCGTGTGTGTTTAAAGGTGGATGAAGCTGTATTTGTTAAAGTGTCTATTACATGTGAGGGACTTATCTTACCCTTAGAATAACCATACAAAGTTGGCAATATTATATTCAGCTGACATATTGAAAACAGGCTCAGAGGGGTTAAGTGTCCGACTTCGGCTCAGGCCATGATCTCACAGTTCGTGGGTTCAAGCCCTACGTGGGGCTCTGTGCTGACAGCTCAGAGCCTGGAGCCTGCTTCAGATTCTGTGTCTCCCTCTCTCTCTCTGCCCCTCCCCTGTTCATGCGCTCACTCGCACACTCTCTCTCTCAAAAATAAATGAACATTTAAAAAAAGAGAGAGAGGAAACAGGCTCAGAGAGGTTAGGTAACCTACCCACAGTCACACAGCTCATGTGTTTAAGAATCAGGATGCAAAGTTAGGATTGTGTTCTTGTCACTCTACCTACTGGACATCAAAAGGTATTGTCCAAAGGCCTTGTAATTCAGTCCTTTCCCTTAAGTGGCTCTTGAAGGTCACTCCAGTGAAGGAGGCATTGGGGATAAGAATGGAGCCTGCCTCTGTGCTTCCATTTGTCGGAGAGAAGTCCTGGCTGCCCAGGGCTGTCCTGCTTCTCTATCTTCCCCCAGCAGATTTCAGTCTCCTCAACAAACACAGAGAACTTATCCAGTACATGAACCTTATATAAAAAAGAAACAGGACCCATGGACTTCCTCTTTCAGGTTCCATAACATGTTAAGAGTTGTCTTTTAAACCTGGCATCAGCAGCCTGATTGGTTGCTGTTGTTTGTTTGTTTGTTATAAATAAAGTTTTATTGGCACCCAGCCACACCCATTTGTTAACTATTGAATATGGCTGCTTTCATGCTGCAATGGTAGAGCTGAGTAGTTGTGACACAGATTAGAAAGCCCACAAGCCTAAAATTTTTACTATCTTTTCCTTTACAGAAAAAGATCTAAACATAATGACCTGTCTTTCAACCTCTAACGCCAAAGCTCTCGTGCTTTCCATTTCTAAAAGAAGGCAAGTATCCTCAGACAACCAAAAAACGTTAATAGATTTTTAAAATTTGATATATCATATGTACATTCCCTAATCATTGTCCAAGAAAACTGAAAGTTAATCCTTAAAATCAAAAAACAAAAAAACAAAAACACGAAACCCATATCATTAAACACACGTCCTACTACCTGTAAATTCATCACTACTTCTTCTTTTAAACACTCTTAAGTCAAAGAAAAAATAAAATCATGCAGAATAAGAGTTCCGTGATACAAATGGTAACCAGATAGAAACTAAGATGCAAGAAAATGTCTCATTTAAAAATCAATGAAGATGGGGCGCCTGGGCTGGCTCAGTCGGGTAAGTGTCCGACTTCAGTTCAGGTCATGATCTCATGGTTTGTGGGTTCGAGCCCCATGTCAGACTCCATGCTAATAGCTCAGAGCCTGGAGACTGCTTCGGATTCTGTGTCTCCTTGCCTCTCTCTCTCTCTGCCTCTCCCTTGCTTGTGTTCTCTCTCCCATTCAAAAATAAATAAATAAATAAATAAATAAATAAATAAATAAATAAATAAATAAATATTTTTTAAAAAATAAAATAAATGAGGATAAGATCAAGACAAATTGAACTTTATCGACATCAAAAACTTCTCTTGGAAAGGCTCGTTAAAAGTAGAAAATGACTCACCACAGACTTGGAGAAAATATTTGCAAAGAATATGTCTAACACATCTAAATATAAAGAGCGTATTAGCACACATCTAATATGTTCTTGTATTCAGAATATACAAATGTTTCTCAAAACTCAATAATAAGGAAACAAAATACCCCATAAGAAAATGAACAAAAGATCTGAATGTTCACCTACCAATGAAGACGTATGGATAGCAAGGAAACATAAGAAAAGAGACCCAAGATTTATTAATCATTAGCAGAATGCACCCAAAACCCACAATGAGACATTGTGGCTATTTTAACCCCCTATTAGGATGGCTAAAATAAAAAAGAATGACCACAGTAAGTGCTGATAAGGATGCACAGGGACTGGAATTCGCATACACTGCTGTTGGTAATGTAAGGCGGCGTAACCGCCTTGGAAATCAGTTTGATATTTCTTAGAAAGTTAAGCTTGCATCTACCGGGTCATTCGGCCACACCGCTCTTAGGCGTTTGTCTAAGAGAAAAGGAAGCATGCGGTCACACAGTACTTTATAACGAATGTTCATAAAAATGGAAAACAACCTAAATGTCCACGGACAGATGAATCAATCAACAAAATAGCAGATAGATATGCTGCATAAAGTAGCTAGACAATAAAGGGTACATTCGGTATGACTCTCTATAAAATTCTAGACGATGCCTGCTAATACATAGTGATAGAAAGCAGATAGGGGGCTGAAAGTTGGGAAGGAGGCTTACGGAGGGGCACCAAGAGATGTGACAGACATGCTCGTTATCTTGACTGGTGAGGGCTTCTCGGATATAGAGATGTCAAAAGCTATCAAACTGTATACTTCGGATGTGTGCTGTTTATCAGATGTCAGTTAAAGCTGTTAAAAATATTGTAAACGAAGCCATATGCAAAAGAAAAAAACAAAAACACTTTACGACATACACCCTACGCTACGCACTAAATCTTTTTGCAAAGGTTTTAGAAATTATATTGACAATATTTCTTTTAACTTTTTTAATGTTTATTTATTTTTGAGAGAGAGAGACAGGGGCAGAGTGCAAGCAGGGGAAGGGTAGAGAGAGAGGGAGTCACATAATCCAAAGCAGGCTTCAGGCTCTGAGCTGTCAGCGCAGAACCTGATGTGGGGCTCGAACCCACGAACCGCGAGATCATAACCTGAGCTGAAGTCGGACGTTCAACCGACTGAGCCACCTGTGGACCCCTACTGGCAATATTTCTAAGAAAGCTTGTCAGAAGAAAATAAACAGGCCATTTTCAAATAATTGAACAAAAAATAACAGCTAGTGAAAACATGCTTATCTTCCCTTATAGCTAAAGAGACACAAATTAAAGACCAAATAAAACATCATAGTTTGTTATTAATCTGGTGAAAGTTTAAGTTTTCAGGGGTGCCTGGGTGGCTCGGTTAAGCATCCAACTTCAGCTCAGGTCATGATCCCATGGTCTGTGAGTTCAAGCCCCACGTCGGGCTCTGTGCTGACAGCTCGGAGCCTGGAGCCTGCTTCAGATTCTGCGTCTCCCTCTCTCTCTGCCCCTCCCCTGCTTATGCTCTGTCTCTCTCTGTCTCAAAAATAAATAAAAACATTAAAAATGTTTTTAAAAAAATTTGGTATACTGCAGGGTTGACCAGGGTCTGGGATAAAACACTCTCTCATGCACTGTTGGAAAGAATCTATTGATAAAACATTATTTGGAGGACAATTATCTACCACAACTAAAAATGCACCAACTGTGAACCCAATTATTTTGTAAGCGTTTGCTCTATGCATATCTTGGCAAATATATATTGACTATAATAATATTTGATATGAGAAAATCAATCAAATTGTCAAAATCTTAAAAATATTCTGTATGTTTTGCAGAAGGAAAGTTATATAAGTTATAACACTATGCAGTTTTCAAAATATTGATGTAAAATAAATATGCTGGTTTAGAAAGGGCCTAGAATGTATATTAATGAATGAAATGAGCAAGGTACAGAACAGGGTCCACATAGATGAATTGCTTTGTGAAAAATTGAAATGTTTTACACACATCACATGCGCGTGCTCACGCACACACACACCTGTGCATAAGACTCTTTAGGAAGAAAGGAAAAAAAATAATCTTCAGAAAAAACGCAAAAAAGAAAAAAATAGTTTAGAGTAGTTAACTTTGGAGAAGGGTTAACTCTGTAACCTTATGTATGATTTCAAATTACTTTCAAAATTTTTCTAAGTTCTATCGTATGTGTATGTATGTGTACCTGTATGTGTGTGTATATGTGTGTGTATATATGTATATACATATCTTCCTTATCCATTCATCAATCGATGGACACTTGGGCTGTTTCCATAATTTGGCTATTGTAGATAATGCTGCTATAGACATCGGGGTGCATATATCCCTCTGAATTAGTATTTTTGTATTCCAGTAGTTTGCTGGATCGTAGGGTAGTTCTATTTTTAACTTTTGAGGAACTTCACATTGTCTTCCACGGTGACTACACCATGTTTGCACTCACACCGACAGAGCAAGAGCGCTCCCCTTTCTAACGGGAATTTAAAAACTTAAAGAACAAAAGAAACTGGGTTGTATTACTACTGCTGTGAAATTAATAAAACCGAACACTTGAAACGCGAGGTCAATTCATACCAAATTTCAGGTAGTGGAACTAAAAATTGGCATTCTTGATATTTGAGATTATGAAAACAAAACATATGGAGAATATGCGGAATGTTTTCTGAACGTGATTGACAGAAGTATCATTATTTTGAGGCTCCAACCTTTAGATGATCTTCTGGAAGATGTGTGGCTGTTTGGCTACGTCCCCGGTGTGGCATAAAGATGGCACGTGTTCTGGTCTGAGCAGAAGTCTCAACCCTGTTCCATACAGGATATAGGACCTTGACCAAATTCCTTCCTCTCAAACCACAGTCGCCTCACCTGTAAAATGGTAAAAATCTTTGTCACGGGGGTGCATGATTCTATGGAAAAGATAAAACACAGTTTTCTGAAGTCATAGAGGAATTTCTTCCTATATGCCAAGGATATTTTCTTCCACATCTTGTAGACACTGCATGTCTAACGTGAAGCCTTCCATCGCTGAGAGCATTCTTGCTCCTGGCCCAGAGGTGTGGTATTGGGACTCTGTCAGCCAAATATACTCAATCGACCGGTCAGATGACAGGTATACCTGATGGCCTAGGTAACCTGGGAGGATGGCCGTAGACGAACTTTACTATTTTTCATTCCCCGGGCTGTCTTTTGGAAGAGTGGATGTAGCTGTGTGGTCAGTGTTTGTGTGTATGTGCTTTTCTTTGGGTAAATATTGATTTTTCTTGCTGGATCATGAACTCCCAAGAAAAACTCTCCATTTCATAAGAGTCCATTTGTAAGACAGCAAATACTGGTCATATTCATAAATACCAGATGAAATAATTTTTATGCATGCTTGGGCCTGAGTGATGGAATCACTGGTTTTATGATGTGGAAAAGTAATCAGGATAGGATCATGGAATCTGAAAGCAAAGTGCCACTGAAAGTCTGCCAACAAAGACCCCAAGAGAGGGACATTGGTGACCCATTTTTCAAGTCTGCCATTTAGTTGGTGAGCATTCGGCATGTCACCCAATCTTTTGGTCCCATACACAAGATGGAACTATCTAGATACACCTGTTCTTGCAAGGTATCAGGGATATTTGCATAAACAGTAATACCATGTATTTATAAACATCATCAGGATGTTTCTACACCAACAGTAGGCATATATCGCCTAGATTTTTTTTTTAAGATAGAGGAGAAGAAAGATGTTCTCCAAGCATCACGGGAGGAAAAAGGGAAGGGAAGCAGAAGCAGAAGACTTTTCTGAGTTATCCTGCTGAGGATTTCCGCCAAAACTTAAGCACTTTAGAAATGCAACTAAGCCCTGGCTTAATTTGGTCGTAAAAAATGTCTGTATTTTGAGAACAAAGAAAACCAAATGTAGGCTACAAATCTGAGAATGAATCAAGAAATACATCTCAAGGAAAATCCCCCGGGGGTGACTACGGTCAGGTCGCTTCACCTACCAGGCAGAAAATCTGCTCAGTTCTCTGATAAGAGTTCCCCCAGTTGCTGCAGAGGTTAACCCATTCCTGATGCTGTTCTGTGGAGAAGGAGATGATTATCCAACGTGTCATGCCAAAGCCATGACTTCGGTGAGCCCTGTCGGTCACCTCTCTGCCCTGGCCAGGCGAGAGGCCCTGGCTGGAATCCCAGCTCTTTCCCACCAAGCACAGAATTTCCCCCTGGGTTTGCTGGGCATGTCTTAATTCCTGCTAACTGATGGTAATTTTGACCCGTGAGTGAACAGGAACTGACCTTCGAATTTCTTCTGGCCTCCATGCAATCTATTAAGGCACTTAAGCTCCTGCCTTCTACATAAAACACTCCTGTGTTTAAAAACAAACTTCTAAGTCCAAAATGACAGGGTTAATTATTCTGAAATACGCTGTTTACAGCGCAAACTCCATAAAACAGAATACATGATTTAACACACCATCCAAGTCAGCGCTGGTTTCCATTTCTGCCCAATCAGGGACTAAATCTATGTCACTCACTCCTCTTTGTGCGCTGGGAATGGTTTTATGTTCCATCTTACTGTAAATTATACACATCAAGATCATAATGGGACACAGTCCACTTTGTTGCCAAAACCTGCTAGGTTAGATCATCTATTAAACTCTATTTATTTTTTATGACAAACAAGAAAAATGACAAGGCAGCTACTGAATGCCTGCTAATGGACACCAAATGCCTTTTGAGGTTCCCTTCATAGTACGCTCATTTGTTCGAGAGTCCAGCTAACTTCCTCTTTGATGCTCTACCTCCCAAAAATAACCTTAAGAAGAAGCTGGTTTTCATAAGCTACTGGGGACTGACCTGCTTACCATCTGCCCTCTGTGTTCTGATTCTGGGGTCAAAAGTTTGCTTCTGCTCCGACATGCGGAGTCTCAGTCTCGCTAAAAGGAGAAAAGCCACGCGTTCCTTTGAAATCCTTTGTCTTAGGGGCCGAATGAATAGAATGAAACATCAGCTCCAAGTTTGCAAGAGTCCCCTTCGGATCCACAAATAGCTCCAGAAAGGGTTACAGAAGAAAACACGAAGAGGAAATAATCAGAACAGAGTTTGCTAAGAGTTCTCCTCAGGGGATTGAAAGGAGCATTTGGACTCCATGCGATCAATTCAGATGTTGATCGCATCACAGATTTTTATCCATCGTGCATTTCCGTTCGTTCTCTTGGGAATCTTTCTACGTTCTGTTTAAAACCATCCCTAACATGCCGTGTCCTGGGCACAGCCCATTCAAGAGCAAGTTCCAGAATGCCCTGGTGGCACCCGCCTGCCCAGATGCTTTCTGAGATTCAAGTTTCTAGAAGCAGAAAGACGTCCATGGGACCCTGAGACTCAAAAGCAGTGTTTTGCCTTTTTCATAGCATGGCACAAAGGGGATCAAGAATGGCTGCCTAGTCCCCTGGTCCCTGGTTAGCACAGACCCTAGTTAATGTGGCCAGCGGAAGAGAAAATACTGACGGCTGTTCTTTCCAGAAGCGGTATGGGGGATGCAATGCTATGAAAGTTGAACAAGTTTAAAAAACAAACAAAACAGCTCTTTTGCCTCATCCCCTGGATACGAATTCATTTGTCTCTTAGTCTTGGGCTTTTTGGTGGTGGTGATGCTTTATTCTTTTCTGTCTTCACGGGTCTTTACACACGAAGTTACGAGCATGGAGGCCAGTTGCCATCCTGAACTGGAAATCTGGAATGCTCTTGTAACTTTATCACACTGATTTCATTTGACTGTCTCGGTGTTTTTATTAGGTCCATTCATTGAGGCCGGGGGTATCGAGGCACAAACAGGAGGCGATGTATCTTTTGAAGGTGGCAAGCGGGTCACGAGATGGCAGGTGGGCACATGTTTTCGTAATCCTCCTAATGGAAGATGGGGACAAAACGCTTCTGCCCCCACTCGATGGGCGTGGGGGGGCGGCGTCTGTGTGTGTTTGCAGTGAAAATGGCAGAGAACACCAAGAGACTAAACTGTTGCCCTAGACTCGGAATATTCTGGCTTGGAGGGAAGAGCGAGGAAGCGGCCTTTTCCCATCTGCTTTATCACGCAGCCTAAGTCTGTTAAAATAATTCCCGTGTTGAGCTCCTTCATGCATTGCTGGCTGTGGCCTCCTGCCTTTCTGCTCATTCCTCACACAAGGTGAGCTGAATGATAATATCGGAGGGAGCGCAGATGAAGCTTACGGTCATGGCTTACTTCATGTGACTCCACACGGAAGATCGCTTCATTGAGCCAGATCCTGCTCTTAATTTAAATTCACTATGGTCGGGACCATGAGGGAATTTTTTTCTACTTTAAATCTTTGGCAGACAGGTAGGTTTGCCAGAGAAATTACAAGAGGGCCAATTAAACTTGAGTTTCAGGAAAACAAGAAGTGAATTTTTTTTTCCTTTCAGGATTTCCCCATTATTGCACGGGATGCACTCATACCAGAAACAGTAATTCATTTTCTCTGAAATTCAAATTGGATTGGGTAGGCTACATATTTTGTCGTTGCTAGTGTTGTTAAATCTGGCAATTCTACCTACAGGGCTCCCTGTTTGTAGGTCACTTTTATTTTTTATTTTTAATTAACTTTTTTTTTTTTTTTTTTTTTTTTTTTTGGACAAGGAGAGACAGAACGTGAGCAGGGGAGGGGCAGAGAGAGATGGAAACACAGAATCTGGAAACAGGCTCCAGGCTCTGAGCTGTCAGCACAGAGCCCGACGCGGGGCTCGAACTCACGGACCGTGAGATCGTGACCTGAGCCAAAGTCAGACACTTAACTGAGCCACCCGGGCGCCCCGACAATCTCTATTTTTATTAGAAAATAAGATTAAAGAGACTCAGACTACATCAAACATTAGATTTTCTTATTACCTTAAAACGATTTCTAGTCATACTCAATTTAGTCAAGTTGAATGCATACTGGAAATTGAATGTGCCTTTCTTATTAATCTTACAAGTTGAGGAAAGTCAAAGTAACTTTCATGGAAAGATCAACCGTTGACTGACTTGATTCAAAGTCATCATCGAAGCAATCATCTTTGGTCATCCTCATATCCTGTCTGATTCTTTCACTGGCAACACACACTTAGAGTCTCTGGTCTTCATGGTTATATGGCTGTTTTCCTATGCAGAAACTAAATTGGGATCACAGTCATTTGTAAAGTTCTCTCTATGAGCAACTATACAGTCATCGTTCAATATATTATCTCGGGAAATTATACATTTACATTAATCCAGAATTAATCAGAGTTCAAGAGGGTTCCTTGTGGGCGAACGTGGTCAAAGGGTCTAGATTTCCACTTAAAATATAAGTAAGCCCTGGGGATGTCATGTACAATGTGGTAACTATAGTTAACAAAAGTCTACTATGTATTTGAAAGCTGCTAAGAGAGTAGATCTTAAAAGTTCTCATCACAAGAGAAAATAACTATGGGAGGTGATGGATGTTAAGTAACCTCGTCGTGGTGATCATTTCACAATATATACGTGTATCAACTCATTACGTACACCTAAATCTAGTGTTATGTTTCAATTAGATCGCATTTCTTTAAAAAAAGATGTTAAAAAGAAGTCTCTTGTGGATTTCAGTTTCTTCACAAGGGAAGGATGAATGGATACAAGTCTTTCCAATTTAAATATGAAAAACTGAGTGGTTATGTTACTAAGAGCTGACCAAGAAAAAGAGTTGAGGTTATAATCTACTGTCTCTTCTTGGGAAGCCACCAACACAGCTCACTGCCAGCCAGAACCACAGCGACAGGGTGGGCTGAATGCCCACAGAAGAGGCTTGAGTCCCTTCCCACGATGTGTGAGTGTGGTGTCCAGACGCTGCCTGGGGAACAGTCCTGCACATCCACTGCTCGAAGAGGAATGCCGAACACGGGCCAAGTTGTCCTTAAATTGGGGGGGATCTGTGAAATCTGTGGCCAGAGATATCAAATCCCTCTTCCTGGAGGAACACTTATTTGAGAACTTAAGGCTCTTACTTCTTATTTTTTTGTTCGTGGTCTTTTAAAAGTTAGTTTAGTTTTCAAAAATAATTTTTCAAAATTTGTATTGTTGGAGTATAGCTGACATGCAACGTTTTATTAGTTTTAGGTGGTCAACATAGTGATTAGACGATCCTATACGTTACTCAGTGCCCACCCACCACAAGCGTGGTCACCATCCAACACCACACAGCGTTACTATGACATCATTGGTCATATTCCCTTTGTTGCACTTTTCATCTCCGTGACTTATTTATTTTATAATCGGAAGTCTGTACCTCTTAATTCCCTTCACCTATTTTGCCCATCTTCCCCAGCAACCACCAGTTTGTTCTCTGTATTTATGAATCTCTTTCTGGGTTTTTGGTTTGTCCATCTGCTTTGTTTTTTTGATTCCACGTATAAGTGAAATCCTATAATGTTCATCTCTATCTGACTTATTTCACTTAGCAGAATAGTCCCTATGTCCATCCCTGTTGCTGCAAATGTCAAGATTTCATTCTTTGTGGCTGAGTAATATTCCATCGTACGTATGTACCACATTTTCTTTATCAGTTCATCTGCTAACACACATTTTAGGTTGTTTCCACCTCTTACCTATTGTGAATAATGTTGCAATAAACATGGGAGTGTAGATATCTCTTTGAGATCACGATTCCCATTCTTCTGGATAAATACACAGAAGTGGGATTATTGGGTCAAATAGTTCTATTTTTAATTTTTTGAATTCTCATATTGTTTTCTATATGATGCGCCGTTTTTTTATTCCCACCAACAGTGCACAAGGCTTCCAATTTCTTAACATCCTTACTAGCACTTTTATATTTTTGGATTTTTTGATAATAACTATCCTTACAGATGTGAAATAATATCTCATATTTCATTGGGGTTTTGATTTGCATTTTCCTGATGGTGAGTGATGTTGAGCATCTTTTCATGTGTCTGTCAGCCATTTGTCTGTCTTCTTGGGAAATATGCCCATTCAAATCTTTTGCCTATTTTTTTAATCAGGTAATTTAAGGGTTTTTTGTTTTGTTTTGTTTTTATTGCTTTTGGGTTGTTGGAATTTCTTATGTACTTTGGATATCAATTCCTTATCAGATATGTGGTTTTCAAATAGCTCTGTTGATTGTCCTTTGCTGTGCAGAAGCTTTTGAGTTTGATGTAGTCCCACTTGTTTGTTTTTGGTTTTCTCACCTGTGCTTTTGGGGTCTTCTCCAGGAAATCATTGCCAAGGCCAATGTCATTAAGACTCTCCCTTATGTTTTCTTCTAGAAATTTTATGATTCCAGGTCTTACCTTTAAGTCTTCAATCCATTTTGAGTTGATTTTTGTGTGTGGTATAAGATAAGAGTCCTATTTCAATCCTTGGCATGTGGATATCCAGTTTTCTCAACCCTATCTATTAACAAAACTATCCTTTCCCCAGTGTATATTCTTGGCACATGTATCAAAGATCAGTTGACCACAGGTTTATTTCTGGGCTTTCTATTCTGTTTCACTGACCTATATGCCTGCATTTCTGTATATTGTACCATACTGTTTTGGTTACTATAGCTTTGCAATGTGTTTTGAAACCAGAAAGTGTGGGGTCTCTAGCTTTGATTTTGTTTTTGTTTTTTCCAAGACAGTTTTGGCTATTTTCTGTGTTATTTGTGGTTCCACGTGAATTTTAGGATTGTTTTTCTATTTCTGTGAAAAATGCCATTGGGATTTTTATAAAGATTTCACTGAATCTGTATATCACTTTGGGTACTATGGACATATTGTTTATATTAACTCTTACAATCCATAAACATGGGCTGTCTTTCTGCTTATTTGTGTCTCCTTTAATTTTCTTCCAGTAGTATTTTGCAGTTTCTAGTGTGCAAGTCTTTTGCCTTCTAGATATATTTATTCCTAAGTATTTTTATGCTTTTATAACCTTAAATTTCCTTTTTTTGGAATTTTTGTTGCTGGCATACAGGAATGCAACTGATTTTTAAGTGTTGATTTTGTATCCTGAAATTTTAGTGACTTTATTAGTTCTAAAAGTATTTTTGTGGAATCTTTTAGGGTTTTCTACTTCTACAATTGTGTCATCTACAGAGAGACTTTTACTTCTCCTTTCCCAATTTGATGCCTATTATTTCTTTTTCTTGCCTAATTGCTATAACTAGAACTTCTAGTACTGTATTGAACAGAAGTGGTGCGATAGACATCCTTGCTTTGTTCCTGATCTTAGGAGAAAAACTTTCATATTTTCACCATTGAGAATGATGTTACCTATGGACTTTCAGACATGACCTTTATTATATTGAAGTACTTTATATTTCTGATTTGTTGAGTATTTTATCATGAAATGGTGTTGAATTTTGTCAAATATTTTTCTGCATCTATCAAGATAATCATGTGGATTTTGATCCTTTGTTCTGGTAATACGGTATATCACATTTATTGGTTTTCATATATTGAACTATCCTTGAATCCCAAGGATGAATCTCACTTGGTTATGGTGTGTGATTCTTTTAATATGCTGTTGAATTTCATTGGCTACTATTTTGTTGAGGATTTTTGCATGTGTATTCCTCAGGGATGTCAGTCTGTAGGGTTTTTTTGCCTGTCTGTTTCTGTTTGTTTTTGTTTTTCTTGTAGTGTCCTCTTATGGCTTTGGTATCAGGATAATGCTGGCCTCATACACTGAGTTTGGAAGTCATCCCTCCTCTTCAATTTTTTGGAAGAGTTTGAGAAGGATGAGTGTTAATTCTTCTCTAATGTTTGGTAGAATTCACCAGTGAAGCCATCTGGTCCTGGGATTTTCCTTATTGGGAAGTTTTTGATTACGAATTCAATATTTACACTGGTTATAGGTCTGTTCAGATTTTTCTATTTCTTCATGATTTAGTGTTGGTAGACTATGTTTCTAAGAATTTATCCATTTCTTCTAGGATGTCTGATTCACTGGCATATGATTACAGAAGATAGGAAATAATAAGGAAAAGAGCAGAAATAAAATAGAGAAATGAAAAGTGATAGAAAAAAATCAATGAAACCAGGAGTTGATGATTTGAAAGGATCAGCAACACTCATCAATGTTAGTTGGACTAACTATGAAAAAATGAGAGAAGACTCAAAGTCAGAAATGAAAGAGGAGACATTGTCATTGATGCCACAGAAATCAAAAGGATTTTAAGGCTCCTAGCTCCAGTAGCTTGATGAGTTCTCTCCCACCTCTATGACACACACGCTTACTACTTAGTTGGAAGGATTTTCCTTCTGCAATTGCAGACTAGATAGGAATGTGGATAGCGGGTAATGCTCTACCTAGTAGAGCTTGGTTTGTTGGAACACAAAAACCTCATTCGAACCCTCCTAAGTTGGAAATAACGATGATTCAGGCAAGATTCGGGGAGATTCCAATAAAGATGTTTGTTTCACAACAGTGTAGTAGTTACCCTCTGTTTCACTCTCCTCCATTTTTATCACCCGTGTAAACCGTGGTCCCGAAGCGTATGATCCTCCTTCTGACGTATCCCCAAAAGGTCAAAAGAAGCCTAACGTCACAATGCCTGCGTCACTCACCTCAGTTCATCTTATCACATAGGAATTTTATCATTTCCTATGATCGCAAGAAGGGTGAGTACGAGACATTTTGAGAGAGAAAAACCACATTCACATAGCTTTTATTACAGTATATTGTTGTAATTGTTCTATTTTATTTAGTTATTGTTAATCTCTTCCTGTGCCGAATTTATACATTAAACTTCATCATAGGTATGTACATGCAGGAAAAAACATAGCGCATATAGGGTTTGTTTCTGTCTGTGGTTGCAGGCATGCTCTGGGGGTCTTGGAACATATCCCCTTCAGGTAACGGGGGTCCACGATACTTGTAAAATTGAGGCTAATTAAACAAAAAGACAGACTTTAATGGGATGAAGGACAAATGTGTAGCAGGTCAGTTCTGAGACCTGTCTCCTTTGCTTTATTTACTTCCTAATTTTCTAATTTATGACTGCTGAGTCTCAGGCTTAAAGATGTATGAATCTTGGGGTGTGTAGGTGGCTCATTCAGGTAAGCATCTGACTCTTGATTTCAGCTCATATCACCATGATCTCACAATTCATGAGATCAAGCCCCACGTTGAGCTCTGTGCGGACAGCACAGAGCCTGCTTGGGATTCTCTCTCTCCTTCTCTCTTTTCCCCTCCCCTGCTTGCGCGCGCTCTCTCTCTCTCTCGCCCTCTCTCTCTCTCTCTCCCAAAATAAATAAGTAAGCTTTAAAAAACATGATGCATGAATCTTGACCAGAGGTTTAAGTAGTGAAGCTAGGAATCAAACCTGCCTGTCTGTAAGAAAGCAGTCACATTTTATGTGAATCTGAATTAGGCAAATCTGAAATAGTGTGTACAAAATATTATGTAACATATTTAATTTTTTAAATTTTTACTTAATGTTTATTTATTATTTTTGGTACAGAGAGAGACAGAGTGTGAGCAGGGGAGGGGCAGACACAGAATCTGAAGCAGGCTCCAGGCTCTGAGCTGTCAGCACAGAGTATGACATGGGGCTCAAACTCATGGACTGTGACATCATGACCTGAACTGAAGTCAGATGCTTAACTGACTGAGCCACCCAGGCACCTCTAACATGTTTTATGCTAAAATAAAGTATACAGATCTCAATTTTTTAAATCAAAACTACAGAATTTTGAAACTGATTGATAGGACTCAATAGTAAGAAGTTTTTATCCCATTGCTACACAGTATTGTAATTTGGCTGGTTACACACACACACACACACACACACGCCACCATTTTTTGTCAGTATTTCATGAAGCATGTTGCAATTAACAGGTATTGTACTCCTGAGCAATTTTGGTAAGCCTTGTGTTGATCTGGATACGTATTATCGTTGCAATTTATTATTTAATACGCATTGTTATTACTAATGGGAACCTGACAAAGTAACTCCTTTAACAACATCCTCCAAATGTTCACTATGTTGTGGCGTTACAGCTGCAGCTGAAAATTGCACCTGGAAGTCACTAAGTTCTAGAAACTTGTTGGATGTGATAAAAACACTATAAAGTAGGTCAAACTACCAAAATGTGCTGTGCTGTTAATTTTGGAGAGTGTACTAAGAGAACATTAGAGACACTGCTGAGGAAATAAAAAGCAGTCTTAAAGCAAAACTATGTAATAACAGTTGAAAGGGTATATGGTCCCCGAATTTAATTTGCTCTCCACTCCCCTTTTACATGTGTTCCTAGGGGAAAATTAGTCTTAAATAATGGTAGGTTTTCAGGAATGCATCTTTTGCACAAAGTTCAACCGCCCTGCATTTTTCATTAAAAGCATCTGACAACATTTTGCCTTCTTGTCCAGTTTTATGAAAGAGTCCTGTGGTTTATCAGCAAAATGGAATTTCCATGAGGATGAAGACAGATGTAGCCTCAGAGCTTAATACCAGGTTTGCCTGGAAAATAATAGTGTCTAATAAATATTTGCCGAATAAGTAAATGAATAAGTATACAACCTCAGAAAACTTAGCACCGACACCAGTCCCAAAGGTTTTGCTCTGAAGACTAAATCCCTCCAGAACATTTGTAAGAGTACTCATTCCTGGGAAAGATATTAGTACTTCTTGGTTCAGAGAATTGACAATTTATCCCTAATTTCCCCTGCCAAGTAATGAGTAATTAAATCAGTTTACAATCCTTTAGTAATCCAGATAAATAAATCAGTCTCTGGCACAAAATTGTGTCAAAGGCATCAAGGTCTGCCCCTTGTGGGATTTTTTTTTAATACAATGCTTTGTTTTGATGCTTTCCATCTATATTGAGAGTAAAATGTTAGAAATGGCTTTCTGAAACTCAGCGCTGTGTTCACCATAATTGACGATGAGCTGTTATATCACAGAGCCCCCTTTATGAGAACCCCACAATAAGTTCCTGCCTGGTGCTGATTATCAACAACAAATAGATTCCCCTGAGCAAATGAATTGCTTTCATCGCTTTGAAACAGTAAATTCTATAATCCACGATGTTTCTTTTTGTACGTGTGCCTATGTTAAGTGCTAGAAAACTTAGAATCTAAATTTGTGGCCCAGTATAACAAGGGTGTAGCCCAATTTCCAGCCATAGTTTTCGTCCTTCTCCTTCTTTTCTTGCTTTCTCTCTTAATTTAGCTTGTGTTTTGTTCATCTCTCCTAAGCCCCTTTGGGACAAGGCAGGGTCTCAAATAATGTCAAAATAAATAATGTCAAAATCTATCAAAGCCATTAGTGTTGTTTTTTTTTTAACCCTTTGAAGGGGGAAATTAAGGCATGGAGCTCCCTTTAATAAATGAGACAAGCATGCATTCTTTGTGTGGTGTGTGTGTGTGTGTGTGTGTGTGTTTTCCTAAGCTAGATGATATTTTGTTAAAGACCCAGTAACTAACTTTGGTTATAGGTGGCTGTAATTTATCTGGTATGAAATCTAAACTCACTGGCCTGTAGTTCCCTCCGGGCTTATTTTGGGGGTGGGGAGCAGGTTGGGGGTGGAGCATAGATCACATTACTCATCTCTCCAGCTCAGAGGCTATGTCAATAACCCCACAATTTTCCAATGACCCTTCATGTAGATGCCATCTGGTCTTTACTTGCTATATTTATATCTGGCTTGACAGTTTCACCTTGTGTGTTTCCCAGTAATTGATCCAATAACTCTGATGTACTTGGCAATTTGCTAGCAAAGTCGAAGGCACAGACTAGCAGACTCAGACCTGTGTTCCTCACTCAAATCTGTTACTTACCAGCTGTGTGACATGGGACAAATACTTAACTTTGCTGTGCCTCAGTGTGCTCATCTGTAAAATGAAATTAATAGCAGGAAGTTGCAGGGATTAAATGAGGCAACGTACATCGGATACTTGGTGTAGCATCTGGCGGATGGCGGGCGGTCCCTAAAAATGTTGTGTTGTTGCTGTTGCTGTAGTTTGAATTCTACGTTTGCACAACATCCATTTACCCAGCTCCCTGAGCCTCTAGCTGACCTTGCCCTTTTTGTGGATATAAAGAGTCTATTATTTTTAGCCTTGGAGTCCCTTACCAATACTCTCTTAAATTCCTTTTTTTGGGCATGTCTAATTTCTAGTGTATGCCTTCCTGTTGTCCTCACTTAGCCTGTCTTACCATTTTTGAAAAATGGCAGGAGAAAAAACCTATTTTGTTTTGCCAGTTGACCATGAAGAGTTGTATGTGTGCTTTTGTTGTTTCCTTTAAAGTGCCAGGTCTATTTGGTTCCTTGGCATGCATTTATCCTGGACTTTTAGCAAGCTATTCTAAAATAGTCACCAGGCTGTCCTAGCTTTTAAACCCTTCCTTTCAATTTTTCCCTTAACAAATGTTCCCACTCGGCCATTAAGCTCTTTTCATGAATAATAACATGAGGCATTGCTTTAGTTTTCCCTCTCCCTCTGGAAAGTGAAAATTGCCCTGACAACTGCTCATGAGTACTTCACCCTCCATTCCTTCCAGCAAGATTCACGGTCATGTCTTGGAGCCAATTTCCACATATTTCCTTCCATCTGGATTATTCTTAACTTTACATCTACCTGTCTCTTCATCAGTCCTTCTGCCTGTCTACTTGTATCCCTTTATGGCCCTCTCCTTTATCCACTCAACAAGTATTTGACCATGTGAACAGACACTGCACTGAACGTGGGAATACATATGTTTCTTCTGTAACCTGTTTTCATTTCCTTTTTTATTATTTTAATTTTTTTTTTTGAGAGAGAGAGAGAGAGAACACGAGAGGAGGAGGGGCAGAGAGAGAGAGGGGCAGAGAATCTTACGCAGGCTCTACGCTCGGCTCGAAGCCCAGTGCAGGGCTCAATCCCATGACCCTGGGATCATGACCTGAGCCGAAGTCAAGAGTTGGACGTTCGACCCACTGAGCCACCCAGATGCCTCTCATTTCCTTTGGATACACACCCAGAAGTGGGATGGCTAGATTGCATGGTAGCTTTCGTTTTGTTTGAGCAAACTCCAAATTGTTTTCCACCACAGCATGATTCACAATAGCTAAAATGTGGAAACAACCTAAGAGTCCATGATTGGATAAAGGAATAAAGAAAATGTGGGATATATTCAGCCATTAGGGAAAGAAAGGAAGTAACTCCCATGAGCAACAACATGGATGGACTTTGAGGACATTACGCTAAGTGAAGTAAGTCAGACCAACAAGATAAACACTGTATGATACCTCTTACACGTGGCATCTAAAAGAAACACTTAAATTGTAAAAGCAGACCGTAAAGTGTTGGTTACCAGGGGCCAGGGGAGGGGGAGGGGCATAGTTTAAGGACCCACACTTGCAACTGCGGATGGTCCCCAACTGATAGCTTACGATATCTCCACTTAGGATATGCCACACTTACGATGGTGAGAAAGTAGTACATATTCCGTGGACACTGTACTTTGAATTTTGATCTTTTCTGGGGCTACCAATATGTGGTATGATCCTCTGTCGTGATCCAGGGCAGTGAGCCTCAGCCCCACAATCACAAGGCAAACCAACAATACACGTACGACCATTCCACACCCATGCAGCCATTCTGGGTTCACTTTCACACACTCGTCAATAAAATACACGAGATATTTAACACTTTGGTAAAAAAAAAATAGGCTTTATGTTAGACGATTTTGCCCACTTGCAGGCTACTGTAAGTGTTCTGAGCACGTTTAAAGGAGACCAGGCTGAGCTATGATGTTTGGTAAGTTAGGTGTACAATCTTATGATATTTTCAACTCACAACTGGGCCTCTCAAGATGTCACCCCATTGTAAGCGAAGGAAGGTATTCAGGAGAAAAATAAAACCCGGAGACCTAATACACAGTACGGTGATTACAGACAACGAAGCTGTATTATAAACATTAAACTTAAGAGACTAGATCTTACGTGTTCCCAACACCAGAAGAAGGGACAGCTACGACATGATAGGGGTGTTAGCTAATGTGACCACGACACTCATCTTGCAATGTAACTGTAGCAAATCAGTAAGCTGTACATCTTAAACTTACATAAATGTATGTCAAAAGCTACAATGAAAAACCCAACCAAACAGGTCTTTGGGTAGCCCTATATATTGTCAATTTCTCTAAGTGAAGGGAGCCCCCCCCCTTTCCACAAAATACCATTCCTGCCCTAAAATAATTTACAATACGGTAAGGACTAATGTTATGACCGGGGGGGGGAACAGGAACTACGGATGCATTTAGTGGAGGTGCCCCACTCAGTTGTGTTGGTTTAGGGACGTCTTCCTTAAGGGTATGATATATTAGCTGAGATAAACAAATAAAAGGAATTATTGCAAATGTTTTCCCACAGTAGTGGCGATCCGGAACAAAGAGACAACGGAAGCGGAGTCCTGTTTCTGAAGATTGAGCAATAATGAAATAGAGAAAAAAAACAAAACAAAACACATCAGCCAACTCTTCCAAGAAAATTGGCCATGCAAGATTGGAAAAAAAAGAGGATGTGATAGGGACAGTAGAACAATTGACTGACAGAGGCAAAATAATGAGATGTCTCCAAGGACTGGAGGTCTGGATATTTTGACCCAAGGAATAGTGGAATAACAACTAACAGAGAGAGTTGTACATAGAGAGTTGTTTGGAGAGGAGGTGGTGGCCACATGGGCGTGAGTGGCCACAAAGAGTTGAAGCTGGGGTCATCAGGACAGCAGAGCTCACCTGACCATTGGGTAGACTGTCAACAGGGAACCTGAGCCTATTCAGGCAGCACTGGGGGTGGGAAAGAAGTCAGTAAGCTGTGCACTAAAGATTTCAGTAAGTGAGGAAGAGAGCTGGTTGAGACAATACATTCAAGAAATAATGGACAGAAGTATAATAATAGCCTGGGCTCCAAAGTCCAAGAAACACAGCCTAACATCCAGACTTGTCCCTGTGTGAGACCGGACAGTTCATCCTACTGCTCCCTAAGCCTCCTCGTCCTCATCAGTGAGTGGGGGATAATCGTAACGCTACCCTCATTGGTCATTTGCACTGTCGTGTGAAAATAATGGCACGTGGTAAATTGATGAATGCTCAGTCAAGATGCCAAAACTCTAAGACAACAGATATCAGATTCCAAAGTGAGGAGCCTGAGGGAGTGTAGATTATCAGAGAAAATATCTAAAACAGACACAAAACCACAAAAACCAGGATCAGTTTATGGAGGGAATGAAATGAAATTATCCTTTGTTAGCTATAAGGAGAGATACTTGTTAAAGGGCTTTCCCCGGAGTCAGTGATGCTTGAAGTTCTTCCATGAAGGGGGGTGGGGTGGGGGTGGGCAATGGAACTACTTCTCCCTTCCATGAAGGGGGGTGGGCAATGGGGGTGGAATGAGAGAAAGTACCAGGGTCTTGTCTCTTCCTGAGAAATCGCAAAGGCTAACTGCTGATAGACTGGTCAAAAGGGAGATTCAGCTCACACTCTTGGGGTTGAGAAGAGTGAAAATTTGGTTGGCATTTCCCAAGGACCAGATGTGGTCCCGGCAAAGAAAGAGTGGTTGTGTGGTTGTATTAGGCCCTGTCCTACTATTATTAGATGACAAGGATGAGGGTGAGCACAAGTAGACATCACTGTTTACCATGAATCTTCAAGAAACAGAGCTTTATTTGAAGTTGGAGAATTCACTGAATTCTGGAAGCAGCTCTGAGGAGAAAAAAGCAAGCCTGAGCTTTGACCCTGAGATACCCAGAATGGGAGTGGGCTGTGTCTCTCTGTGAGAAATCCTGGGATGGTCACATTTCAGTCAAGCACAGAGGAGGAGACAACGTTTGTGAAGAGGCTGAGTGTGGAGAGAGTCTGCTAATCTGGAAGGGGTGACCCTGAGTATCCAGTGTGGACATTGACTCAGCGAAGAGAAAGTAGATGACAAGATAAAATGAAGACAGTGGATTACAGAGATACTTAACGTTGCCACTTGGGACAGAGGTGGACACAGGGCAGGTAAGCTCCATAGAATCGAGATGATTTTGTGTCTGGTATTTGTTATTTGTGTATGATGTCAAAGGCCCATAAAATATAATAATGTCTAATGGGAATGGTAACATGATTTGAAAATAAAGAGTAATAATGGAATTGCCCTTCTGGTACGCATTTGCACATTTGATTTGCCTGGGCTGTAAGGCTGGTGTGTGGAGAGCGGCTCTCTCAAGATGTATATTCATTCAATATCTTCATATAACTCAGCAGTCAATGGGGAGTTGAGGACATGCATGGCTGGGGGAATGGGGAGTAAGCTTTCTTTCTCCTTCCTGACTCCTCTGACTCCCCATAACTCTGTAACTCCCAGTGGGGTGCTCTTTGGTCTTTCCAGTCATTCCTTTTTGGGTTTGCAACTGGTTTTTCCTCTTGTGTCATTGCCTCCTATGCTATGACTGGAGGTCACATCACTCCATCTGAGTTCCAAAGGCAAGAATGCTAAATCCATTGTCTACTTCTCCATCCGGGCATAGAATTGCTTTTGGAGCCTTGCCCTGATGTCAGGAGGAGGAGGGCGGGGAATGAAAATCTGCGGCTCCTCAGAAGATACTACCCAGACCTCACTCCATTCCCTAGCACCCTCCAGGGCACCAATGGCTATGTAGAAACATATGCTAGTATTTGGCATCCCCTGGAATTAAGCCATGTCACAGGCAAGACACGCATGTTAGTTGATGATGTGCCATTTGCTTCAGGAAATTTCATTTTGTATGTTTATGCACTTTTTAATATATTTTACTGATACGTGTTTGCTATGCATTTCACTCGGCAACTTCCCAAACATTCTCTTGCCCAGTGTCTCAAACCCAGTGGTAAAAAAAAAAAATACATAGGCTTTGGTAGAGATAGACCTAGCCTTTCAACTTGATGGCCTGAAAGGGTATTCATCGAATAGGATTGCCTTAGGGAACTAAGTGATATAAATATAATTTAAAATTCTTAACCTGTTGACTGATATTAAATAGAATTTTGGTTACTAATAATCAGGGCACTATTACTGATAACTCCACAGGGGCCATATACAGGCAAGGTAGGCTCAAGAACTTGAAGATATTGTTCCAGACCACACACTGGAGCAGTGATCTCAAGTGCTCTTTTCACTGTGTTGTGACTGACTCAATTTCAGTGTTCAGTGTCAGTTAATGCTGGCCATTCTCTCTGTCTCTCTCTCTCTGCATCCATGTATCTATTATCTATCTGTATCATCTATCCATCATCTATCATGTATCCATCATTTATCCATCCACTAACCATCCATCCCTCCATGTACCTATATGTTTCTATCATCCATTCATCCACCCATGTAGCTATTATCTTTCTATCATCCATCCATTCATCCATTGATGGACCTATTATCTTTCTATCATCCATCCACCCATCCATCCATCCATCCATCCATCCCTCCATGTACCTATATGTTTCTATCACCCATTCATCCATCCATGTAGCTATTCTCTATCATCCAACCATCACTCATCCATCCATCCACCTACCCACCGGTCTATCCATTCATCCATCCATCCATCCATCCATCCATCCATCCTCCATCCATCATCCATCCATCCTTCCATCTTATATATAGGATTTTTAATCATACAATGATTGGATTAATTTTTTATAGCATTTGCTGCCTGCCTGTGTGTCAGACAAACCTGAGCAAGTCTGATTGACCTTTATTTAAGATGAATTTTTTTTCCTTAAACTCACAATTTTATGAAATTTTTTCCCCCTTCAGAGATTAACTTAGAAGAACTCAGGCAGTTCAATTTACTTCTTAGGGCTTTAGGCGTTTTATCTGTAAAAACAGAAAGACACTACTTTCCTCCTCCAAAAGGAATGTGAGGGACTTGTTTCTGCAAGACATGGTGTCATGTTGGCCTCCTGAACAGAGGTCTGCTCCTAAATGGAAAGAGACTTCATAGCAAGAACACAAGCCCAGCGTGCAATCTAAATACTCTTTAGTTGAATGTCAGGCGACAGCTTGGATTTCTGTGTTTTCTGAGTGTGACTTGAGCAAGGGAACCTGGCCTGCCACCCACGTTTTTGGCAAGCCACGAGGTTTACAACTGCCCTCTGCGGGCTCCTGTGTACGAGCACTTTGAAGGATGTCTGCAAAGAGCCAAAAGTGACATCACCACTGCTGTTATCAGATGAAATGAGATCCATACTCAATGGCTCTGAGTTTGGGCTGCTTGGTGAAGGAATCACATCAGGAGTCACCCTTGCGCCAAGTAGGTGCTCGGTATTTGTGGATATGACCTACTGACCTTGGGAATCAGCTGAGTTTCAGAACTTTCCATTCATTCTATAAATAGCTCTGTTATCCCCTCGGTGACTAATGAGTCTGGGTCCCTCTTTTCACCACCTTCTGCAATAGCCACCATTCATGAAGGCTTGAGCGTTCCTGTGCCAGACACATTTCATCTGGCAAAAGTGATTTTATGAGCTCATAGTGTCATTTCAGGAAATGAAAGATGAATTTCATCTGGTATCTTTTGCTTAGACTGGATGCCAAGGTAGCTTATCCCACCTGGAGGAACAATGAAATGTTTCACTCTTTTTTTATTATTTGGAAAATTCTTCTTTTCCATCTCAGTTTGTAGCTAAGCTCTGTACTTTCTCCAGGTGCGACCATCCTCCCATACATGTCCACCTCCCATCTCCATGCTGAACTCTCACCTCCATAGCTCTGGACCCAAACCATGCCAGCCTTCATGAGTTTTCATCAGAGCTATCTTCACAAAAATTATCATGGCCATATGCTACTTGTGTTATAACTGTCTTAATATTTTTCTTTATGTTGATTTACTCTTTATATATCTATATCTATCTACATATCTATCTACCTACAGCATGTATATTATATATGGGCATACATATAAAGCTTTAGATCTCTTCCATAAATAGAAAACCCAGTATTATCAAAACTACTTGGCAACTACTTGGATGTCCATGAGATACCAGGTGATCCCCAAATCCTGTTGATTTGAGCTCACAAACAATTTAAATTTGGACTTATTTCTCTACCCCCACTGCCAAAGGGTGAGATTTTGCAACAGCCTCCTTCTCTTTCTCTTTCACTTAATTCAGCAGCTATACCACACTATTTGTATCATGTTTCATTATTCTACGGTGCACATTTTTTCTCATTGTAGTATCTCTGAAGTCAGCAGGCTTATTTCAATGGATGACGAATCACAGGGTCCAATGAAAAATGCTGCAATGAAGGATTTGCTCTGCTTAGCCGTACACATGAAAATGGAGATTTTACAGTCAATCGCCTCTTAGATTTGATGAAGGACGGTGGTCCCCTGCATGTTCCCACCTGGCTGTTTTGTTCACATTTCCCTCTGCTGATGGATGCTCTTCCCCACCTTTGCCCATTTCATGCTTTCTTGTCTTCTGAGGCTCAACTCAGGAACCCCCCTTTCAGGAGGCTTTCTCAGACCACCCTCTCCTCCTTCCGGCTCAGGTATATCCTATCTGGGTTCCCATGATATTAGGCCGTATCTCGATTATGGTATTTCCACACTTTGTTATAAATATCTATGCAGGGCGCTGTGTCACCCACCAGACTGCCCTCTTTGCAGACGGTGACTTTATTAAACTCAGTACAGACAGCATGGTCAACAGCATAGACCGATTCCGCAAGTCACAATCTATGACCTTGGGTAAGTTGTTAACTTCTTGGTGCTTCTGTTTCTTTTCTGAAAAACGAGGACACCCTTATGTTACTTATCCCACAGGGTTGTTGGGGGATTAAGTTAGTTAATGCATGCAGAGAGCTCATAACAATGTCTAGCACACAACCATCACTATGTAAAAGCATTTGTTCTTAATATTATTCTCTTTCTATCCGCAATTCCAGCATAACCCTAAGGCAGAAAGAAAGGATTAAAATTAAACCTATGTCTCATGCTTTATTCTAGGAAGATACAACTTGCTTTCTGGCTGGAAAGCTACCCTACCCATGGTCCTCGTGGCCACCTATAAGTGTCCAGATAAAATTAATCTTTTTTCAAGAAAACAGATCATAACACTATTTCATACACCGAAACTCTTCAAGATTGTAGAATCATTCTGGGCTCTCACTGAAAAAAATGACTTCAAAGTCACAATCTTGGCCCTCGTGATGGTTTACATTCTATGAACAAAATTACATTTACCTAAGATGTAGATAAATAAAAATAAATATCAGAGGGGATAAAAGAAAGCCACATTTGTTTGCCAGCTGATGTCATCTGAAATCATGTTTAACCCCCGTGTGTTTTCAAAGAGGCTGCGTGAGGCTAATTAGACAAAGGAAAAAGAAAAGAAAAAGAAGTATTCTGGAGATATCTGACTTATGGCACCTTTTCCTTTAAAAGTTGAATTATTAACCAATCATCAGGTGAACCTTGTTGGCTGGTACGTTTCTTTCATGAAACGTTTCTTTCATTTTTCATGAGCCAATAAGCAATAGGAAAAAATTAGTAAGAGACACGGAGGGAGAATTTACAACAAAGACCACCTTTTTATTTAATTTTGAAAAGGACTATATAATCCTAGTCACAAATGCTAAAACAATGTACATTTAGTCCATGTTCATTGCCAGTAAGTAAGAAAGTTAGAGGAGAGGGACACATAAAAGCTGTCTCTCTTACACCCACTTCAGATGTTGGGGCTAAGTCAGCATTTCAGTGTGACGTTGTATTTTCTGATTTCTGGAAATATCTCAACGTTTTAGTGTTTGATCCTTTCTCTGAGGATGGATAAATTCAGGTTGGGGGTCATATGTGGCCTTCAAACTAGAATTTTTCTAGCCTGGTGCCTGGAATGAATTAGTAGCTAAAGTAAATCTCATTCAGGCAGTTATTCTTAAGTTCGTCTTTCAATACCTGTAAGTTTAAGAACTCTTAAATATCCAGCTATGAAAAGTAAGAACGCACGGTGTCAGCATATAATGGGCATTCAATTGTATTTGCAGTTGCTTTAAGGTGTCTACATCACACTCTGCAAGATTAGGTCATAGACGTTGAACTCAAGAGCGTTGGGCACGTACCTAATTCCTATCTTCTAGCTGGAGACAGAGGGGTAGACAGAACAGTCTCTTGCCTAGGACTGACTCTATTGGCATGATTTATTAAATATGAAAAGTCAAGAAACCCCTCCAGACACTGTTTCAACGTAGAGTCAATCTTGTGATGTGGAGAATTCTAACGCAGAAACAGAAAATAAGCAAACTTACCAAAACACAGGATTTGTTTCGCACGTGTTCTCCAACCTCTCGACAATCTCCAAGAATAAGGAATACACCCATGTGTATATTGGTGTATCTGGGGGAAGAGGTTTGGAGAGACTCTGTCCTTTAGTGCTAGAACATTGAGTTAGTCCTGTTTAGCCCAGGCAGACCATTCCTACCTCTACACCATCGGAAATGGAGTCTTGGTAATATATAACCTTGAACCTGATTTAGTTTTGTCTCTCATTTCCTATGACAGACATTTTAAACCTTCCCACTTTCCTCCTAACTTGTCCCATTCTTCCTACTTCTCTTGTTCTCAGCAGTCAAAATTTCCTCGTTTCCCAGATACACTGAGGCTGTCAGAAAGGCCAGCCTTCACTTCCACTGCCACTGTCACGTGCAGGGGTGCTGGCCTGGTGGTCTTCTCTATACTCCCTGGGTTCTCTCTGGCTGCCCCTTCTCTTCATTCATCTCCAAATGCCTGAAGCCCTGTTTTCTTTTTCTTCTAAGCACTCCCTCTAGTTTTTCTTTACGACTCTCATGACTTTTAATTGGCCCCGTGAAATGTTTAGCATTTCAAGATACACTCCTGCTCATCTCTTTTCAGAGCTTCAGAGTCATGTACCCGAATGCCTAAGTGGCATCTCCATCAGGAAGATTTTTCCAAATCAGCATGTAGGAACTGAACCCAAGCTACTACTCTCTTTGTGGTGCCACGTTCAATGAATGGCACCACCAACCCTGCAGTTGCCCAAAATCTGAATCTTAAACCTCTTCTGGGACTGTTGGTTTTGTTTTTTTTCTCATTTCTTCAATCTCCAAGAACTTTGGGCCCAGAATCTAAATACATCTAAGTTCTGTTTACCTCTCTCCATCCTCAGTGTAAACACCCTAGTTCAACATTATCTTTCACTAGGAGGACTGTCAGAGAAAAAGTACTGGGGCACCTGGGTGGCTCAGTCGGTTGAGCGTCCAACTCTTAATTTTGGCTCAGGTTGCGATCTCAGGGTTGTGGGATCGAGCCCCGTGTCGGGCTCTGCACTAACCTGCAGCCTGCTTAAGATTCTCTCTCTCCCTCTCCCCCTTTCTCCCACTTGTGGGAGAAAGAAAATTTTAAAAAAGAAAAATTATCTACCAGACTCTTGTTAAAAATTATAAGACAGATTTTATTAAAGCTACTGCAGTAAGGGAGACAAACTGAGCTCAATTCCAATCTGTACAGAGGTGACTGGGTATTTTAAAGGGAGAATGAAGGGGGGCACCTTCGTGGCTCAGTTGGTTGAACGTCTGACTTCAGCTCAGGTCATGATCTCACAGTCTGTGAGTTCAAGCCCACATAGGGCTCTGTGCTGACAGCTCAGAGCCTGGAGCCTGCTTCACATTCTGTGTCTCCCTCTCTCACTGCCCCTCTCTCACTCGCACTCTGTCTCTCTTAAAAATAAATATTAAAAAAATTAAAATAGAAAGGGAGAATGAGGGAAGAGGAGAGAACAGGACTTCATAGGGCCCATCAAGTGGAAAATCATATGCATCAGGTAGAGGGACTGCACAATGTGATTAAGACATCTGTGTCTGCTGACTGGTGTTTATTGAAGTTAGCCTCCTGCTCACCCACAGAGATTGGGAGACAAGGGTTCTGTCTTTATTGATGATTATATTTCAAAAGGATGACCCCAGGTTCTTGTGAAAGACATTCTAGGGTTCCTCAAAGGAACAGAGAAAGGATTTACAACTGCAAGTTTTCTAAAGTAAATCTTCTAAGAAAGGGGAGGTCAGGGGTTTATAGTTAGGTTTTGGCCAGAACAAGGAGTAAATTATCTTGGCCACAATAAGTTTTCTCAGGCAGACTTTTAAGTAGATGGGGGGTCATCATCCTAGAGACAGTCTTGAGCCGATAGAAGCTATGCTAGTATTTATTGAAGTCTCTAAGTGTTGGTGGGAGAGGAAATTGTTTATATTATAGGCTGTAGTTGCCATAGGCCAAAGTTGAGGACTAGCTGAAGAGAGGTCTCCCTTCTTTTTTAATTTTATTTTAGAGGGAGAGAAAGCATGAGCAGGGGAGAAGAGCAGAGGGAGGGAGGGAGGGAGGGAGGGAGAGAGGGGGAGAGAGAGAGAGAGAGTGACAGAGAGAGAGAGTGAGAGTGTGAGAGAGAGAGAGACAGTGTGTGTGTGTGAGAGAGTGAGAGAGAGAGAGAGAGAATGTGTGTGTGTGTGAGAGAGAGAGAGAGAGAGAGAGAGAGAGAGAGAGAATCCCAAGAAGGCTCCATGCTCAGTGCAGAGCCTGAAACAGAGCTCCCTCCCATGACTGTGGGATCATGACATGACCTGAGCTGAAGTTAAGTCAGATGCTCAACTGACTAAGCCACCCAGGTGCCCCAAGAAGGCCTCCTTCTTAGAGCTTAGCTAGAGTTTGATCAAGAAGAGAGTCTTTGGGGCACCTGGGTGGCTCAACCAGTTAAACATCCAACGCTGGCTCCAGTCATGATCTCATTCATGGGTTTGAACCCTGCATTGGGCTCTGTGCTGACGGCTCAGAGCCTGGAGCCTGCTTTGGATTCTGTGTCTCCCTCTCTCTCTGCTTCTCTCTCTCTCAAAAATAAATAAACATCACCAAAGAATAGAAGAGAGTCTTTGTCGGTACCCTACTGCAAAAGAAAATTGTAATAGATGGTCTCAAATATGGCCCCCAACATTTCTTCCCACCCCTCTACCTACGTGTCCCCCTAACAACTGGTGGATTTGACTTTCCTCCCCTTAAATCTCGTCTGGCAACATGTTCTGATCAACAGAATGCAGCAGAACTTTCTGCCCCTTAAGAACTCTTTCACCCTTGCAGAACTCTGAGCCACAATTTAAATAGCCTAACTGTCCTACTGGAGAGGGAGAGAAAGGCCCAGCTCAGGCCCCAGACATGACAGTGAAACCTCTCTGGATGTCCAACCTCAGCCAAGCTCCTGGTTGAATGAGCCTTGTAAAGGCCCCAGCTAACACCTTGTGAAGTAGCCTTGGGCCATCTCTGCAAAGCCCTGTTCAAATTGCAGAATCATATGCAAATAAATGGTTGTTGCTGTTCCAAACCATTAGGTTTTAGGGTGATTTTTGTCACCTCTGAATGAACACAGACACACACACACTCATACTCCTTTGTCACATCTGTCTCTTGTGCTTTCCTCACTTTGCTTGAGAAATCCGGAGTGATCGCGACAACATTTCATTTTTCCATGATAACGCTTTCTTAACTAACCTCTCTGAAGAAAAATTATGAGCTTCAATTGTTTAATTCCATGTATCCCAACTTTTGATGATCTTGCATACTCTCAGATCAACACTCTCCACCTTTTCATTCTGAGGTTTACAAATAGCACATTTATCTTCATTATGGGCTGTTTCAGCGAAGGCAACAGGACTGGGTGGACGGATAATGTGAAACCATTCTTACAGCTTGTGATTCGCCTTTCCTAACGCCGACTGTCATAACCACACCGTTATAATTAAAGAGTTTTCGCGGAGATCACTTCTCCGATTTCCCTGGTGAACCCTGAGACATTGCAGGTTATTCAAAAGGATAGTTTATATTCTGTCATATATCAGGACACACAAGAGGAAGCAATGGCGGTTATATGCCAGTGCGGGCCAAGCAGGGAGGGGATGCCCATCTATCCTTCTGTAGGAAAGCACACGTCAGGACTGTGAAGACACAGTCAAGGCACAGAAGGGATAAGACCTGAATATACATCACGAGAAAGTCAGGGTTAATGGCGGTCCCTGTATTTTCCTCCATATTGTCCTTACCAGGCCACTGCCAGACCTGTGAAAATAGATGAACCTTCCTACTGGGAAAGGAGCTTCCCAACCCCTGATGATACACCTGTGCAGATAAAAATAACAAAGTTTTCCTTGTTCCATTGGAATTCCAGAAATTCCACAGACCAATGCCTGAGCCAGTTGGTTTCTTTGTCTATAAGGAAAATGGAAACATAAATCTGATAGGAAACAAAAATTGAGGAAGATGAGTAACATCTGGAAAACTGGGTTTTTGGGGGTTTTTTTTGGTTTTTATTTACAATTTTTCCCCTAAGTTCTCCCCTAAAACACATTCCTGTGGGAGGTTCACAGCATAAACAGATCCATTCACAAGGATGCTGCCTGGAGGACCAAATCCAACTTAAGGTCAAGGTTAAGGCTTGGTGCCCGTCTCACCAGGTTTTGGCGCTCATAGAAGTTCTGATCTGATTTGAATTTCATTTTGTACTTCCTTTTTTTTTTTTTAAAACAAGTAAAATATGCCCAGCAAATAAAAAGTAAACACCTCAATTACTTGTCTTCCAACCTCAGTGGCTTCTCTGCTTCCCTTCTTATCTGAACCCTGCCCAGATCAAAAGGCTTAAATTCCACCACTTGGAGTCATGCCTATAGTAGTTCTATATAAATACGGTTTTATTTCATTAGTTTGTCCCCTATTAGATGTCATCGTAGATGGAAAAAACGCAACGTTGTGTGAAAAGTATGACCCGTGAGGGGAGAAGCCTGGCTCTGCATCACACAGCTTTGCCACTTCCTGAATAAACCTGAGCAAATTCCTTAATTTCCCGGGGCTCGCTTGTTAAGACAAACACAGTTCATGAACAGATTTAAAGGGGATGGCAGGTAAAGGTGCCCGGCAGTGTGCCCCACATGTCACAGATACTCAGGGCTGAGGATGTATTCGATCATCGTAGTCTCTCCACAGCTGGTGAAAAGGGGCAGAATCTGTATGGGGCACTTCATCAATTTCAGTGTCCTTGCTTCCAATGGAAATGCTTCCAATGGAAATGCCTTCCATTTGAATGTCCGGAGGAGGAGAAGCAGTGTATAATTCACCATAACCATTTACTGCTGGGGAGCCAAGAGGAGGGCTGGTCAACAAAGAAGACTTCATGTTCACAGAGCAGATTCCAATTAGGAATCAGGGATTCTGTAAGACAGGTAACAGTAACACCACTGCACCACTGGAATGTGAGGCTCAAAATGGCAACCAGTGTAATAAACAAGGGCTTTTTATAAACAGCGTGACAACTCATGTTGTTAATAGCTTGGTTTCCATTGATCGTTATTTTCTCTCCACAGGGGTTGGAGGAAGCTAGGGAAAAGGGACGGCTTTTTTGGACTTCTTAGTTATTAGTGGATCGTTTTTCTGTCTCTTTTCCTCCCCAAAACATGTTGTCCTGAAACATGGGAAGGAGGCCAGTATAGTAGGAAAAGTTAAGAATTTAAATGCAAGTGGATTTGTGTCCAAATCAGTTTACAGGTTATCCACTATGGGCAACCTTATCAACTGCCCCGTACCCCCCACGCCATGTCTCCCATATTGGATATCCGTACCCATTGTATGCCTCATGGAGAGATGCGAAATATTAAGAACGGGGTATCTGGAGCCAGAGGCCATTCCTGACTATAGGATTCCTAAATATATGTAGGCTGATGGCCAGGCTTCAAGAGCGGGAGGTAGGTATGGCACTGAGTGAGTCACAGAATAGAGCTGGTAACTAGGTCAGTCTTCCTGAGGAGTGTGTGGTTAGAATTAAGTACAGGGAAAGACAGCAGGGGAATTCACAACTGTGTTTGTATTAACATCAGCCTAATAATCTGCTGACTCGAAGGATTATTCTGCTGCTAACGAATTTCCATGGAGTCATTTTATTTGGCTTTTTGTTTGCCACCACACAGGGGACCCTGTTGCTTACATATTCTCATGCAGTTTGCATGCAAACTGCAAAGCTCTGCTTGGAACCACTCGGGTAAACAGGATACATCAGAGATGTTTAAAAGTCGCCCACATCCTAATTTTTCCAGCATCTCTTATATTAAGATGTGCTGTTTGAGGCGGAATCAGAGAGGGTGGGAGGCACAGAATCCGAAGCAGGCTCCAGGCTCCGAGCTATCGGCACAGAGCCCGACCCGGGGCTTGAAGCCACGAACCGTGAGATCATGACCTGAGCTGAAGTCAGGCGCTCAACCGACTGAGCCCCCCCAGGCGCCCCTCAGGAGGAGGTTTCTTTGGGAGTGAAACCGCAGTCATGGTGGGCGTTGACCATTAGCTTGTTTTTAAAGCGTCCCAAGGGTCTACACAAACATGTAGATCTACCAGAAAAATGGAGTGGAGATCATTTGTGCTGTGGATGGGATACCCATTGCCATTCCTTGAGGTTTCGTTTCTGGTGTATGTCTATCCCCAGTTTACATAATCAACCTTACAGACAAAAACAGGAAGGGATTAAATAATCCAACAATCTCCTTTCATCTCACCCCAGCGTCGCAGTTATCCCTTTTTGATTATTCAGTCGCCTTCCTCCCTACCCTACAAATACACCTTCTTCCTCCCCACTTTTGTTTTGGACTTTGCTTTCCCATGTGGGTAAAGAGGGTAAAACCTCACCGGATCCAAGAATCACCATTGCTGGAAACTTCTCATGGCAATGCTCCCCTCCTTGCCAGTGATTGGTTTCGGCATGGTCATGGACATAAAGCCCAAGAGGCAGTATTCAAAGAAGCTTCTGGTAAAGGTTTTCCTCTCTACTAAATAGACATGCATGGGAGAAATACTCTGTTTCTTTAATGGACATCCTTAACTTGTGTTTGATGCCTGGAGATGCTGCAGCCATCTTGTGACTATGAGGAACAACTGCCCTGATCGACTGAGCTGGCGGACAGGAAACACAGGACATAGTTGTGCCACTGAATTAAAATTTCCAGACTGACCTGTCTCTAGACGTGTTGTGATAGAGAGAACGAAGCCCTTACGATACTCTTGTTCGGTGTTGGTTATTCGTGGTCCAAAGCAGCCTAATACCTCCTAACTTGCTCCTGAGAAAGAAAAATGGTATAAACAGAAATTACTTCTTTAAGACAGATGAAGTAAAGCTGCAAAAGTGTAGAGTATAAGTTTCTGACATGTGTAGGGCTGAAACGTCGCTCTGTTCCAGGAACTGCTCTTGACTTTGGCTGCAGTGGGGCTATGCCAGGAGTGGTTAAGGCTGAGGTCTGGCACTGGACATCTTGGGTCCGACTCTTGATTCTGCCGCTTCTTGGTTATGTGTGTGTCTGTGGGCAAAATACTTAACTATGAAGCATAGTTTCCTCATCTCTAAAATGGGGATAATCATACCCTTGGAGATGTTTTGAGGATTAAATGAGATGATGCATGAAAAGCATTTAGTGCAGTGCCTGATACTTGGTTAGTTTCAATCAATCCAATGTCATTATCATTTTCATCTGCTCTGAGGACTGACATTTTATTTTCCAGTTGACCACATCTCTTTTGCTTTTACCCTTGGCTTCCACACCCTCAGGTTCTCTTTCTGCTAATTCCTCTGGCCTGGCATGTTTCGGACCAGCCATTGCCTGTGACTCAGGCGTCATCTTGCTCCTGGGTAGCATTTCCAGTCCACGGCTGGGATGCTTCTGGACTCCGAAGCTGCACCTTCCTTCCTGTGTAGCCAAGTGCTGTTGGCTTCTTACATAGGGCTTGTGTGTTTTTTTCAGTGTGGGCTTGAATGAAACTAGCCTGAGTAAGGCAGAAGACATTCTGCATGGGTGAGGGGACCCCCCGCGAATGACCCTGGACAAATCACAGGGCTGACAAGGAAAGATTCTTCAGCTAATAGAAGACATAATGTTGCTGGCTGTGATCCTTTGTGACAGGGATGCAAATGAGCTGGTAACAGGGCGACATCCATGAAAAACCTGGGGAGGGTACCTACATGGTAACCTGTAGCACAGGAGAACGTAGGACCCAGCACATCTGTAGCAGGAGGGAGAATGGTCAGGTTGCAAGGGACAGAGACCTGCTTAAGGGAGAAAATAACTAGATAACAGAGTTCTTACTCTCTAAAAACTTCCGGTCTGCAGAGGGAAGCAGGAAGTCCATGAACGAGTAAGTGGGTAGAGAGATGCATCCCATTTTACCTATGAGAAAACCGAGATTGAGGATTTGAGTAACCTTGCTGGTCAAAGGTGACACAGATACTATGCGGTAAGCGGACTGATCTGTAGATTACTGCACCTTCTACACCATAGCGAAGGAAAAATCGTATCTGTTTGGTGTTCTTACGCTTTTTCACGAGAACCATTTGTTAGAAAAACATGAGTGTACAGACCTTATTGGCAACCCACAGATATCTGAATTCATAAAATAAAGGAGGGACTTTCCATGCCCTGACCCTGCAGTCGGCTTGCTGTTTCTGCTACGTATTTTGATTTGGGGCCATCGTGCGCCCTAACCAGGGAAGCATTTCAACTCCATCAACCGCTGTGCATCTGTAAGTGTAGATTAACAAGGAGACTTGGCCAAGTGATGCTGTATATGTTAATAAACTCATCAGCGTTTGCCAGAGAGGCGCATGACCTGTGGGACTGCCGGTGTGTACTAATATGATTGTCAGCCCAGACGACAGTGTAATGACATCTCCTGACACATCGGTTGGGGCAATACCTTGGGGCAAGATAATGTGAAATTGTTTTGACTACTGAACAAAAAACACTTGAAACTCACCCTTCATGTTCCCTTAACTGTTCTCCCCACTACCAAACTACAAGGATCCCATTTCCTCCCACAGTGTCTAAGTATACTCATGAAAAGGAAATATGTCGTACAGTATCTTTTTGCATCCGATCGTCTCAAGTAAATGGAGCTGCAAAATGAAATGTTGGAAATGACGATGGTTATATTCATTACACCTTTGTGAGTAGCCTGTTTCTTGGAAATTTATGCATATGCTATGCTTAATAAACCATAATTTAAAAATCACCTTGCATGCAAATTTCTAAAACGGTACTATCACCCATTATACTGTTTCTTGTTTTCTTGGCAGAATTTGGCACCGTCCCACCCCCTAGGAAAGCAAATGGATGCACAAATGTTGCTCTAAAGGTTGACTGATTCCACTGGAGAGAAGAGACATGTATCAAAAGGGACTTTATTTCTGTTCTCCCCATATAGGCAGAGAGGCTGACAGTCATTTTTTTGTCTCTTCCATTCATTTATGTCTCTTCCATCCATTTTTTGAGGGAGCAGTGAACACTGTGAGGGGTAGGTGTTTATTTATGTCTTCCTGAAAAAGGACAAATAGCTCCTGAAAAAGGAATGAATGGATTCTCAAATAATGGAGTTAGATAGGACCTTACAAATCGTAGAGTCCAACGCTCTTCTTTGGCGGAACAGTAGCCGGGGTGCATAAAGCGTGAAAGACATGATTTTTAAATGTAAAAATGATGCATTCGTGGCAGGCATCTTCCCTTCTGACACTCTGAGGAGGGAGCTCTGTCCACAGCCACTGTCTCCCACCATCATTTCCTACCTATTACCATCCTGGATGGTAGAAAGTAGGTCATGAAAGTCTTCACAAAAGTAATGGAGTTAGAAAGGGCCTTGTAGGATGCTACAATGAAAGACGGCAGGCATTTCAATGGCGTAACAGCTTGAATAATGACCCAGGAGCAGGACTAGGCAAAGTGGATTTGTGGGACAGCAACTACATACTCTCTGTCCCTAAGGAAGTCTTTATACAGAAGGCAGGGGGGGATACGGAGTCTAAAATTCAAGATAAATTGGTGCTAGATCATAGATGACCTTGAGTGCTTGCTTTCCCTTAACTATCTCCAATCCAGATTTATTTACTGAGCAATGGGAAATCATTACAAGTTTTTGAATATGGGAGAAATTCAGAACAGCAGTATTCCAGAAAGATTGACATAGGGGTGCAGGGGCGGAAAAGTTTTTCCTTCTTCTGTTCTAGGTTCTTTGCTGGCCTAATTAAATTGACGGGAGACAGACATACAGGAGAAAAACAAAGAAAACTTTAATACCACGTGTACTTCCTGTATACAGGGGAAAGACCCAGAAAAACTGAGTAACTCTGAAATAGTCAAAGCCACCATCACCTTAAATACCATGTTCAGCTAAAGACAAAAGAAGATGTTGGGGGTGGAAAGTCAGGTGTGGGAGTTTACTAGGAAAAGCAGAGTAAACAAGGATAAGGATTTTATGCAGATTTCTGCATTGATAAGGATTTCTAGAGATTGAGTCATACTCCCAGGTACAGCGAGGGACACACCCTTACAAATGGAGATTTCTCTTACAAATGGATTTCTCTTATAAATATACACGTCTCCTATAAAAGGACAACTTTTGATTTTTCACAGCTTCTTTTGTGTCTCTAGTTTCTTAAAAATAACTAGCTTAAAATAATCAATATGCCAGAGAGACATATTTTGGGGGTGGCAAAATTTGCTCCCCTACCCTGGTGGTGTGGTCAATGGCTCAGACCAAGAACCTCTTGGCCTTAACATTGATGCTTGAGGGGGTCTTTGTCTTTTGTTTTTGTCGGTCCTGCATAGGTTCCTCACTCCTTCCAATACCAGAGGCCCTCTCCCTGGCACGGAACCCTCTTCACGTGGCTAGGAAGGATGACCTCTCATCACAGAGTGACGTGGCTAAGCAGGTCTGGGTGGAGTGAACCGCACCTCTGACTGTAAATTTTCATCTAGCAGGGATCATGTGTCCTAAGTTGTCGGGACAGTCTGAGTGAGTCTTTCCTAGACTCTTAAGAACTCTTGAAGAAATCCTTCCAGTTAGAATTGCTAAGCAGATATTTGTGACTGAGGGGCCACAGCAGCCATTTCGTGCAACATAGGAGAATTTCCTGATCTACAAGCTTAATCCAAGTACTCACGAGTGGCAAATTCTAAGCTCTAGTGGTAGAAGGAAGTGGTCCAGAGCTGAGTCTGAGAGTTGAATTGCTCTACATGAGAAAGCAGGAAGAATCTGTTTTTGTTTTTGCTTTGCTGGATTAATGCCTGTTAAACCAAACTTTCTTTAAAAGGCTGCAAAAAAAGAAGATCCCCTTTATTTTTAAAAACACCACTATCCGTTATCGCAAATAAGCCACGGGATGCTCGTATGCAGTAGAAAATAAGGTGGAGTCCGTGAGGTATACATTTCCCAGGGAGCCGGTTCCATGATGTTCTTCCAATTAATCTGGGAAAATGGAGGAATAAGACCTTTCTGAACGTTTAGGGTGCGCAGCAGGTGCAAGAACCCTGTGGGGCTGGAAAACAGCTCCAAGTCAATAGGGGCGGTTTAATTACCTTTGCTCTGTGCCAGGCACAGAGAAATAGGACTTAACACGTATTATCTCTACGACACAGCTCTGGGGCAGGGACTGGTAGCATCGCTTTCCCAGGAAACTGAGGCACAGCGATTCATCAACCTTCCGAGTTCACACCTGCTGAGAGTCATCTGGTCGGCAGAGTCCAGAGGCCGTTCCCTTAACGAAGGCATCTTCCTGTCACGTGGCTATGGACGGCTGAACTGGCAACACCAGCTTCTCATACACGTTTGTGGTCTGTCTCTCGGGCGAGCCTCCGAACATCTCTGTGAGGGGGTGGCACCAGGATCGCTGTCCCAATTCTATAGTTGGAGAAAGTGAAGGGTCTGTCCAGAGCGCACAGAGGAAGATCCAGGACCCAAATCCAGACTTTCTGATGACAATGCAGTGTCTTGCTAGGGCACATACCAGCGTCATAGACCAATGCCATAAAATCACCCACTGTGCACTCAGCATCCGAGACTCAGGTACTCCGAGCCCCTAATGGGGGGAGTGGAGAGTGATCTGTCTGTCCTGGGGCTGGGGGCAAAGAGCACATTATTTGCAGATGGAAGACTCACCTGCTCACTCCCTTCTGCTCCAGAACGATCCCCATGGCACATAACCAACAGTCTTCGCCATAATCTTCTGCCAACTTTGCAGATGGCACCTGAGTTCTTGGGACAGGACCAGCGTGTTGGCAGCTGATGGGGAGAACACAGCCTGCAGGAGCATGTAAGGGAGTCTCTGATACTCGAGGCTTGGCAGTGCTGGAGCCCTCCTGGCCGGTCCTCTGAATTGCCCTGTCCCCACAGTGTCTGCCTGCAAGTGGAAATGCATGCCTTTCCACCAAGTTCCAACCAGAGATTTGTGCCGATGTTGAATCAGGTGCTGTAATGGGACCAAACTACCAGCCGGTTTTCCACCAAGTCCTCGCTGTCTCCAACTGACTCGTTCACAGCTGCCCGACTTTCTGCAGTGGTTCTCAGTCCTGGTTTGTATGAATGCAGCCTAGACGATGTCAGTGGTAGAGGATTTTAGTTCCCTGGCACTAATTGGGGTTTTCAGAAGGAATGGCTGTATCTAAGGAACCACCTGAAAACCTGCCAAGGCCACAGCACATCATGATTTACATTGTCCTGATGTTGGCGAGGTTGTAGAGAAATTGAAGCCTTTGTGCACTGTTGGTGGGAATACAAAATGGTACTGCCACTATAGAAAACAATATGGCGGATCCTTCAAAAAACGACAAATAGAGCTACCATGAGATCCAACAATCCCCCTTGTGGGTGTCCATCTGGAAGAATTTTTAAAATTTTTTTTTCAATGTTTATTTAGTTTGGAGAGACAGAGAGAGACAGAGCATGAGCAGGGGAGGGGCAGAGAGAGGGGGAGACACAGAATCCGAAGCAGGCTCCAGGCTCCGAGCTGTCAGCGCAGAGCCCGACACAGGGCTCGAACTCACGGACCGCGAGATCATGACCTGAACCGAAGTTGGACGCTTAACCGACTGAGCCACCCAGGCGCCCCTGGAAGAATTTAGATCAGGATCTCAAAGAGACACTTGTGTCTCACGTTCATGACAGGAATAGCCAAAATGTGGATACAACCTAAGTATCCATTGACAAATGAATGGATTAAAAAAAATCACACACACACACACACACACACACACACTGGTATATATTGAAGAATTCAAAAAGAAAAAAATCCTGCAATGTGACAACACAGACGAACCCGGAGGACATTGTGCTAAATGAAATAAGCCAGACACAAAAGGACAAATATTGTATGCTTCCACTAATTTGAGATAATTAAATAGAGAAAATATTTTTAACATGGAAGCAAAAATAGAATGGTGGTTGCCAGGGGCTGGGGAGAAAGAAGAATGAGGGGCTGCTAATCAACACGTATAAAATTTCATTTATGCAAGATGAGTAAGTCCGAGAGATCGGCTGGACAACCTTGTGCCTGTAGATAACAGTATGTAGTGTACATTTAATAATCTATTAAAAGGGTAAATATGTTCAGTGTTCTTAGCACAATAAAATTTTAAAAACAAAAAAGGAAAATCTGTTGGGGCTAAAGACAAAGGGTGCTCCTTTCTCCATCTTTTTTTTTTAATGTTTATTTATTTCTGAGACAGAGAGAAGACAGAGCATGAGTGCGGGAGGGGCAGAGAGACAGAGGGAGACACAGAATCCAAAGCAGGCTCCAGGCTCTGAGCCACCAGCACGGAGCCCGACGTGGGGCTTGAACTCACAGACCGCGAGATCATGACCTGAGCCGAAGTCGGATGCTCAACCGACTGAGCCGCCCAGGCACCCCTTTCTCCATCTTTATATTCGTCTCCTAAGAGGAAATCACCTGCATTGCCCCAGAGCCTGCCCAGGCACGCAGGCCTTTTAAACTTAGAACATTTTCATTTTAGCTTCAAAGGAAAAAGTAAGAATTTTTCCCCAAAGAAAGACCTGAGTCGGCAGAACTAATTGGTTTATTAAGCACTGTGTACATTTTAAGAAACAGGGCTAAGATCCAGACTTACCGTGATGATATTTAAAATTTTTTAAATGTTTATATATTTTTGAGAGAGAGAGAGAGAGTGAGCAGGGAGGGGCAGAGAGAGAGGGAGACACAGAATCCGAAGCAGGCTCCAGGCTCCGAGTTGTCAGCACAGAGCCCGACACGGGGCCCGCACCCATGAACCTCGAGATCATGACCTGAGTCAAAGTCAGATGCTTAAATGACTGAGCCACCCAGGTGGGTGGCAAGATATCAGCTTGATGATATTTTAGAGTTTCAAGAAAATTACTATGAATACATCCAAACAGGGGAGGAAAAAAAAAATCTAAACCCAAAGAAACAAAAGTAGACTGATATCAGATTCTTCTCTACTTCTACTTTTTAAAGTTTTTATTTATTTTTTTAATGTTTATTTATTTTTGAGACAGAGAGAGACAGAGCGTGAGCTGGGGAGGGGCAGAGAGAGAGGGAGACAGAATCCGAAGCAGGCTCCAGGCTCCAAGCTGTCAGCACAGAGCCCGATGTGGGACTGGAACTCACAAGCCGTGAAATCATGACCTGAGCCCAAGTCGGTGCTTAACTGACTAAGCCTCCCAGGCGTCCCTTTATTTATTTTTGAAAGAGAGAGAGAGAGAGAGAGAGAGAGAGAGAACACTAGCAGGAGAGAGGCAGAGAGAGAGGAAGAAACAGAATCCCAAGCAGGCTCTGCACTGTCAGCACAGAGTCCGATGGGGGGGGGGGGGGGGTCTTGAAATCATGAACAGTGAGATCATGACCTGAGCTGAAATCAAGGGCTGGATGCTTGGGGTGCCTGGGTGGCTCAGTCGGTCGAGCATCCGACTTCAGCTCAGGTCAGGATCTCACGGTTCCTGGCTTCGAGCCCCACGTCGGGCTATGTGCTGAGCGCTCAGAGCCTGGAGCCTGCTTCGGATCCTGTGTTTCCTTCTCTCTCTGTCCCTCCCACTCCCCCACTTGTGCTCTGTCTCTGTCTGTCTCAAAAATAAACATGAAAAAAAAAAAGTCAGATGCTTAACCAGCTGAGCCACCTAGGCGCCCCTTCTTCTCCACTTCTAAAACTCCATAAAAGAGTGAGGAAAAAACTACAGTGTTTGAAAAATGGCTCAACCACTCCACGAAAACACAAACACAGTAGCAAAGAGGGGGAGAGGATCTCGGTACATTGGAAAATGAGGTTTGGATTGGTTACTGCAAGACTGAACACAAAATGAACCATTCAGGCACATCGTTGAGCTTGCTTCTCACGTGGGCAAGGGTTTCACAAGCCACGTGTATGTGACGCTTGCGCAAAGAAACAAGCTACTGTAGATAAGGGGAGTCAGGTTCCCCTCGGTGAGGGAGAATGGCTAGAAACAAGCAAGCAGAAGATGCTAGCATGAAGCTTCCGTTGCTGGTAAGAGGCAGAGGCTGCTGGTACCACCTCATGGTTATAATTGTCATGATGCTATTATTTCATATGGGTCCAAGTAGGTACAGAAGTATAGACCAGGCTCGGATACAAGGCTTTAGAATACACACGGGTATTATCCTGCTCTCGACGCGGAGTGCTTCCTAGAAGCGACACCCCATTGGCAACAGACAGGTGCACTCAGATCCTGGTTTCTGTCTCCGTTCGGGCTGCTCTAGCGGAATACCACAGATTGGATGGTTTAGAAGCAACAGAAATTTATTTCTCATCGTTCTTGAGGCTGGCAAGCCCAAGATCAAGGTGCCAGCAGATCTGTGTCTGGTGAGGGCCCACCCTGGTTCGCTGATGGCCATCCTTCGGCTGTGTCCTCACATGGCAGGAGGGACAGGGGGCTCCTCAGGGTCTCTTTCCTAAGGACTGCCCCCTCACGAGCGCATCACCTCCCAAAGATTTCACGTCCAAATAGCACCACATTGGGCGTTTGGACTTAACATATGAATTGGCGGGGAACACAAATATTGAATGTATAGCATTACCCGAATACTGTTCTTCAATAAAAGGGATCAAGGCTCTCTAGAACAGTGGCTGATTCTAAGGCTGTGCCGGGAAAATACAAGATGAGGGTCTTGTAGCGCCCCCCCCCCAAAAAAAAAACCAATGAAATACTTAAAAACAAAATAGGGGCATGTCAAAAAGACACAGGGTAACCCAAAAGAGATCCTGGTGGCCAAGCTCGAGCAACGTGAGCAACGAAATATATAATAATAGCATTTAGCTTTGGATCATAACCGAAGAATAAAATAAATATTCTCAAGTCCATACCGCTTTCAATACTTGAAGGAATAAGTAAATAGGTGAAGAGTGCACTTATCTTGATGAGCACGGACGAGTGTATGGAAGGGTCGAATCATTCTATTGTACACCTGAGACTAATACCACACTGCATGTGAGCTATGCCGGACTTAAAATAAAATTAAAAAATGATCATCCGTCAATCAATAAGTGGAGAAGGGACAGACAGCCCTGAAAGAAAAATTCCAGTAAGTAAATACAGAAGGGATCAGGGAGAGCTAACACCTAAGATGTTAAGTTTAGGAGAAGCCCGAAGGAAGAAGGTGTAGGAACTCTCTGTAACCTTCTGGAAATCCGGTAATCTAAAATTCTTTCAAGACGTTTGTTTTTCTTAAAGCACAAGCACGCTTCAATTAATTGAAAGAACTGTAGCTATGTGATGATGACTGTAAGAAACACAACCAAAGCCAAGTATCACAGAATATATATGTGATGGGTGAGAACGCATTAGGGCAAGTTTGAGCAAAAAAGAAGACAAAGGGACATTACCGTTAGACGACATACAATGGCGGGTAGAGTGTATTAAGGGGAAAGAATCCATTTCAGTTTGATAGTAATTATCAGCCTCAATAAAGGTATAATTGCACGAAACTTGATCCATCAAATGAAACGTCTTCGCAGTATATAAAGGAAAGACTCTTGGTAAGTGTAGACAACATTAACAGAAATATGAATGTTGATGATTTTAACACACCACATTTGGTCAAGTAGACATAACATGCGTAATTGGATAATAAAAGAAATAAGGTTGATTTACTAGATATGTCAAACTTTTTAACCAACGGAGAATACATATTCTTTACAAAGCCCCAGGGAGAATTTTGAAAATTGATCATAATCTACAGTACAAAAAGCCTTCAATGATTTCTAAAAGGAAAGAATGTGCAGACACTCTAATGTGGTCACGATGCAATAAAACTAGAAATTGACAGAATTTATGACAACAGCGACAAAATCCTAAATACTTAGAAATGGGGAGAAAAGAACCTAACACCGTCCTGTAAAGTGTGTGTGCAAAGACGATGTTTTAATTACAGAGTATTTGGATGAAAACAAAACTGAGCAAAACTTCAGAATGCAGTCCAAACTGCAGTCAAATGCAAGCTAACAGATTAAATCATTTTATTTCAAAATGGAATAAGAAAAACTAAATGAGATGATGAACTCAATGAGACGGAAAACGGGCAAGGGAATTACAAACCGCAGGAGAAAATGAGCGCGTCTAAAATCAGAAAAATAATTAGAAGAAAGTAAATAATAGAATCAGTAATTTAAGGGCTGGCTCCTATCATTTCTAAAGAGTTCATGTGAGGGGCTCAGTCAATTAAGGACCCAACTCTTGATTTCAGCTCAGGTCACGATCTGACAGTTCATGAGACTGAGCCCCACACTGGGCTCTGCATTGAGTGTGTGGAGCCTGCTTGGGACTCTCTCTCTCCCTCCCCCCTCCCAATAAATAAATAAACAAATAAACATTAAAAAAAAAAGAGTTCAAGTAAAATCGGCAGTAGTTTTTCCTTAAATGTTTGACATAATTGGAGCTTCTTTGGTGGGAGAAGGTATTTGATCATGGATTAAATATCTTTAGGGGCACCTGGGTGGCTCAATCGGGTGGGCGACCAACTTCAGCTCGGGTCATGATCTCACAGTTAGGTTCCTGAGTTCAGGCCTCGAGTTGGGCTCTGCGCTGTGAGCAGAGCCTGCTTTAGATTCTCTGTCCTCCTCTCTTTCTGCCTCTCCCCTGCTCGCTCACTCTCTCTTGAAAATAAAATAAAAACATGAAAAAAATATCTTTAAAAGAGTTGAAACTATTCAGATCTTCTATTTCTTCCTGAGTCAGTTTTGGTAAATTACGTTTTCAAAGGAATGTGCTTATTTCATTTGAGTCATTGTATTTATTGGCATAAAGTCCCCCATAATATCCTTTTTAAGAAACCTATAGAATCTGTGATAATATCACCCTTGTAATTCCTGGCGTTCATTTGTGTCTTCTTTTTTTTCTTTTTCTTGATCAGTGTTCCTAGACACTGTATCAATTTTCTTTAGTCTTTTCAAAAAAAAACCAAGCATGAATTTTGTTGATTTTCTCTATTAGTTTTTCCTATTTGGTTGACTTTGTCTTTATTATTCTATCCTTGCTCCTTGTCTAAGGTATGATTTATCCTCCTTTTCACAATTTCTTAAGATGGAACTTGATTTGTGATTTTAAACCTTCTTATTATTTATTTATTTAAAGACGGGAGGGGGGCGGAGAGAAGGAGAGAGAGAGAGTGAGTGGGGAAGGGGCAGAGAGAAAGGGAGAGAGAGAATCCCAAGCAGACTGTGCTGTCAGCACAGAGCCTGATGCAGGGCTTGAACTCACCCACTGTGAGATCATGACCTGAGCCCAAACCAAGAGTCAGACCTTAACCAACTGAGCCACCCAGTTGCCCCTAAATAATTCCTTTTGATGAATAGTTACTTATCATTGGTACCATTTGTCCCTGGGTGTAGTTTTTTTACAGATCGTTCACACAGGTTCAGCAGGAAGCCAGTATCTTCTTGCCTGGTCAGTCTCACCCGGTGGAGATTCTCATCCGGGCAACCCCTCCGTCTGTCTTTTGCTTGTACCATGAACCGCCACGCTTCTCCGAATGTTAAGGGATGGCAACATCTCTCTCTGAGTTCCGGTCATCATCCAGAGTTTTCTCTAATATACTCATTTGGTCATTTGCATTGGGAGCTGAATCCAGTGGAGAGCCCTGACTGAAACTTCTATGCAGATAACCTGGAATTCTTCCCATATCTTTTACCTATTGAGGTTGTTGCGAATTCTATGCTTCTTGATATTAATGTGACACGTGATTTCTTTTCCCTTTGCATTTAACTGACATGTTTTCATATCCTTTGAATGTAACTTCTCCAGGTTCCTTTGTCTCCATTACACTCAAAATAGTTAACCTCTCCTTTTGTGCTGTGAGCTTATGGTCTTTGTTTTCTTATGCTGAACCAGTTTCCAATTTACATTTATTGTCTCCATGCCATCCTGCTTTATTCTTTCCTCTCTACGCTCATACATTGGTTTTCTTTTCCTATCTTTTGGGATATGAGCCATATATATTTCTTTGTTTTCTCTAGGGAATTTAAAAATATAAATCCTGCTTTTAATTCAATTATAGCTTCGTTTTAAGTTTTTTTCTTTTTTTTAAACTCTATCCATTAGCTCTTTCATTATCAATCTCAAGTAGGAAACACTATCTACCATTTCTCTTTCAGTTCGGAAAATTATAAAATTCCTTATTTTTTTCCACTTTCTGTTTTATGTGAAATAGGAGATTTTAGAAGCTGCTTATTATTTTTTTCCTCATTTTAAAGCCTTCTAATCTTTCAAAATCACTTATGGCAATTCCACAGTGCTTTGCAACTTTATTTTAAATGTATTAAGACTTAATTATGTATGTAAACAATTCCAAGTTTCATTTCTAGCCCTTTATACTACTTCCTCATTACAGAGTCTGAGTTTTTAAAGATTGCCACAGTTTCTTATTACATTTGAGTTCAGTTTGGGGTAACATTTTTCTGGATAGGTATGTGGGTTGCATGCTCTGACTATTTGCGTATCTGGGAGCTTTTCCTATTTTCACACGTGAGTAGCATTTTGCCTAGGAATTGGGAGGTTAGTCAATTTTCCTCTCAAAACTCTTTATGGATTTCTCCAGCGACTTGATACATTTAATGTCACAGAGGAGCGGCCTCAAACCATCCTGGTCCTTGTTTGCTCTGCAAAAGAATTTACTAGACAAGTTCCTTCCTACAATGAGCTCCCCATACTGAGCTTGTGGACTCGACAATATCAGTTGAGTTGTAAAAGTTTAAATTACATTTTAATGTGGTCCTGGTAACTTGTCAGAAAAGTCAAGACGAACCTGCTCAGAGCACATGTTCCCAAAGGACGGAATAAGATTGTGATGTATGGTATGGTTTAGGGAAACGAGTTTCCTGCCCTAGCCCTTGGTCGCAAACAGGAGAGTGCAGGGGAAGCAGGAGGGTGGTCGTGAACAGAGAACAAGGAAATGTGGTGGAGATGTGAAATCACCACCAGTTGACCTACGTTCAGTCAGTTGTCACGGGTTTGGTTAAAGTGCTGAAAATAAGATCACAACAAAATGTCCTATTTGCTTCCTATATAGAAAGAGGTCTAGAAATGTTTCTGAAAATAGAATATGTATGTTTTGCCACTTTGTGAAAACTGTCCTTCGTATTACAATTGTGTCTATGGACTTTCTCTGTTTTTAGAGTAACAGTTGTGTAGTATTTAAGTGTTCTGTTTATTGGAATGATAATATTACATACCAAGTACATTGCTCTGCTGGTAAATATCATGTATATTTATGGGAGGTAAGTGTAATATAGTGTTATATAGCTGAGGAACCCAAGATAAAACTTATTATGGCCCGAAGTATATTATAGACTATAGAGCTAATAATCTTTTGAGATAGATAATGCTATAAATGATGATTTTTGTGCACTCGGCCAAAGTACCCCCCAACACACACACCAAAGGGGGGAAAACCCGACAGGGTGAGGGGAAGAAGCCATCTTTCATATACTCTGACTTTCTTATGGTTTCCAGAATTCCGATGAGTCTAACTCCTGCTGGGATATTTCCTCTGGGCTGACACGGGTTTCAGAAAGACATACAGTGGGACCGTTTCCTAATAAACCTGCACGTTTGTGTGTCGGATGTCTCGGAGCTGTCCCCGCACAGACCTGCTCTGCCCACATTCCGCAGGGAGCAAAAGCCGGGGAGGGAAGTGTCACAATCTATGCCCAGCTGGTCTGGATTATCCAACCTCTGAGGTGTATCCGCCGCTGCCCCTGTATCCCATTATAAATCACCTCCTTGCTGAACATCAGGCCCGGCTGGGGTCTGATTCATTGGCTGCAGGCTGCTACCTGGCTCCCTAGAAGCCTGTGTCTCTGTCCTGTAATAGTCATCATGTTTTAAGCAACCTTCACATTTCTGAACAGTTACATAGTGTCCTCAGCTGAAGAAAGAGGAAGTCTGGAGTCCATTTCCGGCAGCTAGCAGGGAGCTGTTTTCCTCTCCTTGACATTAGCAAGGTTTGTCAGCTTGTTAATCTTTAAGGGGATTTGGGGTTGAATTTTTTTTTTTTGGGGGGGGGAGGTGGGGCGGATACTATAATCAGAGCTCTTCAAAATGGTTTGAGGGAGTAAAATAGATGCCCATGTTTTTTATGGCTACGATTCCCACTTGGCCTTGGGTTTCAAGTCCCAAGTTTATGCGAAGGGAAAACCACAAACTGTTGGATGTATAAGCGCTCTCATAATAGTCTCTACCTTTTTTTCCTGATGACTTCCAAGTCTGTTTCCATCATTCTGAGGTAGCAGAAGCAATCAATAACTGTAATATAAATTATATTTGGATTGAGCATTCAAGCATTACAGTCTGCCAGAGTCTCCACGAGGCCAAGGTTAACCAGCAAGGTTGGCCCCGACAACAGTTTCCTCCTTTCCCATTATTTTTCTACCCTGATGCCCAGAAGCCACGTAAGATCTGGTGAGAAACGCAGAATTAGGGAGTCACTAGATTAATCCCCTTTCACAGACTAGCTTTGTTCTATATACTCCCCTAAGTTGCAAAAAGCATATTAGCCATGAGATAAAACAGGGGAGGAGAAATTCTCCCACAGAGACTGCTTCTAACAGTCGCGCTTACCAATTATTCTCTGACGAATACATATTTGCCTTAGACAAAACGGTTGAGAGATGCTCCATCTGGCAAACATCTCGCGAAGCTTCTGTACGGCTCGAACAATCACGGCATTGTTTCCAGTATCAAGTGGTAGATGTGGAGTCAGAATGACGTCTGCCCCTTCTAGATCCTGGGTTCAGGTTCCCTCCTTGGGGCGAAGAGAGACGTCTTCTAAAGAGCGTCCTCTCTAGACTTTTCCTGGAGAAATGCTGTGCTCAGAACGCCACGCCCTGTCCATGAGAGCAGTAGGTAAACCGTCTTTCATGAACCCTGAAGGCTGCAGAAGTACTTAAGGTCCCCGTGGGAACGTGGAGGAAAAGGAACGACGTCTGGAGCCACCCTGGAGCACCTGAGCTCAGTCAGTTGAGCATCCGACTTCGTCTCAGGTCGTGATCTCACGGTTCGCGGGTTCGAGCCTCGCGTCGGGCTTTGCATCAGCCTCCACGCTGTGTGGAACTTGCTTGGGATTCTCTCTCTCTGCCTCTCTTTCTGCCCTTCCCCTGCTTGTGCTCTCTCTCTCTCTCTCTCTCTCTCTCTCTCTCAAAAATAAAGAAACTTAAAAAATATTGCGGGTAGCAATATTTTTGGAGAAAATTTCTATAAGTTTGGAAAAATTTCTGTAAGTTTGGAGAAATTTCTGTAAGATTTGAAATATAGCAGAGAAAAATGCCAGTGTTCCTGACTACGGAAAGTCCCAACCCTTGATGAACCCACTTTACACAGACAATCAATGTCTTGTAACAGAGATCTTTTCTTCCTCCAGGATTCAGTAGCATTTCATGCTCCTGAAGAAGCAGAGGTGGGTCAGAAATGCTTACCAAACATGACATACATCCTTTTCTTAATGGCTTTATTTTTGAGGGAGAAAGAAAGAGAAGGTGGGGGAGGGGCAGAGAGCGAGAGGGAGACAGAGGATCCAAAGCGGGCTCTGCACTGACAGCAGAGAGCAAGTCCGATGCGGGGCTTGGGCTCCCCAACCACGAGATGACCAGAGCCAAAGTTGGATGCTTAACCGACTGAGCCATCCAGGTGCCCGCCCGCACCCTTTTTAGGGGCGCCTGGGTGGCTCAGTCGGTTGAGCGTCCGACTTCAGCTCAGGTCACGATCTCGCAGTCCATGAGTTCAAGCCCCGCGTCATGCTCTGGGCTGACGGCTCAGAGCCTGGAGCCTGTTTCCGATTCTGTGTCTCCCTCTTTCTCTGACCCTCCCCGATTCATGCTCTGTCTCTCTCTGTCTCAAAAATAAAATAAAAATGTTAAAAAAAATAAAAAATAAATAAAAAGCTGTTTTTTTTTTTTTTTGTTCTTCATGAAACTAAAAAATACTGCAAAATTTTCTGTCGACATTTATTCTTTTGGCCTGCCTTCAGTGAACTTTTAAGGAGAGGCAGGGAGGCCTGACAGAAGGATACAAGGAATGTTTGTAATTAGAATTGGGTTTGGGTCCTAATTCTGCTACTTATTATCTACATATTTTGGGGTAAGTTACCAAGTCTCTCTATATTCAAATGCCCTCATTTATAAAATATAAATATCTAAGCAGCTTCATTCCTATGAATGTTAAATAGAAAAACCACAGAACTGGTTACAACAGAGACCAACAAACTGAGGTCTCCATTCATTTGTTTATTTGAAGTTTCTTTTGAATGAATCTTTAGGAGAATGGCTTTGTAGCTCTGTGAAGCATTCAAAACCCTATCGATTATCATTTTAATATCTGTAAGCATTGGGTGGTCTGGGAGGATGAAAGAATGCAGGCTTCCATCAAGTTCAAAGGCATTCAGCAGTAGACAGAAAATACACCTACATAATGTAAGACCTTGCGTTACAAGGCAAGAGAAAATCTGATGAGGTAATCAACCTAGGTTCAAGTTGCAGGTGTCCATGAGTAGAAGGAATTGAGAAATGCCCAAGACATGAGTCCAGAGGTCTCGCACCACATGAAAATCTACAGAGTCATTGACGCGTACCAAATATCAACATGGTTTAAGGTACCCCATCAAAGTTGCTGACAAGAATCCAGTCGGCGTCCTGGCTGAAATTTTTCTTTTTGCCACATGCTGAAAAAGCAACTCCACATCATCCGCGGATTAATATAATAGTGTCCTTCCTTGGCAGAAATAACGGTCCTGAATGCATGCAACTCTGGACCTCCCACCCGTCAGAAATATCTTGCCTAATTTCACATAGATTACTTGAGAGGGAAAATAGCCTCCTTAGTGGTGTGCACCTTATAAACCGCCCCCACCCCCCCCAAAGAGTCAGAACTCAGCATTCAAATGTGGAATTAAAAGAACACAGTGGTGGGGCACCTGGGTGGCTCAGTCAGTTAAGTGCCTGACTGAGTTCATGGGTTCGAGCCCCGCATCGGGCTCTGTGCTGACAGCTGGGAGCCTGGAGCCTGCTTCAGATTCTGTGTCTCACTCTCTCTCTGCCCCTCCCCCATGTGTGTGTGCTCTCTCTCTCTCTCTCTCTCTCCAAAAAAAAAAAAACAACCCAAACATTAAAACTTTAAAAAAACACAATGGTTTTAATATTTAGTGTTAAACATTATATTTATGCTTGTTTATTAGAAGTCTAAGGGATGGCTTAAGTTACAAAGAAGTTAAGGAAGTCAAACATATCATATTTAAATATGCAATCTGAGATACTCCAGGGAATTAAATTATTTAAATTTATAACCAGGACCATGCATTAATCAAAAGAACTTTAAGAGTGAATAGTAAAATTGCTAAGAGAATAAAGAGAATACAATTTATAAGTACAATTTCTTTCTTTCTTTCTTTCTTTCTTTCTTTCTTTCTTTCTTTCTTTCTTTCTTTCTTTTTGAGAGAGAGAAACAGAGCACATGAGCAGAGGAGGGACAGAGAGAGAGACAGACAGAGAGAATCCCAAGTAGGCTCTGTGCTGTCAGTGTAGAGTCCAATGTGGGGCTTGAACACATGAACTGTGAGACAATGACCTGAGTGGAAGTCAAGAGCCGGATGCTTAACCGACTGAACCACGCAGGCGCCCCTATAATTAGAATTTAAAAGAATTTTTAAAAAATTAAAAAAAGAACTTAAAAGTGCAAGGAAGAGCTAAGCTTTTAACTTTGTAACTGAAACATGTCAAATATTAATCTTAGAAATTAAATAAGGGCACCTGGGTTGCTCAGTTGGTTAAGTGTCTGACTTCAGCTCAGGTCATGATGCCACAGTTTGGTTCGTGGGTTCAAGCCCCACACTGGGCTTGCTTCTGTCAATGTGGAACCTGCTTTGGATCCTCTGTCCCCACCCCCCCCCCCGCCCCTCCTCCACTCATGCTTTCTCTCTCTCAAAAATAAACAAAACATTAAAGAAATTAAATAAACTTCTGAAGAGTCCCTTCTGTGCACAAAAACTACCCCTCAGATTAATTCTCAAAAACAAAACAACATTTTTTTTTTTTTTTTTTAACATTTATTTATTTTTGAGAGACAGAGAGAGACAGAGCATGAACGGGGGAGGGTCAGAGAGAGAGGGAGTCACAGAATCCGAAGCAGGCTCCAGGCTCTGAGCTGTCAGCACAGAGCCTGACGTGGGGCTCAAACTCACGAACCGTGAGATCATGACCTGAGCCGAAGTCCGATGTTTAACCGACTGAGCCACCCAGGCGCCCCTAAAACAACAACATTCTTAAATTAATAACAATAACTCAGGGATATTATTTTCACAACTGGAATGAGCTGGACGCCACGAACTGTAGGCTGAAATCTTTTTCACCATCTCCCGTTAACCTTGTTCTGTGGAAAAACTCTCTATCCACTCCTAGCTCTCATCTCATGTGGGCTCCCCAGCTTTTTCTGTCTCTCTCATAAAATGAAGACTCCAACCTTGTCTTCGTAAACAAGTAACTCCAGTTCGGAGCAGTGACAAAACCCCAAATTCCATTCAAGTTTAAGATACTCCCCCGCCCTCAGCGTGGCTCACCTGCTTCCGGACCCGAAGCCCAGAGCAGAGGGCAGGGGGCTGGGCTGCCTCTTCGCGGAGTCCTGGCTCCACTGCTCTTCCTCAGGAAGAAGCTCCCACAGTGTTGGAACCAGAAGGGGAGGAAGGGAGGGCAGAAAGGAACTTGCATGGCATCATTACAACGTGTCTTGGTACCCTCCGGCGGTGGCAGATTCCACAGACTGATTCTTTTGATGTGGCATCATTTGTGAGTCTTCCACAGAGCCTCCTCTGGGGTCTTCTAGCTGTGGTTTCCATGACTCAAGGAGGGTCAATGTACTCAATGTACACGTATGTACATGTATGACTCAATGTAACCCAACGCTGTGTTGGTGCTCCTCCCCCATTCCAGATATCGTCTTGGATGGGAACCCTTTAAAAGACGACACTACGGTGGCTCCCTTCCATTGCATCCACATCTAATCCCAAGGGAAACCCATTTTTTTTTTTTTTTTTTTTGCCACCAGTGGAAACACAACCCGTCCTCCCACCCCCCGCCCACCTGTGCATTCATCTCTCTTTTCTGTCAGCTCCATTTTCTTAGGTCTGTATCACACCCCAGACTCTGCATCTCCGTGGTCAGAGAACACAGATCTGAGTCGTCAAGGATTTTTACCTGCCTTGGGGAGCATGGTGGCACTCTCCTCCTCTCCAGATCGACAAAGGAAGAAAGGAAGAAGGAATAACTGCCATCACTTTTTCCACCATTCTCTCCAAAGCAATTTTCTCCACGTCAACTCTTCTGATACCTTCGGGTTGGGGATGGGCTAATGCAGGCAGAGCCAAATCTGCAATCTGTTGGTGGTCCCTGCCCCTTGATTTGGGAATGAGGATCCTTGGGACTTATTACACCTTTCTTAGCTTTGGGGAACGAAGCTTGGTAGTCTCATGGCAATATTCTGTCATTCAATTGCTGTGAGCAAACATTTTACGCAGGTAATTCACAGAAGGTATTTTCATAGCCTAAGCATTCAGTATCATTGAGTAATTATTTCTCAAGTTGAGAAATGTGCACCCTTACAGGCTCACTGGCATCTCTAAGATATGTGTCAATGTGTCACTTCTCCTTTAAAAGTATGAAAAACCTAAGACTATTACAGGCTGTGCATAAACACTTTATGCACAGATGACCACTGTTAACATCTTGCTATGTATTTGTGGGAAATCCATTTCTCACAAGCCTGAGATGCTATTGTTTTCGCTGGTTCTTTTGTAATCTACTAGCTAAATCCAAATATTTTACTATTTATTTTGTTTCTTTGTAATTTATAAAATACGGTTATGCACATTATAAAATCTAATGATACAAACAACTTTATACTAAAAAGCATAAAGTCTCCCACTGCAATCTTTCTCAACTCAAATCCTACTCCCTAGATGTGACCACTTTTAACAGTTTCTGTATTAGATACTTCTGGTGGATCTTCTTGTCTCTAAGTCAGAGGTCTGGTTTCTAACCTCACATTAAAAAAATACCCAGGAATTTTCTAAATTTCTGCATCCTAGCCCTTCCTTAATATTAACTGACCTGGATTCCTGGGGGCAGGACTCATGTAATGATATTAATTTTAATGCCCAGTTGGTAATTTTGCTGCATCTTGAGAGTTAAGAGCCACTGAGTTATATAATATGCTTACAGAATAATTGTTTGACCTATCCGTTTTAGGAACTATTTATTAATTTTCTGTTATGAGAACTGAAGATTTCGTTTGCTTACACAATCCCTATCTTTCCCCTTCCACATGCTTCTCACTGTGGGTAATTACATAATTATAAATGTTTTTCCATTGGCTGCATTTAGAATTTAAAACCAATGCTGATACTTCTATATCTGGTTCATCAAATTTAGACATTATCCCCTTATTACCCATTACATGAGGTGAGACTATTACCCTCCTTTTCCTCTCTTCACCTTCCCCCCATCCTACCTACCGACTTCTGTGAACTGTATACATGTTTGCATATTGCGAGACTGACAGCATGAACATTACATTCTAGAATGTTATATATATATCATTATTATATACTTATATATACTATTATTGTATATTTTTAACAACAATATCATATGATAACGTTAGTAAGGGTCTTCCCCCATCACTTATTAGCTTTGTAATCTTAGTCAAGTTGCTTAACTACTTTTTGCCTTAGTTCTTCATCTCTAAAAAGAGGAAAATAATGTATATCTTTGGGGTTGCTGTGAAGGTGGTGTCACTAACCCATGGCAGGCAGTAAAGACTCACTATATGTTAGTTACTCTTTACTGCTTAGCCCAGTCATGTGTAAGCATCACATTTTTACTGCTTCGACATGACTGTCTCTGGACCACCTAAAAGCAGAATCCCTCTTGAATCAAGGTTAAATGAATTTCTTTTTCTTACGTTCTAACAACAGCTTTTTAAAAATGCTATTGTCAATTTTTGTTTCATATTCTGACCTCAGATTTCCTGTGCGGTTTCTCCCTCACCTTGCCAGAAGTCTCTACGTGCCTTTCTTTTTTCTTGCTTGAAAAAATGTGGTGTGTCCCACTACATCTTCAAAATATTTCAGCCTTTCCATTATGTGCACGGAATTTCCATTATGACTGCACGGAATCCACTTTCTTCCTGGGGACACTCATCCGCCCCCTGACCTCTTGCTACAATCTAGACCAGATGCTTTCTAGGCTTCATGGACACCACTGGGGTCTATCAGTGTTTCCTGCATTCCACTATTTCCTCCCTTTGATCTCTCTCTATTTTTGCTGGTGTAAATCCTCAAATAATTTCCTCAGAATGGTACATGAAAGGCGACGTTTCTTAATCTTTGCATACTTGGAAACCTTATTATTTGCCATCAGGCATTCACAATGAAACTCTTAGCAGTATTTTTTTTCTTTCTAATTGACAAGCTCATTCTAAAACCCATAGGGAAACAAGAAAGACCCACACTAACCAAAACAACTTTGAAAAAGAAAAACAAACTTGGAGAGCTAATTGTACCGAACTTCAAGGCTTGTTTTAAAGCTATAGTATTCAATAACGTGTGATATTGGTATAAAGATAAACAAAGAACTCAATGCCTTGGGTATCTTCCAAATCTCAACCACTTTAAAGGGTCATTTCTTTCCATGTGGGGCTCACAAGGCAGACCTGACCAACTCCCAGCTGGGCATGATCACCCACAAAAATGCATCTCTGGTAATACATGTGTTCTAGATCTCAGCAGTCCCATCAACGGTATGGGTCCAACCTCAACAGAAGAATCTTCTTGCAATTAGGATGCTGGGAACACCTGGCATTGTTATCGAACACCTTGGACTCTATGTCGTTTCGTTACCACTGTGGCCACTGTGGTTCATACAGCCATCTCCCTGAGTAGATTTGGATGCCAGCCTCCCACTGACATCCCTGCTTTCATCCATTCTGCACACTGAAGTTACACTGCCTTGTCCAAAATGCAGATCCAGGGGTACCTGGGTGGCTCAGTCAGTTAGGCATCCAACTTCAGCTCAGGTCATGATCTTGTGGTGTGTGAGTTTGAATCCCGCACTGGGCTCTGTGCTGACAGCTCAGAGTCTGGAGCCTGCTTCAGATTCTGTCTCCATCTCTCCCTGCCCCTTTCCCTCTCGTATTCTGTCTGTCCATCTCTCTCTCTCTCAAAACGAAACAAACATTGAAATGCAGACTAGTACATTCATCCCTCCATGACACCTTCCCTGCCAACATGCTCACAGAGATCCCAGATTCTTCAACATGACTTCATATAACCTACGCAAGGTGGCTCTCTCTCCTTAAGTCGAGCTTTTCCAACGTACCAGGCTCTCTCTCACATTCTGATTTATGCACCTAGATTTGAGCCTAGAATGTTCTTATTTTCCTGGTTCTCTCTTCTCCATATTTCAAGTCTCTGCTGAGATTGTACTTGCCCTCGCAAGCCTCCTTGAGGCCCTGACCGTTGGGTCAAATGCTTCTTGTCTTTTAATAGCACTTTCCTTCATTTTGCCACACTAGACCGTAAGCTCTTTGGGGAAAGGTACAATGGCCATCTGCTCGTACGCTTCTGGCACACGGCAGATGATCATTAAACACTCATCAAAATATGAAAAGGAAGAAGAAAGGGTGCAAAAGAAATAACTCTTAAATCAATCCTTTCTTGGGCTGTGGCTGGAGAGGAGCTGGCATTATTTTCAAGCACAAAGTTCCAATGCTGTTGGCCTGGTTTACATTACTCTTTCATGAGGGCTAAAAAAGGAAACCAGGCTGTTGGCCGAGTTTTCTAAATATGCTATTAGCAGCGATCTCTTTTTAATGATTGCCACCTCCTTGCCATTTGGAACGCAGAGTGGGGAAGTCTCGTATCTACGACGGCGTGGCCTTAGCGAGAGCTGCCGGCCCGCGCCTCCAGGAAGAGAATGTGCTGTTGCTTCCGAGGACAGCGGCTTCTTGCCACAGTCGAGCCAAAGGCTTGCAGATTGCAATGTGCCTGTGCAGCAATCTGTGTGATTATGTTGGCTGTTTGTGTTAGGAGAAGATGGCAAAACCGGGAGGCTTCTCGATGCGTTTGTAACTGATATTCACAGTGGAGGAAGGATTTGAGAGTCGAATAGCAAATTGGCCCTTTTCGGAAAGTTTTATAAGAACGCTCCTTCTCAACCCACATTTGCATTCCTGCTGAATGGGCTTTTTAGATTTTCCTTGTGAACATGCATAAAATCAACAGCCAAAGAAAATGCATTTTGGAGATGGCTTCGTACCAGGATAAATACAGGTTGATTTTATTCAAAGATAATGAGACTTTTTTTTTTTTTCCAAGTTATGGAGGTAACGACTCTGATTTCTTTTATCAAACATACCAGACGTTAAGGCCATAAATGAGTTCAGGGATCTTGAATGTAGGTCCCTTGGGAAGCCGTGCACTTATGAAAACCACGCTTCCTTTCCTCACGTCCTTTCTGGAGCCCCTTGCAGGCATGGCCCCTGAGCCTGTGACACATTCCTTTGCAAAGAGTCAAAAATCACTCAGAATTATAACGGTGAATAGGGTGGGTAACTAAAAGGTATTTTTCTCTTACAGACAGAAGAATGAGAAGACAGAGAAAGACCAGGTCGGTGTGAGACATAACTGCAATGCCACGGAGGGATTTAGCCCATGGCTGTGCCCTCAGGTCCCTGTGGAAGTTCAAGGTTGGTTCTTAGGCTAGAAATTGGCTTAATGGAAAGTAGTTCTGATGGTTTAAAGTGCCCAGGTGAAACTCATTCAGCACCAGACAAGACTCCCTATACCAAAGTTCAAGTTTTATTCTTTTAAAAACAAATCTAAAGCAAGGAATGCCATCAAGCCCTTATAAATATTTGTCTTTTCATTAATGATGATCTTAGAGAAGTCCATCGGCTACAAGACCCGCCCTTCCCTTATTGGCCAGAGCAAAAAAGGAGCCACAGCTACACATCTGGGTAAATTCATGACGATGCAAGTGCGGGTGGAGGCCAACTGTCTGCCTACCTGTGCACAGGACACCCCATAAAGGGAACCTTGGGCTCCCCTGCTTCTGACAAAGTGAGGCTCACACAAAATGTGTACATCTGCCAAGGGGTAGCATTTTCTGAGTTCTCCCTCTACTCTAGGCAGCCTTCTAAACACTTCCCATTGATCATCTCCTTTAACCCTTACTTACCACCACCATCCCACGCTATTATTAACATAAAATATTTCCACTGTACAAAGACACAGAGAAGTTTCGTTACTCTTCCAAAGCCACAGAGCCACACTCAGGCAGATTTCAGAGTCCAGGGGTGATGCTTAAGAATGTGCACTCTCTTCTATAAAGGGAAGAACCGAATGCCCATGGCTTTTTATCCCTTTGTGGGGATATTTCCTTTGTGGGGCCGAAAACAGTCATCTGCATTTTGTAACTAGGGAGCTGGACACAAGAAAATGTGGGTAACTGGTCAAATACAATCCACGGTGAAACATTACCAGGCTTTGATCATGAATTGGGCATAGACTATGAAGACTGGCAGGAGTGAAATACGATCTCAGCATGCATGGTTTCACTGAAATTCAGTGAGAGGGATGGGATGGGGGGAAAGAAAGAGATTAGTCTGTTTTAAACATTCGGAGCTTGAAGAAGGATGGAACATCCAAGTGAGGCAAGATGGTCAGAGAATGGAACCCTGGCTTCAGAGAAAGGTGTGGTGTGTACTCACTAAGACTAGATTAGGACAAGACACCATCAGAAAACAAGAGGAGGAAAAGAGTGTGGGGAGCCATTGAAGAGTTGTTTCATTGGAGGTTCCCTGGTATTCGCCGATCAAATTATAAGTTTCCTTATTCATGTTGCAGGAGAAGAAACTTACAGTAATGACTGAAAGAACAGAAACTTTGTGATGTTGCTCAAAAAAAAAAAGTGATACATATTATATAGAAAGAAGTAGAGACGTGGTACAAACAGAAGTACAAATAGATGATCTAGACATGGATGTAGGTCAAGAGAAACGTTTGGATGAGAAGCGAAGTTACAATACCAACGTATAATCCTTTTTGATCAAGCCAAAACTGCATCTGTAATTCCTAACCAATTTTTGCATCACCTTGCGATGCATCATCTTATTCTTCCGGGTGTATGTACCACTTAATTGGGCATCTTCAGTCACAGAATTTCGCTAATTTTAGTATTTCAGATCAATCTCTCATCATCTGAATTGAAAATAAATTGTGGTCCTGGGCGCCTGGGTGGCTCAGTCAGTTAAGTGTCCAACTTCAGCTCAGGTTATGGTTGAACACGGTTCAACATGGTTGGACATGGTTTGTGAGTTCAAGCCCCGCGTCGGGCTCTGTGCTGACAGCTCAGAGCCTGGAGCCTGCTTCAGATTCTGTGTCTCCCCCTCTCTCTGTTCCTCCCCCACTCGCACTCTGTTTCTCTGTCAAAAATAAATAAATATTTAAAAAAATTAAAAATGGGGGGGGGCATCTGGGTGGCTCAGTCGGTCAAGTGTCCAACTTCAGCTCAGGTCATGATCTCGTGGTTTGTGGGTTTGAGCCCTGTGTCAGGCTCTGTGCTGATAGCTCAGACCCTGAAACCTGCCTCAGATTCTGTGTGTGTCTCTCTCTCTGTCCCTCCCCTGCTCGTGCTCTGTCTCTCAACAATAAATAAATATTTAAAAAATAATAAAAAATAAATTAAAAAAAAAAAGAAAAGAACTTGTGGTCAAGATTCCTGTCCGCCCTTCCTTCCACACAGTTATCGCACAGTGGTGAGTTGACAGAGGCACAGTTGTTCATTCAAACAACCTTTACTTACTGGGAACCTTTTTTGTACTTGGCGCAAAGATAAATAAGTCATAAGTAAAATGCTGTTACAGCCAGTTACAAAAGACCACATATTGCATGATTCTAGTTAAATGAAATGTCCAGACTTGGGAAATCTGTAGAGACAGAAAGCAGACATGTGATGGCCCAGGGCTTGGGGAGGGCTGATGTGGGGTTTGGCCAAAAGGGTATGAGAGCTCCTTTTAGGGGTGATAAAAACGTTCTGCGACTGATTACGGTGAGGGTTGCGCAACTCTGTGCATGCAATAAAAACCAGTGAATTGCACACTTTAATGGGTGAATCGTACGGTGTGCCAATCAGATCTCCAAATTGCTACTACGGAGTTTGTTCCCTCTGGAGGAAAACACTGTATTCAAAGAAAGCGGAAAGTACAATGGTTCTTTGCTTGGGCAAAGAACTCTGGACGCAGAGCAGAGGAGGGCATTTATTTTGTCTACGGGTTTCAAGGAAGCACAACAACCATTTGCAAATTGATGGATTGGCCGACTGACGACTTTCTTGCCTTTGGGGCTCAGCACCATATTGCTTTTAGCCTCAGTAGCTCTTGGCTTTCTCAGAGTTGGATATTAATTCATGAAATCAAGGCCAGATCATATGGGAGAGGAGCACGCCCCCTAGCTGCCTGGAGCTCTCTGAAACATTTGCTTTGCATTCAGACCAAACCCAGAAGAACAGGAAATCAAGCTCTGACATATGGGCTTTTGGTCCAGTGGCCAGAGCTTTCTTTCCTTCGAAGATTAATGAAGCACAAGGATGCCAGCCCTTTCCTTTCAACTAGCCACAATAATCGGCTCTCAGCAGCCTGCCGGTTTAATATTGCTTCACTTCAATGCTCAGGAACAGTCCCAACTGGAAAAGGCCAGGAAAACTTGGTCCAAGAGTTTTTATGAAGAGCAGCTTAACAACCTCTCTAGAACATTCCATAAGCAATATTACAAGCTTGCCTTTCTTTTTATATCTAGGAATGGGGGAAAGCGTAGGGGGGAAGGGTATTGTAATCATGAGTCAAATTTCAAAGTCAACTTTGTGAGGCCCTGGCTATTTTCTAAATTAATTGACCATCAAATTCTTACCCTCTACATCTGCCTTACGTTATGGATCATAAAACTATTTGGGGTTTTTTGCTACTTAAAGGAAAGACTGTGTGGCATAAGGCACTGAGAGGGCCTGTTCCTTTTCAAAAATTATTTCGAATTCATAAAAAGAAACGAGATGATCTTTTGTGTTTATGCATCACCATTCCTCTCTAAGAAGCTCAAAGGACTTTGCAGAGCTTGTCGGTCTTGATAAGGGAAAATGGAGACAGACTTCAGTGTTAGCGGCGAACTCAGGGAGAACTTGGGATTTCCTGCTAAGCTTGTCAGTGCTCGCAGACTGTTTCGTTTGATAAATTTTGTAAAAGAAATGCATTCCTTCAGCCCTTTCCTTTATTAACCTATTCTGTTAGTCCTTCAACAAATGCTTAGTAAAGACTGCGCCAGACTCGGCATAAGGCTGGGGCTACCAAAAAAAAAAAAAAAAAAAAAAAAAAAAAAAAACCAAAAAAACCAAAAAACAAAAAAACAAAACAAAACAAAAACGAAAAACAAACCACACACAAAAAAACAAAAAACAGAAGAGCTTCTGCTCTCAGAGCGTTCACAGGCTGGTGTGGGGGACAATTAATATAGAAGTAAGTAAATAAATGGTAAGAGAAATAAATCTAGTGCTGTGATCAGGCAGGGAATCAGTTTACCTACTCCACCTAAAATTAGACCAAAAACCTCCCAGAGGAAGTGGCGACTGAGCTAAAATAGGAAGAACAGAAACCAGCCACACAGGGAAAGAGTCAAGGAAATGTGCAGCAGGCATGGGGAGAGAAGCAGATAGTGCAAAGGTCCTGAGGTGGGAAAGAGTTTCTGTTTTAGGAGCATGTAGACTACCATGGCCAGATAAAGTTAGTGAGGGGGGGGACTGGCAAGATAGAAATGAATATTGGCTAACTATATTTGCTCTTTTTTTTTTAAGTTTATTTATTTATTTTTGAGAAAGAGGGAGCATGAGCAGGGGAGGGGCAGAGAGAGAGGGAGAGAGAATCCCAAGCAGGTTCGGCACGGCCATCGCAGAGCCCAATGTGGGGCTCAAACTCACAAACCCCTGATATCATGACCCGACCTGCAATCAAGAGTCCGACCCTTAATCGACTGATTCGCTCAGGCGGCCCTATTTGCTAACTCGTCTGTCAACTGTTTATGACGTAACCACACATTAGGCTAAGCCATCCCCATGCTCCGTCTTACTCCAAAGGTATGAGATAGGCATCATCATCAGTATCCATATTGTACATATGAGAAAAGAGAGTAAAAAGTTGAGTCTACTGCCTAACACACACAGCTAACAACGTAGGTCAGGGAACAGTGATTTGAACCCAGGCGTTCGGATGCCAGAGCGCGGTCACTTAATCTGCTGTGTTGTTCCTTGGTTGTTGGGTGACTCTCAAGGGGCAGGGGGTCCAGGGAAGGAAACAAGGAATAAGAATACAAAGTCTTGGCTCCAGAAAATCATAGGATGCTCGCGGAACATCTGGACAAGGCTGAGGGTCAGCCATGGCTTGCTGGGGGAACTCTCCGGGTGGAGAGTGTGAAAGCAGAGCCATTGTTCCAAGATGGAGACCGGACACTCTCAAACCCATGAGTGGCTCAGAGGACCCACGCAGTTGTGCGTGACTGAGACACAGGGACGGGAAGTGGCTGGGCCTTGTTGAGAGAGATAATGGACCAACAGTCAGGTTCAAAGCCATAAAGATGGAACCCTCCTGGCTGACTTCTACCTTCACCCAGATCACCAAAAATATCGAGCCTCTCATCAGTGCTAAAGGCAACAGCAACATCTTACGTTTGGAGCCAGGTCAAGGGAAATCAATGAAGAGAAAAGGCAGAGTGATGTATTTGCGAGGCTACACTCATACTCAGGGATATCCTACAAAAGACCACCCGATACCCAAGTCTTGCTCAAGTCTGGGAAGCTATCTGCCTACTCTCCTGAGTCACGGAGGAGCTTTCTTCCAAGGTTATATAACCCTGTTAAACAAACCCTCACACATTGTCTTTGAATCTGCCTTCTTGAGTTCAGGGATCTACAGTTTGAGTTTGGGGGGAAATTGCCTTTTTCTAAAGATAATGTTAAATCTAGCTCTTGGCCAGTGTTACGTGAAGGACAGTGGGGAGCCGAAAGGTCAAGGCAGGAAATGTCAAGGAGGAAACGCCCTGGAAAGTCCTTGGAGCCAGGCATGCTCTCTCTTTAGCATGATACAAGCCTATGGCTATTTCCCCCTCTTTCTTCATTGTGCTCTGTTTGGTCCCAGGAACATGCCATTTGGAGGCAGGCTGGGTGGGCCAACCCAGTCTTCACAATGGCTTCCCCTGTGTAAGACATCAGAATCTCGAGGCCAAAACCCCCATATTGAGGACCTTCAGTGAGAGTCCCGAAGCTTCTGCTCCCCCACCCCACCCCAACGAAAGCATGTTGAGGAAACCAAATAGCGCAAGAAAATTAGGTAGTGAGTCGTCCCTTTGTTCATATTTCTTCTAATTTTTACAGCTGTCATCAGTCATTCCGGGAGTAAAATGCGTTTATTGCTGAATGTTCGGAAAATCCAGGGAGGCAGAAAAGAAGCAAATACAGATTATCCATGATCATATAACACTTTTAACAATTTGGGGCACATCTCTTCAGTTATTTACAAATAAATAAAATTATTTATGTAACTATAAAATGTATTGCTTTTCTTTTGTTGTACAGAAATGCACGTTTTTACAAAAGGCATATTTAGGTACACACACACAGAAAAAGAATACATACAAATGTGTTGTTACCAAAAAAGTTCTGGCCTAAAGTAGACCCTATTGCATATGTGGTATGTATTTCCCGTTTTTCTGCCGTGTTTTCTTCATTATTGGTGAGTTCTTTATTAGGAGGTCTAATCCTTTGTTAGTTATATATATCGCAATGGTTTCCCAAATGTTAGTCTCTTACTGGCCAATCCTGTTTGCATGCAAGTGTTTGTAATTTTTATGTTATTGAATGCCTTATATTTTCCTTAAAACTCTCCATCCACCCAAAGATATAGAAAGAATCACCTGTCCAGGGGCACCTGGGTGGCTCAGTCAGTTAAGCATCCGACTCTTGCTTTTGGCTCAGGTCATGATCTCACAGTTTGTGGAATCAAACCCCACATCAGGCTCTGTGCTGACAGTCCAGAGCCTGCTTGGGATTCTCTCTCTCTCTCTCTCTCTCTCTCTCTCTCTCTCTCTTTCAACATAAGTAAAATAAAAAGTATAAAAAATTTTAAAAAAAGAACCACCTGTCCCCGTGAAACTTGTATAGTTTTCTTTTCTGAAGTGAATCATTAATCCCTGTGGAATTTATGCTAGTGTATATATATATAAATACAAATCAATATATTTTCTTCATAGTGAAGAAGTGATTTGTATTTTTCATTAAGATGAGCCAATTACTTCAATATCATATGTAAGGTTTTTTTCTTGGCAAATCTATCCTGTCCTCCCTGAATGAAAATGCCACCTTTATTATATAATAACTTTTATATGCTCACAATCTGTTTCTGGACTTCACATGCTGTCCCCTATCCATCAGTCTGTCTGTCTGTACCACAGTCTATCTCGGTATTTTAATGTATATCTTTTAACTGACAGGGAAAGACCCTCTTCGTTACTCATTTTGTAGTTATTTCTGAGTGTTTATTTTCCCACTTAAGAATCATGCTGGGGATTACAAGTAAAATCCCCCTGAGATCTTTCTGGGAATGAGGGAATCAGAGGTGGAGGCAAATATAGCTTTGGGACTCTATTCTCCCCCTCTCTCTCACTGTGTCCCCCTTTCCTTCTCCCTCTCTCATGGTCTCTCCCTCTCCCTCTCTCTCCTTTTCTCCTACTGTCTCTCCCTTTCTCATTTGTTCTCTGTCTATGGGCTTCCCACATCCCTTCTTGCTGTAGCAACAACTCTCGTGGCTGTCCTGATCTCATTACACCTTTGTTCCTTCACTGCAGACCCTATTGTCAACGGTCTAGTTTCTTACCATTTCTCAGTTGTCTCTTCTAGAATCTCAGCCTACCCACTGGTACTAGGCCATAGGTCACTGGTCAGCTATTGGATCACCTCTCTTTGTACCAGATCCCTAATCAGCTGGGGACATGGGGACAGGAGTAGAAGAGTAGAGTTACATGTGATAACCATGGCTATCTAAGTATCAGGGGCTGTGGGCAGGGTAGATTTTCTGAGACAGGAGTGTGTGCAGTGCAAACATTTGGACCCTTGGCCAGAATAGGTCATAAATACAAGCAGAATGTGAAGTATATAACACTGTATTTTCCATATGACTCCAAATCTTAAATAGATCGACTTTAAATTACACACACACACACACACACACACACACACACACACACGTAATTATAATAACATTTATTGAGTCCTTATAACTAGCTAGACACAGTGCTAAGTGCTTCACCACCATTATTACATTACTAAACTGTTCTCAGTCACAAGGTAAATCTTGTTCTCCTGATTTTACAGCCGGGAGAACTGAGACTCAAAGACACTTAAAAAAAAAAATTACTCAAATTCACGACATTAATGCCAAAGCCAGAAATTGAACCAACCTCATTCTGTCTCCAAAAGCCAGACTTTTCAATGTTACACTGCTATGCTTTCTTTTTGTTTTTGTTTTTAAAGGTTATTTATTTATTTTGAGAAAGAGAGAGAGCAAGGGAGGGGCAGAGAGAGAGAGAGCGACAGAGAGAGAGAGAGCACGCATGCACGCACACGTGAGAGAATCTTAAGCAGGCTCCGCATTGTCAGCACAGAACCCAGTGTGGGGCTCGATCTCACGAACTGTGAGACCCTGACGGGAGCTGAGGTCAAGAGTCTGATGCTTAACTGACTGAGCCACCAGGCACCCCTAACAATCCTATGCTTTGAAAAGGGTTGAAGGGAACTGCATGGATATTAACGGGGTTTACCTACGGTCACAGGATTACAAATGATGGGATCTTCATACAAGAGAGCCCAGTGGGGACTACACAGTTTCCAGAATCTGATCTGCAGTATTTAAATCCTGATGCTGTTGCTTACTTGCTGCTTGTCTCTGAGCAAGTCACTTCACCTTCCTAAGATTCACTTTTTCAAGCCACGAAAGAGAAATTTTTCAAAACCTATGCCCTCGAGTAGTTGTAAGAATGAAGCGAGATTCGTTTAATTATCAGTTAATTAAATGTAAGGAAACACAATGCACTGTCACAGAGCAAGTCCGATAAAAAGAGTAGCTCACGTTCTTCTAATTTCCAGTATTTCCCCAAATTTCTCAGTGATCATATATTTTACTTCTACCTAAGTGGAGGGGGGAGGGGAGAAGTTAGTGGATCTTTAATCGTGGATCCATATATTTGAAATGGCAATACTGAATTGCATTGAGCCATAAATAAAGGTTTGCGTGTTTAGGAAAAGCTAACAAGATTTTTATTTGCAGTCGAAGGATCCAAAGTGCAACAGCGGACCTATTTTTATTTTCTGAGCAAACTTAACAGAGCCACATGAAAACTGCTTCTTGTAGCACTAGCTTTTACTGGTTCGATGCCCCGGCTGCTCTCTGAATGGTGCCCACTGATTCTATGTTCCATGAGTGCTTTTTAGGATGGTGTTTTTCAGAGTGAATTATTGAACCACCAGCATCAGAGTCCTTTGATCGAAATGCAGATTCCTGAGCCCTAGCTATCACCCACTGAGTCAGAATCTCAAGAGATGTGTTATGTGTTCCAGGAACCTTTAAAAATGAAACAAAATGAAACACTAGTTCCCCTGCTCACTCTACGCACGCTGATTTTTGAGAGTCACTACTCTAAAAGACCCGAAATTGATGGGGGGGAAAAAAAGGAAAAGTGGGTTTAACCTCAGTGCAGTCATTCACTAGCTGTGTGTCTTTGAGAAAGCCCCTTCAACTCAGCCTATCAGTTTCCTCATCTGTCCAACGAATCATTAAGACTTCTCAGGTCTCTTTCATGCTATTCTTTCTATCCGTGTAAAAATGCATGTCACAAAAGGTAACTGGAAAATGCCTCATGGAGAATACGGGACTTGATCAGTACCTAAAGGAAAAGGGAGAACTTATGTGACAAAGCACCCCAGCCATCAATAAACACAGCTGATATTGGAGGGACAATGAGACAATATTCCTGAACTGAGTCACCAGTTTCTTATTGGAAAGTACCCAGAGGCAAATTATGAGCAAAGACTAAAAACAGCCTAATATGTCAAGATAAAAATTTTGGATTTGTGTAAGTAAGCAACCAGAGGTCGCTGATGGTTGAGCTGAGAAATGGCATAGTAGAAGGGATGTCCTGGATGTTAGGAAACATAAAATTCATGCGGTGGAATGTGCATTTAGGTGGCTTCTGGGAACCCCTGGGTAAAGACAGAAGTATATGTTAAACTGAGATGAGACACAAAGAAATGGTTCAAAAGACGTAGAAGCTTCCGCTTCCGGCTCGGACATAAGGAAGGCTTGAGTGTTGTCACTCCCATCCTTACAACAGGACAAAGCTGGGCCAACTGAAAATTAGTGCCTTTTCATGGACTTTTCAGAGAGCGGAGGTCACGGAGCAAACCTCCACATCTGGAGAGGGACATCCTGAGAGTCACAGCCCAGGTCTGTCACCTGGAACAGAAGCTCCTGGAGCCATCACGTAGTAGGAATGTCTAAACTTGAGGAAACGGTGGAGGCAGGGAGGAAGTTAGTCTGAGAGTGAGAGAATCACAGTCTTAGGGAGGTGGGACGTACTTTGATAGGTTTTACCTCTAGGAACCCGATCATGCTATGAGAACAAAGAGCTTAAAAAAGATCTCCTCCTGGTCCAGGCAGGCAGAGGGAGAGAGTACCGTGAAATCAACCTGAGCAGTCTCTGTAACAAAGTCCTAACAGAGCCTCATCTTACCTGGGGGTGGCGGGGCGGGGGTGGGGGGGCTCCTGCCATCGTAGCCTCTCGTATGCTTTCTGTCTCGCCTAACAGAGTAGGGAGGAGAAAGAAAGTTTAGAATCACCAGCCTGTGAAACTGAAGGCCACAGCTCAGGGACACAGGCATGTTACAAAGAATGGGATTTAATCATAATATCATAGAACACCTTCCTTCCCCACACTGTGACACCAACAGGGCTCTGATAGAGTAACAATCGGTCACAGCTGAAAGAGTCACAAGACGCATATTCTAAGAAGTTCTTAAGAGAGCTCCAAGTCAACAGGGGAGACAAAAACAAGGATGCTAGAGGTAATCGAAACCTCCAGCAACTGCGGCTACAGCATCCATTGAACACAGCTCAATATCTAGCCAGATGAACAGCTTACTTACCTCAGTTTCCTATTATCTCTTTCTATCATGTCTGGCTTTCAACAGAAAATCACTAGGCATGCCAAAACTCAGGAGAAAACAAAAAACAAAAAAAAAACACAATGTGAAGACACAACACCAGCATCAGAACCAGACTGAGATACAGGAACAGGTTTGGAACTGTCGGATTTGGCGCAGAAGTTAAAATCCCTGAGATGAGTATGTTAGGGGCTCTCGTGAAAACGTAGATCACATAGAAAAAAGAAGACGTATGAAAACAGAGAGATGGAAACATTAAGAGCCGAAAGGAAATGCTAGAAATCAAAAACACTGTAAGAGAATGAAGAATGCCTTTCATGGACTCCTGAGTAGACTGGACACCGCCTAGGAAAGAATCAGTAAGTACGAAGATATGTCGACTGAAACATCTTAAACTGAAATGCAAAGAAAAGAAAAAAGAATGGGGAAAAAAACAACAACCCAGAACAGAACATTCAAGAACTGTGGGACAATTTCAAAGAGTATAAGCTATATTCAACTAGAATACCAGAAGGAGAGGGGCTCCTGGGTGGCTCGGTTAAATGTCCTACCTCGGCTCAGGTCATGATCTCATGGTTCGTGAGTTTGAGCCCCACATCGGGCTCGATGCTGCCAGTGCAGACGCTGCTTCGGATCCTCTGTCTCCCTCTCTCTCTTCCCCTCCCCCACTCGCCCTATCTCTCAAAAATAAATAAACATTTTTTTTTAGAAAAAATATCTTAAAAAAGAATACCCGAAGGAGAAAATGAATACAGCAGAAAAACATTTAAAGTAATAAAGGTCACAGTTTTTTTCAGAAAGACTGACAGTCACCAAATCACAGATCCAGAAAGTTCAGAGAATACCAGGGAAGATAAATATCCAAAAATTGACATATATGCATTTCATATTCAAACTGCAGAAAATGAAAGACAAATTGAAAGTCCTGAAGCAGGCTGTGAGTGGGGAAGTTCTTCTAATAGAGGGAAAAAGGGTAAGAATTACAGTGGGTTTGTCATCAGAAACCCCACAACCAGGAAGAGAATGGAGTGATGTATTCAAAGTATTACAAGGAAACATAAATCAACGCAACAATCTAAAAATTCTAAATCCAGCAAAATTGTTCCTCAAAAGTGAAGAGGAAATCCAGACCTTCTTTGACAAATAAACACTGAGGGAATTCATCACTTCCAGGCCTTCCCTGAAAGAAAAGAGGCACTTGCAACAGAAGGAAAATGGCATGGGTCACAGACTCAGATCTCCAGAAAGAAAGAAAGAAAGAAAGCATCAGAGAAGGATCATATGAAGGAAAACAAAATGTTTTATTTGTATTATTCTTAGTCGATCTAAAAGACACCTGTTTGTTTAAAGTAATATATTAAATAATATATTCAGTTATTATATAAAGCTATGGGTAAAGGAAGAGAATAACAACAAAATCATAGGGGTTCCTGGGTGGCTCAGTTGGTTAAGCATCCAGCTCTTGACTTGGCTCAGGTCATGATCTCACAGTTCGTGAGTTCAAGTACAGCATCAGGCTCTGTGCTAATAGCATGGAGCCGGCTTGGGATTCTCTCTCTTGGCCCCTACCTCACTGGCTCGTGCACGTGCATGCTCTCTCCCTCTCTTTCAAAATAAATAAATAAACTTAAAAATATACACAACAAAGTCATAAAGAGCAGAGGGAGGAATTAGGATTCTTTGTTATGAGGTACCTATAATACATGTAAAGTGGTATGGTCTTATTTGAAGGTGGACTTAGGTTACTTAAAAATATGTATTACAAACTCTAGGGCAACCACTATTTTTTTTTTAAAGAAGCATAGTTTATAGTCAAGGAAAGGAAATAAAATGGGATCGCATGATATGTTCAGTTAAAAGCAGGGAAGGCAGAAAAAATGGGATGAAATAGGGGGAAAAAAGGACAATGCAGAGAACACATTTACAAACATACTGGCTATTTCCCCAATTACATCAATAATCATGTTAAATGTGAATGATCTAAATACTTGGTTGAAAAGACAGAGACTGTCAGAGTAGATAACACACGAGACCCTAACTATATGTGATTTACAAGAAATGCACATTAAAGACACATAGAGTTTAAAAGCAAGAGGATGGTGAAAGACGTATCCTGCTAACACTAATCAAAACAAGTTGGCGCTGTTATTTTAATTTCAGACAAAGCACATTTCAGATCAAGGAGAATTATCAGAGATAAAGGGAGACACTGCATAGTGGTGAAGCGTTAATTCTCCAAGAAGATATATTAATCCTACATGTGGATGCATCTAACAACAAAGCACCAAAATATTTGAAGTACAAACTGAGAGGAAAATTAGACAAATCCCTACCCTAGTTGGGGATTTTACCACACTTCTATCAGTTAATGATGGGTCAAGAAATCAGTAAGAATATAGCTGACCTGAAAGTGATATCAATCAAATTGTTCTAACTGACATTTACACAACATCCCATCCAACAACAGCAAATTACACATTCTTCTCTAGCTCACATGGAGCATTTGCCAAAACAGATTAACTTCTGTGCATCAAACAAACCCTACCACATTTCAAAGAACAGAAATCATGCAAAGTATGCTCTCGGATCATGATGGAATTAAACCAAAATCACAAACAGAAAGAGAGTGGGACAATTCTCAAATGTTTGGAGATTAAACAACCTCTAAATAACACAAGGATCAAAGGAGAAGACCCCAAATTAAAAAAAACAACAACATTATTTTGAACCAAATGAAAATACAACTGATCAAAATGTGTGTGACACAGCAATAGCAGTGGGAAATTGGGGGGAAATTTATAGCTTTAAGTGCCTATATTAGAAACAAATAAAGTTCTAAAATCGATCATCTAAGCTTCTATCTCAGGAACTAGAGAAAGGAGAGCAATTTAGACCTAACACAAGAAGGAGATAGTAAAAATTAGATCAGTAATCAGTAAAATTGAAAACAGGAAAACGACAATCAAGTGAAACCCAAAACTGGTTCTTAAAAAAAAAAGATCCATAAAACTGATAGCCCGCCAACCAAGGATAAAAGAAAGAAGACACAAGTTACCAATGTCAGAAGTCAAAGAGGGGCACCATTACTGATCCCGTGGACAAAAAGAATGATACGGGGAAGTCTATTGAATTTAATATTTTTTAATGTTTATTTATTTTTGAGAGAGAGAGAGAGAGAGAGAGAGAGAGAGAGCAGGGGAGGGGCAGAGAGAGAGGGAGACACAGAATCCGAAGCAGGCTCCAGGCTCTGAGCTAGCAGCACAGAGCGTGACTCAGGGTTCGAACCCATGAACCACGAGATCAAGACCTGAGCCGAAGTCAGACACACTTAACAGACTGAGCCACCCAGGTGCCCATAGAGTCTATTGAATTTAGTGGATGAATTGACCCCATTACAGGAATGACAGAGAAAAGCCACTGCAGATCACGGGAGGCCATTTTATTAACAGAGGGGAGAACGAGAGAGTTTCTAGAAGAATGTCTAACATCTTCACCGGATGTTAGCAGTAATGGGATGCAGGGGAAGAAGGTGGACCAACCCGGGTCAGGACTGGGGGAAACGCCCCCCACTCCCCCCACAAGGAGGAAATTCCTGATGCTTCACAGTTGCTTGGGAATAGGTCTTCCAAATCAGCTCACACAAACATGCAATACACATAAAAGCAATATACTTGCCATCCATGTGGAGTTTTAAGGAAAGGCTCCTAGAAAAGCCCCTTCCCCAAGAGGAAAGGCTGAGCTTAGGGCCCCTCTTGTATAGAAATTCTGATGTGACAACAAAGTGTCACCAGTGAAATCTAACTTCAGTATCCCAGAGAGCTTCCTGTGAAGGTGGGTCACACCTATAGGAGCATGTCAAGAGTGATAATCACCGGGGCGCCTGGGTGGCTCAGTCAGTTAAGCACCCAACTTCGGCTCAGGTCATGATCTCGTGGTTCGTGAGTTTGAGCCCTGGTGACGGGCTCTGTGTTGACAGCTCAGAGCCTGGATTCGGCTGCAGATTCTGTGTCTCCCTCTCTCTCTGCTACTCCCCCACTCGTACTCTGTCTCTCTCTCTCTCAAAAATAAACATTAAAATTAAAAAAAAAAAAAAAAAAAGAATAATAATCACCAGTGTAGACAGGTAACCTCATCATGGTTCCAGCTGAGCCATGGGCCAATCACCTCTCAGAGGACAGGAGGACAGTCCAAGCATCCAGCAGGAGATATAAGGGTCAGGTCACATGCTCTATCACACTCAAGACAAGGTTGCATGGGGAACAGGGGGTATGGAAAGGAAGACAGAAAATCCCAGTGATGTGAACAGGACACACAATGACTTAGAAAGACTCTCACACACCTCTTCATATCTGAAGCCAAAAGTGTGTGTTCTAGACCCCAGCTTCAGGTAGTTTTGTCATTATTATATTGTCAGAGCAGTTACTTAATAGAGGTCAGAGCGATTACTTAATAGAGCTAATAAAGTCATGCAACTCTTAAGTGACAGAGTTAAAACTCCGTCTCCATCACCATATGGCCTTCTTGCTATTAATTCATTGTGCTCAATCACCTTTGTCAGCTCTATGCCTTCTGGCACCACGGTCCTTCTGCTAGTTGGAACTTACACTAATTCCAGATCACTCATGAGTATAACTTCTCTAGAGTTTATTCCTGAAGTGGGGATAGTAATAAGAATATCAACATTAGCAGTGGTTGGGAAAATGACGCATGAATCATTGGGATGATTGTAAGAGTACTTCTCAAAATCTAGCAGGCTATCTACATATCTGGGTGAAAGATTTTGTGAAGACATGTACATTAAGGGCATCAGAAATGCACGGATACCCGATGGAGTATTAGGCATAAAAAAGGAAGAAACCCTGCCATTTGTGGCAACGTGGATGGAGGACCTTGAGGGCATTATGCTAAGTCAGACAGAGAAAGGCAAATACTGTGTAAGTTCATTTCTAGGTGGAATCTAAAAATAAATGAGTAAATAAATAACTCAGAAGAGATGGGTGGTTTGCCAGGCGAGGGTGGGGGGTGGGTGAAAATGTTCCAAAGGCACAAACTCCCAGTTATAAGATAAATAAATCGTAAAAAGAGAAGATAAATATGTAGAATAACAAAAGCCATAAAAATCAGTGAGTTCTCCATAGGAGAAAACTTAGAGTGTAAATATAAATACAGAGAAAACATAAAGAAGCAAGGAAGTGACTTGCAGTTAGGCAGTAGGGAAATCAGGGAAGTATATGGTCACAGACTCCAAGGGGTAGCAAAGTCTTAAGAAACCATGAAAAGTCAATGTTATTAAAAGTTCTAGAAAGTTCCATGAAAGTAAAGTAACTGGAAGTGACTAGAAGGAGACCGTTGTTCATCTTGATGAGAGAATTATGGGGGAAGTTATTGGCAAGAACGCCCCACCACATGAGTCAAGGCTAGCTTGAGCAGATGGCATGTGCAAGCCAAAGCTTGGTGCAGGGAACACACTATGTGCGTTAGGATCCGGGCAGTAAAAAGAAGAGACGGCAATAGCTAAGAAGAAAAGCAGTTTTCTTTATAGCTGATGGGATCTGTGCAAAAGAAGAGTAGAGACATGGAAAACAGACGGGCGTGGCATTGGAGGCAAAGCTCCCGGCTGCTGAGCATGAACAGAATCAGAAGCACAGCCACAGATATGAGACAGTCACCTAGACAAAGAGCCATGTTCAGAGGGAGAATGGGATGGATGGACTTACAGAGAGGGTTTCTCTTGTTAGATGGAACTTCGAGTCAGATTTTCAACTCTCTGCTGTCATATGTCGTTGGGAGGGGTATGGTCAGGAACTGTCACATCTCTTGACATTCAAAGAAAAGCCAGAACGCTAGATGTTTATGTGAAATATCCTGATTGTTGTGTATGTTGGCTCCACTGAAAAACAAAACAAGACCATGTAGGCCATCTGGGCACCAGACCTGCCCACGCATCAATCTGCATCCCCTGTTGTACACACTCAATTCAACCTGTCACAAACCTGGGAGACAGCTTTTGATACCTGAGAGTCAAAGTTACTTGTGGTTTCCTTTGGTTGCACTGATTAAAGGGAAGGGAAAAAGAAATCCTTCAAAGCCAAGTGAGCAGTCGGGATTAACGGTTTACCAGGACAATTGATAATGAGAAAACAGAGCAAGGGGCTTAAAGCAAACGGCTTCTCTAGCAGTTGAACAGTTGTCCGATTTTGATAGCAGGAGGTGTTCTTGTGGTCCTTAAATCAGGTTGAGTTAGGGTTCGCTTTACTTACTATGATGAAAATACATGTTATCAGTAATCCAAGAATGGGGTATGAATTACAGTGAAACGCTATGCGGGCATGAGACGCATGATTTAGAAAAATACTTGTTTCTCTGGGGAATTTCTCACTTTATATGGGCAATAGATCAAATGACATTATCAAATGTTCAAGCTTTAAAACAGATTCAGGTATGATACACAGCGTGATTCCATGGCTTCATAAATTATTTTATTGTTATTTTTTTCATTTCCTAAAACAAAAGCTTCTTTTACCTAAAGCTGTGTTGTTTAAGTTCTGGAATAACAGAAACTAATGCTCTAGGAGGGCTGTGACTCTGGTTGACAGAATGTTGGGAGATTTGGAGTTACTTCCTGGTCACACTCACATTAAGGGAGCCAAGAAATATCCCCATCTATGCTTATTTCAGAGATTTCACAAAAATGTTCCAAATCCCAAAATTACAAGACTTGCCCTGACACCCCCCTTCAGTTCCTTCTCCCTTCCCTTAGCGGTGGAGAGTGTTGGTTTTCTCCTAGTATCCATTCCTTCCGGGACAGTAGGATCTGAGCTGGATCCCAGGCTCCTCAGAATAGGGCAAACGTTCCAGGCTTCGGTGGCAACTAGATATCACGTGTGGCTCAGTGGCGGTCCAGCTGACGGAAGAAGACCACTCTCAGGAACCCTCCTCTGGGGCTGTTTGTCTTCTCCCTCTGCTCAGCCTTCTCCCCCATCTTGCTTCCTGGCACGTGGACACTGCCATCTTGGATCACAAAGATGAGAGCTCTATTCTAGGGATGACTAAATGTGGTCTGGAATAAGAAGTCCAGGGAGAGCTTCTGGCCTCCCTAGCCTAAATGCTCACAGCTGAATTCCATCCTAAGTAATATACCTTCCTCCCTAACACTATAACTAGCTACATCGAAAGTTTGTGTTGGGATGACATGGCTAATAAATTACAACTCTTGTCTTCACTCTTTGTCTTAAGAGGTTTAATCTCATCCTTCAGTGATCTAACCCACCCACGACCAGATTCCTCGATGCCCCAATTAAAGTTTTAGAAGGATAAGTTGATACGCTGGATAAGCCAGAACATCTATTCTCTACCCTTTTCATCAAAACTTCGCTTACAGTTTATTTATTTATTTATTTTTAATGTTTATTTATTTTTGAAGGAGACAGATACAGAGCATGAGCAGGGAGGGAGAGAGAGAGAGAGAGAGAGAGAGAGAGAGAGAGAGAAGGAAACACAGAATCCAAAGCAGGCTCCAGGCTCTGAGCTGTCAGCACAGAGCCTGACATGGGGCTCGAACTCACAAACCGCCAGATCATGACCTGAGCTGAAGTCAGACGCTTAACCGACTGAGCCACCTAGATGCCCCAACTTTGTTTATAGTTTTAAGAACCATAATTAATATTGCAACTGGAAATGTAGCCAGAGTAGTTCCACAACCCCATGTTTTTTTTGTTGTTTAATTGGCTTTTCTTACTACTTTATCCCACCAGGTAAATATTAAAATTGTTACATTATGCTTCCCCAGAAATCATGCTGAATTTTTTTGGCAGTTCATTAAATTTATGTTCATTCAGAGAGAATCTATCACTTTTCTACACTAAACCATTTCGCCCAAGGAAATATCTCCAAGTAGTTAACCAAGTTTTCTTCTCTGTCTGTAGTTGTAGGTTAATTAATATACAGTGAATTCCTGGATATTTTTTATAAGTTTTGTTTCTATTGAACGGCCAACTTATTATTTAGTATTTTGATCTTAATGCATCATAAAACTAAACATTTGACAGAAAAAAAAACAAGATTGTATTATAAACTCGCAACTTTTTAAAAAAATCATTGCTACTACCACAAGCGAAAATCACGCTGTGAATGTTCTGGTAATTATGCAGACAACAGAATTTAAAAATTGGAATGTTTTACTTAAAAAATTTTTTGTTTAACGTTTGTTTATTTTTGAGACAGAGACAGAGTATGAACCAGGGAGGGGCAAAGACACAGGGAGACACAGAATCCGAAGCAGGTTCCCGGCTCTGAGCTGTCAGCACAGAGCCTGACGTGGGGCTCGAACCCACAAACCGCGATATCACAACCTGAGCCAAAGTCGGACGCTCAACCGACTGAGCCACCCAGGTGCCTCAGGAATGTTTTATTTTAAATGCACAGCTATCACACGCGAACGTGTTTTTTTGAAAGCTTTGTCTCATTTTGACAGTAGTTTATCTTTTTATATCAATTACTGATCTGAAAACCTTGACGTTTCTATTCCTCTTTTATAGAGTTGGAAGACTCACAAGATTAAAGAAGATGCTTACGATTATTTAGTTCATTCCTCTCATTTTTATGCACTATGAAGCGGGCCGGGAAAGATAATGTGCCTTGGCCAAGAGCACCCCATTATTCTTTTTTTTTACAAGGGCATCCACAGGCACCGTAAGAGTGGAACAGTAAAAAGAGAAATGGCTTATTGTCCAATAAACAGGGGGTTGAATCGCACACTGCCACATACAAACCGAGTAACTACGGCCTCTCTGTAGGTCAGTCACCTGCTCTGTGGACATTCTGGACCATAACATTAAACTTAGAGGGCTGTCCTGAGGATTAAATAGCAAATTGCGTTAAAAGCTCAGCTTCCCGGGGAGCCTGAGTGGCTCAGTTGGTTAAGTGTCGGACTTCAGCTCAGGTCATGATCTTGGGGTTCGTGGGTTCGAGCCCCACGTTGGGCTCTGTGCTGACGGCTCGGAGCCTGGAGCCTGCTTCGGATTCTGTGTCTCCCTCTCTCTCTGCCCCTCCCCGGCTCATACTCTGTCTCTCTCTCACACACACAAAAGTAAACAAACATTAAAAATAAAAGCACCCAGCTCCCGGCTGAGCATATGACACTGTCTGCCCTCTGCCCCATCTCCATCTGGGGTTAGGATGGTTACTGCCAACAGATACCGAAGGGAATTCTCCACGAAACAGAGTGATGACATTATTCCAACAGCCACAAGGAAAGCTGAGAAAATACCCTTCATTCAGAAGAATCATTGGAAGTAAGATAATGAGGCTGCCCTAGAGCAGGATTCTCGCACAGAGAATCGTGACACAGAGGCTTTTCTTCCCAGGAAGCAACCTTATTTGTGCTGGCCCCCCTCAGTTGGGTCCGCACCCAAAGAACTGCGCCCCGAACACCGCGTGGCGTAGTTTTTTAATATATTTTTTACTTTTTTGTTTCCCATACGTGGTAACACACAAACACGTAGCCTGATCAAGTGGTCTCATGTTACGAGGTGGTGAAGAATGTTGTCACGTATGCGTTGCCTTGATATGTTTTTTTTTTTCTTTCCTTAGTGAGGGGACCCTACCACAGCCCCCAAGACAGCAGAAGATATTTTAACTTGAAAGCTTAAAGATGATTAGTGGCAGGCATGGGGACATTGCTACGGAGTCCCTGTCCGAGTCTACAGCTTGTTTACAACTAAAGCAGCACGGAGTGCCTCTAATGTGGGCAGTTTAATGACTTAGATTTGGAGCCACTTTAATATTTCCTAACTGTGGGTCAGAATTTTCCTCCCCTTCCTTTTTCAGGGCAATCACTGGAGAGTACATAACACACTTAGAACTTTGATCTACGGACGATCCAGCAGCCCATTAGCGTTTTCTCCGTACAAGGTCCCACGCCGTCCAAGTCTGTTCCGTTCTGGTTTTTTCTGGGTGTTCAGTCCTGGAAGGACACTGCAAGCGAGAAACAGTGCAGGAAGCTTAGCGTCCTAGGAGGCAGTGGCCGAGACACACGCCAGGGCCAGAAAAGCACGGCATCCGGCCGGCTCTAAAATAATCAATTCCGACAATCACAGATGGAGCAGAATTTATACACAGGAAATGTCAGTCAGAGAACGTCTCTGCGTAATATCAGCAAAGCTCACTCTGCTAACCCAGGAGCTTTTAGTGTCACTTGTCAGTGGAGGCTGATTATGCTGATGTTTGTTGTTCGTCTACTTGACGATTTCCCTTCTTTCTGTGCTGTGTTCGGGACAGGTGACTCCTGGAGTCAGCTTATTTTGCTGGTCATCTGTACACTGAAAGGAGCACGCTACTCAGAGCCACCGTGTCACCCAACGGTTCTCCAAGAAATATTTTATTGTGTTTGACACAAAGTCCAGAAATCATCATCACAGTATGCACGGTATTGGAGTTCATTCAACTGAGACTATCCTGGTACCTGGAGAGAACGAATTAACTGAGTAGCTATGCTCACCCCAGCAAAACAAAATTACGTATGTTGTAAAAAAAAAAAAAAAAAAAAAAAAAAAAAAAATCAGGTAACACTTTTATTTCCTCCCACCTCGTGTGTTCCCTTTCTCATATAATTTTGGCTCCTATTTCACTGAAGAATATTAAAGCTACACCACGTGGGTTCTTTTGTAAAACTGTCTCTTCATCTGCGAAACAGCTCTGTTGTTGCCATGTTAATCCCTGTTCACCCATCCAAGTATAATGAAGTATAAAATCAGTAGGAAAATCATAAAGGAAGAGGGTGCTATCTAACTAAACAAAAAGTTAACATCTCCCAAGTGTCCAAAACACCACAAGAAAACGTAAGCGTAACATACGAGCTGGAAAAAAAATCAAGGCAAATATCTTCAGTAAACGTGTATCTATTAAAACGCAAGTATGGGGGAGGCACCTGGGTGGCTCAGTCAACTGGTTAAGTGTCTGACTTCAGCTCAGGTCATGATCTTGTGGTTCGTGGGTTCGAGCCCCACGTCGGGCTCTGTGCTGACAGCTCAGAGACTGGAGCCTGCTTCGGATTCTGAGTCTCCTTCTCTTTCTCTGCCCCTCCCCCACTCACACTTTTTCTCTCTCTCAAGGAAAAAAAACCAAAACACACCACCCACACAAGTAAGAACTATTACCCCAAAAGCAAAAGGCACAAAGAATGCAAATGAGGAATTTACAAATGGAGACACAGAAGTACCCACTGGGCGCAACAAATACTGTTCACATTTGGTACTAACTGATCAATGGTCAGCAAGGCAGGACTGAAATCAGATGATCAAAAATGAAAAATACATTTTTGTATCTCACCCATCAAATCTATACAGATTTAAATGTTTGGCAATATCACTTGCCGGCAAGAATGTGGAGAAATGGGTGGGGTCACACCTTGTCGGCAGAAGTAGAAGGTTTTGTGACTCACGCAAAGAGCATTTTGTCAGTAGTCTGTAAAATTAAAAAGCACATATCTTATCGCTCAGGGATTCCACTTACAGTAATTATTGTCAAGAACTATTTGGACACAAACATGGAGAGACATGTGCGAGGATGTTAACAATCACTGCTTAGAACCATCAAACTTTACAAACATAATAGAATATTATACGGCAGTTACAAGGTCTTAAATCATCTTGTCTTCAAGTGGAACGTTACACAGTGATAAAAGAAACTTTTAAGGGGCATCTGGGTGGTTCAGTTGGTTAAGCGTCTGACTTCAGCTCAGGTCATGGTCTCACGGTTCGTGAATTTGAGCCCTTAGTCGGGCTCTGTGCCTGGAGCCTGCTTCGGATTCTGTGTCTCCCTCTCTCTCTCTGCCCCCTGACCCCACCGCTTGCACTCTGTCTCTCCCTCCCTCTCAAAAATAAGCAAACATTAAAAAAAATTGTTTAAATAAACTTTTAAAAATTTGTATTTCTCTTTTTAACATATGTAATGGGAAGAGCTAAAAAGCATATTGTCATGTAAAGAAGCACTACAGAATATGGGTATGGAATTTTACCATTTATATAAATTTAAAACACACACGTAAGTAATACACTATTTAGCGCTCATGGTTGCTGTAGTTATAATATACACTTCTATCCACACTGCTTTAGTTCTATTAAAGACAGACAGTGAAAATGTTCTAAAATGCTAATCGTCATCATTTGTAGGCATGGGTATGGTTTTTATTGTTCTTTTTATTCTAGGAAAGCGAAAGAAAATCCTATTTTAAAAAGTCAAGAAAGATACACTGACCAAGCACATAAATAGGTAATCTGCAAAAGAGAAGTACAAGTGAAAATGTATTCAACATCATCGTTAGCCAACGGACTGAAAATTAAAACCACAATTGGTACAGATTTTTTAATAAAGGGTGGGGGGGTGCAGTAGGCATATGGCCCACGAAGCCTGGGGTGGCTGGGATAAGGCCCCTTTCCTACAATCCCCATTTCCCCAACCTTGCCCCTGGGGGAGCCAGAAGCAGTGAACTGAGGAGAACACAGAGGATTCAAAGAACAAGAGACATAGAACAGAATTCGCCCTTTACTCTGCTGGTCCTGAGGGCCTGATATCAGGTCGGGGTAAAATGCTGAATTACGTAAGAAGTTCCAAATCTGCCTTTAGGACTTTCCTCCACATGAACATGGGACTCAATAACCCTAGTGGGAATATTCTTACAACTGAATGGGACAGATTCAAGATGGCGTCATGAGGCTTGGATAGATTTCATTCCTTACAGTTGAGGGCAATGATAGAAATTGAAACAAAACACCATCTGCCAACAGCCAAGATATGCCAAAGGCTAGAAACTTGGAAGACCAGTCCCATTTTGATCGAGTAACCATCTGTCTGGCTTGCCCAGGCCAGTACCTGATTATGCTTGCTTTACCAGAGTAATTATTGACAACACTTCTTTTAGTCTGGGAAGTGGCCCAGCTTGGACAATGATGAAACTCATGAAGATCAAGTCACCTGTCCAAGGACAATCAGCTAAAATGTAGCATCAGGGTGCCTGGGTGGCTCAGTCAGTTGAGCGTCTGACTTCAGCTCAGGTCACAATCTCACACTTCATGGGTTCAAGCCCCACATCGGGCTCTGTGCTGACAGCTCAGAGCCTGGAGCCTGCTTCAGACTCTGTGTCTCCCTCTCTCCCTCTGCCCCTGCCCCGCTTGTGCTCTGTCTGTCTCTCAAAAAAAAAATATATTAAAAAAAATTCATCAAGCTTCACACTTAAGTTAAAAAAAAAAAATGGCACCACTGGAAATCAAACCAGGTCTGTCAGACTTCAAATTCTGCATTCCTTCTACTGCTAATAAATATCCCTAATCTAGACTCGTAGCTTGAATAGTAAAGTTTTGCAAATGAAGTTTTAAGAAAAAACGAATTATAACAATTACTTTCAAGACCATGCCATACTTTGTACTTAAGCCAGTAATTGCTGCCACACAGGAACCCTTGAGGATTGGTCTTAATGAATAAATAAGTTAAGATGTGCATACAGTAGAAGCATCTGGTTCTAAAGAGATTGAAATAGGTATTTTCTTAAGTATATCAAACATGTAGGGTTTGCATTTTCCATTTGCCTACATGTTTTCCCCATTAGCCAAACAAAGGTAAACGTGCATGTTTGAGTGGTCATGAATTTCAAATTACTAGACTTCCGATTAAATTGTTTCTAGGCGTATTAATAAAACTAATGAGATGGGATCAGTCTTCACAAAAGCTTAAAATATCAAGCAATAATTTTAATACCATGTAAAACAGCATAAACTGCATAAAAATTATATATCACTTCCTTTTACATCTCAAATGACAGAGTTGTGGCCCTTTTTAAAGAGAGTGAAACTTGAGTGTGCATTTGCAAAGAATTCATCCTTAGGGACATATTTTGAAATATTAAAAATATCTGCAAACCACATATGCTTCATTGGGCAAGCTGCCTTTTACACGCTTATATGTGAATGCCCACCGATACATTTAATCTCACGGCTTATTTGCAAATATGCTATTGTTTTCTTTTAGATTAAAAAAGGAGTATTTCGCAAACCAGGAGGCAACTTGTCAACTTCAGTCTCCCTAGGTCCCGTCTTGGAAGGAAATTTCCAAGAGATCTGTACTGATACGGAATGGTAGAGAGAAGTCCTGTGTTTTCTCCCCCTCCCGGCCCTCCCCCGCCCCAGCCCCCAACCCTCTACTCCCCATCAGCTGTGTGACCTTGGGAAAACTTTAACCTCTCTGAATCTCCATTTCCCTTTGGTGGAAAATTGGAATGTGACTATCTCGCGATTTTCAATGAGGCTAAAAACCCAATGTGAGCTAATTTTGTAGAGCAACGTCTTCCAAAGTGCCTTTAGAAATAATAGTCCTCGTTTGTCAGAGGACCGAATTTAGTGTACTATTATTGTTGGAATGAGTCTCTTCCAAGAAAACACTAACCTTAAGCAGCAAAGAACACCTCCTAACATGGGGCTCTGAGAATTCCAGAAGCAAAGAAAGGGGCGGGACAGGCTAACAGAGGTGGGAGGTGGAATCCGAAGCCCCCATGGAGGGGTGAATCAACTCTCAACAGATCCCTGCTTTTCAAAACGCGCACGTGTTGGGGTGGCTAAATCCTCAGGAAAGCTCACGGTCTGACAAGTTCAACCACAGTTGCCAATCTCCGCAGAAACGCTAACCGAGCCCTCTTGAGCTTGGGGAGGGAACTCCCGCCTTGGCCCAGACTCTCCGTCTTCTGCAACTCATCTTCCCTCAGCCCTTTAATGAAGGTTGACACTTGGCAGAGGTGGGGAGCCGAGGCTCATGCTCTTAACGAGCTCTCGTTCCTAAGAGGCTTTGGCGTCACGGAAGCATACCTCCTGCCATATGCTTCTTCCAGTTATCTGCCCCCGCTCTCAGGGTGCGGGGGGCCATAGTTCGCTACCGGCAGAGATGCTGCATCAGGCCACGTCTGGCTGGAGATCTGGGTGTCAGCCCTTGTTGTCGGGCTTCAGATGGAGGGGAGAACAGGTGATCATCAGTGCAGACTCCAGGGATCCTTGGTGGACTCAGCGATCTGTATCTTCTGCGGGCGGGGGGGGGGGGCAGTCGATGAAACCCACCTGCGATGGGCAGCAAGTCACATGGGACATCTAGCCTTCCGTGTCAAACCCCGAACGTCATCTTATGTGCTCAAGAAGAGAGCATTCCCTTGCCCCCAAACGTGTCCAACAATGGCTCTCCCAGTGGCTATCGCTCTGATGGTTAAATGGCACCATAGGCTTGGAATCCATCCACTCAAGCGAAGACTTAACCCTCACTGCTGTCAGGCCATCTTCTACCCCTCCCCTGTGGGGGCTTCGGGCAATCATCGGTGCCGGAACCGCTCCTGCCTTTGCGGAGCCCGGGGTTCTACCAGGGAGAGACGGATAACGAAGAGTATGCCTAATGTTTGAGGAGAACAAGGATGATGTGAGAGAATAAAGGGGACTGGTGTTAGGAGCACCACTCTGGGGAGGGCAGAGGAAGACCCCTTGGAGATGGTGACGTCGGAGCTGAGCTCCAGGCTGGATGGGTGGGGCATGGCCATGGAGGGGGCGAAGAGCATGCCAGGTAGGGAGATGTGTGCACGGGAAAGGGAGAAGCCTCTGGAAGCGAAGGATTGCACAGGGAGAGGCTTTCTAAGCCACAAGGCATGAGAGAGCGATGTTTTATCAGCATCATTATTTGAATGGTCCTTGTCTTGCACCTGTGCTGGGTATCCGTACCCCTTGTGCTCATACGGGTGGGTCCCTTCACTTATCCTGCAGAGTCTGTCATTATGGACTGTCCTGTCCTTCTTCCCCTTCTGACTGAGAGTTCCCCGAAGGCAGATACGTTGCCTTTTGTTTTTGAGGCATTCATACCTGACAGAGCAATTTCACATACGACAGGCACCTTATAAATATTTGTACGAATGAAGGACACAACATCTACCGGGGTTTGGGACAACAGGCTCCTCTCCAGGAGGCCACAGGAGGGAGAGGGGCTGACATTCCTTTTCTTCCCCCGGTCTTACTGATATACAATCAACATACAACACCATGTAAGTGTAAGCCACAGGACAAAATGACTTGTGAAACTCTCATTGCAAAGTTACCCCCAAGGGAATCTGTCACCCCACGCACATCACTGTGACCTTGAGACGTGTCCCATCTATCTCTCCAGGTATGGAGTTACTTTTTCAGTTATTATTATTATTTTTTCCTTCTCAGTTGGGGGGAAGGATCCATGTTCTTGATAGGCACGGTGTTATCTCTGCTAGTTAATACAAGGTGTAACGAAATCCATGTTCGGCAGAGGAAAAGGGAGACTCAAAAGAGAAAAGCCGAGAAGGTGTAGAGAAGAGAATAAAAATTCCAGCCCTTTGATGGTCACATCCTTTCTTGACAATGGCCAGTCTCTTAATACCTTGAGTTCATGAATGGGATTCAAGAGCAGGTCTAAAATGTGGCTGTCTCGAGGTTTGAATTTCATATGGCAGTTATCTTACATTATTTGAAATGCCAATTGATTATTAAAAACACATTTTTTAGCTTTGACTACCATGTAATAGACAGGTAACTATTATACCGCTGTTAAACCCCAGTAAATACCGTTTATTGGAAACACATTTCTTTCAGCTCAGCAATACGATTGTGTATGTATCTGTTACCGAGATCTTGAAACTCTATCAATTTGTGCCAAAAACACATCACTTTTCTTTTGAATTCGTCAGGCTGAAGATACTGTCTCAGATGGACGACACCGAAATCCGCAACAAGCTTCTCCGTAATAAATGATGACTGGCCCAGCACAGGCTTGGAAGTTTTCTTTAATCACTCAGAATAATAACGGGAAACGAGCACTCCGCACATTAAAAGCAGATTTGTTCAAAGCACATTGGCCACTTTGCGTCTAGACTGAACTGCTGGCTCAAATGTTCTGGGACAAAAATTTGTAGCAGCGAAACCCTTTTCAGGGACGAGGGAATCACTCTGTGGGTTGGGTGCATTTTTCTCCCCAGTAGATTTATCATAACATTCCTACCTTTTGGCACTAGGGCAAAGTGCTGAGGCCCGGGGCTATCACTCAACCTGGGCCTGTGTCATTAACCAAGAAAAAGGAACAGACTTGCAAAGATACGACGGTAACTTACTCATGCCACAGAGATGCCCACACAGAGGCCACTGGATAGTGAGGGGCCATTTACCCTTTTCGGGGAATGTAAGTAACAGAGACGCAAAATCTGAACACAGCTCTGCGTTAACATTTTTTTTTTTTTTTTTTCTTTTTCACTAAAGGGAAAGAGGCATTCACTGCTCTGGAATAGGGTGGAGAATAAAAGATGCTCACTGTTTTATAACTGTATTTATTTCCCGCTTGATTTTGGTTCGGGATAGTAAGAAAGAACATCATTCAGATGGTAGTTTGGAAAGCCAGGCTGACATCCAGTTTGCCGGGGTGGGAAATACGGGAAATGCTCTCCTACGGGGGGGTGACTGACACTCCCTGGGGTGCGTGGAAGGCCCTCTGTCACCATTCCAGCATTAGGTCCCTGCCCCAGACTTCCCAAAATCTGGCATCTAGAAGGTTAATGCTAGGAAGCTCCTGTATTTTTTTAAAAACTTCTACACGTTTATTTATTTGTTTGTTTCTTTATTTACTTAGGGAGAAGAGGGTCACAGAGAGAATCCCAAGCAGTCTCTGCACTGTCAGCACAGAGCTGGACAGGAGCTCGATCCCATGAACCAGGAGATCATGACCTGAGATGAAACCAAGAGTTGGACGCTTAACCAACTAAGCCACCCAGGCGCCCCTAAGATGTCCTTTGGGGTGGTGTCTGTCCCTTATGATTGGTCAGTGTCTTTTTTTTTTTTTACGTATTATTATAGATTTTGAATCTCTGTCCTAGATCGGAGCATAGATTTTGCTGAAGAGGGACACAGTCCTAAGAACTGTGAGAAATGTTCTCTGATGTAAGCCACGTGAAGTGTAGTTAATAGAATGGACATAAACACTAAACATGATATTTCCAAAGCAATCTATTCTTATAGTAACACCTCTAAAGTGCATATTAAGTGAGAAGTCCTCTTTGATACTTGGAGCTATTATCCTATAGAAGGAAGAACAGAGAAGTGAATTAAACTGGCCCCAATTCAAACAGCCAGGAAGTAGGGGAGATTTGGCTAAGACTGAGCCGAAACACTACCACTCTAGAACGCAGGCTCTGTATCTCCAGAGTGAAACTCTCTTTGGGGCAGAATGTGGATCCAGAGTGTAGATTTGTATTTGTTGGTTCTTTCTAGATGCTAATAAATCAGAGTAACTGAGATTTAGTGTTGGGACAGTTTGACCCAATTGTTATTGTGACTTAATTTCCTATTTAAATGTTAGAGGTAGGTACCCTTGTTCACCTGGCTTGCACTTTTTTGAAATGAACTACTTCTATTTGACTATTTTTTCCCCCTACTGGTGATTATCAGTGAATTATCTGGATGGGTGATTAAATTATTGAGCTGAGGGGTTGCCTGAGTGGCTCAGTCGGTTCAGCGTCCTACTCTTGGTTTCCGCTCACGTCACCATCTCGCAGTTTTGGGGATCGAGCCCTGCGTCAAGCTCTGTGTGGACAGCGTGGAGCCTGCTTGGGATTCTCTCTTTTCTCCTTCTCTCTTTTCCTCCCCTGCTCGCCCACTCGCTCTCTCTCAAAATAAATAAACGAACATTTAAAGAATAAGTAAATCACTGGGTTGAAATCAGACGCGAGTCAAGGATAAAAGACCACCTCTTGCATGGTGCCATTTATATGAAATGTCCAGAGCAGGCAAATTCATGGAGACGGAGGTACACTGGTGAGGGCTGGGGGGCTGAGACAGAAGAAGGACAGGCGGTCACTGCTGAAGGCTAGGAGGTTTCTTTTTGACGTGATGAATATGTTCTGGGGTTAGATGCTAGTGATCGTTGCAACACAAGTGTAAATTTCATGGTTTGTGAACTACACCTTCATGTAAAAACAGAAATTAGAAAAAAAAAAAAAAAAAGGGAGTCAAGGGCCCGTCTGTCAAGGAAGCTGATCACTACTGAGCATACACTGGTCACGGGAGATATTTAGACCTTGAGCTCTTTGAGGATAAACTATGTCTAGAAAGAAAAAAACTCGGACGGCGCGGAGGGTAGTGGAGGATTCTTTGATTGACAGAAACATCTGGAAAACACTCAATTCAATTCAACGTGCCAAATAATTGCTGAGTCAGTACCGTGTGCCAAGCGTGGTGCTGGGCAGGAGCTATGCAACAACAGTGGTTCCGGCAGAGGAAGAGCAGACCCGGATCATGGTGAGGTCGGACGACTGCCGTCAGCATGTGCCCAGGGACCCTGCAGGTGCCTCGGTTCAGAAACTAAAGGCAGCCCGGGGTCACCCTCTCCGTCCGCCAGATTCGGACACTGGATTTCATTGGAATATCTAAAAAAGATCTTCCTGCTGTTGCTTAAATGACAGTCACTAGAGTCATATGACATTAATAAATCACTCAGAAAGACACGGCATTAATGCGAAGAAGTGACCCAATGCTCACGTTTCTCTCCAGGCATGCCAGCCCAAGATCCCATGTGCACATCAAGCATGACCACTGACCAAAATGGACCTTGGGGAACACAGAATAGAAGGAACCTCTCTAAACCCTGTCTCTTTGAGTTTTTATGGAGGCTTCATTAACATAGGTATGGTTGATTAAATCACTGGCTATCGGTGATTGAACTCGATCACTCAGTAAGTGTCCGACTTTGACCCGGGTCATGATCTCATGGTTCGGGAGTTTGAGTCCCACATAGGGCTCTGTGCTGACAGCTCAGAGCCCGGAGCCTACTTTGGATTCTCTGTCTCCCTCTCTGCTCTCTCCCCACTCGTACTCTGTCTCTCTCTCAAAGATAAATAAACATTAAAATAATTGATACAAAAGAAAATAATAGATGTAAGAAGCAACGTATTATTTAAACACGAATCAATCTAAGTCCCTTTCAGGTCTATTTTTTAAATACGCAACCAATGAAGTATAAACAGAGACACATTAAAACCTTGGCTTGCGAGCGTAATTTGTTCCAGAAACCTGCCTGTACTCCAAAGCACTTGTATATCAAAGTGAATTTCAAAGAACCATTGGCTCAATAGTGATCATGTGACGTCTGGCATCACGTGCTACTCGTATTGTAAGACATCGCTCGTTTATCAAGTTAAAATTTATTAGAAATGTTGGCTCATCTTGCAGAACACTCATGAACAAGTTACTCTCAATCCAAGGTTTTACGGTACTTGCTAACTAAATGCATTTCTATAACCTCTCCCCATTACAAAATTATATATTGCTTAAAGCACTGAAAGAATAGTACGAAGGCAGTAAAAAACAAAACAAACAAAAATCTTCCATCTTTCCTTCCACCGTACAGAGTATTGTATGTATTTATATATATAATTATAAACCTGGAAGGTTTACTGTTGCTGTTCTTACTTTCTGTTCAAGGCCACGAGAAAATACAGGTGATTCACCACGTGAGGCAATCACTCTAGAATGTAGCACACAGGACACCCTGGAGAGTTTGAAGAGATATAAAAAGAGACTCCAGGTTATGGCCTATTTGAAAAGATTCAGTCTGAAGAACTCAAACTAGTCTAAATGAGAACTTAATGGGAGTACATAATGAAAAGTACAGAAAAAGTGTAAATAGAGGAAGGAGATTGAGTGATAACGATCATTTATTTGGGTCAGTTTAGCCAGGCTATGGTGCCCGGTTTTTTGGTCAAAGATCAGTCTACGTGTTGCTGTGAAGCATTTTTTAGAGGAGATAAACATTTAATTCTGTAGACTGAGTAAAGCAGGTGACCTTCCATAGCATGGGTGGGCCACATCTAATCAGTTGAAAGCCTGAGAGCAAAGACCGTAGCTTTCCAAGAAGGAACTCTCCTCAAGACTGCAACATAAAAACTCTGCCTTAATTTCTAGTCTGCTGACCTTCCCTACAGATTTATTTATTTATGTATGTATTTATTTATTTTTAATGTTTATTTACTTTTGAGAAACAGAGTGCGAGTGGGGGAGGGGTAGAGAGGGAGGGAGACACAGAATCCGCAACAGGCTCCAGGCTCTGAGCTGTCAGCACAGAGCCCGACGCAGAGCTTCAACCCACAAAACCACGAGATCACGACCTGAGCTGAAGTCGGATGTTTAACCGACTGAGCCACTCAGGTGCTTCCCCCCCACCCACAGATTTTAGACTTAACAGCCCCCTCAGTCATGCAAATCGATTCCATAAAAAATAAGTCTGTCCCCCCGCCTCTCCCCACGGGTATAATTTAAAAAATTTTATTGGATCTATTTCTCTGGAGAATCATGGAGAATACAAAGGGTCACAAGAGACAGGCTAGGCTTTGAGGGAGATGTGTCCAAACGCAGGGCACCCTGGGTAGGAGGCTAGCCAGAGGGCCTTGAGTGCTGTGCATTGTATAATTGTGTATCACCCAAGTGTCCGGTAAAGGCATCGCACACAAATATGCTCTGTGTGGATGGTGGGCTGGAGATATTTATTTAAAAATTGGCGAGTGCAGTGTTCCATGTCTAGGTTGGCTTTGCTCAGAGAGGAGAGCCCAGGTGTAGACCTGGCAGGCTCAGAGTTTCGTGAGGCAAGAAGACAGGAACATTGAGGGTACCATGAAAAGTTAGATCCCTAAAACTCTCAGGAATGTTGGACAGGTTTTCAGCCTTTCGCTGTGTGAGGATGAATTTTACGTGTCAGTGTGACCTGGCCAGAAGATGCCCACGTGGCTAATTGAACATTATCTCTGAATGTGTCTGTGAAGTATGTGTTTCTGGAAGAGATCAGCATTTGAATCAATGGACTCAGTGAAACAGACCTATCTCTTCAGTGTGGGCAGGTAACATCCATTCCTGTGAGGACATGAGTAGAGCCAAAAGGCAGAGGAAGGGAGAATTTTCTCTCTCTGTGCCTAACTGCTTGAGATGGGAATCAATCTTCTGCCTTCAGACTTGGACAGGTCCACACCGCTGGCTTTCCTGTGTCTCCAGCTTACAGAGGACGGATCTTGGGACTTCTCAGCCTACACACTGCATGAGCCGTTTCCTTATCATAAATCCCTTTTTATATATATGCACACATACATTGTATGTATGTAATATATAGAAAGGATATAGATATCCATTCATCTATTTCTCTGGAAAACTCTGGGTATTAACACCAGATATGGGATAGTTGGTTCGAGTCAATTTTAGGTGAATCTAAGAATAATTACTGAGGGAAATTTGGAGAAGGGATCTAAAATCCTGCAGCTATGGGCATGGGCTCCCTAAGCCGGCATATTGCGGGTGTCAGTACTGCTAAAACTTCATCTGTGTCCTCTTTCTCTCGAGGACTGAGGCATCTGGGTTTCCTGCAAATGGGATCTCCCATGCCTATGGTTTCATGGACTGCTTCTGTCACCCAGCAATAACCTGTGAACATTTCCCGAGCCCTTTGTCGTTTAGATGTCTGAGTACATACTATGCTCCCGTGAAGAAATATTTGCAGAACTAGATAAAAGAATCTTAGGTACATACTACAGCTTATTGAATCCCTCTGATTTTCTTCAACATGTAAATCTGGCCCACATGTTGACAGTAATGAGAGACAGAAGGGTGATCATCCTTGCCCGGATATTTTTCTATATATGTGTAATCAAGTCCTAAATGTGGCATGCGTTGGTGAAAAGATATGCACATTTTAATGGGTTTGAAATACACTGCCAAATTGCCCTCCAGAAACGTTGTTCCAATTTACATAGCCACCACTGGAATATGAGAGTGTCCATTTCTCTGCATCCTGCCTACCACTCACATAATTATTCCTTTCAGCCACTGCCAACTTGAGACAAAAACAGTATTCCATTGTTATTGTGATTTTCGTTTCTTTGGCTACTACCGTAGTTGAAAAAAATTTTAAACCGCTTTATTGGTCGTTTATGTTTCTTCACTGGTAACTTGCCAGTTCATGCCCTTGCTTTATATTTCTCCTGTCGTGGTGGTGGGGTGGGTGTGTGTGTGTGTGTGTGTGTGTGTGTGTGTGTGTGTGTGTTTCTTATTGATTTCTAAGAGCTCAATATATTGAGGATAATAGCATCATTTCATTAATGTCTAAAAAAAAAAATCTGTCCTTGTTGATAATTTAATTTATCCTTTTTATAGTTTTGGGGGGAAAATGTTTATTTTTAGGTAATCATATATGTGAATACGTTCCACTTTAATTGCTTAAAAGCCTTCTCTAACCCTATTATTGTGTAAATGTTCAAATCAATACTTTTAGTTTTCTTATAGATTTCTGTTTATTTCTATGATCCACCTGGATTTTATTTTGCAGTATAGTTTATGGTAGGGAATTAAATTAGTTTTGAAATATTAAACAAATATAATGTGTTGAATAAATCCATTCTTTACCCGATAATTTTAAGAGCTACCTTATTTTTTTAAATTTTTTAAATGTTTATTTATGTTTGAGAGAGAGACAGAGTGCAAATGGGGGAGAGGCAGAGAGAGAGGGAGACACAGAATCCAAAGCAGGCTCCGGGCTCCGAGCTGTCAGCACAGAGCCCGACGCGGGGCTCAAACCCACGAACCACAAGATCATGACCTGAGCCAAAGTCGGATGCTCAACCGACTGAGGCACCCAGGTGCCCCTGAAGAGCTACTTTATTAAACACTAATTTATCTATATATTATACGTGCATATACATTTATATATGATAATATTTTATAGCCCATGTAAGTATATTAAAAATATATACTACAGATTAGTGTTCAGTTAATAATATATATGAATTTTCATTTTTCTTCTTGAGTAGTCTGTGCTATGTTATTGTCATTACTGTAGGTTTATGATAAATTATAAACAAAATACTTCACAAATTCTTACTTGCTTGGCTCTTTTTCTCACTGATTCTTCACATGAGCTCAAGAAATATTTTGTGAAAATTGAAAAGGAGAATCCTGGAATGACATTTGCTAGACTATTACTAAAATTTTAAATGAGGGTAAGAATTAATAGGTTTACAGTATTTTTCCCCATCCAGGAAGAGAGTAGTCTTTTCTTTTTTTAAAGTATTTTTATGCCATTCAAGAAAGTCTTGTAGTATTTGCCATATGGCAAATGAATTTCTTTTAAGCCCATGTGCATATCGTTGTAAATGGAATATGTTTTATTAATTTCTATTAATTGCTGTCAATATAATTAATATAATCTAATTCTGTTAATTGGATATATTGTGTTTCATTTATATTAATTGCTGTCTTAGGGCAGTTTACTTTTCATACAATTAGTTTTTTAAGTTTAATGATTTTTGTACAATTTTTTTTGTCACTGATGCAATTTCCTTTGTAATGCTTTCTTATCACAAAACCTTCTATTTTTAGGTTAGGGAAGTAACATCATTTACACCTGATGCTTTTACCTCCTCTTTTCCCATCATGTTTTCTGTTTTCCTTGACTTGCTGCATTATCTAGGATGTCCGGGAGAAAAACTGTAAATTTTGAAGGCAAGTGTACTTCTCTTGTTCCCTGTTTTCATAGGAACTTCTATGATATTTCACCGGTAAGTGTATTTTGATACATATTTTTGAAGTAGTCGTGTTAAGGAAGTAGCCTTCTAATCTTAGTTCTAAGTGCTTTTAGTTCTCTTGGGTTCATATGTAAATAACTTAATCCAAGATAAAAGAAACAGCGTTGAGTTCAAAGTCGGGTACCATGTCACCAAAACTAGAGATGTCAGACATCCTGTACATAATGGATTACCCTGTATTTCACAAACAAGTGCGTCAGGATGTATAATCATTCTACATTTGATCTAGATCTGGCTCTCCTGATGACATCTGCTAGCCCGTAATCTTCCCCTTGCCAGTAATAATACGGCCCACGTTCGCCGAGAATAAAATATGGCAACCGTAACAAAAAGCGGACATGGAAACAAGGCTGTCGCATAGCGGGCTGGGTTTGCTCAGGTCAAGCTGCGCCCTTGTGTTTTCATTCTATAATCAGCACAGTCCCAGGTGCAGCCCTGAACTTCACTGTGAGAAAGGAAGGGCAGGGCAGGTTGTTAGGGTTTGAAATCGTGACTCTGGAGAACACCTGGGCACATCCACTGAGCCATCTAGTGGCTGCAGAGCGCGCCTGAAAAACAAACAAAAACAGAAGACCCCACCACACACGCGCGCGCACACACACACACACACACACACACACACACACACACACTGGTGTGATTTCAATTTCAGACTAGAGATGAATGGGACAACATCGCTGAACCTGCCCCCATCTCCCAACTCAACAGTCCTCCGAATCAACGATGGGAGTGCAGTCACTACCGACGTGCAAAGGATGTGGTCAGCACACGGGAAGCATATCCAGACTGATGCAGAAGCGTACACAACTCAGACGTGCATTTATGGGACGTGTGCAAAACGATCACTGAGGAGAGAAAATGTAGGCTAAGGCAGCACCAGATTGCGGTCAGGGGCCACCAACACGATAAGAGAAAAGCCTGAGTGCAGAGGAGCTGCTGGCACGAATGTGTACATGCACAGACCGTGACTGCTAAGAGGAAGGGGCTATAGTTGGACAAAATGCATTCCTAATAGAGGCGAAGTCCATGGCTCTTAAAGCATCCCACCCGGTTTGGACAGCGATAAAATTACCAACGCTATCTTTCATGTCTTCCTTGAATTTCTTCTTCTGTCTACATATGGGACCAAAAACAAAAACAAAAACAAAAACAAACCACCACCACCACCAACGAAAAAACCAACAAGCAGACCAAAAAAGGAATCAGCTTGGATCATAGCTGAGAAAGCCAAAGAACAAAGATAAAGCAAATTGATAGCTTTCGAATGTTAATAGGGTTTGTCACCTCCGAGAGTGTGTAAATTAAAGACATCTGTCTGGTCTCAAATAAATTCCAAAAATCCCAAACTAATTGCTTGGTATACACAATGCGAAACCTCAGAATTCCATGCAAAAATAAACCTTCGTTTGGAAAATAAACTTCATACAGTCATGATAAAAGAAGTCTTGTCAATAAGCCAGCGCTTAATACAGAAGGATTATTTTGAAATAAACTTCTTCAGACTTCGTTAGAATCGGAAAGAACTGTGAAAGTAGATCCGCCGACCCAGGTCCTCAGGTACGTGGTGGCGTTTGGAGACGCTTGGCTGCATTGAGTGCAGGTTGACACCAGAAGGCTCTGTGGGCTTCCTGGCAATTTTAGTCACTTATAACACACAAAAGGGAAATAACATGGTTTTTCTCGTCTGACCTCTGAAAAATAAGTACAGCAACACGGTTCCCCGCGCAAAGGCCAGATGAATCACAACACAGGCTCTCACATCTTTGACGGACGTACTCTTCCTTTGGCTGGCACGTTCCAAAAGGGGGTTATTAGCATTGTTTGCCAGACGGGTGGGAACGAAAAGGCATCTTTAAACATTTTCTACAAATGGATCAATATTGGCAAAGTCCTCTCTAGGAAGTATATTAGTGCATTAGGAATAATTCTAGATGAGTATCATACCGCAGAGGGAAGGAGGGTAGTTTCATTTCATGCTGTTCGAACTCAGACACTCACAAGAGCACTGCATGGTCAGAGGCATTAATGGCCGGAAAAAGAGCCCACAGTTAAATATGCTCAGGCAAGACACGAAAGCGTATGGACTGACTCAGGTAAGCTGTAGGAAGGACGGAATCTGGGTTCTCCGGGTCCAGCTCATTATTTTTTTCCAGAATCCTAGTGTGGACACCCCAAATGAAACTCATTCTCTCTGTGTTCTCGCAGAAATAATCACCTACGCCCCCACCCCTACCTCTAAGGCTGGTGCTTATTTTTGGAATTGGTTAAGGTCTAACCAAAAAAGTACAGAGGAGGTCCACTATGGTTTTTCAGAATGGTTCTGCCCATTACACTCCATGCCCTCTTGCCGGTAAGCCTCCATGACCCCTCGAAGGCATACACGCCTGCCCGAGAGCACACTCTGCCCCATGATGGAAGATGCCAGGTCTCCAACTAGAAGCTGCCATTGGTTTATGACCCAGCCTCGCTGTGTGTTTGAGTGGAGTGGGTTTTGACGAAAAACCTCATGTATCTCCTAGAACAGGCTTGTTTCTCATTCCTCTGAGTTATAGTCCCTTTTTATTTTAATTTTGCTAAGTTTTATTTATTTTGAGAGAGAGAGAGAGAGAGAGAAAGCACAAGTGGGGGAGAGGCAGAGAGAGAGAAGGGGGGGGGAGAGGGGGAGAGAGAGAGAGAGAAAGAGAGAGAGAGAGAATTCCAAGCAGGCTCCACATTGTCAGTGCAGAGCCTGATGCAGGGCTCGAACTCATGAACTGTGAGATCATGACCTGAGCTGAGATCAAGAGGCGGACGCTTAACTGACTGAGCCACCCAGGCTCCCCTACGGCTCCTTTCTAGAACTAACTTCATGAGCCCCCTTAAGAGACTCAGGTGTACATGCAGTCAACATTTGCCTTGTACTGGTTAGACCAGATGGGAGCAGCTGTCTCTGACGAAGGCCTACGGCAGATACGGGTCCCTCCCGACCCCATGTCCCTCGGTCACATCCTCCCCCGCTGCCCCTGTCCTGGTTGCAGCTTCAACTGTCCAACTGCTGGCTGAGATCCTTAGAAGATCAGCAAGCCTGTTCTTTCTGGTTTATCGGGATATTTCGAGATGGCCTTCAACTGGATCTTACATATTTGAAAGTCTTCTCCCTGTGCTAGTTATAGAATCCAAAGTCTCTGTATAAAACACAGAAGCACAGGGTCATCCGTGAGGCTGAGTCACTGTCGTTGTGGCCTGGAGCAGCTGATGTTAGAATCACGCTTTTTTCTCTCGGCCCTTCCAAAACTGCAGAGCCCGTGAGTGCCTCATTCATCCCTTGTGGGCTCCCACTCTTCCGTTTGATACTTCTCCCATGTTTGCCTCAGTAAATCATCTCTCTCTCTCTCTCTCTCTCTCTCCCTCTCAATCTGGGCCCACCCTGGTCTCAGTAAAACCTGTCTCTTCGATTTGAGTCTTTTTAGTTTGTAATCAGGGTACGATGCCAATTATAAGCTGTGAAGTCTGATTCTGATAGCTCCCAGGCAGGCCCTTCAGGCAGTAGGGTCACAGAATGACCGAGGCTAGAATTCAGATGGGCAGAGAACATGGGCTTTCTTTATGCTCTCGAAAGGATCCAGTCTCCCTCAAAAAACTCTGCCCATTCAGCAGCAAACTTGCCTTACAAGTATGATCCACTAGTGTATTGAAGAAGAAAGAAGAAAGCAGAAGAAAAAAGAAAGAAGAAGGAAGGAGGAGGAGAGGAGGAGGAGGAGGAGGAGAAGAAGAAATGCTTCCTTCTTTTCCATACTTCTCGTTGGAAATTAGCTCTCCCAGGCTGTCCCATACCTACAATATGACCCTAACACTGCCATGAACACATTGCTGGCTTCCGTGACAGACCGGAAAGTGTGAGATGCAGTGTACCTTTTTCCTACTACACAAATCAAAGTTCCTAAGAAATCTGGGGACTGGGGAAGCAAGCAGGAGGTGAAGCCAGCTCATCTCCCTGCAACGAACCAGGGCTTTTGATATCAGTGAGCCAACTTCAAGGACTACTTGATTTTGTAGACGTCACAGAATCGTCAACCAGAAAGGAGAAAGAAGAGGAAAACAATATGATTACCTTCATAATAGAACTAGACACAAGCATTTGAGAGGTTGTTTTTTTTTTTTTAATTTTTTAAAAGTTTACTTACTTTGAGAGAGAGAGACAGAGCGTGAGGAGAGGAGGGGCAAAGAGAAAGGGAAAGAGAGAGAATCCCAAGAAGGCTCTGCGCTGACAGTGCAGGCCTTGAACTCGTGAACTATGAGATCATGACTTGAGCCGAAATGAAGAGTTGGATGTTTAACCAACTGAGCCACTGAGGCACCCCAAGCATTTGAGAGTTTTTAGCAGAGGGTAGTGGAGCTAGAGGAGTGGGTGAGGTTATCGAGTGAGACCATACAGATCTAGAAGAGAGGAGGAGAGAACAAAGTCTGTAGGAGGAAAAAGACAGGTTATGAGGCACGGCTACCAGTGCAAGCGGCAGGGGGACGAAGGAGGAGCAGATTCATACAAACTGAGGGAGGAGGGCATTTCGGAAAAGACGTCTCTGTAAGTGGCAAGGGCCACAGATCAAATATGATAGGAACCAAAAATAGTCCATTACATCCCACAAGGAGAAAGGGACCGTTTTCTTAGAATCGAGAGATTAGGAACAGCTCCTGGTGGTTAGAAATGAACAGCATTATAAATGGTACACTGTATGGGGCAGCTGGGTGGCTCGGTCAGTTAAGCCTCTGACTCTTGATCTCAGCTCAGGTCTTGATCTCAGGGCGGTGAGTTCAAGCCCTGCTTTTGGGCTCCATGCTTGGTGTGAAACTTACTTAAAAAAAAATAGCATAACATAACATAACCTATAAAATAATATAATATAACCTATAAAATAACATAGCATAACCTATATAATAACATAAAATAACCTATAAAATAACATAAAATAAAATTAAAATTAATTAATTAATTAAAAAACACTGTATGCTTAGCTCTTCGAGCTGGTTGCCCATTGCTCTCACAAACTTCCCCAACCTCAATGGCTTAAAACAGCACAAGTTACTGGGGCACCTGTGTGGCTCAGGCGGTTAAGCGTCCGACTTCGGCTCAGGTTCACGATCTCACAGCTCGTGAGTTTGAGCCCCGAGTCAGGCTCTGTGCTGTCAGCTGGGAGCCCGGAGCCTACTTTAGATTCAGTGTCTCCCTCTCTCTGCCCCTCCCCTACTCACGCTCTGTCTCCCTCTTCCTCAAAAATAAATAAACATTAATTAAAAAAAAAAAAAAGGCAGCGCAAATTATCTTACAGTTCTGGACATCAGAATGGGTCTTCCTGGTTAAGGTCAAGGTGCACTCAGGGCTGTGTTCCTTCTGTCTCCCTTAGAGCCTTCATTTCCTTATCTTCCTAGCTTCCAGAGGCCACCTGCATTCCTTGGCTGGCAGTGCGTTTCCACCTCTTTCTGACTCTGGCGCTCCTACCTCTCTCTTCTGGTTTATGGACTTTTGTGACTAGAGTGTACCTACCCAGATAATCCAGGACTATCTCCCCATCTAAAATCAACTGGTTAGCAACCTTAATTCCATCCGCAGCCTTGGTCTTCCTTTGTCATAGAAGACAATGTGTTCACAGGTTCTAGGGATTAAGACACGCACCTTTTGGGGGGGGGGGCGGGCATTATTCCGCCTACCACCTTCTCCAACTTGGTTGTCTTAATTGTACGTCTTAGAGATTAACTACATGTGCTACGTAGTCAGGAATGATACTCAAGGTATTTAACAACTAGTACGCAGGAAACAAATAGACCAAAATAGATACTGGATACGGTGCTGAGGGCCTACTGTCATTGGAAGCATTAACCCTCTTCATAATCAGTTGTATTAAGAGGGATGTTCAGGGACTTGGAGATTGGGGGGGGTGGGGGGGGGATGAAGACAGGGTGGGATGGTCCAGCAAGTGGAGGGCACTTCAGAAACTGAAGGCAGAAGTTCTCTGTCATAGAAGCTTATCAACATTTTTTAACTAATTTATTTAAATTCAAGTTCATTAACATACGGTGTAGTGTTGGTTTTGGGGGGTGGAACCCAGTGATTCATCACTTACAACACCCAGTGCTCATCCCAACAAGTGCCCTCCTTAATGCCCATCCCCCATTTAGCCCATCCCCCACCCACCTCCCCTCCAGCAGCCCTCAGTTTGTTCTCTGTATTTCAGAGTCTCTTATGGTTTGCCACCCTGTTTTTTATCTTATTTCTCTCTCCAATATTTGTAATAACTGATAGAACCACACCACTGAATGCCAGCTAAGCATCAGCCCTATGTGTGTTTTATATGCCTACATACATGTAAATTCATGGGAAGAAAGTTCTGGAAGGAAATACACTAAACCGTTCATAGTAGTTACCACAAAGGGGCTACTGGTGCTGGAAAGAACTATCAAAGGCACTTGGGGTTTTCTCTTAGCATTTCTATTTTTTACAAAGAGAATCTATTCCTGTGTTGTTATGTACTTAAATTTAATAACGAAAAGGTGGGATGCCTGGGTGGCTCAGCCGGTTGAGTGTCCAACTTCAGCTCAGGTCATGATCTCATGGCTCTTGAGTTCCAGCCCCGTGTCGGGCTCTGTGCCGACAGCTCGGAGCCTGGAGCCTGCTTCGGATTCTGTGTCTCCCTCTCTCTCTGCTCTTCCCCTGCTTGCACTCTGTCTCTCTCTCTCTCTCTCTCTCAAAGTAATAAATAAACATTAAAAAAAAATTTTTTTTAAAGAATGAAAAGGGCCTGAGAAATAAACACCAATAGTAGAGGCCAGAGTTGAGGTAGGAGAATATAAGTCAAATAAGAATTGAAGTATTAGCTCTATAATCCGAGGTGCCTGTGTTTTCAGATGCATTTTTCATGTAACTGAACAAATAAATTCTAAAATGTGTCTGTCCAACTGCATCAATTCTAAAATGCATGGAGTGTGCAACAGATTCAGGCTTTTAAAAGAATTCTGTATAGGATAAAGGTGGCATTTTATTTTTTTTAAGTTTATTTTTATTTTTATTTTTTGTAATCTCTACACCCAATGTGGGGCTCAAACTCACAACCCGGAGATCAAGAATCACATGCACTTCTGACTGAGCCCGCCAGGCGTCCCAAAGGTGGCATTTTAAATCACTTGGGAAAGTATGCACCTTTCATGAAATGCTTCGAAATCACCGTATTTCTACTTCGAAAATAAATCTTTGAGTTCTCGCAGAAATCAATTCCAGGCGTAAAGTAATTAAATGTAAAAGCAAAATTATACGCAAATATAAAGGTGCTTCTTAATGTCTGAACAGGGGTAGCCTTCTAAAACATGACCCAAAGAGAAGGCATAAATGGAAAGTCTGACTATATTAACATGTAAAATTTTATTTATATGGGAAAAGATACCATAAAAAATATTAAAAGGCCAAGAAAGACTGTGAAAAACTACTTGAAACACATTTAAACATAAAGAATTAAGAACCAGATAAATCTAGAGAACTTGCAATCAATAAGAGGCGAACCATCCAGAAGACAAATTAACAAAGGACGCAGAAGAGGAAATGCTACAGCCAATGAACGCATAAAAAGATGCTCAATTTCCCTGTAATTCAGCAAGTACAACCTAAAATAACACTAAACGTTTCCCTCTTAGGTTGGTAAAATGAAACTGGCCATTAATAGCTAGTATTGGCGGATGCGAAGCAAATTCTTACATAACATTGCCACTGGCTTAGCCATTTTGGAAGACAACTGAGAAATATTTGTTAGAGAAGGAGATCTAATCTCACCCTACTAGGAAACAGTTTCATCCTACTTACATTAAGAATAGAATAGATTAAAATCATATCCCAAGAGATACAAATATACATGTGTGATTGCACAGGAGAGGGTCCAGAAGGGCCACCCCAAATAGTGAAAGCAGGTGAATCATCTTGACACAGGTCACAGGGCATGGGAAGAGGTGCCAGGAAATCAAGGGAGTGCTTAGCTTTCCCTTATTTTTTGGATTTTTAGAGTGAGACTAGAATCCCTATGCTTCCTATGAAATAAAAAGGACAAAATTACTATTAAATTGAAAATTTACATGACATGCTTATGGAGGCTTCAGAAAACAGTAGCTATCTGAATCCTCAGGCCCCAAAGCTTGGGGTCCAAGCCCTGTAGCGTTCATGCCATGGGACCTTGGGAAAATCATTTAGCAACTCTGCATGTTCATTTCCTCACCTGTAAACCAGAGATTTCATAACTGCCACGTTATTGTTCACAGTTGTTTGGCGAACTAAATGCAGCAAGTATGTGGGAGGGCCTTATAATCTATAAAATGCAATTCTGATGTCAGCTAGAACCGTTACTAATTACGTGGATAATTTTCAGTTAACATCTAGCTATGGATGAATATTTGAAAAGCCATATTTCCAAATGAAATGACATCTGCTTAAAGTAGATTATGGTTAATCTGATTGTTTCTCCCTCTGAACAGTCCCTCTCTGCCTTCCCTCCTTTCCTTCTTCCTTCCTTTTCTCTACCTTCCAGATTACAACAACTATCACGAGTCTGGTTTATAAACTCCAGGACTGTTTTAAAAATATAATTTCATGTACATAAGTAAGTCCTTCACTTCTCTATGGCTGTCAGCATCATTCCTTGTCAATTTTTTAAAGTCATTATATATGACTTATAAATTGCAGCCTCCAACTCTTTGAGTTAAATTTACAACCACCGAACCTGCAAAAGCCCGTGGTTCTCATGGTCCCATGGTCACTTTTTAGGCGAGAAGCTCTGAAACAGGAGTGAACGTTTCTTGGTCCCTTATTACATATGCAATACACATTTACATACGTTGTGTCAGTTCTTAAGATAACCAAGTACAAGTTTTATCTCCCCATTGTAGAGATTATGAAACTGGCTAACCACGTCAGGTTATTCCGGAAGCTCTTCACTTCGCATGATGAACACACTGAACCGAGCCACCATGGTTGCCCTGCCGACTGAAGCAGTGTCTAACTGGTCTCCTGCACCCCCTCTTGCCTCCTGCAGTCTCTTCCCACACTGGATCAGAGTGAAGTCTTGTCACTTCTGCCCAAAGCCTTCTTGTAGCCTGTCCCCCTCCCTAGAGTTAAGAATCCTTACACAAGCTGCAAAGACCCCGTACCATTTGGCCTCTGCTACCCGTACGACTTACCTTCTGCCTCCTTCACTCCATTTCTGCTGCACTGGACTCTGTGCCCTTCCGAGGACACCCCAGACATGCTCCTGCCAATGGCAACCGGTTGTTTCTTCTGCCTGAATGTCCCGCCTTCAAATGTCTTCAAGTCACACTCTGCTTTCCTTCAAGTCTTTTTGCAAATGATATCTTCTCAGGGACGTTTATCAAAACCAGCTGCTGACTTCTAGAACTCCACATTACTTCTCCTTAGTGACCACTGTTTTATGACATGGTCACTTACTTTGCCTGTCTGCCTTTCCCCTAAGAAGGTGTAAGTTCCTTGAAGTCAGAGGATTTTTTTTGTCTTTTTTTTTCTAAGCCCCGTGTACCCGGAATAGTACCAGGTGCATAGCTAGTACTTAGAAAATATCCACTGAATGAATAAACAACTCTTCAAAGTCTATTTAACAAGCAAGGAGTGGATATTGAGTCCAAACAAATATCTAACACCAGCCAGTGGATTCTTTTAAGCCAAGCAGCCTCCTAGTGAAGGATCGAGGTCCATTATGGGAACTGTTGCTAGAAATTTGGAGAATAACTGAGCAACTTCCTTCTCTGCAGCAGAAGCGGAAGAAGAAAAGATGGTCTGTGTGTTCAGTCCAGTGATTCCACTTATGCTTGGGGGATCTGAGGGAAGGAATGGGAACTTTGTTCCATTCCCGGCACTTGAACCTGGAAGATAGAATCTACAATCAGATAAACAGATACCTGCCCTCCACACTGTGAGACAGAGAACCAGATGTGGTAGTTTTCACATCATGCAGAAAGCCCCTATTTTTTTTCCTGACTTAATTTAAACCTCTCCTGCCTGGACATGACCTCTAACAGAGAATCATTAGAAGCTTACCTATACGCCAGGAAAAGATATCAAGGAAGGAAAATAAATAGCCAAATGTTTAGAAATACTTTTGATTCGTATCAAGTTTGAAGGACTTAAGCAGTTATTAGGCACGTAGCATGGAATTATTGAGGACTAGCCTTTTCTGTCTGCAGTCTCCCTTTGCCCTAAATCATGTACACTCAGGCTTCTTCCTCAGCAAGCTTTCTCTGAAAGTTGATAGGGCACAGTTTCAGCAGGTTCGGCAGATTCAGAGGGCAGAGTTAGAACTCCTCTGGAAGCCAGCTCTGTGCTTCAGGAGGAAACACAGCTCATCCGTCGAAAGTCCCAGAAACCAGCCTATGAATTACCCTCCAAGGCCATTCCACTCTTAACACATCTACCATCAAGTACCGTATTTCACTTCTTTTGTTCCTTTTATAGATCACATTGTGACAAATGCAAGTGGAAACTTTCCAGGAAAAATAAGTTTATCTGCACAGAACCCTACAGCACCCCATGGCAATTTATTATTTTTCAATTAAATTTACTGCTAGTTGGCAGTTGCCCTAGTTTAATTTTCTGCTGTTTGTTTACCGAACAGGGAAACACATAACACAAAGCATAATAAAAGTCAGATTGAGTTAATTAAATGTAGAACCAGGAAACTCTAACTCTGCCTTTTGAACAGTCTTCTCACTAGATCTCGTTGAAAAATATCATTTTTAGCTGAAATTTATTTTGACATTTGCAATACATTATTTATTCGGGTCACATTTTCTTTTCTACAGCCCCAGGAAAGGAGCTGACATTAGTTCATGCTAGTTTTGTCGGGGGATGAAAGGGACTGACAGGTAGTGTTGGGAGACACCCAAACATTTAGACCAACTTGGAGTTCTTTTGTGGGCAAATGGTGGTATGGTGCTGCCATCTTTGAGAAGGTTGGTGGTGGGTATATTGACCAGGACACATCAAGAGGGATCAAAGAATAGACTGTAATTAGACTGCCTCATTTCAAGACATCTTTAGAAACTCTTTGATACGGTCACGTGATCACAGTGACTTCTGTATGCAGGATATCAGCATCTCAAGAGCAAGAACAAGAAAAATAAGACATAAATTGATAAGAGATTGCTTTTAAGGAGTAGAGTAGTGAATTGTGAAATGTCTAAAAAAATCAGTGGCATTTCTTGGGTCACCTCTGTCATGTGCATGTAAGATACATTTCAATCTATACCTTCAAAGGGCATAGGAAGCTATGATGGAAAGTTGAATAAATGTCAGTTCATCTTAGGGGATTTAACCACGTATATTCAATTAAAGTATATATGACTTTCCAGGCTCATGATTGATTTTAATACATGCTAGAGTTATTCAGAGGTGTAATTTTCAAGGAGAACCTTCTGGGAAGCTCTAAAAAATTCTGTCCCAATATATAGCAGACTCATTCAAAAACAAAGAGAAAGAAAAACTTTTTCCCTATTATTAATGATAATAGGTTTTAGTTTCCAGGCCAATACAAATAGGCTTCTTCTCCTGGGGCACCTGGGTGGTTCAGTCGGGTAAGCATCTGACTTCAGCTCAGGTCATGATCTTGCGGTTCGTGAGTTCAAGCCCTGTGTCAGGCTCTGTGCTGACAGCTCAGAGCCTGGAGCCTGCTTCGGATTCTGCGTCTCCCCCTCTCTCTCTACCCCTCCCCCACTCGCACTCTGTCTCTGTTTCTTTCAAAAATAAATAAATGTTAAAAAAATTTTTAAATAAACAAATAGGCTTCTCCAACTATTACACATTTTGCACAAGATGCAAAAGGCACTATTGTTCGATTATGAACCAAAATTATAATTTTTATTTAACTATTAACATTATTAAAGTATTAAAATAGTACTGGAGATTCCTTGTTTACTCTCTATTATCTATATTTACCTGTGTAAAATTTAAAAATTTTGTTATTCAAAAGTAATAAATGCTTATTACATAAAAAATGTGGAAAAAACAGAAAAATACATATATGAAAACTGCATTTATACTTAAGCTTCCAGAGCCATTAAGGTAATTACTATTTGGCTTTTGCTTGCTGTGATATCCAACAATAATTTTATATGTTCATACGTAAAAATTTATTTTAGTTATACCTATATTATTTTTAATTTACATTAATTTAGTTATACCTGTAATCGATTTTTTAAATCTCAAACAAAGCAAAGTTAATATTCTTATATAATCCATCCTTTCTCCGCATCCTCCCTCCCCCACCTCAACCAAAATACAGCTTCAATTCCACAATTACCACCAGAAATAACCAACGATGTTAATTTTATGTGCACATTTCTAGATACTTTTACAGATAATTATGAGCATATATGAACATGTAGAAATAGTTATGCTTTAACTTCCTGGTTTTTAAACATAATCAGTACCAAAACATACATAAATACAGTTACTCACTTTTTTTTTTACTTAAAACTATGTAATGAATATTTTTCTGTATCGGTACACAAAGTCCCAGCAAGTCTTTTTAGTAGCTATCTAATATGCAGAAATTATTTAACTAGTTCTCATATCGCTAGAAACACCAATTGTTACCAACTTCTTCTGTTTTGTAAACCCTTGGAATTCAGCTCTTTTGGACAAGTGTATTTCTCTGAGGTTAATACTAACATGTAGATTTGCTAGGTATAGAAATAATACAACAAGAACACTGAGCTATACTTAGGCATCACAAAAAACTGAGAAGTCACGGAAAGCAAAGAATTGGGCTTGCTCATCTCAACCATTAAGAGCTTCCATTTATTACTCTGAAAACAAACCTTAAGTTGCTGAGAAAGCTTTTACTGCTGCATTGTTTATACTCACTAATACATTTTGGATCTATGATTAATTTTCACATTAGACATAGTTTTAAGATTTTGCAATTAATTTAAATTAGCAAACCTTAAAACAAACTTTTTTTAGGGGCGCCTGGGTGGCTCAGTTGGTTGAGCATCCGACTTTGGTTCGGGTCATGATCTCACGGTTCGTGAGTTCGAGCCCCGCATCAGGCTCACTCCTGTTAGCCTGTCAGCACAGAGCCGGCTTCGGATCCTCTGTCCCCCTGTCTCTGCCCCTCCCCTGTTTGCGCTCTCCCAAAACTAAATAAATATTTTAAAACAAAACAAAAAACTAACATTTTTTTTTAAAGATTTCATTCTTAAGTAATCTCTACACCCAACACGGAGTTCGAACTCACAACCCTGAGAGCAAGAGTCACACATTCTACCAACTGAGCCAGCCAGGCACCACCCCCCCCTCCCTTAAAACTAATTTAAAGTGATGTCAACAAAACTGGCAAAGTCAGGACCTTGGAAAATGATCTCCTCCATAAAAGCAATGAGAATATTGCAAAGTTGTCAGAATTAACTTTTTCCAACTCTGGAACTTAACCAAAGCTTCAGAAATCCAGGGAGTGTTTATTCAAGAAAAATGGCTGAATCTTGATAAGAACAGCAACTTTGTAGAACTTCAGCTGTTCATATTCCCATCCCCTCTATCCAACTTTGCAGTGTCCCTGACGGCCAACAGACTATGATCACAGTAAAAATGAACAGCCTGGCAATCACACTAAAGGGCTGATCTGGATAGGAACTTGTTCCAAACTCCATTCCCTGTCTGGGAGTTCACTGGAAGACCCTGCTTGAAAGACTGTCTTGAGCTGACCTGACCCCGAGTTCTCCCAGTATGATCTGTTTTTTTGCCCAAAGAAACTTGTTGAAAACAATCATAGACAATTGTTTAACATCATGACTGCCTAAGATGGCAACAAAAGGTCAGGTGCACAAGAGGCTGATCAAAAAGCTTAAAAGGAAAATCCAGGGAATAAAATGTCCAGAGTTGGCTTTGAGAAGCTCTGATACATTGCTGGGAAGTCAGAAAGACCACATGCACGTAAGGGGTTGTGTACCTGTCCAGGGCTATGAGCATTCTCAGGAAAGAAAAACTGAGAAGGCCCTAAGCTCTCACCTTTGGCTAACTTTGAGGCTCTGAGCAAGCAGGCAGCGAAGGCTGAGAGAGGGTTGTAAAGTGTGCCGCCAACACACACACCAGACCCGATGGCAAATGTGGGGACATTTACTGGTTACAAGCATTTCAGGAAATCTCTGTTCAATCATTAACTGACCACTAAGTGAACTTAAGCAAGACTTCAAGGGTCACCCATGAAAGAGAATGTATATTGGAGAGAATCACTTCAGAAAAGTCATTAAACAATAAAAAATAACAAAAAAACAGTCACAGTGGCAAACCCTGAGGGAAGAGGTGAGGAGAATCTAATTTCCAATGATATTACCTCATATTACTTAAAATGTTCAGTTGTCAACAAAAAATTAGGGTAGGGAAGAGAACAAGATAGTATGGCCCATACCCAAAAAGAAGAAGTCAGTAGAGGCTATCCTAAGAAAGCACAGATATTGGCCTTACTAGACAAAGACTGTAATGCTTATTTTTGAGAGAATCTGAAATGGGTCTCACTGGGCTAAAATCAAGGCATCGGCAGGGTTGTATTTCTTTCTGGAGCCTCTAAGAAGAATCTGTTTCCTGATCTTTTCCAGTTTCTAGAGGCTTCCTGCATTCCTTCACTCATAGCCCTTTTCCATCTTTAAAGCCAACAATGGCAGATCAAATCTCTCTCACAATGCTATTTCTCAGTTTCTCGCTGTTCTGCCTCTTTTTACCCCATTTTAGGACTCTTGTGGTTTAGGATGGCACTGGACACGTCAGATAACCGATGATAATGTCTTTATCTTAAGGACAACTTACTAGCGTACTTAATCCTCTCTGCAATCTTCATTCTTCCTTGCAGTGTGACAATATATTCACAGATTCTGGGGCAGGACATGGAAATTTGGGGGGACCATCATTCAGATCAACAGTGGATATGAGTAATCAGAAGAATGTATCAGCAAACCTGAAGACAGGTCCCTTGGGATGATCCAGTGTGAGGACCAGAAATAAGAAAGGAATAAAGAGAAATAAACATAACCTCAGAGACTTGTAGGACATAATCGAGTGGACCAATATACTCATAACAGGAGTCCTGGAAGGAAAGGAGAGAGAGAAGGAAGCAGAGATAATTATTATCCTTTATTATTTGAAGAAATAAGAGTAAACTTTTTTTTTTTTTTATTTGATGGTACTGTGCTCATCATTTTCTCCTTGGGTGACAGGAGATTAGAAAAAAACAAAACCAATAACAAAACCTGTGGCATACAGGGCCAGATTAGATAAATAAGTAACTAAACAAACAAATAAATAGTATTTGCTGGCCAAAAAAAAAAAAATTGCTAATTAAAAACTGGCACGTAAGCAGAAACACTGGTTTCTGGTACTATATATCCTTCTGAAAGAAAGTAAAATACATTTTGACCCACTGCTCCCCCATTTTGGTGTTTCTCCCTTGTGTTACCATCTCCTCAGAAACCTGAATCTGTCCAAGTTCCATAATTTTCTTCTCAATTTATTTCCTATTCTGTTTTTGACCCAAGCTGTGAGTTCGTGTTCTACATATTGGCACGTGGAGGCTCTTGGCTTCCTTTTCTTTTTGTCATATATGTACCCCTTAAAATTTGGATTCACTCTTTATATGCCAATTGGGACAGTAAGTGCAGCCTCTAGAGATCGTCGGTGTGGTAGCCACGAAGCTTCTGCGTGATTATCATTTACAGGTCCTTTCACTACAAATGGAGCAGTTCTTAGTGTGGTGGTTGGTCACAGGGCCAATGGGTAGGTCTTAAGTAGAGTTCCATCCCTCAGATGGTAAGAAGTATTTCAATCATTTTTCTCCTGGCAGAAAACAGGTCATCAGCACTGTCCCACTGTTTTAAGACTTAAGATCGGGTGGCAAAAGTCAAACTGGTGAGTCAGAAACAGAGACAAGGATTCTGGGGTAAGGAAAGCTTGAGAGATTTGTCCAGTGAACAGTCTTGTTGAATGCTGAGCGGTTCATGAAGCTGACAAGTCGGGGATGGAAAAACACTGTCCTCTCGCAGGGGTGAACTCTGAAACACAATTATCCTCCAGGGCACCCTCCTTATGACTCTACTCATTTGGATTGTAAGAAAGAGTCTACAGGGGCGCCTGGGTGGCTCAGTCGGTTAAGCGTCTGACTTTGGCTCAGGTCACGATCTTGCGGTTCGTGAGTTCAAGCCCTGCGTCAGGCTCTGTGCTGATGCCTCGGAGCCTGGAGCCTGCTTCCGATTCTGTGTCTCCCTCTCTCTCTGCCCCTCCCTTGCTCATGCTCTGTCTCTCTCTGTCTCTAAAAAATAAATAAATGTTAAAAAAAATTTTTTTTAAAGAGCCTACATATTTTTTTTTACTGGATTGTCTCAACCTAGCCCTTTATGAATTTATAACTAGTAAAATATTATTTAAGAGAGGACTGTCCTTGCAAGAATATGACTGGTCTTAGCAGAGTTTCAAGGCCTCAGAAATGCTCATTTAAAAAAAAAAAAGAAAAATGAAAGAAGTCAAAGGTTTTACCAACTCATCTAATTCCAGATGAAGGAACAGTCGCAGTGTTGTTGATTCCGTAAAGCTTCCTAGACTTTCATTGCAATTTGTCCTATAAAGCACGTGCCCTGTTACTCTTATGGATAAGAACATTTTAAACTTGGGGATTAACTCCTTTAGAAGTATCCCATTGACAATCCGCTTTTACACAGACAAGGTTTCCAAGATAAGTTAACTTGGGTATGACACTAGCTAATTGGAAAAAAAATTAATCTTCTTTTAAGAACCATGATTAATTTACGAGTTTTACACACTACACTTGCCTAATTAACTGGAACTTCTGCTTTTTCTTCTGACTCGCAAATTGCCACCAGATCAACCAGTGGAAACACCTTTAATTTGGTTTCTTGTGCCTTTTTGACGTCATCTCTGAACTTAAGAACCTTTGCTCCAAAGCAACAAGGTATTCAAGCTACAAAATTTTCTCTACTCTAAGAATGTCCAGTGTTTTTGTAACGGTTTCTTGTTTTATTTTGTTGGCATTCTTTTTTGTTTTTTTGTTTTGTTTTTGTTTGTGTTTGTTTTAGTGGAGAACTTTACTAGGGGACAAAATTTGGGAACCAGATGCAGATATCATACTATTTCACATGAATACTGGTGTCCTTGAATGATGTAATCTGTATTTCTACTCTGTGCACCCTTTCTTTTTGATCAAAATATCTTGAAATCACATTTAACATGTGTACATCTCATTAAGTCTCCCTGTCAATGGTATTCTAATTCTGTACCGATTATCTGAAATTTTAAAAACTACAAATAAACCATTAAAACTAATAATACAGTTTATCAGCAAGGTTGCTAGGTATAAAGTCAATATTAAAATGTTGATTGAAGTTTTACACACCAACAGCAAGTCGTGAGAAACAGAATTCTATTTATTTTTACTTTTTAAATTTTAATTCCATCATAGTTAGCATACTGTGTTATGTTAGTTTCAGGTGTACAATACAGTGATTCAACACTTCTATACATCACCTGGTGCTCACCACAAGTGCCCTCCTTAATCCCCATCACCTATTTTCCCCAGCTTCCCCCCACCTTCCCTCTGGAAACCCTCAGTTTTTTCTCTATAGTTAAGAGTCTGTTTCTTGGTTCCTCTCTCTCTCTCTCTCTCTCTCTCTCTCTCTCTCTGCTTTGCTCATTTATTTTGGTTCTTAAATTCCACATATGAGTGAAATCATATGGTATTTGTCTTTCTTTGATTCATTTTGCTTAGAATAATCCTCTCTAGCTCCATCCATGCCATTGGAAATGGAAAGATTTCATTCTTTTTATGGCTGAGTAATATTCCATCATGTGTTATATACGATATATATGATATATATCATATCGTGTGGACACTTGGGCTGCTTTCATAATTTGGCTATTGTAAATAATGCTGCAATAAACACAGGGATGCATGTATCCCTCTGTATTAGTGTTTTTGTAGTTTTAAAAAATCCCTAGGATTACAAAGAATCAAGTAGCTGGAATGAATCTAACAAAAGATGTGTAAGAATTCAATGCAAAAAATTACAAAACATTATTAAGAGGAAGTAAATGGCACATAAACATATGAAGGATATATCATGATTATTTAATCGGAAAACTCAATATTGCAAAAATGTTAATTCTCTCCAAATTGATTATAGCTTCAGGGCAATCCAATAAAAAGTACAACTCTTTTTTTGTGCAATTTGACAGGGCGATTCTGAAATATGTATGGAAATGCCATTCAGGTGGCATGGGTATTAGTGCCTAGATGAAAACAAAATAAAAGGCCAAAGAAACAGAAATAAGATCCTAGAAAGACATCCATGGATATCCAGAAACTTGTTTCATAGCAAAAATGGCATTGCAGAACTATAAGAAAGTAACAGCTTTTGACCTCTAATTCACACCATGTACAAAAATTAAGTCACACAGATTACATACTTACATTTGAAAGATAGAAGTATAAAAGCCGTCAAAAATTGTTTGCATGAGGGGCACCTGGGTGGCTTAAGCGTCCGACTTTGGCTCAGGTCACGATGTCACGGTTTGTGGGTTCGAGCCCCGCGTTGGGTTCAGAGCAGAGCCTGCTTTGGATTTTGTGTCTCCTTCTCTCTCTGCCCCTCCCCCACTTGTGCTCTGTCTCTCTCTAGCTCTCAAAAATAAATAAAGGAAAAAAATTGTTTGCATGAATATATGCTGTCATTTTTTTTTTTGTAAATACATATTATAGAATGGCTGAATCACACGGTAAGCATATATTTACATTTTTAAGAAGTTGGTGAACTATTTTCCAAAGTGGATTCATGGTTTTCCATTCACACCTGAACAGAGTAAGAGTTCCAGGTGCACTGGACCCTCAACACTTAGTATGGGTAAGTTTTTTGTTGTTGTTAGGTTTTGATCATTGTGACAGATGTGTAATGTTATCCCAGCATGGCTTTAATTTGCATTTTTTCCTAATGGTTAATTATGTTGGCTATATTTTTATGTGCCTAATTGCTCTCTACACATTTTCTTTGGTGATGCGTCTGTACAGATGTTTTTTGCCATTTATTAATAGGATAGTTTGTTCTCTTGTTATTGAGTTTTTGAGAGTTCTTTTCTCTATTCTGGAAAAAGTGTTTTTCAGATATATGATGTGTAACTATTTTCTCCCAGTTTGTGTCTTGTCTTTTCATTTAAACAGTGTCTTTTGGAGAGCAAAAGTTAATTTTAATGAAACTCAAGTTACCAATTTGAAGTTTTATGAACAATACATTTGGTGTTATGTCTAGGAACTCTTTGCCTATCCCAGGGATTCTAAGACTTGTTTCTATGTTTTTCCAGAAGTTGTATGGTTTTAAGTTTTACACTTAAGTCTATGATCCATTTTGAGTTAAATTTCTTACATGGTGTGAGGTTGAGATCTACGCTTAATTTTTGCATTTGGATATCCAATTATTCCAGCACTATTTGTTGAAAAGATGATTCACCATTAATTGCCTTTGTACAAAACCAAGTTGTCCGTATTTATATGGGTCTAAGTTTAGACTCTTGCCTTGGTTCTATTGATCTACTTCTTAATTTTGACTCCAGCACTGCATGTATCCATGAATTTCTTTTTAGAAGAAGTCTTAACACCCGTGGAGTCCTTCAAAATTGTTCATTTTCAAAGTTGATTTTGCTCTTCTAGAATTACCTTAGCAGTTTCTACCACAAAGCCTGTTGGGATTTCACTTGGTGTTGCATTACATCTATGATTAGTTTAAAGAGGACGGACATCTTCCTGGTATTGAATTTTCTGACCAAGGAACACGATGCATCTCTCCATATATTTAGGTTTTCTTTAGTTTCTTTCGAGAATGTTTTTCCACGTTCAGTGTACAAGTTTTTGGTATTTGAAATGCTATTTTTAAAATTCAAAGTCTTACCGTTTCCTGCACTTGTACTTTGTGCTACAAACTCTAGCCGCCTGGGTTTTCATGCACTCAACCTTGTTTCCTCAACTCACAGAGTCTACCAGGCTTCCCCTGGATTCTTCTTCCCAGGACCATAAGCCCAAAACCTTGAAGCAGCCAGCTGGGGCAATTATAGGGCGGATCTTCTTGTTCCCAGTGGTAATCACTCTTGTTCATTGCTCAGTGTCCAGTGCCTTGAATATCATTGTTGCATGTATATTATCCTTTTTTTCCACCCCCCCACCCCCCAGGCCAAGGGGTAAATCTGGTCTCCATTATTCCATTTGTTGGAAGCTGAAGTCTCTCTGGATGGTTTTCCTATGTTTGAGCCTGATCTGATCCAGCTTCTAGATTCCTCTAAAATCTCTGGGCCGACAGAGGGAGTTCCCAGTCTCCTTTCAGAGAGGAGAACCAACTCCACTTACCGGAATTCTGCAAAGGCATCACCTGAGGCAGGTGTCGCACAAAATAATTCTCGTCCTCTTCAGGATTTGCACTTAGCACCTTTTATTGCCCTCAGGCTTATTGCTTGTTTTACTCATGTCAGAGCTCACCACAGCCCAGGAAGTTTGCTGCAGTTTCTGTTTCCAGTAGAAGGGGACTAATTATGGCACTTGGTTAATCCCCACTAGCAAGAACTGCAGGAAAACTTGTGCGTGTATTCTCAGCGTGTTGGACTGGAGACCGAGGGAGTGGAACACATGACCAGAGACCAGCGATTTATTCACATGGATGTGCTTTCCGGTGACTCCGGTTTTAACATCCTGACAAAGCTACCTGGAAATGATTCTTAAACGTGGCTGAGAAGACTTTATGAAGCTTGGTCAAAAAATGACCTACAACGTGTGAAGTAGAGAGGATCAAATTGCCTTCATATGGCATTATTGAAGATATCAGAAGATGTATGTTAGAACGCATTCATCATAGGAGGTCAGAAAATCCACCAACTGCTAACACACCCCAGAGCGGGGGTGGGGCGGGCCTCCGAGGACGCCTCCATGTCTAGACAACGAGAGGGGAGTCTATCTATCCTTTGTGGGTGAGAGCGGACAACTTAGTTGGCCCTCTGTGTCAATGGGAATGATGGGTGTCTACGATGGCATCACCAGGCAATGATGCTTAGCTGCCAGAGACGAAGTGGATGTTATCGCTGCAATGGACAGAAAGGAAGAGGGTCAGTAAGACTATGTCTCTCAATCGCTGAAGGATCACAGTATCCCCAGGGACAAGATACACAGACTACCCACTGCGGTGTTACCGAAATTGTAAGAAGAAAAGGAAGATGAGAGGCATGGAAATGAAGAATGCCATCAGCTGCAATGGAAAATCGTGATCCTTTACCCAGTTTCCAGATTTAAGTTTAGATCGCAAACCCAGAATTATCCATTCAAGTGGACACCAGCCTCCCGGGGAACTGTATGACATCACCAGCAGCATATCCTGTCGGTATTCCCCGATCCTTTTCCCAAATGAACTGCAGCCGTTCACCAGGGTAACTTCACTGGGGAGGCAGGAACACCCAGCTTTCAAAAGGATGGTTGGATAAGGAGTCTTAACTGACACTGACATCCGGGAACCTTAAGTGTCAATATGGCCCTCCAGTTAGAGTACATTCTAGCATATAGGAAAGCCTTTTATAAAGGGAATCCCGAGTGGCTTTCTAATCCCTAAGTGCATAATTGGGATGAACATATTGAACAATTAGCAGTCTCTCACATTGGTTCTCTGAGTTGTTCAGTGAGAGTCATCAACGGTAAGGGAACTATTTAGGACAAGACCCAGAAATTGCCCCTTCTCCAGTACCCCAGCCAAGTTTGTAAGTTAGACAAATCCTGCATACTATTAACATCAAAGACGTCGAGAGAGGCAGGGTTTGTGGTCTCGCCCCATTCCCTTTTAATTAAACTGTCTGGTCCCAGCAAACACCAGATGAATCACGGTGGATGAAAGTGAACTTCTGTAAGCCTAAAATCAGCCCCAGTTTCAGCTGCCATGTCAGATGAGAGATCTCTACTAGAACAGAACTGCGCAGTTTCTGGCATCTGGTATGTGGTTATCAACCTGGTGGATGTGTTCTTTTCCAAATCCATCAGTAAAGAATCACAAGCAATTTGCTTTTATGTAAGACAAGAGTGAGTACATGTTCACTCTCTTGCTCAGGGCTATGTTTATTCTCTTGCTCTCCGCCCTGATAGAATTCCAGGGACCCTAACTGTCTTGACATCCTACAGAACGGCAAACTGACCCATCATATTGATATTATACTAATCACATATGGTGAGCAGAAGCAGCAAGCACCTTGGACCCTCGTAAAGGTCCAATGTTTGGGGACATGTGGATAGATTTCTTCTAAGGTGACGGACAAGTTACTGGAACTTGAGCCCACTACCACTAACAAAGGGAAAGAGAATGGAATGAGATGAAGTTGGAGAGGCCAAATCCTATAAAGAATTATAAACCAGGGTAGGGAGCTTAGAATGTACTTACTCTAAGTGCGATGGGGAATCATTGGAAAGTTTTAAATCAAGAAATAGAATCTGATTTATCTCATTTTTAAAGTTTATTTATTTTTGAGAGAGGGAGAAAGGGAGTGAGAGAGAGAAAAAGAGAGAATCCCAAGCAGGCTATGCACTGTCAGTGCAGAGCCCAATGCAGGGCTTGATCTCATGAACTGTGAGATCATGACCTGAGCAGAAATCAAGAGGTGGACGCTTAACTAATTGAGTCCCCCAGGCATCCCTCCCAAGCTTATTTTAATTGCTGAAAGGATTTTAAGAGGGAAGAAAGAGCAGGAAGTCTATCTAGAAGCTATTGATATCATCTGGGTGAAGTAACAGTGCCCTTGATGGAAAGAGCAGCAGGAAGGATGAAGAGACGTGACAGATTTGGCATATATTTTGGAAGTAGGGCTTGCAGACCTGTTGAGATCTTGGATACGATTATTGAAGGAAAGACGCAGTCAAAGAAACTGTATTGTCTAAGTCCTGCAACAAGAACTTGTCTATAAGCCTAGAAATGTCTCAGTATGAAACACACTAGATACTAATGTAACCTCTTGGTGACTTGGTTTCTTTGCCTGTAAAATAATAACACATCGTAGGATTTTTGTGAGGATTAAAAAATTCACATCTCTAAAACACCAGAACACGGGATGCCTGCATGGCTCGATGGTTAAGCCTCTGGTCTCAGTTTTGGCTCAAGTCATGAGCTCAAGGTTCATGGGGTTGAGCTTCGAGTTGGGCTCCCCGCTGACAGTGTGGAGTCTGCTTGGAATTCTCTCTCTCTCTTTCTCTCTCTCTCAAAATAAATGAATAAACTTAAAAAAAGTAAAACACCAGAACAGATCTTGATACATAAAATGCTATTTAAGTATTTAACTTTTCTCCTCCTTCTCCTTCTTCCTCTTCTTCCCCTTCTTATTTATTACTATTACTGCTTATTATTATTATTATTATTATTATTATTATCTGTGATTATAGCTTCTTTCTCTTCCCAAGTATTTTTGTTTCTCTACTTTGTCTTCAATCATAGGGGTTTACTTCACTGCCTTATTTTTTCAAGCAAGATTTTGATTTTATTTTTCTTCTTCCTTTTAACTTTTCCCCTTTACTGTGGTGACTTCACCTTTGCTCTATGTTTGCTTTTTGCCTTCAGAAGTGTTAATATGGTTGGCCACAACTTGGCCATGGCTTTCACCCATTAACACTAAATATCTGACTGTGCCTGCAGTTAAGCTAGCACAGTTTGCAAGAAATTCTTCTTCTAACAAGATATTGTTTTGGCTTCTGAATTCTCAAATCACAGCTCTCCTCTGGGCTCCAGGGCACCTGGTTTGATTCAAAGTCAAGCGTCATCAGCCCTCAGGTGGGAACGTTAGGGAATGGAGTGTAAGAATGGTTTGTCAAGGATTGTGCCTCCCTTCTGATAGAAACTTCATAGCTGACCTAACTGCCCCAGAAAAAGAGAAGAGCTTAGGTCTTACAATCTGTAACACACTGGGAGTTGATAGTTTGCGAGCACCCTGAAGAGAAGCCAATGGTGCATCAGCACAATGGATCAGTGTGTCAAACCCCATTAGTTCTAGGAAACTAGGAGGTGTTTTACAGCTGATTCTCTGCGCTTAGAACTCAGGACAGTGGGAAGGGGTAAGACTTCGTGGGCCGTGCCTTGCTGAGCTGGGGTGCCAAATTGATCATCTTTCCCAAGGAACCAAGAGTTGAACCAGAGCTCAGAGGCGCACCACAGGGCAGGATGTTTTTCCATTATGACCCTGATTTGTGAACAGAATCTGCTTTTTTTTACAGTGCTGTCAGAATACTTGTTTATTTCCCATGGGTTAGTTAGCCACCAGCTCTCTTAGCAACACGAGATTATTTTCACAGTTAACTTCTGCATTGCTAGATTATTTCTACTTACTTATCCCCGTACATTTGATATGGTTCTTACTGCCTCCTGGCCTGCTCTTTTCAAACAGCACGTTTGGTACTCAGTCATAAACAAAGACTATAATCATAAACAAAGCTTCCTAATGAGAGTTCTACATGCCAACAGAACCCGATTCTCAGAACTCAAGGAATATAAAGCCGCCAGAGGCTCAAGCAAAAAGTCCCCAGACCGCAGTGGAGGGTACAAGCGACAGACCGGGACTAAGGGCTATCACCAGAAGGAAGTTTCCTAGAAAAGAGGGAAGGCATCCACTGATCCGAGACCACTTCATAGCACTGGGGATCGTGAATACTCTCGAAAGCCAAGGGATGTTTTAGAATCCCTGTAGCAACCAGGGGCACTGTCCCAGATCGCTTTGTGTCGCCACAACAAACAAAGGAAGGAAACTGTTTGTCACTGAGGTGATATTACACAGCCGGTTCCAGCTGTAGCTCTGTCTCAGCTCCACAGATGAAACTCAAGTCTTGCACAGTAAAGCTAGCATAGATCCAAACTTCCTTACTGTCTCCATCTGGGCCTCCGATATTTGAAGAGAATTGCAGGCACGTTTTTGAACAAATCCCTCCAGATTCCGAATGCGAGATAAACAGATAAATAATCTATTTTATATGCAAGATAAATAATCCCACTGGTAGACAGGATGAGTAAAAAGAAAAAAAAAATATCAAGAGTATGAAAAAATCAGGCGGTTCGAAAGAGAAGGTTTTGCAATGGGGCCAATTCCTACCACGACATCATGTTCCATTTGAGCACAAAGCTCGAAGCAGCCACCTTCAAGCAAGACTTTGGGTCGTTTCAAGACCAAAGCACAAGTCTAACCAGAAGAAACTCACCGAGGCAGATCTAAGATCCTGTCTTTGGATCTCAGGGGCTTATTTCGCAAACGCGGAACTCTTCAGGTGTGTCTTAGAAGCAGAACATAAGCAGAAATTCTTGTGAGCCTGAGCTGACATAAGTTCAAAATGTTTCAAACACCTGATGTGTTCATTTTTAAACCTTTAACAGAATCTTATGCTGGCTCGAGAGACATCGAATCAAGGCAACAGTTTCACTCTTCACTGGCCTCATCGTTGCTGGGAACACCACTCAGAGTAGATTCAGACAAAATGGAGCACAAGGGGGTTGGATGGCTGGCCAGATGGTGAAAAAAAGAGAAAACGTTTGAAGGAAGCACGACATCAAGACACTGTGAAACTCAGTGTGTTTGTTTTAACCTGGAGAGATTATGAAACCTATCTTCAACAATTTAAATGGTTCCCATGCAGAAAGAGATGGGTCTATTTTTGTATGGCCTGATGTGAAAAATGAGGTAAAAAAAAAAAAAAAAAATGAGATGTATCAGTCCCTGTAAAAAAAAAAAAAAAAAAAAAAAAAGCTTTCTATTATAGCTATTCAAGACAAAATAAGGGTTGGGATTTGTATGTTCTGTATTACTGGAAGAACTTAAGAACAGAAATGAGTATTTGCTCAAACATTGTTTGGAGCTGAATTTAATGGTCATTGAGGCTGTTCTATTTCTATGATTGTGTGAGTCTTGATGTTAAGCCCTTGTAAAGCAAGTGCTATGTTATGGGTCTTTACATTCTAGAGTCTTCCCCAGTGCAAGCATATAATGCAGGGGGTTGATATATAGGACTAGATATTTTTTAACCCTTGGGGTACTCAAATTTTTCCAAGTGCTAAACAATTATTTCCAAGCAAACAAAACACAACACAGAGAGAAACTCCTAAAAGAAACAGGAAAAGAGAATTATACCATTTGTCAATCAAGTCAGCAAAATTTCAACCATCGTCACACAACGTTGTAACCTTAAAATATAAACATCATGATGGGACGGGGAAAAAAACCCTCTTTTTGTTGCATTTTCCTATATAAGAGAAACTCATAAATCATTATTTTATAGTTTTCTTGTTTCCTTTTATTTAGTTTTAAACTAAATTTATAGGACTTATTCTTGTGAAACAAATAACTTTATTAAAAGACCTGAAAGAGCCAAGAATACAATTTTGATATTTTTAATATTTGCAAGACAAAGTACATCCCTTTGTTTATAATAATTCACTATAAGCCCAAACTACAATCTTCAACCTAAGAAGTAGTGACTTTACTCAGTTCACTGAGCTCCTGGTTTGTTATCGCAGAATTGCTTATGGAGATTAGCCTGATGGAAATAATTATCATTAAGAATTGTATACGTTTATAAGGAAAACCAAATATTTAAAATTTTACTTTTCTAGGAAAACACACACAGATTAACTTCTGTTGCAAGGAAAGATCATCTTAAGTAGAGTTAGGAATAACAACTCAAATATTCCTATTATATTTTGGTCTCACTCTGTTAAAAAAAAAAGTCACTCAGACACCCCAAGAGTTCACATTAAAAAAAATTTTTTTAATGTTTATGTTTGAGAAAGACAGACAGAGAGTGAGCAGGGGAGGGGCAGAGAGAGAGGGAGACACAGAATCCAAAGCAGGATCCAGGCTCTGGGCTGTCAGCACAGAGTCCAAGGCAGGGCTCGAACCCAAGCCTGCTTTGAACCCACGAACCGAACCGTGAGATCATGACCTAAGCCAAAGTCAGATGCTTTAACCAACTGAGCCACCCATGCACCCCAAGAGTTCACATTTTAAAATCTGCATTGCAGGTGGCTCAGTCGGTTGAGCATCTGACTTCGGTTCAAGTCATGATTTTGCGGTTTGTGAGTTCGAGCCCCCATCGGGCTCTGTGCTGACAACGGAGAACCTGCGTTGGATTCTCTGTCTTCCTCTTTCTGCCCCTTCCCTGCTTGCGGTCTCTCTCAAAAATGAATGAACATCTTTTATGAATAAATGAATGAATGAATGAATGAATGAAATGTGGGTTTCAACTTCACTTGAAAAAAATCAAAAGGTCTGGCCACACTGGGACCCCATTGCCTCATGACAGCAACAAGCAGCAAGTAAGCTGTCCACTCCTTAGAAAGGACATGCTCTTGCCAGTCTGCCAAGCGCTCCATGACCTTGTAGTGTACTACACCTAGCCTCTCTCACTCATGAGCATACTTGCTGGCTTTGCCCGGCAATCACTGATTTCTGACCATGAGCCCAACTACACACATGGATGCCTGTAGGAAGCATCAGGGTAACCCGTGCCTCCCATGATTCCACTAGCCAGCTCTGTACAAATCCTTTCGTGGAATCTAGAGTTGATACATGCCTTCTGGGATGAAGGTGATTCCCAAGACCCACCACGAGAGCCCACCTGACAAGGACAGAAGAGACCCCATGCTCCCTATGGGTAAGCAAGACACTTGACCATTTGCCTAGTTGAAAAGGTAGGAGTGCGGGGGAAATTGTCCCAACTTACAACCTTTAACTACATGACGATCACAGGCATTAGATGAAGTGAGGAAGGAGGATTCAAAGGAAGACTTTTAATTACTCTGGCTTTGTAATGGCCAAGTCGTGGGTTAAGCGCGAGGTCTGTCAATGCCCTGCAGCCAAGCCCAACAGGAATACGCCTGATGTTAAACGAATGGGGTTTTATTACTCCTTTCACGAGGGAGAAAAAACACCACAGACAAGAGTGTGGGAGGGTGTACCTCAGTGAGAAAATGTTAGAAAGCACAGAGTTTCGGTTGGGTTAGTTGGGGAATGGTCTACAAAAGCAAGCAGTTCCCTCCAGCTCGGAAGCTGTCAGAGAGCAGGGCAATTTCATGACTCGGTATTTCGTGGGTGTCACGGTGACTTTGTTTTTATCTGTTCTAAGACGAGATTCTGAAGCGGCCCTATTTTTGTTTCCTTTTCTCGTTGTCTCAGAGTAATCGTGTCTGAAGTTGGTGCTCTGTGGAATTACGTGCTCCAGGAAAACAAAGTGGCCTGGCTGTGGGCATCAGGCAGCCCTGTAATAACATTGAGGTCCAGCTGGGAATGTTAGGTCAGTCTTAACAGAGCTTTAGAGTGTCCAAAATGCGGTCGTGGATATGAATTGGCTTAACTAATGGTAAAACAATTAAGGTAAAACAAACAGAAGATATTTTCACATGAATGTCTCTCATACAGCCCTCAGTTACATGCCAGCGGGATTGAAGCAGACCCCCCCCCCCCCCCCCCCGCCTTTAAACTGAGCTCAACTGGAGGAAAAGAAGGGGCAGGATAAGGGGGTTCTCCTACAACATTACTGGAACCATTCCCAGAGACAGTCACCTCCGTGGGGTCCCATCTTCAGGAAACGTGCCCTTCACCTTCCATCCTCTGCTTGTCATGGCAGGTGACCAGTCATCCGCCCCAGAATCAGTGTCCTTGTGAAGAACAGAAACTATTTCCCAGAGAAGAGGGGACACCTTGAGGAAAAGCTTCCATCACACAGACAAGAACAGGTGCAGTGTTTGGCTTCCCTGACCAGCTGACATGGGCTCAGCTCTGGGGCCTCCGTCCAAGTGTGTCCCCTGATGCGGGGAGTGCCTGGTGGGGGCAGGAAGTGGGTGTGGAGGATGTGCAGCAGGAGACCAACCTCTGGCCTACAAAATATCAACTGTAGTCAGGAGGGAATGCCACTTGTTTACAATCAAAAATTTGTAAGTAGGATTAATAGTAATCGGTGGGTTCCTGTTGGCACATGATGTTTCAGAATATTGCAGAAGCCCTCAACTTCATGGGACTCCCCCCAGGCCACCCTTGGACATTGGGATGTTAGCGGTCACAAGGTGTTTGGTGTTGGCCTCCACCATGGGTTCGAATCCCAGGCCTCTTGTGGAGAAGGAAGAACAGGGCTCTGTTGTCAGGCAACCCTCCCTCAGTTCAAATCTTCATGGCCTTAAATATGACATCAGTGTTCCACCCATGTCATAGAGGTCCCCTCATCTGAGACGTAGAGGATGCAATACACTTACTTCAGTAGGTTTTCACTCTAAGTGTTGAATGAATTGATGCTTGTTGGTTCAGTGCTGGCTTCCCAATGCTTGCGGCCTCCACTCTGGACATTCCCCCGTAAGTCCCTCCCCATCGGATTTCCTATTTTTCCCCCCCTTTGGGGAACACACCATTCAGCCTCAGACCAAAAGCCTGTCTTGCCATTTCTTCTTCTGAAGCCTGTTTTCTCTTGAAATTTACTCTTCTGGAAGGCATTCTCATCACCGAACATATTAGCTCACTCCTTGCCTAGGATTAGTTTGGGAGGTGTGACAACCCTTGAGAAGGTTATGCCCCGATGAGGAAGATAGGAAAGAGACCATGGAAGAGTAAGTCAGGTGCCATTTTGGTCCACTTTTCGATTTTGATTTGGGTGGTCCGGTCGGACGCCAAAACCCAGTAACTACTCGGGACAAGTGATTGGCTTTCCTGGATTTATTTCCGAAGCCATGTTTGTGTTCAACAGGGAAAGTGACTGTGTTCATCTTACAGTCTGTTATAAAGATAAAAAAAAAAGAGAGAATTATGAACACAACTGTAAACCCCTCTAAAGGACCCACGTTTCAGCGTGGGTCCCAGAGAAATCCCAGAGAAATCCAGGATTTCTTTTTCGTATCATGATGTTTTAACATTAATCAAAATCAAGTTCCCTGACTAAAGGGACAGTCTGGGCCACGCTCAAGGACCCACTTCCCTAAGTCATCAAATTCTCCTCCAGTTTCTATGAAAACCATTCTTTCCCTCCCACAGCATCTTCTGTCTTCCTAGGGAAACGAAACCCTTTTTGATCTACAGCCCTAGCTGACCCAGAAGCATTTTCCATTGAACATTGTGCCAGAATACTGCCAGCTGGTCCGCCATTCACCAGCCGATAATTACCTCCCAATATTGGTCATAACCATCCACTTAATATGCTTCTGTTCTAAAATTCATCTTCTTATAGGGGAAGATTTCTGAACTTGAAGTGAGAGCAGCACCATCGGAGATTGTATTTAAAAGGGTTTGTGTCTCCATCCTACGATGCTTCTTATAATTGACGTGGGATGGGAGGTGAGTAAATGTTGAAGATTATCAGGAGATACTAAGGAGCCCTGTGGGAGCAAAGATGGTGGCCAGAGCAGAAATATCTTAACGCTCTGTTATTCTGACATTTCTGTATTTCAGGATTTTAAGATTTCATCATTTAGCTCCATATGTTTAGAAGCCTGATTACTGTATCTAAGGTGATGCATGATGAAAGAAAGTGAATTTAGAAACACCAGTAAGAAAACTTCCAATTTATTGTGTATTATTTGAAATCACATGATGTCTATTCCACGGTTAGGCAATTCCTGCTTGTAGAAATGGACACACAACGCATCAAGCCTTCCCACTTTTGCTATACTGAGTCAAAATTCCCACCGAAGTAACCACAGAAGCACCACAGTCACTGAGTTGGGCTTTTTATTTTTCTCTTGTCTCTTCTATTTTCACAGAATCCTGGCATGATGTCCTCAGCTTTTCCATGACTAGGCTTCCACATGTTCTGTCTTGTTCCTCACTATCAACTTTCATCTTTCTCAACAGATACCTTTCCTTGGTTTTTGTTTTTTCTTTTTTAAGTTTTTTTTTTTTTTTTTAATTTATTTGAGAGAGACAGAGACAGCATGAGTGGGGAGGGGTACAGAGACAGGAAAAGAGAGAATCACAAGCAGGAGCTACACTGTCAGTGCAGAGCCCGACGCGGAGCTCGAATTCACGGAAACATGAGATCATGACCTGAGCCAACACCGAGAGTCAGACACTTAACCCACAGAGCCACCCAGGTGCCCCCACCTTGTGTTTTCAAACATAATGGCACATCGCCTGCAGGAGAAAGGTGGGAAGGTGCAGAGATGTTTGGGGGCTTAGCGTTACACTCTTTCACAATCAGCCCTTAGTGTGACTTTCTCTCTAGTTCCTACCTGTGCGTGAAGGGACTCTTGACATGTTACATAACTTTTCTGAGTCTAAGGAGTGCTGCTGTGAACATAAAATGCATCTGGTATAGAGCATAGCTACCCACCAATGTTGGATGTTTATCTTGATGTGCCGCAGTACAGATAAATAGACTACATGTCTTTTAAGCCACTGAATAGAGTTGGATCTATAATGTTTACCCGAAGACGTAGGTAGGTGCGAGGGTGGAGACTTCTGGGGTTCCCTTAATATCTCTCTTGTTTTCAAATATCTGTATGGATGAGACTTTCCTATTCTTTCAGTAAATCATGGTCATGAAACATCCTGGCCGACAAAATATGACCGTATCACTCTAAAATAGTCATTTGCCAATGTGAGATTCTCCAGCTCTCTCTGTCCCTCCTATGGGAACCAAGAAGGTTGGATGTTTTTGACTGTTCAGCTGCAAGATGGTTAAGCCTCTGTCAATCCCCAGGGAGAACCATGGGGCAGAACCACCTCCACCCATAATGGACATTCAACAAAAGTAAAAATTGTATCTTTGTTGTATAAAGCCACTGGAGTTTTGGGTTCGCTGTTGCTATAGCGCATTACCAGCCTACGTTGATTAACACAGATGCCCAAGACCTCCCCAATGTAGAGAGCTAGATATCATCAGGTACATTATTTCCATCAGCAAATACACTAAAAATGAACTTCCAGATAAAGATGACAGATTAAACACATGTGTGTGTACCCCTTCCCTCCCAAAACCCCATTATAAGGAAAACAATGGGGAATTTCATAACATAAACATAAAGATAGAGCAGGAGGGACAACAGCAACAATTTTTTTTTTAAGTAGGCTTCACACCCAACATGGAGCCGAATGCGGGGCTTGAGCTCACGACCCTGAGAGCAAGACCTGAACTGAGACTGAGAGTAGGGTGGTTAAACAACTGAGCCACCCAGTTACCCCGCAGAGCAACAAAATTTTAAAATCTAAAAGCAGATGGATGAGTAAGAAGAGGCTTATTATTTAAGAAGGCTGAATTGAAGCCAATGGTAGAGAAAACAGATTATACCACAAAACCCTCAAAAGTTTCAGTGAGCATACATATGAGCAGCTTCTGGAAGTGGAGGTAAAGGGAAAATAGGGGCCTAAAATAAGAAGGCTTGGTTGAAATCACGTTAGAAATTAGTTTCTATTCAATGTAATTGGGCAAACAAAGATTGGGTACAATGAGGAAATCCCACAGTCTCCCAGAGAGAAAAATAAATGAAAAGTTCTACACAAAAGATCAAGAATCCCGGGGGCTCCCGACTTCTTAACAGGAAATCCTGCAGACGTAAAGAAAAACATGAGGTATTTTCCTATCCCTATTCTTAAAACTATGTACCCAGCTAAACTATCAACCAAGTGTCAGGCAGAAATATAAACCGTTTCAGCAACTGAAGTCTAAAAAAATTTACCTCCTATTCATCCCTCCAAGAAAAGCTACTGGAGGACATGCTCCACCCAAACTAGGGAGTAAACCCAGAAATAAGTATTGAGATCAAAGAAACAGGGTATCCACTCAAGAGAAAAGAAATGAAAAATCACCAGGATGGTGAAGATCGGAGAACCTCAGATAACCCTTGTGGAGGAAAACCATTCCACACTGAAACAAGCTGTGAAGGGATTTCTTAAATTAAAGTGTCAGCATGACTAATGTGAATGAGTGTATTGAGAAGAGATTCAAATGACTTCTGGAGAGTCTGTGTTACCCTGGTAATAAATACGTAGACTACTGAGCAAAGTTACAGCCTCATCTTCCCTAGCAGGAAGTGAAAAGGTATAAAGCTAAAAAATCAAGAAGAAGGGGCGCTTAGGTGGCTCAGTCAGTTGAGTGCCCAACTCTTGATCTCAGGGTCATGATCCCAGGGATGTGAGATCCAGCACCACGCTGGGTTCCATGCTGAGCAGGTAGCCTGCTTAAGATTCTCTCTCTCTCCCTCCACCCCCTCTCCACAGCTTCTGCATGTGTTCTCTCTCTCTCGAATTAAAAAAAAAAAAAAAATCAAGAAGCAGAAAGACCAACACATTATTTAGAGATATGCAGGAAAACACCACAGTCATCAGCTGGAAGAGGTGATAGTGACTTTTGGGGACCTGGGGGAGGGTACAGACGAAAAGGGAATTGACAATCGGCATATCAACTCCTGTAAGTTTAATTGGCTCTTTACACGTTGTACCTGAGTCAATGTTGGACCCTCCACTGGCCTTCCTCAGTAGCCGTGGAGGGTCCCATTCTCGCCTCAGGACTCTGCCCTGACTGGGACCATATTCGGTCCTCTTTGGGTGGATGGTGGGGGGGTGCTCTGCCAATGGACCTCTTTTCAAGCTGTGCAAGCAGAAAGCACATAAGCACGTTAAGGTCTCATCTCAAAAACTCAGAGTAAGCCAAGCAAGGTATTTGCCTGGAAGCAGGGAGTTTTAGGTCATTTCACTGGTCTGCACAATCCCTTTCCTATTATTTTTCCCTTTCTGGAAGACAGTGCTGCCACTTTATTTATAGAGTTCATGTCAACTATTACATCCAAAGTGAAAATCCCACAGCCAGCCGTCTGTGTGCCAGAACTGAGGACCAGTCGAGCTCGGCTGGCAACCCTTCAATTAATTATGCTGCTAATTGCCACACAAGCTGCTCATTCATTTAACATCATTCAACAAATATTTCCAACTCTTGTTGATGATGATCTTGGCATTTTTCCAGGGCTCTGTGGGGAAGACTGGTACTCCCTTCTTCAGTGACCCATTCCAGATGTCTCTATTTGTTTGTGATTTTCTTGGCTCTATTTTCCATCAAACCAGTCTACTTTACAATTTTCTAAAATTCCTTAAAATATCTGCTGATAAAAACTTCTCTGTCTTCTGGGACTGCTAAGGATTTCATTTTGTTCTTTTACTCCTTTAGTTATTTTCCTGGGATTTGAAGAAGAGCTGGTGGAGGTATATATTTGTTTAATCGCCATCTTGGTATAGAAGCCATGTTCCTAACCTTCATTCATTTCTTAATTTGCTCTGAGTACATTTACAAGAAGTGTATGTTGGTTGCTGCATCTTCAACAAACTGCTGTATCTTCTGCACCCTTGCATTTCCAAGAATTTTTAGCACCCTCTGACATAAACAACAGCTGGGTATAAAATCCTGGTCTCACAATCTTTCCACCTTGAATCTTGTAAGTGTTGCCCCACGGTGGTCTGATATTTGCAGTCACCATCTGGTGACAGACTGCTTCTAGCTCTCATTTCTGTTGTTGATTTCCTTCCACTTACTTACTGCATTTTCCCACTAAACATGATGTTTAAAAACTTATGTCTAGAATATACCTCAGAGTGGCTCTCATTTTACTTCATCATGTCTCATACCTCATATCACATCTCCTATCCTTTCCCAACACATAAGATGCAATCCTTTGTCATGCATTTATCTCTTTTCCACATATGTCTTTATACTTTCTCTTAAATCTCTCCTTTTTCTTCCAATTGAAGCACTTCTTTGATGAGAAAAAAAAAACTCTTGTAAATTTTCTATCACTTCACTGTCAGGCCATGTTGGAAACCTAGTCCTCCCTTCCAAATACCCTTCCTTCCATAGTTCTTCCAAATACTAAGTGATCTGGGGCAAGATTTTCCACGTGGCATTTCCACATGGCTGTCATCCCTGACTCCCCCTTCTTCCTGATACCCACATCTAATGAATTTAAAGTCACTTCTACCTCTTAAAAATTTCTCACATCTACCTACTTCCCTCCATTCCCAGGGCCACTAAAGATTACCTTTCCCTCCCTAAATTCTTGTGGTGGCCTCCTAATTGATCTCCCACAATTAGTCTTGCTGTTCCAGTGCTCATTCTTCACGTTATCACTGGAGAGTCCTTTTGAAAACACACATGTAATCATTACTAAAAGTCTTTATCTTTGTGTTACATCCTCAATCCTAAAATAATGGCTAAAGTGAATCCTAGAGACGACAAGATCATTTGTAATGTAGACTCTGGTTTTCCTTCACTCTCATTAACCCATCTTTGATTTTTCCAGGCTTACAGGAATTTTTCCTGTTGTTTTCCCCACTCTCTCCCAGTGTTGAGACTTTCTCCAGACTGTGACCTCCACCTGGATTACATCCCTTTCTGCTCCCTGAGATTTTTTTTTTAATTTATTTATCCAGATAATGCCTGCATATTCTTCAAGTCTGCTAAAATATCATGTCTTCTGGAAAAATCACTCCTGATCCCCTCGGCCAATTAAAGTGCCCCTCTTATAAGCTTGCCACTTCTCTCCCAGAACTTTCTGTGCTTTGTGCTGCTGGTTGAGACTGGTCTGCCTTACGAGGCAGATCTGGCTCTGTTGGAACAGGGACCACGTCCATCCTCACTCAGGGCCATGATATAAAGGTACTTGATCAGTTTCACCCAATGAACTTTATTAAATAAATCTTCTCTGGGATTTAAATAAAATGTAACCCTTATTTATTTTAGCAACTTTCTCTTCTCTTATTTTGGTGATTTCTTCTCCCTGATCTGCTCTATTTTTGCTTCTGTTATTCTTAATACACAAAACGTGTCTCCTTTCATTTTTTTTCTCATCCACTTAGAGTCAGGATGCTTCTCCTCTGAGTTCTGACTTTCTTCAATTTTCTTCTATTTGAGTGATTCAGTGTCCTGTGGCGGTCTCTCTTCAGTTCACTCCTTTCATGGCATTTTAAAATTTAACCAGCTTGCTTTTTGTCTGTAAACAATCTGCCTGACTTCAGATCTGTACCTTTTTATGACTGCCTACTCTAGCTGCAAAGATGCTAGGTCCTCTCACACTTGGTCAGAATACCAATTAGAGATTTCCTAACACTGTATTCTCTCTCATGTAGGAATTTCATTTCACGGGCTACCTTGGAGAGATTTTGCAGATTGTTTCTCCTCTTTGGCACAATCTTTTCTCAGTGGATTTTCAAGTTTTTTGTTTAATTCCAGTTAGTGAACCTACGGTGCTCTATTAATTTCTGGTGTAGTGATTCAACACTAAAATAAATCAGCCGGTGCTCATCACAAGTGCGCTCCTTAATCCACATTGCCTATGCCACCCATTCCCCTCTTTGTGTCTCCTTTTTCTGTTTGCTCACCCTTAAAGTGGTGAGTAAATGGGTTTAGTTTGATCTGCTTTAACTGTAACACTTCTAAGTCTCTCAAACTCAAGAAAAGAAAGAATGAGAAGGCTACTTTTACGCTGCCACTTGAGGTCCACTTCTCCGTAAGGAGGAGCAAATACCAACTGTGAAGGATGCCTTTGTGCCTCGGGCTACACTTCCCAGTTGTAGGACCGGAAGTCTGCAGAATCAGTGCCTGCTTTACTGGTATGGCTCCTGCTGGTGTAAGTCAAGGACAAATGCCACAGCTGGTTTCCCTGCCCCATGCGATTGCTGGTGCTTTGAGCTGTTGTCAGAGGTAGGAACAAAGCTCACCCAATGCCAACCTGTCCAAGTTGAGGAACACCTGCTACTTCTAGATACCTGGGCGCCTTTCAGAGAGTCCCTCAACTTATTCTGCAGTCAGGCTTCAAGCACCGAAGCCCATTCACCAATACCTTCGCTTCTTCAATCTGTGCTACAAAAGAACCTTAAGATTTCTGACATATTGATGGCAGCCATTAGTAATTTCTAAGATGGGTAAAGATTTTTCTCTATTCCTTCTTGGTCACCTAAGTGGGAATACGATGACTGCCATCTTTACCCAGATACTCTTTCCAGAACTGCACTGTAACAGCATTGGCTTCCTTTGTGCTGTGCCCCCCGTTACGTATTTCTAGGCTGTGACTTTTCTTCATCTGCACCGAAAAGCTGAACAGCCTCTGATACCTTTACACAATGGCTCCCCCTTCTGGTCCCACAAGGAGCAGCAAGTCCGTTTTGTACTTGGGGAACAACTCTCCCCCAGAATACTGATCAGGCTTGAGTAAAGCTCAGAAGTTCTCAGCTGGAGCAGACACCTCTCTATTAACTGGGTAATTCAAATTCCTGAGAAGCTTTCAGTGTTTCTTAGGAGACCGCCAGCAGGAAATTTGAGAGCAACAACATCTGCACATCAAGGATACTCTCCAGTTCTGAGCCCATGGATGTGAAGGTCCTGACTTCATCGGGACTCTTCAGACAGTCAACAGGGAAACACAAACCCTGTGTACTGGGAGAGGGCATGTGGAAAAAAGAGTATTTGGAGTCCACCTGTAACTACGCCGTCCTCAGAGACTTGGAGCACTGGGCTTCTCGTGAGTTTACAAGGAAACTGTGGGATTGAAAACACGCGTACAAGTTCTCATTTTTCGTAACAAGATAAAGATGGGATAATATAATGCTCTTAGTGTCCATCCTTCCTTAATGACCCATAGTGGTTTAAAAGCCACAGTCTGATTGGCGTTTTAGGATGTGATCGAACTCAGAAGTATGAAATTTAATCGAGAAGAAGCGTCTCTGCTGTTCATGAAGCTAAAAAAATGACGAAAAACCTGAGAAAACTTTTGTTTTTTCTTTCCAGCTTATGGTGCTCTCAATATACACGTGTTTTGTGTTTGGAAGTCTGACCTTTTATTTCCTCGTTACCTCAGGCTATAGATTCAAGTCAAATAATAGTTATGTGTGGGTACGTGTGTGTGTGTGTGTGTGAATATATATACCGTTTTATTTTTATATACCTTTTAATATAAAAATAGTCATTTCTACATATGTAGATGAATGTGTTTGCCATTGGAAATGACTGTCAAAATGGGGCACCTAGGTGACTCAGTCGGTTAAGTGTCCAACTTCAGCTTGGGTCATGATCTCGCGGTTTGTGAGTTCGAGCCCCGCGTCGGGCTCTGTGCTGATGGCTCAGAGCCTGGAGCCTGCTTCGGATTCTGTGTCTCCCTCTCTCTCTGCCCCTCCCCTCCTCGTGCTCTGTGTCTCTCTCTCTGTCTCAAATATTAAAAAAAACTTTCTTAATATCATTAAAAAACACTTTGGGAATAATTAAATGAACTAAAATAATCTTTTCCTTGTGCTTAGAGACATCACTTAATAAAATCACATTGTTAAGGATAACACGCCTAGAGGTTCCCGTAATGTGCACAAATTGCTATTTTTCATGCACTAACGGATTCTCTCCAAGGCTTTTCTGATTTTACTTGGGACTCCTTCTATAGCTTCTGCCCACTTCAGAGCTTGCTTATGTGGATCTGCCCAAGGAACTACTGATACATGTCTACGTGCTTTCAAAATGCTTGACATTCAAAGAAAACCGTGTATCGAAAAGTTGTTAAAAGCAAATTATTTTTAAAAACTCAAGCTGCAGAGAGATGACATTTGTCCTTGCTTCTTGCCTTACACTCACAGGCATGAGGGGAGGTCGCAGAAGTGGTCACCCAAGGAATCCTATTTCCTACTGGTTTTGGAACTTTTTGTAAAAGTAGTCATGGGGTGGGGGGCACACCTGGGTGACTCAGTCGGTTGAGCATCTGACTTCGGCTCAGGTCATGATCTCACGGGCAGTCTGTGAGCTCCAGTCCCACACTGGGCTCTGTGCTGACAGCCTGGAACCTGGAGCCTGCTTTGGATTCTGTCTCCCTCTCTCTCTGCCCCTCCCCGACCCACACTCTGTCTCTCTCTAATATAATTAAACGTTAAAAAAAATTTTTTTTTAAGTAGTCATAAGAACCAGCAGGGATGTTATTAATGGATCTACTATTTATTCTACATTTCAGGAAACAGTAATTTCTTTGAGTAACCCCCACCCCCAATCCCAGTGTATCATGTGGCTGAGGTAAGACACCACTTTGGCCAATCAGAGCAACCAATCTCCCCTCCCTAGCGACTGGGATCTGGATGGCCAGCGAAAATCCCTGGACTCTCACCAAAGTGACCGGAGAAAGATGTTCCCCTTATGCTGGATTGAACCTGGCAGGCAGCCACCTTGTCACCCCCTGGAACCCAAGAACAAACCAACATGGAGCAGAGAGAAGAGGACAGCTGTGTCACCCGAGGCACTAGATCCGTCTAAGCTTAAAGCCTTGAGCCCCTCAGGTACACAAAAGAATACCATCCTTTAAAAAACTGTTATTGTGTTTTCTATCATTTGCAATGGGAAAAGTTCCAACTGAGTTTTTAAAAAAATCACTGAGGTTCGATCTTAAAACTGAAGAATCACAATCCATCAGGATGAGACTTACACACACACCCCAGTGCCGTGGTGAGAATAACCAGAGTGAAGGAGCGAGGGAGGGTTGGACGATGAGATTGACTTTCCCTTGCTCCCTGCCTCTGTCAACAGGCACACAGATGTGGCTGCGATGGGGGCTGAGTGCCTCAGGGTGACTTTTAACCCACATTGTACCTTTCAGCCCAGAGCACCCTCCTTGTAGATCTAGGATCTCCTCATACAGCTTGTTTGGGTTTGGGTTTGGTCTTCTTAGAACTAGAATTCCAAACAGAAAACTAGTCCAGCATTTCTTTGGTTATGATGTAGAAGGACACTCTGAAAAAGTCAAGTGGTAGCAGAGCTGCTGGGATCGGAACTGGGGTGGGGGTCTCAGAGCAGTAGCACCCCCCCCACACACACACACATACACACCCACCCAGCTTTCTCACTAGCCTCCCTGGGCCTCCTGGTCCCTCCGATCCCAGAGGCTGAGGACCTGCCAGGAGCTGGGAGAAACCACAGAGCCCTGTGAGCAATTCTCTAATCGTGACCAAGAAGCATCTCCTTCATACGTACTCAATTTCCGTAAGTAATAGATAAGTAGGTTCTAATAGTGTAACATGTAATGAACAGTCCAGTTGTCTAAAAATACAGCTCTTTGTGAGTCTGCTGCTTCCACAGAGTACTGTAAAAAGCATGGACGATTTACTTTTAGGATCTTGGATACAAGCATCTGTCGAAATAGAGAGCATCACTTCATGGGGCATTGATGCAAAAATGGCCAACAGAGGGGCACCTGTCAGTTAAGCGTCTCTGACTCTAGGTTTCGGCTCAGGTCATGATCTCGCAGCCGTGAGATGAACCTGTCGGGTTCCAAGCTGAGCTTGGAGCCTGCTTAGGATTCTGTCTCTCTCCTTCTCTCTCCACCCCTCCCTTCTCTCTCTCTCTCTCTCTAAAATAAGTAAAAACAATTTTTTTTAAACGGCCAAAGGAAAAAGGACCTTAATTATCCTGATCTTGGTAATCATTCCACAATGTATATATTGGCCACCTCACCCCCATATATAATTGCATTTGCCAATTATTCCTTAACAAAGTTAAAAAATGAAAAGGATCTTGAAGATGCCAATGAGATTTTCCTGTTTAAGATTCCACATTCTGTATTTCATTCCCTTTATCCTCTCTGATAAAGGGATATTTATTGGTAGAGCACATATTTAAGAACTGTCTGTGTATTTGCTCTGAGGTTCATTTCCCAGCCCTTTTTAGTCTAGGCCTTCCTTCAGAAATATAGAACACTGAGATCTTCTTTGTGTTACTTGAGATTTCAAGATAATGCCTACCGATGAAAACAAATAAGCAATTACAGGATTCAATATACCTTTTCAGACTACACGCTCCCCCTCGCAGACTGTTCCTCCCTACCCCCTACATGTTCAACAGAACCAGATGACTGCCCCTCCACTTAGCGACGCCCCTTTCACCTAGCGGCGTGACATCCCTGGGGAATATTCTAGTCGATAGCTCAGAGGTGACTAAACATTTATATTCCATATCCAGCGATAATAACACAGCTGCATTTGAGAATACTGGAGAACGCATTACAGATCTCACGAAATACGGGCTGACAAACTCATTCAGGAAGGCCAGAGTGGGCTTTTCTTGTGAATTCATGAACGATCCTACAAGATTCCTCATGGTTACCTCAAACAACAGGGACAGAAATCGGGATGGTGTCGTTTTCTCGTTTGTGCACAGCGTGATTTTGAATTTAGCTCTCTGGTGTGTAGAATGGGAAAGGACGGAAGGACCAAGTAACCACTCGACCTTGGCTTTTCTTGAACTGCCTGCCCCAAATGTTTTGTTTTGTTTTGTTTTGTTTTCCCAACTCTTTGGAGTTTGACACAAACTAAGAGTGGCAAACCCTAGAAATGAGGTGATGGACGGGCTATAAGGCGTGGAGATTGTTATCTGAAGATTAAGCACAGAGGCCCCGAAAATGGGGCTGAGATGTTTCAAGAAGAAATCCCCCGTGAGGCTTCCAGGTCAGCCTGGCTGTGCTGTGATCCCAACGTTGTCAGGAATTCTGCCAGGCCATTGCTCATCTTCGACAGAACATGGGCAAGAGGAGAAGAAAATATGTGACACGCTACTGAGAGAAGCAACATGGTCTCATTTGTTTAAGTGGGTTTTTGTTTATTGGGGGGAGGGGAAATGACTCATAAGCTCACCAAAGAGAGGTGTGCTGGGATCTCTCCCAGTCTCCCTGTCTACCGTTACTTACTAAATATGACATTGTCTCTCCGAGGCAGCTGGGGGACTGGTTAAAAGCCCCTGTAGACACACACACTAAATTTCAGGTGCTTCCCCTGTCCTCCAGGCCCTGCCTGAAGGCAGTTCTGGTCCATTCATTCATGTCCGTCCCCCCAGCTACACTACAGCACACTTGAAAGAGCTCTGCTGAGAGACCAAAGCCTCTCAGGGGCACCCACCCACTCAGGGGCCTGGACCTGTCTGCATTAACACCACACTCATCAGTATCATCGAATACATTCCTCCTCCTCTGATGTCACGGTCATCCAGCAAAGCTATGATTATAATGTGAATTTCCATGAAGATATTACTATAGCAGAACATAAATAGTGGGCAATTGATCTGTGGTAATTCACAAGCTGGCATTCTGGCTCTCACTAGAAACTTTTATCATGACCCAAGCCCAGAGATGGGGCCAGGATTCTGCCCTCGGACTCTCTGTGCCTAAAAGCTCCAAATCCCTTCTTTTGCTGAGACAAAGTTCCAAGATGTGATGTCCTGCTTAATAGGACGACTGGAAGTCCTAGTGAGATCTCTCAACTATGGTGAACACACTTAGGGAAAAATAGATCTGCCGTTGTTGGCTAAAAATTTGTATAAGAAAACAGTGGGGAAGAAGAGTGGACAAGTTGAGACTCTGAATGACAGGCTAACATATTTGGCTTTAACAGTTTTTTCTTTTTAAAAAAATTCTTTAATGTTTATTTTAATGTTTATTTATTTATGAAAGGGAGAGAGAGAGAATCCCAAGCAAGCTCCAGGCTCTGTCAGCACAGAGCCTGTCTCACAGACCGCAAGATCATGCCCTGAGCTGAAGTCGCATGCTTAACCAACTGAGCCACCCAGGTACCCCAAGTTTTTTCCTTTTTAAATGTTTATTTATTTTTGAGAGAGAGAGAGCGCGCACCAGGGAAGGGGAGAGAGAGAGAGGGAGACACAGAATCTGAAGCAGGCTCCAGGCTCCGAACTGTCGGCACAGAGCCCGACGTGGGGCTCGAGTCCACGAGCCGCGAGATCATGACCTGAGCCAAAGTCAGTCGCTTAACCGACTGAGCCGCCTCATTGCCGCAGCTTTAACAGCTTTAAGAAATAACCGAAAGTCATCAAAGCTTCTTTAATTTTTAGTAAAAATGGGAGGAGGGTAAGAAGGGTGAGAACAGAGACATGGATCTTAGATGTATGTTGTATTTGTAATTTAGGCGCCTCTTCTCATACATAGTTTTGGCCTAATCCTATCAACAGTGCAGAGCAGAAATAGCCATCCACACTTAGTGGATGAGAAAACCAAACACAAGGGGGAAGTGACTTGGTTAATGTCACTCGACCAGTAGAACGTGACGTAAGGGCAGCTACTGCCATTCCAAATGCAATATTCATCCCCAAATTATTTAAATAATCTCATAGTAGTGTTAGGCCACAAGTATCCTGCTCAAGCCACCATAACAAGGTTGCATTTGCCTACCTAGATCTTGAAATAATATAAATAATACCTCTTTCCCCAATGGAATGGAGAGGGGTCTACAAATAGTTTCCTATTCAATGAAGGTGAGCGTCAACTTAGGCCTAGGAATCCCATGCGTTACACGACCAACCAGCCTGCAAGATTACCCTTATCTGCACGCTCCCTGCTAGCCAGGGCCCTTGACTTGGGTCCTAGCTGGCTGACCTTACATAAGTTCATTACATTTCTTGGCACTGGCCTGGACCCTCCATCTGCCCATCTTTAAAAGGATGCCATGTTATATTCCTAGTTTCATTAAGGGCAAGACTGATATTGCAAACAATATATTCTTACAACCAATTGACCTGATGGTTGATGTCAAGGTCACTCTACAGAGTCGCTAAAAATAGTTATCATGTTTGTTATGTTGGATAGTCAAAATGAATACAGACATAAAGTACACTCGGCACACAAAAATGGTTTCACTGTCATCCAACAACCATTCCTTAAAGTGAGAGAGTTCAGGGGATATTGGTAAAGGGGAGTGAGGTGCGTGTTTTGTATTTATAACAATGAATGGGGATTTACGGGTTTTGGTTCCAAGAGGAGACTTAAGATGTGTATCTAGGATAATTGACACTTCTACAATCTCAACGGAAAATCCTTGAGATTGCAAGTCACAAAAAAAAAAACTTTTTTTTTTTTTTTTTAAATGGATGACTCAGAGAACAAGCTCATATCACCAAGTGAGAACTTAGAGAAGATCTCCAGGGCCAGGAACTTGAAAAGACTGTCTCCCTTCTGATGGATTATACAGCCAGTGGTAGAGAGAAAACTAAATCAATGGTACCTCTCTACTCTTTTTACAAAAGCTTGAAAGGAAAGGCGTTCTAGAAGGTACATACAACAAAGGTAGACAGGAGATTAATATTTTATTCGAAGTTAAAACAAATGTGGTGGCTTCTACAGCCTTCTCGGTAAACAGGATATGTCAGCCAGTTTTCTGAGATCCCGGTCAACTGAATTCTCTTGAAGAGAAGCTCAGCCCCACACTATTCTACAGAGTGCTTCCTAGACACCATCCTGGTCTTCTTATGGGGAGTGGGGGATGGTAATTAAGACCAGGAGTGACCATATATGCAAAACACTGTAAGGCTATTATTTATTTTCAGCCCACCAAGAACCATCGTTTCTTTTATGGAGATTGAAGACCAGGCTCAGGAAAACCCAAGAAACACTCATGAAATCACACAAAGTGCACGTGTCTGAATGTAGGTTTGCACCCAACTCTGCTGGACTCTATAAAACAAGGTCTTGGGGCGCCTGGGTGGCTCAGTCAGGTGAGCGTCCAACTTCAGCTCCGGTCATGATCTCACAGTTTTTGCGTTCAAGCCCCGCGTCGGGCTCTGTGCTGACAGCTTGGAGCCTGCAGCCTGCTTCGGATTCTGTGTCTCTGTCTCCCTCTGCCCCTCCCCCACTCTCTCTCTCAAAAATAAATAAACATGAAAAAAAATTTTTTAATAAAAAACAAGGTCTTTCCCCCATGTGACATGTGTCTTTCACCCCACTGCTCAAGAGGAGAAACCCCCAATCAAGCTCACTTCATCAATTAACGAGTAGCTCCCTTAAAGGCAGACACCAGCAGCATTTGACACGAAGCCACTGCTACAGATGTCTTAGGTCGAACGTCCTAAGTTTTCTGACGGCGACTCGTAGGGAAATACAGGATTTCATCTCTCCTTCAAATACACGTCGCATATATACTACCACCTACAACACAGGCCCTAGACCACACTCATTCCTTTGTTCCTCTGCATTTATTTGAATGAGTTTTGACCCCTGACAGTGACTCATTGAGCTTTATTCCTACTCTCTGAATCTTTGAAGAAGGTGCATATCCCTTTGCTCTGGGCTGATCTGGGCTCAGGGTTAGATGCCGGCATGGGATGTACCTAAAGACTCTGCAGGCTTGTACCTTTAGGTGCCTTTAGGTGCCTGGCTGAGCCTCCTAGCTCCATTCTCTTGCGTATGGAGACCATTCTGCAGACCCACTCTTAGGTTTAGGGCTGTCTCCCCCTACCTTATTCTGCTAACGGTCCTTATTGCGATCTTGCTGGGTCGTGCAGGATACGCTAGATCTAATCAAATAGGAAATCTGAGTTACCCTGCTCTGGCAACATACATTTGAAACTATGGATCTAAACCACAATCCCGTAAATCACTAAAAATCCCCTGGGTTTTTTCTCCCCTGCCAAGTGAAGGGATCACCACCAAAAGAGGAATCCCTTCACTGCCTACCAGGGACCGACAAAATGCTCAGGGTTGCGTGGTTATTTCTCTTGCCGCGCCATATCGGGATAGGGAGCAAGATGTGGTTATCGATGGTGCGCTGCCTTGGAATAGGTAGAAGCCTGACTCGATGGAAGTGTCTACCTTCAGAGGGAGGCTAAGTTCTCTTAAGTTTCCATTCTTCCTACGTTCAGAATTCACTCGGGTTAAATGAACACAGATGACAACGCAGAATCAATAGGGATTTTTTCTTCCAAGCCCGTCAAACCTGTGGGACCTTTCACATCATCACCATTTTATTATTTCTGTATTGAATCGTTCCAGGAGGACCTCATTCACATCCTACTCCTTTCCCTCCCGAGGCAAAGGCAAAGCTCTCCCGGCCTCTGAAGACACTGCTGCTTTCTTCCCAGTTGCCCTCTCCTGCAGGAATCGATGTTTATGGCTGCAGTTACAGTAAAAATAGCAAAAGTCAATATTTGTGCTCCGTATCTGTCAGATAATAAAGCTGGCTAGAGGCATGACCACATGACATCTGCATGCAACACACAGGGGCTGGTCCCCCCATCCTTCCAGACAGTTTGTCTAAAGATGACGTCATATTTGTACAGCTGACATTCCCAAATCCCCCGTGTGTGTCCTCGGGGAAACTCAAGATTTCTGTTTGATTTTTGATCTTGTTGATTCTGGCCTTTGGACTGGAAAAATTGTTTTTTTTAAAAAAAAAAAAAAAAAAAGGAAGAAAAGAAGAAGAGAAAGAAGGAGCGGTGGAAAAGAAATATGAAAGTAAGAAAATGAAACAAGATGGAAAACCACTCAGAAAATCCATCTAACAGTCCTCTTTGAGCTACTGTTTACTTATCGACTCCAAAAGGGAGAGTCGGAGACAAAGAAGTGGTGGAGAAATTGAAACAAAAGACCCAGAAACAAGCTGGGAAATCAGAGTTCCTTCTGAGGGTTTGGATTTTAGGCGAGGACCTAGGTCTCAGGTTTATCTCTACGAACCTGGGCAAGAATCTCACGGTAAGCCTCAGGTTTCTCGTCTGTAAAATGGGACCGTTACTAGAATCCACTCTGTAGGATGGTTGAAGAGATTAAATGAGATCCCGTGGGGGAAAGACTTGAGCACAGCGGGTGGGAACAATACCAGTGATTCTTATCCAAGCAAAGCAGTTTGTAAGTGAATCAACTCTACTTCTCCTTCAGTTCCTTGGCCTCCTTAAGCCACTAATGCAACTCATGGCGAGAGGGGGGGGGGGGGGGCAAGCGTGAAAAGTCCAAACTCAGGCATTATAAATGCATTTTTATGTTGCATTTCTTTACTGGTATCATTGTTAGTCCTCCATGGCTTTATTCTTCTGTGCATTCGTCTCGCTCAGTGTTTCCAAGTCAGAGTTATTGTGCTAGTCAAGGGGCGCCTGGGTGGCTCAAACATCCCACTTCGGCTCAGGTCATGGTCTCACGGTTCATGGGTTTGAGCCCTGCATCCGGCTCTGTGCTGACAGCTCAGAGCCTGGAGCCTGCTTCGGACTCTGTGTCTCCCTCTCTCTTTGCCCCTCCCCTGCTCACACTCTGTCTCTCTCTCTCAAAAATAAATAAACATTAAAAAAAATTAAAAAAAGAATTATTGTGCCAGTCTAAGACACCACTGTTGTAACTGTTCTGCAGTTTGACCCCTAATTTCCACTCAGAACTCCTACAGCATTTCGCAGCCTCTTTGCATCGCCCCTCCTATCTAGGTTGCCTTCCCGGTCTCTAAAGGGGACCCATTTTGGATCATGGGAAATGATTTCAGATGAATGAGGTTCTGGATTTCCAAAAGTCACTTATTCAAATATGTATTAGAGAAAATATAACCACAGACTACATCCATGATTCCCTAGATACTATGCTTCAGAGGTTGAAGGTTACCGTTTCTTGAGCAGATCGCACTGTTGCCCGTCTAACATGGTTTCACGTCTTTGTCTTGTCAATCCTTCTATGAATATGTTCTAATGTGCCAATGGCTCTCTTAAAATATGATGTGCAGAGACAAATGCAACCCACCAGATGGGATTGGAATAAAATGGGAGTTTCCCTCCTTCCATCTGAATTCAGCCTAAAATCCGTGAGCCTTTCTTGGGTTCCTCTATCCTGTTGTTGGCTCGTATTAAAAATACACTCCTTAAGACCCTTTTCTTGTGGACTTCTCTGAACCCTTTCTTCTCCCTCTTTTTTTTTTTTTTTTTTTTTGAATTTATCATATCAGGACAATTTTTATCTTTTTACTTTTTTTATCTTTTTATCTCTTTACTAAAAAGTAAAGGACCTCTGGTTCTTTAAGGTCCGGCTACAGAGAGACTTTTCAGATCTTGATTCCTTCATCCAACATAAAGCCATCCCTCCAGGGTTTGTATTTTTTCATCTACTGGATAAGCATGCTTTCTAGGACTTCACGTAAAGCAGTGTTTCTCACAATCATCTACCCAAGAATCCCTAATCGTGACAAGTCCAAAATGATCTTCTGCACGTTCAACATCAAGTTGGATTCACTAAAATCAAATAGGACATTTTTTTATCTGTACGTTTTATAACGCATGTGACCTTTTTTCATTCCACCTAAAAATGTCAAAGCCTACTGTGGCATAATTTTCCCCAAAACCTCTGAGTACAATTGGTTGTAGAAGAGAAAGTACAGTGTTTATCTTGTGTCTGGCATGGAATGTTCCTCAAGACCATTTTTTTCAATGTCTGTTTTTGAGAGAGAAAGAGACAGAGCTTGAGCAGGGAGGAGGCAGAGAGAGAGAGAGGGAGACACAGAATCCGAAGCAGGCTCCAGGCTCCGAGCTGTCAGCGCAGAGCCCGATGCAGGGCTCGAACCCATGAACTGTGAGATCATGACCTGACTGAGCCACCCAGGCGCCCCAGGAACTTTTTTTTTTTTTTTTAAAGAGGGGGAAGAAGGAAGGAAGGAAGGAAGGGGAAGGAAAGAATGAATGAAAGAATGTACGAAGCATGTCCTTGGCTTGTATCATATCATCAATCTTCAAGAGTGGGACCACTTCTGCGATAGTCTTCTATTTCCAATATATATATATTTATTTGATTTTCATTTAATATTTTCTAGTATCTTGTTCGGGGTTATTTTCTTCCAATTATTCAATGTGCCTCCTCCCTTTCCACTTGCTTTTTATACTCGCTTCTTGCCATTTGACTACATACTCTGTGTTATGTTACAATATAGGTTCACTTATTTAACAACTACTTACTGCACACTACTTAATTCCACGCCTGGGAGTCGGCTGGCCAGAGAGGTACAGTGACCAACAAGACAAATCTGGCCCCTGACCTCATAAAACCGAAAACCAGATGCTTTGGACAGCCCTTTGGTCTCTTCAGACACCCTCTGTTTCCCTCCCCTCAGAATTATCGTCATCGGTATAGGCAGCTCTCACCCCATTAAGTTGCCACTAGCTATCAAATCATAATTACACGTCCTCTGAAAACCCACCCGAGCCACATTCTAAATGCTGCTGGCTGGCGTCTTTATGTAAACATTCCTATGTGCTCCTGGCTGAGAAACAGTTCTACTTAAGCAGAAGGTGAACACGCTGGGCTCGGTGAGGAAAAACCAAGAAAGGATCCCTGAGTGGACGTTGCTGTCCATGAACACAAGGGCCTTCTCAAGATGTGCTTCCTTCAAAGGCTGAATGAAGCATGTTGTGTGAAACAACTTACATGATGGTTTTCCCAGCTGGCAGCCGTTTGCAGAGGAAAACGCTGTTATGCTATTTCTTTCTCGACGACAAATTATTTCAAGGAACTCACTGTATTACTACGGTCACTTTTATCATTTTTATTACAAATGCTCGCTGTAGCAATATTTTGAAAATACAAATGGAAAAACAGAAGAAAATTAAAATAAACTTGGGAGAGCCACTGGCAGAGATAGCAATATATTGGTGTTGATCCTTCCGAATGTTAAAACTTTCAAAATTGCGAACACATATTATGTTTGTTACTTTATCCTGTTTGGTATTAGACCATAATCGCATACTACGTTTTTCCTCCTACAATATATGACTGTTTCTCGTGCTACTAAATGGTTTTCTAAAATACAGTATTAATAATGGTATAGGATACTGTCATACCATAATTTATTTTAGGATGCCTTAATATTTTTTAAGTTTTTTTTTTAATGTTTATTCATTTTTTAGAGAGAGACACACACACAGCATAAGCAGGGGAGGGGCAGAGAGAGAGGGAGACACAGAATCCAAAGCAGGCTCCAGGCTCCGAGCTGTTAGCACAGAGCCACGAGGCTCACTCACAAACCATGAGACTGTGACCTGAGCTGACGTCTGTGGACGTGTAACCAAATGAGCCACCCAGGCACCCCTAGAATGCCTTAGTATTACACACTGAAGCAGTTCTCAAATTTTTTACTATTATGGATATCAGTCTGATGAACTTTCTTAGAGCAAAATCATAAAATACATCTGCATGTATTTAGAATAAATTCCTAGTGGTAGAATTATTAAGTAAATTTCTACTAAAAGTATCAATGTTGTCATTTTACATAAATTCCAAGTATTTTATCAGATTTCTGTCATTTGAATATTAATTGTATTTACAACGTTGGAGAGGTACAGCTTTTATTTATTTCCACTGTAGTAAAATATATTTATATTTTATGGTTGTATTTTATGCCCTGTTTGGTGTTCATTTAATTTTTAATTCTTTCTTTCCAAAAACCCCCATAAAAGAATTAGATAAACAGGGGAGGGGGCTTCTGATTTTTATCAGTGCCAGAGACTAACGTTTAAGTCCCATAGGGTAGAATTTTCAAAGTCTGTGATAGAAATATACAGAAATTTCCAAAATACAGAACATAAACAAGATCACTTTGAACCAAGCGCTGGCCAGCCAATGAATTCTACACAACTAATTAAAAAATACCACAAACTGAGAAGTTAAGTGGTCCAATAATAAATGTTCACAGTCTTCTTCCTCGTGCTTTCTAAATCTTTTTCAAGTAATATGGACTTCCGTTGTGATACAGACAAAAATCAGCAAACAAAATGAGTAAGCAAGGTAGACTGCAGAGGGGGCAGAAGGTGCTTGTTTGATAGATCTGCGGGTGATGGGGGTATCGCCTTACAGCAGGGGGTGTCAGGTGGGAGCAACTCATGCGCCTATGGCTTTGATCAGTATAGAGTGGCGGTTCTTAGCCAAGAGTAATTTTGTCCCCCTCTTTCAGGGACACTTGGCAATGCCTGGTTGTCACAACTGGGGATTCCACTGGCATCTACTAGATGGTGCCCACGGATGATGCTAAATATCCCACAATGCACAGCCACGCCTTCCACAACACGTAGTTATTTGGCTCAAGACAGCAGTGGTGCCAAAATTGAGAGACATTCGTGTACGGGCTTTGGCATGAGTGATCTCTAAATTGGGGTGCAGGCGACCCAGGAAGCGCACAGGACTATAGGTTACAGCGCAAGGAAAAAAATATTAAAATTTCAGTTCATTTTCGTTCCCCCCAAAAGTCACATTAATGTTTATTAATACTTGTATAGATCGACACTCTTCCCCTTGCGCAGTCTAGGTGTCCCTCCAGCCACACTTGACATTTACTCTGAAACACCCCGAGGGATGACAGAGGACCACAGCACAGAGGGGCTGGCCGTGGCACCCCATTTGCTGGCTTGCAGCCTACTGTAACATTCCACAGCTGACATGTGCCACATCACGTACGTCACGCAATTTTGACTGAGTTGCCTATCACAACACGTACCAACACCTTGAAAAGATCTCGTAAAGGATCAGACTGAATGAAGACAGCATTTGAGAATTGAGAGTCCAGATAGAAACTCACGCATGTATGGTCAATCGACTTTCAACAAATGTGCTAAGAGAAGTCAATGAGGAAAGAATACACTTTACAAGTGGTACTGAGACAACAGAAGAGCCACATGTAAAAGAATGAAGCCGGACCCCTACCTCACACCATATGCAAAAATTAACGGAAAATGGATCAAAGACCTAATATAAGAGGTAAAATGATAAAACTCTTCCAAGAAGACATAGGTGAACATCTTTGTGACCTTACATGTGGCGGTGTTTTCTTAGGTATCTCATCAAAGGCACAGGTAACCAGAAAATTAACAAGATGGGTTAGGCCTTGTGAGTAGCCAATCATAGTATAAAGACTACTTTTAAATGAAAACATCTGGGCTAAAGAAGATGCAGAAAGAAATTTTATCTGAACTTCCCTTACCTGACGAGAATAGAACTTCCAAAAAACACAACTGACAGTGACCTCGCTCCTAGGGAGTTTCCTGTGAATTCAGCTGCAGAGACAGCCTGCCCCCATTCCATTAGCATGAAAAGGTCCAATAGAATCTTCCAGACCATCCCAATGAAGCCCTAAAAACAAACAAAAACAAAACAAAACAAAATACCGTCAAGTTATGCATATAGCCCTTTCTCTCTGGCTAATGAGGGAGATACACTTCACTGAATGCATAAACATATAAATATTTTTTCTCCTCTTAACCTGTCTGCTGTTTGTTAATTTGCATGCCCCCATTCACCGCACCCAAATAACAACAGGAAGTTTTCCTCCCAACAGCCTCATTCAAAATAAAAACTTCTTATGTTTCAAAAGACACTATCAAGAAAGTAAAAGCCAACCCAAATTAACAGGGCAAAATATTTGCAAATCATGTATCTAATAAGGGTCTAGTATTCAGAATATAGGAAGAATCATATAATAAAAAGACAAACAACCCAATTAAAAATTGGCAAAGTATTTGAATAGATATTTCTCCAAAGATAACATAAAAATGGCTGATAAAGGGCGCCTGGGTGGCTCAGTCGGTTAAGCATCCGACTTCGGCTCAGGTCATGATCTCGTGGTTTGTGAGTTCGAGCCCCGCGTCAGGCTCTGTGCTGACAGCTTGGAGCCTGGAGCCTGCTTCAGATTCTGTGTCTCTCCATCTCTCGGCCCCTCCCCTGCTCATGCTCTGTGTCTCTCTGTCTCTCAATAATAAATAAATGTTAAATTTTTTTTTAAAAAAATGGCTGATAAACACATGAAAATATGCTTATCCATCACTAGTCATTAGGGAAACGCATTTCAAAACCACAGTGAGATGCCATGTCATACCCACTGGGGTGGCCAGAACCAAAAAGACAGAGAAGCATTGTGGGAATGTAGGGAAGTCGCAATCCTTGAACATTGCTGGTGGGAAATGTAAAATGGCAAAGCCACTTTAGAAAACAGGTCGGCAGCTTCTTAAAATGTGAAATTACAGAGTTACCATACGACACAGACATTCGACTCCTAGGAATATACCCAAGAGAACTGAAAACACATTTCCATATAAAAACACTTGTAAACTTGTTCATAGTGGCATCATTCATAATAGCCCCAGACCGGAAATAACCCAGGTACCCAGTAAGTGCTGAATGGATAAACAAATACATATGTCCCTAAAATGGCATGTCCACACAGTCATAAAAAGGAATAAAGTACCAACACATGCTACAACATGGATGAACCTTAAAAACATACTAAGTGAAAGAGACCAGAGACAACAAAACCATATTGTAGGATTCTTTTTTTCTAAGTTTACTTATTTGCTTTTTTGAAAGAGATAGAAAGCAAGTGGGGTGGGGGCGGGGAGGGGGGGCGGCAGCAGCAGAGAGAGAGGGAGACGGAAAATCCCAAGCAGGCTCCACCCTGTCAGTGTAGAACCCGATGAGAGGCTCGAACTCACACACCGTGAGATCATGACCCGAGCGGAAACCAAGAGTTGGATGCTTAACTGACCGAGCCACCCAGGCACCGCTGTATGACTCTGGATAATTTGAAAGAGGTTTTATCGTTACTTAGGAGATAATAATTTACTAATAAATGAGTAAAGACAATAGAGCCGTTGACAACTGGCATTGAAAAAAGAGTCTGTTACTCACAATTTCCCGAAGGAAGGGAGACGCCATACCTCAGAGGCCACATGAGAAAACACAGATGTGGCAGGAGGCAGAGGGAGGGTGGGCAGCCATGAACCAGAGCGGTAGCTGAGGTTTTCACGGGAAGGAACAGCAAGCAAGCTCAGGGGGCAATTTCAAGGGTGCAGGGACTGTCGCAAGTTGTCTGATACCTGGCCCTGGGGTAATCAGTGCAGGTGCAGAGTGGCCCATGTGTGAGAGCTCCTTCCAGGGAGGGCCTGGAGGCGTGTGTTGGGGATCTGTTGGTTTGCATCTGCATTGAAAGGCACACTCCGGGCTGGGTTGTTTACGGACTCTAGGAATTAGCTACTCCTGGAAGGGTCAGTCCCTCAAGGGTTAGCAAGACCTCAGATGTCAATGTTTCAGCACACAGACGATAAAAGACATGGCCAATCTATACGAAGTGCCCAGAACGGGCAGATCCAGGAAGACAGAAAGGTTTGTGGTTATGCACGGGGGCACCTGGGTGACTCAGTCGGTTAAGCGTCTGACTCTTGATTTCTCAGGACACGATCTCGTGGTTCATGAGTTTGAGCCCAGCATCGGGCTCTGCGCTGACAGCTCGAAGCCTGCTTGGGATTCTGTCTCCCTCTCTCTCTGCCCCTCCCCCTCTTGCGCGCACGCTCTCTCTCAAAACACATATATATATACTTGTGGTTATCCAAGAGTTGGGGACACAGAGGAATGAAAAGTGACTGCTCATGGATACGGAGTTTCTTTGGGGGGGTGACAAAAATATTCTGGCATCGGCCAGTAATGGTGGCTGTACAACCTTGTGAATATACCAGAAAACACCAAATTGTACACTTCCAAATGATGACTCTGGTGCCACAGGAATTATACCTCAATAAAAAAAAAAAGAAAAAAAGAAAAGTTGTAACAGGGAGAAAAACCATCCAGTGGAAAAAAAAAAATACTCTGTAATTAGGAAGACCTATTGTTGGGGAATCATTTGGGGGGGAGAAAATTAGGTTTATGATTTTCCTATAGTCAAACAAAGGAATATTGGCAAAGCCAGTTTCTTCAGGAAAGCAAAAATTTTTTTTAACCTTTATTTAAGGCATAAGTGGTTTAAAGCCATTGCTTTGGGTTGGAATTTAAACAAAATATGGCTCATGTCGTGGGGTGTAATAGATATTCACTCCCTGTATTTTTGGTACAGAACTCCAGGTACTGAAGGGTTAACCATATCCCCAGTTTCCAAGGGGACATGTGACCTACACCTGACCAACCAGGCATCATATTACCATAGACATAAAGATTGACTGAGACCAAATTAGACCAAATTATCAGTTAAATGAAGCCACTAAGACCCAATTCTGAGGCTTCTGTGTGAAGAGACATTTCTTTCTAGTGCAGTCAACACAGAGACAAAAGTCAACACAGAGACAAAAAGACAGGGAGAGATATTGTATCCTTATACCTGGATTGCTTATGTACCTGAATTAAGCCTTGCCTGAAGCTTACGTGCAGATGTTTTGCTTGTGAAGGTTAGCTTTCTCGTTGTTTGTTTTAAGCTAGTTTTAACTGGGTTTCCTGCCACTTATAATCAAGTAAGTCCAAAAGGAAACCCAGAAAATGTTTTCAGGAAAAAAAAAACAACTCAAATAATATAATGCATAAATGATCTTGCTAAGGAAACAAATGAGCTAGTGTTTACCAATTGCTTAACAGGCTTTATTGGATCTGATCCTAGCAACCATGTGCATTATTTTGCTCCTGTGTGGTTAGCTACATCTTAAGCATAAAGCCTGATATCCGTGACCATTCCTTTGAAAGCAAGAATGAAAAAAAATCGTGCTCTTGGGGAGGAAAAATTTTTCCTCTATCCTCTTATGTCTGTGCTCAGAGTCCTGCAAATTAAATTAGCAAAAGACAGGTTGGCAAAAGAATGGATTTTTATTCACCTACTCTTTATGCAGGAGTACACAGAAAAATGACTTGGGGTTTGGGGGCAGGCATTTAGAATTTGGGACTTATATACCAAATTTAACAGGTGAGAAAAGGGCACTTATAAGAAGACAAAGGACTTCTTTGGAAAGATAAATGGGCCCTTAGGAGAATGGGTGGGACGCAGGACAGTTTTTCAACAAAGTCTGTTTGGGTGTGATACTGACCGCTTTTCTCAGAGAAAGAGAAAATTAGAGTTGCTCCCAAGAAGGGGATTTAGAACAATTGAGTTCTTTTGAGGGGGGCTCTGCATTTAGGCAGATAAAGGATATCAGGGACACAAATGCCTTCAGCTCAAGATAATTTTTATGTCACAGTGGCTTATTCTGGATCCCTTCAGTGCAAATTATTCGACATTCGCGTAGCTAGTTACGAAGCAAAACAAAGAACTAAAATAAAACCCGTGTTGTCTGGCTCCACTTGTGAACTGCAGTCTCTTTGATAAGCTAAAATTATCATCTTTTCTTATTCTTAAAGCCATTCAACAATTCCCCCCAAAGACATTCAGATCTTGGTTTTGCTCTGTAAGGAAAAAGAGAAATTGTCGCACAAAACGTGAATGCCACAGCTCCTTGGGTCTTTAAGTGGTTCCTGAATGTCAAATATTTTGCTCTGTAAAGTGCCAGGCATTTATCTTATTATGGTCATCTTTTGCTTTCTGCTTTTTTTTTCCTTTGGAAAAATATTTGCAGAAGAAAAAAAGGGGGGGGCGGAAATATGTACCTTTCCAGCCACAACAGACTAACCGTATGTGCCTGTCGTCAGCCCCTGCTGTCGGATTGACAGTCCCAGCTGTTGATAGGCTGTGGCAAGACAGGGTAGAGAAAATGCAATTCGTCAGGACGCTGGGCAAATGGGCATGTCTTAATGTTACCATTTTCCTTATGGTCATAATAACCCCCTGCATAGCACACCTGGAATAATTTAACCGAGTTTGACCGATCAGTTGAGAAATTATTTGGAAAGTATGCGGTCTCTCGTTTTCTGCCAGGGGCTGGTGGATTCCACAGTGAGCAAGCCAGAGTGTGCTCTCCAAGGCCGGTGATGTGCTGATGTGCCACTGACGGGGGTTCACGATCATCCAAAGGATGCCCTTTCCTGTCTCTGACCGCGTTAGCCCAGCTCCTGACTCCGCGTGCAACAGACATGATGATCACAGATTGGCTGCAAAGAGGTCTGTGTTACTGTTTTTGTTTTTTGTGGAATTGACTGCCATCACATAAAATTCAGGAGGTCACATTAAAAAGCTCCCATTCTTGGGGCACCTGGGGGGGTCAGTCGGTTGAGCGTCTGACTTCGGCTCAGGTCATGATCTCACGGTTCATGAGTTCGAGCCCCGCATCAGGCTCTGTGCCGACAGCTCAGAACCTGGAGCCTGCTTCGGATTCTGTGTCTCCCTCTCTCTCTGCCCCTCCCTCACTAGTCCTCTCTCTCTCTCTCTCAAAAATAAATAAAAACATTTAAAAAAAAAAAAAAAAAGAGCTTCCATTCTGGCTTCTCTTGAAGTATCAGAACGTTTGGCCCAACTGGGCTTCCATTTTCACACTAGAGTTGGCTGGTGCCTCACATCTAGACAGGAGCCATGCGTTCCAGGGAACTGTGGTCACCACTGTCATCTGACATCCGTGTCTTCTATTTATGCTGTCTGCCTGGGCCCTGGAAGGAGCTGAGTGTGCTTTCCTTAAGGCAGAAAGTAAAAAAGGACTACTGGGGAAATTTCCCTTCACCCTGACCAGGTCCACACTGTGACCAATCACTGCCTTTGAGAGGGTTAGAACTCCTAGCTGTTCATCCAGATGGGATTGTGGACTTGATTCTGATTTCTCTCTCTATTCTCTCTGTCAATAGGAAGGTAGGTAGGTAGATGACAGACAGATGATAGGTAGATAGATAGATAACACATAGATGATACACAGATAGATAATAGATATATGTAATAGGTGATAGATAATACATACATTATAGATAGATATACATAGATAGAGGAAGAAATGTGCACACACACACATTTTCACTTCTTTCCTTTTGTCTCGATGAGAAACACCCAACTTCTAGCTTAGCAAGCCCACATCTGAAAAGGATGTTTGAAGTAATAATCAGTCATAAACTGATTCTTTATCACTGTCTCACAAATGGAGAATGTTTCTTGCTATCTCCAGCCATGTGTTAATGGTTTCTCTGAGGTCACCTGTACAGATAGATCTTTTGAATTTCACTTGGAACACATGTGGTTTTAAGCTAGATGTTAATTGGAAACATTTATAGTGTCAAACATTTGATTAATGCTCTGGGTTTTAATTGAAAGGAATACGCATTTCTTAAATCAGCTCTTCACAGTAATATAGCTTAAAAAAAAAAGGTTCCTAGAATTGGTTAAACATTTATTTGAAAACCAAGTAATATTAAAAAAAAATCTTCATCATGTATACTGATTTGCCATCATCCCCTTTAAACAAATATTTTGGGGACAATTATTAGTCAATTGACCATTAGAAAAAAATAATCAGATCCCAATAAACACAATCCTGCTTCTGGCTGATGACCAGTCAAAATTCAGAAACATACTGATGGTGATTTCACTCTAATGTTGCGTTTTGGGTGCAACACAGAACATTCTACATGTTTCGCACTTTGGAGAACAAGGTCTAAGAAAGGGAAACCCTATTGCCTCCACGCGAGAGCTGCTGTTGTGTGCCTGGGACCCTCTAACCTGAAACAGTTAAGATGTGGTTTGGGGACTGAGCACAGGGTAATATTCTCCAGGTGCGAGAAGTCCAAAGCGGGACCCAGTTGCGTTCAGAAGAAGGTATATTTTGACTTTAATTTTCGTTCGTAAAGAACCCAAATTGGGTCTCCAGATGGTGCCCTGTAGACATAATTAAGCATTGCAATAAATCACATGCCAGTGACATGGCAATTATTCCTGGGTTCTCAACCCTCCCCTGTCAGGTGCTCAGAGAGGCGCACCCAGGCATTCTTTTAGGTGTTCCGGAACAACGATATGCCACCTATTAGGGGCCGAAAGGGGGGATGCTGTCACTTGCTTCTTACTGTCGGCCAGGACAGATAATAGGTACAAGATGTAGTCTGGTGTGGAGATAGGAGTCCTCACGGCTGCCCTGCTTTTAGTACAGGAGAGAATCCAAATAAGGGGGGGAAAGTGTCACAAGGCCATTCCTACCTAATTGCCCTGCTTGAAATGGGAAAAACGAAGTATGCCCACCAGGCCTTTGAGTTTTCACACCAGCAAACAACTTGCTTTAGGTTTTTTTCCCCACTGAATGCACTTCCTGAGAGATTGTTTGGGACCCGTGTATTCCTTATCCCTTTGTTCATTCAACAAGGACGTGTTCCAGTGTCCCTCAAACTCAAGTAATGTGTAAACCTCTTTACTACTCCCAAGAATCTGTCCGCGGACACGCCTAGGACATCTGCCTGAGCAACACGGACTTGGTTAAGAACTTAAAAGCTTACCCGATGAAAATATCTTACAAGGCAGAATAGTCAACGCGAAATAGAAATAAATGTCATTTTTCAGGGCACCTGGGTGGTTCAGTTGGTTAAGCGTCCAATCTTGACTTCGGCTCAGGCCACGATCTCGTGGTTCATGGGTTCGAGCCTCACATCAGGCTCTACGCTGACCATGTGGAGCCTGCTTGGGATTCTCTCCCCGCGCCCCTCCCCTGCCCGTGTGCTCTGTCCCTCTCTCTCAAAATAAACAAATAAATTAAAGAAAAAAACAAAAACAAAAAACGAAGAAATCTCAGGGGCACCTGGGTGGCTCAGTCAGTTGAGCGTCCGACTTTGGCTCAGGTCCTGATCTCATGCCTCATGGGTTGGAGCCCCGCGAAGGGCTCCGTGCTGACAGCTTGGAGCCTGGAGCCTGCTTTAGATTCTGTGTCTCCCTCTCTCTCTGCACCTCCCCACTCACACTCTCTCTCTCCTTCAAAAATAAATACACATTAAAAAAAAATTTTTTTTTTTTAATTTTTTTTAACGTTTATTTATTTTTGAGACAGGGAGAGACAGCATGAACGGGGGAGGGGCAGAGAGAGAGGGAGACACAGAATCTGAAACAGGCTCCAGGCTCTGAGCTGTCAGCACGAGCCTGATGCGGGGCTTGAACTCACAGACCGCGAGATCATGACCTGAGCCAAAGTCGGACACTCAACCGACTGAGCCACCCAGGCGCCCCTAAAAAAACTTTTTTAAAGAAATCTCATTTTTAAGTTGGGTAAAAATATTTTCTAACATTTTTATGGCATTAAAAACACAAGATTTCCCTAAAATTCTCTTTAGTCTGGGAAACTACCGTTCTATGAAATACTTAAAGTGTATCATATCAGACACCCTAACACCCCCTGGGCCTACGAAGCTCATTAAGGATTGCCCTGGTCTTCAAAAAGACAGAAAGAGGCCTCCAAAGAGGCCTCCAGCATATCATCCGTATTTGTCTTTTTTTTTTAATGTTTATTTATTTTTGAGAGAGAGAGAGAGCACAGTAGAAGAGGGGAAGAGAGAGAGGGAGACACAGAATCTGAAGCAGGCTCTGGGCTCTGAGCTGTCGGCACAGAGCCCGACGCGGGGCTCAAACTCACGAACCGCGAGATCATGACCTGAGCTGAAGTCAGACTATTTACTGACTGAACCACCCAAGCACCCCCAAATCATCTGAGGGCTCTGAGTGTTGGGGTCACCTGAGCGGGACTGCATGGTTCCCCGCTGTGCTGTAAGCTACTGAAACAGAACTAAAAATCTCAAATCACTGGGAAGGAAACGTCGTAGTTAGAGGGTCTTTCTCCCTCCAGTGTTAGTGGGATATCTCAACACAACGTTATTCTTTTACAGTTTTGGAGGTCAGAAGACTGCAATCAATTTCACTGGGATGAAGTCAGATGTCAACAGGGCCCGGTCTTTCTGGAGGCTCCAAGGGAGAAAGAACATGGTCCTCACTGTTTTCAGCTTCTGGAGGCTGCCCACACGCGTCGTCCTCCGACCCCTTCTTCACGTCACTCGACCTCTTGCTCCCATCATTTTCTCTCTCACGTCCCTCTGATTTCCTTCACCCCTCTCACGAGGACCCCTATGATTAGACCAGGCCCGCCAGGATAATAACGCATCTCGACACCCTTGAGTTAATTCCACCTGCAAAGTCCCCTTTGCCACTTACGGTGCCTTCGAGGATTCCGGGGGTGAGGACGTAAATATCTTGGGAGCTGTTATTCAGCCTAGTGTAATCCCTTAGGACCCAAGCCTTCCTCCAGCCCTGACCCCTCACTTCAGGGTTCGTGTCATCAGCCTTACCTCTTGACTTGGCTGTGACATCACTTTGTACGAACAAATCTCAGAGAAGCTCCTTTTAGCTCACCTAAAATCTGCTCCACAACGCACCTCCCTTCTCTTGGAACAGCCGTTAACGGTTCCACCTTTTTCGTGGCTTTGCAATCCCGGTGTTATTCCAAGAATCAGCATACTTTCTTTATCCCGCCCTCGGTGCTCTCTGCCTCCTAAGAGCCAACACTCAGCCTTTGAAATGCCTCCCCATGTTTCCCTTTGCTAATCTCAGCTGCTACCTCTCTCTCCAGAACAGTCAAGTGTCCTGATAAGGACTGCATCACATGTTGAGTGAGATCTTCAGGCCTTTGGACCAGCATGCTTTGTATCTAAATTGGTAGTACCCCTCAAAGAGAATAAAATTTAGGTCATAATTTTTTTTTTTTTTTTTTTTTTTTTGCACAAAAGTCTTTTTTTTTTTAAATTTGGGACAAAATTTGGCATCTTTTCAACTGCTTTTAATCACTGGCTCCATAATATTTTTTTAATTTTTTTTTAAATTTAATTTTAAATTTTTTTAAATTTACATCCAAATTAGTTAGCATATAGTGCAACAATGATTTCAGGAGGAGATTCCTTAATGCCCCTGACCCATTTAGCCCATCCCCCCTTCCACAACCCCTCCCATAACCCTCAGTTTGTTTTCCATATTTATGAGTCTCTTCTGTTTTGTCCCCCTCCCTATTTTTATATTATTGTTGTTTCCCTTCCCTTATGTTCATCTGTTTTGTCTCTTAAAGTCCTCATACGAGTGAAGTCATATGATTTTTGTCTTTGACTAATTTCATTTAGCATAATACCCTCCAGTTCCATCCACATAGTTGCGAATGGCAAGATTTCATTCTTTTTGACTGCCAACTAATACTCCATTGTGTATATATACCACACCTTCTTTATCCATTCATCCATCGATGGACTTTTGGGCTCTTTCCATACTTTGGCTATTGTCGAGTGGCCCTTCGGAACAGCAGCCCTGTACCCCGTGGATAAATGCCTAGTAGTGCCATTGCTGGGTCGTAGGGTAGTTCTATTTTTAATATTTTGAGGAGCCTCCGTACTGTTTTCCAGAGTGGCCGCACCAGTTTGCATTCCCAACTGGCTCCACCATTTTGTTTTTCTCCTCAAATGCCTTTGATAGGACAACCACAGACTACAGCAGCCACTGCTCCCCACTTTAGAGTTTCTCTCCATCGGCATGTCACCACTGTCCCTTGCGACAGGGGCTCAGCAAGTCCAAAACTTGCTCCCCTGTTTCCATCCAGCGAATTTACCACAGGTGGGCAGTGGGGATGGGGTCTTCACGTTTTTCTCTCTTGTTATTCACGGACACAAAATATTAGCACTCGGTTCCATTCCCACCCCTTTTGAGGATAGAGTTTTTCCTCCATTATGAAAAGGGAAATCTAGAATAGCTTCTCCCCAACAAGCCTTGCTCTTAATGAACCTAAGATGCTGCACTCTTACAAGCGCCCAGATGACCCAGTCGCGTAGAACCTTCAGAAACTGGTTTTAGATGTACAATAGTCAACACCATGTGATTTAACAATTTCTTGGTGGAATGACTGTTCTCTTCTCTAAGGCTGGAAATTCTCTGAGGATGGGGAGCATGGCCACATATGGCAAACAGCGTCACATAATAAAGCTATTTATATTTATGAGAACTTGAATCCCACTTGGTGAGGAAGCTTATCTCACAGTGTAACTAAATTCCTACCAGCCACATGCAAACCTCCTCTCTGGAAGTGATGTATATATACAATGTATCTTACTTACAAAGTAAGTAACTCTTACTCAACTCTTTTGAGTCTGTAAAATTCACGGAGACCACAATTTTCCCACAATTTGTTAAACCTGGCTCGTTACTGATCTCCTAACCCAGCTGTTACGTCACAGGAATAGTGTGTATACCTTTAATAATGAACTTTCTGTCTCTCGGTTTTATTTTATTTTTTGTTTATTTATTTTGAGAGAAAGAGAAAGCAGGCAAGCATGGAGGAGGGGCAGAGAGAGAGGGAGAGAGAATCCCAAGTCGGTTCCACCTTTAGCGTGGAGCCCAACACAGGGCTTGATCCCATGACCATGAGCCAAAATCAAGAGTCAGAAGCTTTACTGACTGAACCACCCAGGTGCCTCTGTCTCTCAGTTTTAACACACAATCTTAGCTGCTGTACAACAGGAATGATGTTCTCCGCTCACAATGAATTTCTATCTCTTTCTCACCTACAGAAAGAAAACTATGCATTGATGTACCCTTTACTAACCTAAGAACATACAGTAAAACCTTGGATCACAAGTGACTTGTTCTGCGAGTGTTCCGCAAGACGAGCAAACATGTCTAATAAATCTTAACTTGATTAACAAATGATGTCTTGCAATACAAGTAGCCTGTGAAGCCGAACATCATGTGATCACAACTGAGCCAATGGTCCTGGAAATTCGCTTTGATATACGAGCGCTGTGGATGACAAACACGTTTCCGTAACGAATTAGGCTCACAAAGCAGGGTGTTTTTTTTTTTTCCTGTACCTTTAATTTTTGCTTCTACAACCTCAGCAATGTGTCCTTCGTTTCAATTCTTGTTGAACCACCTGTAAATACTGATTTCACATTAATTGTGAAAATGCAGCTTTGAGTGCATCTCAGGATAGATTTCTATTCTAAGAGCACAGCATCTCTGTTTCTGTGTCAGGAAGAGACGATACATCTGACTTCAGGCTTTGCTGGTTTGGGATATCAGGTGTTCTCTCCAGTTGGCCGAAGTGTTAGAATACAAGGTGAAACAGAGGCTTAGAGCTGTCTTCCCTCCCAAAGTTCCTTTTAGGTAACTCGCCTTTCCCACATCTTCCCATCGAGCCATGAAGCCCACACTCCCAGGGAGAAGGATGTGACGGAGAGTAGGAGTCTGGCTCCTTCTGGCCTAGAGGAATATGGGAAGAAAAAGCAACTGAGGTAGGATGAGGAGACCAGACGTTAGAGACCTCATATTCACAGAGGTGTCGGGAACTCTGGAAAGTCAAGGCTAGTGGCCTCTTTTCCAGCTGTGCCCTGAGACCACGTGCTTCTAGGCCAAAAGTCATCAATGGTGCAGCCGTAAGGGATGGAGACAATTAGCCAAAGGAACTTATCAAGCCAACGCTACCGAAGGTGGCCCATGTCCTAAATATGGCTGCAGTGAATCCAGAAGATTCTGCATCCCCCATGATAGTGCCAAGATGTTGGAAGGGTCAGAGAACTGATGTCCACTCAAATCTGAAACGGAGACACAGAATGTTGGGAATTCGCTACGGAGATGAAGAACCAAGATCATGAGCATTAGCTATGGGTACCCACGAGGTAGCCCAAATGCTCAAAACTCACCTGCAACTAGACCAGCCAAGTTCAAGGTTAACACATGGCTCTGAGGCCTCCCCTCCTACTGCCATGATGTCATAGAAGTACCTTGATGTGTATGGAGAGAAGTGGGTGGGGGAAGTCGAGACTCTGATAGATTAAGCCTCTGTCCCCAAAAGGTCTAACAACCTTAAAAGCACTGTTTAAGCTCCTGAATGCTGAAATATTACTTAGATGCCACCTTCTACCTTCAGGCAACATACAGAAGGATGGGGGCTTATTAGAAAGATTCTATCAGTTATAGAAAACAAAAAAGCTACATTCTTTTTGTTCACTGAGCAGTTGAGTTTTCTGTGTTCCTACCTCTCTGGCAAATTTCTCCATGAAATGCACGAATGCTTTATCTCTCTTATTTCCAAATTCTCCTCCCTTCAAGATCTCAGTTCCAAAGAGGTATGCAAGATGGAAACTGGTGAGCTCAAAACTCAACCATGGAGGAGAGAGGAGATTTCCAGCGACCAGTCTTCCCAGTGACCGTCTCCACGTGAGCACGAAAGCACAGTGGGAGATCTTACAAGGGACCATAAGAGACATAAGAGAATTGCCCGGGAGGAGTTCCCTGTCAAGCAGGCATTTTGGAACCACCACTCATAAACACAGAGTCCAAAGAGTTGAGTGAAAGGAGTACATATAATTCTTCAAGACAAGGACTGTGACCTCATTAGGAGCATTCAGTAAAAAGACTTCTGTCTTCTCTCTCTTACTTTTCCAACCACAACTGGAGAGGAAGAAGGAGGGCAGGCAAAAGGGAGAGGAAGGAAGCCGTGGGAGGCAGACCACCCGGCCCAGTCTGTCTTCTCCCTAAGCCACCTCAGCCACGGTTAGCCCACCCAGGCAGGAGGGAAAAGACAGAAGTTATTAGGCATTAGATTGAAGGCTTTAAATAAACAGGACCGAGTCTTAAGAACTCAAATGAGACACTTCAAAAAACCAAGAGAGACGGAAAAGTCATAGACTCTTAGCTGAAACGTCATTAAACATCCCCACCGCCCAGAATAGAGAATGTGGTTGTAGAGATTATTAGAAAAAATAAAACTGTTTCATGCTGGTCCCACGAAGAGTTTAGATTCCTCAATAAACTGGTTATATGAGGGTCATGACTTCCACATCTTATGGTTGCTTTGAAAATTGAATCAGGTAATAATTATGAGACCTAGCGCTCAGGAGACACTTAACACATGCTATTAACGTATCTCTTCCCCTCTCCTAGATGGCTTCTGATGTATTTTTACCTTTATCTAATTCAACGAGATAGTTATTTACATATAAATGTATAGATATAGAGCCATTTACATAAAACTTTCAACATAAAATTACACAGCGATGCCCATGTTGTGTACGCGTGTGCCTGTGTGTGTGTGTGTGTGTGTGTGTTTAAATGAAATGAAAACTCACTGTCATCCTCTCCTCTTTTCTAGGACACCAGCCTGAATCTCTTTATCTTAATCCAGGGACAACATTGGTCCACAGTTCCCTTAGAAAACACTAAGAGAGATGGATTATTCTAGACCAAAAAAAAAAAAAATTACAAGAGCCAAGTCATGAAATTGGTAACGAACACAGTCTCTTGGAGATGGATGAGAGACCCAAACTAAAGCAGATGGCTCCCACTGGGGTTCGTAACAGAAGACAAAGTTGGGTAAATATGGCGGACTGTGGTTGGAGAGTTAAATCATGATTCTCTATGTTACCAGTTTCTCTGTCCCCTCCTTTGTTTTTGTTTTTTTTTTTTTTGCCCATCATTCCTTCCTCCTTCCCTTCCTTCCTCCCTTTTCTTCCTTCTTCCCTTCTCCTTTCCTCCCTCCTCCCTTCCTCCCTCCCTTTGCTTCCTTCCTCCCTTTTCTTCCTTCCTCCCTTCTTTCCTTCTTCCCATCCCTCTTCTCCTTCCATCCCTGTCTCTCTCTTTTTTTCTTCTTCTTTAAGCAACAACATGTACCTTTTCTACAAGTGAAATATCACTGAGAAGTTCAACAGAGAAAGCAGATAAAGGCAAAACCATTCTGGGTGAAGCAGGGCTGAGGAGCCCAGAACTCTCTGCTGAGAATCCCTACCCTAAGACACCCAAAAATCCCTCTACCAAAAACACAGTTAAAAACAGACATACACACACACACACACACACACACACACACACACACACACACACACAACAAAACTCGCCAGTTTCTGTAGTGCCAAACCACTGGAATTTTTTAAATAGCATAGTGGTTAAAAAAATAAAAAAAAATCAACATCCCCAAAACATCAAGTCGGTGGGAAGGTGACCCACGCTGCGGAGGGAACAGTCACACCACCTGGTGGGGTGACTCAGCCAGAGCCACGTTCCTCCGACTGCGCTTCCCAGGACGGGGCCGGGGTTGGGGTGGCCACAGGGTGTCCCGTGCGAGATGTGGGGGGTGGAATTAGAGCAGGTGCTCGTGCCCGTGAGCTCTGCTTTCAGTGCTGGCGGAGCTCACACGTGCTGGCTTCTCCGACCCCTGGGACAGCCGTGCATTCAGGTGCACGACACAGGGCTCCAGCAGACCCCCCGTGTCAGGGAGGTGGGTTACTTGGAGGTGCAAGAGGAAAGAAAATGCGGGTCCCGGCTGCCCTCGCTGCCTCACTCTCACACCCGTCATCCCTTCACAACGGCCTGCTCCACTGGCTTCAGGCTCCAACACCGCCCCCCCACACTGCTTGACCAGCTCTCGCCATGGGGGCAAGTCACGTCCCCAGAACGGAGCCCCTTCTGTAGCTCACCTGGGGTTTCTGCGGGTCTGGCAGAAGCCTGGGTAACGCCACCTGCCGCCACGGGGCAAACTGATTTTAAAACCACAGGGAGTCTGAGGGGTGCCTTGGGTGGCTGAGTCGGTGGAGCGTCTGACTCTTGATTTCCGCTCAGGTCATGATCTCACGGTTAGCAAGTTTGAGCCCCAAGTCGGGTTCTGGGCTGACAGCATGGAACCTGCTGGGGATTCTCTCTCTCCCTCTTTCTTTGCCCCTCCCCTGCTTGCTCACTCTCTCTCTCTCAAAATAAATAAATATTAAAAAAATAAAATAATAAAGTAGAATAAAATAAAATCCCAGTGAATCTTCCAGGTGGAGGTGTCCATTTGGACACAGTAGCCTGAGACTCAAGGCTCTAAGGTGTCTTGATACTGGTTATGCCATTTTTAATGTTTATTTATTTGATTTTGAGAGAGAGAGAGAGAGAGAGGATACAAGCAAGGGAGGGGCAAAGAGAGAGGGAGAAAGAATCCCAAGCAGGCGCCGTGCTGTCAGCACAGAGTCCGATGCAGGGCCTGAACTCACGCACCTCAAGATCATGACCTGAGCCGCAATCAAAGAGTCTGGCGCTTAACCAACCGAGCCACCCAGGCGCCCCTGGTTTGGGCATTTTCAACACGGAGAGAAGTAACAGAGATGAGGAAAGAATCTGTAAGTGTTCTAAGAGAAAAAGGACAGAGCGGTGAGCAGAAGACTGAGAACAGAACCCTCGGGACTCTCCCCAGCTGGAAGCAGGGACAGAGAGAAATCAGACAGGAGTCAGAGAGGCTGGCGCAAGTCTGGGGGAGCGGTGCAGGAAGGCAGCAGCGGAAGTGAGCTGAAGGAGGAAAGACTCAGTAGAGGCCGAAGAGAGGTCAATATGACGATTATACAGATTGTCCTTCCCAGGCAGTCCAGTGGTAGCACTTTATCAGAGGAGCCACCCTTTCCTCCCCAGGAGTAGGAACTACAAGGGGGAGGGGGTGGCAGGAGATGGTGACCTCCTCGCATCACATTTTGCATGTTCTAGGTCATCGGCTATTTCGTTCGTCTATTCCATCAACAAACGTTTGAGTCCAATTGTGCACAAGCCCTTTCCTGTTGGTTCCCCAGTTCCCCGGTTCAGACTGGAAAAATGCACCTGGCCGTAAGAGATTAAACCCCGTCAAACACCCACTTTGGGAACCATGGCCGTGCCCCACAGTGAAGGAAATTAACATCTGAAAGGACGCCGGATAAATTACCATGAAACAGAGAAGACACAGAATATAATTTCCTGGGCGTGGAAATCCTCACCCAAGCGGGGGAACAGCGTGTGGTGGAAAGAAGGTGATCATTCATGTAATTTTCACTGAAGTCTTCTTGAACTTAACTGCCTATAACCCCATTAATTATCCCAATGGTTCTCAACCTTTCTCCCCTGCACACGTGATGGATGGCATGTGGGACCCATTACCGCGCACAGACTCCGTGTCATGCAGGGTTCCCGGGCACTGGCTGGAACCCCATGCCTTTCTGTCAGGCACATGGAAGCAACTAGAATCCAAGTGAGAGACGGGGATTTTCTTCTTCTTTAGAGATAAAAATAACGCTGAATCCCCCCAAATAGGTTTTAAGAAGTAAATGGTTCGCCCATAGGAACGCGAAAACACCATTACCGGCTCAGTGCGCAACAGTAGCCTGCAATGCCAGGGCTCACAACCCATGGTTTATAAAAAGGAAAACCACCCTTTCCTGCTAAGATCTGAGACGACCACCTGTATTGCCAACCTGGCAATTAACTGAAGGCACCTGTGTCTTGCATGGCTTGTCGGCTGCTTCAGTAATTAGCCTTCCCCAGACACACGCTGCAGGCGCCCGCTGGCATCTTTACGAGACCCCGGAAAGCACCTGGACAGAGAGGCTGAAGATGCTGTTTGTTCTGGAAAGGCCAAATCTTGGGCGATGGAACCAGCCTGCATAGTGCTCTTGGCCGGCCCTCAATAAAAGTGTCCATTAAAACGCCAAATAGCACCAATGCAAAGAGAACAGATGTGGAGAGCAGAGGTTACTCAAGTTCAGTTCACACCTGTGGGTCAGCTCACTGCAGGTTCCCCCTCCTCCCCCACCACCACCCCACCCCCTACGTGCAGGGGAAATCGCTCTCTCAGGAGTTAAAGATCAAAAACGCTTCCCGGTTCATTTTATCCAGCCCCAGGCAGCAAGGCAGGAGCGCCCTTGGTCTTAACTTTGGAGGGTCTGGCTTGGTGAGTCTGGGGGTGAGAACAGCCTTCTCTGAGATCATACTGCTGGGGCAGAAGGAAGTCTCAACCCCCAGGGAGGCAGAAGCGGGCACTGTACAAACAGGAAGAGTTTTTAGATGTGCAAAAGCCCTTCATTTTCAAGGGGGCTCAAAGAACCGTCCCCATGCATACTCTTTCGAAAAACAAAACAAAACAACCCACTATTTAAACAAAACCTGACTGCAGCTGTGTCTTTCTCAGCCAGTGACATCATTTCTCTTTGGGGCAAATAGTTCTTTTGCTTCTCACCCCTGGGGATTCAGATTTCATTTGCTCTGGGGGAAGGCCTGGGAGTTGGCATTTTAAAACAATTTTTAGGTGATTCTTACATAGAGCCAAATAGGAGAACCATTGACTGGACTAGAGCGGAAGGCTCTACCAAGGGACACAGCCAATAAGAATGTTTTTGGAAGGATGGGGCGCCTGGGTGGCGCAGTCGGTTAAGCGTCCGACTTCAGCCAGGTCACGATCTCGCGGTCCGTGAGTTCGAGCCCCGCGTCAGGCTCTGGGCTGATGGCTCGGAGCCTGGAGCCTGTTTCCGATTCTGTGTCTCCCTCTCTCTCTGCCCCTCCCCCGTTCATGCTCTGTCTCTCTCGGTCCCAAAAATAAAAAAATAAAAAAAACGTTGGAAAAAAAAAAAAAATGTTTTTGGAAGGAGCCAAGACATTTCTAGAACTACAATGCCTGGCGTTAAATTGGATATTGTTTAGGGGCACCTGGGTGGCTCAGCCAGTTAAGCATCCAGGCAACAACAGTTGGGGTGTACAGGCTACAAGGGGAGGGTGACTTGGGGATCATTCCGGAGAAAAACACATCAGACATAAAGGACTCACGCTGCCAGGAACCCTTAGCCAAGGCAAGATGAGACATTAGGCATTGTAAGCCTCGGGTCTGGATTCTTCTCACTGGGTTCCAGAACCCCGTGACCTGATGCTTACGGTCCTCGTTGCCGCGATGTTCAAGTTGGGAGTTTGGAAAAACAGAGATCTGGCATACACCAGAGTTGGCCTTATGAAGACTCACCCCTGGCGATGTTTATGTTCTGAGGTCGATTATTTATTAATGATCCTGGGTGAATTCAAACTGATGGTCATTACCGGGTAGCCATTTCTCTTGTTTGTTTTTTTAAGGGAAAGAACCTTGCTTTGAGGTGGGCAGTCAGCGAGGGTAGAGAAAAGAGGAGGAGGTAAAGAATACGGATGACCATCGGGGTGCCTGGGTGGTTCAGGCAGTTAAGCATCCGACTTGGGCTCAGGTCCTGATCTCGAGGTTCCTGAGTTCGAGCCCCGCATCAGGCTATGTGCTGACAGCTGGGAGCCTGGAGCCTGCTTGGGATTCTGTGTCTCCCTCTCTCTCTCTCTGCTCCCTCCCCCACTTGTGTGTGTGCTCTCTCTCAAAAATTAATAAATGTTAAAAAAGAAAAAAAAAAAGGAATATGGATGACCATCAAGTGAAATCACTATTGGCAATGAACATCCCTGTTCAGAGATTTTATTACAACCATGTTACATTTATTTTTCTAATGAGTCTTTAGGAAAAACTGACCCTGTTTTCTCAAGTCACAATTTCTTTAACTTATTTTTAACTCCTTCCTGCTATCAATCTATATCTACCTATCATCTATCTATGTATATCTATATATATCTATATATCTATAGATATATAGATATGCTCTGTTCTGTGAAATTCACAAAAACCACTCTTAAAACTTCAGGCTATCATGTGCTCTAAATTTTCTTCACTGAAAACTTTGTCTACAGAGAAGCACAAAATCAAGTAAGGCATCTCTGACCACGCCAGGTGTATTAAGTGAGGTAAATGTGAACGCATCCAACTCAGACGTGGCACAGAGCAGGTGATCCATACACATGTTATTTCATCCATTTACAAATGAACAACCCAAATTAATGAAGCAATATTTTGTGCCTCTTTCCAGCTCTCCTCTAGACTTTTAAATTTTAAAAAAAATTTTTTTTAATGTTTATTTATTTTTGAGACAGAGAGAGACAGAGCATGAGCAGGGGAGGGGCAGAGAGAGAGAGGGAGACAGAAACCAAAGCAGGCTCCAGGCTATAAGCTGTCAGCACAGAGCCCGACACGGGGCTCGAACTCACAAACCGCAAGATCATGCCCTGAGCCGAAGTGACACTTAACTGACTGAGCCACCCAGATGCTGGGTTTTTATATATATGTCCTCTGTATTTATATCTAATTCTGTACACCTTTTCCACAAAAAAAAAAAAGAAAATCACAATTTGGCAGCTTTTGTTTCATAGGACAGCCTCATTTGAGTTCAGAAGATTTGATCTCCTTTGACATTGGATTTCTACCTTTGTGTCCCTCCTCCCGAGCCCCCCCTATGCCCCTATACTGGCCACATTCACGTCTCTGGCAAACTCAAAGTGAACAATGTTTCCAATGAACACTGAGCTGAAAAAATGGGAACTTGACCTTTTTTTATCTCAACGGGGTTTTAACCTTTGGGGGAAAAAATAGTCAACTCAGCCTCCCATACCATGCTGCCAAATATCCTGAAGTTCCCAAATCTCTTATTTCTATAGACTACATTTGCATAGATACGTTGCTGAGTTAAAGGATGTCTACTTTTGTTGCTGTTGAGACTGCTAGATTACTTTCCTAAAATGCCAAACCAATTCACTGTCCCCAAGACGGGGTTTCCAAATACCATTCCCTTCTGTCCTGGCCTTCAGTAGATGTTTATAATTTCTACTTCTATGCCAGTTGTTTTCATAATGCATAGATATGCCCTATGCTAAAAAAAAATAAAATAAAATAAATACATATATATATAGTGAATATATAAAAATATATATATAGTGTATATATATATTGAATATATAAAAATATATAGTGAATATATAGTGTATATAAAAATATATATAGTGAATATATATAAATATATAGCGAATATACATATAGTGAATATATAAATATATATAGTGAATATATATAGTGAATATAAATATATAGCGAATATACATATAGTGAATATATAAATATATATAGTGAATATATATATAGTGAATATAAATATATAGCGAATATACATATAGTGAATATATAAATATATATATAGTGAATATATATACACACACACATATATATTCACATTTTCACCTCTGGACCTTTACAGGCCTGAAAAAAAAAAGGAAGGCATTGAAAACATGGGCATGCGTCACTGAACAAACATTTAGTGAGCTCTGTGTCTTGATTTACACAGTGTCAAAACTAAAGAGCATGACTTTCATTATCAGCTCTTGAAGAGTCTGATGATAATCAGGACTTTCCTTATGCAACTGGGGACTGCTTAGCCAAAACCCTGCTCCTTGAGGGTGAGCAAATAAACACATTTATATGAAACAGATGGCTGCACAGAGCCTTTTCATGGTAACAAATAGTGTGCCAAGATGATGACTGTCTTCTCAAAGAACTGGGATTTCCTTTGGTGTGGAAGGTAGGTGCGGCCAGCAGACCTCCAATCCGAATGCACAAATGATGAAGATAAAGATGGGGAATTGCCCAAATATTTTAAATTCCAGTGTGAAGACGGTCTCCAGATCTGACTGCATGTAAAATGAGACTTCCTCACGTTTCACTTCTTCCCAAGTTTGTTGCTTCTTCTGTGATAGCTGGTTGGCTTTCTACTCTCAGATGTTCTTTGGATGAATATGCCACTTTGGAAACGTTCTGGGTTAGGAAAGAGAAATTAGGGGTATTTCTGGAGAGTCGTACCAATAGGGTACTGGTATTGGTAGGAGTGAGGAACTTCTTTAAGGTGTTTCTGTCTAAGGAAAAGAAATGGATGGAGGTCGGAGTTATTTACGTGCTGTTACAGATGATTAAAATCCTGCCACTCACATAATTTCAGTACCATCTATCACCCCGATGCTAAGCCCAGGGACACAGCCTGAGCCCTTAATTTTCTTCCCAAGGACCGTGACCTAGATCTTAAGAGCAGGGTTTCACCTTCATACAAATGAGGAATTTGGAATTTCAAAGGTACAGAGTACCGCCAGGGGAAGCTTAATCTGAATCCTTAGTTTCAAATGCCAACCTGCTCCAGGTACAGACTAAATGGACTACTTCTCCCACTCTTACGCATAAAAAGGTACGTTTCCACTGAGTTCTAAAAGGGTTTTAATCCCTGCCTTGAGGCTGATTGCCAATTCCTTCCATAGCATCCTGCCACCTGATAGGATTATTCTCATTCCTGGATCCCACAGGCATAGTCTACCTTATTCAAATACCTAGAGTTTCTTTTATAACAAACCAGGAAAAATCACAATACCGGACACTGTTTGGCAAGCATTTCTGGAGGAGCTTCTACTAAATTTAAGATCAGTGGAGCTGGATTGAGCAAAAGATACTAGGATTTATTCTAATAAATCAGAAGTGACATAAAAGAGAGTGACTCGGGAGTTGAGACCTCCCACCGCTCTGGCCCCAACGTCCGTTGTGACCAGGAATCAATGTAACTAATCTTCCACCTCAAGCACAGGAGATAGTTTTTGATGCAAAGTAGAAAATAGTAATAATAAGTGAAAGAAAGAGGCTGATTTTATAAGATCAATCAAAATATAACCCACAATAAAGATACGCGCTATGGGTATTTAGATGCCAAATTACAGACAGCCAATACAAGTAGAAAGCAAATACCAAGAAATTAACAAAAACACACTCTATGAGACTTTTTACATGTTTTAGACTTGACAGATGGATTAGACACACAAAAAAGAACACAGTAAATAATGTTACTAATTAAGGATCATCACATTTAAAATTTTTTTAATGTTTATTTTTTGAGCGAGAGAGAGATTGAGACAGAGCGCAAGCGGGGGAGGGACAGAGAGAGGGAGACACAGAATCTGAAGCAGGCTCCAGGCTCCGAGCGGTCAGCACAGAGCCCGACGCAGGGCTTGAACTCATGAACCGTGAGATCATGACCTGAGCTGAAGTCAGACACTTAAATGACTGAGCCATCCAGGCACTCCAAAGATCATCATTTTTAGTATATTATATTACCTGTTCTATAAAAATAAAAATTATAATTCATTCTTAAACATCTATAGAACATTTATAAAAACTGATCATACCTGAGGACATTAAGAAAAACTTAATGAATTCCAAAAAGTGAAAAGTATACAGATTACTTTAACAAAAGTACAACGGAAATATAGATTCATAACAAAGAAAGGTAATTACATATGCGCTAACCAATAAAAAATTAAAGTCCTAAATAATTATTGAGAGAAAATTAAAAGAAAATACAACTATAGCACATAGACAGGATGAAAATACTACTCTCAAAATTGGCAGTATGTTAGGGGCGCCTGGGTGGCTCAGTCGGTTGAGCGTCCGACTTCGGCTCAGGTCACGATCTCGCGGTCCGTGAGTTTGAGCCCCGCGCCGGGCTCTGGGCTGATGGCTCAGAGCCTGGAGCCTGCTTCCGATTCTGTGTCTCCCTCTCTCTCTGCCCCCCCCCCCCATTCATGCTCTGTCTCTCTCTGTCTCAAAAATAAATAAACGTTAAAAAAAAATTTTTTTTTTTTAAATTGACAGTATGTGGCTAAAATGGTACACAAAGCCAAAATCAAAATACTAGATGGTTTTATAGTTAAGCAAGAAAAACTCAAAATGGACAGATGATGTATTCAAATAACAGAAAACAATTTTAAACCTAGCAGAGAAAGGAAATAATAAACATAAAAGATGCATTTTGTAAACTAGAAGATGAAAAGCTTAATAGGTTGTGTAGGGAAGGAAAAATTCAAGGTCTTCCAGCTGGGCTAAGAAGTAAATTTACATGAAACAGGTTAACAGGAAGGAAGGGGGAAAAAAACGTTTTATTACATGTACACAGAAGCCCAATAATGAAATTGAGACAAAAAAAAAAAAAAGCCAAGATATAGACAGATCTTATACTTTTTAGAAGAAGGGAAAATTAATGTGGGAGGAAATGACAGGATAAAGAAAACAGATACTTGGGAACTTGAATGAGCAAGGAATTCTAAGCAGAATTTGGGCTGAGGAAGTAGATTAGAAAAAAAAGTAACAAGGTTTGTTTCTACAGCTTTCTCGGCCTTCAAGTCCCTGTCTCTAATGATAAGGAGGTCTTTTTACTTGTTAGTACAGAGAGATTGCCTTCCACATGGGAGATTTATTTCCTGCTTCAGGGGGACGGAGGAGGGTCTGAGTGCCTTGGCCCTGGCTGTTTCCCAAGTAGCTTCCATTCAAAACAATCAATATGCCATTGTGGCCTGCCCTTGGCCCCTACAGCTGCTTAGCCTAAGCTCCTCCAGAAAATCTAATGGAGAAAATGGGAAAAGACCTCTTTAGAAATCAATTAATTAAAATTTACATGATATACTGTTTTTCTTACCTAATTTCTTTTTATTTTTAAAATTTTTATTTATTTTTGAGAGAGAGACAGAACATGAGCAGGGGAGGGGCAGAGAGAGATGGAGACAGAATCTGAAGGAGGCTCCAGGCTCTGAGCTGTCAGCACAGAGCCCGACGTGGGGCTGGAACCCAGGAGCCGTGAGATCATGACCTGAGCCGAAGTCGGAGGCTTAACCAACCGAACCACCCAGGTGCCCTCCTACCTAATTTCTAAAAATTAGGGGTTTTTTTCTTCCTTTCTTTCTCCCTTTGTTTTCTTTCTCTCCTTCTTCCTTTTAACTAAACAAGCATCCTGTTTTGCCAGATGTTAAGGAGCAATATGATTAAGGATCTGAAATACACACAGTCCTAATTCTGGGGAGTTAGCAGCAATTCATTTATGTGTCCATTCACCGACTGAATGCACGCTGTATGCCCAAAGGCTGCTCTAGATGCTGGGGACAGATGAGTGAAACCAAACAAGACCCTCTCGTTATGGAGCTCACATTGCCACGTGGGGACGGGAACATCAAACAAATGGACAAAGACAGATCAATGCGCAGTAAAACCTTGGATCTCGACTAACTTGTTCTGAGAGCGTTCTGCAAGACGAGCACACATTTCTGATAAATTTTAACTTGATAAACGAGCGAGGTCTTGCGATACGAGTAGCACGTGATGCCGAATGTCACACATCACAACGGAGCCAGGGGTTCTTGGAATTCACTTTGATATACAAGTGCTGTGGATTACAAGCATGTTTCCGGAACGGATTATGCTCGCAAACCAAGGTTTTGCTGTATAAGAAAACGTCAGAAAGTGTCCCCCAAATTTGTGAGCATTGCTTATATTTGGGATGCCAGATTTCACTTCCTATTTTATATCTGCCTGTAATAGTTACATTGGATAATAGGCATGTATTTTATTTGTACAGGATAAAAATAGTCAGGATTAATCAAAACACCTGTATATGCACTGTAATTCCATTTTACAAAAATTTCATAAAGGGATTAAGATTCACTTTGGGTTTTCTTTTATATTCTTTTCTGAATGATCTCATATATAGGATTATAACTCCTATGACCAGAGGAATACTTTGAAGCATTAAGTTTGCATGGAAAAGACACCCATAAATATTTGAAGACAGCCTTGGGATCTCCCTTGGTCCTTCCAGCTGTGACCCAGCGTCCCAACTTCTCCCATCAAACCACTCGTATTACATTGTACTCCAGTTCTCCTTCTTTAAATGCACCTTTTTTCTTTTCTTTTTTTTTTGTTTGTTTTTTGTTTTTTTTTGGGGGGGGGGTGGCAATGGGTCTCTTGTAAGATTTCTAAAATCAGAAGAAAAGACCCCAGAGGAGTCCTGATGTGCACAAAACACACTGAGGAAGTTACCCCCTAAGATTCACACAAACTTAGGTGTCACTGGAATCGTTGGTAGTCATGAAGTCAGTGAACAGGTTAAGCGATGTCTGCTGAGTCCCCACTACGTCTGCCACCAAATAAGAGAAAGATCCCAAGATAGCAACTGTCTGGGATTCCATCATGCCAAATTGCCTTTTTTCCTGATTATGTCAAAGAAGTGGGAATACTCAGCTGAACTGCGTTTAGAAACAAAGCCCTGTCGCGTAGCTGCTGACACTGACGCGGTCTCAGAACCACGACTCCTCCTCTGGTTTCTCCCACACCTAGACAGCTCGGTTCAAATCTCCGCCATGCGCAAAATCGGTGCACTGACAGAGCCTGGGAGAATCCGTTTACCAACCCGGCAGACCGACCACAGAAGCTCGCTTTGATTCCAAATGGCATCAAGCTGGTATTTTCCAGTGAGCCACCCACCCTCAGAGTTAGGTAGGTCTGAGAGCGGCTGGTGTACTTATTAAGCAGATTTATAAACCTCAGCCCCCAACTTTTGCAAACCCCGGGCCGGAGTGGGGCCCATGTTAAAACCGGATGTGCGAACATTTGAAAGCAGTGGACATTCTGTATCTTTCGAGGCTCCACGATACAGTTTGAAAGAAGAGAAGAGGAAGAGAGAGAGAGAGAGAGAGAAAAGTACTCTGATGAACTTAGCAGAATGCCAGAGAGAGAGAGAAATGAGGGGGAAGAGAGAGAGGAATGTGAGCCGAATGATAAATGGACTCTGCGTCCAATGAAATAGATTTTGAAATAACTGTGAAAAGTATAAAATGTCTGAGCATAAAGAGCCTGCCACTGACAAAAGATGAATAAATGGGGCACTTCAAAGAAAGAATTTCCCAACTGTGGTTCACAGGAATCTTCAAAAGCCGTTCCATATGAGATAGCGGGAAAATATTTCGGTAATAAATAGAAACAAATAACGGTGCGGAGGGCGAGCAGTTCAGCCGTGTGGAGACGATTTGCTCTCTGTTACAGAGACCAGAGTGATGGCGGCTGCGTTTTAAGACATTCACGTTTTCCATTCTCGTAGCTTCGGTAAGTTCCGACAGCGGCATCTCAAGTGTGATTTGTGTGTGTATCCCCAGGAGAGTTCACATAAAGTAATTGCTCAATAATCACCGGGCAGATCTGGAGAGACCACAGTGAACGTCAAGGGGAAAGACAGCAGAGCACGAAAGGACCCGATGTGGGCAGAAAGAACAATGTTTTGTGTGTTTAGGTGCTTTCAGGGATGAAACAGATCTCCCGAACGTGAGCAGGGGTCCGAGTCCCTGAAACCCCAGAGGACGGACGTCTGTTTCGGTCCCAGATCAGGTGACACGTCACCTGTTGTTCTCAGTTCAGAGGATGATCGTCCCCTCTCGAAGCCTCCGCATGTCTGGGCTGCACCACGCTGATCGTTCACACGGCAGGACCTCCATCCAACCCACTTTCCTGGAGTGTGTGATCACCTGTTGGAGCAGGAAAGCTTCTCCCTGCTGGGGCCGGCTTCGCCTTCCCACCGTCAAGTTCATGCCTTTAACTCTGTGCTCTGCTCCAAACCAGACCGGCCAACGACCAAAGAATAGCCATCCCTTTGTTTTTCCTGCAAGGACCTCAGGCCAAAACCCACTAAGCTCATTATTAGGCAGCTGCACAGCCTCCCCTGCTCAGAAAGGCCTGCCTGAGGTTGAGAGAGAGAGCATGAGCTGGGAGGGGCAGAGAGAGAGGGAGACACAGAATCCGAAGCAGGCTCCAGGCTCCAAGCTCCAAGCTGTCAGCACAGAGACCGACAGGGGGCTCGAACTCACGAACTGTGAGATCATGACCTGAGCCGAAGTCAGACGTTTAACCAACTGAACCACCCAGAACCCCCTGAATTGCTATTTTGTAAGTCAAGTCTGATGGGACCAGGGAACAGGTTCCAGGAGTTGGAGCTTTGATTCGTATTCGGTCTCCCATCCCCCAGCCTCTCCCCAGGATGGGTTCCTGCCCTGCCGTCTCCCTCAGGTCTCCACCTGTGGATTCCTGCCACCCAAGTGGCAACCTCACCATATCGACAGAGGAATGGTTGCCTTTCACCATCACCTTCTGTTTCCAGGAGACAGCTGGGGCCCCACTCATGCCCTGCTGTTCCTGGGGAAGAGGCAGGATGACAGCAGTCCCCAATCCAGGGGACTCCTAGGAGCTTCCCATTTACCCCCAATCCAGTTATGGAGCATGTCGGGCCCCGAAGGCTACAACCCCACTGGCGGTCACGCAAACACAGAGGGTTGGGGGCTGTGGGACTATGACATCCCTGCTCCTGGCAAGAGCCCCACATTTTCACTTAGCGCTGGGCGCCACAAAACGGGTTAGCCAAACCTGAGGAAACCCATCTACCATGAATGGTCACCAGTCTCTGTGTAGACACCTGTCAATAACAAGGAACAGATTACTTTGTGAGGTAACATGCTGAAGCCCCGGGGAGTTTCACCTAAATAGTTCCTTCTGTTAAGATGAAGGGGCACCCGACTGGTGCAGAGAGGTAAGCGCCCAACTCTTGATCTCGGCTCAGGTCCTGATCTCACGGCTCGTGGGTTCGAGCCCTGCATCAGGCTCTGCATTGATGGCACAGAGCCTGCTTGAAATTTCTGTCTCTCCTTCTCTCTGTCCCTCCCCCACTTGTGCCCTCTCTCTCTCAAATAAACTTAATTTTTAAAAAATGGGGCACCTGGTGGCTCTGAACCCCCTTCTTGTGCTGTCTCTCTCTCAAAAATAAACATTAAAAATTTTTTTAAAATGGGGCACCTAGATGGCTTAGTCTGTTAACCTTCCAACTTTGGCTCAAGTCATGATTTCAGAATTCATGAGTTCAAGCCCCACGTCTGGCTCTGTGCTGACAGCTCGGAGCCTGGAGCCTGCTTCCGATTCTGTGTCTCCCTCTCTCTCTCTGCACCTCCCCGCTCAGGCTCTGTCTCCTTCTCTCAAAATCTAAATAAACAATTTTTTTTTTAATTTTAAAGATGAAAATTGGTACTGTGTGATCACGATTCACAGTCTCTAGCTCTATCATCTAGAACAATGCAGTAAGAGTCTGTACATCCCTTCAACAAAACAGCTTCCAGTGTCTGAAAACTCAGATCACATTCTCCCTACCCTTCAAGTAACACATTCTTATTCCCATCAGCTTTGTTAAATACATCTTGGTGTCAAAGCCCCTTTCCACACTGGTTCAATTCCTTTGGAATCACTCTTGGGAAGGTCACCCAGAGGGATTACAGCTTGCCACGTATCATCAGACAAATTCTTGGGTCAATAGGGAGATTGCTACTCTATCTGGACTATAGAATTTACATTGCCACACATAATAACAGCCTCATTGTAATGGACAACATTGAACTTGTAATTACAACCCCAAGACCCATATAAATTCAAATGTTCCCCCATTTTTCACTGATACAATGGATTTTTTTTTATCGGTGTGCTGGACTAAGCTTCTATTTCTTCTTTTAAAAAAAAAAAAAAAGTTTTTTGTTGTTGCTGTTGAGAGAGGGAGAGCAAGAGAGAGAGAGAGACAAGGAGGGGCAGAGAAAGAGGAAGACAAAAGAATCCCAAGCAGGCCCCATGCTGTCAGCACAGAGTCCAACGTGAGTCTCGAACTCACAAGCTGTGAGATCATGACCTCAGCTAAAATCAAGAGTCAGTGGCTTAACCAACAGAGCCACCCAGGAGCCCCGACTTCTATTTCTATCAAGCTTTATCTTTCATGATTTGGCCACACTCTCTAGCCAGATGAGAACTTTTAAATCCTGATTTTATTTTTATTAGACTTCATCCCTAGCTCCGTGTCAGCAGCCAGGTGTAAATGTCTTTTCATATAACGGCCGCTCATTTATTTATGCAACAATATTTTGAATTGCTCATAGGAGCAAGAACTACATTACTCAGCGATGACCAAAGACAGTCCTCACGAGGGGCACCTGGGTGGCCCAGTCGGTAAAGCATCTGACTTCTGCTCAGGTCATGATCTCGCAGTTAGTGAGTTTGAGCCCCACGTCAGGCTCTATGCTAACAGCTCGAAGCCTGGTGCTTCAGATTCTGTGTCTCCTTCTCTTTCTGTCCCTCCCCTGCTTGCGTGCACGCACTCTCTCTCAAAAACAAATAAACATTAAAAAAATTAAAAACGTTAAAAAGAAGACCGTCTTCATGCTCATGGAGTCAAGAGTCTACAGAGGGAGTAGACATGAACCAAATATCACACAGGGAGGTGGGGTAAGTGCTATGGTGAGCAGAGGCCATGAGAACAGGCGATTGGGGGAATTATCTAGTCAGGGAGGTCAGAGAAGCCTTCCCAGAAAAGTAGAGAACTAGTGCCATGTTGTGCTAGACAAATACAATGTGAGCCACAGACATAATTTTAGCTTTTCTACTAGCCATGTGAAAAGAAATGTTTTGCCCCTTGGGGATGTCCCCAGTTTTCTGGTACCTGGTCCTGAGATGATTAGGGCCAGTGGGCAGAGGCCTAGAATAGAGTATGAGGACCAGGTAAAGGAGCTGGTTGGGGTTAGGGGCTCTGACTGGTTGGTTTGCATTTGAAACGCACACTCTTGGGCAAAAATCGTGGACTCTCTCTAGGAACTGACCGACCCTGGGAGGGACAGTTGCTTCAAGATCAGCAAGGCTAATGCTGTCAAAGCATCACAATTACAGAAAATAAAAGATGTGGGTAATACAGGTACTTAGCATATTCCCACACATAGAGTGTATGAGGCTTAGTACACAAAATTGGGAAAGTCGTGTTACTTTTCTCCTAAATTAAGTTAAATGACTTGGGAAACTCGATTCTCGTGGTTTAGAGTACTTTCTAAAGGGGAAATTAATTTTAACAATATGTTGAATATAACGTTATTTCAATATATCATACAACATGTCATGGTAACATACAGTACTCTTGAGATATTTTACATGCCCCTCCTCCTTTTTTGGGCATTAAGTCTTTGAAATGCAGTATGTTTTGTAGTTTGGATGCCCACCATCCAATAGCCACACATGGCTAGTGGCTACAATACTGGGGAGCACAAATGAAGTTTAAAAGGTGGAAAGCGGGGCGCTGGGGTGACTCAATCAGCTAAGCTTCCGACTTTGGCTTTCGTGATCTCATGGTTCATGAGTTCGAGCCCTGCATCAGGCTCTGTGCTGACAGCATGGAACCTGCTTGAGATTCTCTTTCTTCCCTTTCTCTCTCTCTCTCTCTCAAAATAAATAAACTTCAAAAAAGGTGAAAAGGGATTTACTTTTGCAGGCTTTAACAATTATTTTATTTATACATTTCTACCAACTCTTGTCAGTCATATTCTGCATATCACAGACGGATTCTATAATGGTATTGTTTTGCATGCCTCTGTATGAAAATTAGGGGGAAGAAAAGTGGAAGCATGTAGACTGATAATGACGGCTACAAGTTCCTAAGGACAAGGCAGAGCTCTGTAAACACACAGGCCTATTAGCTGAGGCTGACCCTCTCTGGCGAAGGCAACAGCATGTGTGTGTGTGACTCTCCAGGAGAAAGAAGGTGACCCACGTCACAGACCGAAGGAAACTCAGCACAGAGCAAGATGAAAAGGAGGTCAGTGGGGGCCTGATCAAGCAAGGCTTAAAGGACATGGCCGTGACCTTTAGATAGTTTTATATTTATCTGGAAGTAATGGTGGGAAAAAAAAAGAGTTTTAAGCCAGCACATACCCGTACTTAAAAATCTCACTCTTGCCTTCTAGGCTTCTCTAGAAATTATTGGTAGAAGCACTGAGTTCTAGGACCAACCAGAAGCCTGGCTTCATTTAGACTGATGACAATTCACTGAAACGTAAGCTGCAAAAAAGCCAATTACGTCCCCTGGGCTCACCATAGAGCTGCCACAGAGTAGGTCTTCAATGTGTATCTGTTGTATAAAAAATGAATCATAATTGGGGTCATCCCCAATGGACGCCTTTTCCAAGCACACGTAGTGGCCGGAAGCCATTTAGCTCAGCTGTTTCCATGTGGAGTCAGTGATCCTTCCCTGGCGCCCCCCAAATCACAGGTTTCGTTGTCCTGTCTCAGCCAGTGTCCCTGACTCACCCCATAAAAGTTCGTATTTTTCCTTCTAGAGGTGGGAGCTTCTGCTGGTTGCAAAGCAAACTTAAAGCCATTAACCCCTTCATTGTTATCGGCACAAACTCCCCTTTCCCATGCGCCAAACATCCTTGGTTCCAGGATTTGGGACACTCTGTCCTGTTACATCAAAACCACTAACAACCCACTGAGACCAGGAACTCAGAACACAGAACGAGCTTGATTCCCTACAGTCGCCCACAGAGGCAAGAAGAAAACACATGCTCATGTATAAGTAAGTACATTTAAAAAATCCAACTTTCTAGATAATTTATAGAACTTTAAGAATAACAGCTGAAAATAACTTACAATTTGAAGTTCCTAAAAATGTGTTACGAAAGAACCGTGTTACTGAGGGTCCTTCAGAAGGGCCCAGCAGTCAAGGTCCCGGCCTCCTCTTTAACTCCCACAAAGGGGACCCCACTTTCCTCTGTTCCACTGGCAGTTTCCTTTAACATCTGTTTGAAAAACAAAATAAACCAAGAAATCCTTGTTCTACTCAGAAATTGTCTCCAGATCATCAAATTAAAGACTTTCTAGTCTCTTCTTATGGTGCCATTGGATGAGTCCCGATTTTCACGTGTTCCTGAAGTAGGCCTTTCCCACTTCTGAGTCCTTCCTGTGAAGAGACTCTCCAGTGCTAGAATGCTCTCCAGTCCTCAAGATTTAAAGCCCCAAACAATTTTTGGGGGTGTTTCTTTTGCCTGCTTGTTTATTTTCATGCTGTTTCCTTCAGTGCTGGGAGGCACATCCTTCTTTCTGGGCTGAGGGGAACATTCAGCATGACTTCAAGCCAATAGCATTTAAATATCTGTTCAACACTTAACTTCGAGAAGAGGCTGAGCATGGCGAGGGAACAGAGCTGGAAGGATCTACCCGCTGGGCAAGGTCTCCTGCTGCTGCTCAGTAGATTCAGTCCTGACCTGCCAATTTGGAGATTCTCTACAGAAAGGGCAGGAGTCCTACAGGCAGCAGAATCTACCCTCTTGAAAGGCAGTCTGAGCATGCTCTCAGGCAGGTCTTCCTCCCCAAAAGCTTTTCAAGTCCTCCCTCTATCCACAAAGGGCAATCTCCTTAAAAGGGTCAGAAAAGTACAGAATCTTCCCATCTCCTGGTATTGTCGAGTTTAAGAACTGTCAGCCTTGGGGGACCTGGGTGCCTCAGTCGATTAAGCGTCCGACTTCGGCTCAGGTCATGATCTCGCGGTTAGTGAGTTCGAGCCCTGCACCTGGATTTCTTCCAGCAACTTCTGACACCTTTAATTATTTCTGCTCGTCCATCAGGAGCAGACCAGGTGCTACTGACTTTGCATTTGTGGAGTGCTAACGCAATGCCCGCCAGCAGATTTCTGCTTAGGGATGAGGGATCTGCTCTCTGCTGACCCCAGTGACCTCGGCCAGCATCCCCCCTCTGGAATGGTTGACGAATCGTTCTTAGTTGAGATCTCATTTCTCCTCTTCCTCCTTCTAAGGTTTCAGTCGAGACTGGCATCCTCCCCCTAGGTTTTTAGCAGCAACAAATAAAACTCTAAAATGGCGCCTGGCTCATGAGAGGGAAGCCAGTTGGCCAAATCTTGTCATGCTAAGGTGAGAGGCAATCCTGGTGTGGGCAGTACTAATTCTGGGTATAGTAAGTATCATTAGTAAACCGGGGGCTTCTCTCCAGTGGAAGGGAGTAGGGGGAGTCACTGTCTTTGTGTTAAGAAAATTTCCAACCCTTCGACCCAAGCCCAGCTCATAGTGTGTTTACATTGTAGTATATTTGCCCCATTCCCTGTGAAACTAGCCAGCTTTGTTTATTCCCAACCTTCCATTTTTAGCTGAAATGTGGTTCTTCTGAGCCTTATGGCCTCATTACATGATATCCTGTCACATGCAATGCTGTAAAAAAGGGATGAGATCATGTGGGTTAAAGGGTCACTCTAAGGAAAGGAATTATTTGTGTTAATACCAAGTTTATATTGGGCTCATTTTTTGGAACGTTTCAGAAACACTCCATCTTGAATGCTTGGCAGGAATGGATACAGGAGCATTCTGTTTCTTTTTCTGAATGGCAACATGAAAATTAAGCCCAAGATAGCTCGGGACATGGCTTTCTGTAAAGAAAAGGTAGAATCAAATGCCATAAAATGCTGTTCAGCTCTATTTCATAGATACTAAAGTTTCAGTTAATATGCAGACTTCATTTATATCCCTCTCTTCCTCCTGAGTTTTTAAATTTAGGCCCCGGTCTCTTAGAAGATTGTTGCCATGAACTTTAAAAAAAAAAAAACAAAGACAAAAAACAAAAAAACAGCTTCATGTTCATGTCCAATGGCACCTGTGTGGTCTTCTTTTAAAAATGTGTTTTAAAAGTTCTTTTGTTTCAAGAGCTCACAATGTACATATTGGTAGAGAACCAAATGGGAAATTTCTGAAGCAAATGGACCTTTTGTTTATAGGAAGGGAGGGTCAGAGTCAATAAACAAATCTCCAGCTCATGAATGAATCACTCTAAGGGTTGCAATGGAAAACGAGGTGGGAGTCTGAATTAAGGAGCTCTGTCATATGCTCTAATTATGAGGCAGTGCAACGTGATCCAGAGGCGGGGGCGCTCACTGAAGAATGACCCTGAATTATACATCATGGAAGACTTCAACTGGTCTGAATTCTTCCTCTCCTGAATTTTGTTATCAAGCTCTTTCATTGGCCAGCACCTCATATGTTTATAGCTTGTTTTTAGGAGCTGTAAAGTCTTAGATTGACAAACACTGGCTGTGGCAGTGGATTTCTGGAGACTTTCCAGATTGGTCTGGCCCACTTTCACATTACAAAATCGCTACATTAATACAGCTACAAGACAGAAATATACTCTCCTCCCCTCCCACACTCTCTTACTCCTTTCATCCATGTATCCACTGATTCAACAAATATTTATTGATACTCCAGCGAACCAGGTGCCAGCCAGTCAGGCACCAAATGGACAGGATCTAAAAACTATTCATCATCTCTAAGGTAATACATGTGAAGTCCCTACCATCTCCCGGAGTCTGTCATCCAAAAATATGTCCATTTATTGAGGATTATTTTCTGACCCACCATAGGATGTATCTTAGACCATGTTCCCTCTGCACTTGAAAAGACTGTGTGTTCTGCTGTCATTGGGTACAACGTTCTACTGATGTCTGTAGGTCAAGGTAATTGACAGTGTTACCGATTTTTCTGTTTAGCTGTTCTACTGAGAGTGGGATAATACAGTCTATTATTGTTGAATTGTCTGTTGCTCCCTTCAGTTCTGTCCATTTTTGCTTAATGTTATTTTAGCGCTCTGTTTTAGGTGTCCATGCACTTAACTCTGCTATATCTTTTTTTTTTTTTTAATTTTCTAGTGTTTACTTATTTTTGAGACAGAGAGAGGCAGAGCATGAGCAGGGGAGGGGCAGAGAGAGAGGGAGACACAGAATCCGAAGCAGGCTCCAGGCTCCGAGCTGTCAGCACAGAGCCCGACGCGGGGCTCGAACCCACGAACCGGGAGATCGTGACCTGAGCCGAAGCTGGACGCTTAACTGACTGAGCCACCCACGTGCCCGCAAGTTACTATAGCTTTCTGATGTATTCTATTATCCATATGACTTGTCCCTGATCATTTCTAGTCCTACTTCTAATCTTTAAGTCTCTTTTGTCCACTATTAAGACACTCATTTCAGATCTCTTGCTGTGAGTACTCGCCCGGTATTATCTTTTCCCCATCACTGTCCTTTGGCCTTACTTGAGTCTAGAGTGTATCTCATGTTGAAAGGGTATATTTGGATCTTGGGTGTTCTTCTGATCTGAAGATCTGTGCCTTTGGTCTGGATTGTTTAATTCATATTAATAGAATTATTGATATGGTTGGGTTTTCAATCAGCCCTGTTGCTCTTGATTGCTAGATGTCTCGGTTTTTTTTCCTCTCTTCCTTTTCGTCTTTTTGGTTGAATAACTTCTTTTGGTGTATCATTTTATTCCTTTGTTCTTTTGTAACTACGTAACATTTTAGCTATTTTCTTAGCAGTCCTTTCAGGAACTATATATGCATCTTCACCTTTTTTAATCACCTTTAGATGAATACAACTTAATTCAGGTAAAATACAAAAATCCGCCCCAATCTAGCTTCACTTCCTTCCCCCACTTTTGGGCTCTGGTTACTGTAGGCACTTCTTCTATGTATGTTATAAACTCAAAGTTCCAATGTCATAATTATTGTGTTAAGCAATTTTATATAAGTCTTTAAAAAAAAAAGTTAAGAGGAGAAAAGGAGTACAATGTATATTCATAACAATCTTTTATGCTAACCTAGTCCCTGGGTTCTCTTCATTTCTTCATATGGATTTGAATTACCATCTGTGACTCTCTTCTTCAGCTGGAAAGACTTCCTTCAGTATTGCTTCCGAGGCAGGACTGCTACCGACAGGTTCTTTCACTCATTTTTGTCAAGGCGTGGTGTCTCTCTGCTTAAAATTGCATAGAGGAAAGAAAACCAGTCTCTCTAACGATTAATGTTTAGTTAGGAAGAAAATGACCTCTGTTTCAGTTTACAAGTATGTTTATACAAAACACTTTCCATGCAGTAAATGGTGATAGGGTATAAAGATACAAGATTAGTTGTTTAAAGAAATATTTTGGGGGCACCTGGGTGGCTCAGTCGGTTAAGTGTCCGACTTCAGCTCAGGTCATGATCTCATGGTTTGTGAGTTTGGCCCCACATTGGGCTCTGTGCTGACAGCTCGGAGCCTGGAGCCTGCCTCCGATTCTGTGTCTCCCTCTCTCTCTGCCCCTCCCCTACTTTCACTCTGTCTCTCAAATATCATGTTTATCCATTAAAAGAAAAAAAAGACCTACAAGCAATACAACACTATAATTTCACAGTATCTTTGTTATTAACGGAGCCAACTTTTAGCTCTGTTTGCATTTCAGATCCTAAACGAGAAAAGAACAAAAACTAATAATAACGAGAGTAAACGTAACTCAGAAATTCTATTGGAAAAAATCATTTAAAAAAAGGCTAAGAAAAATCAAACTAAAATCAATAAAAAATTAGAATATTAAACTGATGGTCTTGTGTATTTGAAAAGATGTGTGTGTGTGTGCGCGCGCACATGTGTGTGTGTTATAAATTCAGGAATAATCCATGTGAACTACGTACCTCACTTTATGGGAATTATCTGTATTACACATGCTGGATGGATTAATGGTTTATAAAAAAATCTGTTAGTTTTACTTCCTAAAGTTCATTTTTCCTTGTGCTGTCATATAATAGTTCATCTTCGATAAGTATCTGTAACTTGGGACAAAGGCCTCCAGGGTCTTGGCTCATAATTTACAACAATAATGGAAATGGCATGCTTCGTAGTGATAGCCATGGGACCCCTGCATATTTGGAGGGAAGGAGAAGTTATATCACCCATGAAAAGGCTAATGAGATAGGCAGATTTCAGCAGAAAATGATCTTTTTGTCCTGGCCTTAGACCTTGTCCTACCAGGGAGACTCATGTCTGAATGTAATGACTCCAGCATGCGCTTTCTTAGTATGAGATTAGCTGACACATGGGCGAGCTACTCAGAAGTCAGAGCTTTCACCAATAAACGCCAACTTAATTGGATGCCTTAATTATGTCACTTTCACCCCCAGGACATACGCCCAGGGACAGATGGAGGGCTGATTTTCAACTCAAAACCTCCGTTTCTGGTCCTCAACTTCCAGAACAGTCTTGCTGACAGATAGCTAGGGTCTCTGGCAACATAGTACAGATTTGTAGGTATGGCAGTTGGAAATATCACCCTGAGGTTCAGGAGAGGTCACAGGGAAAGAGACAGAGATCTGGGAGTTAAAATACGTCTACACCAGGTTGGCCTGGTTTACAAGGCAACCCTGACCCCCTTTCCTCCTCTTTACTCAGCAGCTGGGAGGCGGCCATCTTGAAGCAGGTGGAAGGCAGGGATGCTGTTGGCCACCTCCCAGCCAGCAGCTATTCCCCTTTGTATCCAGATGTTGTAGCAGTTGTGCACACTGTTCGGAAACGACCAGAGAATCTGTTACTGCTTCAAGTGTTTCTGAAACCCTAGGATCTTAAAGTCATTCTCTAAGCTCGCAACGCACTAGCGAGGGAGACACAGGAACTCAACAGAGAAAAGGGGCATTTGGGATACATGAGAAATTCAATATCAGCTTTGTAAAGTTGTTAATAATTAGCCACAGCTTTTGCCTCTATCCCCGCAGCTAGTGACTTGAGAGTGAATACGTCTCTAAAACACAGATTATACTTCTTATGTATGAAGTAACAAGGATTTTAACCGGCTGTTTATTAAGGACAGTTGTGAAAGCTCAGGATGCTGGAGAAATGGGTTTGTCGGCCTGTTTACTTCTACTTAAAAAATCAAGGTAATAGATACGTTAGAGTAAATTATGGGTATCCCCCCCACCCCTCTGGTAGTAACTCCAAGACAAGGAAAAAACAGTTGCCATCATACTCAAAATGATATTCTAGTATAAAACCAGTTTGGACCTCTCTTTTTTCCCTCTTTTCAGAATTACATTTTAGACCAAAGAGGCTACTGACTGATGTGTCCCTTGTAGAATCACTACTCAGTAAACCTTTCTAGAGATGTCCAATTTAAAATGTCACGAGGGCAACCCACCAGAATCCCTGAAAATCCAGAACTACAAAAATCTGCAGCGATACTAAAAACGAGAGGCACCTTAAACCTAAAAATGGTAATGCCCAAAACCTATAGGCAACATGAGGTCTGAAGTTTGAAGGATTATCCCCTAACTATGAAGCTAATAGAAGTGACATGAGAAAGACCTATGCTGATTTTTTTTTTCCACATGAAACACAGACCTGCAAACAGGCTGGGGATCCAGTGCTATCATCAGAAGAGCAGAAGCTCTCCCTCCACTGGGCAGGTGTTAACTTTTTGAGGCTCTCACTCCTGACCGCCATGTTTCTCCTGCATCCATTCTGGGACCGTGATTCACAGCAACTGGTCAGCCACAAGAGGAATCCGTTGTTGTGTTGTGTTACCCAAACGGAGGACTGAAGGGATCCAACCACCAGCAACAAGGGTTCCAAAGAGAGGAAACAGAGAAGGTGGAGGAGAAGAAATGATCCAGGTAGGGTTTTCCAGGGCTGACAAGTCACAAGAGACATAAATGTTCAGACCCAAAAGGACCCTGGATTGTTAAGCAGGCTGAACTGTAGACCCCCCCCCCCGCCATACACATTTTGGAGAGGAAGAGAAACCAGGAAACATTGTCATTGCCGTTCTTGCCTGGGGTTAGAACTGTGAGAATCTCCCACGATCTACATTTCAACAGTATTCAGATTTTATTCTGAGGTGACGTTATAGCCCACAAACGTGAAATATTTCCGCTTAAATGTAACTAAAGACTCACCCAGAAACGAAGCGAAATTGTGTGATGTGGTAAATAATCCCAGATGATCTGAACTTTGTTAAAAAAAAAAAAAAAAGACAGAGAAAGCAGGAAGAAAACCCATAAATTGTTTCTGATCTTCTTATAAGGGCACTTGAATTAAATCCCTATCGTTGCTTGACTCCGACGGTAAGAAAAATAAGGATAGACACTGATTTTTCTTTGTACGTTTCCAGCACCAGAGACAATATATATCCTCTCCATACAGTGAGGGAGATGAAAACAACAGATCCGCATAGACAAAGACAGAAATTAAAGGAAATGACAAAGATATAGTACACAACAAGGTCGCAGAAGACAAACCTGTTTCACCCATGAACAATTTTGAACTTCACATTTTTTCAGCATTTCAGCCACATTTCAGCCACATCTCAGAAATACTTGACATTACACTTCATTTTAATTCCAGCGTAGCTAACATACAGTGTTATGTTAGTTCCAGGTGTACAATATAGTGATTCAACAACTGTATACATTACTGAGTACTTCTCACAATGAGTGTCCTCTTACTCCCCATCACCTAGTTCACCCATCCCCCCCCACCTCCCCTCTGGTGACCATCTGTTTGCTCTCTACAGTAAAGAGTCTGGTTTTCTGTTTGTCTTTTTTCTTTGTTTGCTTTGTTTCTTAAATTCCAATAGGAATTTCTTAAATCTCTTAAATTCTTAAATTTCTTAAATTTCAACAGGAGTGAAATCATATGCGATTTGTCTTTCTCTGACTGGCTTATTTCACTTGGTATTAGACCTTCTAGAGACATCCATGGTGTTGTCCCAAATGGCAGAATTTTGTTCTTTTTTATGGCTGAGTAGTATTCCATGGGAATATCCGCTCATCAGTCGATGGGCTTCCATGGTTTGAACCCTTGACATTCCTTCATTATTCTGCTTTTAAGACTTCTCCCCCTTGACTTTCATGATATCACCTTCTCCTGATAATTCCTTCTTTACAGATAGGTCTCCTTGCAGGCTGAGGCTCCAATATCCAGACATGAAATGTTGGGAGTTTAAACCTACTCTCAACTCTGTAAATGCTGACACGTCAAAGGCCTCCATACCCACAGCTTCAGCTACCATTTATATAACGGTGACCCCTAAATTTGTCATTCGAAAGCAGATCTTTCTTGTGAGCTCCAGACCCGCACGCACATCTACCCGTTTATCCTGCTTCAGAGTCCTGGAGTCACCTCAAATTCAACATGTTTGACACTGAACTCCCACACCTGTCTTCTGCCAGATCTTCCCCTCTCCATGCATGATGTCACCAGCCCCCAGCTGCTCAAGCCAGAAACCCAAGTCATCTTTCATGATTCTTGCTGTACTTGGTGAGACTGTCCCGGGCATGCCCACTGCCACCACCTTGGTCACCACCTTTCATGGGGACCCCCGCTTAATCTGTTTTTAAGTCCTCTTACTTTTAACCGGAACCTACACTCAATGGGTCTCAAGGCTACAGCCAGTGTAATCTTTGGAAACACAAGTCCGATCGATCAGTGCCACTTAAAACCCACCAGTGACTTCTAATCCTTTTGGGACAAAGCCACAATACTTCAACATGGCTTACGAGCCCCCAGTGTTCTGCCCACTGCCCTGCTTTCCTGCCATCTTCCTTCTCACTACCTCCCTGAATCTACACTGGCCCTTCTCGTGGACAGTTAGGACCCTGTTTCTTCCTGCCACCGGGCCTTTGCATATGCTGCTTCTTCCATCTATAATGCACTTCCCTCATCTCTCCACTCCATTAATTACCATTCAGGTTTCAAATCAAATGTCATTTCTCCGAGAAAACTCCTCTGACTCCCAGGCTAGTCAGACAGCACTTCAACCTTCCCATTGAAACGCTCATCTTCACTGTGGTTATATATATGTCTAGACATTACCTGAATAACATCTCTCTTCCGCCTACAGACTTCAAGCTCCATGTAGCCAAGGACTGTGTCTGATGTATCTCAAGCATCTGAGAAAGTGCCTGACATAACACTATGAATACACTTTACTAACTGAATATATATATCGTATCATATATAATCATATACACTGAATATATATCATATATTCACACAGCCATTCATTCACTTACAAAATGTTCTTCTGTCCCTTTAGAAACAGAGTAGGAGCTTGGACTCCCTGTATTTCTAAATAAGTCATCAGTAGATTGTATTTCTGAAATGAAATGTCTTCTTTACCCACAATGGTGCTTTTACAAAGAGAAAGGGATTTTGTTTCAAATGACCATCTTCTCTCTGAGACTTCTAGCAAATCAACAGCTGGAGCATCCATGGAGTCCTACATCTCTTTGTTTAGGGAACATCTGCCTTGTGCGGCGTATTTCCACTTTATATTTGGGCCAGTGCCTGAATGCTTTATTTCCCAAACACACGCCACAAATCAAAAGCTATGGTTGTTTGAAGAGCGACATTTTTACTTCTACATTGGAGACCAATGAGGAGTTCCCTATGGCTGTCTGCCATTTGCAAATGCAATTTGCAAATGTACCTTTGTAAACTGAAGGACACATCAAGAATTTGGTGGGGGTCACCAAATGCTTTCAATGTTGCATTTGGATACTGCGGTCCTGAAAAATGGGGCTTGATTGTACAACCATCAATGAGGGCCATTAGAGAGCCTATCTCTGACCAAAAGTTGGGGGAAACATTAAAAAAATTACACAAAATTGAGTACTGTGTTGTAACATGACACCAGCTTGCTTTCCAGCTTAAAAAAAAAAAAAAAAAATCCATGATTGCCTTCAGGAGCCATGAAGATAAAGGGAATGATTTCTGTTGTAGGAGAAAGCACACAGTTTTATGGGGTCTCTGGGGGAGCTGAGGAATTCTTTGTTGGGTGAGACGGAGGTAAACTTACACTAGGTGCCATCCTGGTAAATCTGATAAAATATTTAAGCAGAGTTAAGCAAGTGGGAGCTACAAAAATACGCTTTCAAAAAAAAAAAAAACCCAGAAATTTATAATGTATATGATGAAAGATTACTTAAATATATACATACATATTTGCATAAATATGGAATATATACACCCAAAAATTGGAGTCAAAAATTAGCTCCAAATGGGTCATAAAGCCAAAATTACAAAACTTTTAGAAGGAAATATTTGAGACTTTGGGCTAGGCACCAGTTTCTCAGATAAGACATCAAAACTACAACCCATGGGACACCTGGGTGGCTGGGTCAGTTAATCATCCGACTTCAGCTCAGGTCATGATCTTGCAGTTCGTGAGTTCAAGCCCCACATTGGGCTCTTTGTTGTAGGTGCATAGCCCGCTTCAGATCCTCTGTCTCTCTCTCTCTCAAAATTAAAAAACAAAACAAAACTACAATCCATACAAGAACAAAGTGATAAGTAGGACTTCAGTATTTAAAAATCCTGCTCCTTGAAAGATACTATTCAAAGAAGGAAAAGACAAGCCACAGACGGGGAGAAAGTATTTACAAATCACAGGTCTGATACAAGGTTTGTACCTAGATTATACAAAGAACTCTCAAAACTCAGCACTAAGAAAATAAATAGCCTAGTAAAAATCCATGCTGGTTTTTTGTGTCAATAGTTCATTCATTTTTATAGCGGAGTAGTATTCCATCGTAGACCACATTTATTTAACCATTCACTGTTTGATGAACATTTGAGCTGATTCCAGCATTTAAAGATCATGAATAAAGCTGCTCTAAACATCTCATGCAATTCTTCATGTAATCAAACACAACTTTTCGAGATATTCCATATGGCTGCCCCAAGTGGCTGAACCTAAAATCTACACTTCATTATCAGTGCTCTGAATAGAGCACCCAGACACGTTGTGCCCAGATTCCTGCCCCACAAAAACTGTGAGCTATTAATTGTTGTAAAGCCCCGAAGCTTATGGTAAAATGTTACACAACAAGAGGAAAATAATACAATGCTAAACTAATTATTCTTTTAATTTTTTATTAATATTTATTTATTTTTGAGAGAGGGAGGGAGAGAGAGACAGAGCACGAGCAGGGCAGGGGCAGAGAGAAAGGGAGACCCAGAATCCGAAGCAGGCTCCAGGCTCTGAGCTGTCAGCACAGAACCCGACGTGGGGCTCGAACTCATGAACTATGAGATCGTGACCTGAGCCGAAGTGGGTCACTCAACGGATGGAGCCACCCAGGTGCCCCCAAAGTACAGTCTTAAGCTCAAAATACCGGCAAAGCCTAAAAATCCAATCATCTCAACCTCTGACCAGGAGAAGAAACACTGATAATTCTCATAACTGATTATGGAGTGCAAATTGTTTCCACCACCTTAGGAAGCCATGTGAAATGGCCCATAAACTTAAAAATGCTACACCAACGACCCCGGTAATTTCGCTGGAGAATCTCTCATGTATCCACATAAAGACGTATTGAGACGGTCAATTTTAAGTGTCAATTCGCCTCGTTATTCAATCAAAAACCAATCTAGGTGTTGCTATGAAGATATTCTGTAGCTGGGATTAAAGCCCATAATCTGTTGATTTTCAGTAAAGGAGAGGATTTTAGGTTATCTGGGGGGACCTGATTGAATCATTGCAGAGGTAAGACTTCTCTAAAGAAGAAATTTTGCTTGTATCGCCCTGTAGCTGAGACTTTTAGTCTGCCCTTCCTGGTGACCCACCTCAGCCTATTCCATCACTATGTAGACTAATTTACAAGAAATCCCTTCATACATATCTCGTACTGGGTTTGTTTCTCTGGTTGAAACCTGACAGATACAGCGTATATGGTTATTAATTTCAGCCTATTTCATGAAACAAAAAAGAAGAGACAAATGGATGGATGGATGGATGGAAGGAAGGAAGGAAGGAAGGAAGGAAGGAAGGAAAAAATGGAAAGCAATGTCCTAGGGGTGCCTGAATGGCTCTGTTGGTTAAATGTCTGACTTGGGCTCAGGTCATGATGTCACGGTTCGTGAGTTTGAGCCCCATGATGGGCTCTGTGCTGACAGCTCGGAGCCTGGAGCTGCTTCGGATTCTGTGTCTCCCTCTCTCTCTGCTCCTCCCCGGCTCGTGCTGTGTGTCTCTCTCTCAAAAATAAACATTAAAAATAATAATAAATAAACAAACATTAAAAAAAAGGAAGAAACTTCCTTGAAAGGAGAAACAAACAAACGTAGCCTATATTAGCACTGAAAACTAAGTATCAAATCAGATTTCAAATACACATATTTCACCAAAATTAGAAATTCATACATACGGGATCACATTTAGGTACATTTTGAAAATAGTTAGAAATTACCCATCACTTCCTCACTTCACTGTACATAGGTATCCGGTCCTACGGACTAGACACATTCAAAGTCGCACTAGTTATTACTGTGGTATAACAGAAGAAAGTAATTTCAACTGGAAGAATCAAAAAAGCAAGGCATTGAAGAGGTCACATAAGTAAATGCTACCGAGTATGCGCAAGGGATTCTTCTGGCTATTTTCACAAACGCTAACACATCTACGAAGGGGTGTTTTCTCCCCCCCCCAGGTCTTACAGATTTAGAACATAGTAATAAAAGGAAGGATAGTAGCAGCAGGCTAAGGGCAGGGAAGTGCATAAACGAAAACGTGGAGATCAGAGGGTGAATTGTTCAGGAAAGAAAATCTGATTTGCTTGCAGCCCAGAGTTTACAGAAAGATGGAGGAGAGGTGACACGGGTCACTGAGGTCACATTACGGACGGTCACATTATTCTCTAGGCAGGAGGGAGACTGTTGTGGCCACATCAACAAGGTTTTTTTCAGTCTCTAAATCTGGGTTATGAAAATTTGATAATAACACATATCTCATTACCAGAATAAAACCGACACCTCAAGCCTCAAAAGAGAGCTTGAAATCTCAGTGTCTGGGAGATAACAGATCAGAACGCGAGCATCGCTGCTGTGGTAAAAGGCACTAACTCCCCGTCAGGGTCATACACAGCCCGCGACAATGAAACTAAGTGAAGTCTTGCGGGGAAATGCCACGTTCACTGTTTACTGAACCTCGGATTGTTTATGTGATGTTACCACCCAAGGCCAACTCGTGTCTCAAAGACCATCCCCAGATTCCAATCTTTCTCTATTCACCCCTTCGACCCCATTTCCTTCCCTCAGCACTGCAGTACAGAAAGCATCAGGAGTTCTAGCTTGTAAGCGGTGTGCAACATTTTGGGTTAAGTTCTATGCAGATTTGAAATAAGTCAGACACACATTCCTTCACTTTGAACATTTCCCAAAGTAGAAGCAAGGACTTGCATGCTCAGACAACCTAGTTAATAAGAGATATGCATGCAACCTGGGTTTTTCCAATCACAGCCACGAGAGCCTTTGCAGGGATTTTCACAAACTAGTCAAAAAGGATTGAATGCCTCATCAGGCAGGGCGTGTGTAGCTAAAATGCAAGTACAGAGTCTGATTCTGGGGTCTGCTGAGTTACAGGGAAGGTGGGGTTCACAACTTTATCATTTCCCACATGCAAAGTTCACAGCATTCATGGAGAGGATCTCCCGTGGAGCTCTCCTATTATTGCATTTCCCTTTGGAAAAAGCTAATAGAAAATTGTAGAAACTCCAACTACCCAGGATTGCCAAGGTTAAAATCCATCCCTTAAGCAAAAGGTCACCCTCTCAGGTAAAGAATCCTGACAAGGTGAATACTTACTAAGGGAAAAAGAAGCCTGAAATTGGTAGGTACTGGAGAAAAGCAAAAAATACAACTACACCTTCATGATCACTCTTGCTACTCTTCACTATTTTCTATAGCATACGCTGGTGGTGGTGAATTTCACAATGTACTACATTGGTTACAAATACCTAACAGAAATAGTGATTGAGTTAGAGGAGGAAACACCATTACCTGGAAAGCCTGTGACGTTCCATGCTCCCTTTTGGATAAGAGAGTGATTTAAAAAATAATAATAATATTTTTATATTTACATTTGAGAAAGAGAGAGACAGTATGAGCAAGGAGGGGCAGAGAGAGAGGGATCATGAGGCAGAATCTGAAGTAGGCTCCAGGCTCCAAGCTGTCAGCACAGAGCCCAATGCAGGGCTCAAACCCAAGAACCATGAGATCATGACATGAGCTGAAGTCAGATGGTTAACCGACTGAGCCATCCAGGCGCCTCTGGAAAAGATACCTGATTCTACTTTTGGATTATTTTATGAAAGAGTGTTGTTGGGGCACCTGGGTGGCTCAGTCAGTTAAGCATCTGACTTTGGATCTCAGCTCAGGTCATGATCTCATGGTTTGTGAGATCAAGTCTCGTGTCAGACTCTGTGCTGACACTGTGGAGCCTGCTTGGGATTCTGTCTCTCCCTCTCTCTACCCCTCCCCTGCTCACTCGCTCTCGCTCTCTCTCAAAATAAATAACTTAAAAAAGAAAAAAAAAAAAAAGAGTGTTGTTCTTACTTGGAAATGTAAGCCAAGGGTTGGACTGTAGTGGGCACCTGTGACTTATGTCCATCTAACATCTTTGCTCCTTTTCCACATGAAGTGATACATCTTCCTAAGGCTGAACCCAGAAAATACATCTTCACGTTGCCCTGCAGCAATAAGGTCTAGGTTTTACCAATTAGGATCATCCGTAAGACATTTAGACTCTGAACTAAGTGTCAAGAAAAAGCAGAATTCACACCCACAAAGCCATCTACTAGAAGGCACGTTAGCGGAGATGTCCAATTCTTCAGGGTAGCAGTGTAAGAGCTTTTGACACTTAGTTGAGAGTTAATTTATTTCTACAAGAGAAGGACCTTGGCTCTCCTAGAGATTCTGTAGACTACTTCACATCCTTTAATAGATACTTCTACTGAAATGAAACACAGAGGATTATTTGTGTACAAATAAAAATGCTGAGGTCATGATCTCACAGTTCATGAGATGGAGCCCCACACTGGGCTCTGTGCTGACAGCGTGGAGCCTGCTTGGGATTCACTTTCTCTCCCTCTCTCTCTCTGTCCCTCCTCTGTTCGCACTCTCTCCCTCTCTCAAAAATAACTTAAAAAAAAACAAAAAACAAAAAACCCTGACTTATATACCTGGTTGGACAATGTACTCACAAAGGCAGAATGTACAACAGTTGCATTATCGTGTGCCTTTTAGGGGCCCCTGGGTGGCTCAGTCAGTTAAGCGTCCGACTTTGGCTCAGGTCATGATCTCGCGGTTCGTGGGTTTGAGCCCCATATCGAGCTGTATGCTGACAGCTCAGAGCCTGGAGCCTGCTTGGTATTCTGTGTCTCCTTCCCTCTCTGCCCCTCCCCCACGTCTGTCTCCCCCCCCTCTCAAAACTAAACAAAACATTTTTAAAGAGTAACAATCTTTCATTTTTTTTAACTGTATGTGTGCAACAAAATATGCAAACAGTGAAATTTTTTAAAAGCTTGTGAAATTCCAAGTGACATTATGTTGTAGCTGTTTTGTTGGTTTTCATTAAAATTTTATTAATATAATTATAGATTCACATGGAGCTATAAGAAATAAGCCAGAGAGAACTTTGCAATTCCTTTCCCAGTGTCCTCTAATCACAACCAGGATCTGGACGATCACATAGCATGTACTTTGGCACTGACTTTACTAAGCATAATCCTGTGGACACGTAAGCAGGTTTTGGGGCAAATCGGTTGTCTGTTGCTTTTCATTACTGAGTAGTGTTTCATGGCATGGATGTACCACAATTTGTTTAATTATTCACTTGTTGGAAGGACATCTTGTTTCCAGTGTGGAGATACCACAAATGAAACTGCTACGAACATTCATATGCATGGTTTTGTACACAAATACCAGTTTCCACTTTTCTGGAATAAATGCCCAAGAGCGTACTGGCTGGGTGGGATGCTAATGCTATATTTAGTTTTATCAGGAACTGCCAAACTGTTTTCCAGAGTGACTATACCATTTTATATACACACCCGCAATGTATGAGTGATAGTTTCCCCACATACTCACCAGCATTTGATGTTGTCCCTTTTTTTACTTTTAGCCATACTGATAGGTTTGCGGTAGTTAAGTCATTATGTGTGTATTTCCCTGATGGCTAATGATACTAAACACCTTTCACATATTCATTTGCCACCTGTATATCCTACTGCTTACTATAGCCTTTGGTTCAATCACCGTTACTTCTTAACTGGATACAACTTCTCATTCACTGGTCTCATGTTTCCGTGTCTTATTATAAGTCACCTAAAATCCATTATTCCATTCCCAGTAATGGCAGAGTAGCTAAGTGTAAGTCAATCCCTCTTCTGATAATAATCATGAAAGCCTCTTCCCAAAGAAATGCAAAAAATATCTACTGGAAGCCATGAGGGAACTACTCGGCCAGAAGGCCTTGTAGGACCATGACCCTGGGGAGAGAAGGAACATGCAAAAATTATGGGCCCAACATGAAACACTAGTTGTCCCTTCAAAGTTCTGGTGAACAACTCTGGATTTCACTGTGACCCTCCCAGAGCTCTTCCCAAAAGGTATGGGTAAACAAAAGCTTACACCAGCCTTCACGGAGACAGAAGAAGAGCTTCCTATCAGCTCAACCCTTGATTAGATTAAGCTGTCTTCCGCTAAACCAGCTGTCTATTAGAAACAACAGTAATCCTATCTGGAACAAAAAAAAAAAACAAACAAGCATCCAGATAGAAGTTTCAAAATGTCTCCATAATAGATCATGAACCAGCCACAACTCAATAACCATTATCGAGACTGGGAGACACAAAAGGCAAAAAGAACAAGAGTGAAAGAAAAAAAAAAAAAAAAAAAAAAAAAAAAGGTTAGAGTTCCAGACAGTGGTGTTATTAAGACATGGATTTTGGGGCGCCTGGGTGGCTCGGTTGGTTAAGCGTCCGACTTTGGCTCAGGTCGTGATCTCGTGGTCTGTGGATTCAAGCCCCACATCCGGCTCTGTGCTGACAGCTCAAGCCTGGAGCCTGCTTTAAATTCTGTGTCTCCCTCTCTCTCTGCCCCTCCTCTGCTTGAACTCTCGCTCTCTCCCTCTCTCTCAAAGATAAATAAACATTGGGGCGCCTGGGTGGCTCAGTCGGTTAAGCGGCCGACCTCGGCTCAGGTCATGATCTCACGGTTCGTGAGTTCGAGCCCCGCGTCGGGCTCTGTGCTGACAGCTCGGAGCCTGGAGCCTGCTTCACATTCTGTGTCTCCCTCTCTCTGCCCCTTCCCTGCTCATGCTCTGTCTCTCTCTGTCTCAAAAGTAAATAAACATTAAAAAAAAAATTTTTTTAAAGACATGGATTTTATTTGTTTTTTAAGATTTTCTTTTTAAGTAACCTCTACACCCAAAGTGGAGCTCAGACTCACAATCCTGAGACCAAAAGTCACACGCTCCACCGACTGAGCCAGCCAGGTGCCCCCAAGACCTGGATTTCAAAATAACTGTGATAGGTGTGTTCAAAAGTTCCTATCTGGAGAGTTTAAGCAGAGAATCGAAAACCATGAAAAAGAATCAATTAGACGTTGTCTAACTGGAAAGAAAATCACAGCTGAAAATAAAGAATTCAACAGATGTGCTTAACAACAGATTGGCCCCTCGATCGGCAAACTTTCTCCGTAAAGGTCCATGGGCTTCGCAGACTAATAGAACTGCCAAACCGCCATCCACAGGCAATCCACGAAAGAGCAGGCACAGCCACGCGCCAAAAAAGCTTTATTTACAACAGACCACGTAATCACAGTAAGAAAACAAGGATGGAAATTTTAGAAATGATTTCAAGAGACCTATGAGCCATGAAAACACAGTTACGGAAAAAGAGCAGGGAAGAAAATAAAGCCGAAGAACACTGGAAGAGAGAATGGCTAAGAATTTTCCAAAATGGATGGAGAACTTCAAGCCGAAGACGCAAGGAATAGTACAAACCCCTCACAGGAGATACAAATAAGACAACTCACCTCTAAGACGTGTTCCTTGTAGCCAGAGTAATTTTCTAAAAGTGCATAAGGCACCCCCTTACGGAGAAACTTCCATTGGTCCCATAACAATACTTAGCATCACAGCCAAACCCCTTAGCGTGCCCTACATTACCCTTCAGGGCCTGGCTCTCGTGTGTCTCTCCAACCTCCTCTGTCCACTGTCCCTGCTCTAGGCTCTGGCCACCATGAACTTTTAACTATTTCCCCCTAATCTGCCCCAGGGCATTCTCACTGATTTGCCCAAGGAGCTCTCTCTGCTTGGAATTTGCTGCCACTGATTCTTTAGAATATCTACTCAATCTCAAGTCTCAGCTCAAAGGTCACTTTCTCTTCTTGCCTCTCCTGACCCTTCTCCAACCCGGGAAGGCTGCCTTTAACCTTGTCTGTGAACTCACTGTGCCGCAAGAACCCATCATAGTCTCTATGGTAATACCAGACTCTCTGACTGGTCTGTGAGCCTCCTGGAGGCAAGGATCACAGGTTGCTTTTTTTCCTAACCCTCAGCAGCTAAAACAAAATCTATCTCCCTGCATAAAAGGCCCTTAGTAAATGCTTTTTGCATATGTATATATATATATATATATGGAGTCCAGGTAGAGAATTTAGATATCCAGACACATCACTATGAAAGCCAGCTACTGTCCCAACGTCAACCACTACAGCTGTAGGCTGTGCAGAAAACAGCACGATACAAGCTTTGGGGTAAGGAGAGAATTAATCAGGCAACACTCTGGTATTTTCAAATGACCTTCAAAATGAGACCAAGTGAGAAAAGCCCCCTCTGCCCCCACTCTCTCTGAATGTCACCCCACGTATTTCCTTAATTCTGTTCCTGTAAAATTCCTCATCATTTTACTAACCAGGAAACTGAGGCCCAGGCATCTTGACTGAGATCATGGCTAATCAGAGGCAGAGCTCTGTTTCCGACCCATGTCAACCTGATTCCAAAGCCCATGGGTTTTTGGGGGGCTTTTTTGGTGTTTGGGTTTTTTATTTAGATTTTATTGTATTTTTGTTTTGTTTTTTGTTTTTTGCCACGCTCTCTTCTGCCCTGGGATTGACTCTCCTTGAAAACTGAGACGCAGCCCAGGCCACTGGAACTTCTCGAGCCTCAGAAGCATATAAAATGATTCTCCATGGTTGCCTGTCTTGAACTGTGATACCATTATCCTCTGACGGATCGATGGGTGTGAAATCAGATCCTGCCTGGGAGCAGGAAAGAGAATAGAATGAGAAGCCTCCGGCTCCAAGCTTGGCAAGATACAAAACCTTACTGGAGTTCTGCAGAGGTCTGATTCAGAGTCTGGGTATATTCTGTCATTTGGCAAGAATTAAATAGAGCCTTGTGTCCTCCAAGATTATTCTGTTACCTTCAGGATTAGGTTACCCATCATTAGTTTCAACCTATGGGAAAAGCCGACACAAAGCTGTGCTAAAGATATAATAGGAAGCATATAATAACCCTCATGTCAAAGAGATACAAATTTCCCACAGAGAGCTAGTGCAGAATGAATTCTTTCTGCTCCTGCCTACCATCCCTGAGGGGGACTCAGCCGCGGAGGCCCAAAGAGACACGGAAAACCTGTCCCAGCCCCCTCTGGACAAATAGAGGTGGCTCTGGTTTTATTCACTCATAAGGTGACTATGCAGACAGGGCACAGGAAGAAGAGAGGGGAGTTTAGAGCTGACCTTATCTTGCTTAATCTGTATGAATTCCAGAAGGCTCTGGGGAACCTGAGATTCCTAGACATTTTCCCTTCTCACATTTCCTACTGGAAATCCCTCCAGCTGGTGGGATACTAAAGTAGGTACCATTTAGCGGGCTAATGAAGTCCATATGCAATTGTTAGAAATATAATTGACACTTCAGACGTGGGACGTGCATTTTCCTTTGGACAGTTTTCTGCTGCCCAGTGCGGCTGCCTGCTGGGAACGCTTCTATTTTCCAAGTTTCTTTGCCCCAGCTGGAATTAAAAGGAGACACTTGATGTGCTAATGTCAGGTTATAATAATACCTATCTGTCATGCGGATTAAATAAAATAACGTTTGTAAAGCAAAGTGCCAGACACACGGTGGGCACTCTCTAAATCGTACCATTATTTACAACCTGCCCCCTACCCAACTTTTCCAGGCTCATTTCTCAAGACTCTGTTCCTCCCCTAAGGCCCAGCCCAGCACACCTTACCGTCTATCGACACTGAAACAGTCATTGTTCCCGGCAGACATTAGATCCCTTCATGCCTCCATGACTTCCCGCGAGGCTGCTGCAGAGAATGCGCAGTGGCCCCAGGATTTAGCTCCTGAGCAGTAAAGTACGGTTCATGAGGGTCAGAGAACAGTCTCCGTGAACTTGGACCCTCTCTGTGATATTTAAGTCTCTTGGCTTTGGGGATAGCCTTGGCACTCAATATCAGTGCATAAAGGAAGAGGCTTTGGAGTGATTCCGAAACACCGCGTACAAAAAATCACCAAGGGGGCGCCTGGGTGGCTCAGTCACTTGAGCATCCGACTTCAGCTCAGGTCATGATCTCACAGTTTGTGGGTTCGAGCCCCGCGTCGGGTTCTGTGCTGACAGCTCGGAGCCTGCAGCCTGCTTCAGATTCTGTGTCTCCCTCTCTCTCTGCCCCACCCCCTCACTTGCACTCTCTCCTCTCAAAAATAAATAAAATATTTTAAAAAAATTTTTAAATCACCCAGGAGGTACTTGCTAAAACTGATCTCCTCAGTGCCTCCCCTGACAAATAGAGAAGGGACACAGAGACAAAGACACAGGAAATTCAAGCCCCAGAGTTTTACATGCGATAGAGTTTGTGCACATGCGCGCGCACGCACACGCACACGCGCACACACACACACACACACACACAGATTAAATACATAAATAACTTAAGAACCTTTTTTTAAAAAAAAAACAAAAAAAAGGCGGTAATAGTGTATGATACTTCAGAAAAAGGTACCATCCGCTTTGGGTTAACAGCTTCCTATCACTGCGAGTTCAAAATAAGATCAGAAGGATCTGTCTTCTTTCTAGTCTGTGTACGGTACAGGTTAGACTCTCAGAAAGCAATAGTACATCAGCAGCGATTATTCTGACAAACACCACTAAGGACTCTTCTTGAATTATGCTGTGTACTGCTTAAACAGCTTTATGAAGATCAGACATAGATATAAATGCACGTGTGTGCACGCACCCACACACCCCAATCTTACAAGCAAGCAAACCTTCAGAGAGGTTAAATAACTTCACTAAAACTACAAAGCCTCAGGTCCAGACTCAACCCACGCACCCCCGACTCCAAACCCGGTACTCTTAACCACAACCCTCTACGTTATTTTCCAGTGAGGTTAAAAGGTGAGGCCAAGTGTGGAAAGACCCCAACTCACTCCGAGCACGTCGATGAGACCCTCCACAGTTTTTAAACCCCTTCGACTTGGAGCATAATCCAATCGTGAATTACACCGCACGCTTGCATTCTCTGACTCCCAGATGAACTTTGTTCTTGACACAACCTCAAACTGCTTACACTGCCTGAGTGTTCACTGGATTCACAGGGGTTGGGAGGGGATGCTTCCACAGAGTTCACCGTGTGCGAAGGAACAGGGTTGCAGAGACAACACACTGGGTGTGTCTCCTTCAAAAAAGAATAAATGGAAACACTGATCTAACAGGAACTAAGAGAAAAAGCTGCTTCGTTCTGTGATTCCCTCTCTTCACCTGATTCCCCTGTAGCATTAAGAAAGGGATATTTTGGGGCGCCTGGATGGCTTAGTAGGTTAAGCATCCAGCTCTTGGTCTCAGCTCAGATCGTGATCTCGTGGTTTGTGAGTTAGAGCTCTGTACTGGGCTCTGCACGATGGTGCAAAGCCCGCATGGGATTCTGTCTCCACTTCTCTCTGCCCCTCCCTAGCTTGTGCTCCCTTTCTAAATAAATAAATAAATAAATAAGCAAGCAAATAAATAAATCAAAAGGCATATTTTAGCGACAGAAGGCCATTTATAAAATGTAACCAATATCTCAGAGGAGGTCCCTGAATTAAGTTCACACCCCCGTCCTCACCTGAATGCTGCATATGGTCTGAAGGTCCGTAATTGAAGAACAAAGGCTTTAAAGTCCTTATTCCCTGCTAAGGTGCCAATGCCAGGAGTACAGCAGAGTAATCTTGGAAATCTTTTTCTGAAGGGCGCCTGGGTGGCTCAGTCAGATGAGTGTCCAACTCTTGATTCTGGCTCAGGTCACATGATCTCACGGTCATGGGATCGAGCACCGCGTCAGGTTCTGTGCTGACAGCAGAGAGCCTGCCCGATGTTCTCTCTCTCTCCCTCTGTTCCTCTCTCACTGCCTATGCTCTTTTCTCGCTATCTCTCAAATAAACAATAAATAAATAAAAAGAAGTATTTATCTGAAATGAGAACGTGTGAGGTTAGAAGAACCCAACGTGACATCTGGGTGGTGCGGACCAGAGAAGAGAGGCCGCCACGGAGCATGGGAAAGGGTACTGGGGCGGCTTGAAAAGACGCTGAGTCGCTCTGCAACGTGGCCGGAGTCTGTTTCCGGTCCCAGGGAGGTAGTTACTCCAATGGTCCATCCTCATTCACTCCAACCCTCTGTCCCTACCGCCATGCTCCCGGGCCCCAAATACGCTCCTATGAAGTAAATTAGCACTCCAAAGTGCCAGTATGCAGACTGGTTACAGAAGAACCCCATGGGGGCAGGGGTATTCTTGGGAAAATACACGTTTGTGGGCCCTGCCCCCAGATCCTTCCATCCAGTGCTTCTGGAGTGGGGCCCGGAAGCTGGGTTGTCAAGGATTCTTCTGGATGATGCTGAGGCAGCCTCTGGTGACCCTGCAAAGACCAGCACTTGGGAGACCTGCTTCCTGTGTCCCGCAGTGCCCCGGGAGCATCGGTGGGGAGCCCTTGTTCATGTTTCCGCTCTCTTTAATCAGTTTCCAAGAGCCATTAAACCGTAAAATGCGTATACTGGCTGACTGCACGGGGTGGTACACAGATGCATCTGAGTCTGGAGTTCTGTTGCACTCTTACCATCTGCCACATTCCCATCAACCGAAGGCAAAAAAAATGCCTTAAACACTCAGAATATTCAGCTTCCTGGGCTTCTCTGGTCACACGGTTCAATTACTCGGCCACCCTAAGTGATCTACTAACTCAGCCTCATATTCTCAACTTTCTTCCCAGATCTCCTCCCTTAGGAACCTAGGATCTGGGTGACAGAGATGCTTTTGACCCTCTTCAGTATAAAATCCAGCATCTTTTCAAAGGGGAAAGGAAGCAGGCATGATGGTCTCCTCGGGCCTCGGGCCTGGTTCTCACAAAGCCCATCCATTTTATTTTAAACCTTAATCTAAACAGGTCAATAGAAACACCTTACAATAAACCCTACAAGGTAAGTACATTTATAGAGACACAAAGTAGAATAGAGGTTATCAGGGGCTGAGGGGCGGGGAGCACAGGGAATGGGGAATTATTATTTAACAGGCAGAGAGTTTCCATTTGGGATGATGAAAAAGTTCTAGAAATAGTAGTGATGATCAGAAAACACTGGGATTGTACTTAATGTCACTGAACGGTACCCTTAAAAACAGCCCCAAGAGTAAATGTTAAATTTTGCCACAAAAACAAAACAAGGGACACAAAAATGACTTAGATTGCAAATAATAATAATAATAATAATAAGTGCCACAGGTTGGGGTACTCCAAAATAAAAGGGGAAGACAATGGGATGTATCTTGGTGTCCATCCACCCCACAGGGTCTCAGAACGGGCTCTCACTGGCCGACAAAAGCCAACTCTGCACACTTTCCATCTTCACGGTCAAGGACATCACCTGGGAGCCTGAACAAAGGCTACTATGAGAGCATTTACAGCACGAAAATGAGCCAAATGCTACAAATCATGGCTTCTCTATTCAGAAAGCTGGTTAACCCATGCACCGCTGGGCAAACCTTCCTGTATCACCTGCTTGGCCTCTTGGTAACAACTAGTGTCTTCCTGGCAACCTTAAGAGTCAGAGAGCTGGGACTTTGAAGACCCACATACCTGCTCTCCCACAAATACTCCAAATGCACCAACAGAGTTATCTTCACTTGACCCATTTATTGTACGGTAAGGCACAAATATAGAAAACCATAAAAAATCCATAGAAGGAGCAAACCTTGGTAAACCATCCCTTGGGTCAAGAATCAGAACTTTCCAGATACTCCCGAGGCCTTTCCATGAGTTCCATCCCAAAGTTAAGCCTATCACTCCCCCCAAAGGTAACTACCATGCTGACATTTATATAATTCCTCTCTGCATTTCTTCATTGTATCGTCACCCAAGCGTATGTCCACACATTATACTGTACTTGCCAAGTTTTATAAAATCGATATGCCTGGGCAGCTCAATCAGGCGTCCAACTCTTGAGTTCAGCTCAGGTCATGATCTCACAGTTCATGAGTTCGAGTCCCACATCGGACTCTGCGCTGACAGCTCAGAGCCTGCTTGGGATTCTGTCCCTCCCTCTCTCTCTCTGCCCCTCCCCTGCTCTCTCTCTCTCTCTCAAAATAAATAAACTTAAATAAATAAAATTGATATGCCTGTTAAGTTTCTTTTCATCTATCCCCCTTTTCTCTTCCTCTATTTTCCCCACAAATAACCTAAGGCTTTGACATGTAGGTTTCTCCCACAGCCCTGATTTTACAGACTGCGTCCTCATGGTGTAGTATGGCCCACCCTTTCGCCTTCTGTAGTTCTGGCACGTTAGCAGCTGCAGCGAGAGGTCTGACCACACTTAGGTTTGATGCCTTTGACAAGATGTAGGTGGTACCATGGTTTTTTTTTTTTTTATTCAGAAGACATGTGACAACTGGTTATTCTTCGTCTTGTGGTGTTCATCCACTGACTCCCAATGCCCAGAGCCATTAACTCAAGGGAGTCTGCAAAATGGTGATTTTCTATTTCTCTCATTTCTTCCTTTTTCACTCATCGGCTGGAATATTGTAAAAAAAAAAAAAAAAAAAAAAAAAAAAAAAAAAAGGCATGGGGGGGGGTGATGCCTTCTGTCACCTACTCTTTGGTGACCTAGTGGTACAGACCACACAGGAAAGCCAGGATAAATGGTTGTGTCTTCCCCTTTTTTTGCCAATGTCAGAGATGAACGGATGGCCTATTTTCTTTTTTAATTAAAAAGAAAATTTAACTGTCTTATTAATAAGTTAGTAAAATAGATTCACAGATACCAAAATACATCTATCTCAAGCCAGCACCATTGCTTAATGAAAAAAAACAAGACAAAACACTAAAAGAGTTCCTATCTAAATCAGAGACAATTCAAAAAGGTCCACTGACAGTGAAAATGAACATTTATTTATCCCCATTCTGGAAGTTCCGGCCAATATCATTAGACAAGAGCAAAAAATCAGAGGTATAAATTTTGGGAAAGAGGAGGTAAAATTATCGCTTGTAGGTGATATGACTGCAATCCTGAAACATATCAGAGAATCAACCCAAGACACTGCAATATGAGAACAGAGTAAAAAATTAATATGTAGGAATCAGTAACACCCACATGGAAAAACAACAGATTAGGATAACTAATGGAATAACACACCCCATTCACAAAAGCAAAAATAAGTAAATAAAATACACAGGAATAAACTTAAAAATGTAATCTCTCTATAAGGGAAAAATATTGTTTAATGTTTATTTATTTTTGAGAGAGAGCACGAGCAGGGGAAGGGCAGAGAGAGAGGGAGACACAGAATCCGAAGCAGGCTCCAGGCTCTGTGCTGACCGCGGCGCTCGAACTCACAAACCGCGGGATCATGACCTGAGCCAAAGTTGGACGCTTAACTGCCCGAGGCACCCAGGTGCCCCCAAACCATATTTCAAATGAGAAAAATTTGTGAACAGACTGTTCACAGAATAGGAAACACAGACGACGCCTAAAATGTGAAAAGATGTCCACCTTGATTCATCAAAGTGAAATTTACACCACCATAGATTTCCGTGCTATTTACGTCTCTAAGTGTCTCAGGTGGGGGCATCTAGAAGCACAGCCTGAGGTGGGGAGATGCTCATGATGGGGTTTTGGGGAGGAAGTGCTCTCAGGACAAAGGGAGCCAGGGCAGAGGATGGCTCAGGGGAGGGAAGCTGAGTGAGGATGTGGCCTCAGCCCCCAGACTGGCTTCTGCCTGATCGCACGGTGAGCCCTGGAGTCGGAATCACCCACAGGTGTGGTCCCCTCTCAAGGCAAGGAGGTGATCCTTCGTGTCCCGTGTCAATCAGTCACTTCTGGCTGCCTCTCCTCTCTGCGCCCCCAGGGTAAAGAGGGAGGACCGAGGTGCTCCCTCCACTGAGGAAGGTCCGGAGAGAAAGGGCTGATGTGAGCTTTTAGGAGCCACCACCCACACGGGCTAAAGACAGAGGACCACCGGCCTGGAGAAAGGGGGTCTGGGCAGGGCACCGACTGCACCCCACTACAGTAAGTACAGCCTTGGCTCATCACATTGTATGTAAACTGAAGCATTCGAGTCACAATGAAAGATCAATAAATCCAAAACACGCTTGGACCCTCTATTCGCCCACGTCTGCCATCTGGAAGGCAGGCAGAGTCCGGGCTACAGACTTCAACAGACAGTTTTAGAGTTCCCGCCCAGCCACCGTGACATGGGAGAAGGGTCCAAGTGAAGCCTAAGTCTTTTCTTCTGCAAAACGTATAGCACTGTTCTCAAGCCCACCTTACAGGATAGCCACAAGGATTACAAGGGGCCGTATATCAACACGTACACCGCAGAGCACTGATGTGCAACAAACCAGGTAAGTTTTAGTTCTTTGTTCCTTTGCTTATGCCTGATCTAATTAAGTTTGAACTTCTTACCAAAAGAGCCAACAAATAACTAAATAAAGTCCATGCCTAATTTAATATTGCTCTGGCCCCAGAGCTGGTGTTTTTCACTCCAAAATGTCTTAACTTCCTGCCTCACGCCCTTGCACCTGTGAACCCAGAACATATTATCCACCTCAACCCTGAAGCATTTCATTCATATAAAATAAATTCAGTCTACTCGTTGGTATTTTAAAAACAGCAGTTGCCAACATCACGTATGGCCCAGACATTATTTTAAAGGGAATTCGGATGGCTAAAATCCTCCCTCTTATAAAGCTTTGAAAATACATTCATAAAATTACATTCTAATAATTTCAATACAAAAGCCTTATATACGCCCTGCAAACATTTTAGAAAATACAGATTAGCAAAATAAAGAAAGCAAAAGTAATCCAAATCCCATCATGTATAAACACTCAATATTATTGTTCATGCATAGCTTTCTGGACTTTAAGTGCATAATTTATCACCAGAATATATGAATACAAATCGTATCCACAGTGACTGTAATGTTTTACAAATTTTACCATTTCAGAGAGTATCAAGTCTTTCCAGGTCATTAAAAGTTTTCTAATCGCATTCAAGTGGCACAGAATACCAAAATATTAGATACAGATACAAATACAGGTATAGTTCTGGATCTGTATGTGAAAAAATATATGAATAAGTATATAGGTACAAAATATATATAAAAAATTATCTACCATATACCCATAGAGAGAAATGTGTTTATACTATGTTTAAAAACAGGGGCGCCTGGGTGGCGCAGTCGGTTGAGCGTCCGACTTCAGCCAGGTCACGATCTCACGGTCCGTGAGTTCGAGCCCCGCGTCAGGCTCTGGGCTGATGGCTCGGAGCCTGGAGCCTGTTTCCGATTCTGTGTCTCCCTCTCTCTCTGCCCCTCCCCCGTTCATGCTCTGTCTCTCTCTGTCCCAAAAATAAATTAAAAAATGTTGAAAAAAAAAATTAAAAAAAAAAAAAAAAAAAACAGGCTTTATTTTTTTTATTTTTATTTTTTTAACATTTTTTATTTATTTTTGAGACAGAGAGAGACAGAGCATGAACGGGGGAGGGGCAGAGAGGGAGACACAGAATCGGAAGCAGGCTCTAGGCTCTGAGCCATCAGCCCAGAGCCCGATGCGGGGCTCAAACTCACAGACGGCGAGATCGTGACCTAAGCTGAAGTCGGACGCCCAACCGACTGAGCCACCCAGGCGCCCCAAAACAGGCTTTATTTTTAAATAACCAAATCTCATTCAGCTTTTCTAGCTTTTGTGTTCGCCATTGTGATTCAAGTTCTATGCATATTTCAAAACACAGAATGATGGTAGCTTTTGAAAATATATTTTAAATCCATTTAACAACTGCCTTTGGCACCTGCTGGGTGGAAAGCATTATAGGTGTTACCAAGACGGATAAGAAACGGATGCTGTCAGATTCCCCCACTGAACTCTGAGACAGCTGTGGGCACAAATAATTATTAAGACGAGAGACAAAATGTTACGATTATTATGCCAAATGCTAGCACCACGAAAAGAAGAAACAGATCATCGTTTCTGGAGGAAAGAGAGAAGGATCAAGAAAGCCATCACAGAGGAAACGGCTTTGCACCAACATTTAATGGGGGAAGAAATATTCTGGCCGAGGGAAAACACAAGCAAAGATACAGTGAAATCAGAACTCCAGGGAGCAGGCTCCCAGATGAAATCTCTAGCTCATTCCAAACGCTACAACAAAGCAGAGTTCCGTGAGTTGTGCTCAGTGAGAGACACCGGTGGGACAGAAACCTTTCATGACATCTTTAAGACTGTCCTTATGGTGGCAAGTTCCCCTTGGAAGCCAGCTGACTCCTCTGGCTATATAGATCTTTTCTTTGGAATAAAAAGGTATGGAGTAAGGTCACCTCTTGATAGACGCCCCGCAACTGTGCAAGCAGACTCGGTTTGGGCGTGATTACCCTCCCCCTTATGCGAATAGCTCAACAGAAATGTGCTTGCTGGAATTCTCAAGCCATCCCTAAGTTCGGAGCACAACTAAAATCCCCTATTAGAGAGCCAATTTGTTGTGAGGGAAATTAAGTTATTATTGCCTCTTGAATGTCAGCTGGCAGTCTCCATCTCTGGCTGATGCCTGTAATTATACAAACAGCCTTTTGAGCACAGCCCGTATGGCAGCTGCATATGGCATTTACAGTTGTTATAATAACACAACAGCCAGCCAAGAAGCACAACACAAACGCACCTCTAACCCGCAAGTGACCTGCTAATTAGCAGCTGTGTGGGGTTAACAGAAGGAGCACATCGTATAGTGTGGTGTGTTATTAATGTAAACAGTGACCCTGGTAAATGGGAGAATGTATGCCAGGAGGAGTTTCCTCATTCCCCTGCCCGTGTTGGTCAAACAAATGAGAAAAGCATGCACTCCACAGAAAGGGCCTGTAAAATTAATAAAACGCTGCGAAGAGGGAATCTGGTGTCTCTTTCCCACACCTCTCCCCCCAAGCCCCGAAGCACAGCTTACAGAATTAGTCTTTGGGTTTGGCTATTGGGGCCGAATGGGTCCTGTCTCAGGAGCCCTGCTCTCCATCCTGGTTGCGATGGCTTCTTCTCCCGTTCCATTGGGGTCCTTTCATTTACGTTTTCCCCCCAAAAGCTTCCTTCTGTTCCCCGGGAAGAAGTTTTGTTTGTTGCGTTTGCTTTGCTCAGGAGGCGGTGTGTATAATTACACTATTGCGGGGATGCGTAATGAAAAGCGAAATACCTCCTAATACTTCTCTTCCTCCCATCCAGCTGCTCCCAATACCAGTGTGTCTGCCTTGGTCTAGTCCCTTCTAACTCAGATTCTGCTCTAGCAGAACGTTTGAGTGCCGTTCTTAGTAACTGTCATTTGCAAAGGTCATTTACAAACAAACGTTATCGTTATCGGGTAGAACAAACAAAACAGTTGTGAAGGGCGGCTCACAGGCTCTCCTCTTACTTTCTTTTTTGTATTTGCCTCATAGCAGTAACTGTTCCTCTATTTCTTCCGAAGAATGTCAAAACTCCTCTCCTGTCTCTTGGGCAACTTACATCGCCTACAATGTCCCAAAGCGAAAGGGTGCCAAATTGGATGATCGGTAGCCATAAAAACAAATACTTACTGAGTGTGCAAGTAATTTAAATCTGGATGACATGATCAACGGTAACGGCAATATTTATTAGGCTGCGGCCATTTATAGCACTGTGCTAAACACTTTACGCAGATCATCTCATTCTGTTCTCACGGCAACTGGACTGAGCATGTTCCATTATGGTCATTTTATAGATGAGAGAATGGGGCTGGGAGAAATTCAGTGCTTGCTCAGAATCTCACGGCCCGTGGGAAAGCTGGAATCCAACCTGACCGACCCTACCCCAAAATTCCAGGGCTTCTCCACAGGTCAGTCAAGGGCTGCCTGCTCAGAGCCCTGGTTTCCTCAGATGTAAAGAAAAGGAATTCAACAAAATAATCTATAAAATATGAGGAGACTGAGAAATCTAAAAGGCAATCTCAAGAGGGTTCCACCTGTGAATCAGAAAATAAAGGCAATTTAAATGAACATTATGTGGTGTTTTGTAGTGTATCTGTTACTTACAGTTTCTTTCTTTAAGAAAATAATTTGATGAGCCCTGGATGTTGTATATAAGTGATGAGTCCCTGGGTTCTACTCCTGAAACCAATACTACACTATTATGTTGACTAACTTGAATTTAAATAAATAAATTTATTTATCGGTGGCTCGGTCGGTTAAGGTAATAAGCATCTGACTTCGGCTTAGGTCATGATCTCATGGTTCACGAGTTCAAGCCCCACTTTGGGTTCTGGTCCTGGAGCCTGCTTCAGATTCTGTGTTTCCCTCTCTGTGTGCCCCTCCCCTGCTCATGCTCTGTCTCTATCTCTTAAAAATAAATTTAAAAAAAAAAACATTTAAAATAAAAATAAAATAATTTAAGAGAAAAATAACTTGAGATTTTCCATTTGAGAGAGATCTGTCACATACTTTTTACTTCCCTTCTCTCCCCGAAGCTCAGGGAAATGTCAAAGAAATAAACCCATAACTGCACAAACCAAGAGGAATGGAAGTTCTCAGGGGACGAGCACTTCCAGGATATTTCTGGATGTCAGAAACAGATGAGTGTGCTAAGTAGAGAGCTCCAGGGTAAGGAGGGGCCTGTCTTGCAGATGGATCAGTGAGAGGTCCCCAGTTTGGAGATGGTAGAAGCCGACGTGAAAGACAGTGGAGGTGGGGGTGGGGGAGGGGGGTCAGCAGGTGGGAAACAAGCAACTATAGGCAGGTTTAACCATAAACAGTGGTGCCATTTGCCACCCCCCCACCCTCCACACCCTGAGCCTGGCAAATCTACTTTCCTCCCACAGGAAAAAAAAAAAAACACACACACACACACACAAAAATCTGTTCTCCAAATAAATTCAGAACATTGTGCAGGAAGAGTTGATGTCACTGGGACCTCTTGGTACAGAGTAAAGCCCTTCTGATTCTGCACTTGGATGACCTTCATTTCAAAGGCAATCTGTTTCCTTCCGGGCCACGTTGAGGGGAAGCCAGGCTTCACCTACCCTGAATCTGCAAGGTGCACAGGACCTCACATCGACTCCACATAGTGATCAACATGGCTCTTCAGTCTCACATATGAACAGGCAACCAGGAATGGAACGATATATGGTTGAAAAACGGCAGCGTGGAGAAACAGAAATCACCACCACCAAGTTGCATTAAATGATCCCGACGAAGGTAATCATATTTCTTAACCTCGATTACATCCGAGAAGAAATTTATCTATTAAAACATAGGATGTTGAAAAGTGGGAAAAAAATCCAGAAAGCTGAAAAGAGTTCTTAGAAATTAAACAGAAGATTGCCTAAATAAAATGTCAATGGGAGGACTGGAGAATAGAGTAGGGTATTTCTGTAAGACAGGTTAGAAAGGCAAAGGTAGACAATGGAAAAAAAAAAACAAAACAAAAAAAAAAAAACAGACTGAGGCAGCTCCACACAGCTCAACATCTTACTAAGGAAAATTACCAGAAAAGGAGATGAGAGAATGATGAGAAAATTATCAAACATGGAATGAAAGGAACTCAAGTGAAAAAATACAAGACTCTTCCAAATAGAAGGCTCTTGTGTAATGATCAAGACAAATGACAGCAGACCACATCTAAAAGACTATCGTGAAACAAGAACAGCATGGATTTAACAAAATAAATAAAGTCTCAAAGCTTCCAGAGGAGGGGGAGAAGTCCTATCTTCCAAAAAAGAATAACAATCTGATTTCTCATGAAGACCACTGGCCATTAAAAGACACTGCCTTCAAAGCTCTGAGGACATTTTTTAAAAAACAGAACACTTGTAGACTGACAGAACAATCGAGAAAATAGTACAGAGAGTTCCCATAAACTGAGGACCCAGCCTCCTCTATTTTTAGTGTCTTACAATCTTACATCAACATGGTATATTCACTACAATTAATGAACCAATATTTACACAGCTTTATTCAGATTTCCTTAGTTTCTACTGAACACTCTTTCTCTGTTCCAGGATCCCGTCCAGGGTACAACATCACATCTAGTTGTCAAGTCTCCTTAGGCTCATTTTCTCTGTGATACTTTCTCAGACCTTCCTTGTTTTTGATGATCCTAAGTTTTGAGACATACTGGTCAGATTTTTTGCAGAACGTCCCTCTAGTGGAACTTGTCTGCTGTTTTTCTCATGATTAGACTTTACAGGTTATGGGTTGGGGGGAGGAAGATCACAGAAGTCAAGTGCCATTCTCATCACATCGTATCAGACATAAATACCGTCAACATGACTAGTCATGGTTAATGCTGCTCTTGACCATCAAGCTCAGGTAGACGGTGGTCGTATTTTTCCACTGTAAAGTTACTCTTTGTTATTCTCCTTCCGTACTGTATGACGCAGAGCTCTCCATGAAGGAGTGGAGACTCACAATCCACCTCTATAAAGGCAGAGTATCTATTCGAGTTATGTAGAATATTCTGCATGGGCCCTCTGTCTATTCCTCTCCATTAGTTAATCATGTATTTATATCACTATAGATAGACTCAGGGATATTTATTTTATCTTTTGGGTTGTAATCCAATGTTACTTTATTTTTTTGTGCAAATTGTATCAGCTTTGGGCAAAGAGCGCATTCAGTTATCTCCTATCATAATCCCCTCAATGAATACTGACTATATTGGGGGGTTTTGTTTTTTGCTTGGAGTACTTCCCAACTTTGTGCACTACAAGATATTCCAAACTCCTCTTGCCTATTTTATGCCCCAATCCTAAAATCAACCATTTCTCCATAGAACCTCACCTCTTTTATGGAAATGGTGTTAGGAACCAAGATCTAAGTGCTGGGTGTGCTCATAGTTTCTCAGGTATCATTGCTTCTAGGCTGAGTTGACAATACAAGGAAATATGTGTGTGTGTTGTAACACGTGAATATACACATATCTACAAATATTTCTATATGTAAGCATCTGGGCCTATATTAAGCTAAACATGAGTTCATACTGATGTCTCTAACCATACTCTGCTGCTACATGGATTATTCCAGCCTCCTCCCCTTGCCTGTCAGCTACCACACCCACAGTGGGAAAACTGGCTCCCACCATTTTCCATCCATTTATTTAATCTGTCAACTTCAGTATACATGTATACAGTATCAGAGTTGTTCACTCATACACCCATGGGAAACAACTTTATCGCCTGGAGTATGGTACTTATGTGCAGTTCTTTTTGCCTTTAGAATTTCAGATTCCATTCATTCCCAGAGTTAGTTAGATCAGCACTTTTTCCTCTGGTTGGACTGCTTTTCATTTTGCAAATGTGAAATTCACTGTGTACTGTTACAGTCTATGATTTTGACAAATGCATACCATCTCGTATCTATCACTACAGTATCATACCAAACAGTTTCCCCACCCTAAAAAATCCCGTGTTTCGCCTATTCAATCCTCCCCACCTTTCACTCCTCTGACATAGATCAGAATGATAGAGGTGGACAGAACGAAGAAAATAGATTAAGAGTCTGTTCCATGCAGCTTAACATCCTACTAAGTAAGTTTACTAGGAAAGAGAAGAGAGAACGAAAGAAAATGATCAAATACAGAATGAAACACAGAGATGGAAAAATACAAAGGTCTTCAGAATATAAAAGGCTCCAGTATAATGATCAAGATAAATGACAGCAGACATCCAAAAGATTGTCATGACACAAGAACAGCATGGATTTCTCACCATTAAATATAATGTTAGCTTTGGGTTTAGGTTTTTTTGTAGATATTCTTTATGAAGCTGAAGTATTTCTCCTCTATTCCTTGTTTGCCAAGAAATTTTTATCATGAGTAGGTAGATTTTGTTAAATTCTTTTTTTGCCGTTGACATGATCAGATGATTTCCTTTAAGTTTGCTTATTTTAAGAGAGACGGGGACAGTGCAAGTGGGGGTAGAGCAGAGAGAGAGAGAGAGAAAGAGAGAGAGAGAGAGAGAGAAAGAGAGAGAGAGAGAGAAAGAGAGAGAGAGAGAGAAAGAGAGAGAGAAAGAGAGAGAGAAAGAGAGAGAGAAAGAGAGAGAGAAAGAGAGAGAGAGAGAGAGAGAAAGAGAGAGAGAAAGAGAGAGAGAGAGAGAATCTCAAGCAGAATTTGGCCTATCTTGATGAATGCTCCATGCAAGCTTGAGAAGAGTTTGTATTCTGCTGTTGTTGAGTGGAGTTCTCTAGAAATGTCAATTAGATCAAGTTGATTGATGGTGCTGTTTGTTTCAATTATATCCTTATTGATTTTCTGCCTCCTTGATATATCAATTACTAAAAGAGTTGACGTCCCCAATTATCATGGTGGAGTTATCTATTTTCTCCTTCCAGTTTTTCATTTTTTTAAAAATTTTTTTAAATGTTTATTTATTCTTGAGATAGAGTGTGAACAGGGGAGGGGCAGAGAGAGAGGAAGACACAGAATCTGAAACAGGCTCCAGGCTCTGAGCCATCAGCACAGAGCCCAATGCGGGGCTCGAACCCACAAACTGTGAGATCATGACCTGAGCTGAAGTCGGACGCTTAACCAACTGAGCCACCCAGGCACCCCCCAGTTTCTTGGTTTTTGCTTCAAATAGTCTGAAGGTCTGTTGTTAGGTTAAGGATTAGTTGTGTCTTCTAGGAGAGGTGACTCCTTCCTTGTCAGGTCACCGTCTTTACCCTGATAATTTTTCTTTTTCTGAAATCTGCCTTGTCTGAAATTAATACAGTTAAATTCCCTCTGGTTTCTCTAAGAAAGTCTTTATTCCTCCTTAATTTTTAAAGAATAATCATCTCTGGGTATAGAATCCTAGGTTGGTGGATTTTTTCTTTCAACACTTAAAATATTTCATTTTTTTTTTCTTAAATGGAAAGAAGTCCACTGTAATAGTTTTTGTTCCTCTATAGGTAAGATGTTTCCTCCTCCCTGGTTTTTTTCAAGATTTTTCTTTATCTTTGGTTTTTCTGCATTCTCCAGACTTGGGGAAGCAGCCTGTCCCAAGACCTCAATTTCCTAATGGAACAATAAAACTCATGATTTTCAGTGCGTTCAGCTATTTTGTTATAAACACAAGATGACTTTTTATTTATTTTTAAATATAACTTATTGTCAAATTGGCTTACATACAACACCCAGTGCTCATCCCAACAACTGCCCTCCTCAATGCCCATCACCCATTTTCTCTCTCCCCCACCTCCATTCACCTTCAGTTTGTTCTCTGAATTTAAGAGTCTCTTGTGGTTTGCCTCCCTCCCTCTCTGTTTGTATCTCTTTTTTCTCCCACCCCTCCCCCATGGTCTTCTGTTAAGTTTCTCAAGATCCACATATGAGTGAAAACATATGATATCTGTCTTTCTCTGACTTATTTCACTCAGCATACCACCTTCCAGTTCCATCTATGTTGCTGCAAATGGCATGATTTCATTCTTTCTCATTGCCAAGTAGTATTCCATTGTATGTATAAACTACACCTTCTTTATCCATTCATCAGTTGATGGACATTTGTGCTCTCTCCATAATTTGGCTATTGTTGAAAATGCTGCTATAAACATTGGGGTACAAGTGCCCCTATGCATCAGCACTCCTCTATCCCTTGGGCAAATTCCTAGCTATTGCTGGGTCATAGGGTAGGTCTATTTTTAATTTTTTGAGGAACCTCCACACTGTTTTCCAGAGCAGCTGCACCAGTTTACTTCCCACCAACAGTGCAAGAGGGTTCCCGTTTCTCCACATCCTCGCCAGCATCTATAGTCTCCTGATTTGTTCATTTTAGCCACTCTGACTGGTGTGAGGTGATATCTCAGTGTGGCTTTGATTTGTATTTCCCTGATGATGAGTGACACTGAACACACAAGATGACTTCTAAGCTCTTTAAATTTGGGGGTTCAAATCAGAAGTCCAGGCTATTTATTTTGAACCTTATTCAATACCCAAGCAAACCATCAGTCAAGTTTGAGAGCAAAATAAGGACATTTTTAGATGAGGATGGACTAAAAAATGTCCAACAATTGAGTTCTTTAATGAAATGATATAGAGAACACAGAAACAAAATACTGGAAGCCATCAGATCTAGGAAATAGTGGATTCACCTAGAAAACAGAGATGGGAGATCTCAGGATGACAGCTGGAGAGTCACTGGACCGTGGGGGAGCAGAAGGTTCCAGGGTCTCCAAAAACGGCCATGAAGGAAGTAGATCCCATACAGATATGAATGACAGGCTAGATAATTAGCGACTGTTATGAGGACACACCATTCTCTGGTCAACAGGGGAAAATCAAGGCAATCAGAAATTCTGGTACAGGGCTGGGGATTGTATAAGAAAGTCATGGTTGGGGCGCCTGGGTGGCTCAGTCGGTCGAGCCTCCGACTTCGGCTCAGGTCACCATCTCGCGGTTCATGAGTTTGAGCCCCGCATCGGGCCCTGTGCTGACAGCTCGGAGCCTGGAGCCTGCTTCGGATTCTGTGTCTCCGTCTCTCTCTGCCCCTCCCCCACTCATGCTCTGTCTCTCTCACTCTCAAAAATGAATAAATGTTAAAAAAAAATTTTTTTTTAAAAACGAAGGTCATGGTTGATTTCTGATTCCAGCAATAACCTGAATAACCACACAGCAACAAAATACCTTACAGTGATCATTTTACATGTGTGTTCCTGAGCTGGCAAGAAAACAAGGAAAATCCTTAGAGGTCAAATTACAGAGCTAATGCATGAATCCAGTCAAGTGAGCTCTGAAGCTGCTGACTGCCCAATCGCCATTCACATCACTCCGTTACCTAAATACTCCCTTTTTACAATTGTCCAGGGAAAAGGAACTAGGTCTAGGAATGTGTTTCCTTCCCACAGAATGTCCCTCATCTGACAAAGAGTTGGCACAAAAATTCCTGTGGATCTGGGACATCTTCGGTGAAAGGGAGAATCAGGAAGAAAACCAACCAAACAAAAGTGACTGAAATCTACCCGACTAAAAGAGACACCAACGTACCTATCATTACCTTGTCTCTGGGTGAAGGAAAAAAAAATCTCTGGGGCGCCTGGGCGGCTCAGTGGATTAAACACCCTACTTCGGCTCAGGGCATCATCTCACCATTCATGAGTTTGAGTCCCCCATCGGACCCTGTGCTGACAGCTCAGAGCCTGGAGCCTGCTTCCGATCCTGTGCATGTCTCTCTCTCTCCCTCCCTCTTTCTCTCTCTCTCTCAAAAATAAATAAACACTAAAAAATGTTTTTAAAAAACATCTCGCTTCATAATTTGCAACTGTAAGCTGGCTTTTACATGGATTTGAGGTCGAACTAATGCTGTGGGAATACTCTAAAGCCAAGCAAGGTAAATATGAAGTAAACTGAGAAGTCAGTTGAAAGTGATTCCAGGGGGGAAAAAAAAAGAGGAAAAGAAAGAGAAAAGGAAAAGGAAAAAGGAAAAGGAAAAGGAAAAGGAAAAGAAGGAAAAAGAAAAAAAGGAAAAGAAAAAAGAAAAAGAAAAAGCAATTCCAGGAATTTACAATGCCTCCAGGCAGGATCAAACACAATCTTTTTCAGAGCCACTGTCCTTAATGTAGACCTCAAAGAACTCCTACAATCCTACTGATAAATTTCCAATGAATACAAGCTCTCAATAAAAGCAAAGCAAAGCAAAACAAACGAAGACATAAAGACAAAGCATACAAGGAGAAAGACATCATAACTGAGAATAAGCCAATAAAAAACAAAGAGCAGTGTTAGACTTGCAAAGACTCCAGAAGTTGTTTTTATTAGACACAAAATATGTGTAAGAATGTCTAAGATGATTGTAGAAGAAAGAAGGAATTTTAAAAAGTTAAGAGTAAGGAACAAAGGACTAATAACAATGACCAGAAGAAGGATAATAAAAAAGAATCAGCTAGAACTTACGTAAGTGAAAAGAAAATACCCTCATGTGTTACTTGACTGTGAACTGAGAGCGCTATTTGGGATTACTACAGGTCTATAAACTTTGGGCACAGGAATTTTTGCCATGAGACATGCCAAATTAAGTTTAATGGGGGCTTGATGGAAGCAGTGGAAACAGTAAGTGAAACACCTAGTCAGCACATTCAGGAAAGCTGGGTTTGGTTCGAGCCAAGCAAGTTTCTAAGAAGCTGTCAGGGCCATCGACCTGGTTTATTGCTTTATTCCAGGGCTTCTCTGGCGAAGGCAGCAACAATTCTCTGGCTCCAGCTCCAGCATTCCACCCACTGGTGGCGCCACCAACTTCCCAGTGCCGGTAGCTTTCCACCATCACCTCCCGGGCTGCTTTCCAGACCTGCACGGCCAACTCATTTATCATCCGGGCCCCTGGAGTTCAAGAGCGTTCTCCAGTCCTATCTCCATCATGTTTCCTATCTCAATGACGTGACCTCCCCCGGTTGCTCAAGTTGGAAAGCTGAATCTTCCTTGTCTCCCCTTTTCCTCCTCCCCTCACCCTCCCTAAATAAATCACTCCAATGCAATCAATTATACTCCACCTTAAAGAAGAAATGCAAAAATCAATGATGTCTTTCTTTCTCATTCTCACGGACATACGGTAGCTCATCATCCCACTGAGGTTTCTCCAGGAAGTATCCTTTCAGTCCATGGTCACTTCACCTCCCTTGCCTTTTGTTTCATGATCCCTCACGTGTGCCAGCCCCTTCCAAGGCTTGGAAGGAGCCCTGGTTCGACATTCTTAGGGCCATGTGATTTCGAACATGTTCAAAGGTAAGATGCTTTCACCACAGTTGGTTAAGACTATTGTCTCTCTATTCCAACACCCCACACCTGTCGCATTTCCCCTTGAGGCAGGTGGTGCTGGGCACAAAAGCCCAGGAGAAGTAGGACTGAATGACCCGGGTTGGAGTTTAGTGGGATCTATGTACACGGTCTTCCGTCACTTCCACACAGGAGTGAGTTATTGCTTACGGCTCCCATATAAGAATGACTTCCAGAAACACTCTGTGCCTACTCTCCTGGAATCATGACATAAAGCCACCAGAGACAACCTGAATAATTAGAGTCACCAATTCAAGAGTTTTTATCTTAGTAACTGCACAAGAAAATCTGATATGCCATGCCAAAATCTTATAGCTCACAGGGGCGTCTGCGTGGCTCAGTTGGTTGGGCATCCAACTTCAGCTCAGATTATGATCTCCCGGTTTGGGGGTTCAAGCCCCGCATCAGGCTTTATGCTGACAGCTCAGAGCCTGGAGCCTGCTTCGGATTCTGTGTCTCCCTCTCTCTGTGCCCCTCCCCTACCTGCTCTCTCTCATTCTCTCTCACAAATAAACATTAAAAAAAGTTTTTTTTAATCTTACAGCTCATACTATGTGAAATAAACCTTCAGAGGTTGTCTCTCAAATTTGACAAACCAACCTAAAAATCTATGTAAGACTGCCAATAAACCATAAGGACGAAAGAAAATCCTACATTCATGATAATAAATAAAATTTCCATTAAGCACATTGAAGGAATAACTAAATATCTTCTAGTTCTGTCAAAAGCAAGCGATGTTACAAAATTCCCATACGAAGAGGTGAATAATTACCGTATGAAGAGGGCTGATGTCTACAAACGTAGGGGGGAATCTTTTACAGAAATGTGTGGGCAATAAATTAATTAAATGGGTCATTTTTCTGGACATTGTCATTGTTCTCAGCATTTTTAAACTTGTAATTTGTGGTGTTTTCTTTTCTCATTTTACTTAATTTTTTAAGTTTATTTTGAGAGAGAGACAGAGCAAGTGGGGGAGGGGCAGAGAGTGGGAGAGAGAGAGAGAAAGAATTCCAAGCAGGCTCTGTGCTGCCAGCACAGAACCCAATGCGGGGCTAGAACTCATGAAACCATGAGATCATGACCTGAGCAGAAACCAAGAATCGTCCGCTCAACCCACTGAGCCACCCAGGCGCCCCTTTTCTCATTTTAAACAAATATTCGCGGGGCGCCTGGGTGGCTCAGTCAGTTAAGCGGCTGACTTCGGCTCAGGTCATGATCTCGCGGTCCATGAATTCGAGCCCCGCGTCGGGCTCTGTGCTGACGGCTCAGAGCCTGGAGCCTGTTTCGGATTCTGTGTCTCCCTCTCTCTGACCCTCCCCCGTTCATGCTCTGTCTCCCTCTGTCTCAAAAATAAATAAACATTAAAAAAATAAAAAATAAAAAAAATATTCGCTTTTGTACCTAATTTTGCATTTTTTTAAAAAAAAATTCATACTATTTTATTCTTAAAAAGAGACCCCCGAATTGTATATGCATAAGGCTCCAGAAAACCCAGGCACACCACTGCTGTCAGCAGAGTGACTGTTTCCAAATATAAATTTAGTTAAGTCACCCCTCTTACCTCCAGCATAAAAATCCGAAATTCCATAGTGTCCTCTCTAGTGACTCATGATCACAGTCTGTCACCCATTCCGGTTTCAACCTACCACCCGATTGCCTAGATCGCCTCCATATACTCCAGACACTATGCCGCTTAGCGTCAGCACCGTGACGCGCCTTGCGCCCCTGCATCGGTGTGCACGCGGGGCACACTCAGCCTGGCTTTCCTTAGCCCCAGCCTTTCCTCCTCACTGGGATCTTCGCTAATTAGCCTATAACCCAGCGCCTCCTAATCTATAAGCAGCACGTCCTTCAATGCTGTTCCCCACAACATTTTCCTCACATGATGGACATTCATCCCGTTCGTCAACATTTCCCTTACTTGGTTTTACTGGCATTTTCGTTTTAGGTTTTCCTCGGGAGACTCTAGACTGAGAGCAGAGATCCTAATCATCTCACTTAGTGTGTATGCCTAGCATACAGTTGGTGCTCAGTGACTATTTACTGAATGAATGATGAGTCAGATAGTAGCATCGAGAAAAGCAGACAGTTAACTGGAGTCAAATGAGGTTTATTTCAGGAGGAGTTTCTGAGCGGCAATTGGAGATAAACTGAATAACCAGTGGGCCAAGTCGTTTTGATTTTGCTACATGCCCCAATGGCATTAAAGAAATGCTGCGGGGGAAGGGAGGGCACCTGGGTGGCTCAATCGGGTGAGCATCTGACTCTTGGTTTTGGCTCACGGTTTGTGGGATCGAGCCCCGCACTGGACTCCGTGCTAAGCATGGAGTCCGCTTGGGATTCTCTCTCTCGGTCTCTGCTCCTCCCCCCTCAAAAAAAGAGAAATAAATGCCTGGAGAGTATCATTTATACTATTCAATAGAAATGCCTATGTGCCAAGGTACATACTGGAAAGAAAGAGCCTAGTTATAGGAATAAAGAAGACACACCAACAAATGGAAAACCAACAGATGGAAAAGAAAGAAGGGAGGGAGGGAGGGTAGGGACAGACGAACGAAAGAACAAGGTGAAAGGAGCAAGGGAGGAAGAAAGGAAGGAAGATTATTATAGACGATAAGAAAACCCAGATAGCTCCTCAAGCAAAATTGTTTCTTAACTATAAATCATGAGGATTTCTGACTACCAGAGATGATGCTCACACGCATGCATATATATGCATATAATATGCAATTACTAACAATTCATGCTATAATTCATATGTCATGCAATAGATAATACAGATATTCAGAAAAATGATAAGGTCGTCTCTTCTGGCATATCCAGAACTGTTTAGCCAACAAAAAATAAATGGGGATGAGGCGTAGAAGGAAAGTCTGCCGTATCCCTTTTTCACCAAGCACATGCATGTGCACGCAGGTACACACACACCCTCACTTGCTATGTCCATATAACTGTAAAATAAGCAATAATTCTCCTGTCCATATAATCCAGACAGTGTATAGGTTAGTTGGAGAATATGGCTGGGCATATAAGCATGGTCAGGGGGGCAATATATATATGTGTGTGTGTGTGTGCACGCGCACGTATAAATGGCTGTGATTAACAAGTTCCTAAAGAAGAGAAAATATGGGGCAAATGGACCAACGTAAGCATCCTATTGCCTACTGAATACATAAAAGTTTCAGTTTTGATTCTATCATTCACTCCTGGGTGGTTCTGAAAATTCTCAGCTCTTCCCAAGGGCAAATGATGGCTTTAAAATTAAGTCATGGCTTCTGGGCGAAGACCAAATCCAGAGCACTGCCAGGAAACATTGGAGATGAATCTAATGGCATGAATGTGAAATATTTTCTTAAGACCTCAGAAGGATTACAGATGGTGTTCTGGGAGCATGTGGGTGGCTCAGTCGGTTGAGTATCTGACTCTTGATGTTGGCTCAGGTCATGATCTCAAGGACCGTGAGACTGAGTCCAGCGTCAGGCTCTGCACTGACAGCATGGAGCCTTCTTGGGATCCTCTCTATCCCTTTATCTCTATCTCTTAAGTAAAAAATTTTTGAAAAATGATGATCTGGACCATTCAGTCAGAAAAAAAGCCCTCTAAAGAGATTAAGGGGATGCCTCAGTTTCTCTAAAACAACCAACAGGGCTTGTATTAACTCAGAGAGATTTGTGGGTGTGATGTTATATCTACTGGAACGTACCTCAAGAAGATTTACTGAAGATGCAGGGACTAATTAAGAGACTGATCTATGCAGACACATCGCCCGTTCGGACTGAAGGAGACAAAAATGGTAATAAGTGAAAAGAGGGCTTTGGGCCCGTGGAATTCTCCTGGCAGGAAAGAGAGAGATGCTGTGTCAGATACATAGATATGTGACCTTTCCTGAAAAAGGAATGATAACTCAGAATGGAAAGCCTTGAAGAAAGAGCCAAGAGCCTTGGGAAGGGTTCCCAGGCCTTAAGACCTAATCAAAGAACTTCCACTTTTCCTTGTGGTATCCCAATTACCAGAGACCCATAATTCCTCTGTGCCTCTTCAAATGGAAATGCCTACTGCATTGACGTAGGCGTGTCTTGCTTTTATCTGTTGGGCACGTGAGCGGGCAGATAAATGGTCTCTCTAGTTTCACACACCTACAGACCAACAGTAACTAGACTCAAGGAGCAGGACTTAAAAATTATAATCCGGGAAGTTCATAAACACCTGGGCCTGGTTTAGATGATGATGTTTTTAGACTTTGAGGTGATCCCATAATGAGCCTATACTTCACAGGATGTCGGGAGAAGGTAAGTACATTTCGTGTGGAAGGAACCAGAAGCCTGGAAAAGGAAGGGTCTAAGACGACTCCTGAGGATCCCTGCCTCTTTGTACTCACACCTTTATGTAATCCCTTTCCCTCGAGTGTGAGCTGAATGTCTTGATTCACTGCTAACAAACAGAATATGGCAGAAGTGATGGGTACACTCTCTTTCTCACTCTCAAATCTACCTGGGGAAGTCAGCTGCCATGTCATGAAGTCCTATGAAGAGACACGTTGTGAGGGACAATGGCCCAGCAACAACCAAGTCAACTCAGAAATGGACCCCACACTCCTCCCGTTAAGCCATCTTAAGAGACCACAGACCCAGCCATCAGCTTGATTCAACCTCATGCGAGACCTTGAGCCAAAGGCACCCAGCTAACCCATGATCACATTCCTGACCTATTAAAAACCATGAAATAAAAAATATCTGTTGTTTTAAACCTCTAGATGTGAGGATAGCATGTTACATTGCAATAGATAATTAACAGATATTTAGAAAAATGGCAAGACCATCTCTTCTGGCATATCCAGAAGAGCTGTATAGCCAACAAAAAATAAATGGGGATAAGTATAGAAGGAAAAGCCATACCCCTTCTTCACCAAGCACATGAATGTGCACACACATACACACACACACATCCTTACTATGTCCATGTAACTATAGAAGTAGCAATAATTCTCCTGTCCATATAATCCAGAGGGTGAATAGGTTAGTTGGAGAATATGACTGGGCATAGAAGCATGGTCAGGGAACAATGAGTCAAGGAATGTTTTGCTCTGGGACAAATGAAGAGAAGGTATAGCTGTCATGAGTGGAAAGGAAAGTGAAAAATGGAAAGGAGGGAAAGAGGGAAGAAAACTACCCTGGTTGAATATAAAGGCCACAACATCAAGAGCTGAGGTAAAATGCCATAGAAGAAATTTCAAGAAACACTTTCTAGAACATTCCATGCATCGCGTGCCTTAAATTGGTACAACAATCTTCTCGGGCACTGTCAGCAAAAAGGTGGACAGTGAAGCATTGAAACCAGGCTCAATGTTTCGTTCCTTGAGGCATAGTTATGCACCAAGAATTCCAGGGGATATCGCTGACTTTTGGGGGACAGCAAAACTTCCAAAGTGGGAAGTATCTTGGGGGAACATTGGGTTTGATTCACTGGATGGGTAAAGACTATGAAGCCCAGGGAACTGAAGTTATAGACCCACGTCCTCACGGCTAATGAGGGGCAGGGCTGGACAAGAGGATTCCTTGCTCCCGGTGACCTACTTTTCACGGGATCACTCGAGCAGGATCACTGATTTGTGAGAAAAGACATTTTTAGCAGCAAAGGGAACATCAGGAGACCAGTTGTTAAAAATGGAGCACGCAGAGTGATTGCCCACATTATAAAGAGAAGAAAAAAAAAACTATAATTGCCGGAATCAGGAGGGTAGGAATAGCAGATATTAAAACCCAATTTTACTATTCTATTGATTTCAAACAAAAATACAGAAGCAGGATGGGTTTCCCCAGAGATGCTGGCATTCAGGCTATGTGATCACTGGTATAAAGTAACCCATAAAGTAAATATTCATTTTGCACCAATTAGAAGAGAACCGATTTTCACTGCAATCTGTCAAAAAAAAAAAAAAAGAGAGAGAGAAAGAGACTAAAATTCAGCGTTAGTTGCCGTTAGCTATAAATATTGGCATTCTGGAAACTATGCCAATGATTGATACAGCAAAGCCCCAAACTGGAATGTGCTTGGGATGCTTAACATATTCTGTGGCTTTGCTCATTACTTCAAGGAAATGGTCAGCACATTCTAAGCAAATGGCTCATAGAGACGCGCGTTCAGAATTCCTTTGGGTTTGGCTGCTGTTTGTAAACTGCCTCCGTGTTTGTGAACACTTGTATGTGTCTGTGTGTGTTCGCGGAGGACAAGGTGCAGATGAGAAAGGATGGGGACGCTCTTGCCAATACTCAGAGGCAGGCAGATGTTGAACTTGAGACCAACACCATAGCCCTCTATTTTACAGTCCCAAACGGAGAGATATGGTTGAAGTTTAGCAATGGCATTGGTGAGCTGCCAGATTTCTGAGCCACGGATAAAAAAATCCATGTGTTTTGTTTTGTTTTTGTTCAGACAGACCCTCTCAATGGGGTTCCAAAATCCACAAAAACAGTTCAGAAAAATTTCCTGAGGAGCATCCTCATATTAAAAGCCTGCAGGTTACTGAAATAAGTGAATAGATTTCAGGTGGCCCAAGTGTCTTTACTATTAGTCTCATGTCACCAGACGAGACACTCTGAGATAATGCTTCTCCATGCCCTTTGCAGAAGCCCATTTTGTTTGACCGCAGACACTGAATTTCTGCAAAGATGGAACAAGAGCCAGCCATCTGGAACATTCTAGAAGCCCATGCTTCTCCCAAAGGGTCAAAAGACACACAAATACTAGTGAAATTTATCAACCAGGCTACAACTTTGGGCCCCCCAATGTTTATTTACTATTTAGCACCTCACTGTTCTCAGAATCAAAGCCTTAACACCAGGCTGAAAAAAGAAGAAATTGCTGGGGAGGAAGATCATCATAAGACGAATCTGAACAGAAAACATGAAACCTTAAAACTCCTATAAATATGCTGGATAGTAAAGTCAAGACAAAAATGAAAGGGAATGAGAACCTGCCTTCTGCACTCCATGCACAAAAACCAATTTCAAGTGGGAGACAAGTCTAGGGTGTATTTCACCGTCTTGTGAACATTCCGAACAGGGGCTCAGACAAGGTTTGAAGCAGGATTCATTTGACAGCTTTTGCAGTGGGTAAAATACCTTTAATCAATTAGAAAGGCAAAGCCATGTGGGTACATACACAAAATGCAGATGTGCAGAAATAAATACCATCCCGGGCTGGCCCAGGGCCAGGTAAATACGTGACCTAAAAACTTTCGTCATTTTAGCGGGCTCAAGTCTGGAAAAGTGATTAAGTATCTAAACGCAAGTGTCACTGCTCTGTGCTCCCCCACGGGATGGTGGGAGAGAAAGGAAGGCTCTTATATCCTAATTAAAAGTCCAAGCTTTTGCCCCATGGAATGCAAAATGCCTTTGGATACAGGAAACTGTTCTTTATCCAGCTACACTCATAAAGCTGTCAATAAGGTGAGAAAGTGGCCTTGATGGTGTGGAAAAAACCACTTCTTTGAAAGCACTGGCTGCTAATAAAAATCTTTTCTGTTCAATGAAGTCCAACAAATCATCAAGGATCATATAAATAGCAAATTTAACAGCAAATTAGCAAGGCTTATAAAATATATGACCACTTAGGCAGCCAGGAAAGCTAAAAATCAAGGTTGGAGAATTACTAGTTTATGGTTAAAAGATTTTTTTTTCTTTTTATGCTTTTCATTGGAAGACTTTAAAACTGTATTTTTGAATGAGTACACTACCTTTAAGAGGAGATGTAATTAAGCTAGCTGCTTTTTGGAGGGTCAGGGCCTCTCATACTTGATAGCCACCAGAAAAACGAGTAATGATTTGCTCACTGTGAGGGATCAGGGCACTCCAGCCTAGCCATAGCTGGAATATCACCTTCTGGTTACCTACTAGTGGGTGGTAGATGGGTACAAAGATTCAGCCGCTGCAGTTATGGGGGGAAAAAAAAGATATCATCTCCACAGACCCTAATGCGTCCAGAGAAATAAAATAGTTGTTTCCCTTTATAAAACCGACAACAACTTAAAGGATTCTGATAAAACTAGGAGCCAAAGTTTGCTTTGAAGGAGTCATTGATGCTACTAACATTTAGCCTGTACATTCTCAACTGTTTTCTCTCCGTCATAAGGACTGTCACTAACTAGCTGTGTGTCCGAAACACACACAGGTACTAAACTGGAACATTCCTGATGTTTCATGGAAGGTTATGCAGACTCTTTGCTGAAAGTAAATTCTCAGAGCTGGTAACTTTGCAATACAAAGTCCCTTCCACCAAATTCTGGCTCACACAACCCCCTGCTGGGCTCGGAGACATTTTCAGGAACACGGAAAAGGGAGAAAAAAAACAAAATCCAGTACTTTTGGAGTTTCCATCTTTACTATTAGAAGAAGTGACATGTTTAAGATTTCTTGGGGCGCCTGGGTGGCTCAGTCGGTTAAGCGTCCGGCTTCGGCTCAGATCGCATCTCGCAGTTCGTGGGTTCAAGCCCCATGTCGGGCTCTGCGCTGACAGCTCAAAGCCTGGAGCCTGCTTCAAATTCTGTCTCCCTCTCTCTCTGCCCCTCCCCCGCTTGCGCTCTCTCAAAAATAAACGTTAAAAAGAAATTTTTTTAAAATAAGACGATTTCTTGCCTGGTTATCTTAAGCTATTGCTATGTATTCCAAGCTTTAGTTTCTAAGAATGCTTTCTCAAGAACGTTGGAAGGAGGACAGCTGAGAATAAACATCCCGTGCTTTTTCTTCACCTCCCTACCTCTTAAAAATTGAAGAAAGCAATTATCAGAAAAAAAGAGGAGGGAGGGGGCTGTGTGTTCTTCTCAAGCACTGAAACAAAAAAAGAGTATCTTCTGTTTTCTGCAGAACTGGATTATCATCACTGGAAGCGGGGGAGACAGACAGGAGGGGACCATGGAGGCTCCAGAGGACCACTGTCCAGCAGAAACATGATGCAATACACCAACGAGCAGCACATATGCAATTTTAAAATCTCTGGCAGCCATATTTTTTTTAAAAACAAAACGTTGTTGAAATTACTTTTAATATATTTAACCCAATCTAGCCAAAGTATTATCACAGCAACATGTGATCAGTTTATAAAAATCATTAATAAGATCATTTACGTTATTTTTTTGAACTAAGTCTTCAAAATTCCGTGTATATTTTGTATTTACAGTGCATCTCAATTTGGACTAGCCACCTGTGGGTACCAGTTACCATACTGGGGGAAATAAGTTTATAGGACAAGTTCAAGCACACCAAACAGGGACCAGGGATACAAGGCTTTTCCCTAAAGCAGCTTCTGCATGAATTCAGTAATACATGTTTCTGAACTCCCGAGGGTCTTCCTAATGTTGCAGGGACCCCCGCCCCCCAAATCTATTCCCTATGCATCAGGAAGATCTGGCAACACTATTTGTTGAAAACATAAAATCACATTCAGAAAAATTGTTTTCTCCTACATCTTCCCTCTGGATACCTCCACAAACACACGTACGCTGCCCCCTCATTTTAATAAATATAAAGAAGATGGGGCATCTGGGTGGCTCAGTCGGTTGGGCATCCTACTCTCGATTTTGGCTCAGGTTACCATCTTGCAGTTCATGGGTTTGCACCCTGCTCTGGGCTCTGTGCTGACACAGCATGGAACCTTCCTGGGATCCTCTCTCTCCCTCTCTTCCTGCCCCTCCCTTGCTGTCTCTCTCTCTCTCAAAATAAATAAACTTTTAAAAAATACATATACATACAAAGAAATTACATAAAGACCCAATTTCCCCACAAGTATTTATTCGATAATACAATAATTATCTTTTTAAAAAGAAAAGGAAAAAGAATGACTGAATATGACAATTCAACACATATACTGAGAACCTATCAGGAGCCCAAAAATTGTGATAAGTGCTAAAAGAGATTCAGAAGAAAGAAATGCCCACTAGGAGAGCCACCTTTGGTTGGAGGGAAAAAAAAGGCACACACAAACACATAGTTAAATAATAAAGCAAATGAGAACGTAATTAACCACCAGAATGAAGGTGTGAAGAGTTAAGGCCAACCACCAAGTTAAAAGGGAACAAACAGCCCATGCAAGACTGCCCTCACTTCTGATACCGACTGCAAATTCAGGGAATGTCTTGGTTCAGGCTGCTGCAACAAAAATACCACAAACTGGATGATTTTTTTTTTTTTTAAGTTTTTTTTTAATGTTTATTTCTGAGACAGAGACCGAGCATGAGCAGGGGAGGCGCTAGGAGATGGAGAGACACAGAATCTGAAGCAGGCTCCAGGCTCCGAGCTGTCAGCACAGAGACCGACGTGGGGCTCGAACTCACAGACCGCGAGATGGTGACCTGAGCCGAAGTCGGATGCTCAACCGACTGAGCCACCCAGGCGCCCCCAGACTGGATGATTTAAACAACAAACATTTATTTCTCACAGTTTTGGAGGCTGAGAAGTCCAAGACCAAGGTGCAGGCAGATTCAGTGTCTGGGGAGGGCTCTTTTCCTGGGCAGTTGACAGCTGTCTTCTCACTACATCATCACATGGCAGAAGCGGCGAGGGAGCTGAGATCTTTTTTTATAAGGGCATCAGTCCCATTTAGGGGGTTTCACCCTCATGATGTAAGAACCCCCCAAATGTCCCAGCTCCTTATATCAACACTTGGAGGTCAGAACGTCAACATATAAATTTTGAAGGGGATGCAAACATTCAGTCCATAAAAGGGGGCCCCCAAAACCACTTTCAGTTTTAATAATTCACTAAAAGGACTCACTGAACTCACAAAAGCTATTTATTCATGGTTATGCTTAATTATAGGGGAAGGACGCAAATTAAAATCAGCCAAGGAAATGGACACACAGGGCAGAATCCAGGAAATTTCCAAATGCAAAGCCTCCAGTCATCCCTTCCCTGTGGAGTCATGGACAGTGTTAACTCCTCCCGGTCACTGTGAGTGACAATATTCAAAGAGTACTGCCAATCAGGGAAGTTCACCCCAGGCTTTGGTGTCCAGAGTTTTTATTAGGACTCAATCCCATACTACCTGCATGGCTGACCCCTAGTGTTCAGCCCCTTCCAGAGGTTGGGTTAATGCCTATAGTCTCCAGTCCCTCCAGATGCCAAAACTGATCCCACATGGCCCAAAAGCCCCAACATGAACCACATTGTAGAATGAGCAGTGCCAAGGCCCCCAGGGAAACAAAGACAGTTCTATGCAGAATATTCCAGATGCCTAGAGATCATCTCCCAAAAGCTTTGTGGACAAAAGCTAGACATCTCTTTGGATCAGGTAAATTCATCACTAACTAGACAGACGGTACAGAGGTTGTCAGAATATAGAAAGATCAGTGTGGACAAAGTATTGGAAAGAGTAAGGGATTTCTATTCAGTACTTCAAACATCACAATGAATTGAATACTAATAAAAATGGAGACGTTTTAGGGGAACCTGGGTGGCTCAGTCAGTTAAGCGTCTGATTCTTGATTTCGGCTCAGGTCACGATCTCCTGTTTTTGTGACTTCAAGCCCCACCTTGACTCTGCAGAGCCTGCTTGGGATCCTCTCTCTCTCTCTCTTTCTCACTCTCTGTGCCCCTCTCCAGCTCGCACTCTCTCAGTCTCTCTCAAAATAAATAAACCTAAAATAAAAAACTATTTAAAAATGGAGAAGTTTCAGAGAACCTTGATCAGGGGAGCAGGAAAATGCCCAAATAAGAGTGTTTTTGGAAGATTAGTAGGATTATGAAATTCGCGTCTCTTTCTCTCTCTCTACTCTCTTCCTAAGGTATTATATCCAGTCTCATGTTTTTAAATAAGTTGGTAGGTAGTGCTCTAAGTTGTATCTTTAGACTTGAACCCTATCTGAAGCTCCAGGCCCATACGACCTACAGTCTATCTGACGTTTTCACTGGGCTGTCAAATGGGCATCTCAACATGCCCCAAGTGAACCTATGATTTTCCCCTGCTCCTGTCCACCTCCCTCGTCACAGGATGGCACCACAGGTGACCCAGTTACTCAAGCAAAGACATCAGGACTATCTTTACTTCCTCTTCCTCTCTCAACCACCGTCTACCCCATTAGCAATAGTGCCGCGAATCCAAATTATATCTTAAGTCTGACCACATCCAGCCAACCCCACTGCTGCAACCCTGTTCTAAGCCACCTGCATCTCTGATTTAGAGTCCTCGGATATCACCTGCTCAGTAGTTGTCTTCTTTCCCTGCACAACCCCCTCCCCACGCAGCAGCCCAAGCCATCTCCTTAAAGTACAAGTTGTATCACGTGACACCTCTACTTACAGCCCTTCGATGGAGCCCCCAACTCATTTAAAATAATATACAAATTCCCCCACCACCTTCAAAACCCTGCATGGTTCCAGCTACTGCTAACTTCAACTCCCGTGGCCCTTTCTCTTATTCTCCAGTCTCACTGGCTTTTCTCCTGAACACAACAAGCTGCTTCCCATCTCTGGGCCTCCGCAGGCTCTTCTCTGTCTCTGGAACACTCTTCTCTCAGCTCCTGTCATGGCAGCTGTCTTCTCATTTGAGTCTGGGCTTAAAAATAAGCCACTGAGAGGTCTTCTCTGGACATCCAATCTGATTGGCACCCATATCCAATCACCATCAGGGCACCCTATTTTATTTCCTTAATATTAAGTAGCATTCTCTTTAGTTCATATATTTATGTTGTCTCTGTTTACTTGTGTACTGTCTTTCTCTCTTGGTAGAAAGTAAATTATTACCCATTTTGCCTGCTTCTCAATTTCTATTCCCTACCACAGAGCTGGACACAGAATAATGCACTTCACCAGATATTTGTTGAATGAAATGTAATGGGTGTTGGGACTTATTATAAGCATTCAAAATTGCTAAGAGGAAAAAGTATGTTTTTTCATGTTTCTTCTTTTTTCAAACTTTTTGTGTGAAACACTCCAACAATAAATTATAATAAACTTTATCCTCGACCTTATTCTAACTTGTTCCTTCAAAAAAGCTAAGGCACCCAATCACTCTAAAATGTAAATGACTGATAAAGTTAAGTGTGTTAAGGCTTTTCAAATTGGGACAAAGCACGAAATCGGTGATTTTTAGACCGTGGCATTCCCAAACCATAGATGAAGTTCTCAGTTCTTCAATGTATCCAAGTTTTCTGCTGGAGTATTTTTTCATGCTGAGCTCTCCAGAGTACACAGTCACCTTATATCTTTTTTCCTGAATGATGAGCACACAAGTAATTTTGAAGGCAAGTACCCGTGGAATGGCCCCTCAATGGTCACATTTCTAGCCAGCTGAGCTGAAGACTCTAGGATCTGGAAGCCCCTTCCAGTGTCCTTAAAAGAGCTACCCCCCCTCAAGGCACCTGGGTGGCTCAGTTGGTTAAGCATCTGACTTCAGCTCAGGTCATGATCTCACAGTTCGTGAGTTCAGGCCCCGCATCAGGCTCTACGCTGACAGCTTGGAACCTGGAGCCTGCTTCAGATTCCGTGTCTCCCTCTCTCTCTCTGCCCCACCCCCACTGGTGTACTCTCTAGCTCTCTCGAAAAAAAAAAAACATTAAAAAAAATATTTAAAAACATAGCTACCCACTCTACCTAAGTATACAACAGCCCTGGTTACAGGAATAAGCAAACAGAAGTACAAAGAATTTTAATATTTAATATATAATATTAAATATTACATGTGAGAGAGAAGTGAGACCCTCAAGTTTTAGGAGGCAGTGGGAGTCAAAGGGAAGAGATTAAAAAAAATTTTAATGTTTATTTTTGAGAGACAGAGTGCGAATGGGGGAGGGGCAGAGAGAGAGGGAGACATAGAATCCAAAGCGGGCTCCAAGCTCTGAGCTGTCAACACAGAGCCTGATGCAGGGCTTGAACCCACAAACTGTGAGATCATGACCTGAGCCAGAGTTGGCTGCTTAACTGACTGAGCCACTCAGGTGCCCCAATGTTTATTTATTTTTGAGAAAGAGAGAGAGAGAGAGAGAGAGAGAGAGAGAGAGAGAGAGAGAGAGAGAAAACAAACAAACATGAGTGGGGGAGGAGCAGAGAGAGGAGACACACAATCCAAATCCAAAGCAGGCTCCCGTAATAGAGCCTGATGCAGGGCCTGAACTCACAAACTGCGAGATCATGACCTGAGCTGAAGTCGGATGCTTAACCAACTGAGCTACCCTGGCGCCCCAAAGCGAAGAGATATTTTATTTATTTTTTTTTTTTTCAACGTTTTTTATTTATTTTTGGGACAGAGAGAGACAGAGCATGAACGGGGGAGGGGCAGAGAGAGAGGGAGACACAGAATCGGAAACAGGCTCCAGGCTCCGAGCCATCAGCCCAGAGCCCGACGCAGGGCTCGAACTCCCGGACCGCGAGATCGCGACCTGAGCTGAAGTCGGACACTTAACCGACTGCGCCACCCAGGCGCCCCTAACGAAGAGATATTTTAAACAAACAGCAAAGGGCAACTGCTTACAAACAGAGGACCACAGAGAGAGTAAAAACTCCAATGTGATGCCACGGTATTGAGCCTTGTTACAAAATGAACAGGAGAAAGCAATGATAAAAAGAGTAAAATTGAGGCGTGTAAAAAATTCTGGTGAGGAAGAACATGCCAAGTTTGGAGTCACGGTAGAACGGCTATCCACAGATGTCAAATGAGCAGTAAGAAACAAGAGGATGGAGTTATGTGGTAGCTTAAGGCTGGGGATCAGACACTGGTAACGAACTCACAGCTTCATTTGCACACGGAAAGCCCCTAAGTAATATAAGTGAGAAATTTCTAGATCCTGAAACGGGCACAGAGGGAGATACCATAGTTTGTGGTACAGGCATGAAAAATTGTAGTTGCATAAATACGAATGACCGAGTATTTCACGACTTGGAACCCAGGCGTTAGGCCTGGGTGACATTAACTTTCTGAGCAGCAGAATCACTATAGTAACAGACCGTTTCTGGATCCTGCTGTGGCTGTTCCAGCAGGAGAAACAAGAAAACCACAGAAGTCCCTCCTTCAAGTTTCTTCAGATCTGATAACTCTGAGTAGTTGGCTGACAGTTCTCACTGTCCTGGGTGCATGTGTCCCCGTGAAATACACAAGGAAGTAACTGGGGATCCCTGCTCGCAGAGACACGGCCTTGCCTATGCTGGTTTCATAGCACTTTTGATTTTTGACTAAAGCTGATGAGTAGAAATGAAAACGGTCTCTGACTTTCATTTTTGAGACACTTACATCCAGCATTTGTCCTTCAGAATCCAAGTCCTGAGACACTGAAATTTTAAGCGAAAAATAACGAAACATTTTAACAATGAAAGTAACAAAACATACAACCATCAGAAAAGAGATCCAAGCAGTAAATCCCTGCCCTCAATGTATTCTCTTCCATCTAGAAACGGGCTCGTGCCAGCCATTCACTAAAATTAACCCCACTCACATTGAACTTCAGCTATTTCTGATCTGCTATCGGGGGCTTCAAAATGAACTTGTGGTTGCCTGCACTTTGACTGTCTTCTCAGTAACGTCGCTGCCTGCTTTAGGATGATGATCACCACTGAAGAATGCCCCACATGAGCCTACATTCTTCTACTGGAAACCATGGTGGGTGTCCCGCTATCCTCAAGGAGAGAGCTCTCTCCTTGAGTCCAAAGGTCAGCTTGGGTCGCCTCTGCCCCTCATCGAATGAGCTGGAACCCAGAGTTGATATCCCTGGGGCCAGCTGCCCAGAAAATGCTTCCTAGACTAGTTGTTGCTAAAGACACACACACACACTTCCCCTGGTTTCCATCAGGTGATGGAGGAAGAGGGCCTCAGTGGGCCACCATCCATGTACGTAGGGATAGTTCACTTCCCACCCTAGAACCATCCCATTGAACTTTTACACTCCAGTCCCTCCGAAAGAGTATGAAACCACCCCCTGACCAAGACCAAAGGTCAGCCTCTTGCTTCAGAATTGAACACATTTCAGAGTAACTATGGGGGTTTTAAATAATGCCCCCCACCCAGATATAACCTCACCCGAACCCCTGGAACCTGTGCATGTTACCTCACAGGGGGAGAAAAGGACTTTGCAGGTGTGGTTAAGGAATTTGAGATGAGATTATCTTGGATGATCAAGGGGGGGGGGGGTCCCTCAATGTGATAACATATACTCTCACAAGGAGATAAAGATAACAAGAGAGAAGGCCCGGTGACTACAGAAGCAGAGACAGGAGCGATATAATGACCCCCCACAAGCCAAGGAATGCCAACAGCCACCAGAGGCTGGAAGAGGCCAGAAAGTGATTCTCCCTTAAGAGTCTCTGGAGGGTTGGAAGCCCTGCTGACTCCTTAATTTCAGCCCCAGGACACTGACTTCAGACTTCTGGCCCACAAAACAGGGACAAAATTAATTTCTGTTGTTCTAAGTCACAAAGTCTATGGCAATTTGTTACAGGAGCCACAGGGAAGTAACACACAGTGACTGACACATCCATAACATGGACTCCCTTCGAGGGAAATCCCTTCCCCCAACCGTGCATCCAGCAGAATACAGAATTAGCCAATACCTCTACGTTTCTGAAATATATATATATCCCCAATACCTAATTTACATTATTTAAGGTTTTCATCCAAAACTTTGAAGCTATACAGCAAATATGATTCTTATAAGGCTGTTTGGTATTTAAGACTTTGTTGTGGGGGCATCTGGGTGGCTCAGTCAGTTAAGTATGTGACTTTGGCTCAGATCATGATCTCACGGTTTGTGAGTTCGAGCCCCGCATTAGGTTCTGTGCTGACAGCTGACAGCTCAGAACCTGAAGCCTGCTTCACATTCTGAGTCTCTCTCTCTCTCTCTCACGCTCTCTGAAAAATAAACATTAAAAAAGTTTAAGATTTTGCTTTGAATATAAATTACCTAGCCATCACTGCCTCAAACATTACCAAAAAATTACTGTATCTTTTTCTGACTACAAAAGCAACACCTGTGTTGGAAACTACAGAAAAGCTCTGAAAAGAAAAGTGGCTTCTCTGCCATTAGATAAACCTAGTTAATTTTTTCGGAAATATTTTCTTCTGCTCTTTGCAGAAGAATAAATGTTTTTATTGCAAAGTAGGGATCGTATGACACAACAGATTACAACAAAGATTATGAAATAATCTTTTAGTCTGAGGCTGGTTTAAGAATGTATCATGCTCTTGATTATTTTCCTTTGTCATGAAATACTCCTCTACAACATGCTTTTCATAATCACATAGAGTTTATGATCTTTGGACAACGAGGATTCAAATTTCTATATAATCCACTGTCAGTCCATTTACGTACGTATTTGCCATTGAAAGTATACTTAGAAGCCCATTATGTTTTGTTTTAGTATTTTATGGTGTCCACTAAAGCGTTAATCCACCTGGAATGCGTGTTAATATGTGATTTGGAAGCACGACCTAATCTTGCTTTTGTTCAAAGGGCTCACTAGTTGCATGTTATTAACAAGTTGTGGAATGGCTTTTGTTTTTTTAATTTTTTTAATCTTTATTTTTGAGAGAGAGACAGAGTGTGAACAGGGGAGGAACAGAGTGAGAGGGAGACACAGAATCCACCAGGCTCCAGGCTCCGAACTGTCAGCACAGAGCCCAACACGGGGCTCAAACTCATGGACCACGAGATCAGGACGAGCCAAAGTCAGACACCTAACCGAGCCCCACCCCGGCACCCCATCAAGTTGCGATATGGCTTTTCATGAATGATATTTTCTCCACTGACTTGTCACATACTAACGCCTTATTTGTTACTTTAGGTTTAGTCTTAGATACAGTATTCTGTTCTACTGACCAGTTTTATTCCTCGTATTTAAAAATTATTGAACTTGGTGAGCCCGGGTGGCTCCGTTGGTTAAGAGCCTGACTCTTGATCTCGGCTCAGGTCTTGATCTCAGGGTCACAGTTCAAGTGCCATGTTGGGCTCCACATTGGGTGTGGAGCCTACTTTAAAAAATTAAAATTAAAATTAAAAATAGGGGTGGCCTGGTGGCTCAGTTAAATATCTGGCTCTTGATTTTGGCTCAGGTCATGATCCCAGGGTCATGGGATCAAGCCCCACATCGGGCTCTGAGCTGAGCATAGAGCCTGCGTAATAAGATTCTCTCCCATGCTCTCCCTCTGCCCCTCTCCTGCTCTCTCTCTGAAAATAAAAAATTTTTAAAAATAAAAAATAAAAATTGTTGAAACTTTATATGATACAGCACCTCTTTCCTCAAACCCTCTCAGCTCTGCTCAGGCATGTGATTTTATCAAATTAGATACTTTAAATGTGAAGAGTTTAACTGAAAACTGTAACTGCAGAGGTTCATCTGGAGATAGCAAGGCATATCTGCATAGCTCATATCTAAGAATAATTTTTCTAATTATTTATGAGGGTTCCCTTCTCTTTCCCATCCTCAAACATTCCCTCCAGCAATGATGCCCTCTCTCCTGCAGAATCAACGGATTCCCTCCTGGATTATTTGCATCAAAAAATAAACGTGATCTCGTTCCTATCTTCCTTGGGAAAAAAAAAAAATTATCCCAAACCCTATGTCCTCATAGATCTCTTTCCCTCCACATTAAAACCTTTGGGAAGAGCTGTCCACCATCACTGATTGTACTTACCTCCCACTCACTAATCAACCTACTTAAATGTGATTCTTCTCATGATGGTCCATGAGAAAGATGCCTCTAAGGATATCAAAAATGTCCCCGCTGTGAAATCCAGAACCTTCTCCGGGCTCATTTCTGACCTCTCAGCAGTAGACGCCTCTCTCCTTCCTGAAAACATTCCCTCTCTTGGCCTCTGTGACCCCACGCTGGTGATCTTCCTCCGATGGCACTGGGCCTTCTGTTGGTGATACTCTAGCTCACCCATGATGCTTGGTGTGCACCTTCATAATCCTGGGATCCTGGGTTTTCTCCCTCTTCTTCCCCAGCCCCTCCTCTCCCTTGACATTTTCCCATCAATTCCTTCTCTCGAATTTCACTGATTTTGCACTTTCTACAGAACCATTCCATTAGCATCGCAAACATACTGTTCCTTCTGTCCTCTTGCTTGACCTCACTCCCACTGGCAGCTACAGCAACATTTCTCTTCCTTTAGGTCATTGAGACATTTTTAAGTCTTAATTTGCAACCAGTCGTCTCCTGCACTTGCTTACTGGCCCCAGGTGGTTTCAGTTTTATTTTGGATTTTTCAGTCATGCTATTCTTATTGGTTGAGAGCTTTTCTCTTTATTTCCCATAATTATACCTGTGTTCTTCCTCAACTGATCAAAAACTTCCAGAAAAATTGTAGGGAAAGCTGGTCATATCAGGCTTCATTATCAGGCTTCTGACTTGAAGACTACCTCTGGCATGACACTGTTATGTACCACAGAGTTTAGGATAGATGTTCTTTATGACATTATGAAAGTTTCCTTAGTTTACAAAGGATTTTCAATCAGTAGTGGATGATGTTGAATTTTATCTACCATATATTTTTTATTTATTTTGAGAGAGAGCACGCGCACCATGGCGCAAGCAGGGGGAGGGACAGAGAGAAAAGGAGAGAGAGAATCCCACACAGGCTTCATGCTGTCAGAGCAGAGCCTGACTCGGGGTGGATCTCATGAACCACAAGACCATGACCTGACCCAAAATTAAGAGTCGGATGCTTAACCTACTGAGCCACCAAGGCACCTGGACAATTTCTTTCAAGTCCAAAAGATGTCAAGATATTTTAGCATTCTATTTATTGTTTATGACCTTCATCTAACGTTTATAAACTTCATTGCATTTTTTTAATGTTTACTTTTGAGAGAGAGAGACAGAGCATGAATGGGGGAGGGTCAGAGAGAGGGAGACACAGAATCCGAAATAGGCGCCAGGCTCTGAGCTGTCAGCACAGAGCCCGACGCGGGGCTTAAACTCACAGACCGCGAGACCATGACCTGAGCCGAAGTCGGCCGCTCAACCGACTGAGCCACCCAGGCGCCCCAACTTCATTGCATTTTTAAGTTCAGCCATTATAGTTTTTCTTACTAGAAAAATCTCTAACCTCACATTGATTCCCAGTCCCTGTTTTTTGTTGTTTCAATTCTTGTAAGGTTCTTACTAAAGTTACAAAGATTAATTAACTTCTTTGATGTTTTTCTTTTCCAACAAAAGTCTAAGACATAGATTACATTCTGAAATATATTAAGGCCACTAGGTGGCTCAGTCGGTTAAACATCCAACTCTTAATTTCAGTTCAGGATATAGTCTCACGGTTTGTGAGTTCAAGACCTGCATCCGGCTAGGCTCTGACAATGTGGAGCCTCCTTGGGATTCTCTCCCTCCCTCTCTCTCTGCTCCTCCCCTGCTCTCTCTCAAAATAAATAAATAAGCTTTAAAAAAAAAAATGAAGAGTATTTTTATATGCTTTTATCAAGATTATTTCATTTGCTCCTCTTTGTGGTGTCATAAGTTAAACAGGGCAACGTATATAAGAGATGACTTGGAGATGTGTGGACTATCACAGCTTTGATATGAATTAGCATGCTGAGAATTTAGGGAAATAAAAGAGGAAGTGAATGTATAAATAAATGAATAAACTAAATACCCGGAATATTGTGCAGTTCAATAGTTTGTGTAGGGGTGCCTGGGAGGCTGAGTCAATTAAGTGTCTGACTTCAGCTCAGGTCATCATCTCGCAGCTCATGAGTTCAAGCCCTGCCTCGGGCTCTGTGCTGATGGCTCAGAGCCTGGAGCCTGCTTCGGATTCTGTGTCTTCCTCTCTCTCTGCCCCTCCCTCACTTGTGCTCTGTCTTGCTCTCTTAAATATAAACATTAAAAATAATTTTTTAAACATAGTTTGTTGAATGAATGAACAAAATCCCTTCAGCTGTAAGCTGGAATCAGCAGGAGATAATTAAACAACTGGGTCCAGCAGCGTCAGTCTGCCCTCTTAGTTTGGATTCAGTCATCATGATTCTCCTGTGAAAAGCTGAAAAACTCAAAAACCCACACGAATGGTCCCGATAGAATAAGAAATACTGTTTAAGACTTTTACAATTTTCTTTCTGTTATTGGTCTTTTTACAGATCTTACTTTCCCATTTGTCTCCTGTTTCACTTCCATCACAAACCCGCTTCCATTTCTGCACAAAATCGGACTCCACTGTTGCCGACGCTGGTTTTCATCTGTGCACTGACGAGCTTAAAGGCAACAAACGACAAAAGCTGAGTAACCTTCACCTTTCCATGAAAAAATGGGGCTGCAATAACCCTTCCATTTCAGGTTCATCTTCTACTATTCAGCAGTCAAATTGGAGAGGTGATCACGGGGCTGCATGAGGCATAGCCTGGAGGGTGGTCCACGTGAGCAAGGTTGAGGTTACGGCAGGGGCAGGGTGAAGGGTCAGGCTTTCCCTGTTGCACCTGGAGGGTTTATAAATGGGGATATTTTAGTCTCTAGTACCGGCCACTCCTTAGCCTGAGAGAGCACAAATATTTACAGAAGGAAAACCAAATAAGAGCACCGCGGCATTGCTGGGCTGTGCCGCTGAACTTAATGGAGGGTTTCTTTCCCCCTATGGATTTCAAAGCAGCCTGAACTAAGGATACTAAAGCAAACAGCACATCTGAGATTTAATGGAAAGGAAAACATGCATGTGGCATAAAAGCCCCATTATGATTCCTTAGCACCTCATTGTAGGCCAAGAGCACCGCAGTGGCTTTTGGATGCACCGCTCTGTCCCCCTGCCTGTGAAGCAAGTCAGCGGCTCAGGCAGTGATACGGTTGGACGACATCCATCACGAGCCTTAGCCTCCTGAGGACCAGGAAGTGGTGACGTGCGGCTCGATTAGTTGGATTTATGGTGCTGTGACACCTGTGAACAATGCCAGGTGACAAGCCCTGCCATCTGAGGTGATCACTGGGAAGCTTTATGCTGGAGAGGGAGGGGACGGGATGGAACCAAACAGAACGGAATGTGAACCCAAGGTCTATCAGTTGTTCTGTAGGCTTGGGACTCACCCTGGATACTTTCTTCTCTTTTTACCACTGTAGAGAGGAAGACAGAAAACATTCCCATCTCCCCAGAAAGTTCCTGGAGTCCTTTTTGTCATTTCTCCCCAGGAACGAACCACCATTCTGATGCTGATCACCATGTGTCTTCCGACGTCACCCAAGACATACTCTGTTGTGTTTGGGCTTCTTGCAATTAAGGTGATGACTGAGACTCATTCATGAATCTGCGTGTATCCACAGCTGGTTTTTTGTTTTGTTTTGTTTTGTTTTTTACCGGTGAGTAGTATTCTTTGCACAAATACATCACGGTTTATTATTACTATTTATCCATTCTCCTGTTGATGGACATTTGGACTTCTGACAGTCTGGGCTATTACAACAGAGTGGCTTCGAACTTTCTTTGTGCAAATATCTTTGGGAACATACGCACTGATTTCTCTAGAGATGGAACTTCTGGGTCGGGTAGGGCAGGAAAATGTTTAACTTAAAGAAAAAATGGTTAGACAGTTTTCCAAAGTGGCCGAACCACTTTACTTTCCCAATAGCAATGTAGGAGAGTTTATCGATCAACATCCTTGACAATATTTGGTCTTGTCAGGTTTTTGGATTTCAACTATTCAGGTGGCGTATCTCGTTTGGGTTTTCATTTACATTTTCCTTGATGAATAATGATGCTGTGCATCAATGTGTCACGTGCTTTTTGATAACTCCGGTGTCTTCTTTTTGTGTAGCGCTGGGCTGAATCTTGTCCCTTTTTAATCAGTAGTTTGGTTTGGCTTTTAATGCGTATTTACATTTGACAGAGAGAAAGAGACAGAGCACAAGCGGGGGAGGGGCAGAGAGAGGGGGAGACAGAGAATCCGAAGCAGGTTCCAGGCTCCGAGCCGTCAGCCCAGAGCCTGACGCGGGGTTCGAACTCACGAACCGCGAGATCATGACCTGAGCCGAAGTCAAGCACTTAACTGACTGAGCCACCCAGGAGCCCGTGGTTTTGTTTTTGAGTTGTAGAATGTATTATTCTGATGAGCTCTTTGCTAAATATGTATGTCACTCTAATATTTAATAACTCTGTATTCTCATCTATAAAATGGGGGTAACACTGTTCATAAAGATGAAATGAGTTTGTGTTACGCCTCACGTCACTCCCATTTGTATGCTCCTGACACAGAGAGCTTCCAGAGCAAATACCATTAGTTTTAATTAATCTAACTCAAATGATGTAAGAGTGGAGAGAAAGTTCCTCATTCCCAAAATAGGAAATTAAGAGAAATTATCTTTAAAAACAGAGGCATATGGTGGGTGTGCCTAGGTGGCTCAGTCAGTTAAGTGTCCGACTTCGGCCCAGGTCATGATCTCATGGTTCGTGGGTTCAGGTCCCACATGGGGCTCTGTGCTGACAGAACGTGAAGGCTGCCTTGGATTCTGTGTCTCCCTCTCTCTCTACCCCTCCCCCACCCACAGTGCCTCTCTCACTCTCAAAAATAAAACATCAAAAAAACATTTTTTTAAACAAAAAGCAGAGGCATATGGGTATTACAAAATTGTTTTTAAATTTTTTTTTCTTTTTTTAAATGCATTTTTGAGAGAGACAGAGACAGAGACAGTGTGAGTGGGGGAGGGGCAGAGAGAGAGATGGAGAGAGGGAGACACAGAATTCGAAGCAGGCTCCCGGCTCCTAGCTGTCAGCACAGAGCCCGATGTGGGGGTCGAACCCACGAATCACAAGATCATGACCTGAGCCGAAGTCAGAAGTTTAACTGACTGAGCCGCCCAGGCACCCCATAAAAAACTGCTTTTTAAAAGTAACCAGTAGAACAAATACTCACATCCTTCTAATGCCTCGTAAAATAACCCACAAAACAAAAGAAACAGACCACATAATGGTAGATTTTTAAAGCTACAAAACCAGAAAATGTATCATAAAGCATGTAACATAATTAAGACCAAACATGTATCATATCATTAAATGCAATGTACTAAATTCATTCATCAATGGAAAAAAGACACTGGGGTTGGATCACAAAAGAAATGTTCCAGATATGAGACACAACTGAAACACAATTCAGAAAGATTGGCTATAATGGATTGGCAAGGAAAGGAAGAGTTATGAGTAACTAATACCAACACAGCATTTATATTCCTAAAACAAAAACATGGGAGCCATTATGAGAAATAGAGAAAGATGTTTTAATTCACGGATTTCAGTCCATAAGAGAAAAAGCTGACATCAGTAAAGGAGAGAGGAGAAGAAGAAAATAGATCTTTTCATGTCAAAGTCGTGTTTTCAAACCTTGGCCATTTATTAAGCCTTAAGAAAATACTAATATATTTCAAAAAGATGAAAAACATCTGTGAATATCAAAACAGAAAACAAAAGCCCTACCTCTTAAAAATTTTTAAATCCTTCCTAATCAATTCTGAAGCCAAAGAGGAAATCTAACTTTATCTGTAGAGCTTCAGAAAATCAACACCAATAAAAGTGTTACATATTAGACCCTATGGAGTACAGGGAAAGCAGTGCTCAGAGGAAAATCAATGATCTTCCATACGTGTTTTAAATGAAAGAATGATAATGAATGAATTAGGCATTGAACTCAAGAAATTAGAACAATAACCACCAAAAAGCGAATAAAACAAAAAAGAATAAGATAAAAAAAGAAAATAATGAATTGGAATACAGAAAATGGAATAATTAATAAATAATTCCAAGATCCGGTTCTTTGAAATAGAAAAAAAATTAACTTTCATCTGACTTAAAATTAAAACCCAACCTCAAATAACTAAACAAGAAATAAGAGGAAATAACCATGAATCTAGAGGAAAATTTTTAAAAAGACAGTAACTACTTTCCTCTACCTTTCGAGTGAAAATAAACTTGAAAACTTGACTAAATACTTTCATAGGAAAATATGATTTATTAAAATGACACCAGAAGACATGAAGTCTAAGCACACTGATTACAGTAGAAGAAACAGACAGTTGTCATGAGCTAAACATCACAAAACACAATTAGTTTAGTGGCATAAAGCTTCCAAATCTTTAAAGAACAGATAGCTCCAATTTAATTTTTTTAGTATTTTACTTATTTTTGATAAAGCCAGAGACAGAGGGCAAGCAGGGAAGGGACAGAGAGAGAAGGAGACACAGAATCTGAATCAGGCTCTAGGCTCTGAGCTGTCAGCACAGAGCCCGACGCAGGGCTCGAACTCACGAACTTTGAGATCAGGACCTGAGCTGAAGTCAACGCTTCACCGACTGAGCCATCCAGGTGCCCCAAGTTAACAACAATTTAAACTGTTAGAGAAAAAAAATTAACTTTTACAGAAAAAAAGTGATAAACAGAACTACCTACAATCATGAATTATTGCATTAAAAAAATACTACAGGGAAAGTCAAAAGACGACAAATGGAAAAACACATTTGCAATTCCTATCACAAGCGTTCTAAATTTCTTCCAAATGAGGATGGAAAAGACAACTGCCTAATAGAAAAATTAGTAAAGCAGGTGTGTCCATAGTTCACAGGACATATATGTGACTGAAATATGTTCATATATCGTTAACATCACTCATAAGAGAAAGGTAAATTGAAACTAGAATCAAAGAACATTATTCATAATTGGGGGTGCCTGGGTGGCTCAGTCGGTTAAATGTCTCACTTTGGCTCAGGTCATGATCTCACCGTTCATGAGTTAGAGCCCCGCCATCGGGCTCTGTGCTGACAGCTAGGTGCCTGGAGCCTGCTTCAGATTCTGTGTCTCCCTCTCTCTCTTCCCCTCCCCTGCTCATGCTCTCTCTCTTAAAAATAAACATAAAAACATTTTTTTTAAAAAGAACATTATTTATAACTGGATTGGCAACACAAACAATTTTAGAAACCAGCAGGGCTTGCTGGTTGAGTAGCGGCAGATTCCCAATTCAAGGAGTATTTTTCAAATGTTAGAACAATTTATGTATATTTTAACAGGTAAATATTCAAAATTTTAAATATGTTATAAAAGAACTGACCATCAAGTCTGCTGCCTGGGGCATCTAGGTGGCTCAGTTAAACATCGAACTCTTAACTTTGGCTCAGGTCATGATCTCACAGTTCCTGAGATCGAGTCCCCCCTCTGCGCTGACAGCACAGAGCCTGCTTGGGATTCTATCTCACTCTCTCTCTGCCCCTCCCCCACTTGCTCTCCACCTCTCTCTCAAAATAAATAAAAACAAACTTAAAAAAAAGTCTTCTGCCTAACCTTGGCCACCTTTAGGCCAACCTGCCTAACCTCTGGGCTTCCCCAAAGCCAACTATATTATCAGCTTCTGAGGTGGTCTCCCAGAACTACTTTTATTATATTCGTTCAGTCACTTGCGCACCCAAAAACACTCGAGTAACGTACGGAAGATTTTTGTAAACAAAAGCTTTCCTCAAAAGGATCCCACCCTCGTCAAGTTTTCATTCCAGTAGAAGTATTATACAGGGATAAAAAAACAAAAAAGAAAAAAAGTAAAAAAAAAAAAAAACAAACAAAAAAACCATAAGTAATGATAAAGAAAAACAACAAAGCAGAAAAGCTGGATATGAAATTCTGCTGCGGGAATGGTGTAAAATGCTAGACACACAGGTCAAGGTAGACCCTACTGAGAAAAACGGCTTTTTCGTCAAGACTTGAAGGAACCATGGGAGGCCAGCTATGCACCCGGGAAGGGCTGTCCAGGAAGGAACAAGAGGAAGAAAAGCCTGGAAGAGAGAACATGCCCACCTTGCCCAAGGGAATCCAGGAAGACCAGTATGGCTGGAACCCAGTGAGTGAGAGCAAGGGTTAGGGGAGCGACGGTCTTAATACGTCACCCTAAGGACTCTGCCTTTTACTGTGAATAAGGCGGGGAATCTTTAAAGGGCAGAAGAAACACGTGATCTGACTCACCCCTTAAGCCGAACAACCCTATGTTAACATCCATGGAGTAAAGGCAGCAGCAGTGACCCGTTTGGAGCCCATCTCAGCCACCCCTGTGAGAGAGGCGGGCAATCTGGACAGCGGCAAGGAGGGTGGTGAGAATAAGTTGAACTCCAGGGAGAATTTGAAGGCGGAGCAGCATGGATGGATTCCTCCCTTTTCAGCTCACAGATGCTAACACACCAGGCATATTGTTCGGAAACAGCCTTGTGGGTTTCACAGAACTTGGCAATTGTTCCACTAGAGCGAATGAAGAGCTTTCTCATTCTTCTGATGACGGTACCTCATCCCAGTCTGTAAGTGTTACCATAACGTATTTAACCAGTCTCCTCCGATGGACGTTCCAGTTCTTCTCTGACCTTTAGCTCTTACTGCAACGCTGAAATGAATAATCTCATCTATGTGCCCCATTAGGCACAGGAGAATACGTCTACGGGATACGTTCATCGCACAGAATCTGCTTAGTCAATGGGTAACTGTATTTGTAATTTTAACAGGGATTTTCTCATTTCCACACATCAAAATTGTTCCAGATGACACCCTCACCAGAATGCTCGGGGGCTGCTTCTTCCTCACACCCTTGAGAAGCTGGATCAAAGACCAAGAGTGTCCCTCCAGCTTCAAATTCAGCAACAATTTACCAAAGGTTATCCAGATTTTTACTCTCTATCTTTATGAAAACTGAGTATTTATGTATTACTGTAGGGGATTCACTTTGGTACATGCAGGAATAGAAAGATGGTTCACATTTTTAAGTGGTATTCAATAATTAATGTTATGATACAGGTTTGACTTTTGATGAAATTCACTATTGGTGCCTAACTTAAAGTAAATCTTAACTCAGTCAGTATCAAAGGGCACTTTAGTTGAAAAGCTATATTGTTTTGAAATCAGAAGGAAGTACAATTTTAATGCGACACATTGGAAGCATTCCCACTGACATCAGAAATAAGGCAAAGATGTCCTCTGTTCCTGATGTTACTCAACGTTTCTCAGAAGGTCAATGTGAAAAGAACAGTCAAGAAAGAAAAAGAAAAGGCGCAAACCTGGTCATTTATAGATAACATAATGACCTGCATTTAAAAAACAACAAAACAAAACAAAACAACAAAAACCCCAGCTATCAAAGTAAAGCTTTTTGGAGTTCCTTCTATGAAAATGGAAATATCTGGGGCACCCAGGTGGTTAGGCGGTTCCATCGGTTAAGCATCCGACTTCGGCTCAGGTCATGATCTTGCAGTTCGTGAGTTTGACCCCCACGTCGCGCTCTGTGCTGACAGCTCAGAGCCTGGAGCCTGCTTCAGATTCTGTCTCCCTCCCTCCCTCCCTCCCTCCCTCCCTGCCCCTCCCCTGCTCACACTCTGCATCTCTATCTCAAAAATAAACACTAAAAAAAAATGAAATATCTGACATTATAAATTCTATTTGAATTAAAGTTAAAAACGTAACAGAAAACAGTTTAGCTTACAGTCATGATATGAAAAATAAATTTTAATGGAGCACGGTACCATAATAAAAATAATGTGTTCACTAAATTAAGAAATCGAGGAACAGAAATGTACTTGGACATAGCTTTGGTGCACACATCATTTCAAAACTGAGTTCAAACGAATTGTGGTATTCCATTAGGTGAAACAGAAGTTAAGGTCAAAATGTACCAATGTTTAAAATAAAAAAATAAAAATTAAAAAGTCACATTGAAAAAGTTCTTCCGGGAAAGGCCAGTGACAGAGTATTAGAGACAAATATCTAAAAACTGGATCATATAAATATGTATCAAAATATTTACTCTGGTTATGTTCATTTTTTTTATGGAGGTTTCATGACCAATGGGCAGCCCAACACAGGGCTTGAACTCATGACTCTGAGATCAAGACCTGAGCTGAGATCAAGAGTGGGATGCTTGGGGTTCCTGGGTGGCTCAGTTGATTGAGCATAGGACTTCAGCTCAGGTCATGATCTCATGGTTTGTGAGTTCAGCCCCTGCATCAGGTTCTCTGCTGTCAGCACGCAACCTGCTTCAGATCCTCTGTTCCCCTCTCTCTCTCTGCCCCTCCCCAACTCTCACTTCATGAGGTTGGGCTCTGCATTGGGCTCTGTGGTGATAGCATGGAGCCTGCTTGGAATTCTCTCTCTCCCTCTCTCTGCCCCTCCTCCATTTGTACTCTCCTGTCTCTCTCTTTCTCTCTCTCCCTCTCAAAATAAATAAATAAAATCTTTAAAGAAAAAAATCTTACTTATGAACATAGGCTTAAAATTATAAATAAATCCAATTTCAAAGCAAACCATATCTTCTAATATACAGAAATATCATGGACAAGCTAGATATATCCCAGAAACACAAGTATCTTTAACTGTACAGAATCTATTGCACTATTAAAGTATACTACCAATTAACAAAGAAGAAAAATACTTGATTTTAATAAAAAAGCAAAAAGCAGTTGATAAAATTTAACATTAATCTATTATTTTGAATAAATCCTAGCAAACTGATATAATGAAGGGAATTTTATTAACCTGGCAAAAAAGTATCTAACAATTATCAATTATCATGCCCAAAAATTAAATATTAGAAACATTCCTTTGCAATTGTAAATAAGAAAAGAATGGTAGCTATCTTCCCTACAACACAACAATATGAACATTTATCAATAAGGGAACAGTTCAATAAAACAAGTTAAAACCATACGAGGTGTATTAGTTATCAATTGCTGTGTAACAAATTACCCCAAAGTTTAATGACATATATCGACATTTATTATATTGTAATTCTATGGTTCAGGAATTTGGGGATGGCCAAGCTGAGTGGATCTGGTCCACGGCTTCATGAGGCTATAGTTGGAGGTTGGCCAGGAGCAAAGTCAGGTTAACGCAGACAGAAGTCTTCCTCGCTCACAAGGCTATTGGAAGATGGCCCAGGTTCCTCTACAGCAGGGAACTTCCATAGGACTTCTAAGCGTTCTCATGACATGGCAGCTGGCTTCCCCCAAAGAGGGAGATACGAGAAGAGCAAAGAGGAAGTCCAAAGGCTTTTATCACCTACTTCATTGCTCTGCTTTATTCTATTTATTAGAAGAGCATCACTAAGTCCAGCCCACACTAAACAGGAGGGGAACCAAGAACATCTCTTGAAGAAAGAAGCGTAAAAGAATTTGTGGACAAATTTTTAAAACACCACATTAAGTAAAACTATGTAAAACCAATACTGTTTAAAAAAGATAACAATTCAGGGGCACCTGGCTGGTTCAACTGGGTTAGGCTTCCAACTTCAGCTCAGGTCATGATCTCACGGTGAGTTCAAGCCCCGCATCAAGCTCTCTGCTCCCAGCACAGGGTCTGTTCCAGAGCCTCTGTCTTGCTCTCTTCTTTGCCCCTTCCCCACTCACTTTCTCTCTCTCAGAAATAAACATTAAAAAAATGTTTTCCAGATAACAATTCATATGTATGGATATGGGAAGACAGGAGATACATCAGGATTGCGCATACTGTGCGACATCGTTTATACTGAGTGCTTATATGCAAACACCCAAAAATGGAAGTACAATTTTCTTTACTCATATTTTAAAAATACAAATCTAGAAGTATCCAAAATATCATAAGTCATTCTCTGTGGTTTCCTAGGAATGGGGGTAGGATAGCAAATGATGTTCTTAATTTTACCTGTACTTTCTATGTTTTATAATGAAAAAGGCACTCACGTAATTCTTCTGTAACTGCAAACACATATATGTGTACATTCATAGGTGTAAATAAAAGAATTAATGGAAGACGGGGGGGGGGGGGGGGGCACCTGGGTGGTTCAGTCAGTTAAGCATCTGACTCTTGATATCAGCTCAGGTCATGATCTCATGGTTCGAGTCTGAGCCCCGTATTAGGTTCCGTGTCGACAGTGCTGAGCCTTCTTGGGATTCTCTCTCCCTCTCTCTCTCTGTCCCTCCCCACCCCCCCCCCCAAAAAAAATAAACTTAAAAAATTAATGACGGGGAATACTCTGTGGAAAAGACTTAGGATTATCTAGGAAGTGGGTAAATGTGATTTACCCTGAGAGTTGGGTAAAACCCCAAAACTTGAAGGTCACTCCCAAGACTGAGGTGAAAGCAGCTACTCTTCCAAGGTGTGTCCTCCCATCTTAGTCACCTCCTTTAAACAACTGGTTACCTAAAATGCATCTTGGATCAGGAGAGTGGATCCAATAAGCACGGCTCCCTGGGAGAGTGCCCTCTGCCAACTTCAATAAAGGCCAGTCTGCCCCTAGCCATGAGTGGGCTACCAAAGGGTACCCGTATGGAGAAACTGACCAGCACCTTGACACTGGGAAGGTCTACAAGAGGCCAGCAAGTCCAGATGCTCAGATCCTACACTGACATTATAGTCACTCTGAGTCAGAGCAAAACCCTTCCATTCTTTGGTTTTTCACCTTCTAAGCCCGGAAAGCGTGACGACACTAGGGTTTTTCTTGGTTCAAAAAAAAGGACTGAAGTCTTCTACCAAAGTGATTCGATACAGAATGCTTTCAACAAGTACCAGAACACCCGACGAGCACCGGGCTTAAAGAAGTAAGGCTTTCTTTTTCTCACGTGACCAGTTGACAATCCAGACCTTGCATGTTCTTGGCCACACCTGAGCCCCCTGAGGCACAAGGGACACGGGCAAGCAAGTCCTGGCTTCTCTAGATGCCACGGTGGAGCCGGGCAGGGGAAGGGCGTGTCATGGGTTAGGAGCCAGCGCTGCCTGCCACAGTCACCGTTTCATTAGTCTGCTCTTTCTCCAGAGTCAGGTCCTTCTCCTATTTCTCCCGAGCCCTTCAAGAAGTCCTCCAGAAGATGTTTCGTGATCTCTCTCTCCTTGGTGGCACTCACCCGACTGGATGCCGTCACCTGACTGGTCTCGATGGCCACTTGCCGCCCCGCACATATTCTCTGCTCAGTGCACTCGGCTTCACAAAAAAGGTCACTGCTTCCTGGACAATGTCTTGTAAGTCCTCCTCTGCTTTCAACTGTATTCTCACGTCCTCTCCATGGTGGAACATGCCCACAGTGAGTGGAATGGTGGCTCCACAGGAGATAGGTCTACCTCCTAAGCCCCAGATCCCATGAATGGGACCTTATTTGGAAAAAAAAAAAAAAAAAAAGCATCTTTGCAGATATAATGAACTCAAGTGTCTTGAGATAGGAATCATCCTGGATGATCCAAGTGGCCCAAAGTCCAATGACAAATGTTCTTCTAAGAGACAGTCAGGAAGTGAGAAGACACAGAGGCGGCTCACATGAAGATGGTGGCACAGGTTGGGGTTAGGTGGCCACAAGCCAATAAGTGTCTAGAACCACCAGCATCTACAACATGCAAGGAAGGATTTCCCCCCAAGAGCCTTCAGAAGGAGCACAACCCTGCCGACAGCTTGATTTTGAACGGCTGGCCTCCAAAACTATGCCAGGATAAGGTTCCGTCATTTGAAATAACCCAAGTTTGCAAGAATTAGGTATGGCAGTCCCAGGAAACTACTCAAGTGACCATCACATTGTTGGTTTTGCTGTCTACAAAGTCAACAGATCTCTGGAATCCTGCATACAGAACTCGGAGCTCAAGTCACATAAGCTATGGTTGTTCTACTTTAGATCTGGAAACTCGATAGGGGTGTTTTGTTACATTTCTTACATCAAAACTAGTCCTGACTTTTTCCCCCTAAGTCCATGATTCATTCCAATTTACCAAAAAGGAGCTTTTCCCTGCTAATCTTCCAAACTGTGGATTCAGTCTGGCTCATTTCCCACTTACTGATCCCAGGCAACAGCTTTATCAGGCTGTTTGATAAATTCCAAATTCACATCAATTGTCCTTTTCACTGAGCTTCTTAGATTTTTAATGACAGCAAAGTGCATTTTCCAAGCTCCTTCTGAAAACTGAACTCTGTACCAAGTAGGATGACCCAAGATGATTTGAGCAAATCACACATCCCAGCTCCACTCTTGCTCTATCCCTATCCTGGCATCTCATGACCAGTGTTGACTGAAAATTATAAGCCTATTCATCGTTTGCTTTTTGAAACCAAATTCTGGGCTATCTCCATGAGAACACCACATTCTGATGTGCCCTTCTGAGTGGGAAGGAAAGACGGAGCATTGCAGAGGACACCTGAAGATCACGGATATCCACACGGAGAAGTGTGGCACTGTGTGCTCTGTCATGCGTATCACAGAATAAAAAGGGTAGCACCCACTGCTTCATAGAAAGCTATTGTGGCACAATGGGAAAATGCCTGGATCAGGGAGTCATCTAGGCCTGAGTTTAAACCCTGGCTTCTCCTTCACGTGTATGACCTCTGGGAGGGTCCTCACTTTCACTGACACCTAGTTTTTTTCATCTGTAAAAGGCAGGTGATAATAACTACCTTGTAGGGCTGGATAGGATTAAACGGGATGGCTCACGTAAGCAACCAGATACAGTGACTGGTGCATGGTAGGCCTTCAAAAGTAACTAATTTGCTTTCTTGAACCTCACCCCCTCTCTACTGTTCTCTTTTCTCAGCCTTCCCCAAGTCCTAAAGCTTGCATGCACATGGCTCCTTTTATGGACTCAGGCTCCCCCTCGATTCCCAACTTAAGACCGGTAACACCATGATACACATATAACCTAGTAGGTGGCTCACCCTAAATCCCCTCATTGGTTTCATGGTTTTGGAAGAAAACCAGAGCAAGGATCCATCCCTGGTATTCTTCCAGACCACCAACCTGACCCAGGATCTGGTCCCCCACACCCTGCCACAGCCATTCCCTAGCCCCACACGGTTGCTTACCCATTGGGGTCCTTACTGCTCTCTCTCAGAGCATCTCAATCCTCACCCTTCCCAAACTCCAAAACTTGTAGGTAGCTGCCTCAATTACTGCCAACCCAACCCTCTTCCCTGAGGCCAGGGTCAAGTGTACATTGACCAAATTCCTTGGTTATCACTCTTTGCTACCCACTCTGTTTCCAGCCACCACGTAGATCACTGGATTTTCCCCTCTCTTCTGAGTGGATACCAGGACTGAGAATGCACTGATTCAATTATTCAAAACCTGAAAGTACCAGACATTGTTTTAGGAGCTGAGGACACCACACTAAATACACACACACAAAAATGTTGCTTATATACTATCGCAAAAAGACGAAAGACACGCCAATAGTCAAAAATAGAAGAAAGATACGTGAAGGGTTCCTAAGAAAACAAATAGGGTGGCATGAGGGGTAGAAGGAGGGGCCACTTGAGGCGAGACCTGAATGAAGAGAAGAAGGTGGCCTTGCAGAGGTCTGAAAGCTGAGCCTTCCTCCCAGAGGTTAGAGCTCCTGAGGGGGCCAGGTCTGAGTCTGGCTTACGTAGAACTTGGGTCTCTATGGGGCCACAGTTCTCAATAGGCCCTTCCCTCCCAAATCTCTGAAGTTCTGGAATACTTAACAGACTTCTTACACTCCCAACAGGATTACTAATTCCTGGATGCTCAAGATGTATTCATTCACTCAATCTGTTCATTCACACAAAGGCTGATTTAATATCTACAGGGTTGCAAGCAACGTAACAGGTGATGTAGGATACAAAGATGAGTGAGACGTGGACGGGCCGTGGCCTCAAGGACTTCACGCTTAAAAGTGACCGTAACTGCAGGCTGCATTTGAAGGTGTGGCAGAGACGACACGGGAAAGGTTAGCAGGGACCAGGGCATGAGGGGCCTTCTGAGCCAAGCTGAAGAAACTGAAATGGGAACCACTGAAGGTTTAGTGTGCCCACGGGAGGGGAGTGAAACAGGCCAGATCAGAATGGGGGTCTGAACTAAGGCAGAGGCGGCCACGAGGATGGCACGAAGCCACAAATGAATGCAGACAATTCTAGGAAGTAGAACAGACTGGCTATTCCTAACGATCTGAGAATCTCAGGAGGAAGGCACCGGTGCCCCTCTCTATCCTCCCCTGGCAGAACACAGATAACCTAGAGCTGCTGGAGCAAAGCACTGGGCTCACGGGCTGAGCCTGAGCGATGAGAAGACTGGCTCGTGGCTGGCAGGGACAGGAAATACACGGCCTTGGGCTTCCACTCCCAGATACCACAGTCACGGCAGGCATCTCCTATCAATCACAACAGGCCTCTTCATTGAATTCAGATGTAGCTTCAGACGTCTTTTCAACACAGGGCTCCAGGCAGAGGACAAAATCCATCAGGGTTGGTGTGCTAATTGAAACCTACTCACCATGGTTGGTGCTTGCTGGGCTCAGCAGAGCGCCGTAAGACAAAGTCTGGCCATCATCCAACGGGCAACGGGAAGCCGCTGATGGCTTCTGAGGGGGAAGATTGATGGACAGAGGACGTTACTTTCGGAGGAATAAGCATCTGGAGGCGAGCAGATGGGTCAGAACGTTATTTCAGGATTGTGATGGCCGGCTACCAGGCAAGGAGGAAATAAATATGTACGCAGGGAAGACGAGGCCACACTGTACCCTCTTATTGGCCAAAACATCTCTATTTCACGAGGCCAAGGCACCAATCGCTTGTTACGTGGCTCACCTCTGAGGACATTTGCGCATATGAGCCGTGATTGTGTTTTGCGTCTGTCTGCATGGATATAAACGTAGCCCATGTCGTATTTTACTTCCAAATTAAAATATCAGATCTCCCATTTAAAAGAATTCAAGGGGCGCCTGGGTAGCTCAGTCGGTTAAGTGTCTGACTTTGGCTCAGGTCATGATCTCACGGTTTGTGGGTTCAAGCCCCGCGTCGGGCCCAGTGCTGACAGCTCAGAGCCTGGAGCCTGCTTCCGATTCTGTGTCTCCCCCTCTCTCTGCCCCTCCCCTGCTCACGTTCTCTCTATAACAAACATTTTCTTAAAATTTAATAAAAAAATAAAAAATAAATAAAAGAATTCAAGAGGGGCACCTGGGTGGCTTAGTCGGTTGAGCATCTGACTTCCACTCAGGTCATGATCTCAGTTTGTGAGTTCGAGCCCCGTGTCAGGCTCTATGCTGACAGCTCGGAGCCCGCTTCAGATCCTGCACCCTTCTCTCTCTGCTCCTTCCCCACTCGTGTGTGCTCTCTCAAATAAACATTTCAAAATAAATAAAAAATAAAAGAATTCAAGAAGCCCTTATTCAGCCTTTCATTGGGGATCTTTGCCCCCTTAAGACTGTTTCTCTTCTTGAGGCTTCCATTTGCTATCTTTGGTCCCTCTTCAATTTTTTTTCTCACTTCTCCTGCCTGAAAAAGAGACAGTGAAATTTGAGGAGAATGGCTAGTACAGAAAAGTTAAGATGATGGACGAGATGTTGGTTACAGGTAGCTCTGCACAGGACTTTCCTCTCTGTGCCCACCTCTGACCTGACCTGCCTACAGTTCTTGATCTGAGCATTTCAGTGCATGGAATTCCCTTTGGCTTTCAGGACAAGATAACATTGTTTAAGTTGACACCGATGACAGAACGGCCATCCACAGGGAGCTGGAAGGGTAATGAACCAGTCAGAAATTCAGAGGCATAGGCTCTAAACTGTGAATCAGGGATGAACCCCTTAGCCCCTCTATCCCTGGTTCCTTTTGTGAAAAATCGCAGAGTTGGAATAGATGTTCTCTAAACACCCCCACATTTGATCCCGATTCTCCATCACGGACAGGCTGCCACAGGAGTGGCCATCGGCTGTATCAAGAGAAACAGGCACCTTCAGTAACAGAAGATGACCCTCCAGAACGAGATTCTGGTCACTGCTTCGCATTTAACAACTCCGGCTAGTCCCAAGCTTCTGGCCACGGACGGAGCATTTTGATAAGATCCCAAAACATCTGGGGTCATTCCGGGGCACTGAAATAATAACTTATGTTCTTCGTAAACAGTCTGTTCTTGGAGTGTGCCTACGCATCTCCTCGCCCCACGGAATCGGGAAGTGTTTGCCATTGGGACCTCCAACCTGATGAATGATGAGGCCTTAAACAATTTCCCCGACCCTTTTCGGAGCCTGCAAAGCAGCCCGTGTTTCACCCCACACCGCTCTATCACAACCACCAAATCAGCACCATATGGTGGATGAGACCAGATTACAGAAGACAGGGCCTGCCTTTGAGGACATCTGGAAGTTCTTTAACACATGCACTTGGAGTGACTTGAATGGATCATTTATAGCTGGTCCTGGGCCTGTGGGCTGGAGATAGCATTGCTGTTCTTTATCTGGCATGCAGTGGGCTCACTTAGCTAACTGGAGGCCTTTCCTTGCTCAAACAATGTTTTCATTTTGTTTTTTGGGTTTTTGTGTTTTTTTTTTTTTTTTTTTTATCATTTCTAGGTCTTGGAGAGTTTGGTTTTCCCTGAAATATGTGATCGTTATGTGGTGAATAGCTCTGAACCCCCAAAAGTCGGGGCCAAGTGGTGCCAAATGTCTACGGTTGCAATAACGCAGAGAAGAACCAGCCATCAATCCCAAGGCATCGGGGGTCATTGATATTTACTGACACTCCCTATCAGGGAGTATATAAAAGGAGCCTGGGCACCAGAAGGTATAATTTACTGTTCAAGCTTTTGTGGAAATTGGGAACCAATATATCCACTCGATGAACATGGTCCTTCTGATTGGGGTGTTTCACTTGGCTTGGAAAATTTTGAAGAGCGCCTAATATTTTAACATTGCATTGGCCAATGTGCCATCAGGATATTTTTGTGCGCGCACACACACACACACACACACACACACACGATTCATAACTACTGTAAAAAAAAAAAAAAAAAAAAAAAAAAGGCCAACAAGCAATATTTCTCCAGAATCCAAGACAATTCACCACTGTTGGAATTTAAAAAGTTACTATGGCCGTTAGTTACCGTCTTTCGGTATACATCATTTCTGTGCTCAAGGTCGAGCAGAAAATTGGTTCGATTTAAGGTGAATGAAAAGTATTTACTAAGTACAGCAGTAAACTGAACCCTCATGCATATCAGGTTCTCATACCTGGAACCTGTAAATGTTACCTATCTAGAAAAAGAGTCTTTGCAGGTATGATCAAGGGAAGGATCCTCCCTCCAAGGGAGGTTGTCTTAGATTGTCCAGATGGGTCCTAAATGCTGTCGCAGCTGTCCTTACAAGACAGAGGCAGAGGGGAGGAGCAAGTGACCAGGAGAGGAGGCAATGTGACCACGGAGGCAGAGACTGGAGTGAGGCTCTGTGACAAGGAACGCGAGAAGCCACCAGAAGCTAGAAGAGAAATGGATTCTCTCCTAGAGCCTCTGGAGGGAACTCAACCCTGTGCACATGCTGACTGGGGCCCAGGGAAATTCACTTCACACCTCTGCCCTCCAATACCGTGGGAGAAGGTATTCCGGGAAATCGGTTGGAGCAGCCAGAGGAAACTGATACAGGGACACTGAAGCCTTTGTTTCAAAGCGGCACTCTTTCCTGAAATTGACCTGTCCTAAAAATGTGCTGTGGAAGAGATGCTAAACGGTTCTCTTTCATCGCTTTCCCTCTTACTCTCACCTTCTTCCACTTTATAAAAGAGGCAGTTCTCACCCACCTGAATCTCACTGTACTACATACAGGGGTGTGAACGAACATGTCCCAAGGGACGTTCAAGTCACTGGTGTCTGAGAAACTTCTTTTAATCAAGCCACCATAAACAGTCGGTTGCGTGATCTTTGATGTATTTATACCACTTCCATCAGGGTCAAAGCATAATGCTCTGGCCTGTATTGGGATATTCTTTTTTGTTTTTAACTTTTTTATTTTAAAAAACAAAAATTTTTTTTAACATTTATTCACTTTTGAGAGACAGAGAGAGACAGAGCACACATGGGGAAGGGACAGAGAGACAGGGAGACACAGAATCCGAAGCAGGCTCCAGGCTCCAAGCTGTCAGCACAGAGCCTGACGCGGGGCTCAAGCCCACGAACTGTGAGATCATGACCTGAGCCCGAAGTTGGACACTCAACCGACTGAGCCACCCTGGAGCCTTTTTTTTTTTTTTTTTTTTTTAACATTTATTCACTTTTGAGAGACAGAGCACAAATGGGGGAGGGACAGAGAGAGAGGAGACACAGAACCTGAAGCAGGCTCCAGGCTCTGAGCTGTCAGCACAGAGCTCGACGTGGGGCTCGAACTCATGAACCCCGAGATCATGACCTGAGCCAAAACCAAGAGTCAGATGCTTAAGTGAACCACGCAGGCACCCCAAGGCAGTGGAATCTTAGTGTCACAAAGCTGCAAACTGAGGGCAAGAATCCACGTTTATTCTCTCTGTCTACCTGTCATACTGTTAGGACAGTTAGGAGGTGCTCCCATGTGCTGTGCACACACACGCACACCAGCGACACACCCGTCCGCTACAGGCATGTCCTTCTCTGCATTGTCACTGGCCTTAGGGAAAAAAAAAAAAAACACCTAAGTGTCAGGTGCATATTTTGTATCATTTCAAGAGGGAGGAAGTGAAAACTGCTTCTTTCAACAGATGAGGTCATCACTTTGAGTAAAAGGAGGCTAGACTGGAAGTCAGACAGAATTTTATATTTTCTTGATTATTTGCTCAGACTCATGGGAGAAATAATCTCATTAACTTTTGTCAATAGACCCTTGTAAATCTAGGTTTCTGGGTTCCTTGGTGGCAGGTCTTCTGGTAACCGTGTTTTCTAACACCGGCTTATTCCTCCTCTCTGACAACATGCTTCTCAGGTTCGTGTTAGCATCACTGAAACATGACACCGTACTTCACAGCCATTAATATGCCTGTGATAAGTTCCTGCCTGCTAACTTACTAGTGACCTTGGCTCATCTTTTTCTTTTAAAGTGTATTTATTTGGGGCGCCTGGGTGGCTCCGTCAGTCAAGCCTCTGACCTCAGCTCAGGTCACGATCTCACGGTCCGTGAGTTCGAGCCCCATGTCAGGCTCTGTGCTGACAGCTCGGAGCCTGGAGCCTGCTTCGGATTCCTTGCCTCCCTCTCTCTGCCCCTCATTCACTCATGCTCCGTCTCTCTCTCAAAAATAAACAAACATTAAAGTGTATTTATTTATTTTGAGAGAGAGAGAGAGATCACATAAGAGCACAGGGGAGCGGCAGAGAGAGAGAGGGAAAGAGAGAATCCCAAGCAGGCTCCATGCCGTCATCACAGAGCCCAACAAGGGGCTCAATGTCATGAACCACAAAGATCATGACCTGAGCTGAAATCAAGAGTCAGATGCCTAACCAACTGAGCCATTTAGGTGCCCCTCAACTCTTGTCTTCTTTATTTGTATTTTATTTCTACAAGTCCATTAAACTCCTCCTTCACAGAGAGAACATCTACTAATGAACGTGTGTATGAACAAAGCTTAAGATTCTCTCTCTCCCTCTGACCCTCTCCCCCCACTTACTCTCTCTCTCTAAATAATTTTTTAAAAGAAAACACCTTTGTTTCATTTGAAGTACTTCCTCCTTCTCAAATCTCACAAATTATTTTAATTTTGTCAAATTGTTTTCAACCATAAAATGAATTTTATGTCTCTGGGTGTATACGTTCTCAAGTGTCTGTGATTTATAAAGATATTTTGAGATGACAGGAAAAATTAAATTTGAAATAACTCACTCACTGTTCACAGCCAGTGTGAGGAAATATGAAAATGTGAGATTCCAAATTTTATAGGGCTGCTTCAGGTCAGCCCCATCTAAATTTACCTTTAACAAAAGGTGCCTTTAAGGGTAACAAGTAAAATTAATATCATTTGATACGTCTCAGGAAAGGTATTTTGCTGTGGAAATTAAGAAGGTATATTAAAAAAGTAAATTAGGAAAGTAAATGACAAATTACTGGATTAACACACTGTTAGAGAAATTTACTTTTTATGGCTAATTAATTGTTTATCAAGGGATGCCTGGGTGGCTCTGTCAGTTGAGCAACTGACTTGATTTCAGCTCAGGTCATGATCCCCGGGTCATGGGATCAAGCCCCACATCAGGCACTGAGCATGGAGCCTGCTTAAGATTCATATTCTCTCTCTCTCTCCCCCTCCCTCTGCCCCTACCCCCGGCTCACACTCGCTCTCCCTCTCCAAAATAAATACACAAAAAAATATTTATCCAATTTGTAATACATTCATCTTGTTTGATCAATTACTTGCTAATAACTATAATGATAACTCATTCCAGAATAAACATTCAACACTTAAAGCTTTATAGTCAGAAAACAGAAAAAAAATTCAAATATTTATGTGTATACATATATACACATATATGTATACACACACACACATATCGGTATATATATATACACACACACCTCTGTATGTATATAAACACATTTATGTCTACATCTATTCACACATATACATTTATATCTACGTATAGACAGACAAGTTTATAGACATACACACACTTTTCTTTTTTCAAAGAGATCTGATGAGGTGACTAATAAAACCCTCATGCATAAAAATCTATCATACTGTCTGGACTTCCATTTTCGGGCCCAGCATGCAAGAAGCTTAGAAGCCATCACTCTGGGGGCACCTGGGTGGCTCCGTTAAGCGCCTGACTCTTGATTTTGGCTCAGGTCATGATCTCACGGTTTGTGAGATCAAGCCCCGTGTTGGGCTCTGCACTGACAGCTCGGAGCCTGCTTGGAATTCTCTCTCTCCCTCTCTCTCAAAATAAATAAATAAACTTTTAAAGAAACCAAAGGAATGGAGAAAGATATACCATGCTAACACTAATGAGAAGAAAGCCAGAGTAGCTACACTAATTTCAAATAGAACAAGCTTCAGAGTTAGGAAAACACCAGGAATAAGGAGGGGCATTACATAATGATAAAAGGGGCAGTTCTCCAAGGGATAATAACAATACTTAGTTGTTACTCTGACAGAGTATCAAAGTACATGGGGCAAAAACTAACAGAATTTCAAGGAAAGATGGATTCACTATTACAACTGGAGACTTCAACGCCCTCTATCAGGAAAGAACAGATCCAACAAGGGGAAAACCAGTAAGGACATAGTTGAACTCAACAGCACCATAGCCCAACTGGGTAAATGGATGTCAACAGACCACTTCATCCAATAACAGAGTACAAATTCTTCTCCAACTCACATAGAACATTCACCAAGACAGACCCCCTTCTAGGCCATAAAGAATGCTTTGACAAACCTAAAATGATAGAAATCATTTGCTATTTGCTCTCAGACCAACAATGGAATTAAACTAAAACTCAAAAACAAAAACGTATCCACAAAATCCCAGAATACTTGAAGATTAAACAACGTACTTCTTTAAACGTTTTTGTAATTTAAGTATATTTATTTGTTTTGAAAGAGAGAGAGAGCAAGAGAGCACGCGCACGAGCCAGGGAGGGGCAGAGAGACAGATGGGGAGAGAGAGAATCCCAAGCAGCTCTGCGCTAACAGCAAAGAGTCTGACATGGGGCTCGATCTCATGAACCGGGAGATCGTGACCGGAGACAAAATTAAGAGTCAGATGCTTAACCAAATGAGCCACCCAGGGGCCCCTAAATAATACACTTCTAAGTAACACATGGGTCAAATTAGAAATCTTAATCAAAATTTTAAAATACTTTGAACTAAATAAAAATGAAAGCACACCTTATTAAAAATTGTGGGATGCTGTAAAAATAATGCCTAGAGGCAAATTTATTGCATTGAATGCATACATCAAAAAAAAAAATCTAAACTCATTCATCTAAGTTTTCAGGAAACTGGAAAACACAGACCAAATTAATTCCAAAGTAGGTGGAGGAAAATAAATAATAAAAGAAATAAAGCAGAAATCAATGAAATTGAAAACAGAAAATCAATAGAGAAAATCAACAGGACCAAAAGCTGGTTCTTTGGAAAGATCAATAAAATTGATAAGCTTCTAGTCAGGCTAAGTAAAAAGGGAAGAAGACACAAATTACTAATATCAAAAACGAAAGAAAATACAGACCACGTGGACGTTAAAAGGATAATAAAGAAATACTCTAAACAACTCTATTCCTACAAATTTGATAACCTAAATAAAATGGACCAATTCTTTGAAAGACATCATCTGTCAGACTCACAGAAGAAGGAATGGACCCATTATCTATTAAGTAATTGAATCAGTGGGGCATGTGGCTGGCTCAGTCGGTGGGGCATGTGACTCATGGTCTCAGGGTTATACATTCCAGCCCCAAGTTGGGTGTAGAGATTATGTTAAAAAAAAAAAAAAAAAAAAAAAAAAAAAAAAAATATATATATATATATATATATATATATATATATATATATATATATGTATGTATATGTATATACATACACACACACACACATATATATAATCTTAAAAAAAAAAAAGGAAAGAAATTGAACCAGCAATTAATAACCTTCCAAAACATCAAGCATCAGGACCTGATCCTTAAGAAAGAAATTGTACCAATTCTCTACAATGTCATCCAGTAAACAGAAGCAAGGTAAATACTTTCTAACTCATTCTACGAGGTCAGCACTACCTTAATACCAAAACCCAACAAAGGCGTTACCAAAACAGAAAACTACAGAGCAAGATCTCTCATGAACAGATACCAAAGTCCTCCACAAAAGATTGGCAAACCAAGTCCAACAACAGTAAGAATTATCCACCACAACCAAGAGGGATTTATCCCAGGTATGAAGACTGGCTGGACATTTGAAACAGAGTTAATGTAATCCACCATATCAACATGCTAAAGAAAAAAAATCACATGATCATATCAATCAATGTAGAAAAAGGAGCTGACAAAACCCAACACCCATCTATGATCAAAACTCTCAGCACACTACAAATATGAGAACTTTCTCAATGGGATAAAGAACGTCCCCCAAAAAACCACAGCTGAAGTCATACTTAATGGTGGGACAACCTCTTTCTCACTAAGATCAAAGCAAGGATGCCCCCCTCAGTATATACCTACTATATAAAAACCAATCACTTCCTTACATACTGACACTTAAGCAGAATTTGAAATTAAAAATACATTATAAAAAACACAAAATACAATTCTTAGGTATAAATCTAACAAAATATGTTCCAGATCTATGGGAGGAAAACTACCATGGTCTTTTTTTGGCTTACTATGTTGAATTCTATCAATTGATTTTCAGCTGTTAAACCAACCTTGCATTCTCAGGATAAATACCTCCCAGTCATGATGTGCTACCCTTTTTACATAAGATTGGATTTGATTTTTCCATCCAAGTACTAACCAGGCCTGACCCTGCTTTGCTTCTGAGATCAGACGAGTTTGCACTCATTCAGGGCCTGAAATTTGCAAGAATTTTTTCATCTGTTTTTATAAGAGATATTACACTGCAGCTTCATTTCCTTGTAACATTTTCCTGTTTTTCATCATGGTAGCATAGCCCTCACTGAATTAGTTGGGAGTGTCTCCCTCCTCCCGTCTTCTGAACAAGTTTCTTTGTGAGATGGGTATCATTTCTTTCTCCAATGTCTGCGTAAATCACCAAGTAAATGAGAACTGAAGTTTTCTTTGCAGAAAGTTCATATCCCAAATTGTACTTCTTTAACTTATGTAGATCTGAGTTCTCTATCTCTTCGTGGATAAATGTTGGTAATTCGATATTTCAAAGACTACAAAGCCAGGCCTCTTATCACAGGGAAGAACACCAACAAAGACCGCCAACAACAACGGTTGTGCAGTCAAGTCAATACCACCATCTCACACGGCCCTAATTTTCCTTGGCCACGATACAAAATGGAAGACATTCTGCTCATCTACCCTTCTGATACACTCATTCTGTCCATATGGTCATATTCCCCTCCAAAATTATTCTCTCAACCCAACCTCTCAATGTTCTCACAACAGAATGTCTTGGGGTTTTTTTTCTTCATTAATTCAGGACATGTTATTTGACCTCTTGATGAATTAAATTCCTAGAGATTCTCCACTTCTGCTTACTCTTTAGCCCACTCCTGGTTCTTCCTCCTTCTGTATCCCTCCATCTGTTTTGTTCAGCTATCCTCCGAAACATCTCCAACTTCCTTGTGCTGCTATTCTGTTACATCAGCCCAGCAGAACTCACACCGTGGATTAGCTTCACTTCGCACTTTCTCTGTTCCGCCTTCCAGACTGTGAAGTAACAGTGAAAGAAACCACATAACCTCATGAAATGGTACGACCTCAAGTCCACCAGAAATGTCTCCCGTGTCTTCAGCACTCTGTGACAGTTTGTGTTTCTTGCATCAAACGTATCTCCTGTTTCGTACGGTGACCATCTCACACCCACACCACAGAAAATCTATACACTACACACCCCTTCTCTTGTTCAACTGATGGCTGGCCTCCTACTTCAGTAAAATAGAAGTAATAACATGGAGGGGTGCCTGGGTGGCTCAGTTGGGTGAGTGTCTGACTCTTGATTTCTGCTCAGGTTATGATCTCATGGTTGTGAGATTGAGCCCCATCTTGGGCTCTGTGCTGGGCATAGGGCCTACTTGGGATTCTCTCTCTTCCTCTCCCTGTGCCCATCCCAACCTCCAAAAATAAAAAAATAAAGTAAAAGAAGTAATAAGATGGAACTTTGTCCACCATCCCTCCGACACACTTACCAGTATCCCTCAAGGTCATGTTCGTTTCCTAATAGTTTGACATCAGAGGTGTCTCTCTACCTGTATAATGATAATCCTTCCACTTATGATCAGGATCCCATTTTCAACATTTTCTTTGGGGATTTAATTCTATCATTTATCTCCTTTCTCACCTGAGATTTCCACACTCCATTTTATCCTGGTTTTTCCACCCCACCCCCCCCACCCCCCCCCCCCCGGCTCAGAGCCTGAAGCCTGCTTCAGATTCTGTGTCTCCCTCCCTCTCTCTCTCTGCCCCCCACAAAATAAACATTAAAAAAAAAATTTTTTTTCCCATTTATATCCTGGTTTTGTTCCCATCAGCACTGAAATGTGCTTGATTCTCTCTTATAAATCTTTTTTAACTTAAAAACTCTCATGAGGGGCGCCTGGGTGGCTCAGTCAGTTAAGCATCCAACTTGGGCTCAGGTCGTAATCTCTCAGTCTGTGAGTTCGAGCCCCGCATCAGGCTCTGTGCCGACAGCTCAGAACCTGGAGCCTGCTTCAGATTCTGTGTCTCCCTCTCTCTCTGCTCCTCCCCTGCTCACGGTCTGCCTCTCTCTCTCTCTCAAAATAAATACACATGAAAAACAAACTTTCAAAAGAAATTAAAGTTACAAACTTGACACAAGGTTGAAAACAAATAGCTCAAAAAAAAAAAAAAAAAACCAAAAACGATTTTCACGATATTAAAGAATCTCCAGATGATGCTGGGCTCAGAAAATTCACCAATGAGTTCTAGCTAACATCAAGAGACAGACTATTCATGTGGCATTTTAACTGTCCCAGAGCAAGTAAACCAAACGGAAATCCAGCATAATCCCAATACTAAAACCTGAAAAACATTGCCTTAAGACAATTTTTAGACCAATTTTTAGTTATGAATATAGAGGGAAGTTAGCAAGGGAAGTATTAGCAAAGCAAATTCAGCTGCATAGTAAATAAATCACACACCATGAAAAAGCAGAAGTCCTTCCTCAGAGCTGCAAAAATGAATCAATCCTTAGAAAAATCTATGAACATAATTAACTATATTAATGGATGAAAGGCGATTTCCTAAAACATATAATCATACTGTTAGCTGCTAAAAAAACTGTAATGAAAAATGTGTTCCTAACTTCTCTAAAAGCATGGCTTTTTTGTAAAATAAAACTAGAAGAATATTCAATTAATTTAATGCATTAAATCTGTCTGAAGCCAACTGCAAATACCACTCTTAACTCTGGGAGTCCGGAGGCCTTCCGTTAAAGTCAACAGTAGCACGATGGCAGCAATCTTGTTACTCAAGGTAAACTTGCCAGTCCTTGCAAATACAATCAGAAAGAAACGTGTGTGTGGGTGGGTGTGCACATGTGTAGATTTATACGTAAATGAGTGTGTGCGTGTAGGTATATATGTTAGAACTGCGGAACATTATCACCATTCACAGATGAAATGCGCTAACTCCCAGAAATCCAAAAACACCCAAGTGAAAAATCTGAAAACAACTCATGATTTTGGTTTGGTCACTTGCAACAGAAACATGTGAAAATCAATGGCCATTTTACATTCCTATAATGACCAGCATATTGTTCAGGACTGCTGTGGTTGCAAAGGACTGGAATTGTTCTGAACAATGGCAAGACAGAATTTACTGGAAGGGTTATTTTGTAGCCCAGGTGAGCTCTGGTCCTTTGATCCCATGAGCTGCCAGGGAAAGTCAAGGACAGCTAAGCAGAGGAAGCTGCCCAGGCCCGAGTCCCCTAAGCTGGATGGTCTCTCCCCAACTCTTACTTGCTGTGATCCGTGTACCAACCTCTGTGTCTTGCCTTGTTACTGGGTTGGGTTCCTCCACCTGGTCTGAAACACCACATTCCCAGCTCCTGTGTCTCATCTCCCATGAGCAGGGAGGTGAGACTTACTACGAAGAGAGACTTATTCTCTAGGTCCCAAGTTTGAAGACAGGGGAAAAGACGCTGGCTATCTTTGCTGGGTGGAGGAAGCCCCATTTTTATCTGGTCAACTGGTGGTGGGGTATATTAAACCAGGACAGCTCCTGCTGAATCGCATGGCCGCGGTGCAGGAGAGCAGACCTCCCCCCACCGAGGGAATGGGAACCAAGAATAATGGAAACGAAAAGACTGGCTTGAAAATCATAGTGAACACACTTAACTTAAATATAAAGAGCATCTGGAAATGTCTAAAGTTACTGGGAAAACCTCACTGAAGGAAAGAATGTTGGCCAAGAAGTTTTCTTTAGAGGATTCCTTTATCAGGTGTTAAGATGTATTTAAAAAAATTTTTTTCTAATGTTCATTCATTTTTGAGAAAGAGAGAGAGAGAGAGAGAGAGAGAGACAGAGAGACAGAGACAGAGCTCATGCTCCCCATGAGCAGGGGAGGGGCAGAGAGAGGGAGACACAGAATCCAAAACAGGCTCCAGGTTCTGAGCCGTCAGCACAGAGCCCGATTCGGGACTTGAACCCACAAACCGTGAGATCATGACCTGAGCTGAAATCAGACACAACTGACTGAGCCACCCAGGCACCCCAAAATGTATTTTAAACTACAAAAAAAAATTAGAACCAGTGAAGAAATAGGCAGGTTAATAGAAAAGGATAGAAAAGTCCAGGTAAAACAAAAGTACATGTGATATTCATGTATAAAGAAATGGCATTGTGAGCTGTAAGCTGGAACAGGTTGGGAACAACTAGCTATGAGAAAAAAAGAAGTCTGCCTATCGTATCAAAAGCACAAAACATAAAGGAAACCATTAACAGATTTGGTTATGTAAAATAAAAATAAAATAAAAATATGTCGCGGGCAGATAAAAAAAAAAATCCACATGTAACTAATAACACAGTCAAGTGGTTAACACCTGTAATATAAATTCCATTTTAAGGCTGAGTAGCAAGGAGGTTTAGAACCAAATTGCCTGGGTAACACCTTAGCTCTAAAATTTACAAACCACGTACCTTCGGTGAACTTCTTCAACGCCTCAGTTTCTCCACCGCAACACAAAGGAAATCATCATTGTACCTACCTCACAGGAGGTGCGAAATTGTTTTCCAGAAGAAGTAAGCATTTCTGAGAGCTGCCCAGAACAGGGTGGGGAGGACACCGAGGAAGGAGGCTTGTGCACATCTCCTGTTTCAGTTCTCAGAACACGGACTTTGACTTTTGTCAACTGCACCCGGACCACCTCCTGGAACGCATCCTTCTACGGTGGACTGAAACAGAGATAATGGAACTGTTAGCTAAACAGCCAATCGTGTATTCGTCGGTCAGTCTAACTCTGCCAGCACCAATCGTAATTCCTTCTAAACAATTTACGAACTCCTATAACCCTGTGGGTTTTGCCTTCATCAGCCTGCCCTCCCCTCCCCCAATTTAGAGCACTTGTCAATTTCTGTACCCCCCACCCACCGCCCTGTGTCCCTCTGCTGGACTGCAAGCCCTAACATCCCAAATAAAGACTTTTAGCTGCTTCACAACCTCCTCGTCGTCTGGATTGTCAGAGGGGTAAGGCTTAACAACGCTAATGTGTAGAAAAGCTTAGACTAGTGTCTACACAGCGTAAGTGCCAAACACTGCCCACAATTAGATCAAACGTTAGCCATCAAGATGCAAAGGGTCTTTAAAACTGAGTAACAGAAACCAAACACACCAACAGAAAAACACAGGCAGTAACAGCTCACATGAACTAGTAGCCAGTAGTGTTAATAAATCAGTGAGGACAGAACAGCTTATTCAACCTTGTTACTAATGAAACAAATATAAGTAAAGATAGCAGAACAATGACACTTTTCATTTCAAGCTCTACCAAAAATTGATAATACCAGTAAGAAGCCACAGTAGTAACTGGTATCTTTGGGAGAGTAGTTTTGACAAAATACATTTTTTAAAATTTCAAACTGCCCCTGTCCCTCCCCCTAGAAAAGCCACTTTATATTTTTCAGCTGGGGGCGCCTGGGTGGCTCAGTCAGTTGGGCATCCAACTTCAGCTCAGGTCACAATCTCACGGTCCGTGAATTCAAGCCCCACGTCAGGCTCTGCTCTGACAGCTCAGAGCCTGGAGCCTGCTTCAGGTTCTGTGTCTCCCTCTTGCTCTGCGCCTGCGTGTGTGTCTGTCTGTCTCTCTCTCTCTCTCTCTCTCTCAAAAGTAAATAAACACAGAAAAAAAGATTCATCTAAAGAGGGGCATCAGGGTGGCTCAGTCGGTTAAACGTCTGACTCTTGGTTTTGGCTCAGGTCATAATCTCACAGTTCACAAGTTCAAGCCCTATGTCAGGCTCTGTGCTGACAGTGCAGAGCCTGCTTGGGATTCTCTCTCTCTCTCCCCCTCTCTCTGCCCCTCGCTCTCAAAATAAATAAACTTAAAAAATTTTTTTTCATCTAAGGAAAATGATTAAGATTGTGCACAAAGTGTTATCTCTGAGAGTTCGTGATAGCTCTGTTTAGGACAGAAGAAATGCTGTATATCTAACTGTTCAAAAGACAGCGGAGGGTGCCTAGAAATGAAATACTGCACTGCTCTCACAATCAAGGCTATGGAAGTACGTTTACTGTGTGAAAAAATTTTCAAAATATAGTAGAGATTTTAAGATGCAGGTTAGAAAACTAAAACAGAAGGATCTTTGTAAAGTGTGTGTGTGTACAAAAACAGAAGCAGAAAGATACATATCAAGCCACCTGGTTGCATGAAATTCCAGGTAACTGTTTGTTTATTCTCTTATCCTTTGTATTTTTCTTTGACGAGCATATTCTGCTTTTGTAATAAGGAAAAAACAAGGAGCTGAGGAATGGGATCTAAGAAATAATTTCTATGACCAGTGTAACTGTTGTGGCCAAGGTGTATTTTAAAGAGTGAGCTGGAGGGAATACCGTGACCCTGCCCCCCGTTCACCGGACAAGAGGGTTCAGATATTATGAACCTCAATTATAAGCATTGTCACTGTTGCTGAAAACCAACCTCTGCTCCGGGGCCGAAATATGTAACATGAAGACAGAGTTTGGGGGTAAAGAGGGAAGACAGTTTTATTACTTTGCCGGGCACAGGAGGCTACGGCAGGCTAACCGACTCCAACCCCACCTGGGGTACAACAAGGCTGGCAGGGTTTATAGGAAAATACAGGATCTGGGCAGTTTCCATAGGAATCTGGACAGACTGCCAGCCTTGTTTGTCATGTCTTCAAGGTGGTCTCCTGACTAGCATTGCCACCTGGCATCAGAGTCTCGTCACTAGGTATACACTGAGGTCAGCGAGATGTCAATATTGATGCCAAATTCCTGAAATGAAGGAGTCTGCAGACAAACAAGTGAAGGGGGGGGGGGGGGGGGCGCTTCAAGAATGAAGAAGAGAAAAATACATTCCGTGTAATATCAAGCCTTGCTGAAGTCCTACTGTGTCCATCTCAATTTCCATCCATCTTTACTTTTCCCTAGTGGTCTCACAGCCACAGTAAAATATACAGCAGAAGATACCAGGACACCCTCTGGGGGAAGGGGGGGACGGGCGGGCCGGCAGAACATTTCACCTGCAGGCTTCAGACTCACCACTGGATACATTCAGCCCATGCTTTCCCAGAACTGTTCAGCATGTATCCTTCACCAACCTTCCACCTCCCCCCAGTTTGGGAAACAGTATTTCCCGCTCTTTTAACTCTCTTGTCTATTTTTTTTTTCATTTGCTTATTTGGCTCTCCACTGGGGAGAAGGGGGGAATCCAGCAGGACGTCTCTAAGAAATACCATTCCAATTAGACTTAACATTTTAGGACACCAACCGTTTATTCTAAGTCATTGAAATCCACACATTGAATGCTTCGTAGTTGCATCATCCTTTTAATATTAAATGTGTGCAGCAGTAAGAGTTCTCAAGCTATTTATGAAGAATGTAATTATTTTTCCAAGATGGGGAGAGGGGAAGGCTGTTAAACGACTTCAAGACCTCCCTCTGTTGAGGGAGAAAGTCAGTGTCATTAACGCATCAAGAAACCGGAAGTGAAAACTAAAATTACAGAAAAAGGTGACATCAGTTGAGGGGAGTGAAGCTGGGGGAGAAGGGGCAATCTTCCAAATATATTTGTGAAAAAGACAAGTAGGGATAAAAATGGGAACAGAGGAGAAAGAGGTGAGTTTACTTTCTATACAAATCTATAGAAGTGGGTGAAGACCTTAAGACACATAGGGAAAAAGACCCAGAAGCAAAAGTTGAGCATTGAGGAAAGTCTATGACTGGGTAGCAAAAGATGAAAGAACATTCCAAGATGCCAAAGGAGACCAGATCAAAGAAACACGGGGTAGTCTCACGGTCTCTAGATCCACAACCATTAATGAATGGTATGCAAAATAATGTTCTCCGGTCAACTATGTGAGTTTGGAAACCCAAGGGTGAACCTAGTCAAGGGATTTATTGACTCCAGGACTTTATGGAGCCTTTGATATGGAGATTTGAGTAAGGTTCTAAATTATGTTGCAGTGTTTCCCAAACTGAAAGAACCACAGAACACTTAGAGTGAAACCTATTGACTTTTCAAGGAATGAGTGTTCCAAGATACAAAGTTTGGGAAACACTGGTTTAAAAGTACACCAACTGAGGGAGGAAATGATTTTCAGAGGGTGTGAATGGTCATCATATAACCACACACAGAAATACATGGTTTACTGGGGCGCCTGGGTGGCTCAGTTGGTTAAGGATCCGACTTAGGCTCGGGTCATGATCTCATGGTTCACTGAGTTCGAGCCCCACATGGGGCTCTCTGCTCTCAACACAGATCAACACAGAGCCTGCTTCGGATCCTCTCTCCCTCTCTACCCCTCCCTGCCCCGCTCAAAAATAAATATTATATAAAATAATAAACATTATATAAATAAAATCACTTACTCAATGACTTAGAAGCCTCTTTACCATCCAAACACAGCCAGAGTTCTTTGAAAGGTTAATATCATCTCTTACTGAAATGTCTAAAAGTTACGTCCACGGTGAGAACCTGAGCCTTTAAAACAGCATTTGAAGGTGTATCTGAATGGCACTGGCCATGTAACTGAGGTTCTCCATATTGCTTCCTAGCTAAAGCCATTCTGATGAAGACGTCTAGCATCGACTGGAATATCCTGGTGACATTGAGATGACATCTTGTTGTTTCTGAGCCCTTTTCTCATGCAGAAGAGAAAAATGGGAGAAAAAAAAAGCAATGGAAAGAGGAGGGGAGGGAGGAAGGATAGACTAGACTACAGCCTGCGTTGAGAGAATAATCTATCCCCATTCAACTTTTTGTCGGTTTCAAAATATCACTTGAAGGGCTGGAAACAATGGTTACAGCTGAAAATATCCACATATCTTGTTTTCAGGGTTTTTCATTCTATTCAAGTTTTTATTTATTTACTTTGAGAGAGAGAGAGAGAGAGAGAGAGAGAGAGGGAGAGAGAGAGAGAGGGAGAGAGAGAGAGAGGGAGAGAGAGAGAGAGGGAGAGAGAGAGAGAGGGAGAGAGAGAGAGAGAGCGCGAGAGCGAGCACTAGCAGGGGAGGGGCAGAGAGAGAGGAGAGAGCAAGAATCCCAAGCAGGCTCCAAGCTGTCAGCACAGAGCCCGACGTGGGGCTCCAACCCACGAACCGTGAGATGATGACCTGAGCCAAAGTCAGACGCTGAACTGATGGAGCCACCCAGGCGCCCTTAGAGTTTTTCATTCTAGATCCCACTTAATTCTGAAGCCAAGAGAAAACAGAGAGAGGTACGCTGGGCTGGAAATACAGTCCCAGCTCACCTGCAGAGCCCAAAGGCTGTGAGTTCCTTCCCCCTGAGACTTCCCCGGCAAACGACTTGAAAAGAGTCAAATTCTCAAGGCAGATAAGTCAGCAAGTCTTCCCCGTAGTAATGACTGGCAGAGCGCATTGATCTGAGGTAGGACACTGGCTGTCGAACTGCCACCGAGGCCAGCCAGAACCCCAGCCCGTCTTTGATATGGAAATCCAAAGGGTGGGATTCCTCTTGAATGGATACGCAGCCAGTGCTGCAGACAAAGCTAGAAGCTGAATCAATCAAGTCGTATTCTTGTTCCTGGAAACAGCTCAGAATCCGGCTTCCCGTTAGCCAGATCCTTTTGATTCTACTGACATCTACGGGCTGGGACTTAACTCTGCTCTTCTCTTCACATACCCATTGTCCAAATCCGCCTATTTTTTAAGGCTTGGATGGGTAGAGTTTCAAAAACAGTGGAGTAAACCCACAGTCCGTTCAAAGGGGGCGCTCTAAGAACCACCTGCCTTTCTGTCCCCCCGAGACAGGTGGAAAATTAGTTCTATCAAAAGCCACACCCGGGGGGAACAGGGTCCCCTAGTAGTGGCCTTTCCAGGCAGTATCTCATCACCTACCTGCTTTGCTTCAGTCACTTAAGAATACCTTGGCACACAAAGAGGATGCGGCTTCGGAATATACTATCCTCGGTATGGTACACTTCATCTACAGATTAACCAAGCTTGCCTAACACACACTGTATCAACGTTACTGGGAGGAATGACAAGGTCCTTTATTTTGTGGCACCTGTCACAGTCCTTGAGGCAGATCTGGAGAGACTGACCAAAGTTCCGTGAAGCCTCACCCTGCCTCTGGATGTTCTATTTTGAAGCAGGTGGCCTCTCTGCTCTCTCCTCTTTGCATCCCACAGCCGGTACCTTGGTCGCCTTCCATAACGCCTGCTGCCTCTGTGACCAGGTCCCCACTCAGTGCCACCAACTCCAGTCATCAACTCGCATCACCTGGAGGCTCTGTATCCCCAAAGCTACTTCCACGGAAGCCTGTGGAACCGCGCTGGTCTCACATCTGCACCGTCTGCCGACCTCCCCCGCCTGTGACCTGAGACCCCACGTTTGTTTCTGAAGGCAGAACACTCCACCCCTTCTTTAATGTGCTTCGTCTGCCACACGCAATTTTTCCCTCACAAGGAGGAAGAGGACCTTCCCCAGGCAAACAGCCCAGATTCTTTAAACGGCACTGAGAGTAGCATGAATCCTGCATTTGAGATAAGAACGTTAGCCAATCGGGAGTGCCTGGGTGGCTCGGTCGGTTGAGCGTCCAACTCTTGGTTTCTGCTCAGGTCATGATCTCGCAGTTTGTGGGTTCCAGCCCCGCGTCGGGCTCCGCACTGGCCATGCACAGCCTGCTTGGGATTCTCTCTCTCCCTCTCTCTCTGTCCCCACCCTCTCAAAATAAATAAATAAAAAGAAAAGAAAATTAGCCAATCAAATATATAAATATGAAAATAGCATGTTCCAGTGAGCCAGGCTCCCATTGGGCTCTGATGGCCCACAGTCTTTGACTTAGTGCTCATTGATAGCAGAGGATGTGCTCGCCAAATGCTGAGACGCCGACCCCTTTCCTTTCCGGAACAATCCGTATTCACACACGACCACCACGACAGAGACCTGAAGGTAATGAGAACACACGCTCTTGGTTTAAAATCCTCCTGAACGAGAGAAACTAGGAAACAAAAGACCCGTGCATTTTCTCCTCACTTGGAGGCATGACACAGGAGGAAGATCATGGACTTTAGGGTCTGAGAAAATGGAGTCTGAAATCATTTACTTTATCTAAGCCTGACACTCATCAGCTGGAGAATATAAAAGACAAGGATTTGAACAAGCCAAATATTTACATTTCTGACATGAGCCACACTCTATACAAATGGTAGAGACTCTACAGAGAGTCTCAAACTAGCCATCATAGATCTTAAAAGGTGGTTCCAATAAAAGAAAAGAAGGTCAACCATCATTCAATAGGAAGAAAGGACCCAACCATCTTGAGCCTCCCTGCTACATCCTCTTCTGCCCCAAGATATCCTATGTCAGTGGTTCCCAACCCTGGCTGATGCCCAAACCTGGTATAATTACATGTCCGTGAGCCCTACCCCTTCATAGTCTGATGCAGTCTAAAATCGGGCCAGGAATGTGTATTTTCCATAAACAAGCACAAGGTGATGCTGAATTCCAACTACGTTTGTAGATTACTGACCACTCTACAGAACACTGGGGATTCCTCTGAGCTCAGGCAGTGACTGATCCTTTTACCCAAGACCCTTCCCTTACTCCCCAGCTACTCCCCTCCGTATGAGGCTTGCCTCACATTTGTATAGGTGTTAGGAAAAACAGATTCCACTTATGCGTTCTCTGAGATCAAGGGGTGCGGAGGAAAGGTAACGGGTTCTCCCCATATGTTTATTTACTTTTGAGAGACAGGGAGATATACAGCATGAGCAGGGGAGGGGCAGAGAGAGAGGGAGACAGAATCCGAAGCAGGCTCCAGGCTCTGAGCTGTCAGCACAGTGCCCAACACGGGGCTCGAACTCACGAGAAGCGCGATCATGACCTGAGCTGAAGTCAGACGTTTAACCGACTGAGCCACCCAGGTGCCCCTGATTTCCAACCAGAGCTAAAGGCAAATCATTGCCACTCATATAGCTTAACGTTGCTCTCAGGACAGGCCTGATGTCATTCTCAATTCTTAGAGGAACGTCAGGTGTCCCTCACTTTAAAAAAAAAAAAAAAAAAAGACCAGATCCAGGCTTGCTGCTCAAGGAATCACAAGGTAGCAGCCCTCCCCATGCAGGCTAAGGGCAGATACACTTTAATTATTTGCAAGCCAATTTCCAGGCGAAATCAGATTCAAAACATAATCCAACCCATCCAGATTCTGGGTATCTGCTCTAGAAATAAATCTTCCATTGAGGAAATACACAAAATATCCATGTTCCAGCTAAGTAATGAGCCTTGGCCTTGAAGGACCCAGATTGGATTTGAAACACAAGAGTCAGAAGATTGGAATTCAGGACCCCAGAGCGGGTCTGTTACTTGTAAATTGTATTCTCATGCCTAGCCTCACACCAGGATTTCCACCAAAGTCCCTGGAGATTAATTCATCTGTAACGGAAATACACCTTTCCTATTCTTTCACACCACGTTGCCTTCCTTCTCTTTCAAATAAATAAAGCATTAAAAGATGCTCAACCCCACAGGGCAATTTTTAAATGAAGGATTGTTCCAGCCTGGAGGGTAGAGGACCCGGAAAATATGCTCAGTGTGAAAACTCTCCACTGAGAAAACTCCAAGCAGAACTTAGTGTTGAATCCAGTCCCCTGATTTTGCCACGGTCCCCTGCCCTCCATCCCCCCTTGTCTCTTTGGGGCTGAGGAGAAGCTGACAGCTTAAACAAAGCCCTGGGTGAACAAAGGGACCCTTAGAAGAGATGAGCCCCTCGCCGGCCTCACCCATCTCCCGCCCCCTCACCCCGAGTTTCAGGCAAGGCTTACCTCACCCAGAGGAAGAACCAAGCCCCTTGGATGATGAACACTAACCCTTTAGCATCCATTTTTAAAAACCCACCATTAATATAGACTGACACTGAATCCCCTGCTAATCGGATTAGGGTATATTGCTCAAACTGTCATTCAGGGCCAAAGCCCCTTTATCTCGTTGCTGATAGGAAGCTAAGCTCCTTGACTCACTTTGCTGCCTCTTAGGAGTCATCAAGAATCTGACTTCTTCAAGCCAACAATTTTATTTGCTTAATCTTGGGTGAAGAGATTAGGGATTTAGAGAAGATTTTTCAACATCCCTGCCATTCCTGGTGAGAAGAGCCATTCCTTCCTCCTGTACCCCTTCTCCCTCTGCCGATGACACACATACACCCCAAAGCAACAGACACACGCCCCAACACAACACAGAGAAATACAATACACACACCCCCAACACACTCCACACACAAAGATGCCACACACACCCCCAATACACAGAGATACAAGACACACACCACACAACACGCACGTTATGCATACACAAGAGAAAAAACAGGAATTCAAGCCTGGTGGTATTTCATCAAAACGTGGCACTTTCAGGGGCGCCTGGGTGGCTGAGTCAGTTAAAAGTGTCCGACTCTTGGTTTCAGCTCAGGTTATGATCTCGCGGTTCTTGAGTTCGAGCCCTGCATCTGGCTCTGCACTGACAGTGCGGAGCCTGCTTGGGATTCTCTCACTCTCTCTCTGGAAATAAACTTTAAAAAAATACTAAAAATAAGTGATGCTCCTATAGGGCTAGTGGAGCGAGTCTCAGAGTTTAGGAGGCCTCTGAAATCAGGTGGCCAGCGTTATGCACTTTTGTTGCAAGACCTGTGAACAATCAGGGTGCCTATTCCTTTATGTTCTGCCAGGGGTCAGCTTTAACTGGAGCCTGGTGGCTTTCAAATGGAGACCCCAGTTTTAACTGAAACCTAGCAGTTTTCAGATGGAAACCCCAAGTTTTGGGGTGTGGGGTGGTGGGGGGAGAGAGAAAAACTTCACATTCCCAGGACCTGGTCAGTAACACTCAGCAAATTCCCTGATATTTGTGGGTCCTTCATCACCACTGTGCATTAGAACATGTAATGCTCACTCCAAACCAAGCTCTGTAGCCCCACTCAACTCCCATCCGCTAACAACGTAAGACAACCACGAAAAGGAAAATGCTCTCCTAACCTGAGGACCAAAGGGGAAATTTATTACTCAAACTGGAGGTAACTCAGAGTAGGGGCACCAAGATGGCCAGGATTCAATAAAGCACATACAGTAACAGAGGAATGTGAGTCAGATGAACTCATATCCCCCCCCCCACCCCCCCCGGGGCCCGGCACAAGCCATCACTGATGCTCTAAAACTCTACTTCTCCATCTCTCAGCCGGGGACAGTGACAGATGTACAGCTGCTAGATGGTCCTTATGGAGTCGTCTGTGGGTCAAAGTAATGCAGTAAAAGCTCTGCGTGGGGGGGGGGGGGGGGGGGGGGTGCACCTGGGTGGCTCAGTCGGTTAACCGTCCGACTTCGGCTCAGGTCATAATCTCATCGCCTGTGGGTTCGAGCCCTGCGTCGGGCTCTGCGCTGGCAGCTTGGAGCCTGGAGCCCGCTTCGGATTCTGTCTCCCTCTCTCTCTGCCCCTCCCCCACTCACACTCTGCCTCTCTCTCTCTCTCTTAAAAAAAATTTTTTTAAAAAGCTGTGCATACTGGGGCGCCTGGGTGGCGCAGTCGGTTAAGCGTCCGACTTCAGCCAGGTCACGATCTCGCGGTCCGTGAGTTCGAGCCCCGCGTCAGGCTCTGGGCTGATGGCTTGGAGCCTGGAGCCTGTTTCCGATTCTGTGTCTCCCTCTCTCTCTGCCCCTCCCCCGTTCATGCTCTGTCTCTCTCTGTCCCAAAACTAAATAAAAAACGTTGAAAAAAAAAAAAATTTTAAAAAGCTGTGCATACTAATAAAAACACGATTCATCAGTAATTTGTGTAATTATTGTAATCACTTGCAGAATGGAAAAGGAAAGGTTAAATAAGGTGCCTATGGCGGGGTGCCTGGCTGCCTCAGTCGGTAGAGCATGAGACTCTTGATCTCAGGGTTTGAGTTCAAGCCCCACGTTGGGTGTAGTTACCTTAAAAATTAAATAAAGCCTTTTTAAAAAACTAGGTGCCTATGGCCACCTTCAAATTAATCACTCATGTGGAAGAGCAACAGGTCTGTCCTGCATCCGTTCAAGGAAGAAGCAGCACCAAGGTCCAAATTTCAGAGACGTGCACTTGAGTGAGCTCAGCTCATCCCAACTCAATCCCAAGGCCCCTTATCAGCACGTCGCGTGTGCCAGACATTCTGCCAGCTGATCACCTGCTTCCCGGGAGCACATGCAAAGGGAAATCGTGGAGAGGAGCTGGCTTGGGTGAGATCTACACGGTGTCGGACTTCACCAGGAATCCAGAGGAGAACAGTATCCGTAAACATACATGTGGGTGAGAAAGTGGGAGCTGGGCACGTGATCAGCAGGTGTTTGAGGTAACAGCAGAAGGTCAAGAGATGAGACTCGCCAGGTAAACTGAGATCAGTCTGTGAAAGGCCTTGTCCATCATGCCAAGGGCTAATTCTATAGGGGGTGGAAGCTGCTAGAAGCTTTTAGGCAATGAGGCAACAAGATTAGTTTAGAGAATAGCTATGACCTATCGCTTGCCCCCAAACACCAACCTGAAGAAGCCACCATGCCTTCAGCGACTGCCATACCCATTTTCCACTTGGCAACCCAACCCCCATGCAAGGGGGGCAAGGGCATCTCCCCTAAAACCTCAGGTGGTTAGGAACACTGGACACATCCAAACTGAAGACCTGTGAATCGGGTTAGGAGATTCACAGACATGAACGAGCTCATAAATGTGAGCCCAAGAGGGGCGCCTGGGTGGCTCAGTTGGTTGAGCAACCAACTTCGGCTCAGGTCATGATCTCGCAGTTTGTGAGTTCGAGCCCCGCGTCGGGCTCTGGGCTGACAGCTCAGAGCCTGGAGCCTGCTTCGGATTCTGTGTCTCCCTCTCACTCTGCCCCTCCCCTGCTCATGCTCTGTCTGTCTGTCTGTCTCTCTCTCTCAATAATAAACGTTAAAAAAAAATTAAAAAAAAAAAAATGTGAGCCCAAGAAATTGTGAGCGCAGTCACAATCCCAAGGGCTTTGTGCAGAGAATGGAGAGTGCCGATGACATTTCTCTAAAACCGGTGAATGTTCACGTCCGCTTCTACTGTGCTGCCCCCACACCTGTTGAGACGAGTGTCGATCGCTGTGCTTTGCTGCCCACAGATGGCACCTTGGGCTGCACTTTAGCAACCCCCTCTCTGCATCTCAGAGCTCAACAACTTTGAATTCAGACCTGTGGCCACCTGCTCATTTGAGCCTGCCTGAGTCTAAGACTCCAAGTAGGGAAGCCAGATATGCTGACCGTGTAACCACACGACACGGTCACGCAGGGCCAGGGAGCACCGCCCACCCCTCCCCCTCCAAGTTGCAAGGCTGGATCACACAAGCACTGCCCGGGGTAATGCCCAGTCACAGCAAGCCCTGTGAACTCGTTATGGACATCCCAGTGTCTTCGTGCCCTAAAGACAGAAGAACACAGCACTGGATTGCCAGCTTGCCTTCCCTCACTGCCTTTCTCTCCCCTAAGCTTCCTTGCCAAGGTCTCTAAGCCACCCTATTTGCTTTAGCTCCTCTGCCTGTGTTTGAGAAGGAACTCCTCTTTAAATTTTTTTTAATGTTTTATTTATCTTTGAGACAGAGCATGAGCAGGGGAGGGGCAGAGAGAGAGGGAGACACAGAATCCGAAGCAGGCTCCAGGCTCTGAGCTGTCAGCACAGAGCCTGACGAGGGGCTCAATCTCACAAACTGTGAGATCATGACCTGAGCCGAAATCAGACGCTTAACCGAGCCACCCAGGTGCCCCAGAAATTCATCTTTATATGCTGGCATTTCAACTCAGCAGAAGCTGGGGCCCATAATGGCAATGCAATGGGATAAAGTGCTGTTGGAGACTATGTATGAATAGGTGTTCAGGAACCAGAATGCACAACAGCCAGAGCATCTCACCCAGGAGGATGTTTTCAACGGCCAGAAACAAAAACCCTTTATTAAAAGTAACTATAATGATATGATCTCCCATAACAAGACGCCCCAAAGAAGCTATCTGTGGGGTTAGTGCAGGGGCCAGCCATGTCTTCAATGACCCAGGTCCCTTCCACCTGTCTCCTCTATCAGCATATTGACACGACCCTGAGGTTTACCTGCCCACGATCACAGGATGGCTGCTGCAGTTCCAGACATCACACCCTCACACAAAGGCAATTAAGATGGGCCATTTCTCTTTATGCATCTCTGCTAACTGGTTTCCCAGAAGCTTCCCAGCAGATTTCCCTTGAACCCCGCTGACCTACATTAGATCAGACACCCAAGTCCAACCTACAAAGAAGGCTACAGGAACGAGTATCTGGTATGACCAGCCTCTAGGTTAAGAGGCAACCTCAGTCGTGAGCAAGCCACCAGCAGTAGGGTGACCAAGTCACCCTCGTTTGCCATGACCTTCCCAGTTCTAAAACTGGAAACTCCATGTCCTGGGAAACCCGAGTCGTGAGAAAACTGGATGGGGTCACCCAACTGTTGTAATGGACACATGCAGGGTGGTGGAACAGTGCTAGGAGGGGGGATGCTCGTAGCTTCAGGAAGGCGCTAAAGTACTTCAAGTGGCATCTGGGAGGGGAAAGAGGGACTGTCGCATGAGCTCTCCAGAGTGGAGTGGACCGGTCGTGATTAACATGTGACGCGTGAAGGGCGGCCAGAAGTGACTGATGGCTCTGAGGTCCTGTCCTAAGTAACAATTCCCATTTATTCTGTCACCATACTGTGCACCAAGAGTCTGGGCCCAATGTGACTCAGCTGGCTCTTTTGCTCAGGGTGGCACAAGGTTTAAATCGGAAGGGCCCAAGCTCTTTTCAGTTGCTGGCAGAAATCTGCTTCTCGCGATTGTAGGACTGAGGTCCCCAGTTTCCCCAGCACGTGGTGCCCTTCATCTTTAAGTCAACGACAGTTCCTCCTATCTGGTCCCTGCCTTAAATCTCTTATTTTCTCGTGTCTCCAACTGGAGTAGGATTTCTGCTTCTACAGGTTCACGTGATTAGATTAGGTTTGCCCAACAGTCCAGGATAATCTCCCAATCTTAAAATCAGCTGAGTAGTACACTTAGTTTCATCTGCAAAGTTGTTTTTGCCGCGTGATGTAACATATTCACAGAAGTAACACCAGGGGGCGACGGGCACGGGGACCAAAATTCTGCCAAACAGTTGGGTGGAACACGTAGGAGGCCATCAGTGGCACTGTGCCAAAGAAGAAGGAGGCTTCTAGCAATATAGATCAGCCTTCAGTTAGACTCCCTCCACCCAAGAAAAAGAAAGAATTTGAAGCCATCTGGAATGCTCCTAAAGAAATTCCTGCACTGAGGAAGGAGAGCAATGGATAGTTCCCAAGACTCCCATCTAACGCTAAGACCCCACAATTCCAGTTTTCCAAGCGGAGAAAGGTCCAGTATGTTTGATTAGTGAAAAGGCAAAAGTTTTCAGAAAATGCTCAAACCATTCTGATACACGTGTTTTGACTTTCTCTGCAAACGACTCGCAGTACAAACTCGAAAGCAAGGACTTCCAGAAATTGACCTTTCCTGTCCCGTCTCGTGGAGTCATTAGTTCTGAGAAAAGGCATGGAGACACTCAGATTCCCAATACTGGCCCTCTTTGACTCGACTCCAGGGGACTGGGCACTATAATGAAACACTCCCTGGAAGGGGCTGTTAGGATATCTCACCAACGTGAGGCTGTGAGGACCTTTCCCCTTTAGGTGACAGCCAGAGCGCGAAAAGTGGAAACAGACTCTGGCCTGCCCTGAAACTCAGCTTTTATTGATGGTAGATGCGGGGAAGGGGCTGCAGGCTGGACGGGGCTGTAAGGAGTAGGGATGAGGGCTCACGAACTTCTCTTTGCAAAAGGAAAATCCCCACGGCGCTAAACCCTTAAGAACGGGCATCTGGACAGAATACGTATCTTCTCTGCCTATTAAGCAAACACTGACACGAAAGCCAGTCGAGGACGGGATGAGGGACAGCATGGCTTTAGACAACGTGGGTCAAGTGTAGTAACCGTGATCATCTGGTGCTCCAACTGGACAGCAACATGAAGTAAAGTCGGGCAGGAGAACGACTGGCGGATATGCGTGAGAGTGGGTCAACTTTGGCTCACTGTTCACCTAGAAAGTGGAAGGGAAGAAAGTAGGATCGCAGCGCTGCAAAATCTTGGAGAGCACAGTATCTCATGTGGCAGAGCTGAAAAACCAAGCCTGGAGTAGGTCAGAAAGTGCCCAAGGGATGAATGCCCCAAAAAGGGAGCCCCGAAGTCCACAGTCCCCGGGCACAACATCGAAGACATGGGGGCACCTGGGTGGTGCAGTCGGTTGAGCTTCCCACTTCAGCTCAGGTCATGATCTCGCAGTTTGTGGGTTTGAGCCCCGCGTCGGGCTCTGTGCTGACAGCTCAGAGCCCAGAGCCTGCTTCGGATTCTGTGTCTCCCTCTCTCTCTCTCTCTCTGTTCCTCCCCCGCTCACACTCTCTCTGCCTCTCAAAAACAAATAAACGGTAAAAAACAAAAAACAAAACAAACAAACAAAAAAAAAAACTAAGACTTCACGTGATCCTGAACATAGCAGAGAATGTCAGATAAGGAGAAACGCACACTAGAAAATATGGGTGTAAAGGCTGAAGCAACTGGGAGAGGATGGGGGTTATGATACTGGCTACAACGCACACACTATATACACCAGGCAAGTATGGTTATCATTTCACTCACCCACACTCTGGCACGCCCACAACAAAGCTATGAGGAAGTAACCTGTCCGTGTTCAGCCAAGCTAGTGGAAGGCACAGCCAGGACATGGCCCACAACAGCAGGCTGTAGGACAGTACTCTCCTAAGCATGATGTCACCCTAGCACAGCTTAGACGCAGCACATGATTCAGGGGCTGAGCTCTCAGAAATGTTGACAGCTTTGTCCCAACTCCCTACGTCAGACCACGAGGATCACCGCGTCTTCGTGCCCAAAAGGGCCACAGCAGTCTCTTGCTTCCAGTCCCCTAACGCACACAGGTTACCTTCTACGGTACCATTACCAGGTGACTCTCCCTACCTGCCAAGGTCTGAAGCTGAACGCATTTTGCTCACAGCACACTCCACTGCCAGCCCTTTATAACTGTTACAAAAGCCTTCCACGAACAACGCACACCTCAGCCTGCCTTCCGATTCCTACTGCTCATTGTTCAAAGGTCTAGACCTATACGAAAAAAGCCCAGTATTTCTCTACGTATAAAATACCAGAGGGACGCCTGAGTGGCTCAGTTGGTTAAGCATCCAACTCTCGATGTCGGTTCACGTCATGATCTCACGGGTCGTGGGATCGAGCCCTGCGTCAGGCTTTGCGCTGACAGCACGGAGCCTGCTTGGGATTCTCTCCCTCCCTATCTCTCTCTCTCTCTCTCTCTCTCTCTCTCTCCCCCTCCCCCTCACACTCTGTCTCTCAAAATAAACTTTAAATAATCAACCACTAAAATACAAGAGAGAGTTGAAGACACCTATCACCACCCAAGTCCTCACTTCTCTAGGAAAAATACCGTCAATTCCCTCAAACGTCGTGAAAGAACCAAAGACTACCAATGTCAACCTTGCCACTTCATCCACACAACCACAGCTGCTGCCACTGACCCTTCAAGCACAAAGAAAAAACAATACTCAAATATGTGAAAATTTTTACCAGGTCTAAGAACAGCACCCGATCAAAGGATTCAGAGTAACCATCTCATTACAAAAGACTGCTATAAGAAAAAAAACGGAAGCTCCAAAGGCTCAAGTAGATATTCACCGAAGAAGATCTAGGAATATCAAATGCACATTAACTCGTTAATCATTTGGGCAATGCGAATTAAAATCAAAATGAGATACCACTGACCATCTACTAGAATGGCTAAAAGACTGACAATGGCAAGTGCCAACAAGGGTATAGGGCAACTGGGACTCTCACACATTGCTGGTGGGAATGGTTTCTAAACACCGTTCTTTATTAAAAAGAGCCCAGAGTTCTTGGAGAAGCAGCTACTTCCAGGGCTGGAGCAAGAAAAACATAAGATGATCCAGAAGCATCCTACACTACCAGAAAGTAAGACAGGGTGTTGAAGGACGAGTAGGGACACATCTAAAGGACACAGGAGCCAATCTGAGAAAGTTTCCCAACAGCCAAACCTGGAATGATTTGAACAAAGTAAATAGCAGTAACACTGGATTCTAATCAACAGAATTAAATGAAGATCCACAAACTCAAAATACATGGTGGGGAAGGGAGAGCTACTCCTTATAGGAGAATTCCAAGTAACAGATGCAAAGGAAATGAAGAAAATGGCCAAAAACCAACAGAAATACATGTAGACAGGGTACACCAATGAGGGTTAAAATTCCATGGCCAAAGTTTGAGGAGAAACAGGGTATCTGAACATAGTCCAAAAGTATCTCCCCCAAGATATAGGGCAACAGAGAAAGAATAAAATAGAAGACACAGTAACTGCACTTTAGAGAAAGCTAGCAGATCTCAACCAAGTGATCAAAATCAAATCCAACAATATCCAAGAACATCAACATCCAAGAACAAGGCACATCCACATCACAGATCCCCTGCACTAGGCAAGAACGTGTCACTTCAGTGGGTATCCTTGCCAAAAACCAATAACCTCCATCAAATTATAAGAAAACATCAAACTCAAACGGAGGGACACTCTACAAAACCACTAATCGGTACTACTCACAAGTGTGAGGGCCCTGAAAAACAAAGAAAGACAGGAGAATGGGACAGATTGGAGGTAGCCAAGGAGAAATGAAAACCGAATGCAATGTGGAGCCCAGGATTAGAAAACATTAGTTGAAAAACATGGAATCTCGCTAAAGCCTGTAGTTTATGTAACAATATAGTACCAAATTCTTAGCTCTGAGAACCCTACCCAGCTCAGAGAAGATGTTACATGACCTTAGAGGAAGCCAGGGGGCTTTGTACTAATTTTGCAACATTCCTGTGAATGCAGAAATATTTCCAAATACCAAGTTTTAAAAAACTGCGATCAGACGCTTTAGAAAGTAATGCTAACATGGGGCCCTGGGCGACTCTGTCGGTTGAGCATCAAACTCCCGGTTTCGGCTCGGGTCATGATCTCACGGTTCCTGAGTTCAAGCCCACACAGAGCTCCCTGCTGACAGCACTGAGTCTGCTTGGGATTCTCTCCACCCCATCCCCGCTCATGCTTTCTCTCTCAAAATAAATAAATGAACTTAAAAAAAATTTTTTAAAGAAAGTAACAACAATATCTGATTCATGCCCTACAGCCAAAGCTGAAGTCAAAGAGAAATTCCTACCCTTAAATGCTTTTTATCAGTAAAAACAATGGACGTAAAAGAACTAAAACACATGCCTTCAAGAGATTAAAAAATATAAATGTGTACATGTACACCTACAAAAGGAGAAAGGAATAATAAATGTTAAGTGTCTATAAACCGAAAGAAAGAAAAATAAAGTTAAAAGGATCACAAAGAAAAAAATACAAGTACACAATTTAAAGGCTAAGAAAGACATATTACCATTTATAGCCATGTATAGGCATGGAGAAAGAATTTTTTTAAACTGCAACAAACACTGTATATTAACTTTCTATTTTAGGAAATGGCAATCATCTAGAAAAACATAAATTATGAAAATTGACACAGAATACACAGGAAAGTCAAAACGCTTAATAATGATAGAAGTAAAAAAAAAAAAAAAAAAAAAAATTATTAAAGACCTACATATCAATGAGGCCTTAACTCATTTTACAAATAAATCCTTTCAAAGTTTCAAGAAATAGTTAACTCTTGGGACACTTGGGTGGCTCAGTCGGTTAAGCATCCAACAATTCATTTTGGCTCAGGTCATAGAGCTCAGTATTCACAGGATCGAGCCCCGCATCGGGCTCTGTGCTGACAGTGCAAAGCCCACTTGGGATTCTCTCTCACTCCCTCACTCTCTCCTCCCCTTTCCACCTATCCCCTGTGCATGCTCTCTCAAAATAAACAAACATAAAAAAAAAAAAAAAAGTTAATTTTTATGTCAATTCAGCTGTTTAGGAACATAGGAAAAGAACACTTAACGCGTTTTCCACAACAAGAACAATCCTAATCACAAAAACACGGCGTAAGTATAAAAATTAAAATGCTCCTGTTATACAATTACTAGGGCAGAGAGTCGCAATTCCTACCCTTAGGATTTTGTTCACATGTAGAGATGGAGAAATACGCCAAACAGAACAGAGGCAGATTTTAAAAATGTCTCAGTCATTCTGTTTTCTCTGCATCTGTCTTAACTGTCAGACCACTTGCCCAGGGAGAGGCAGGCACACCCCTCGGGACGTTCAGGACACATTTCAGAAAGCCCGTGATCCTGGCGTTCCTGCCAAGGCTCGGTGCTACGCTCCCATTCGTACCAACCTGTCTTTTCTGTTCTATCGTGCCTGTCCTTACATCTCGAGTACGTGTTCTTTTAAAATGGGATTAATCAGAAAGTCTAGCCGCATCGATTTTTATAGACGTCTTCTCCTTTTCCTCATCAAAAAATCATTTGTAATTATATTGCCAGAATTTAATTTTTGAGAGTATTTCATCCTTTATAATGATTTCAGGCTTGGAATAATGGCTCCTTTTTCTGTAAAGCTTTGGAAATTGAAGACCACGGGGTTAAGACATGGCTGACTGATGCTTCCCTTTGGTGTCTGTAAGATGCCAAGCTTGCTTTCTCCAAAGCCTTCTTTCGATTCTGCGTAACCAACGATTCCATCCAAGTTGACCAAAAAATTGCAGTTTCGCTACTTTCTGTGACTTTTCAAGAGGGGACATTCCCCAAATCTCAGTTTTTTTTTCTTAAAGAAATTCTTCATGTTTCTTATTTTCATGCACAAAGAAGGCCCAAGCTGGTATCCATTTTTCGAACAGTGCTACAGCACTAAACAACTCTAATAGGATATTTAGAGTCTCACTAGGCCTCAGGAAGATGTCTTACAAAACCAATTCAGCTCAAATGCCTGTTTTCACTCTACCAGTTTTAGAGTGCCCTGCAGAGACTTCTGAGGGTAGGAGAGCCATGACCGGACCCGTTTCCCCTCCTATGGGACCCTGGAAAACAGCAAGGTACTCATGGAGGAAGGGGCTTTCCAGCGAGGATTCTTAAACATGGAGGCAACCGACCAAGCTCAAACCACTGGCAAAGTCCACCTGTGAGGTCACAGAGAGCCCAGGAGGTCAGAGGCCTTCCCTGTGAAGCCACATCCTGTCCTTGCTGGAGACCAGCTACTGTAAAACAGCAGGAAGATGCCAGAGAAATGGGAACAGGTCGTCAGGAGCCACCCCCCAACCTCCCTGCCCATGGCCCCTGAGCGTCCAGAGGGAAGGCGCTGAGGGGTGACCTCCCCACCGTGTTCAGCCACTGAGCTCAACCGAATCCCGGAAGGAAATGACAAGATTGTGCCAAGATCATTCACTTGGATTTCTACTTTTTTTTTTTCTTTGCCTTCTTCCCTCTCACTGCCTGCATTCCAAAGAAGCTGCTAAGCCTTTAGTTTTTTTTTTTTTAAAGTGTATTTAAAGTATAAGAGGGCCGCCTGCGTGGCCCAGTCGGTTGAATGTGCGACGCGATGTCAGCTCAGGTCATAATCTTGCAGTTTGTGAGTTCGGGTCCCACGTCGAGCTCTGTGCTGACAGCTCAGAGCCTAGAGCCTGCTTCGGGTTCTGTGTCTCCCTCTCTCTGCCCCTCCCCTGCTCATGCTCTCTCAAAAATAAACACTAAAAAAAATATAAAAAGAAAGCATCCACAGACATTACAAAAACAAGTGAATGCCGCTGGTCTCCGGGAAAACCGCCAATTGCTGTCCTACAGCAGAACCATCTTTGACATCCCACCATATGGTGGTGCCCATTCAGCCTTCTCCAGCAGCCCTATGTCTGTCTGTGCTGCCTCCATCATTTCTTACCATGGAGACTTCTGCGGAGCTGAGAACAGAAGTTTCAGGTCGCCAGCTCCTCGTGGTTTTTAGGCGCCTCAATTCATTGAAAGGATTGAGTGTTTGGGGTTGAGAGAGAGAAGAGGTGTGGGTATATGTAAGAGACAGAGACAGAGAAGTAGAGAGACACAGAGATAGAGACAGAGAGAGAGGGAGGCTGGCTTTGGAGGCCGCCAAGAAAAGGGGAGAGGTGTCCCCCAGACTGTGGTAGGTTGATTGCTTGGGCAGTGGGAACTCTTTCAGCCCTCAGGGGCACAGAAGAATGGCTGGGTAATGAACCTCGGGAGACTACAATAAGCTTCGGAGCCTCAAGGAAGCACAATACCAGCACAGTGACCAAACTTCAGATGTAATGAACATCCCAGCCTCAATGAGAGAGGAGAGAAAAGAAAGGGACCTCTTTGGTCATCTGACCACTCAGGATTATTATGTGACATGGAGGAGGAGAGAGAAAAAGGAATCCCTGTTAAGAAAGAGCTTGGAAAATTATTCTAAAGGTAAAGGGAAAAAACGTACTTGCACACCTGGGCTTCACCCACTGCAAGAGAATTTAACTAGGAATCCTCTCGCCGGTTTATTCAAATGAAAATCCCTCAAGGCTACGTTTCCTTCCTCACGTGCTCCAGAAAACCATCTCTAAGGATACTAGCCACAGCTCTATCTTCTACTGAACATAAACTGGGAGGCAGAATGATGGAATGAATGATTAAGAAGGTAAACTCAGTTACCTAGATCTGCATGGTAACTCTTTTTCCATGTACTCTTTTTTTTAATGCTGTTGGTATTTTGACGGGGTTGCATTAAATATATACATTGGTTTGAGTAGTAGGGACATTTTAACAATATGGGTTTTTCCAATCATGAGCATGGGATACCTTTTCACTGGTTTATGTCATCTTCAATTTCTTTCAATGTTTTATACTTTTTAGAGAACAGATTGATCTTTTGCCTATTTGGTTAAGTTTATTCCTAGGTTTTTTATTCTTTTTGGTACAATTGCAAATGGAATGGTTTCTCTTAATTTCTCTTTCTGCTACGTAAATCTAGGAGACAGAAAGGAGCTCCGAGTGCTTGTACAAAATGAAAGACTTTTACAGGCATGAGAGAGTGGGAACAAGGAAGTTATGTTAGTCACTTCCCTTTAGGGAGTGGCGGGGGTCTATCAGGCAGATGACATAACTAATGCGGATCAGACAACTCGTGACAGACTGGTTTAAGATTCCGTTTCTGGAAGAGCTGAGACTGTAATGAAGTTAGCCTTGGTTTGGTGATGTGGGACTTAGCATATACGACTCCACTTGGGACCTGCTGTCTTGTTTTTAGCAATGTCCTCTGGAACAGGGGCAATTTACTCAACCTGTCTGAGCCTCAGTTTCCTCATCTTTGAGAATGAGAAGAGTATCAGAACCCTACCTCACAGGGTTGTTGTAAGAATTAAGTGAGATAGGTCAAATATTTACAGCATAGCTATTTTCCCCCCAAATAACTGTGTCTATTATTATCCAGTATTGCACTTATGATCTGTAGCACCTATTTCAATATCTCATTGCATGCTGTCATGACAGCAGTTATCACTGTATATCATGTGTGTGTTTATTTCTTCTTTCCCACTACACTGTGAACAACTCCACGGCAAAATTGTATATGTCTTTTCATCTCTAGTGCGAAATACAACATATTATTAATAATACTAAGTGACCTCTTACAAAAGTTGACTCATGTTGCTTTGTGTTATCAGCCCATGTACCAATCAACAAAAGGGTAAAACAGAGATTTTTCATAATTCTAAAAAATTCACAGCAAGTTTACATCCAGTGAACCTATTCTTAGGAAACTATCTGCAATAGAAGAGAATAAACCAAGACTCTGAAAGATATGGAATCTACAAATGAATATGACCCAGAAGAAAAGAGAATTCCTATGATAGCATCAAGTTCACATCACAACCATTTCAGGTGGAAAGTGAGTTCAAGGCAGGAGTCAGGGAGGGAGAAATTGATAGAATTCTTGGGACTGAGGACTGGGAAAATTTTGAGAATAATAAAGGCAACTCTGAATAGGAAATAAAGGGAGAGCCCATACGAACTTGGATGAAGAGAAAGATTCTCCTTTCAGTGGCACAGAGATTATCACACCCTACACATATTAATGGACATGTAATCCTAGCCTATGACTTGGTTCCACAGAGATCAATCACTACATATCTATAACCGAATAAATGCTGTTTATAAATGTAGTTCTCAACTTTTACAATCAACTCAAACCATCAGGAAAGGCAGCCCTGCTTAGCTAACAAAATGTAAACAGTATAAGCCTAAGCTTTTGTGAATAAACTCTAGGAGGTAGATAGATGGAAGGAGCATTAGTCAAGGACAGGGGGTGAAAACTACAGGTACAGAAGAAAGAGGTCTTATGGCTGCTAGACAAAGAAATGTGAATGGAAGGATAAAGCCTGAATCTGCAGGTGTGGCTAACAGCTGTGCTGGCTGGTGAGAAAACTAACAAATATTCTTATCCATCAAGCAGAAAGACAACTGCCGACAATTACAGTGGATTCATCCAGAATTGGGAGCATGAACGTACTCTCTATAGGGAGTACACCCAGCAGAACAGATACATGCATACACACAGGCACACACACCTGTTAACAAAGGAATAAACAGTCAGCCGTACAATGCGACCATTTTTAAAAAATACGGTAGGAGACAGGGGCGCCTGGGTGGCTGTCGGTTAAGCGTCTGACTCTAGATCAGCTCAGGTCATGATCTCATGGTTCGTGAGATCGAGCCCTGAGTCGGGCTCTGTGCTCACAGCATGGAGACTGCTTGGGATTCTCTCTCTCACTGCTCCTCTCCCCCTCACACGTGCACACGCTCTCTCTCGCAGATAAAAAATATTTTAAAATCGTTAAAAAATAAAATAGGAGACATATACAATATTGATGGCATTATTTGCTACAGTAGAAAACTGAAAACAACCTCTTAACAGGTAGAGAAATTTCTGCATAGCAACACGAGACAAGACAACGTATTACTGGGAGACAAACACATACGTACTAAAACCACTAGGAAAAGCAAGGGAATGAGAAAAAGTGGGGATGTCTGGAGGGAAAGTAGAAGGAGAATGGGAGGAACACATATGAAGCTTCAACACAGTTGCTCCTGTGCCGCTTCTGAACTTGAGACGCAAAACAAGGATTCATTTTATTATGAATATAATTGTGCACATAAATTTACATGCATTGCATTTGGGTTTTTTGGGGCTTTATCAAATATTTCTATTAAAAATAGTGTCTATGTCACACCCACGCATTTATGAGAAACTACTTTTGGAGACAAAGTCTGGAAGGGGGTCACAAGTTTATCATTCCATGGAAAAAACTTAGGACATAGCTGTACTCGTTAGTGTAACCCCACTCGTGGAACAGAGAGACGACGTATTGCAAACGTATGCTTGTAATCCTCAGAAAACATTTGAAAGGACATCCACAAAATCATTACAGGGGCCCCTGTGCAACAGGACTGAAGGATTGGGGGAAAAGGAGATTTTTCTTTTTCCTTTGATACGGCATGTTTCATACTTCCCTAAACTGAACATTTATCAAAGGATAAAGGATAAAGATAAAGGATAAAGGATAAAGCTGATCCTTTAACAACATGAGCAAGGCATTGACACTGACTCCCCCTTTCCACGCAGTTGAAAATCCACTCTTGTAACTTTTGACTCCCCCAAAACTTAACTACCAATAGCTACTGTTGACCAGAAGCCTTACCAATAACATAAACAGTCAATTAACACATATTCTGTAGGGCGCTGGGGTGGCTCAGGTGTTGAACGTCCAACTTTGGCTCAGGTCATGATCTCATGATTCATGAGTCTGAGTGCCCCATCGGGCTCTACGCTGGCAGCTCGGAGCCTGGAGCCTGTTTCAGATTCTGTGTCTCCCTCTCTCTCTCTGCCCCTCCCTTGCTCACACTCTGTCTCCACCTTTCTCAAAAATAAACATTAAAAAAAAATTTTTTTATACACATACTCTGTATATGTATTATATACTGTTTTGTCACAGCAAAGTAAGCTAGGAAAAAGAAAGTGTTATTAAGAAAATCCTAAGGAAAGGATGCCTGGGTGGCTCAGTCAGTTAGGCATCTGACTCTTGATTTTGGCTCAGGTCATGATGTCATGGTTCATGGGTTTGAGCCCTGCATTGGGCTTGGGATTCTCTCTCTCCCTGTCTGCCCCTCCCCCGCTCATTCATTTTTTTTTTTTCCTCTCGCTCTCTCTCGAAATAAATAAACTTAAAAAAATTTATAAAAAGAAAATCTTAAGGAAAACACATTTAGAGTACTATATTATATTTATTGAAATAAAACCCATTTTTTAAAAAAAATTTTTTAACATTTTTATTAATTTTTGAGAGACAGAGACAGAGCACGATAGGGTGAGGGCAGACAGAGAGGGAGACACAGAATCCCCAAGCAGGCTCCAGGCTCCGAGCTGTCAGCAGAGCGCCCAACGCGGGGCTCGAACCCACGAACCGTGAGATCATGACCTGAGCCAAAACTGGATGCTTAACTGACTGAGCCACCCAGGCACCCCCCAATATTTATTTTTTTAAAAAACCACCACATAGTTCAAACCCATGTTGTTCAAGGGTCTGCTGTATAAAAGTGTAGGATACTAGGAAAATGGTACTAGAATCATAATCAATACTTATCGAGTTCTTAGCACTGGCGCATAGTAAGCACTCAGCAAAAGTTAGCTAGTATTCTTATTACTCAGAGGCGTGCAGCCAGGATGGTGAGACCATGCCATAGAAGAAGCGTTGCAAGAAATAGGGATTTTTAATCTGAAAAAGACTCCAAGACTCGATCGCTGCCTTCAGACGTAAGGGCAACCCTTCAGGAACGCAACGAGGTTCTCTTTGCATGTTTCTGAGGCAAAGGATTACTCCGTTGGCCTGAAGCTTTACGAGAGAAGCCAACAGCCCTTCCTAAAGGAAATGCGCGGCCTCTGGTCGTGGCCCGCTCACTGCCACATTTGTCACCATTGCCCACTGTGGATTCCCAGCTCAGCCCGGAAGACAGTTACTCGCTACTCAAGGAGAACTCTTAAGACCTCCCAAGTAGGAGATCCTGTTCTTCAAAGGCAGAGGTGGCAGAGCTGATGGGGAGGAGACAGAGCATGTCCCTTGTCAGAGTGGAAAGCCATGTGCTGGCACGTCGCATTCCAAGGTAAATGCTGACATCGTGGGTTCTGCTGGGATCCTTCCTATGCTGGGTGAGAGCTACGCTCCTGATCAAGATGTGTGAAAAGAATGGACATCGGGGGCGCCTGGGTGGCTCAGTCGGTTAAGCGTCTGACTTCGGCTCAGGTCATGATCTCACGGTTCATGGGTTCGAGCCCCACGTCGGGCTCTGTGCTGACACCTCAGAGCCTGGAGCCTGTTTCAGATTCTGTGTCTCCTTCTCTCTGTGACCCTCCCCCGTTCATGCTCTGTCTCTCTCTGTCTCAAAAATAAATAAACATTAAGAATGGACATCGGCACAAAACCTCTCCTCCAAAGTGCGGAGGATGGGGGAAATCTGAGAGTCAAAAAGAGAATTGGGGGGGGGGGGGCCCAAAGCCAGGACTAAAAATGAGGCAGACGGACACGAGGCTGGGCAAAGTCAGGTGAAGGCTGCCACCCACGGGGCGAGATCCAGAGGGATGGACCACAGGTTGAATCCGGGATAAACTATGGAATGGACCGTAACCAGGAATGAGAAGTCTGGCATTTTGGAGTTTCTGGAGAATTCCTTCTAAATTCCCTTTCCTTTCAGCAAACACATCGAAAAAAACCGCTGCCCGCTGTGTGTGTGGTCTCCATGGCACACAGGAGTGAAGGTCACAGCCAGGACAGGGCGAGGGAAGCCCAGAGGCCACGGGTGTCCCAGGTACAAAGAGAAGAGGGACAGCCTGCCCTCTCCTGGCTTCCTGGGGACACTGCACCCTGGAGGCTCCGACGCTGAGCCCCAAGCCCCGGATGGGCGCCCCAAAGCAAGGACAACACTGTGGACAGCAAGCTTCTTGGCCAGTAGCAAACAAGATAATGCCTTTCTCGAGCTGGCAATTTTATCAGGGAAGGGAACACACAAACCCAAAACTATCTCCACAGGCAACTAGACACCTGGCTGGAAAATGAATTTGTAAAATGGTTGGAAAAACCCGGTTGGGATCATCATCCTAATGACGGACCTCATTCATTCGCCCGGTGACTGGCCTTTTGCAAAATGCTTTGACATCTGTCGTCTCATCACGTCCCTATGAGGAACTGACTTCCTGCTTTGCAGAGGAATGCAGTCCACAGGCATTCCAATAGGGTCCACTGCACAACCAAGGTCTCCCATCATGCCACTGTACCATCCAACCCAAAGGCCCTAGGAACAACCCAATACGTCAGGCCACGTTCAACACCATCACTCAGACTCGTGGCGCTTCCTGCTTCGTTAAGCGCGGAAGCCCCTCCTGGACCGGACGCCAAGGTCGCAAGCCATTTACTCTGCTGGCAAGGAACCTATGTCAGGAAGAAGAAATGCAACCAAGAGCTTTGGTATTTATGGATCATTCATGTGTGCCTGCACACGACCCACACGATCCCTTGCTTTATGGCATCACTGGAGAGTTCATAAAAGAAGCAGGCTTTTCTTCTCAGCAGAGTTGGGCGTTGCACGATTACAAGATAATAAAGGGAAGTTTGTCTGCAATTTTTCCGGGTCCCCACAAGTTAAACTTTTGACACCAAAGTCACCCTGCCGTTGGAGTTGGGGAGACAATCAGGTCAGTAGCAGATCAAGTAAAGCCTTCTTGTCTTTAGCCCAGCCAAGGTGGTGAGCCCCTTAGCACCTTGTCAAACACTAAATTTAATCCTCGTTTTATTTTCGAATCGCTTTTTAAAAATACACTAACCATTAAGCAACGGGGGAAAGGTCCTTTTAAAATGATTTATTATGTGTTAACAGCTAAAGAAAACCTAAACAATGTCTCCATAAAGACCCACGATCGCGTTTTTAATTAAGAGCCACAACTTTTAATGGAAGGCATAATACGCCCATTCATTTCGGGGTACCGGCCGAGGTTTGGTAATCCGGCAGTCAGACTCGGGGGAGAGTAACAGCTTTCGATTCACACCTCAAAGTCTTCTGTTAAAGAAAATAACAATAAAGTAAGATCCCTTTAAAACTGGAGTTTGGGAATTTCAACCCAGAGAAAGGACACATTCTGTTTCATTACAGGGGTGCGTGTTACTCTTTCTATGCCCACAATAGCACACTCAGTCACCCCTAAGTTTTAATATGCAACTAGGTCATTCTAAATGTGCCCTGTGTGTGTGTGTGCATGTGTGCGTGTGTGACCTGGTAAATTCCTGCCCGTACTCTGGGGAAGCTGTGCCCTCTGAGAAACAAACCATTACTGTCTCTTTCTCAAACTGGTCCCTTAAATGCTTTTCCTTCTCTAGCTCTTTTATTGAAGCCCCAAATTTCCTGATCTAAGGAGAACTGAGCTATGGACATTTGCATGGCCCTGCAAGGAAGTATCAATCGTAACAGCCAGCATTTATTTCTGCCCACCCCCCCCACCCCCAAGTGCCAGGCCCTGCCATGGGGGCTTCTCAACATCATCTCACTCAATCCTGGCAATAATGAAGTGAATGTCTTGTTACCCCCATTTGCAGATGGGAAGCTTGGAGAGGGTGGGCTGCAGGAAGGTGGGGTGGGGTTGGACTAACGTATCAGATCCACGCCTTTTCCCCTCAAAGAGTGGTGTTAGGTCTTGTTGGGAAGGGAGGACTTAACCACGGAGAAACAGAACCCAGCGAGACGGAAGGGGTCACACAGCATTGCTAAAGAAGTTCCGAGAGGGAACACACCTGATCTGGGGTTTCAGATACAGAGGGATTCCATCTTGACCTTTTAAGGATACTCAAGAGTTTCCAAAAATGTGAGCGACAAAGGTTAATCCTGTAAGCCTGGGTTCGCCTTATCTGGTTCTCTGTGCCACCTTTAAGATTTTTTTAGCTATTCATATGCCACCCGGGTCCCCAAGGACCACATGCTGCCTAGATACTCTATTACAATTTCTCAACAACTTCCTTAATACAGATTACCTTTAAAAAAAACAAAAACAAAAACAAAAACAAAAACTTTAGATTTTTTTTAAATTTACTTACTTTGAAAAAAAGAAAGCGCAAACTGGGAAGGGGCAGAGAGGGGGGGAGGGAGAGGGAGGGAGGAGAGAGAAAGAGAGAATCCCAAGCAGGCTCCACACAACCAGCATGAAGCCACACGTGGGGCTCGAACTCACGAACCAAACTCACAAACGGTGAGATCATGACCAGCGCTGAAATCTAGAGTCAGCCACTTAACCACCTAAGCCACCCAGGTGCCCCTCCTAAAATATACTTTTAAAGGAGACTTTACATCAGTACCATAACCTACAAAGGAGAATCGCGTAGTCAAAAGTAAACTGCCCAAAACAACATGGGGTGAAAATAAAATCATGCTCTCCAGTCTAAAAATTCGATTTAGGAATAACACTAGGATAAAACCAGAACTGAGGAAAGTCGCTAATTTGCACAAAGACAAAATCAACATGCGTACCTAATAACTCAGTCTTGGTTGGGCGGCCAATGCCAAGCCACCCCCAGGTTTTCCCGGCTTCCACGCGGCGAGGTTCCAGAAGCCTAGACACAGGGACAGCGGCCGACCACGTGCTTACTCTTGGAAAGTGAGCTCCCCCCGCTTCCCCAAGCCACTGCCCCCAGTAGAGAGCCTGCCATTCCCAAACCGGGGGCTGAGGGGCACTTGTTGGATGTGGGGAAAATGCAGCAACAGCAATTCACTGTACCAATGCTTCCCAAAATGTGTAAATAAAGTTTGGTTACACAAGGTGTAAGATACTGATGAGCTGGTAGAGGGCAGGCAAAGAGGCAAAGATAATCATGTGCGTGGTGACAAGGACATTAGACAAGACGGGGAGGGAGGTGGGACAGTTAGGAACCAAGGGAACGTGCCCCAAGCAATAAACACCACATACCTGGAGGCGCTTTCTACAGGGTTTAAGATCAAACCGCGACCCTTACAGAGCAGAAGTAGGATGTGGCCACCCACAAGCCGGACTTAAATTGAAGAAGCCCGGCTCCAAAATCCACCAATGAAAACAGAGGACCGGCTCCAAAACCCACCAATGAGCTGCCTGCGTGGCCCGCGGATATCAACCAGTCAGGGCGCAGCGCTTCTGACCAATCAGGATGAGGCCCTTCCAGCCTATCAGGATGAGGCTTCCCCCCCCCCCTCCTCTTTATTAGCATATTGGAAGAAAGCGGGAACGTTGGTAAGCAGAGCGTGCTTTAGGCGCGGAGAGGCCAAGTTTATCCTAGGTTAGTCCTGGGTCTCCTTGGAGCTTTGGGCTGTAGCCCCAGTAAGGCCTCGCCTGTGCCTTTGATTTTTGGGTCTGACCTCGTTGCTATCGTTGTGGGGCCCTGGAACTGGACCCTGGCAACATAGGGAGGGAGGAAGGAAGAAAAAGGTCCTGGGAGCCATTAGGGTTTTGCTTACAGTTACCACGGATCCTGGCTGTTACAATAGCTCCTGTTCTTAGATAATTTATTAGGAATTTATTTAGGATATACTGTCTTTTCTTTTTTCTTTTTCAGTGGCTTGTACCCAAAAGATTACTGCCTGGAATATGTCAGACATTGAAACCAGATGTTAGAGGAGTAGCAGTTTGAGAGGCAGAGAGAGGGCTGTGCGCTCAGGATAAGAAAACATCCAGTGTCCGGGAGGTCATCCGCAGGGTTTTCCACAGCATTCCACGAGACAGACTGAGCCAGGATGGGAATTCTAGGTTCAATTTGCGAACCAGGGATGATTATCCAGAAAGTTCTCTAGAGCCCCAGAGCAAAGGTGGCCAAAAGTGCAGATGAAGCCTTGTCCACGCATGTTCGTAGCGCGGTTCAGGACAACAAAAGGCGGCAATGACCCAAGTGTCCATCACGGGAGGAATGAATAAACAAAATGCGATATATCCAAACAATGGAGTATTCTCCAGCCTTAAAGCGTGAAGTGCTTCTAGATGCTATGACTGGAAGAGCCTTGAAGACATTGCTAAGAAGTCAGATACAAAAGGCCCCTTATGATATGAACTATCCGGAATAGGTCTCCAGGCGCAGAGAGCAGGTAAGGGGCTTCCAGAGGACCAGGGAGAGGGTGATGAAGACTGGAAATGGGTGCAGGTTTCTGTTTGGTTTGGTGATAAAGTTCTGGAACTAGATAGTGTTGCTGGGTCGCACAACATTGTGGGTATACTTAATGTCACTAACTTGCACACTTTGAAAGGGTTAAGGGGGCGCCTGGGTGGCGCAGTCGGTTAAGCGTCCGACTTCAGCCAGGTCACGATCTCGCCGTCCGTGAGTTCGAGCCCCGCGTCAGGCTCTGGGCTGATGGCTCGGAGCCTGGAGCCTGTTTCCGATTCTGTGTCTCCCTCTCTCTCTGCCCCTCCCCCGTTCATGCTCTGTCTCTCTCTGTCCCAAAAATAAATAAAAAATGTTAAAAAAAAAAAAAAAAAAGAAAAAGAAAGGGTTAAGGAGGGGGGGAGGGAGCGCCTGGGTGGCTCAGTCGGCTGAGCATCCCACTTCAGCTCAGGTCATGATCTTGCAGTGTGAGTTCGAGCCCCGCGTGGGGTTCTGTGCTGACAGCTCAGAGTCGAGCCTGTTTCCGATTCTGCGTCTCTCTCTCTGCCGCTCCCCCACTCATGCTCTCTCTCTTGTCAAAAATAAAAGTAAACATTAAAAAAGTTTTTAAAGGGTTAAGATGATAAATTTTATGTGTCTCTCACCACAATTTTTTTTTGGGGGGAGGGGGTTGGTTTTGTTGAGTTTTGTTTTTTTTTTTTAATGTAAATTCAAGGTAGTCAACGTAGAGTGTAGTATTGGTTTCAGGAATAGAATTTAGTGATTCATCACTTATGTTTGACACCCAGTGCTCATCCCAACAAGTGCCCTCCTTAATGCCCACCCCCCATTTAGCCCATCGGTCTGACCCACCACCCCTCCTCCAGCAACCCTCAGTTCTCTGTATTTAAGTCTCTTGTGGTTTGTCTCCCTCTCTGTTCTTATCTTTGCTTCTCTTCTCCGTTCATCTGTTTCGTTTCTTAAATTTCACATGAGTGAAATCATATGATCTTTGTCTCTCTCTGACTTAAGTCACTTGGCGTATTACACTCTAGTTCTATCTACATTGCTGCAAATGGCAAGATTTCTTTCTTTTTGATGGCTGAGTAATGTTCCATTGTATATATATACCACATCTTTTTTATCCATTTATCAGTGAATGGACATTTGGGCTCTTTCCATAGTTGGACTATTGTCAATAGCCCCAATGTTTTTTAAATACTAAAAATAATAATAATAATAATAATAGAAAGGAGAACTAAAGTTAGCTATGGCTGAGCTGGAAAGCCCTCTGGAACATGTATGCTATCAGCAGAGGCCACGGTGAAGGGGAATTGGGCTCACCTGCTCTCTAGATAACCAGGCAAATCTATTTAGTGCTACAACTAGCCCTTGTTTAAGAAGGCAATCGACTGGGAGCACCTGGGTGGCTCAGTCGGTGGAGTGTCTGACTCTGGATTTTGGCTCAGGTCCTGATCCCAGGGTCGTAGGATCGAGTCCCTTGTTGGGTTCCAGGCTAAGCGTGGAGCCTGGTTAAGATTCTCTCACTCTTTCTCTCTCTAAAAAAAAATTTTAAAGTTACATCGTACTGGTGGAGGAGTGCGCTCTGAAAGAATCAGATTTGGGTTCAAATCTTCGCCCTGCCTTTTTTGTGGTATTTGACCTTTGGCAAGATACCCTCTCTTTTGGCCTCCGTTTCCTCATCTGTAAAAATGAGATAACATACTACCCACCAAGGGGCTTAGGTGATGAGTAGGTGAGATGAGGTGTATAAAATGCCTAGCATTACCAAAAAAAAAAATTTTTTTAAGGGTCTCAACTGAGGACAAGATGAATAAAATTTTCAAATCGGTAGTAGCCTTGAGAGACTGAATATACCAAGGGACAATGGCCAGAGTGTCTATAAAAATAGATCTCTGACCCACAACCTGCAGCACCCAGCCCAGAAAACCAGTGACCACCCCCAGGAAGTCAGCCTGCTCTATGTTGGACATGAAGGAAGTCAGACTATCTCTACAAACCATCCAGGAAGCCAAATGATAACTCCGGTCACAATCAGCCCCAAATGCCCAAGACTTGATTAATGACTGACAGCTTCCCTTTCTGCCACCTCTTCCAATTTAAGACCAAGAAAGAAAACCAAACGTGCTTCCCCAGCTAATCACTGAGGATGCCCTGCTCACCTCCAGCTTCTCTAGGCCAACAGCGTCCATCAGGGCACACCTGAGCCTTCCCCTTGGTCCCTCGTAAAGCTTCCCCCCCGCCCCCGCCTGCCTCTGGGTCTCCGCCAAAACATGGGTGCTGGAGGCTGACTTCCTTGCAAGAGCGAGCTCTGAATAAATGGTCTTTGCTTTACTCATTTGGTTGGTCCTCACTGCCGTGGTTAGCTTCACGTAGACGTGTGATGTTCTTAGATACCTGAAGGCCATCGGCGTCCTCGCCAGGGACCTCACCCCTCAGCCTCAATTTTATGAGTAAATCCTTATTTTCAGCACATTCCCCCACGCCTCCCCCCTCTTCAAAAGTAAAGGGTGGGTTTCCACCCCAAGTCCCACAGTGCCTTCTTGAGAATCCTCTAAAGTAAAAATAGAGAAGTTCAGAAAGCATGATGACTTTAACAATTAAGACAACAGGAGGGGATCTGCCTTTCTCTGACTTCTTTCACTTAGCATAATACTCTCTAGCTCCATCCGCACCGTTGCATGTGGTGAGATTTCATTCTTTTTTACAGCTGAGTAATATTCCATTGTGGGCGTGCATGAATGTATACCACTTTATCCATTCATCAGTCGATGGACGCGGGCTTTTCATAGTCTGGCTACTATAGATAATGCTGCTATAAACATCAGGGTGCATGCATCCCTTCAAATCAGTATTTTGTATTTTTTTTTTTTTTTTAGTTTATTTATTTTGAGAGAGAGAAACAGAGACAATGCAAGTGGGGAAGGCACAGAGAGAGAAGGAGAGAACAAGAGAGAGAATCCCAAGCAGGGTCTGCGCTCAAACTCCCGAGCCGTGAGATCATGACCTGAGCTGAAACCAAGAGTCGGGTGCTTAACTGACCGAGCCACCCAGGTGCCCCAGTATTTTTGTATTCTTTGGGTAGAATTGTACCTGGTAGTACAATTAATGCTGGGTCATAGGGTAGTTCTATTTTTGACTTTTTGAGGAATCTCCACGCTGTTTTCCAGAGTGGCTGCCCCAGTTTGCATTCCCACCAACGGTGCAAGAGGGTTCCCCTTTCTCCACATCCTCGCCAACATCTGTTGTTTTCTGAGTTGTTCATTTTAGCCATTCTGACAGGTGTGAGGTGGTATCTCATCATGGTTTTGATTTGTGTTTCCCTGATGATGAGTGGTGGTGAGCATCTTTTCATGTGTCTGTTAGCCCTCTGTATTTCCCCTTTGTAAAAAAGGTGTATTCATGTTTTTTGCCCATTTTTTAACTGGATCATTTGGGGTATTAAGTTTTAGAAGTTCTTTATATATTTTGAATACTCTTTATCAGACACTCATATGTGGAATTTAAGACACAAAACAGACAAACATAGGAGGAAAATAGAGAGGCAGACCAGAAAACACAGTCTTAACTATAGAGAACTATAGAAAACAGAGAAGGTGGAGGGGAGGTGGGCGGGGGAGGGGAATGAGCTAAATGGGTGATGGGCATTAGAGAGAGCACTTGTTGGGATGAGCACTGGGTGTTGTAAGTGATAAATCCCTAAATTCTACAGCTGAAACTAATATTACCCAGTATGTTAACCGTACTGGAATTTATATAAAATCTTGAAAAGGGGGGCAGGTAAACAAAAGAACAGGAAGGGAAAACCACGAGTTTCAACGAATTTCCAGAAGATGTAGGAGAGGTTTAAGAGTGTTGACAGGTGGACGTGGCAGCGAGGGGCAGCAGTGAGGGATTAGAAAGAAGGGGGGCTCCCTAAGTGGGGAAGGGTCATATAAAATGTGAAACCAGGAACCGGGGAGGGGGGTGGCGAGAGGTTCATGCTTGGAGGGTCTGTTGGCACCAGCAGGCCCCAAACCCCACATGCAGAGGGTCTTTGGGCAGCTCATATTTATCCCCTGGGCAAAACAAATCCTGAACATCTCTTTTTCTAAAGAAACCAAAAGTCCTTGTCAAAAATATTAAATGTAGTCGAAAGCGTCTTTAGAAACATCGGTGTTTAAAATTCCTTTAAGCACCCAAAATCTGCCTCCCTGCCCTGGCAGGGGATGCTAGAATAGCAAATCCCTCAAAAGGGGATTGGATTTTAAGCAAACCCATGTGCATTGTCAGAAATCAGCTCTGTGTGAGTTGGCCTGTTATCCCCAGTCTGGGTCTAAGCTGTTGCTACTTCAAATTCAGGCCAGTCCAGGTATCTGACACAATTTTATACATATATATATATGGATATAATTTGTTTAAGTTTATTTTGAGAGAGAGACAGCATGAGTGGGGGAGGGGCAGAGAGAAAGGGAGAGAGAGAATCCCCAGCAGGCTCCACACTGTCCGCGTGGAACCCAGTGCGGGGCTCGAACCCACGAAACCGTGAGACTGTGACCTGAGCCGAAACCAAGAGCTGGACGCTGCACCGACTGAGCCCCCCAGGCGCCCCGAGGCGTCTAGACACAATCGGGAGGCTGCCGGCCAGAAGTGGATTTTCATGAAGCCTCAGGAGGGTTCTAGGGAGAATTGAGGGGAATTGTGTCCAGGAGACCGTGTGACCCGGTGACAAGGACCTCCAGATCAGAGGACAGAAGTCACTGTGAGTACAGTTCAGTCACTGCTGTTTCCAGTCCGGACTCACGTCTTTAGAGAGAAACTGAAATGTTCAGGCTCTATTTTCACCGAAAACTCCCAACAACCCTGGTGTGGCAGTGGCCGTGGGATCCAGGGGAACCCACGGGGAGCACCCAGCCGAGGAAGCAGTGCTGGGAAGATGCAGAACAGCAGAAGGAAGCAAGCGTCTGGGGGATGTGTCCCGGTGCCTGGAGGAGCCCTGTGGATGAGCGCACCCTACAGACCCCCAGGAATAGCTTCCAATGCTACAGATGGGGGCAGAACCCAGCACACAGAGGTTATGGCTCAAACTATGTGACACGTGAAACAAAATGGAGTTGCTGACGTCAAGGAGTTTGAAAAGGGAGCCAGGAGGCCATTCAGGAGGTGGGTCTGATGGGTGTCTTCGCCAGGTGGAACCATGAACTTCTGAAACTGGGCCAAACCTGGAACATTCCAAGGACTCCACAGGACCATCTGCAGCTTGGTGCAGTGACAGACTTTGGCTTAGTGATCGTTTTAGCACCTGTTAACCAAGAAGGCCACTAGGCTGCAAAGTGACCGGAAGCATGCATTTGGGGTCCGAGGGAGTGCGGCCCAGGAGACCCAGGGAAACAGAACGCACGCTCCAGACGAGCAGGCTTACAGAGGCCAAAACCACAAGGTCGCAGAAGTTGTTTAGAAGGAATTGTGACCGGTGCTGACAGAGTTAAGCGGAGTATCTAATACACGATTGGCCGTTTAGCTAACGGGTGTGGTGTTCTCTCTACTTAGGCCCAAAGCAAAAGGATTTGTTCCAGGAGGTGGACCGGGTGCAACTGACAAGTTGCAGTTGACAAAAGGCCACGGCGTTCAAAAGCTGAAGCAGGAGACGTGCACGAGCCTCCTTCCTCAGTGTCCTCCCCCACCCTGTTCTGGATGGTTCTCCCGAGATGCTTAATGCACTTCGGAATCTTCCTTCACATAACCAATCGTGTTTAGCCAAGATTAGTCTTCTCCCACCAACCAATCAAAATTATCTGTGAACACGTAAACAGGCATTCCCTTTCGTTTATAAAAACCCTTCACTTGGGTCGCTGCCCAAATCTGTGCCCACCAGACACGTGCTTTTGCCTTGTTTCACTTCTGCCTCTTTTCTCCATCTGCCACTAAAGCAATCATCAATCGATACTGCATGTAAAGAACAAAGACGAAAAACCTGCCCAAGGCAATTTCCAGCAAAATTATCTATAATCAGGGCACCTGGGTGGCTCGGTAGGCAGAGCACGCGACTCTTGATCTCAGAGTTGTGAGTTCAAACCCCATGTTGGGTGTAGAGGTTAATTTTTTTTTTTAATTTTTTGGGGGCACCTGGGTGGCTCAGTCAGTTAAGTGGCCGACTTCGGCTCAAGTCATGATCTTGCAGTTTGTGAATTCAAGCCCCACATTGGTCTCTTTGCTGTCAGTGGAGCATGCTTCAGATTCTGTGTCTCCCTCTCTCTCTCTGCCACTCCCTGCCCGCCCCCCACCAGCTCGCTCTCTCAAAAATAAAAACATTAGGGGCGCCTGGGTGGCGCAGTCGGTTAAGCGTCCGACTTCAGCCAGGTCACGATCTCGCGGTCCGTGAGTTCGAGCCCCGCGTCAGGCTCTGGGCTGACAGCTCGGAGCCTGGAGCCTCTTTCCGATTCTGTGTCTCCTTCTCTCTCTGCCCCTCCCCCGTTCATGCTCTGTCTCTCTCTGTCCCAAAAATAAATAAAAAAACGTTGAAAAAAAAAAATAAATAAAAATAAAAACATTAAAATATTTTTTAAAAATTAAAAATTTCTTTTTAATCTTTAAAAAAATGTATAATCATGCAAAAAGAATTTTAATAGCCCCAAGGAGTTTTCTTGTTATTGAAGAGGTTAGTTCTGTTAAGAAGATAACTTTGAAGGGGCACCTGGCGGGCTCCGTGTGAAGCATGTAATTCTTGATCTCGGGGGTGTGAATTCGGGCCTCACGCGGAGTGTAGAGATTACTTAAAAATCTGTTGTTTTTTTTTAAGCTTCTATTTATTTCTTTTTGAGGGCGAGCGCAAACACGGGAGGGGCAGGGAGAGGGGTACAGAGGATCCGAAGTGGGCTCTGGGCAGGCAGCAGAGAGCCTGACGTGGGGCTAGAACTCATGAACTTGCGAGATCACAACCTGAGCTAAAGGCAGATGCTTAACCGACTGAGCCACCCAGATGCCCCCTAAAGGAACTTTGCAGAATTCAAGTCTGTGAACCCTGTAAATCTATTCCAAATACAAGAAAATGTTACATGCTTTTGCAAAATAAATATTTGCTGCTTGTTTGTTAATGATAAATAATCTTCATGCCTTCATTGCCTTCTCATCTCTATAACCCTCTCCTAAAGTGGGCAGTCAGGTGTCCTGGTGAAGAATCAGGATAAGAAGCCCATTTCTGCAGAGTGAACTTGGAGATTTCGTTGGTTTTTTGTTTGTTTGTTTGTTTGTTTGTTTTTGTCATCAGGGCCTCATTTGTAAAATGAAGGTAAAAATACTCCCTTCATCAAAGGGTTGCTAAGAGGAATAAATGAATTAGTACAAGGTAACACTTAGCTCTGGGTGCACCTAAATGGTCAATAAATGTTACCAGCATTCTTAGCATCAGAGAAGTCACCGCTGATAAGTAGTTTAGGGGTGATCCAGCCCCTTTATTTATTTTTTTAATGTTTATTTAATTTTGAGAGACAGAGCCAGAGCAGGAGTGTGGGCGGGGCAGAGAGAGAGATGGAGACACAGAATCCGAAGCAGGCTTCAGGCTCCGAGCTGTCAGCACAGAGCCTGGATATGGGGCTCGAACCTGCCCATCTCAAGATCATGACCCAAAGTGAAGTCAGAGGCTTAACTGACTGAGCCACCCAGGCGCCCCTCCAGCCCCTTTAACTACCAGCTGAGGAATCTAAATTTCAAAGAACTGTTCCCATCCAGAGCCTGGGCTTCCAATCAAGTTTGCTCTCCTACTAACTGAGACTCTTATTGAGGCAAGGTATGCAGGTAAACCAGAAAGCAAGAGTTGTTTACAAGTACTTTATTATTTTTTATTTAATCTCTACACCCAACATGGGGCTTGAACTCACGAGACCCCGAGGTCAAGAGTTGCGTGTTTAAAGGCTATCTTGAAAGAATTCCATGGTGATGGTTTAAAATGTTATTCTCTTAGGAAACAGGAGACAGACAAACCTCTTCATCTGGTCTGTGGGGAGCTGACTTAGAAACTAGAAGGGCAGGGGGTTTTATGTGGCCTCTGAAGGTTCTAAGCCCCCTGCAGGCCTGGGTTTCCCACAGCCTGAGAATCATCTCTTCTGACAGATAGTGCTGTTTCCTTTATGTTTGTTTATTTTTTTAATGTTTATTTTTGAGAGAGAGACAGACTCTAAGCAGGGGAGGAGCAGAGAGAAAGGGAGACAGAATGCAGAGCGGACTCCAGGCTCTGAGCTGTCAGCACAGAGCCCGATGTGGGGCTTGAACTCACAAATCACGAGATCATGACCTGAGCTGAAGTCGGACGCTTAACCGACTGAGCCACCCAGGTGCCCCTTTGTGTATATTTTTTTGAGAGAGAGGGAGACACAGAACCTGAAGCCGAATCCAGGCTCGGAGCTGTCAGCACAGAGCCCAACGCAGGGCTCAAACTCACCAACCTGGAGATCACATGTAACTGAGCCGAAGTCGTACTGCTTAACCGACTGAGCCACCCGGGTGCCCCAATAGTGCCATTTCCTGGAGACCCTGATTAAAGCACTGAAGAGCCTACCCGACATCACATGCCTCACCCAGAAGCTAAGTGAACACCTGTAATTTGTTAACAATAATTAATGTAACTACCTAAGTTTATAATTTACTCTTTTCAAAAATTAGAGCAAACCCCAGATTATGCTGGTATAAATACTGGTGGTTTTCTGCTGTGCTTTTTCCAGCTGGAGAAAAGGGGAAGCATTACAGCTAACCCGACAAGTTTCTTCCGTCCTTCCTTCAGTCCATCTGCCTGTCCGTCCATCCTTCCTCTCTTTCTTCCTTTTCTCTTTGCATCCTCTGTCCACATAGGAACAAGAGTGATCTTAAAATGTAAATCAGATTGGAACACTCCCGGGGGCGCCTGGGTGGCTCAGTCGGTTAAGCGGCTGACTTCGGCTCAGGTCATGATCTTGCGGTTCGTGAGTTCAAGCCCCGCGTCAGGCTCTGTGCTGATGGCTCAGAGCCTGGGGCCTGTTTCAGATTCTGTGTCTCCCTCTCTCTGACCCTCCCCCGTTCATGCTCTGTCTCTCTCTGTCTCAAAAATAAATTTAAAAAAAAGTTAAAAAAAAAACAGATTGGAACACTCCCTCTGTTTAAAATTCTGCAGCGGCTTCCCATTCACTTAGAATAACAGTTCTTTTTCTTTTCTTTTTTTTTTTTTTTTTTTTAAGTTTATTTATTTTGGGAGAGCAAGTGAACAGCGGTGGGGCAGAGAGAAAAAGGGAGAGAATCCCACCCAAGCTCCACACTGCCAGCACAAAGCCCCATGCGCGGTTCGAACCCACAAAGCCGTGAGATCCTGACCTGAGCTGAAACCAAGCATCAGACGCTTAACCAACTGAGCCACCCGGTTCCGCCCTTCACAATGGCCCTGCCTTTTGTGGCTCCCCTTTATCTACTCTCTCTCTCCAGTGGTATCCCTGCCCGCTGTCTACCCGCCCAGCAGGCTCAGCCCCACTGCTTGCTCACTTCCTGAACTCAGCTCCCTTTCCCACCTGTGGAGATAAACGAAGAACAATCAAATAAGAAGCAAAGGCTATTTATTCAGTGCTCACACTTGCAGACGGCTACTTGCTTTACATGAAGCTCTCTTTCTCCATCATTCAAGACTTGTTCTTTTTCATCTTTCTCATCTCAGACTACACGTTACCTTCTCAGACCTCCTCAGGCCACCCTATCCAAACTACACCCTTTATTTTACTCTCCTCCTTGTCCCCATACTGTTACCATTTTCTCTGTAAGACATGCCAACATTTGTAGTTCTGTCCGTTGTTTATTTTCTTGATATTTTACCCTGATTAGAATTGAAAATGTGCCAGATGATGGGACACCTGGGTGGCTCAGTCAGTTAAGCGGCCCACTTTGGCTCAGGTCATGATCTCACAGTTCATGGGTTCGAGCCCCGCCATTGGGCTCTGTGCTGACAGCTCAGAGCCTGGAGCCTCCTTCAGATTTTATGTCTCCCTCTCACTCTCTGCCCCTCCTCCACTTGTGCTCTGTCTCTCTCTCAAAAATAAACAAGTATTAAAACAAATTAAAAAACAAAAACAATAAAGTATGCCAGATCAGAAAATATGCCACCCCAACATATACCAATTTGGTATATGGATCAGGTTGAGCTGAAGGCAGTCTGAATCAACAGCTGTAGGAAGGGTTCCTACCTTCTTAAACGTAGTCCCTGTGGGGCCTGAGAAACTTACAAAACACATACTAACAGAAAATGTTATTAAACATTTGTTATTAAACACATAATGTTTATTAATATTTCCCTGCAGGAATTTACAGGAAACAAATTCAATGAAGTGGTTATGCTCAGGGACTCATACCCTTTTTTTTCCCCAACATTTTTTTATTTGTATTTATTATACTGGGTGATTGGTTTTTGTTTTTTTTTTTTTTAATGTTTATTTCTGAGAGAGAAGGGGTGCAGGTAGGGACAGAGAGAATGGGAGAAAGAGAATCCCAAGCCGGCTCCGTGGTGACAGTGCAGAGCCTGACTTGAGGCTCAAACTCACGAACGGTGAGATCATGCCCTGAGCCAAAATCAAGAGTTGGCTGCTTAACTGACTTAGCCACGTAGGGCGCCCCGGGTTGTTGGTTCTTGACGTGTCAACAGGAAATAAGATGCTTGATCATGTCCTGGTAAGATAGCTATGAGCCGAGCTGATAGTCCGAGTTGAAGGAGTTATATTGACGACGTTACCGAAACCCAAGTTGGGCTGTTCACCACTCAAAAGCCAATACTGGAGAGACGAGCCAAGTGTTAGTGGGAAAGGAAAAGTTGCAGCAACCTGGAGAGATGGCAAACTGATATCCAAACACTCTCTCTGAGGTTCTGAGTTAGGAGGTTTTTTCTTTTTAGTGTTTATTTTTGAGAGAGAGAGACAGAGAGGATTCGAAACGGGCTCCGCACTGACAGCAATAAGCCCGACACAGGGCTCGAACTCATGAACAGCGAGATCATGACCTGGGTCAACGTCGGACACTTAACTGAGCCACCCAGGCGCCCTAGGAGCAAGGTTTCTAAAGGGGAAATTCATGGTGGGAGGTCACATGCATATCAATGAAAGGGTCAGCGAAACTTAAAATTATTCAGGAGGAAAGTTGAACTTATGTATTGAGCAAACACATGTGTAACTTATACCCCGTGTTCACTTTGGGATGGAGACTGAACACCTGAACGAGGCAAAATCCAGTCCCTGATGTCAGGAGGCTCCCTTAGGAAAAGGAGGAAGGGGCCAAGTGCATGCTCCAAGAGCTGGTGTGATTTGGCTGGGGTCTTGAGCTCCTTATCTCTGTTAAGGAATGCAGAGCCCTGCTTTTTCACAGGCTGGAACCATGTCATTTGACCTTGAGTCCAGGCTTCTGCAGAGACAGCAGATTTGCTAGTGGGGTCTGAAAAGACCGCAATAGCTGATGAGGGAGAAACAGTTCTCTGACAAATAAGCTTTAATTTTTGTTAGCATTTATTTATTTTTGAGACAGAGACAGAGTGTGAGTGGGGGAGGGGCAGAGAGCGAGGGAGACAGAATCCGAAGCAGGCTCCAGGCCCTGAGCTGTTAGCACGGAGCCCAACGCAGGGTTCAAACTCATGATTTGTGAGATCATGACCTGAGCCGAAGTCAGACACTTAACTGAGCCACCCAGGCACCCCTAATAAATAAGCTTTAAGTGTTTTGCTAGTTTCAACTTCATTAACCCTAGGGGACCTGGTTTCAATTCCCCCTGAGTTATGATCATTCCTCAGTCTTGAGGAATGGGGATGATGACCAACCGCTCTGGCTCTTTCCTTATCTCCTCGTGTAAATTTTGGGTAAAGAGCCCTTCTTGCAAATCTTAGCTGTAAGCAAAATTCCTTTGATGATTAACATTCCTGTGTGCAGGGCTAAGCAGAAGTTTCTAACCTATAGGTCACAGTAGCAAGGGAAATGAAGCAATACCGAGTTAAACACACTGAGTTTCTTCCCTACTACATTATCAGCTAGCTAGCATTCGGGAGGAATAAGGCTTCGGGGATCTTTCACCAGGCTAAGAAGATGCATAGAGAGGGAGTTGGGGTGGTAACTTCTTCTTCTTTTTTTTTTTTTTTTAATGTTTATTTAATTTTGAGAGAGAGAGAGGGGCAGAGAGAGAGGGAGACACAGAATCTGAAGCAGGGTCCAGGCTCTGAGCTGTCAGCACAGAGCCTGAAGCAGGGCTCGAACCCTTGAACCATGAGATCATGACCTGAGCCGAAGTTGGATGCTCAACCAACTGAGCCACCCAGGTGCCCCTAGGATGGTACCTCTTACCATACTAGGAAACGGAGGAAAGGATGCCACTGACATCAGAATGACCGTCTCGAGGTACAAAAGGGCACCTGAGGTAAAGAGGTCCCCCTCTACAGCTCACATGCTCAGACTGCTAACATCCGGGTTTCAGATTTATCACTACTGTTGCTCAAAAGCTCACTGACTGAAATCATAACTGGTCCGGATTCCTCTTTATTCTTTTACTTGGGAAGCAAGGAATTGGCATGATTGGAGACGGAATATCTTCTGGGCAGTAAAGGGCTAGAAAATCTGATCCTGGACCTCCTCCGCGAGACTTCCCACTGGACCGTCCTTACCTGCTTTGATGTGTCCTCTTGCTAGGATACTGTTAGGCGTTCCATGGTGCCTCCCAAAATTCACGTGTTGAAATCTCAACTCCCAGTGCCTTGGAATGTGACCTAATTGGGAATAGGACCTTTATATAGGTACAGAAGTGAATATGAGACCGTCAGGTTGAGTCCTAATCCAAAACAACTTGTGTCCTCATAAGGGGAAATTTGGAAGCAGATATGCGCACGGGAAGAAGACCAGGGGTGCCTGGAGACAGAGACTGGGGTGATGCTTCTAAAATCCAGAGAACACCAAAGATTGCCAACCAACCACCAGAAGCTGTGACAGAAGCAAGGAATAGATTCATCCTCCTGGTGCTCGGAAGGAACCGGCCCCCCTGACACCTTGATCTTAAACTTCGAGCCTCCAGAACCGTGAGGCAACGAGACAGTCCCATTTCTGTTCTTCAAGGCTCCCGCTATGTGGCACTTTCCGACAGCAGCCCTAGCCCACCTAATACAGATACCGAAGCGTGGCCATGGGGTCTCTGAGCCACCAGAGCACAGCCTGGCACCTGGCGAATATCCGCAGAGGTTCTATGAATGAACGAATGAATCGCTGAATTAAGAATGGAGGCCCGGGGCGCCTGGGTGGCTCAGTCGGTTGAGCGTCCGACTTCAGCTCAGGTCGCGATCTCACGGTTCGTGAGTTTGAGCCCCGCGTCAGGCTCTGGGCTGATGGCTCAGAGCCTGGAGCCTGCTTCCAATTCTGTGTCTCCCTCTCTCTCTGCCCCTCCCCCGTTCATGCTCTGTCTCTCTCTGTCTCAAAAATAAATAAATGTTAAAAAAAAAAAAAAAGAATGGAGGCCCTTTTGTGACACACGCCACAGAATGCCTGTAAGTAATTTGTGGAGGATATATGATGTCGCCTCCTTTCCTTTGAGAGACGATCTCTTTCCTACCCACTGTGCTCCCAACAGGATGGCAGTTGTGGTACTCACTGCCCTCCCACAGGGACAACTGTGTGACCCAGGAGGGTCAGTCAGGGAACCACCGGCTCTAGGGATTCATTGAGAGCTGGGCCTGTGTCTCAATCTGAGCCAGACCGGTACCCGCTAAGATTTACTTCTCTGCTGGAGCTCAGCAAGAGGGTCTGGTTCTTGTCTTGAGGATCTTAATGTGGGAAAGACGGGCAGTCGGTAGCCACCCAATCCGTAGCCACAGCCATATCCACCCTAAGACTAGGCAATTGGCCAGTGCACACTGGGAAGCATTGTCCAGGGAGAGAGGGCAGGGGAGAGACGGAGGGAAGATGGATAGAACACTGGGGGCCTCTGGTCTTCGTGGGGCCCAGCCCAGGTCAGCCACTGCTTCCTGCTGGTAAAAGTCAACAAATCCCCTTTTCCGCTTAGACTAATTTACGTTCCTGTCACTTGCAGGCAAAAGTGAATCCTGGGAAATTCAATATCAGGGCTTTTAACAGCAACTGTTCAATAGGCTGTACCTATCTATGACTGTATCTCTCAGTACATCCCCTCAGAGAAACCCAGTTTACCTAGGCTGCTAACTTCTTTTCTTTCCTTCCAAGTATTTTCATTCCACCTGTGGTTCAAATGACACAGAAGCAACCCCTGGTCCGGTGCCTCATACTTTTTTCCTACCTTTACTGTCATTTAGCTAACTGTCATTCATGGAGATTCATGCAGATTTGTGGCTGGTGCTAAATGGTTCCAGAAAATGGAAGAAAACCCACTGCCACCCTTCTGTGCCATTCTTCCCATGGAATACCAGCACCTCTTCCAAATATTCATGGAAGAATATTGATTTGAAGATGTCCACATGTCTCAAAGTGGCCCTGTTCAAGGAGGACCCACCCACCCCCACCCAGGGCCATCTCAAGAGATAGGGTATGTTGGGGGCACCTGGGTGGCTCAGTTGTTAAGCGTCCGACTTCGGCCCAGGTCATGATCTTGCAGTTCATGGGTTCAAGCCCAGCATTGGGCTCTGTGCTGACAGCTCAGAGTCTGGAACCTGCTTCAGATTCTGTGTCCCTCTCTCTCTGCCCCTCCTCCCCTCAAGTTTTGTCTCCTCCCCCTCCCTCTCTCCTCCCCTCCCTCCCTCCCCCCCCCCCCCCTCAAAAATAAATAAACATTATGGGGCACTTGGGTGGCTCAGTTGGTTAAGCATCTGACTTCGGCTCATGTCATGATCTCCTGGTCCATGAGTTTGAGCCCCGCATTGGGCTCTGTGCTGACAGTTCAGAGCCTGGAGCCTGCTTCGGATTCTGTGTCTCCCTCTCTCTCTGCCCCTCCCCTGCTCATGCACTCTCTCTCTCTCTCTCAAAAATAAACATTAATTAAAAAAAAAAAAAAAAAAAACATTAAAAAAAGAGAGGGTATGTTGGTATTCTATGCCCCTATCTCCTGGTCGACCAGGGAAGTTCTTCTCAGAATTACTTTATATATTGGAATATAGTTACTTAATATGAAATGTATTATATTAAAAGAGACTGCTGCAAAAAAAAAAAATTGCTTAAGACCGTTTAGGACAGTAGATCCCAAGTAAATATTTATTGCATTAATAAACCAATGGTAGGCACTCAAGAACTGAGGTTGGCATCCCCAGCCCAACATCTGCCCATGCGCCAGCAGACCACTGTGGCAATAGGTGTGACACATGTAGGGATAGAGCAGAGGCTCTGCACGGTGGTGGCCCAGAGAATGGCGTGCCCAGCGAATCCCAGCTCTGCTAGGGACTAGTTATATGACCTGGGACAACTTAACGCGGGTATCTTGGCTTCCTCAGCTCTCAAATGTGGGATAGAAGTCGCGCCTCCTCGTGAGATCATTGTAAAAACACTGAACTCCTCTAAACATAGCAAGTGTTGGCGACAGTACCAGGCACACACAGAACCTGGGGGAAATCCAGAACGTCCAGGGAGGTGGTGGCCAGCCTCTCCTCCTCCACCAAAAGCCACCCCCCCCCCCCCCACACACACAGAATGTGCTGGAAGGAGGACAGTAAGACCAGGGCACTGGGAAAACCAGAGGGAATGTCCATCACATACACATCTGCGATTGTATAGTGTGGGACAGGGTGACTTATTCTTCTGCACACATTTTCCATTAAAAAAGGGGGGAGGGGGGAAAGAAAAAAAAGAAAGAAAGAAAGAAAAGCTCCGGCCCCATCCAGAGCATCTGTCCTCTGGGTTTTGTGCAGAGAATGGCTAGCAATGACTAATCTAATATCAGAGGTAGCTTGACAGCCAAGGACTTAATTTATGAAGTGTTTAGTACATTCCTGACAAAAATCGGCTCCAAAATATGGACGCGCGTTCATTCATACCTTATGGTTCCCAGCTGCAGGCCTGCAGCCCTAAACGCTGCTCCTTGAGAGGCTGGTGGAGGCTGTGAGTGGATTTCTAGGAACAGCTCTTTCTTCAGACGGGCCAGAGAGCAAGGCTCCTGCCATCGCCCAGGGCTCGGAAGAATGGGGGACACAGCAGCCCCCTGGCTGGGGCAGGAGGAAGCCTGAGGATTGGGTCTTGCCTCTGGGAAGGGGCTCTGAGGCTCACATTCTCTGGAATTCAGCAGCTGACAGTGGAGGGCAAGGGGTCCAGAGGTGATTTATTTCTTCCCCAGTTCGTAGATACAAATGCAAAGACTAGGAATTCACGGGGCGAATTTGTATAACAAAAGGTGTCAACTCTTTCGCCGGAAGGGGGGGGGGGGAGGAAAAAAAGGTCTGGAAGGCAATTTGGGATGGAGCCTTCTACCGGCTGGGGAAGGGGCAGATTTAGTGGGGAAACGCTAGCTTGAGTTTTACCCAAGTGAAAATAACCGTGGAGTGTCTGGGGAACGAATGAGTAGATGAATGGATCGTACAAGTTGCTCTTTGCAGGGAGAATGGAGTGCGAAAAGCGTACTCGCCTGGGTTCGGATGAGAATGTATGGATTGTAGGCTTGTGGGTGATGTGTCCCTGTTTCGTGACTTGGGTCAAATTATTTGCTTCCCTAAAGCTCTATTCCCTTCACTACAGAATAGAGCAGTGTATCCTTATGACATCAAAGGGTGGCTGCTGCTGAGCTCAAACAAGGTAATGTGTGTGGAAGCACACGGTCAAGAAGAAAGCCAAGTCCAACCACGAAGCGGGGGGGGGGGGGGGGATGGGATGCAGGAAAACGGCGCCATCCTCTGGCCGTGGGAAGTTCTGTGCCAGCTGATTGCAGAGACAGAAGGGCTCAGGGCACAGAAAACTGCAAACGCTGATCACTCCGGCCAGGGGAACTCAGGACATTCCCAAAGGCGGTGCCAGGTTCAAATAACGGTGGGCCCTAGACCGAGTTTAAGGAGATGTAAATGAATAGTTTTAATAATGAATGCAGTCTGGCACAGAGCAAGTGGGCATCTGAAGTATAAAAACTGCGGATAGATGGTGGAAAGTTTGTCAGGTTGTTATTAAATTCCCCCTTTGTTTTTTATCTAGGTGTTTTGAGGGTTTTGTTTTGTTTTGTTTTCCTGACTCCTGATGAAGTACTCTTGTGTCCTATTCCCCGCCCCTGCAGAGATCTTGGTGGTATTTGAGAATTTATGCAAGGATACAAAAAGCATTTAAAACAAGAAAGAAATGGGGCGCTTGGGTGGCTCAGTCGGTTAAGCATCTGACTTTGGCTCAGGTCATGATCTCACGGTTTGTGGGTTCGAGCCCCGTATCGGGCTCTGTGCTGACAGCTTGGAGCCTGGAGCCTGCTTCAGATTCTGTGTCTCCCTCTCTCTGTGCCCCTCTCTCGCTTGTGCTGTCTCTCAAAAATAAATAAAAATGTTTAAAGAAATTTTTTTAAAAGAACAGAAAAGAAAAAAGAAAGAAAATGTCTTAGTTTGGATTCCACCTACATAGAGCCTGAGACAAGGATTTGGGTGTAAGTTATCTGAGAGGTGATTCCAAGAGGCTCCATGAGGATGTGGGGGGAGTGTGACTGGGAAGGAAGAAAAGCCAAATACTTGATTGAGTGTGTGCTCATGGTGAGTAAGCAGGTCTCTATCCTCTTGGGGACCTTGGGGACCTTTTATAAGCTGTGCAAAAGGTCCCTCAGAATTGTCCCTTCAAGAGGCAAGAAGGCTGGGCTGCCTAGCCCCTAGAGCAATTTGTCCCTGCTTCAGTGACTGTCCTAAGAGTTCACTCCCTGGTGCTTCTGCTCAGCTGCGGCGCAGGCTAAGAACACTCCAGATAAAACCCAAAGGCAGACAGAGGTGTGGTTACTTGCAGAGCGGGTTCAGGTCTCTGGGCAGGGCGGCAACAGTCTATCACACAAAGAAAAGAATCTGGGGGGAATAGTCTTAAAGTATCAGTGGCCTGAAGAACCTTATACCAACAGCTGAGCCCATCTGCGATTTCAATGATTCTTCTCTAGAACGTGGAATTTTGAACTAGGAGCTGTGGTTTGAAATACCCAATAGGTGAGGCTTTCTCCACTTTCAGCCAAGGATATCCTGTATCAGAATCACCTGGAAAGTACCTATGAAGAAGCAATATTCCTGGGCCCGCCCCAGTCTTAACCCAAACAGGATCCTGGCTTGGCAGGGAAGAGGCCATAGAGATACCCCCCCAGTGGGGAAGGACTTACACCGTGTGAAGCAAACACCTGTGATTAGAGGCACTTCAGAGCCCGGAGCTCTTTGGGGTTAAAGTCCACCCTCCTGTTGAACGGGTGCTAAATAAATGCTTGGAGAATAAATGCATGAGTCCCTCTGCATTTTCTGTCTCATTCTCTCTTCCTCCTCCTCTCCCCACACTCTCTACCTCACCGCCCCCATTTCTATAGCATCCTGTTTTGGGACTCTCCCTTTCTCTCTCTTATTCTTTGTATGGCTCTACTATAGAATTTGATGATCAATTGGTGTGTTAGTCTCATTCAACGTAATTTTATCTTTCCTTAATTTACAAAGTATACAAGACATTTACAAAGACATTCACAAAGTACATAAGACATTTTATTTGTCTGGAACCAGTCTACTTTGGGGTCTTAGTTCCAGGAATGTTTTCTTTTTAATACATGAAATTCTCAATATATTTTCCCCCAGTCACTGGACATTAGTAGGAAAAAAACGTTTCTGATTCTGCTACTATGTGAACACATACACACACACACACACACACACACATCAAAATGTGTCAAGGGTAGCACCGATCTGGGTTTCAGGTTAAGAAACATGAACTCTTGGTCTACCAACCTGTTTTCGTTTTCGTCGTTCACTCCAATTTCACGTTTAACTGAAGATGATTAAGTCAAGAGATCAGATCGAAGGGATTTTTGTCCCAACCCAGAAGAAACTGATGTTGGTTTTAAATTATGGGGGAAGGCAGTGCGGTGGGGGCATACATGAGGATGAAGCTTTATTCCACATTACAAGCTTAATCTCCTCTGATAGGGACCCCGCACCACGAGGGGAGAATTATCCTTTACTCACGAGATACCGCTGGCCTGGAGTTTGATTTAAGAATGGAACATCATTTTAGGACCGTCTGTTTACAGCCCTTTTTACATAAAAGCCCATAAATTAAGAAGGAGGAAAAGAGGGATCCGGGTGGGGGCGCAAAGGGTGAGTCGCTATGTCTAAAAGGATCAAGGCCTGAGTCTTGGATGATTTACAGCTCGTAAAACAAGAAAAGAACAGAGCAGGGAGGGCTTCAGAAGCCTTGCGGCCCGAGGCCTGGGATGTGAGGCAGCTCAGAGTGAAACCAAGGGACTCTTCAGACTACACACGATTCTTCCAAGTCCATCCTCCTGTTCCAGGGCGAGATCAGCGGGTGCGCCTATTTTAGAGATGGGGAAAACTGAGGTTTGAGAAACTACCTGCCGGAGGTCTCCTTGGCATACGTTTACGGGCTAAATCTACAACTTAAAACCACCATTGCTTTAGCAGCTAGGTTATAAGAAGCGGTAAAAGGAACTCCTAGAAGCCGGGAGAGGAAGATGGGGGGCCCTGGGAGGTGATGTGGCCACTTTGAAAGGGGAGGTGAATTTCCCTGGAACAGCTGGAACACCCCGCCCGCCTTCCCCCACTCCCCCACCCAGGCTTCCTCCCCTCCATGCAGAGGTGGTGGTGGGAAGATGGGGAAGAGGAGTTTTCCTGGACATGCAGGCTTTATCTATTTATTTTTATTATTTTTTTTTAATGTTTATTTGAGAGAAGAGAGCCCAAGCAGGGAAGGGGCTGGGAGAGAGGAGGACAGAGGATCCGAAGCAGGCTACGTGCTGACAGCAGCCAGCCGGACGCGGGGCTGGAACTCACAACTGTGAGATCATGACCTGAGCCCAAGTCAGACGCTCAACCGACTGAGCCACCCGGGTTGCCCCTGGACAAGCAGGCTTTAAACGTCTATGACATGAGGCCAGAGAACAGGGGACAGACAGGTTCATGGCCTGAAGCTTGTGTCTTCTCAATGATCGGGGGAAAAGGAAGGGGCATTTTAGTGTCGGTGCAATTGCCCTCGTTTTAATGCCAGCCCTTATCTGCTCATTTCAGCCCTCAAAGCCCTCCCCCCCCCCCCCCCCCCCCCCCCGAGAACACACACCCATGCAAGCTCACACTCAGCCATTCACACATCCCGGACGCTTTTTTTTTTTAAGTTTATTTATTTGGAGAGAGAGACAGCGTGAGTAGGGGAGGGGCAGAGAGAGAACCCCAAGCAGGCTCTGCACATTCAGCACAGAGCCCAATGTGGGGCTCGAACTCACAGAACTGTGAAATCATGACCTGAGCCCGAACCGAGGGTCAGACGCTCAACCGACTAAGCCACCCAGGCGCCCCAACACTTCCAGGACATTTAAAAGAGGGAAGCGGGGAGACGTAAAATGGCAGTTCGCAACTGAGTGTGAGGCCACACTGCCCTCCACGACACTTTGTACAAAGTAGGAAAGGTCACCCTGGGCAGGATCCTGGCTTTGTGGGCGGTACTTTCCAGAGGCCTCTTCCTCTAGGTGAACACAGTCCATGGCAGAGAGCATCAGGTGTCAAGAATAGTGTGGGATGGGGGGCGCCTGGGTGGCTCAGTCAGTTGAGCATCCAACTCTCGATTTTGGCCCAGGACACCGTCCCAGGGTTGGAGGTTTGAGTCCTGTGTCGGGCTCCATGCTGGGTATGGGCCTGCTTGGGATTCTCTCTCTCTCTCTCTCAAATAAAAATTAAAAAAAAAAAAAAAAAAAAGAGAAGAATAGTGTGGGATGAATTTAACTCACTCCTCTGCCGGCACCTTATGCGATGTGACCTCACACCTTCATCTAAAGACTTGAGCATAATCCAGTTAACGTGGCCTTGTTCTCAACTTCTTTCTGTCTGTCTCCGTTTCCCAAAGGGCCTGGCTGTAACTTGGTCTGAGTATATCCTTGCCTAAAGGCAAGACCGCCCTTGAGCTGTCATTCTTAGCATGCCCTAGACCCTCGCCGCATGCAGCCGTTGTGGGGGGCGGGAGGGGGGGGCGGTGTACCACTAAGAGGGAGAGGGGGTTTTCTAACGTTGGAAAGGCATCCTATTTCTGTCTTGCTTCGCCGTGAAATCCTCCAGTGTTTCTCAGGGCTGGAAGTTAAGGTCCACACATGTACATGTGTGTCCACACTAATGGAGAAGTGAGTCATTTCCCTTCTTCGTTCAGCAAATCTGTACTGAATCCCTGATACGTAAGCCGTGGGTGGTGATAGGCACTGTGGAAGGAATCAAAGAGCACTTTATCTGTGACCCTAGAGCTGACCTCAGGCTTCGTGTGATCCTGGTATGCAGCGGGGAGAGTTCCCATATCCTAAACCCCAGGGCCCCGCCTTTCCTGGCATGAACCCCAAACTTGAAATCCAAGGAGTCCCCAGAGCCCCAAGATCCAGGACGGTGGTTCCCTAGGGCAGCTCTGGACTTGATGAAGACTTCTTTGCCAGCCCCCATTTCCCATCCCGTTAATAACATCCCTGGCATGAGGTCAAGGACCTGGGGGCAGGGTGGAGGAACCCCACAGCTGTGGGAGGATGTGGGAAGGTTTTCTATGAAGCATCAAAACCTTTCCCAAGCCAGAAATAACGCTGTTTTAGGGGCCTTTGCTCTGATGTGGTGACGTGGCTCCGCCTTAGGACAGGGAGAAGCTGTTATTTTCCCCCAAAATTAAATTTAGAGGCATCTCAGGAGCTTCATCCTTTCCCCCCACCTTGAGGAAAGCTGGGTTTTGTTCAGATCGAATACACGATGGGTAGGGACACCCACGGAGATGCCAGGAATGGTCCTGCTCCCGGTTCAGAAGCCACTTGGCAGGTGCTTCAGCTTCTGAATCACCTTGGGTTTCCTTGGTCCCTGCTCAGCAACCTGAGCCACTCGCCGCCTCCTACCAAGAATCTTGCAAACATTCCAACCCCAATGCTTCAGGAGTCTGTGATTGCCTAGTATTTGTGAAACCGACATAGGGTCTTTTGTGCCCACAAAGAGAAACAGACAGTGCCCTTGGCTCTACAATTCCTAGGCATTTATCCTAAAGAGAGAATCTAACACGTGTGCAAAGCTGTAGGTATAAGAATGTCCACCGCGGTGTTATTTATGGCAGCAAAGAATTGGAAAACCTCAGGACCCAGCAGTAAAAGGCTGGTTAACTCAGCATTTCCCAAAATGCGTTGTGTGATATGAATGGGTATGACTGGGCGCGGGGGAGAAGAAGAAGGTTTTGACATTCCCTGGTCACAAATTTTAAAGAAATAGCACCTTAAATAAAGAAAAAAAGTCACAAAGATTTCTCTAATGTGGATTTTCACTGGCCTTTTAGGCAGCATATATTAAGGATTCGATAAAATCTGGTAAATGGTTGAGCAGAAAATATTTATAGTCAGGGGGAAAAAGCTGTTTGCTTCATTTTTTTTTTTTTTTTTTTTTAAGTCATGGAACATTGTGCCTCTCAGTATGGTTTTCATTTATAGAACCTAAAAAGTAGAGGGTATATGTTTATTTCTGTTTTTATTTATTTCCAGCATTTTTTCCAGGAAAAGATTTGACGTGGGTGAGCAGGATTACACCGTAGAAAGTTCCTAGAGGTCCAGGGACCCTGCCTCAGGCACTCTTCAGATTCAGGACTCTAGGCCTGGAGAAGAGGTAAGCAGCAGAATATATTGTCTGTATCCCTGTCCAAAAGCCCCTTCTGTTTCCTATAAAAATGATCAGTTCAGAATGGAAATAAATGTATTTGTTTGGAATCCCAGATCTCAGAATCTTCAACCAGTGCCTACTGACGCTGCAACTTTTCACAGGCAGTACGTGCATCCTAACAAGACGAGGGATATTTATGTTATTTATGACTATAAGCCTTCTTTCCTAGGCTCTTCTCCAGAATCGTGTTCTTCTGGTGAGCCGGGTTGGACCACATGTGAGTTAGAAAGACCTCTTTGTGTTCCTAGCCCGAGACTTAAGTCTAAAAGTAAACATAATATATGGCAGAATCAAGAGTTTATAAACATCTTAACAGGCTGGAGCAAAAGACCCCAAGCAAAAAATGTTGTTGGCCACAGTAATGCCGGTTAACATTTATTGAGTGCTTTGGGTATACCAGCATCGTTCCAAGTGGCTTTGTGTGGATTGATTCATGATTCTTACACCAATGCCACCAGGTGAGCACCATAGTTATTCCCTATTTGACACCTCGGGAACACTAAAACAGAGAGGTGAACACACAACTGCACACAGCTGATGATAGAACTACGGGGCGCCTGTTGGCTCAGTGGGTTAAGCTTCCGACTTCAACTCAGGTCATAATCTCACCCTTCCTGAGTTCGAGCCCCACATCGGGCTCACTGCTGACAGTGCAGAGCCCGCTTCAGGTCCTTTGTCCTCCCTGTTTCTCTGCCCCTCCCCTGCTCACACACACACACATACACACACACATACTCTCTCTCTCTCTCAAAAATAAACATTTAAAAAAAATTAATGATAGAACTAAGATTTGCACCCGGCTCTCTGTCTGCAGAATCCATGCACTTACCGGGCGCATGATGCCATCTCTTAACTGGCTCTCGATTAATAATCTTAAAAAGCGTTTACTAGAAATGTTGTGAATTTATGGTACAAACTGATGAATCTTTATAAAGTGAACACACCTGAGTAGCTATCACCCAGTTCACAAAAGAGAACATTAGCTAGATAGAGTCTAGAAACCTGCCTGAGTATTGCTTTCTGATAATCCCTATTTTGACCATTATTGCCACAAATTACTTTCGCCTGTTTTTGAACTTTATGTATGTGGGATCATAAAGTATATGCTCTTTTTGGTCTGGCTTTCTTCCGCTCATGATCATATCTGTGAGGTTCATCCGTGTTTCTCTTCATTTCTGTCTCAAGGAGGCAAAATGTTCTTGTACAGCCCATGAGTCAAGAAGGATTTTTATATTTTTAAGGGCTGTAAAAGATTTATTTATTTTATTTTATTTTATTTTATTTTATTTTATTTTATTTTATTTTACTTTACTTTACTTTATTTTATTTTATTTTATTTTATTTTATTTTATTTTATTATTTTTAATGTTTATCTATTTTTGACAGAGAGAGAAAGACAGAACACAAGCAGGGGAGGGGCAGAGAGAGAGGGAGACACAGAATCCAAAGCAGGCTCCAGGCTCCGAGCTGTCAGCACAGAGCCCGATGCGGGGCTCAAGCCCACAAACCACGAGATCATGACCTGAACTGAAGTCAGACGCTTAACTGACTGAGCTACCCGGGCTCCCCTGGAAAAGATTTCTAAAGAATAATATTTGGTGATATGCAAATTATATGAAATTCATATTTCAGTGTTCATAAGTAAAGTTCTAGAAACATAGCCAGGCTCATTCATTTATGGATTGTCTGGACTTCCTTTTACACTGTAACAGCAGAGATAAGTACTTATGACAGAAACAATAAAGCCTAATATGTTTACTATCTGACCCTGTACAGAAAAAGTTTATCGAACTTTGCTGCAGAATGTTTGTGTCCCCCGAATTCCTATGTTGAAATCCTAATGCCCAGTGTGATGCTATTAGGAGGGGGGTGCCTTTGGGAAGTGATGAGGTCATGAGGATTGAGCCTTGTGATGGGATTAGTGCCTTTATAAAAGAGGACCCCTTAGAGCTCCCTCATCCTTCCCACCCTGTGAGGTTAGAGTGAAAATATAGACAACTAGGAAGTGAGCCCTCACCAAAGACCAAATCTTCTAGCCCCATGTTCCTGGACTCCCCAGCCTCCAGAACCATAATAAATGAAGTTCTGTCTATAAGCCACCTGTCTGTGGCATTTTGTTATAGCAGCCTGAGTGTACCAAGACACCTGCTATATAGTGTTGCAAGGTATGAATGAACGATCATTTATTATCTCTTCAAGCATTGAGAGGCATCTGGAGTGTTTCCAGTTGGGGGCTATAATAATCGGTGATGTCATGTACTACACTCTTGTACATGTCCTTTGATATATACATGTACACATTTCTATCGCTTTACCTAAATGTGGACATGCTAGGTAAGTGAATAGTTATATGTTCAATTTTATTAGGTACCATCAGTTTTCCAGAGTGAGTGCCCTAATCTACACTGTCATCAGTAATGTATGTGACAACTTTATTATAAATCAGGTGGTTTATAATCAGTCATGTGAATCTGTCTCTGAACACTCCATTCCATTTCATTGATCAATGTGCCTATCCTTACATTAGCAAACCACAGTCTTAATCACTATAACCTTTATAGTGTTGTAAAGTTTAAGGATCTCTATTCTTTTCCAACCTTGGCTGTTCTCAGGCCTTTGCATTTCCACAAAAACTTTAGAGTCAGCTTGTCAATTTCCACACAAATAAGACCTGCTGGGATTTTGGTGGGGGTTGCATTAACTATATAGATCAGTTTGGGGGCGCCTGAGTGGCTCAGTCAGTTAAGTGTCCAACTTCAGCCCAGATCCTGATCTCACAGTTCATGAGTTTGAGCTCAGCATCAGGCTCTCTGCTGTCAGTGTGGGGCCTACTTCGGATCCTCTGTCCCCCCCTCTCTCTGCACCTCCCCCCCCTTCTGAACCTACTCTTCCTCTGCACCTCCCCACTCATGCTGTCTGTCTCTCTCTCTCTCCTCTCTCAAAAATAAATTAAATAAAAAAATAATAAATAAATAAATAAATGTATAGATAGATCAGTTGGTTTCAAGAAAACAAGATATGGTAACTGCATTGAATCTTCCAATCCATGAACATGGTATTTCCTTCCACTTACTGTCAGTAATTGTGTGTAGACTTCAATGTAGAAATCTTGAATATTTTTCTTTGGGCATTCCTTAGGTATCTGATGTTTTGACAGTCCTTTGAGCCACATTTCTTCTTGAATTCTCCAAATTCCAGACCTCTCTGATCATCCCTATCTAGACCTTTTGCACCATAAATTAGTTTTGCCTGTTTTTGAACTTTTAATAAGTAACAGTATGGATGACCCTCACAGATAACAGTGGTGAGTAGAAGAAAGCCAGATCAAAAAGAACATATACTTTGTGTTTCCATTTATATAAAGTTCAAAGCAGCTCTCCTCACTGGCCCTTGACAACCTCTAGAACATCCTTCTCTACAACTTAGCAGTCCACCTCTTCTGAAATGTCCTCCTTGCTTTTCCCACCTTCTAGGATTCTTATTACATTTGGAATCCAGAAAAAAAAAAATTCCATCTTCTAGTTGAAATTGTCACAGACCTCTCCAATGCTTCAGTACTGCCCCATGACCCTCAACTAGTGGTACTTATTATTTGTGTTCCTTATTTACTAGTCAATGATTCTCTGCTATTTGGCCTCTCTTGGGAATAATTCACCACCCAACTTTTGATATTTTGTCTCCCCCAAAGTGCCCATTCACTGAAGATAAACATAAATTCTCTTTCCCTTTTAGTATTCTTTGAGTATCTCCAGAGTAATGCGTTCAGAAGGAACGTAACACTAGCTCCTTATTTGATTGAATCCTAAATTCATTTCCCTGTACATGGTTTCACTGGAGATTGATGCAAACCAGTTATTCATTTCCTATTCTTTCTGTAGTTGATTCGTGCATGATACACATAATAATTCATGGGTTTAGAATCGTTTAATGCTTTAAAGCTAAACTTTTCACTGAATTAAGAGAATCATATTTTTTGTTGTCTTCTTTCTTTCTTGTTGATGAAAGGCATAGGCAGCTAGTTTAAAAAGAGACTTTTAAAAAACTACTTTATCACTTAGCCTTTTTTTTTTTTTAGCTTCTAAAGTCCTGCTGAATGATGCCATGAAGTTATACAAGATGCAAATCCGTTATCCATAATTTTCAGTTGTTGACATGCAGGGCCCCCCTGTGTGTATTAATAAATCAGTTTTCAAAATGCCAAGCAGCATTTTTTTTTTGTCTTACAAATGACAATAGTGGCCTGTATGACCCAAATAATTTGTTTCCTCAATTGGAAAATCCTTAGATGTAGCCAAGTTGAAGCAGAAATACAGACAGAAGGAAGAGGGAAATGGCCAGATTATGACTGGAACCCATTTTACTCCCGCATTGGCTTCCATGAATTGGGATTAGGACAAATGATGAGGGGGGAAAAAATTAGAAAGATTGAGCTTTTGACAAAGGGGATTTTGTGGAGAGTCTATCCACAGATCATTTGGGGCTTATGTTTTGTTTTAAAAAAAAAAAATCATACCACAACAACCAGCCTGATCCCTCAAAATGCTCCCAGCAGCTGGCTCCTAGAGATAAGGCAGAGGTATTTCACAGTCTAATACTAATCATATTTGAGCATTTCAAGTTAGATTGGACTATACTTTTTTTCTCTCTCTCATAATATTTACTTTTAAGTTCAAAGCAAAAACTTGTTATATATATGAAAGATCCTCTCAAGTCTAAAATACAAAACAGAGAGAGAAGCAAGGGTGCAGCACAAGGCAGGGGGTAGGAGTCAGAGAAGGCTCGCGTCTCTCTCCAGCAGAACCTGGTCGTTCATGTTGGGATTCTTATAAATACCCAGGCTCCCCCAGCTGATACCCGCATGAGTGGCTTCACCCAGGGCTGCCAGACCTCTGGGGTGGGGAAATAAAATGCAAAGACTAGTAGTGTCCTAGGATGTTCTAGGATGTCACAAATGGGAAGACCCAAGGGGGACGAGACACATTTTGAATCATGGTGATCAGCTTTATTTCTTTGCCCTCCAGCTCACACGCTTCCTTCAGTAAGTAATCCTGTAAGTGTACATACTCTGTACATCATTTCCTCCGACCATCACTGGGAAAGAAACTGTAGTCTATGCTGGAAAGGCTCATTACAATTAGTTTCCTTGTCTTGAAACTGTGTCTTCCCAGTCTTGTTCATGTTATGGGTATCATATGTTTTCCTTCCTGTGCATTAGACTGGGTATAAGTCAATGGCTTCAAGCTAAAAAGAAATTTCCCTCCTTAAATTATAGAAATCAGAGGATGAAAAAAACCCTCATCGGCTAATCCACTTTACTGCCACACAGATAAAACTTAATGCCTCTATACCTTCATCCATGGTTTTTCCTTTGGAGTTCTAAAGAGCTTTAACTCCTATTTCCGCTTATTGAGCTCCTGGTTGTTATTCAAGAACCATACCAATCACTATTTTAGTGAAAATTTCCCTCCTAAATTCCTAGGAACAGAACTGTCTTTCTCCATTGTTCTTTCAGCCTTCTTCATATACCACAATTGTGATACGTGGCAAATAATATAATAATTATAAATCAGTTTAATGTCCACTCCTACCAGATGGTTAGCACACGGGAGGAGAATTTTTTCAGGGACATCTATGCCCCCATAACTTCTAGCTATGGATGGCACACGGTGGCTACACATTACAACACTGGATAAGTGGATGGGTGTTGGATGGATGGGTTGTTGCTTAGATGGAATTAGAGGAAGATTGGTTTTATTGGTTTTCCATTGTTGGCAGGAAATAGAGCGTGATTCCATTTTTTCAATGTTTGCTGATGGTGTTCAAGCAATACCCCCACACTGTTCCTTTTCTGCCCCACACATGGTCGCCCTGATAAAAATGCCTGGGTGCTCTATCCTTTGGGACTGATGAGAAGATCAAACCATGCACAGGAAATTTCACCTGTCTCTACCCCTAACCACCAGTGAATCTCCACACCAGTCCCCTTTCCCTGCTTCCTCAAGTCATTTTTGGACTTGCTTGGGAATTACTCTGAAAACTCCATTACCTGAGTAACAAACTCTCTGTGTCCTTTTGGTATATGAGACATCATTAGTCTTGACATCTGAACCAGATTTTGATGGGGGATCCACCTTGTCTCTTTGGCTATAACCCGCTGTCACAAATTACCACCAAGTGAATGACTTAAAACACAGATTTATTACTGTAGAGTTCTGTGGGTCAGAGGTCCAACATGGGTCTCACTGATTCAAAATCAAGGCATCAGCAGAGACACATCCCTTTCTGGAGGCTGTGGGAGAAAATCCATTTACTTGCCTTTCCCAATTTCTAGAGTTGGCCCCGATTCCTTGGCTCTCAGTCCTTCCTCCACCTTCAAAGACATCAGTAGAGCATTTCTCTGACCCTGCCTCCATCACCACACCTCTCTCCCTCTGACCACAGCTGGGGAAGGCTTTTCACTTTTGAAGACTCATCTGATTAGGGTGGACTCACCCCAATGATCCAGGATAATCTTCTAATTTCAAGGTCTGTACCCTTAATTAATCATATCTGCAAAGGTCATCTTGTCATGTAACAACTGGTTCTGGAGTTTATGGTATGGACATCTTGAGGGTGGGGGTATGCATTACTCTGCTTGCCCAGAGTAAGCTAAAAGATACACATCCAAATACTTGTCAGTCATTTGCTCCAGCTATGAGGTTGACCTTTACAAAAATAAAGCAAAATTGAGACTGGGAGAATCCGGGTCAACAACAACAAAAGCTCAAAGAAACAGAACCAATGGTGTGGATATATAGAAAGAGATTTATTATGAGGAATTATCAGGCTCGTGAGATTATGGAGGCTGAGAAGTCCCGCAATCTGTTGTCTGCAAGCTGGAGACCCAGGAAAGCTGGCGGTGTAATTCAGTCCAAGTCCAAGGGGCTGGGGAACCAAGGGAGCTCATGCTAGAAATCCCAGTCTGAGGGCAGGAGATGATTGATCTCCTAGCTTATCAGTCTGACAGAAAAAGAGAATTCAGCTTTTTCTCTGCCTCTTTTCAGGCCCTCAGTGGATCGTTCAGTGCCCACCCACATTGGGAAGGGCAATCTTCTTTACTCAGTCTGCCAACTCAAATGCTAATCTCTCCTGGAAACACCTTCACGGACACTTCCAGAAATAATGTTTAGCCATATATTGGGGCCCACCATTAGCCAGTCAAGTTGACACTAAAATTTAAACCATCACGGGTAACATGATGGAGTTGGGTTTTTATGACTGTGTTACTTTTATGAGCCTCTGTTTCCTGTGACCGACATGTCGTGTGAGAGCATTGGAGGGGTTGCGGCCCAGTCTTGCTTGGAAAATTGTTGAGTAATGTTCACATCAAAGGTGCTGCTGGCTTTGGGGGCAATGCAGGCAGCCATGCACGTCTGGTCCATGGGATTCCTACTCAGTGGCAAGCACGGTGTTAGGCAGGTAAATAAGCATCGATTGGCTCTGTTCACCTCAGTGGATCCAAGAGATAAGACATTCTAACATGCCAACTTTACAAACGAAGACACAGATGAGAGAAGTTAATTAAGTAAATTGCCCAAGATTACTCATTTACTAAGTGACAGTTCTGGGATCCGAACCAAGCCCCCTGACTCCAAGGAGGATGCTTTTCCCCACATGGCCACGACATCAGAAGACGTTTCGCGCCCTCTGCGGTGCTGGAGAGTGATGAGTGGGGTCTGAGCTCCAAGTCTCAGATGGGGTGTGTTGCCAAGTGGACCTCACAGGGAGACAGGACGTCAAGGTTCTGCCCTGTGCTCTGTCACTTTTATTTGTAAGATCTTGGGTTTCATGCTGCATTAATTTTCTGGAGATGAGGCCCTGGGACCTTCACACACCATTGATTTCAAAGCAGAAGGCCATGGTAGCCAGAATGTTTTAGTTCCTTACCACTCCAGGATTCACCTTCCAGAATAAGATCTCTGCTGTGTACTGAAGGCCCTAAATAGTGTCCTATTTTTTTTATTATTATTTTGTTTAATGTTTATTTTATTTTTGAGAGAGAGAGAGACAGAGCACCAGCAGGAATGGGGGCAAAGAGAGAGGGAGACACAGAATCCGAAGAAACAGCCTCCAGGTTCTGAGATGTCAGTACAGAGCTTGACGTGGGGCTCGAATTCATGAACCATGAGATCATGACCTGAGCTGAAGTTGGTGCTTAACCAGCCTGGGCCACCGAGGTGCCCCAGTAGTGTCCTTTTAATTGTGCAATCTCTACTTGTAGAACCTAAAAAGAAAGAAAGAAAGAAAGAAAGAAAGAAAGAAAGAAAGAAAGAAAGAAAGAAAGAAAGAAAAAGAAAGAAGACAAAATTGGTTCAGAACAAATCCTCACAGACTTGGAGGGACTCACTGTCTGGTTCAGTAACAGCCAGGAGGTCAACGTGCTGTGTAAGAAAGAGCACCGAGCGGTAAGCCAAAACACCTCCTCTCTATCACTCAGTAGCTGTGTGCCCTTTAGCAAATCTCTTAGACTCTCTGTGCCTTTGTTGCCTCATCTGTAATATGGGGATAATATTTGCTGTACCTCTTTTTAATATAAAATATAGTACCCTCATCAGTGTGGTAAGAAGTCCACCCAGCCTAGAGACCTGCTGAGAGTCTCAGAAGAGAGAAGAACAAGAACAGAGTGAAAAGTGGGGAGACCACACAAGTTCAAAGAAAGTTAATATCGCCTTTGTTTTTACCTAAAGACAGCAGTTTCTTTCAGTTCCTCATTCTTTTTTTTTTTTTTTTTAATGTTTATTTTTGAGACAGAGAAAGACAGAGTGTGAGCGGGGGAAGGACAGAGAGAGAGGGAGACACAGAATCCGAAGCAGGCTCCAGGCTCTGAGCTGTCAGCACAGAGCCTGACGCGGGGCTCAAACCCATGAACTGTGAGATCATGACCTGAGCCGAAGTTGGAGGCTTGCTTAACCAGCTGAGCCACCACCAGGCACCCCCTTTAGTTCCTCATTCTGTCCCCAGTCTTTTCCCAGTGAAAGCTATATTTATTTTTGTTTTGTTTCAGTAAATGTCATGACAATGAATATCACCAGGGCACAATTGTTACCATTCCCTACCCTGGTGGCCTTGTGAAACCCTCCAAAATGTTTAAACTGTAAGGAGCTATAAAAATGTAAGTCATAGGGGCGCCTGGGTGGCCCAGTCGGTTGAGCATCTGACTTCAGCTCAGGTCATGACCTCGGGGTTCATGAGTTCGAGCCCCACGTCAGGCTCACTGCTCTCAGCCCAGAGCCCACTTCAGATCCTCTGTCCCCCTCTTTCTCTGCCCCTCCCCTGCTCATGCTCTCTCTTTCAAAAATGAATCAACATTTATAAAAAAAATATCTGAGTCATGGCCGTTATTATGATGGTGATTGCTATTGTTTTCATGATTATCACCACCTTCGCACCATTATTAGACGCAGAACAACACTGATAGAGTAGAAAGAGGGCTGAGCCAGACACCAAGAAGCCAAGCCCGGCAATGATTGATTTGTGGATCGTGGGCACATCAGCTGACCTCTCTCTGCCAAGTGTTCTCCACCTCCAAGTGGGGAGTCGGACCACATGACGTCTCGTGGTCCCTTTGAGCTCCAGAATTTTAATCCTCAGCATCGAATCATTACTTTTGGCACATGAGATGGCCCACCTCAAGCGCCGGTTCTCCGTCTTGTGGCCTGAATGCCTTTTCCGCCCCGGTTATTTTTAGCTCTGGTGGTCTTTTTGATGGGTTTGCATCCGCAGAGGCACATCCTCGTGGCGGCTGCTGAGCCCGGGCCCCGATGCCTGATTCAAAGAACACGTCGAGCATGTGCAGATCTCCATAACCACCTTGCTGTTGCCCTGAACGCTTGCCTCCGGAAAGGCCGACAGGGTCCCTCCCAGAGAGTGTGTGTCCAGAGAACGTCAGCATAATAGGCAAACAGGGGAGGGGGGGTTCGAGTTCTGCGCTCTCTGGTACAGCTTAGATTTCCATCCTGCCCCTCCATGAAGCCCTGGGCCAAGGCTGAAGAATGAGTGGAATGATCCCACCTCACTGCCCCCCTCCTCCTCTGTCTCATGTAATCTCTCAATAGCCCTGGGCAGGTTTATAAACGTGTAGGTGTCATAAAAGTGAATGAGAGACGGAGGGTGCTGGGGGAGAGAGAGAAAGAAGAAAACAGACAACCCGCCTCCACTGTTCCTGGCCACGGCCACCAGACCCGGGCTTTGAGCCCATTTGAAGGGCTCAGTTCCATTTTTCGGGGTTTTCACTGTTTTACCCACACACACAACGAGCCTAAAATCTGCCTTCAAACTCAGCATAAGTAAAAATGTCCTATAGGGTAGAGCCCTGTGGTTCGCCATTAGAGACGATCTCTCGGGTTGATGCTTTTGGAGCCAGGCGCTCAGGAAGGTACAATTAGTCTTAATTATATTGTTACTCAATCTATAGCTTTCTGTCTACATGGAGAGACTTGGTACACGTAGCTCAAATACTTCACTCAAATTCATTGAGTTAGTTAAAATGTCAGTTAAGAAACACGAGGTGGGGCGCCTGGGTAGCTCAGTCGGTTAAGCGTCCAACTCCTGATTTCGATTCAGGTCATGATCTCACGGTTCATGGGTTCGAGCCCCTCATAGGGCTCTGTGCTGACAGTGCAGAGCCTGCGGGAGATTCTCTCCCTCTCTGCCGTCTCTCTCTCTCTCTCTCTCTCTCTCTCACTCAGAATAAATAAACTTAAAAAAAAAAAAAAAGAAATACTAGGAATTGGGTGAAGGTGGTCAAGATATATACACATCCAGTTCTAAATGAGTAAGTTCTGGGCATGTAATGTATGACACGATAGCCATAGTTACCGATATGATACTGCATATTTGGAAGTTTCTAGGATAGCAGATCTTCAAAGGGCTCATCCTAAGGGCGATAAAATTGGTTAACTGTGAAGTGATGATGTTAAGTCAACTCACCATAGTGATCACTTCCCAATATACTCATGTCAAATCATTATGTTGCATGCCTTAGACAATGTTAAGGGCACCTGCGTGGCTCAGTCGTTGAAGCGTCCAACTTTGGCTCGGGTTTGATCTCATGGTTAATGTGTTCGAGCCCCACATCGGGCTCTCTGCTGTCAGCACAGAGCCTGCTTTGGAGCCTCTGCCCCCCACCTCTGTGCCCCTCTCCTACTTGCACTCTCTCTCTCTTAAAAAACAATAAACATTTACCAAAGCAACAACAACAACAAAAAAAAAAACCAACCAAAAAAAACCTCACACAATGTTATATGTCAATTATATATCTGAATTAAATGGGAGGGAAGGACTGAAAATAAATAAATAAATGCAAATGTAAAAAAACAAAACAAAACAAAAAACTCCCAAAGATACACTAGAATTACAATACTTCCTTGATTGAACTAGTCTAGCTAATCCCATCCAAAAAAGGAATGTGTCCAGCCTGGGATCAAACTCATAAAGAATGTGGTTTGGGGGTGCCTGGGTGGTTCAGTCGGTTAAGCGTCCGACTTCGACTCAGGTCATGATCTCACAGTTCATGGGTTCGAGCCCCGCGTCGGGCTCTGTGCTGACAGCCGGGAGCCTGGAGCCTGCTTCGGATTCTGTGTCTCCCTCTCTCTCTCTCTGCCCCTCCCCTGTTTACGTGCATCCACTCTCTCTCTCTCCCTCAAAAATAAATAAACATTAAACAATTAAAAAAAAAAAAGAATGCCATTTTACGTGTATTGGATTGTATTTTATCCGTCCATATGTCATTTCCATTTGTAAGACTCACCACCCCATCAAAAGCACGGTTTGGCAAGCCTGATCCAAAGCTGAAGGCGGGGGGCACCCTCAGGGTAACGGCCCGGCCCTGCACATGTTGAGACACTAATTGCTACCTGCTCCGTGTCTGCTTACTGTTTGAAGCCGTCCCTTTTTGAAAGTCCGGGGCTCCCCCTGCCTCCTCTACTTGCCTACTTTTCACCCCGTGTCCCACAAGCCCTCAGCGTGCCCTGCTGGTAGTTCTGTTCCAAACACATCACTGGGACTTTCAGAAGAACAGGCTTAAGTTTCAGCAGAGGATTCATTTCCAGCTCTCACTAGGCTCCAAATCAAGAATCCAGTATATAAGAACTGAGGATTAGTGCCATTCGAGCTAGGGGATGGGGCGATAACCATGGAATTTTTCAAGAGGCTGATTCGGCATGAAACGCTTTGTGCAGATGTAAACGCTGATCGAATTCACATGGTAATGATCCGACTGGCCACTTCTGTTTGCTTGAATCTTCTCAGGGTGCCTCCGGTTCCAGGCAGGGAGACAGGACGGCCTGCCTGCCGCTTGGCACATGAGAAGCCTCGCTCCCTGGACGGCTCCGGGTACAGCCCTCTTCTCGGTGATGTTAACCAGAGTTGGCTGCTGGGATCTTAGAGGATCAAAAGGAATTTAAAGAAATTGTACATGAGCCCAGAAGAAAGCCCATCAAATCACTTCCTTGTGTCTGTGGGTTCCACCCACTAATAGCCTGCCAGACCCAAATACCTGAGAAGAAAACAGGGTACAGAGAGGAGAAAGAAGGGGAAACTGACCCCAGAGGACAAATGAATCAACTGCCAAATTCTGGATTCACCGGCAAGTGATACAGGCCAAGGGGTTATCTCCTTCCTGTGTATATCGTTCGTGTATGAGTGGAGGGACAAAGTTATATAATCTTCTCATATTGCACTAACTAGTAATCCTCATCAGTGTTTTTAGAAGTCCACCAGCCTACAAACCCGCTCCAGAGTGAAGTTCTGGGAGGGAGAGAAAGACAAGGTGGAAAGAGAAAAACAGAGAGACTGAGAAGAAAACAGGGTACCGAGAAAGCAGGGGAAACTGACCCCAGAGGACAAATGAATCAACCGCCAAATTCATTTTGTCTCCAGTCTTCTCTTTACTTTTGTTTTGCTCCAGGAACTACCATGGCAATGACTGTTAATACCAACACACAATGGTTTCCCTTCTTTACTCTGCAGACCTCATTAAGTCATCCAAGAAAAGCTCTCATTTCTGGACTTTGATCAAACCGACTCCACTCACAAAGCCCACCTCTTGGCAATTCCGCTTCCCTGGAGAAGAACACACTTCCAAGTGAGTTGAGCAATCATCTCCAGTGTGCCTCTGTGCCTTTGCGTGAGTTATTCCTACTGATCCTGTGTTTGTTCTCTCTTACCCACCCGGTCTCCCGACTCAGCCCCCATGTCAGCTCCTGCCCTCTCGACAGCCCGCCTCCTTCCCATCCCACAAGGGGCTGGCAAGTCCCCTGCTTCCCTTTACAAGCCTGTCTCTATGGTCTCATAACATGTGTGTATTGTTTCGGTGGAATGATCCTTCACATCCGGTTTTCTCAGCTATGCACGACACAAGGGCAAGACCCCCAACTGATTCACCTTTTGATTACTAGCAACCAGTAAATGATGGTTGAATGAATGTTCTTTCACTGGAGGAAGGCCAGTCCCATTCTCTGTCCCATCACAAACCCTGCCCCTGATTCTTTGCTTTCAGTGAGGACAGGTAGTCCATACAGAATGGATGGGGAAAATCATGGTAAAAGCAACAACACTATAATATATGCATGAGTTTGAGCCCTGCATCGGGCTCTGTGCTGATAGCTCGGAGCCTGGAGCCTGCTTTGGATTCTGTGTCTCCCTCTCTCTCTGACCCTCCCCCGTTCATGCTCTGTCTCTCTCTGTCCCAATAATAAACATTAAAAAAAAAATTTTTTTTAATTTTGAAAAAAGAACTTCACTGCAGGCTCAACCAATGATTGGTAAAGGAGTCGATTGAATGACGGAATAAATGAATGAAAGCAATATGATTGGTTAAAAAAATAATAAAATAAAATACAGTACAATATGATTGAGAGCAAGTTTACAAGATGTTGGGGCAGTTTCCCATAACGTTTTCGTGTCGTATGTGCCGAATGGGGTACAGATGCTTAATAAACGTTAGTTATCATCACCATCATCATCATCATCATCAACATCGTCACGAAGAGTGCCTGGTATTTCTATTTAGCAACGAATCTATTGCCGTTGCAGCCTGATGCCCACCATTATGGTTAATATGTGAGGTTCTAGGAGTTCCAGCCAACGGCAATCAGACAACAAGAGCCATTGTATGTGCCAGGTACTGGGCTATATGTGCTCTACAGGCAAAGTTTTGCTTAATCCTCAGAAGATCCCTGTAAAGTAGGTATCATTATCCGTTTTTATAACCAAGGAATCTGAGCCTCAGAAATTGGGGTAAATTGCAGAAGATTTGAGCAACTAGGTGGTACAGTCGGGATTTACCCCAGGTCTGTCTGTTGCTCTCCAAGAAGAAAAAGAAGGAAACAGTCTAAATATTGACATACATTTCTTGCAAAGAAATGACTATCTCTTTGCAAAGCCCAAGATCTCCAACCCACATAAAATAACATAAGATAGCAAGTAAAGGCTAATTATAAAATAAATGCTCAAACATTTTGCCTTGTCTAGAGACCCCCAATATTTGGTTCAAAGTAAAGTGCTATCTAAAGATCTCCTTCACAACAATGATAAAAAGATGAAAATATCACATCATGTGCCCCGGTCCAGAAGATGTGATTTCTCATGTGGCTCCCAGCCCAAATCATCCTGCTCTAGAAGCCACAGCCGCTTTGTTATCTTGAGGACAAAAATTTAACCATATTTTTGGCCAAGTGGGAATGAAACTTGTAAGTAATATTCAGGGTCTATATCAAGAAAACAACTGGGGCGCCTGGGCGGCTCAGCCAGTTGAGCGTCTGACTTTGGCTCTGGTCATGATCTCACGGTCCGTGAGTTCGAGCCCCGCGTCGGGCTCTGTGCTGACAGCTCAGAGCCTGGAGCCTGCTTCGGATTCTTGTCTCCCTCTCTCTCTGCCCCTCCCCTGCTCGTGCTCTGTTTCTCTCTGTCTCAAAAATAAATAAAAACATTTTAAAAAATTAAAAGAAAAAAATAAAACAACTGAAAAACTTTACTAAGAGACATTCAAAATGAAAATACATTAAAAGATGTACCTTATTTCCAGGGGCACCTGGGTGGCTCAGTCAGTTAAGTGTCCGACTTCAGCTCAGGTCATGATTTCAGGGTTCATGAGTTCGAGCCTCATATCAGTCTCTCTGCTGTCAGGGCAGACAATCCCTTTGGATTTTCTGTCTCCCTCTCTCTCTGACCCTCCCTCACTCTTTCTCTATCTCTGTATCAAAAATAAATAAACATTTAAAAAAAGATGGACCCTATTTATGGATGAGAAGATTTAATACGGATAAAATGTCAATTTTTCACAACTTTAGATTTACCTTGATGATGCCAGTAAAACTCTGACAGGCCTATTTTCTGAAACTTCACAGATTGTTTTAACATTTATATGCAAGAATATGCACAGCAGAAAAGCCAAAAATATTATGGAAAAGAGTTACAAGAAGGGTTTACCACACAAATATTAACATGTAGTATACAGGATAATAATTAAAGCAATATGTTACTAGCACCAAATTAGGAAGACAGAGTAATAAAATAGAATGAGAAGTATAGGGGCACCTGGGTGGCTCAGTCAGTTGAGCGATTGACTTCAGCTCAGGATCTCACGGTTCATGAGTTCAAGCCCTGCGTCAAGCTCTGTGCTGACAGCTTAGAGCCCGGAGCCTGCTTCAGATTCTGTGTCTCCCTCTCTCTCTGCCCCTCCCCCATTCATGCTCTGTCTCTCTCTCTCTCTCAAAAATAAATAAACGTTAAAAAAAAAAACCTATAAAACGCGGTACACGTTTCTATATAATGTTTAGCAAGGCAGAGCTAAAGTGTTTTATCAAGGGCAGAAATCTAAAAGGAAAAAAAACAGAGATTCATACACTGTTTGTAAGTACAGGAAAAAAATCAAAAACCAAATGACAAACCCAAACAAGCTTTTGTAAGTTATGTGGTAGCAGCTTAATTCCTCCACATGTAAAGATCTTGTATGAATCAATTAGAAACAGATACACATGCCAGGTAAAAGCTCGGCAAAAGCAAGTCACAAAAGAAATACAAACAGTTGTCAAAGCTGCCAGAAATCCGAGAATTGCATTGCAAAACATCTTTGAGAGGATACTGCTTCAGGGCTCAAAGGGGTAAGAATTTTCTAAACTGTCTGTTCGGTTTGAGTAATGCCCTGCTTGTGAGGGGTATAAAGTTTTTCAGGCTTTCTGGATGTTAATTTTGCTACAGACATGAAAAAGACTTGAAAAGAAGAGTAACTTGCTCTGGAAATATTAGGAAGGAAGTAACCATACATGCAAATAAGCATTTAGCATTTAGAAGGTTCACTGAATCAGGGCACGTGGGTGGCTGTTGGTTAAGCATCCAACTCTTGATTTGGGCTCCGGTCATGATCTCATGGTTCCAGAAAGACAGTGCATTGACAGCCCTGGGGGCTGCTTAGGATTCTCTCTCCCTCTCTGTCTCTCAGCCCCTCCCCTACGTGCACATACGCATACATACAGTATCTCTCTCTAAATAAACAAACATTAAAAAAAAAAAAGCTTTAAAAAAAAAAGTTCACCAAATCATTGTTATGGTCATGACAAACTGTCAATAGTTTGAATCTCGAACTTCAGAGAAATGGCTTTATGTATTTATTTATGGGAAAATGGTTGTAATTAATTAAAAAGATTTTTTTAACATTTATTCGTTTTTAAGAGAGAGAAGAGAGAGTGAGCAGGGGAGTTTCAGGGAGAGAGGGAGACAGAATTCAAAGCAGACTCTGGGCTCTGAGCTGTCAGCCCAGAGCCTGACACGGGGCTCAAACTCGCTGACCTCAAGATCATGATCTGAGCCAAAGTCGGACACTCAACCAACTGAGCCACCCAGAAGCCCTGGAAAAATGTTTTGTTTTGTTTTGTTTAACATTTATTCATAGTTGAAAGACAGAGCATGAGCAGCGGAGGGGCAGAGAGAGAGGGAGACACAGAATTGGAAGCAGGCTCCAGGCTCTGAGCTGTCAGCACAGAGTCCGATGTGGGGCTCAATCCCATGAACTGCGAGATTGTGACCTGAGCCCAAGTCAGAAGCTTAACTGACTGAGCCACCCAGGCGCCCCTGGAAAAATGGTTTTAAATAGTGGTTGTACACACACACGATGAAAGACTGTGCAAATAGATGGATGGATAAAGAAGGTGCAGTGTATGTACATTTCTATATAATATCTAAGTGTTCATGTTGGTGAAAATATATATTTAAATATATACATGGAATTATTTTTATATGTTATCTATAATGGAATATTACTCAGTCCTAAAAAAGATCTTGTCATTCGTGACAACATGGGTGGATCCAGAGGGCGTGACGCTAAGTGAAATCAATCAGAGAAAGACGATTCCCACGTGGTTTCACTTACATGTAGAATGTGAACAACACAACAAAAGTGGAAACGGATCCATCAATACAGAGAACAAACTGGTGATTGCCAGAAGGGCGGTGGGCAAAATGAGCGAAAGGGAGAGGGAAGTCCAGGCTTGCGGTTATGGAATGAATAAGTATGTCTGGGAGAACATGGTCAGTGGTGTTGCAAATTGCATCGTATGGTGGGTGACAGGTGGTGGGTACGCTTGTGGTGAGCAGAGCATATTAGAGCTGTCCAATCACTATGTTGTACACCTGCAACTAACGTGACCTTGTGTGTCAACTGTGTGTTCATCTTACTTTTTAGTTGTTTTTTTTTTAATGTTTATTTATTTCCGAGAGAGAGAGAGACACAGAGCGCAAGCAGGGAGGGGCAGAGAGAGAGGGAGACACAGAATCCGAAGCAGGCTCCGGGCTCCGAGCCGTCGGCCCAGAGCCTGACGCGGGGCTCGAACTCACAAATCGTGCAATCAGGACCTGAGCCGAAGTCCGACGCTTAACCGACTGAGCCACCCAGGTGCCCCTGGAATTTGCTCCGATTGTTATCTGTCTATGGATATGTCCAGTCATAATACTGGAAAGACGCATGCCCAAACGGAAGCAGCAGTCATCCCTGAGATGATAGGTGTCTTCTTCGTTTAAATAAATTTGAATGAGTTTTAATATCGGAAGGGGAGTTCTTTGACAACTGAGGAGTGCAAAGTGCTGTGAACTGCTTTGAAAACACGGTTGGTGTGAGGGAGGAGTGGTGATGTGGGTCTGCCTGGCCATCTAGACTGAGACTACTTAATTGGAGGTCCTGTGTTTTCCCCGAGGGCCCCTCCAGATGTCCCTGCCCCATATCCCTGCTCACCAGGGACCACCTCCCCAGAGTCATGGCCCTGGGCTTTGGTCAATGCTACTTGGCCAACAACAGTTTCCTTAATGGATGGGCGGAGAGTAAAGAAAACGTGTGTGAGTGATGGGGAAGGAGGGCTGGAGTTAATAGACGCCACGCCAGCATGGTGGGATCAGCCGCCCTGCTCCCATTCGGCTTGGCTTATCTCATCTGCTGTCAGAGCTTTTCATCACGTCGTGTGTGCCCCAATCCGGGCAGATTTGCTACTCATTATGGCTCCCAGCCCAGCTGTCCGTCCCAGGAGGCAGGCCCAGACATGCCTCCAGGATGAAAAATTATTCGAGCTGCTGGGCGTTCGGTGTTCTTAAGAACCCCTCTGGAGTTGAGTGCGAGTGAAGGAGTCGGGGCCAGAACAGTTCTGCCAGATGCCCGTACCTGGGGCTCCCCCCACAACTCTTGAGGGCCATCACATAACACCCCTTTTGTCTTCACGGAGCTCTGCTTCTCCCCGAGACCAGCGCGGAATAATCGGGCATGAATACAAGCCTCTCCTCTCTGCTGGCTGTTCATTTATCAGTCCCAGGACTCGACTCTGCTGAGTCCAGCCAGCCCGCCGCACCCTTCCCACCATATCGAGAATGGACACATCAAAAGAAAATCCGTCCGGCCCCCAGAAATTAAAGTTCGTTGTCTGATTGCCCAGGGAGCACAGAGCCCCTGTAGACACCAGGGCCTGTATTTGTGGATATTTGAGAGCAAATAGCAGCGATCCCTTCTATCTGTGGACTGACTATAAAGCACTCTCACGTACCTCTGGATATCCCAATGACCCTGGGAAAGAGATAGAGGGGCCCCGATTTTAGCTCTCCCCCCCCTCCCCCCACCGCCATGGCCCTGCTGCTCCATTCAGCTGACAGCAGAAATGTCCTAAGGGACCCAAGCCTGTCCACACCCAAGAACATACAAGGGGGATGCTGAAAGGTTGGTCACCCTCTAGCACTGGGCTCAAAATTTGGCCTCGCTGCTTACTGATTATGTGACCTTAAGAAGTTTCCCAGCTTCTGTAAATATCAGTTGCCCCAGCTATAAAATGTGGATGCGGAAGGGGGGGGGGGGGGCAGGGAGGTGGGAGCACGTGGGTGACTCAGTCGGTTAAGCATCCAACTCTTGATTCCGGCTCAAGTCACGATCTCACAGTTCGCGGGTTTGGGCCCCGCATCAGGCTCAGCGCTGGCGGTGCAGAGCCTGCTTGGGATTCTCTCGCTCCTGTCTCTCTCTCACTCTCTCTCTGCCCCTCCCCCCCTTTCTCTCTCTTTCAAGATAAATAAATAAACTTAAGTAAGTAGGTAAATAAATAAAATGTGGATAAGAAAATCGTTGCCCTCGCGGAGCTGTGAAAATCAATCACGTTACACACTACCTGGTCTATGGTAGCACTCCACAAAGGGAAGCTCTGATCATCAGTCTGGCTTTTACAGATCCCTAGGAGAAGAAGCCCCTGGAAAATGGCCCGTCTTCCAGAACAGGCACAGGATCTCTGTACCTTGAACCCCCAAGTCGCTTGCATAAAAGATGGATAAACCCCCCCCCCCCCCCATAAGAGAAGGACTGGAGTTTGGCCAATGATGAAGGAAATGGTGGGGAAGTTTTTTCTCGGGTCCCCGTCGAGATGGATGGACTGGCCTGAGATCAAGGCTGAGGCCCCGGGATGGGAATGGGACCCAGCGTGCTCAGCGGGGTGTGGGATGCACAGCAACTGCCCCATCGTAGGGTGCCCTTGGATGGTACTGGCTCTCACTGGGCTCTTGCAGTGAGCCACTCCCTCATCTCTTGGCCTCTGCATGGTGCCCCAAGAACAAGCCTTCAAAACACTCAGTCCCCAAGCTCAGGATTCCTCTTCTTTAATGCAAGCCACTGTTTGCGAAGGCATCCGTCTAGCTGATCTACATCACCCCCCAATGAGACATCAGTGTTCCAGGGAACTGCCGGCAGCTTGGAGCTCCTGCAGCCTGCGGGGCCCTACCAAAGGTTTTTGTCTCTGACCCAGACCCATCCGTCTCCGACTCGGGTCTTCTGCCAACATCCGGGAAATAGTGATAGGTTAGCCTAGTAGCTGACGAGTAGGATAAACTCCCAGCACCTTTGTAGTTCTTGGCACAGAAACATCGCCTCTGAAACAAAACTTAGCGTTCTGTCGTGTTCTGTCTTGAGTGGTTTGCTAATCGATTAGTGGGATGCTGTACTAGGACAAGGCCACCAGACTGCCTCCAAGCCCATAGCCCCTTCCAAATGAAGCTGTCCCGTGAGATAGGCCAGGGGAACTATCCCCACACATAGTGACAGCTAATTGGACCCGGAGCTGGCCCTTGGAACTGAATTCAGCCAATTCATGAGCTGGCCAGCAGTCTGGGAAGAAGATAGACACAAAAAGATGAGCTGGGTCCCATTCACTGCAGCGGGAAACAGGCAGTTAGCAGGGATAGCTGAGCAGAGATATAATTGTAGCAATGACTGAAGCCATAGGAAAGCAGCCTCTAGGAGTGAACAAAACCTATAGGGTAGATAAAGGATATGAAGAATCAGGGGGAAGGAATAAACCAGTTAGCAACTAGACATTAAGTAGTAGACATGTGCCCGCTGAATTTCAGTTCGTGGTAGAATACAGAGCAAAGACTCACGAGCTCCAGCTAAGGAAGTCTACTGAGGCATCTTAAACGCCAAACCACCCACGACTTCCTGCTCTTCTGGAAGCCTCCTTGACTGGGGTTCCATGCTTGTGTCCACTTTTGATAAGCTCCCATTACTTGAGGTGACTGAATTCCCCAGTAGAACAGTCATGCTTGTACCCATCCCCTTGCATGGTCATTGTTTGCCCAGTAGAGGCATAGTTTGAGGAAAGCTGGGCTGACGCATTTAGGGGCACTCCCTTGGGATTAGTGCGTCTTCCACTGACACTTGCCTGCATGCCTATCCTGAGGCTTCATTGACAGGGGTCCCCCAAGAAACTAGCACACCCTATAAGCCTTCTAGCCTTTTTTTATTGGTGGTAAACCCTGGACAACCCTTAGATGCAAAGTAATATGGGACCCATTTAAAGTGAAAGAAGCATAATACATCTTTGTGAAAACTGGTTTTCTAAAATTCTTTAAAGTTTATTTATTTATTTATTTATTTATTTATTTATTTATTTAGCAAGAGCGAGCAAGCAGGGGAAGTTCAGAGAGAGAGGGAGAGAGAATCCCAAGCAGGCTCTGCACCATCATCCCAGAGCGAGATGCGGGGCTCGAACTCACGAATCGTGAGACCGTGACCTGAGCCAAAACCAAGAGTTGGACGCTTGACCGACTGAGCCACCCAGGTGCCCTTTGCAAAAATTGTTTTAAGCCAGTGTTAGAATAGAAATGTGGAAATCATTTAATTAAAATTCTAAGACCTTTCAGTACTTGTTTTTCAAGTTAACGTAAATTTGTACGTGTGTGTATACAATTCTATAAGTAAAGATTTGTGTATACAACGCTACAGGAATGATATAGAATAATTGTGTCCTCTCACAAAACTCCTTCATGCTGCCCCTCTTAGCAAGTTAGACCCTCACCTCAACCCTACCCATTGGCAACAACTGGTCTTTCATCACGTACTTTTGGCTTTTTTGGAATATCATGTAAATAGAATTATATAGCATGTCATTTTTTGAGATTGGCTTCTTTCACTCACCATGAGGCCTTTTAGTTTTATTTATTTATTTATTTATTTATTTATTTATTTATTTATTTTTAATGTTTATTTATTTTGAGAAAGAGAGCAAGCAGGAGAGGGGCAGAAAGAGAGGGAGAGAGGGGGAAAGAGAGAGAGGGGGAGAGAGAATCCCAAGCAGGCTCCATGTTATCAGCACAGAGCCCGATGTGGGGCTTGATCCCATGAACTGTGAGATCATGACCTGAGCAGAAATCAAGTCAGATGCTCACCTGACTGAGCCACCCAGGCACCCCATCATGAGGCCTTTTAAATCCACTCATGCCATTGGGCATAGCCACAGTCTGTTCCTTTTACTGCTGGGTAGAATTATTGATGAATGTTCCATGGTTTGTTAATCCATCCATCTTTCAAGGACAACCTTCCAGGTGCCCCCGGGCACCTGTTTTCTGCCATCTACGCTGTCCGATCAACTCAAGGAAAAGATTGCCTCGGACTGTCTGATTTTGGGGGCCACGCTGCCTCCTCCATGGAGCTTTCTCTGTGGTGTTCCTTTGCCCAGACACTGCTATTTCCATAGTGAGGGACCATATACTGTACGTACTATTGCACTTTATGACTGTTTCTTCTCGATTCTATGTGCGTTCCTGTGTACAGGAACCCTATAATGGCTTCTTCTATTTTCATGTTACTTCTCACTTTGCAGATTTAAAAAAAAAAAAAAAAAAAAAGGACAGTATTGACCCCAAATATTAGCAGCATATGGCATATGGGTTCAGAGTCACGACAATATTAACTGACTTTTTCTGTTCACGTTCTCTTCTCCCTCATTCCCAAGCTTCTGTCCTACATTTAGCCTCGTACATGACAAACCACATCAGCACGGTCTGGTCCAAACCACACATCACTCCAGGGGAAATTAATAACAGCCTGAAGAAAAATAATAGCATGGCTGAGCAAATAGCTGAGTTTAAAAATAAGTTTTAAGTCATTCCAATTCAGAAAGTCAGTAAACCCGCAGGTGAAATCAGACCCAGGAGGAGTCGGCGAGGAATCGGAGCAAATGATTTTGAGATCATCTTCTAGAAATGGGAACAAATGTTCCGGGTCAATCATAGTCCAACTCCGTCCATAATGCAGGTAGCATCTGTTGAATATGAAATCTGCCTTTCAATCACCAAAGAGCACAGTAAACATTTCAGGGCTGATGCCATCCCCGGTTGAGATTTCCATTATTTTCTGGACAGCTCGACCCTTATGAGCTAAGCCATTTGTGAGACATGCAGTGTGCTCTTATCTCAATGTCTCCAAAGCCATAAATTTCTCCATGAAGCCCATTCACTCCCACAAATGAGTTGTCAGGAGGCTTGACAGAGTGTGGGGCAAAGTCAAACTTTAATGGGCTGACGCATAATTACAAAACAAAACAAAAACAGTTATACGAATTAAACACACCCACAGATTGACAAGGACCGAGCAAAACTCTTCTCCCAAACCCAAACCAGCTCACCAGCATTTTAATTAGGGTTGAATACTTGGGATTAGTATCAGATTTCTCCTTGCAAGGGATCTAGCTTCTGGAGGAGTGAGTCTGTGGTTTACAGTGTCCTTCCCACCCTTCCCCCCCACCCCAGAAAACCCTCCTTATTTTCATTCACATTATGACAAGGCAGATGGTAGAGTAATGTTCCATTCAAAAGCAATGATTGAGACAATCATTGCATCTGGAGACAAACTACCTGAGTTCAAATCCTAGCTCTGCTACTAACTAGCTAGGTAAACGTGGAGAACTTACTTACTCTCTCTGGGCCTCAGTTTTCTCAGCCCTACAATAGGGATAATTCTATTTGCCTCATAGGATTGTGGTGAGGTAAGTGAGTTATTCATGTAAGTCACGTAGCTCGGTACCTTCAGTAACTATTAGCTACGTATCGCCCAGAACTTTCTTTCCTGGTCTTACCATCTTGCATTCAGGTACACCTATGTCTCAAGAGACCGCAAAGAACCATGTTCCACTTAAACAAAGTGTCTCATTGATTTCCCTGTCTGCCCCGTGAAGGCTCAAGGACCCACACCCCCTAGTAAGAACCCCAATGTATAGCAAGAAAAGAACACCGTAGGCAAACGGCAGCCTACTGGGTTTGATGATGTTGGTTTTCTCCAAGATGGCTTCAGAAGTGCCATGGCTGGTTTCCGGTCCTGACCCCCTCCAGAAACATTCTTCGTCCCGCTGGCCAGATACCAGTGTGCTACAACCCCATTTAACCTGACCTTATGCACACTCTATTTTTTAATTAACCTTGGATCAGCAAAGCAATATCTGTTCTCCAAATACAGTCATATTTTATGCAAGCGGTGACAAGCTAATTAAGTTAATTATTGTAACACCTCTCTGTATAATGAAACTAAGGTTGGATGATTCCAGCTGCTTCTCCTTAAAGTGCATCCCAGCGATGATTAAAAAATAATTAATATTTCACCAAAGACAGGAACAAGAAGTTAATTAAAAGACAGAGGCGCAGTCTTAATGAAACATATCCGATTGTGTTCACCACCGCACTCCACAGCCAAATCCCTCCTCAGAAAGCAGACGAACACCGGTGAACATCAGTCCTTTACTTGAGAGCATGTAGAGATCATTAACATCTCCCACTTGCCCCATCCGGCAAGCATTCTAGAAATTTCTCTTTGCCTTTTAACGAGATAAAGGCAACTCTTGTATTTACTTGGGCAAAGTTGGTTGGCCGAAATGAAGTCCAAATTTGAACCAGTAATATGACATTTGGGGGGGGGAGGAGCTACTTTGTCAAAACTGTCACTTCTCTGATAGTATCACAGACGCCCCCAGTGGGTCTCACCTCCATGGGAAAGCTCTCACTAGCACCATTTACATCTAGCTGATTGTCCTATCTTTAAAAGGGAGAGGTTGAATTAAATGTCGTGGTTGAACTCTGACTCCAGCTCCTGGAAATGCTGTCCTTCATGGATCTAAGCTGTCACATGAGAGAGTTTTTGTAAGGTTAAAGTGAGGTAGGACGGGTATTATTAAACCTATTTTAAGGGCACCTGAGGGGCTCAGTCGATTAAGCGTCCGACTTCAGCTCAGGTCACAATCTCGCAGTTCATGAGTTCGAGCCCCGCGTGGAGCTCTGTGCTGACAGCTCAGAGCCTGAAGCCTGCTTCGGATTCTGTGTCTCCCTCTCTCTCTGTCCCTCCCCCACTCACACTCTGTCTCTCTCTCTCTCAAAAAATAAATAAACACTAAAAAAAATTTTTTAATCCCAACATGTATTTTCAACTTAGGACAGCAATCAAAATACGACAAAAAACATTCTTATATATCACATTGCATATTCGAGAATTTGATTTTATGTCAAAATAAGTACTTTTCTGTCTTATAAGAAATTTTGGCTGTAGCAAAATTATATTAAAGTATCTTTGTTTCGGGGTGCCTGGTGGTTCAGTCGGTTAAGCGTCTGACTTTGGCTCAGGTCATGATCTCACAGCTCGTGGGTTCAAGCCCCATGTCAGGCTCTGAGCTGACAGCTCGGAGCCTGGAGCCTGCTTCAGATTCTGTGTCTCCCTCCCTCTCTGCCCCATCCTGCTCTCTCTCTCTCTCTCTCACTCAAAAATAAATATTAAAACAAAAACAAAACACAACCTAATTTATAGACGTGAAATCTCCTACTCTTACAACTTTTCCAGGATTTTGTCGAAGTGACGGTTTCCTCTGAACCTCCAAGTTCACACTGAACTCCAGGTATCCTGACGCCTAACCATCCAGTGCCTAACCTGCGGTGCCGAGAGCGGTGTATCCAACAAAGTCCCCAGGTTCTTTTCCTAGAAGGAAATCCCTCTGTAGATCTGGTCACAAGATTTGCGAGCCACCCCTGCAGGTAAAGCATCAGGCTCACAGTTATGGGGGGCGGGGGTGGGGGGAAAGGGAGGAGTCTGTCTGCCTGCTTGGCTTAGTTTTGTTTTCCTCTTGCGGGACGCTCCCCAGCCAAAGGGGAAGCGACTCTAGGAAGGGCCACGTCCCCGAGAAGCAACTTAATGTAGTCAATCCAGATGGGACTTTGCTCCAGTAACACACCCTGTGGCGCTCATCATTAACACCTCATTTGCAGCAAAGTTTTCATGGTCTTCCTCTCAGGAAGCAATTACACACAGATGCACCCCTCCTCGCCTCGAAATTGTATCCTGGCTTGGGTGGCCGGGGCACTGAGCAAAACCTGGCGGGAGGGGGTCCCTTTCCCATTTATTTGGAACGGGGGATTTCAGGGCTGGTGTCACGTGAAAGCGAAGACATTTTAGAAAGGCCTTCGGTGCCTGGAGAGGGATGGGTGAGAAGGGACGGGGTGGGAGGGGGTCGGGGGGAGGCTGTTAGGTGGGGGAAGCCCAGAGATCTAACTGGGAGTCTATAAATCCCGGGCTGAGCCCGGGAGGGTTGGGATGCAAAATAGGATCGCATCCTTAAGGGGCTTTCTGCTGCTGTCTCCTAGGGCCACTTTCCTAGAGAGTCAGTGCTATAAAAGGACCATGAATGCAGAGGAACAGGCCTGCAGGCTGCCCTAGGTGCTGAGAAATCACACGCACTTGTCCTGGGGAAGGAAGAGTGCATAGAAAAGAATCTCATGGAGTGCCTGGGTGGCTCCCTCAGTTAAGCCTCTGACTTCGGCTCAGGTCATGATCTCACGGTTCGTGGGTTCGAGCCCCGCGTCGGGCTCTGTGCTGACAGCTCGGAGCCCGGAGCCTGCTTTGGATTCTGTGTCTCCCTCTCTCAAAAATAAATAAATAAACATTAAACAAGCAAACAGACACACAAACAAACAAGAGAGAAAAAGAATCTCATGTTTGTTTAGAGTCAAGACCGGGTGGGCATCTCCTCGTTGCCTTCCCCACGTGGCGACTTTCCGGCGGTCACAGCCGAGAACCTGGAACGTCTCACTTCTCGTTTATGACACTTCCGGGTGGCTGCTGTCTCATCCGAGCTGCCTACAAATGACACAGACGGCTATTATCATCATCCCCATTTTGCAGATGAAGGAACCGAGGCCCCGAGAAGGGAAGTGGCTTATGGCTAATGTTGCATGGATCCTGAGTAGTTCAAGCATCTCGGTGGAGCCCTAGCCTGCAGACGCCCCTCTCCCTTCAGTCACTAACCCCTTCCCCTCAAACCCCCAGAACGCTGCACCCTCGGAGGCAGAATTCAAGATGTTTAGATGCTTCTGGAACCAACACTGCTGCGTAGATTTATGCCATTTATTGGAGGTTAAGATAACTGGATCTATCAGGAGGGAAAGTAAGGGGACTTGGGAATACACTTTTGCCTTCCTTTCTAAAAGAAACCCAAGCCCTCTCTATTCCCCCTAAGCTGCCCCATATGTCAGCTCTCCCCTTTGTGACATTTTAGACTTCCCCTCCCTGCGGTACACGGGAGGGTCCCAATGGTAAGAGTCCATTCAATAAGCATGTGCCAAGTAGGAGAGACTTTAGGGAAGAGCTTGGGTTCTGGGGTCAAACTCCTGGGGTTCGGAACTCAGCTTCTCCATGCAGTACATGGAATTTTGAGCAAGCTACCTCACCTCCCTGGTCCTCAGTGTCTTCATTTGTCAAAGGCAGGTGGTGATGGTACCTGCCTCCAAGGGTCGTGGTGAGCAGGGGGTTCCGTGCGGATAGATGAGATTAGCACATCAATCTGGCACAGAGTGAGAGCTCAGTGTTGGCTCTTACTATTCAATCTGCACAACAGCATTTGAGTTTTGTAATGTTTACTTATTTATTATTTGAGAGAGAGAACAAGGCGGGGAGGGGCAGAGAGAGAGGGAGACACGGAATCCGAAGCAGGCTCCAGGCTCCGAGCCATTAGCACAGAGCCCGACACGGGGCTCGCTTTGAGAACCACGGGTGTGGAGAAAAGAACAGGGTCCGGGAACCCCGAACCCCGGGCTGCCCCTTCGTAGATACATGTGTAGTGATGCACGTGAGCTCACGTTTCTTCTTTGGGGAACGTGGTGGAGGCATGAACGGAAGGAGGGTGCGTGGCTGAGTGGTTCGCTTATAGGAAAGACGGACCTCGCTGTTGGGCCACGCTGGCCCACGTACTTGGCCAACCGGGCACGATGTAGCAGAAGCTATGAGGAGACACTGGTCCCAGTTGGGAGGGAGGCCGCAAGGACAAGGTTAAATCTGAGCAGGGTCCTAAAGAGTTGAAAGTCACAGTGATGATAACATAAGTGGTTTGAGCCCTTGAGGACCAAACCCTGGGATATTGAATAAGGGCGTGATTATATCAGCTTTGACCCTTCTGGACCTTGAAACAAAGAGTCATGGCAGGGGCACCTGGGTGGCTCAGTCAGTTAAGTGTCCAACTGTTGATATCTGCTCAGGTCATGATACCACAATGAGATCGAGCCCCACATCGGGCTCTGTGCTGAGCCTGCTTAAAATTCTCTCTCTCTTTCTCCCTCCCTCCTTCTGCCCCTCCACCACTCTCTCTCTTTCTCTCAAAATACATTTAAAAAAATAAATTAAATTAAATCAAATCAAAGAGCGATGGCAGGTGGCCAAGAGGCACCCAATTCTCCCCACCCACCATCCACATTATGAAGGCTTCCACGTTCGGTGGCTCCAGGCGACGTTGAGATGGGATTTATAGTCTCTGCAGCAAAACACCAGAAACCGTTGTGTCAGCCGAAAGCATTAAAACCACGAGTAACTTCTGTCACCCAAGCCGGTTTGCCGTTGGCACCGTGGTCCATTCGTCTCACTCACTCGTTGCTACAATTCAACACTTCACTCGCTTGCCATTTGCAAATGTTGATGTAAAATGTGGCAGACGCTTCCGGAACAGACCAAAAATTTGACAACCGGCTCCCAGGAGAGTCATTTGACGTTGCTCAACGTCCTTGCCCACAACAGAATCCCGGGTCCCACATTCACACCGACTTTCGGTGGTTACAATCCTCCCCTTCATGGACGTTTGCCTGGATCTCGAAGCCACAGAACATGAAGCGATTTGACATCTGGCAGCTCCTGTCAAAAAAATAAGTAAATAAATAAGTAAAAAGCAAAGTTGCAAGCCGGGAAGCACGGGGTGGAAAAGGAGCGGGGGGGGGGGGGGGGGGGGGTTCAGACACACAAGAGAAGGAACCGGGGTGTTGGCTGCATAAATTCTCAGCTTCCAGAGGGAGCCAAGTGAGCGCACAGCCTAGAGGTGGCGGAGGGCAGGGGGGAGGGGTTCCTGACCCTGGACTGGGGGAGCCATCCGTCTCACCCCTGGAAGGAGCCCAGACATGAAGGGAAGAAATAACCAGCCTCTGTTTTCCGGCAGGTCTTTTGTTTATAGGCATGGTCAGTTTCCCCAAGGATACTTCCCAAAGTGCAGATAAGCGAGAAGCTCTCGGAATGCCTGTCATTTCCAAAATCCTGGATCCCTGTCTGTTTCCTTCACAGCGACCGTAAACCAGATGTCTGCAGGCGGCTACTGGCAGGCTCCTCCGTGTTTCCAGACCCTTCTGGGGCCCTTCCTTCCGCCATCATGGCCCATCTCCGGTATAACTTCTCCTTCGGTCCTCAGGAAAAGTGAGGCACCTAGGTAAGAACGTTCTGCCTGGTCTGTCCTTGTCTCCTCTCCTTGCCTGTGAACCGCACAACCCACTACGTAAAGCAGGAGGCACCAAGCAAAAGCATGCGTGATAGATGCAGGGTTTCCCAAACCCTGACATGCACAGGCTTCACTTGGGGCTGTTGTCAAACAGACTCACGGATTCTGAGTCGCTGCGTTTGGGGTGGGGCCTGAGCTTCTGCTTTGTGGACGAGCCCTCAGGTGATGCTGATGCTGCCGGTCTGGACACCGTACTTTGAATAACACAGTTATGGAAGATGGGAGGGAATATCGAAAGCAGAGCGGGAGTGCCCCATTATTCTGAGTCACTGGGACGTGGGGGATGGAAGGTGGTGGAGTTAAATTGTATGAATCTCATCTTAGGGATGGTTTAACACAAATAGATTTTACTTGTGCGCTGACTGTCCATGAAATCACGTTCAACCTTCAACGTTCAACGTGGGGGTTCCGACGCTACTTTGTGGCATTCCTTGAATCTATGGGCAGGAGAAAGGCATAATAGGAAATGACTTCTTCACCTGGTGTGGTGGGGTAGAAAGCCCCCAGCTGGTCTTGGGATCAGAAGACTTGGCGTCAATGTCAACTTGGACCCATTGCTAGTGGGCACTCTAGCAACGCCTTGTCCTGAATCGCATTTTAATACACCACCCTGTTTTATCATCCTTCTTACGCGGATAATAACGGTGCTTACAGCCAAAGAAGATGTTGTATTACCATTACAGCATTCACATAAAACATGAAGTGATCAAACATCCTGGCTCATTTTCTTAAATATCGTACCAGTGAGATTTACACACGTCTGCTTCCTTCAAGCTCGGCCAGCTTTCCAGATGCACTGTCTCCAGGGCGCGGCCCTTCGGAAAAATGAGCTCTTTGGCCCCACGTGAGTTCCTCTCTCATGTCAAGCCCTTAAGGAAATAATTACGGAAAGCGTCCTGGCCCACACATCCAAAGGTCCCTCTTTGCTTGTGGGAGATGGTCGCATTCTTGGAAATGTTTTGGGAGGACACCATAAAGGGGAACTTGAGGGAGTTAATGTTGGGGACTGGCCCGTCTGAAAGAGCCTGGGTAGCTTGGTCGGTTAAGCATCCAACTTCGGCTCAGGTCACGATCTCACGGTCCGTGAGTTCGAGCCCCGCGTTGGGCTCTGTGCTGACAGCTCAGAGCCTGGAGCCTGTTTCAGATTCTGTGTCTCCCTCTCTCTCTCTGCCCCTCCCCTGTTCATGCTCTGTCTCTCTCTGACTCAAAAATAAATAAACGTTAAAAAAAATTTTTTTTGAAAGAGAAGCCTGTCTTCATGAGGCCAAATTCTGCACCCAATTCGTATCACATTGGGATGAGCCATGTTACAGTCCTAAGTCTGTATATTACACAATTACAGAAATGTGATTTTCATTAGGTTACTAAAGTGCTAGTTGTTATTGCGTTGGCCACGGAGACTCACTCCCCACAGAGGTTCCTCGAACAGCAATGCTGCAGCGGCCACTGATGCTGTTACTGTGACCTGAGTTTCCAGATCTCAGGGCCACATTGGTCCTGTGGGTATAGAATCCTGCTGGGGCTCACCGGAAGTCCTCGTCAGCCCCCTAGGTTGTTTCTGATTGGGCTCAGCTTCCGGGGGAAACTGGACTCCTACAAAGCCCAGTCCAAGGAAACAGAATTCTCCCTCCCGGTCATCATTAACCCTTTTCTCGGCAGGCAGCAATTTGCAAATTTAAACCAGATGGGTGACAGTCTTTGCAAGAGGCAGGAAAATGCAATTTTATGGGCTCCACATGGAAAATGAATAAGGGTGTGTTTCATGCATCGGTCGTGTGTTTCAGGAAATCTGTATTGAGTATTAGGTGAAGTTGGAATTAAGCTGGAGGTTCAGACCCAGTGGGGGAAGAGGTCTTCACCCATCCTGGGTAAAGATGACCGACCCCACTGACCATCCTAACAGCCCTTGGGACCGGGATGTTGCCGGGTCAGACTGGGTCGGTCGCAAATCAAAACTTTGCTTGATGATATCAGCTTAATCACTCAGCAACTACGTATTGTGTGCATTCAGTGCAGAAGGGTCAACGGGCTTCGGACAGGGTTAAGCCCCAGAATTTCAGGACAAGGTCAGAGAACGTCACCTTCTCAAACTGCAGGTAATGACGAATAGCACCGCATTGGTGCAATCCGCCACCTGCAGGGCTAAGCTGCCTTTTAGCATCACCCCTTGCAGATGAGACTGGGCTGTGTTCCCGAAATCTCCACCGAGAATGGAGACCTGTGAGGTCTTCATAGCTGTTCAAAGAGTGAACTCTAAGGGCTATAAGGCAGCTCTTTTTGTGAAGCGCTCAGAAATCAGGGGAGGAGCCGCCCCAGCCACGCCCTTGGCAGATAAGCATCTCAAAATCAAAAAGGGCAATTGATCGACCTTGAAGGAAATAACACCCAGAAACAACAAAGGCCCTTTGATGAACTTAGCACTTGGCAAGCCAACTCTCCCTAAGGACTGACAGCAGACCCCACCCCCACCTCCCCCCCCCCCCCCCAACACGGTGCCCACAGCGAACTAATAAATTAAAATTCCAGTGGGTGAAACTCCCCTGAATCTGAAAAACAAACCCACACTAATTAAGTCTGAATGTCCCTGGGTAGTTATATAAAACTGAAACCTGAACCCGCGAGGGCCATATTAAAAATCATTCATTCATTCGATGATACATTCCATGAACTTATATAACAGTGTGGCATTTCTGTCCTGGGTATTCTCTTAGGTATTGGAAATGTCCAGTAAATCTCAATGTTCCTACTTCCCCCCCCCCCCCTTTTGAAGTTTTATTTATTTAAATAATCACTACACCCAATGCCGGGGCTCGAACTCACAACCCGGGGATTAAGAGTCACATGCTTTTCCAACTAAGTCAGCAAGGCACCCCAGCAATGCTCTTTCTCTGAAGAAGCCTCAAGTAGATTACAGTGTTTTATTTATTTATTTATTATTATTATTTTTTTAACGTTTACTTATTTTTGAGACAGAGAGAGACAGAGCACTTTCTAGAATGACTCACAGGACCAAAAACAGCCTTGATAGAAGTTTATTATCAACGATGTAAATGAATAGCCGGAGGAAAGGCACGTACAGTGGAGGGGGGGTGGGGGGGTGGGGTCGGGTCCCTATGGCATTGATAAGTGGACCACTCCCACTCTCCCAGTACCTGGATGTGGTTACCAACCTAGCAACTCCCCAAACTTCATTATTCTGAGGTTTGTTTTTTTTTTTTTAAACCAAGCATGATTGTTTAAATCATTTTCCATTGGTGGGGCGCCTGGCTGGCTCAGTCAGTTAAGCATCTGACTTCAGCTCAGGTCATGATCTCGCAGTTCATGAGTTCGAGCCCCACGTGGAGCTCTGTGCTGACAGCTCAGAGCCTGGAGCCTGCTTTGGAGTCTGTGCCTCCCTCTCTCTCTGCCCCTCCCCCGCTCTCACTCTGTGTGTGTGTGTGTGTCTCTCTCTCAGAAATAAATAAATATTTAAGAAAAATTTTAAATCATTTTCCATGGGCGATTAACTCAACCTCCAGCCCATCCCCCCTGCAGGCAGTTCAGAGGGTGGGGCTGCAAGCTGTAACCCTCCTCCCCTGTGATTGGTTCCCCCGGCGACCAGCCCCCACCCTGAAGCTATCTGGGGTCCCCTGAAAGTCACCTTATTAGCATAAACTCAGCAATGGTTGAAGGGGGCTCCTTGTGAATAACAAAAGACACTCACTCAGGAAATTTCAAGGATTTTAGGAACTGCTGTGCCAGGAACCAGGGGCAAAGACCAGATCTATTTTACATTATATCACAGTTGCACGTAGTAGGGATTAGTGGGGTTTTTTTTGTTTTGTTTTGTTTTGTTTTTTGGTGGAAGCTTTGTTCGTGGTTGCACATACGCGTGTTTGTATGTGCCCTTCTACAGGATCTTGATAGAAACGGGATTTCTTACCATGGACTGTTGTGAAAATTTGGAAAGTTCTAGCACTGAGACACACGTGACTCCCAGAGGGCCCTGTCAAACCTGAGTCATCCGCCGCCGTGCTCGAGCTTCAGGGGGCTGCTCGTGAACATTTCTCTGGTTCTTAATCTCCCCTCTCTGGACGTGTGCTTGCCTGGCTCCTCCTACAACGTGTAGGGTTTGGTTCTTATAATGAATCCTGCATTCTATAATGTGTTAAAAAAATTTTTTTTTTAATGTTTATTCATTTTTGAGAGAGAGAGAGAGAGAGAGAGAGCGCGAGCACAAGCGGGGGAGGGGCAGAGAGAGAGGAAGACACAGAATCCGAAGCAGGTTCCAGGCTCCGAGCTGTCAGCACAGAGCCCGACATGGGACTCAAACACACGGACCACGAAATCATGACCAGAGCCAAAGTCAGATGCTTAACTGACTGAGCCACCCAGGCATCCTGTCCGCGCCCCCCCCCCCCCCATAACGTGTTTTTAAAGTTTGAAAACACTTTACTGGAAGAATCATATTACACAGTATTTACAATGATTTGTGGCCATGTCTAGAAGTTCCACTAAAACTTGTAAAAACAAAGAGGTTCAGAGAAGGAGTGATGTGAACCCTCAGGAAAGGCTCCTTAGAAGCAGTTAACATTGACCGTGGTCTTGAATAACGAGCAACCCACCACCAGTGTTAATGAGAACATGATTCATGATGCTTGTTAAAAACGATAAGGAAGACTTTATTTAAAGGAGACTATCTCGACAGATGTAGGGACCACCTCAGTGGGGGAGAGAGGCTGGGCTCAACTTGGAACACAAGAAAAAGTGGGAATTTATAGCCAAGGAGCGCAGCGGGGGTCAGGGGATGAAAAATTACTAGGAGGAAACATCATTGTATTTGATGTTGATATTTTTCATGCACACAGAGGTCATCTTATACAAGAAATGGAGATCCAGGGCTCCTGGGTGGCTCAGTCGGTTAAGCGTCCGACTTCAGCTCAGGTCATGATCTCGCAGTCTGTGGGTTCAAGCCCCGCGTCGGGCTCTGTGCTGACAGCTCAGAGCCTGGATTTGGCTTCAGATTCTGTGTCTCCCTCTCTCTCTGGCCCTCCCCTGCTTGTGTTCTCTCTCTCTCAAAAGTAAATAAACATTTTTTTAAATTTTTTTTTAACATTTTTATTTATTTTTGAGACAGAGACAGAGCATGAACGGAGGAGGGGCAGAGAGAGAGGGAGACACAGAATCGGAAGCAGGCTCCAGGCTCCGAGCCATCAGCCCAGAGCCCGATGCGGGGCTCGAACTCACGACCGCGAGATCGTGACCTGAGCTGAAGTCGGACGCTTAACCCACTGAGCCACCCAGGCGCCCCAATAAACATTTTTTTAATTAAAAAAAAAAGTTCCTTCAATTTCTCAGACTTCACTCATTCTGCCTATTAAGCAGAAAGGCAGGAGTGCTGGGTCCTGATATTTTTAGGGAATCAGGTCCAACGTCCACACTCCACAGGTGTGGAAACGGAGGCCCAGAAAGATGAAGAGGTGTGCCCCAGGCCACACCTCGTTCTGCCCAGGCAGGGGCAAGAACAGAGGGGACATTTTGCTTCCCCCCCCCTCCCCCCCCACCCCGGGCTCCTTCCTTCCCCACTCACCTCTGCCTCTGCCATCTCAGGCTGGGACATCCAGGAAGGGCGGGGAGAGGAATCAGCTACGTCCCCCCAGTGTGCTGCCCAGTTTTCTGCAAACCCAGGACCTCCCTGGTGCACGTGTTCTATCCCAGGGTGCTGAGACATCCCTCTTGCCTATTTCCAAGGGGAACGAGGATCAAACCAGCCTTTTCCTTTCTCCCCCTCCGCCCAAACACCTAGCTCAGGGCAGAGAAGTGACAAAGACAAAACTGATTTCCTCTCCTGAAATTCCATTTTCCTCTCCTGAAATTCCATTTTCCCAAGACAGGGAGGCACCTGCCCCCCTACCTTACCGCATAGCCCAAGCCTTGGGACAGTTTTCTGTCATCTAGAAAATTCCACCCAACATCTGCTTTGCAGGACCGGCCTTGCTCAGAACTCAAAGCCCTTTCACGTTTATTTTCCCGCTTTTTCCAACAACATCCTCCAAAGGCAGAGAATGGCAAAGATCGATCTTTTAATTTTGCAAGGTGGACAGGGAAAGGTCCAAACAGAAGAGGGGGAAACAGGGAGTCAGAAGAGAGAAGACAGAAGAAGACTGTAGGTCCAGCCTCTGAAAGCCAACTGCTGCTCCAGTCAGGTTCACAGGAAGCCCTAGTCACCCAAGAATGCCGGAAGCTTCCATGAGCACCCCCAGGAGACTTCACAGAGCACCGTGACTCCTGACGACACATGAAATGCTCTTAGCCAGGCATCCATCGTGTGATGAGGGCACCATCACTTGGCACGATGGTGCTTTGCTGTGTCAAACAAGTGTCTCAGCAGAAGCTGGGGACCAGAAATGGCAGGTAGACACAGAATCTGAGGTTTCAGAGACTTACAATTGAAGGGGTCTTAGCTATTCCTTAGTCAAACTGTAAGCGCCATCCCTGTTAAGGAGCACAAAGGACGATGGAGAAGATGTCCCTTAGCACCAATCCATGTGGGTCTTCTGAGCCTCCTCTAGGGCCGTGGCAGATGTGTGGAGAGAAGGGCGCCTGGGTGGCTCAGTCGGTTAAGCCACCTTGATTTCGGTTCAAGTCATGATCTCCCGGTTCGTGGGATCGAGCCCCACATTGGGCTCTGTGCAGACAACAGGGAGCCTGCTTGGGATTCTCTCTCTCTCTCCCTCTCTCTCTGCTGCTCCCCCACTCGTGCTCCCTCGCTCGCTCAAAATAAATAAATAAACTTAAAGAAAAAAAAAAGAACTGTGGTAGGGAAATGGGAAGAAAGGACACTTCGTTACCCTGGATACCATCTGCCATTGTTAAGACACGATCACACTCCCTGCTCCCCCCTCCTTCAAAGGCCAGCTCGTTGTCTTTTGGCTTCTAAGCAGAAAAGCATAACGTCAAGTGTCCAAAATGAACGGTTGCTGCCCAGAATCCTTCAACTGTTTTCAACATAGCAAAGGATGGAGTTAGGAGACGTTGACATCATGGAGCCATGTTTGCTTGTGTGTTTGTTTGGTCAGAGTTCTGTGTGTGAAAGCAGGACTCCAAGAGTTTCTAAGACAGACAGACTGGGGAGGGGCCCGGCTGGGCGCCTTCTGCAAAGGATTCGGAGCCGCTGAGGTTTGAGAACCCCATGCCTCAGCCTCGGCTCCCCCTCCGCTGCCTGAGTTACAGGCTCCTTTGAGGCTCTGACTCAGGCCAGAAGCTCTCCCCGGGAAAAATAGGCCAGCACAGACTTTTGCCTACAATTTCGGGGAAGGCGGGAGGGAGGTTCAGAGACCACCGTGAAGCTCATTCAAGAAAAGCCTTAAGGATCCGGATATGCGGCCCGGCCTGCCCGTTCTGCCTATATAGAACCGTATATCCTTACTGTCCATTCCAGGACTTTGGATCTGGACCCCAGACAAGGTCACAGTGCCGGTCATATTTCATTTGGTTGGCTGGGACCGACAGCAGGTGCTGGAGCCTGGCTGTCATCACAAACCCCACCAGGGCCTCAAGGACAGCGCCGCCCTCCCCCCCCCCAACCCGCCCCCAGTTTAAGGGCTTTCCAGAAGGGGAAGGAGGAGGATGGCCATAGGGTTGGCACTCTAAACCTTGTCCTAATGATATCTTTTTGGGCATCAAAACCCAGATTTAAAAAAAATTTTTTTTAATGTTTATTTATTTTTGACAGAGAGAGAGCGAGAGAGAGCATGAGTGGGGGAGGGGCAGAGAGAGAGAGGGAGACACAGAATCCCAAGCAGGCTCCGAGCTCCGAGCTGTCAGCACAGAGCCCGACGCGGGGCTAGAAATCACAGACCGCGAGATCATGACCTGAGCAGAAGTCGGAGGCTCAACCGACTGAGCCCCCCAGGCGCCCCAAAACCCAGATTTAAGAAGCGGCGGGGGGGGGGGGGGGGGGAGGGGGGGGGAGAAAGAAATTTGTCCCTTTGGCTCCAAGGAAAAATGAAGGCTGCACCAACCCACTGTCACCACTAGATGGCGGTCATAGAAACAAAGGCTCAAAAAGGCCAGGCGTGCCTAGGAGCCCAGATTCGGCTTCCGCCCATCTCTTGTTTTGGCCTCCGGAGTGTGCATAAATATCTCCTGGAAAACCTCACAGAAAAATCTAGCTTTCCAGACTCGCTTGAAAACCCGTCCCAATGCCACGAGGCAGGCCTGCATCTCTCAAAGCATCAGTCCCCAGGAACGGGGACTGTCACTGGGTTTCCTGTTTGCCTTGTCTTCTCCTCGTCCTCCCTGGTCACTGATCCGCTGCACCTGCCTGGCCTCTGTAGGGCCACCCCCCATGGCCCGACACCACCTAAGAGGGTGTCGGGTGAGGTGCACAGGTAGTTTTCAGAAAATTGGCGATTCAGGGCAGGAAAATGGAAGCTCAGAATTGCCTGCGTATGTTTTTCCGTTCTAATATTTTACCCTTTACTCTGGCTTTTCTGCCTGCACCCCTGTTTCCCCTCCCATACCCCAAGGTGGGTGAGGTGCCCCTGATACGTGCCCTCACAGCACACTGAAGGGCCCTATCATAGGGCTTACCTTATTATGGCCACCCAGAATGTCACCGCCCCTGCCATTCGTACATAAATTCCTGAGTGGGCATCCACATCCCCGGGGAAGTATTGTTACAGCACCAGACAGCTGGGCCCCACCCCTAAGGGTCTGATTCAGTGGGTCTGGGATGGGGCCTGAGAATCTGCATTTGTACCAAGCTTTTGGGGGTGCTGATGCTGATGGACTGGGATCCGACGGCATGTTGAGAATCTCTGCTCTTGGTGGATCTTTTTCAGAATGCCAGCTTCTATAAATACAGATTTTTAACTTTTTAAAAATGTTGTATCTTAGTTTTTGAGAGACAAAGCCCGAGCAGGGGAGGGGCAGAGAGAGAGGGAGACACAGAATCCGAAGCAGGCTCCGGGCTCTGAGCTGTCAGCACAGAGCCTGACGTGGTGCTTGAACCCATGAACCATGAGATCATGACCTGAGTCGAAGTCAGACGCTTAAGCGACAGAGCCACCCAGGCACCCCTTGGATTTATGTTTATTTATTCATTTGAGAGAGAGAGAGAGAGAGTAGTGCAGAGCCTGCTTGAGCTTCTCTCTCTCCGGCTCTCTGCCCCTCCTCCACTCGTGCTCTCTTTCTCTCTCAAAATAAATAAATAAACCTTAAAAAAATAAGACAGATCAGATCAGGTTGATGCCATTTGCCAGATACCTCCCACAGCCCTCCCCAAATCGCGTGGTAAAGTAAAAGGGTAGCGAGTATCAGGCCAACATTGCCGATCAAGCAAAGCATTCCCGCCTTCTGAGCCCGGACGGTAGGGCCTCAGAGGCCTTCTTAACACAACACCCAGAGCCGCGACTCTGAACCAATCTGAGCTGGCGCACGAGGTGCAAACCACTTTGTGCCTGATTCCCTGGAAAGACACGGCTTGAAAGGAGATGCCCTTAAAGGAATCGCCGCCCTTCTTAAATCCTGGACCCGAACACATCAGGGAAGATGGGCAAATCTTCCACCGTGTTCTGGCAGGAAGCAACTGTTCAGCAAACGGAACATAGAGCATCACCCGAAGGTTCGGTTACCTTTGGGGTTTGGGTCACGGGAAGGCAGTCGGCAAAGGAATTCTGTGGGCAACTAAGTTAAAGTGAAGCCCCCTGAGAACAAAGCCCCAGACGGGTAGGAACACTTCCCCCTCCTGCGCGGCTCAGCTGCAAAACAGATGGAGGGAAAAATGAGGGTACGCTGCCACCAAGTGGTCATGGCTGGTTACAGGCTGCGGCTAAGGAAGTCCCCCAAGCCGATACCCACCTAACGAGCGGATGCCACGGAGAACAAAAACTGTAATTCTTTTATTTCGGTGTCTTCCCGCAAACGGAAACGCGCGCTCCCGTTTCGGTATAGAAACCGCTTGGAAAAAGTAGCATCCCCACGAAAGAGAGTCGAAATCTTTTAATATCCCAGACCAGAAAGAATGGACGGATTGGGAATTCAACTCAGGCCCCTTGGATCCCATCCAGATGTTCGAGCAGCTGGTCGCACTGAGTCCCCTCCAGTCAATTACTTTTCTTGATGTTTCCAATCAACAGTGTTATATATGTGATGCTATAAAATTTTATATTTAATATTAGCTCATAACTCAGGATCCTAAACCAGATGTTTTGGGCGAGAGAGACATTGATGACTTATCAGTAGATTGAACCCAGGCCACTGGCTGCTGTCCAGGCATTTTACCAGCTGAGCTGCAAAGCACAGCCGTTGTCACCCATCTCCCTTCAGGTATGGGGGTGGGGTAGGGAGGGAGAAGGAACATGAATACGGACGGAAAGCCGCATTCGAGAAGATCTTTATGAGGTTTTTTCCCTCTCTTACAAAACAGAAGCTTGTAGTCGTCTCAAGTAACAACAGTCTGGTATTAGCAGTCCTCTGAACATATGCCCCCAGTTGACTCTCACGAACCAGGTGTGATAATGTCTTTACGTTTATTTTCTCTTCTTTATGCTAGAGAGAGACAGCAAGCAAGTATGAGCAGGGGAGGGGCAGAGAGAGAGGGAGAGAGAATCCCAAGCTGGCTCCACGCTGTAGGCACAGAGCCCCACACGGGGCTCAATCCCACGACCCTGGGATCGTGACCTGAGCCACAATCAGGAGCCGGATGCTTGACTGACCGAGCCCCCCAGGCGCCCCTGTCTTTACATTTTTAATGGATTTTTCCTCCTCCAGAGATTCCGCCGTGGCTCTTACCCCCGTCCAAGCAGCGGGGGCCACTCATGGAAGGCAGAACGGGAAGCAGAGAACAAAGAAGCCTTCTGGGCTGTGGTTCCAGGATCCCAAAGGAGAGGAGGCATCCCTGTCCCACCATCCCTCTTGAGAAACATCCTCCAGTCTGTGGCTAGGGGCCCAGAATCACGGATGGGTCCCCAAGAAACAGGTTCCGTGGCTGGCTTCCTGGGTCACAGTCCTGGGGAGGCAACAGAGCCCAGAGAGGGGCCAGGGGGATCCCAAAGGAGATAATCCCTGAAAATCAAGCGCTTCGCAGGCTGTTGGGGATACAGCAGGTGGTTGATGAATTGTGGCCATGACTGCGTTTATCACGGTACTAAGTTACATTTCAGATGCCTCGATGATCACCAAAGCCAAGTGTCCTGTGGGATGCTTCCTCAGCGAGGGACAGTCAGACTGCACAGATGTGTCTCCCTCCCCATTTCTAGTTTTCCTCCTCACACCAGACAGGACTACTTTTAATTCAATTTCCTAAAATGAGCCAATCTAAGCCAATATGTGGTTAACTTCATGTGTCAACTTGGTAAGGCCACAGTGCCCAGATATTTAGCCAGACATTATTCTAGATATTTCTGTAAAGGTATTTTTTTTTTAATTTTTTTAGCGTTTATTTTTGAGACAGGGAGACAGAGCATGAACGGGGGAGGGTCAGAGAGAGAGGGAGGCACAGAAACCGAAATAGGCTCCAGGCTCCGAGCTGTCAGCACAGAGCCTGACGCGAGGCTGACACTCACGGACCACGAGATCATGACCTGAGCTGAAGTCGGACGCCCAACCGACTGAGCCACCCAGGCGCCCCTCTGTAAAGGCATTTTTAAGAAAAGATTAAGATTTAGGTCAGTAGGCTTCGAGTAAAGCAGATGACTCTCCAGGATGTGGGTGGGCCGCGTCCAATCAGTCGAAGGCCTGCATGGAAAAACACAAACAGACAAACACAAAAACTGAGCCTTCCGGAGGAAGAGGGAATTCTGCCAACAGGAGGCCTTCGGACTCAATTATAATTCTTCTATGTCTCTGGCCCACTGGTTCACCCTGCAGATTTCGAATTTGCCACTTCCCATGATCACGGAAGCCAGTTCCTTAAAATAAATCATTCTCTTCCTACACACACACACACACACACACACACAGTAGTGGTTCTTTGGAGAAGCCTAATACACAGGTGATTCCACAAAATCATCATGGAACCCACGTAAACGGTTTTCCCGTGGGCCGGGCCACCCTGCTGGACTGAAAGGCAGAATTCCTGGATGTCTTCTGGTGAAATACTAGGAGAATAAATCTCCCTGAAACTCAGTTTCTTCATCCACAAAACCAGGAGACTGGATTCTATCAGGAGAGGCCGATAGATCCAGAGTGCTTGCCATCCGTAATCTACGAGTGGTGGCATATCCTGAAACAGTGTTAAGAAGGATTCTGAGGTAGCAGCCGTGGCAAGGAGGGCCACGTGCTAGGATCTCCCGACGGTGTGTGTGGGGTGGGGACCGTGTGACCACGTGGGGCCCCTCCGCTGTCCTGATGGAGCCCGACCTCTTGGCATTTGCCAGCTTGAATTTGCCCTCTTCACCACATTCTTTCCTTGGGAGGGTCCGTGTTTGACTCGTTTCGATCTGACTCACTGGCGGCTTATTCCCGGGGCCCCCTTTTCTGGCTGTCCCTTCTCCGTTTTGGTTTTTCGGCTCTGGGAGTGTTGCCGTGTCTCCCGGGTGGGCCGGCTCCGGCCCCATTTTCTCCGCTGCCTGCCGGAGAGACTCTCCCCCCGCAGGAGGTCTCAGAGAGCCCCAGGGTTTCAAGGAACATCGGAATGTGAATGGATCCCAATCTTCTACTGACAACCTTCAACTCTTCTCGAACCCTGGTCACGCATGCGGCAGTCTGCAGCACCATGCAAATGGAACTCTCCTCTCTCTGCCTTTCACGGTCCTACCAAAGGCAATGTCATCTGCGCTTACCCAGGCCAAAGCCTTGGAGCTCCCCCTTCATTCCCGAATCTCCTGGATCCCCCGCTCCACCCCTGCGTCCGTCAGGATCCAGGATGAGACTCCAGTGCAAAGAGGGAGGGAGGTGGGGAAGGAAGGAGGGAGGAAGAAGGAAAGAGAGAGGGGAAGGGGAGGGGGTGACAGAGAGAAGGATGCGGGGAGAGACGACTACGCATCACTACTTGCTCGGTTTCAGTCCTTTACCTCTGCTGCTTCCTATAATCCTTATAGGATTATACAATCCTTCCTATAATCCTTCCTATAATCCTATAATCCCGGGGAGCTGGGTCCAGAGCAGCTACGAAGCTTGCCCCACGTTACCTGGCTGGTCTAGTTCATGCCCAAGACCCGAACTGATCGGGATCCCTGAGGGCACTATGCTGCCTCCATAGATGCCCAGCTTCGCCCTGGGCCACTCCTGACCCCCCGGGGCCATCAGCAGCCCCCACACCCGACACACCTGTGTTCCCAGCATCCAGGCTCTTGTGTCCACCCCCTCAGGATCCTGCTGTAGCGTTTCTCAAACTCCAGCCATGTGAGGAACCCCACTGCCTGGAACAATTACGTCGAAGACCCTCAGAATGCACCTGACAACCCCAGCGGGGGCTAAGAATTAAATAGTAAACCCTGGGGGTGCCCGGGGGGCTCATTCGGTCAAGCGCCCGACTCTTGATTTCAGCTCCAGTAGTGCACGATCTCACGGTTCGTGAGTTCGAGCCCCGTGTCAGGCTCTGCGCTGGGTCAGCACAGAGCCTGCTTGGAATTTGCTCTCTCCCCCTCTCTCCGCTCCTACTCCATTCATGCTCTGTCTCTCTCTGGCTCTCTCTCTCTCTCTCTCTCTCTCTCAAAATAAATAAATCAACTGAAATAGTAAATCCTGGCCCCTTTGGAGATGCAGGCTTGGAGGTGGGCAGCCGTTCCTGAGGCCGGTGGTGATTGTGTTATTCACTTCAGAAGAGCTTTGAAAGGAAAAGAGCCATCTGAAGGATTTGTCTGGAAGTCCCAGGTCCCCCGGAGTCAATCAACCACCTCTCAGGGGTCTGGGGACCCCAGCCTGAGTAACCCTGGCCTTCAGCAGCATAAGGTTAAACCGCCAAGGCTCCTGATCATCTGACTTTTGCTGGCTTCCAGGCACACCTCCTGGTCCTACTGTATCCTGAATTTAGGCTCCAGTGATGGCTGTTGTTTGGAACACAAAATAGGGAAGTGGGGGGGGGGGTGATGGAGACGGGGAGTCGGGGACCTGGGTTTGCATTCTGGCTCCGTGCCTTTTGTAATCTCCGGCAGGCTAATCCCTTTCTGCCTCAGTTTTTGCCTCTGTGAAATGGGTATAATGATAATAGCACACGCCCAGCAGGCTCGCTTGTGAATGTTGCATGATTTACGCATTGAAATTCACAGAAGCCTGCCGATCACGGAGTTCGCACTCAGTGAACCGTTTCGGGTCGTTCTTCGGATACACTCCCGTCTTCCATGTCTCCAACCTGTTCCCTCGGTTGGGACAGCTTTCCTCATCCTGCCGTTCTGGAAATCTCCTGTTAACTTTTCACAATGCCACACGTGGCACGTATTCTGTGAGAAGCCGCCCCGACACCACTCTTTTTTTTTTTTTTTTTTAATGTTTATTTATTTTTGAGACAGAGAGAGACAGAGTATGAATGGGGGAGGGTCAGAGAGAGAGGGAGACACAGAATCTGAACCAGGCTCCAGGCTCTGAGCTGTCAGCACAGCCTGACACGGGGCTCGAACTCACGGACCGTGAGATCATGACCTGAGCCGAAGTCGGACGCTTAACCGGCTGAGCCACCCAGGTGCCCCCCGACACCACTCTTTTGTCCCCAGAGCGTCCCATCGTTAACACACCCCCTCAAATCAGTTGTTTAATTGTGTACCGGATAGGACTTCCATCAACAGCGACAAAAATCAGCTGTGCAAAAATAACCCTCTTTCTCTTACCTGCATTTGAGCCGCTATGTGGAGTTAGTGGAAAATTCAGGCCCCACGGTGGCAGGATCCCCCGGGGTTTCCCTGGGGCCAAGTCAGGTTCATGTTCCTCTGCTCAGGCTGCCATAACAAAATACCAAAGGCTGGGGGCGCTCAAACCACAGACACGTATTTGTCACAGTCACCCTGGTGGCCTCATTACACTTAATTTACCCTCATTAACTTTTTAAGTTTATCCATTTATTTTGAGAGAGACAGAGACAGCACAAGCAGGGGAGGGTCAGGGAGAGAGAGAGGATCCCAAGCAGGTTCTGAGCTGCCAGCACAGAGCCTGACTCCGGGCTCGAACTCACAAAACCATGAAATCATGACGTGAGCCGAAACCAAGAGTTGGACGCTTAAATGACTGAGTCACCCAGGCGCCCCTGCTCTCATTAACTTAAATACCTAATGAAAAGCCGTATCTCTAAATACAGTCGCATCCTGAGGTTACTCAAGGTTAGGGCCTCAGTGTATGAATTTGGGGGGAACATAATTCAGTCCATAATATGGGGTATCGATTAAGCTGACACATTATTAAGGCAAATGGCGGGGGGGGGGGGGGGGGGGGGGGGGAACTATGTGATTCCCAGTCATCAGGCCACAGGGATTTGGGTTTCTCATCATCTAGGTCAGATGACCCATGTGCCCAGAAGCCCCAAGCAGCCATGTCCCCGCCCCTCCCCCCACCCCCAGGTCTTACAGCCTTCAGGGGGCATTAAAGGTAGCTCACGAGGTGTTTGAAGGGAAAAAGGGGAGATCCAAAAGAAGAGGAAAATATCACGGAACAATGTGCCTTGCTCTGTTGGAAGCATGTAAAATTTACATAGATTGTGGGATGGACAGAAGTATGGGCAGATGATAGATGGTGATAAAGCACGTGTGGCGAATGTTCGTGGCAAGGGTTAACGGTGGGATCGAAGTACTGGGTGGATGGATGGGTGTTCAACGTAGGTTTGAAATCTCAGTATAACTTGGCGGGGCCAAAATATTATGGTTCACGTTTGCCACAAGCTCTTGGTGAATGAAATATGGTGCCTTCCTTCTTACTGGAAACACAGAGGGCTTAGCTCTTGATAGAAGCCCTAAGGACAGGTAGAGGCTGTGGCCCCAGAGCGCCCCCTCGTGGCCAGGGCGGGCGTCACATGCCTCGGGACAGCTCTGCTGTGACCCGACCCTGCCCTGGGACCAGGTTTCCCCACTCTGACCCTGACACCTGGAGGCAGAGCCCACAGGGCCGGCAGATTGTAGGAGCCACGCAGACGATGTTTCATTGACCACGTGAGAAAGATCTAGAAGGTGTGCTGGTAATCAGAAGTCTTAACTGTTCCGCCCAGCGCCAGCTGAGCTCACCTTCTAGGTAAGTGTTAGGGCTGGCCTCCCTACACCTGCGAATATTCCGATAAAGCGGAGAGGGAGGCGCTTTACAGCCTCTTGCCCCGCCTCTAGGCAAGAGTCTGAATTCCCTCGTTTCAGACTCTGGTTCAGATTTAGCAGCTGGGATCCTATCGAGAGGGGCCCCCGAAGTTCTCCCTTCTAATGTTCAGGGCAGCAGATAAAGGGAGAGCTGAGGTGGGGGGTGGGGGTTCTAGGTACAAAGGGGCAGGGGGAGAAGAGGTCAGAGTGAGCTGTTAGGGGCCGAACTGTGCCCCTCAAAATTCATAGGTTGCAACGCCAATCCCCAGGATTTCAAAATGTTTTCAGAGTCTTTAAAGACGTGATTACGTTACAATGAGCCCATGATGGTAGGCTGGTGTCCTTATCAGAAGAAATTTGGAGAGCCCCCACGAGAGACACCTCGGGAGAAACCAACCCTTACAACCTTGACCTCGGATGTCCAGCTTCCAGATCGGTGAGAAAATAAGTTTCTGTTCAAGCCCCCCAGTCTGTGGTATTCTGTTATGGTAGCCGGAGCCAATGGACAGCCGGTGGGCCCCCTGTGCCCTCAGCTCTTACGGAGAACCCCACACCCCAAGTCTGGGCACTGTGCCTGATGCTGAGGATAGAAAATGAATAAAGCCTAGGAGGCATTAACTGTGGCCGAGCCTGACGCAGGCTAAGCCAATTGTTTTTGTTTGAGACTCCTGCTGTGTTAAAATCTAGTGCAGAGCTTTTTTGGGGGCATCTGGGTGGCTCAGTTAAGCATCCGACTTCGGCTCAGGTCATGATCTCAAGGCTCTTGGGTTCGAGCCCTGTGTGGGGCTCTGGGCTGACGGCTCGGAGATTGGAGCCTGTTTCGGATTCTGTGTGTGTCTCTCCCTCTCTCTCTGCCCCTCCTCTGCTTGCACTCTCTTTCAAAAATAAACACTAAAAAAAAATTAATCCACAGTATAGACGAGGGATCCACAAACCACCTCTGTGAAGGGCCATGTCGTCAAAGTTCGGGGTCCGTCACTGTCTGTGGTAGGGTCAAAGCAGCCATTGACAACATATAAAGTGTGTGGATATGTTCCAATAAAGCTTTATTTACAAAAACAGATGGTGGGCTGATTTGGCCCCCGGCCTTTTGCTGTTGACCTGTGGTATAGACAGTATAATCCAGTTAGGGCCCACAAGTTTAAAGCTGTACGAAAAGCACCTTCATTCAATCCTGCTACGAATGAACTGTGTAACCTCAGGCAGAAATACTAGCAACATTTAAATCTGAGTCCCTCCCTGAATGAGCCTAGGCCAAATCATCTGAATGTTATTTCTGCCCGAAGGTAAGCTGATTTACTGGTTAGGCCTGCAGGCTTTGAAGTCGGTTGTGTAGACAATAAACTAGCTATCAAGCTTCTGAGCCTGTTTTGCCTTCTGTGAAATGGGGGCACAACTGCATCCTAGCAGATTTGTGAGTGGTATTAAATGAAGTAATCCATGCAGAGGCTTAGATTAATAAGCAAAGCCTGGGGTGGGGGGAGAGGTCAGCCCCGGAGAATGTAGCTGGGAGGCTAAGCTACGAAATTGCTGCTTGAACCCTTTCCAAGTTCTTAGTAACAGAGAATAGGTAGTTTGAGAAACTGCGGAGGAATTTGAGGGCAATATAAGTTGTCTTTGGAAGACTCTATGGTTTGTTTCAAAATAACTTGTTTTTTGTTAAAGCTCGTTTTCAGAGGGAGGGGGAGGAAGGGCAGAGAGAGGGAATCCCAAGCAGGCTCCACACTGTCCGTGCAGAGCCCAACTCGGGGCTCGAACTCACAAACGGTGAGGTCATGACTTGAGCCGAAATCAAGAGTTGGACCGGTCACCGACTGAGCCACCCAGGTGCCCCATAACTTAAAAAAAAAAAAAAAAAAATCCTGTGGTGTTGTTCCTAGGGGTCTAAACCGGAAACACCTGTTAGACCCCAGCGCCGACAAGAACATCGTTGTCCACATTCCCTTCTGACATTTTCCTCTGCTCTGGGGCCACACCCCCATCCCAGCCCTGAAGACACCAGGTTTCTGAGGGTTTTGGTGGCAGGTCTATGTCTGCACACCAGCGTCTTGGCACGGTATCTAGAACCTAATAGAAGCTCCATGCGTTGATTGAATAAATACGTGAATGAATGTATTGTATGCGGAAGGCCCAGCGGGTGCCTGGGGTCCCCAGATTAGGTGTCCCTTGGTCAGATTACGAGAGCCGTGGGAGCTCAGGATTTGCCTCGGCTTTGTGGGTGTGGAAGTTAAGATTTGTGAGGTACACAGGAGAGATGGTTGGGGTGAGGGGGCTCACTCATGGCAACCGTATCTACAAGTGTAGATTCCGGAGACCCAAGTTGTAAGTTACACGTTTATATCTGCCCAGCTACAGAAATACACCTACGCCAGCGTTGGCTGGCCACCTTATTCTGCCCGATGGCCACATCTTCATGGGTAAGGAGTTCAGTCGCTTCTGGGGAAGCATGGGCTCTTCTGTTCCAAATGTCTTTGATACTTCTGTCTCCCTTCCCCTCGAGTCTGGGTGGGTCGGATTGTGACTTGCTTTGACCTCTGAGCCTAATCCTTCGGAAGCCCTGACATCCCACTTTCGCCTTCTTGGGAACTGGTCACCACTGTAAAGAAGCTCACCCTGACTGTCCAAGGAGAATAATTTAGGTGTAGAGTCTCCCTGGAGGTGTACCAAGGCCCGAGACAGGTGAGCGAGGCCAATGGTGGACACTTCTCCGACCATTCAGCTACTATGGCAATCAACACAAGGGACAGAGATGAGCCATCCCCGGTGAGCAAAATGGTAAGCGTTACAATGACTGGAGATGGTTTTCAAGCCTCTTGAGTTTTGAGGTTGTTCGCACACCCAGAAGTGCACGCTTTAAAAGAAAAGAGGTTCAATGCGAGAGGAACTCGTTGGATTATATAAATTGCTGGGATTGCTGAATTTGGAAAGCCCTCTGTCCCTGTTGCCCTGATGTCAGGTTCCTTCTACCCTAGCAAATCTGGAGAGACTCTTCTGTCTGACTCTCTGACTTACCCTTGCCTCGGTCTGTTAGGCATCCGACTTCGGCTCAGGTCATGATCTCGCGGTTCGTGGGTTCAAGCCCCACATTGGGCTCTGTGCTGACAGCTCGGAGCCTGGAGCCGGCTTCAGATTCTGTGTCTCCCTCTCTCTCTACTTCTTTCCCACTGGCAGTCTGTCTCTCTCTCTCAAAAATAAAGACATAAAAAAAATTTGGAACATCTTCTTGTTCTAAGATTTTTTTCAAAGTACCAGTCAGACCATCCCATCTGATAACACCCTTGTTGTGGTCTTGATTGAATTTCGAGCCCTGTTCAATTGCAAGGACATAAATTCATTTAAACGACCGGGTTCTTCCTAACTTCCTGCTATTACTTGCCTTCCATAACCCAGGCCCTATCCTAGGAGCCGATGATACAGCAGAGAATGAGACTGACCAAGCCCTGTTCTCGGGGATCATTCCAATATAACCTCCGATTCGGCAAGTTACCTCAGCCTTCATGTATTAGGCATAAACCTACGACCCAGAGCATCATTACAGAAGGGCATACCATGCCCTGGAAATGACCTGATAGCCAGCTTTCCCTAACTTTTTCACCCATCTCTTGGAATTTTATACAAATAGATGACCAGTAGGGATTCTTCCGATATTTTTTAAGGTATTGGGATTACCTGACAGATATGAGCCTAGGGAACCAGTAAAAGAGAACCAAAATTTACTTTAGTCTGTGGAATTTAACGCTTTCAAAAAAGGATCAAAGTAGTCATCAAAGGAAAAATCAGCATACATTGAACTTGTTAACTTAAAAAAGTGTAATCGTTTATTTTGTCCCCCTTGCCAGGTTTCTTGAGATATAATTGACCTATAATAGTGTGTAACTTTAAGGTGCACAACAAGATGATGTAAGTATGTATTGCAAAATGATTATCACCATGTAACTAATACCCATCACCTGGCAGTTATCTGTGTGTCTGTGTGTGGTTCTCAGAATTTTTAAGATCTATTCTCTTAGTAACTTTCAAGTATACAGTATTGTTTTCTTTAAAGTTTATTCATCTATTTTGAGAGACACACAGACCGCGCAAGGAGGGGGAGGGTCAGAGAGAGAGGGAGACAGAATCCCAAGCAGGCTCCGTGCTGCCCGTGCAGAGCCCGAGACGGGGCTTGAACTCATGAAACTGCGAGATCGTGACCTGAGCCGAAACCAAGAGTCGGACACTTAACTGACTGAGCCACCCGGGTGCCCCACAGTATTGTTAATTATAGTCACCGTGCTGTACATTAGATCCCCAGAACTTATTCATCTTATAACTGAGTCTGTACCCTTTGACTCCCTTCAACCATTTCCTTCACTCTTCCAGCTCCTGGTACCCACCAACCTACTGTTTCTCTGAGTTCAATTCTTTCTAGATTCCATCTATGACGGACATCATACAGTAGGTCTTTCTCTGACGAATTACACTTGGCATAATGCCCTCAAGGTTCACCCATGGTGTTGCAAATCTTTGTTATGACTGATAATGTTTTACATATTATTAGTACATATACTATGTATTGTTACATAAATATCTTATATGCAAACGCATATGTAAATTATATATCTATGAATATGTAAGATATATACGTATATATATCTCACATTTTCTTTATCCATTCATCCACCAACGGACACCCAAGTTGTCTCCACGTCTTGGCTGTTGTGAATAATGCTGCAGTGAACATGGGGGCGCAGGTATCTCTTCAAGACGATTTCATTTTCTTTAGACGTGTGCCCCGAAGCGGGATGGCTGGATCCTATGGTTCCATTTTTAATTTTTTAAAGGAACCTCCGTACTGTTTTCCCTCGTAGCTGCACCAATTTAAACCCCCACCGACAGTGCACAAGGGCTCATTTTACTTCACGTCCTCACCAACACTTGTCTTTTTGATAAAAACCATTCGAACAGGTGTGAGGTGATGTCTTGTGGATTTGATCTGCGTCTTCCTGACAATTAGTGATGTTTGGCACCTTTTCATGTACTTGTTGGCCATTTTCGGTTTTCCTCAGAAGGAAAAATGATTCCTTTGCCCATTTAAAAAAACAATTTTATTTGAGAGAGAGCACATGCTAGCAGGGAAAAGGGGCAGAGAGGGAGGGAGAGAATCCCAGGTGAATTCTGCTAAGGGGCTTGATCCCACCATCCCTGGGATCATGACCTGACCTGAGCCTAATTGAGCCACACCCAGGTGCCCCTTTGCCCATTTTTAAACTGGATTTTTTTTTTTTTTTTTTTTTTTTTTTTTTTTTTTTTTTTGCTATTGAATTGTAGGCGTTCTTTATGTAGTCTGGATATTAACCCTTCATCAGACACCTGGTTTGCAGATCTTTTCTCTCATTCTGTCTGTTGCCTCTTCATTTTGTTGATCGAGTGTTGTTTCTAGTTTGCATGAATTTGGGGGATGGTAGTACCATAACCTTTTCAGAAGTTCAGCCTTCTACAGTAGCAGATCTGCAGTTTTCCTGACGCTCACCAGGAAGGTGACTTCAAGCACAAAATGTATTTTTACACAGTTGTGCCCCAACCTTCCATAGAACCAGCTTCATAATTGCGTGGAGCTCCTGGGTAAATCATCTTGCCCGTTTGAGGGCGCTCCTTGTATCTCTAGTGGCTTTAACTGAGCTCTCTCTCAGGGAGAAATCCTCATTAGCTATGCGAGGGGATAGGAAGTCCTTTTACTGCTTTGCAAAGGGCTGGTCCTGGGACACTTACTCCTGCGAAGTCCCCGCCCAGCATCTCTTTAGCCACCTGTCGTTGGTTCCAATATATTTTGCGTGGGTTGAAGTACTCTACTTTTTATTTCTGCTACCATCAACTGAGTGCCTCTTTTGTGCCGGCGCCAAAGTGCTTTCAATATATTATCAGGTGCTTTAATTATAAAAATCTGGCGTAGATTGTTATGCCCAGAATTCGTGATCCCCAAAGACCACTAGGGAGCCGAATCCGATGCAAAAGCAAAAGAGCCTTTATTCGAGCTAGCTTGAGCTCAATCCCCTACCTGCACCGACGCAGCGGTGAGATACCAGGGGGAGAGAGCGAGTTTCAAAAGGACCAAGGTTTTATTGGGGACTAGGGGCAGTTGGTGAGGTAATGGCTGTGGCCTCAGCCGATTGGCTGGGGAAGGGTCCGAGTCCTGTTAGGCAGGTGAGCGGGAGGTTACTCAAGGGGAGGAGGCGTGGTCAAGGTGAAGGACACAGAACAAGATGGAGTTGGCGGGGGTAGGCCTGCCCTTTCATAGATAACTAACTACCCCCACCCCACCTTACAGATAAGCAAACTGAGGCTCAGACAGGTCGAGATCACCCCATTAACAAACGAACCAAGACTCTCTTGCTCCAGGACTTGTTCCCTTAACCCCTAATGGATTATTCTTGCTTTTCTTCCCCAAAGATAGTAAAACAATCTTTAGGAGCCTGCATTCATTCATGCGAATCACTGGAAATAAAATTAGCGAAGGCACCTACGCTAACGCTCTCTAGAACTTACCCCCTCACATTTCATCCTAACAACCACCACAACTAAGAACGAACCAAAGTTCCAAGGGCTGACTCGCCGAGCGGGGCACATCACGACCCCTGGAAAAAGGGATCAAGCGCCCCGTGCACCCAACGAAAACTCCCAAGAATCGGCTCCTATGCCAGGTGGCTTTTTCCGGCTCTGCGCTCCCGGAAGTCCCGCCCCAAGCGAAACAGTTTCCGGAAAGAATCGACGCAGGGAAAGCCGGAAAGAGATAGGGGGCGGGGCCGTCCGGGGCGCTCTAGTATGCCCCCACTCTATGGCCGTCCCCAATTGACAAGCCGCGAGGGGCAAGGCTCTTCGCTATTGGACGCGTGGCCCCGCGTAGGTGGGCAGTTCGGCGCGCGGCGCTCTGATTGGCTGGGCCCGCCACGCGGGGCGGAGGGGCGGGGCGTGGGGGGGGGGGCACCAGGAGCCCAGTGACCCGCAGCCTTAGGAGGGCGGGCGGAGGCCGGCGCATGTGGGCTTTTCGTTCGGTGCTGCTGCTGCGGTCCGCGGCCGGGCGCGCCATGTCGCAGGGACCCGCCCGCCGCCAGCGGCCGCCCAAGGACCCGCTGCGGCACCTGCGCACGCGGGAGAAGCGTGGCGCGGCGTGGGAGCCCGGGGGCCCGAACACCGTGTACCTGCAGGTGGTGGCGGCCGGCGGCCGGGACGTGGGCGCGGCGCTCTACGTCTTCTCCGAGTACAACCGGTCAGTGCGCCGCCCCGGAGTCCGGCCGGGCCTAGGCGGCGTCCCCTCGTCGCGCCCCGCCCGCCCTGGGGCTGCGGTGTCTCCGCGTCACCCGTGGGGAGTTCCGCTGCTGCAGCCGAGCTTGGCCCCTTGGGGGGTGCGGGGGGTCCCAGATGCCCTACACCCCCACGGCCGTGGGGTTCCCGGGGGCCGCTGAGAGCCGCACACTTGGGCAGGAGCGTCCTCTTTCCAACCCTTGGGCCCCGAGCCCCCTCGTGGCACACTTTGGCCGCACGACCTCTCGTGTGCCCCGACACCGGGACCTCATGGTTGGCGTGTGGGGTGGTATCAGGTCTGGTGAGGTGATGGGGGAGAGGACCCATCTCGCTCCAGCACCAGCCTGCTACACAGGCCCCCAGTCCCCTGCTCGCCGCTCCTCTAAGGAGGGTTCGTTCCCAAGCAGCATCTTCACGCCAGAAATGCAGCCCAGGAGCGCAACGCTGTGTTTTTCTCGAAGCGAACAGTAAAGCATGTAAAACGGTGGCAGAGCTTTTACAGAGTAGCATCTCCTGAATGTCTTGCGTAACGTGTGTCCTGTAGGTATCTCTTCAACTGTGGAGAAGGCGTCCAGCGACTCATGCAGGAGCACAAGTGAGTCCACCGTTTTCTCTTGGGGCGGAGGTGGTTGTGGGCCCTGAACGCCGAGGTGACAGACAGGAGTGCTTCTGAAGCAGCACAGAGGGTCCCTGTGTTGCTCAAGTGTTCTGTCTTTCTTAGGTTGAAGGTGGCTCGTTTGGATAACATATTCCTGACCCGAATGCACTGGTGTAATGTTGGGGGGCTGTGTGGTAAGTATATTCTTTCTGAAGTTAGAGGCTGGAGGGAAGTCTGGGATTTTTAGGCTGCCCTGTTCGTTTTTTGTTGTTGTTTTTTGTTTGTTCATTTTTGCCCATCTTCTGAGCCCACGGGAGCTGGAGTCTTTTTTCTTTTTTCTTTTTTTTTTTTTAATGCTTATTTTTGAGAGAGAGAGACAGAACATGAGCAGGGGAAGGGCAGACACACACACACACACACACACACACACACACACACACACACACACACACACAGAATCAGAAGCAGGCTCCAGGCTCCGAGCTGTCAGCACAGAGCCCGATGCAGGGCTGGAACTCAGAAACCCTGAGATCATGACCTGAGCTGAAGTCGGGCCACCCAGGGGCCCCTGCGCGCTGGAATTCTTTTTATGCTCGCCCAGTCAGCTGCAGCATGAAAAGCTGTGAGTCAGAAGGACAGATTTTAACACGCATGCCGCTTCCCAAGCGTTACCATCCACTTCGTTTATTGAGTTGCTGGACTGGAGAAACGTGCCAGTAAACCGGAGGGTGTAGTGGTGATGGTTACAGTCACCTTACACCCGCGGCAGGCGTCACTGCAGCACGTGGCCCTTGATGACTGAAGCCTGAACGAGGACGAGTAGATAAATAGCTGGTTAAGCGAGGAGTGCGCCCCCTGGTGGCAGCTTCCGGGCACGGTGAGGAGACGGCTGACCTTCCTCCCTTCTTTCCTTCCTTCCTTCTTTCCTTCCAGGAATGATTCTCACCTTAAAGGAAACCGGGCTCCCAAAGTGTGTGCTTTCGGGACCTCCACAGCTGGTGAGTCTCTCCTGACTAGCTGCCAAGGTCAACCACTCCTTTTTTAATGTGAGTCGCGAGCGTTTCTGCTTCTGCAAATTCGCCTGTTGCCCTCGGGAGTTAACCGCCTTTCAAGCTAAAGAGGCCGTGTCACCTTGCACAAGTCGCTGTATCTCCTAGAGCCTCGGTTTCTGCCTCTGTCAGATGGCTGTGATGTTCTGTAAAGTTGCGAAGGGGTCCGCACTAGGCCAGCTCCTTACGTGTTCGGTAGCAAGTGCGCGCGCACATTTCAGACCTCTTCGTACCTTCCCAGGCAGCCCCTGCACACTGCCGAGAAGTGGTGTGCCCATCGTGATTTCCCAGTTCTTAACATGAAAGGCAGGCAGCCGCCAGGTGCTGTTAATTCTGCCTCCAAAATAGTGCCTCGAATCCATCCATCTGTCTGTCCTCGAGGCCTTCGTGCCGTCTGTCTCCTACCCGTGTTTTCCGTGACAGCTTCATACCCGCCACGCGGTGGGGACGCACCCGTAGGCAAGTCACACCCCGCACAGTGCCGCCCCCGCAGTAGGGCCTGGGAGCCCTGTGGGTCCCGGCTCTGGCCCACCCTTGGCTTCCGTATCCCGGTCCCCACGCTGGGGCTCCGCGGGCCCCTCTTAGCTCTTCCCTGAAGCCCGTTCCCGTCCCAGGGCTTTCCTTCTGAGCCCCCAGAGCCCCGTCGCAAGGACATTTGCTGGGGAGCCTGCCTGACTCTCGGACGGGCCGTACCCCGGCCCCCGCGTCCCACGGGCTTCCTGCAGACCCTCAGCACGGCTGCCACTCCCCGGGGGTTTGTGCTCTGCCTCGGTTCAGTTTTGTCGCCGGATTTTATGTCTCACGAGGCTGGGGAGCGCGTCCCCCGCTCACCGCTGAACCCTTGGCTTCTAGCGTAGAGCGGCCACCGCGTGACTCTTTCTGCAAAGGTGGCTCGGAATACTTACTGGGCTTTTACGTTGACTTCTCTGCATACTGCCCGTTGCCGTTTGCGCCGCCGGAACTGCTGCTTTCCTTCTTTCTCTTTTGTAGGAAAAATACCTGGAAGCTATCAAAACATTTTCTGGTCCGCTGAAGGGAATAGACCTGGGTACGTTCCTGCCTCTGACTCGGGATCGGCCATTTCTGCCTTCTGTCTGCCCCAGTCTCTCAAAGGAGAAACCATAAAAATTGGACTCCGTGAAACCTTAAAACCCCGTGCTTCATCAACAGGAGATGAATTTTTTAAATCTTGCCTGTTGCGCTTTTCTGCGCGCCCCCTCCTGCCCCCCCAGGTAGAGGCTAGAGATGCTACTCGGTCCAGCTGGGCTCTGCTGGGAGGCAGGTGGCCTCCTCCTGGGGCGAGGCGGAGCCCACGATGCCAGCAGGGCCCCCGCCCCCGAGGCGTCTGGGTCCCCCTGATTTGTTAACACTCCTCTTCAGACATCATTTGGTTTTGGTTTTTTTTTTTTTTTTTTTTTTGAAGCTTATTTATTTTTTTGAGAGAGCGAGAAAGCAGGGGCAGAGAGAGAGAGAGAGGGAGACACAGAATCCGAAGCAGGCTCCGGGCTCTGAGCTGTCAGCACAGAGCCCGACTTGGGGCTCTAACTTAAACCACGAGATCATGACCTGAGCCAAAGTCGGACGCCCAGCCCAGCTGCCCGGGCGCCCCTGATGCTCATCTTCAATGGAAACACTAACATCTTATTTCACATCGGATGGTGGTTCTTACAGCTGTGATGATGCATTCCTTTTGGTGTCACGAGGCCGTGTGTTAACATATGCCTTTTAAATTTGAGAATTGTTGGGGCGCCTGGGTGGCTCAGTCGGTTAGGCAGCCAACTTCGGCTCAGGTCATGATTTCGCGGTCCATGAGTTCGAGCCCCGTGTCGGGCTCTGTGCTGACAGCTCAGAGCCTGGAGCCTGTTTCAGATTCTGTGTCTCCCTCTCTCTGACCCTCCCCCGTTCATGCTCTGTCTCTCTCTGTCTCAAAAATAAATAAACTTTAAAAAAAAATTAATTAAAAAAAATAAATTTGAGAATTTTTTTTTTTTAAGCAGGTAGTGATAATACATTTTTTTCATTTAGCGTAGTATTGGCCGGTGAAAATACATTGGTGCTTCTTTCTTAAAATTTGTAATTTACTCAGAAATTCTGGTTTTAGTGTAGCTTCCCAGCAGAATCCCAAGGGAAACCATTTGCTTGTGGTTGGTGATCTGGAAGGCTCTTTCTCCCCCAGTGCCTCTGTCCAGTGCAGTCACTGCCCCGTGGTCTTTTTCATACAGCCGTGCGGCCCCACTCGGCACCCGAATACAAGGATGAGACCATGACAGTTTTCCAGGTCCCCATCTACAGTGAGTACAAAAGCCCCGTTTCCTGGGAGGAGGGAGGCATGTAGGTCCCGGGCAAGGAAAGGGGCGTGCGAAAATAGAAAATGCTCGAGTACTGGCTTTGTGTGCCTGGTTTTGTGTTCTCAATGCGATCAGGAAATTTAGTGGAAGAATTAAGACGGTTCCTGCCCTTCAGGAGTTTACAACCTTACCAGACACACTGGACTCCTAACGATCGTGATTGTACTTTGGGACATCGTAATCTGCACTGTCAGTTTTGCACGTTTATCGCTTGGGGTTTATTTGCCGCGGATGTAAGCACTCCTTTCGTGATGGGATGCTGGAGGGGTTTTCGCTAGGAAGGCGTTTTTTATAAACACTAATACCGATAGAAGTGTTGTGAGTAGTTCAGAAGGTCCCGTGAACCTTCGCGAGTCCCAGGATCGGACGACGAGGTTTTGACTTAGAGACCGTCCGCCTGTCAGGCCCCGCCACGTGTGTCTCATCTGTGTCTGGCCAGTCACACCCCGGGCCAGGTTTTGCTGATGGCGAGGAGGACGCAGGGCACTAGGGACGTTCCCTTGACAGCGAGGCCAGGTGCTCAAGGGACACAGATGACAGACAGCCCCCCGCAGGGGGCCGGGAAGCCCGGCCCTGGCCTGGACACGCAGCTTGCACGGCCCCTGTGTGTGCGGGAGGGAGGTGGGTGTGTGTCTCGAGCAGAGGCAGACATGCTTGGGGCCCAGTGAGACTCTGGTCGCATCAGAGCCCGCCTTGTCTGGCTCACTCCTGGTCAGATGTCCTCTCTTTCCTGACCCCTCCCGACCCCCCGGGCCTGATGTGTGTCCCTCTCTATTCCTCCCTTCCTGGCATGTGACCGTTTGCTTTGACGTGAGCTTGTGTGGCCCAAGCTGGCTGGCTGTCCCAGCCCCTAGGGCCGATAAGGAACGTGCACGGGGGGAGCGGGCGGGCTTCTGCGAGACAGCGGCCCAGCCGGCCTCTTAGCACGGCGAATTGTTTTACTGGCCTGGAGACTTAACTGGCTGCAAAGTCACGGCCCTCCCACGGCGCTGTCACCGCCGGCCTAGGTCTGTTCGCGGAGGGTGGCGCCGGTGTGTGAACCAGCCTGCTGCCTGCCTGCATTTCAGTCGCAGACACTGTTGAGTCCCTGCCGTGGTCAGGGCTCTCGGCTGAGCAGACATGGGAAGGGGATCAAAAGGTCCTGTGGCCCAGAGACCCGGGTGGGTGTGGCGCCTGGTCAGAGACCCGGGTGGGGAGGCACCCAGTCACTGTCATAGGAGGCAGGCTGTTTAGTGGGCACTCCGGTACCGACCCGTGTGCACAGCGGGCTCCTGGCCGTGAGCTCACCTCCGCGGCGTGGGGTCTGATTGTTTTCCATGCCAACCAGGCGAGCAGAAGCGTGGAGAACGCCAGCCATCTCAGAGTCCAGAAAGACTCAGTCCAGGGCAGTCTTCGGATTCTGGATCCACCGAAAACGAGCAGCATCTTGCAGACGGTAATGCTATTTAAACCCAACAGCATGCAGTCTCGAGAACGCTGGCTTCTTTATCTGCTGCCCCGTCCTGCTGCAGGTTGGAATTGTTTTCGTAAGAAGCCTGTGTGTAAAACGGGCGCTTCTCTGTCAGTGTGGGACTTGGCCCGTGGGCAGAGGGTGAAGGTGGCCGTATGGAGCTCTAGGGCCAGTCCCCGACCCTGGGTGGGCCCCAAACTTTGTGTTCCGTGCACCCGGAGGAGAGCAGGCTCCGGCAGATGGGTTCGTACGCAGCCTCTCGCGGCCTTCGTTAACGCGAGGTGATCTTTCACGAGTGCACGAAGTGCTCAGCCCACGGGCCCTATCAGTGAGTGGCTCTGCCCCTTTTCCTGCAGAACGACAGGCTGCTGGGAAAGTGAGTGAAAATCCCAGGAGTAGAGGTGTTGGAGGCGTGGGAGCACGGCGGGCGAGGCCGGTCGTTCCGCTCTCTGCCCTGGTCGGGTCTGCTGCCCCAGAAGGGCCGGCCTGTGCGCCACCCTGGTGTGGGTGGCAGAGGGGCATCTTCCCTGCAGGCCTTTGACTTTCGAGTTCGTTCGCGTATTTGCACACTTGTTTATAAAGCACATTACGGCTTGCTTTCGCTTCTCCACGTCTGGGTACACTGTCATTTTTTGAAACGTTTCACCAGACATTTCTAGCTTTTCCGGTGGGCAGTTTGCATTTTCTGTTTGTTCCGATCTCGGCGCCAGTGGGACGACATCCATGTCTGCCGCAGAAAGGATACCAGGGTTTTCTTTGACCCTTGTCTCGTACGGTTGTGTCCGTTCCATTTTGCACGAAGCCAGACTTCGGATGACCATCCACCTGGGAAGCCCGAGAAGGTTCACACTGGCCTCGTTCTGACCACATTCGGTTTTCCTCAGGTGTCGGCCAGAGAAAGCGTGGCAGGGACCCGTCCTTGGTCGTAGCCTTTGTCTGTAAGGTAAGTGCCTCCCCGGTGGGCTTTCAAAAGTGAGCGTGGTGACTCTGAGGTGGCAGCTCCCGAGTCCCCTGTGCCCGGAAGGAGCACAGACCCCCTGTGTCTCCATCTGCCACCTATAATTTTATGTACTTTCAAACGCCCTTCCGGCAACGGAGCCCTTCCGCCTACGTGTGGTTTGTGCTTGGGAACAGTCAGCCGTCTTGCACTTCAGAAATGTGGCTTTGTGTTCCTGCAAAGGAATCGGGCCTCCGTTCAGACTCCTTCAGCTCTCTTTTAGTTCACATGGTTTTACCGTACCTGTTAAACCACTCGAACTAGACTCATTTTAATGCCGGTGAGCACTCACTGAGGCCTGTGTCTGCAAATCTGAAGTTGGTCCGATTCTGTGAAAATTTTATGACAATAGAGTATTTTAAAAACTTGACTAATGGCCTGTTTTTAATAGGGCTTTGCATTAAAGTTTTATTAAGTGTAGCGAACACTTTAATCTGTGGTAAAGCTACATGTGTTTTTGTGGGCTTTCATTGGTTTTTGAGAAGTAATGTTGATTTTAAAATAGGTTTGTAATTTTCATCCAAATTATAACACCAATCAGGGAAAACACTTCTGGAAGGTCAAGTAGTAATCGTTATCAGTTGCAGGATCATTGATTGTATCACTTCTGTCAAACTGATTGAAATAAATTTTTTTTAATGTTTATTTATTTTTGAGAGACAGAGTGCAAGCAGGGAAGGGGCAGAGGGAGAGGCAGACACAGAATCTGAAGCAGGCTCCAGGCTCCGAGCTGTCGTCACAGAGCCCGATGGTGGGGCTCGAACTCACTGAATGCGAGATCATGACCTGAGCTGAAGTCACCTGCTTAACGGACTGAGCCACCCAGGCGCCCTGGTCAATTTATTTAAGTAATAGTACGTTTTATAAGTTAGGTACTATTGTCAATAGGCTTATTACTTGGGTATCTCTGAGTTTTTAGGCAGTAAAATAATTTTTTTTAATGTTTATTTTTGAGAGAGAGCACAAGCAGAGGAGGGGCAGAGAGAGTGGCAGACACAGAATCCAAAGCCGGCTCCAGGCTCTGAGCTGTCAGCACAGAGCCCGATGTGGGGCTCGAACTCACAAACCGTGAGTTCATGACCTGAGCCGAAGTTGGATGCTGAGCCACCTACGTGCCCCCAATTTTTAAAGTAGGTTTATACGGTAATCTGTAAATTGTATGAGGTCCTTCCCTCCTTTCTCAGTAGAGGCCATGGAGCGTGATGAAGTGTGCCCTGTGTGGTGGGGCCGCCCCCCCGACTTGTAAACCTGGCCACTGCTGGGCCGCCGTTCCCGAGGCTGTGGGCTATGGCCCCCCCGGCCCTTGTGTCCCCTCCTTTGTTGTTTGCTGCCCCGTCTGGGCCCTGCTCTCCCCGATCAGCCTGTGGGCCCTTATCCCTCCTGGAGCCAATTTGCTGCTTCCCGGCTGAGGCTTTGGACGGCAGCACAGCTGAGCTGGTGCAGGCCGTGGGAGGTCGAAGGCAAGAGGCCCTACGTGTGAGGGCCTGGGACTCGGGCTGTCCTCCACTAGGAGAGCATGGGCTTCAGACCGCCGTGTGCCAGCGCAGGGCCTCATGGGATTGTGTTCTGCTTCTCCTCTGCCTGCCACACACTCCGTGCCCTCAGGTGGGCACATGTCTCTTGTGGGCTGAAGTCAGCTTGGAGTAGAGGGAGGGGTTTTGCCTGCCTTAGTCTGCAAGTCCCTGTTAAATGTTAGAGACGTAGTTTCCATCCTGAAGCCCATCAGGGTCTGTGGAGGGAAGGTCACGGTATCACAGACGATGCTGTCTGAAGCCGTCATCTGAGCTCATCATCTTTGTGTTACAATGCACTAAAGCTGTAATCCTTCATCTAGGGTAATGTTTGCCGAGCTAGAAAATTCTAGAATCCCAGTAAGACTCAAGGATCCAAATTGGAGGTTTTGCCCTCAGAGTTACTTCCCTTTTAAAGATCTAAGGAAGAAAATGAAAACCAAGTGGAACTTCGTAGTCAAAGATTTATTAAGTTTTTATGCCATTTCTGACTTTTTATTATTACATATGAAACACGTAGATCCGTAGAATGAACGTACGTGTTTTTTAAGTACAGGAGGGTGACTATCAGGTTTGGGGGCGGGATTTGTTGTTTGTCCTTCCGGCATGGTAAGAGCATGTTGGGCATTTTTCATTACAACTTTTCTCCAGGATGAAAGCAGCTCCCTGTTATGGGTTTGCGAAAACCACAGGGGGAAGATCACTCCCGCGTTAAGTGCCTATCACTGCCCTCACGGTTCTGGGTCCTGTAGGGATTTGTGCGATCATTTCTGTTAGACAAGGTTCTGGTCATGTCCTGTTAGCTATTAAATGGTAAGTACGGGATGATCAGACAGAAAGGTGTTTGTTTCTTCTCAAGGATGCTTGAAGGATACTTTTGATTTGGAAATGGATTGTATTTTATTAATCTGTAACAAGTTAACATCAGGAAGTAATGTGCTGGGTTTTAAGTCGTTCAGCTTTTAGTCCTAAAGTATTTGAGAATCAGTGACTTCTTCAGGATATAGCATGGGATATGGTGTATTTCATTTCAAAGCAATAACCGGACCTGAGCGCTTCATCAAGCGGTAAGAAAGAAACCGAAATTAACGAGCAAAGCCAGGGGCGCCTGGGCAGCTCAGTGAAGCGTCTGACTTCGGCTCAGGTCATGATCTCGCGGTTCGTGGGTTCGGGCCCCACGTCGGGCTCTGTGCCGACAGCGTGGAGCCTGCTTTGGATCTTCTGTCTCCCTCTGTCTCCACCCCTCCCCTTCTCACGCTCGCTCTCTCAAAAATAAATTAACATTAAAACACACACACACTAAAAACATAAAACCAGAAAGGTGATTAAAACCCAAGAAAAGTGGTTAAAGCCGAGCTTCCTCCTCCCTCACTGAGATGACGTCTGCGTTCTGTCTGTGGCAGCTGCACGTGAAGAAAGGAAACTTCCTGGTGCTCAAAGCCAAGGAGCTGGGCCTCCCGGTGTGAGTGTGGCCGGGCGGCCGGGGGGTGGGCGGGGGGCCCGTGTCCCCGCAGTGCCCGGCTCACCCGTGGCTGGCCTCCTCTTTTCAGCGGGACGGCTGCCATCGCCCCCATCATCGCTGCTGTCAAGGACGGGAGGAGCGTCACTTACGAGGGCAGGGAGGTGAGGCGCCTGTTTCCGTGATGTGTCCGCAGTCCCCGTGGGGGCCCAAACGTGGGACAGCTGTGCTCTGGCCTGGGCCCCGCAGACAGAGCTCACTTTGAGGGAAGCGTGTCCACGCTGGCCACATTTGGGTGTAAATGCAGAGCATCTAGTTAGGGTTGGGGGTCCTTCTCTTTACGGGATGGGTGCTCTCCCTTGTCGGACATACGACAGACCCCCTGAGGGTGGGCTTGGGGCACGCGGCCCAAAGGACCACCACCGTGCTCTTAACCAGGGTGTTTTCTCTGGCGTCTGAGAATGTCAGAACCAACGGCCACAAACCCGAGGGAACCTTGACTGTCCTGCCCGGCTTCACGGCCACTCTGGGTTTGAAGTGCCCTCTCCAGGTCTGCGTACGTGTAGAGGAGCAGCACGAGCGGGAAGGGGGCGGGCGGCGATCCTCCCGCTGGTCCGTGCATGTTCCGTAGGGATTCTGTGCAGTTGGCAGTTCCCTGCATGTCTGCTGAGCTGGGGCTCTGCCCTCGGAGAGAGTCATCGCCCCGCTGTTTTGCAGATTTTGCCTGAAGAGATCTGTACTCCTCCAGATCCCGGCCTTGCTTTTGTTGTGGTGGAGTGTCCGGACGAAGGATTCATTCGGCCCGTCTGCGAGAACGCCACCTTCAAGAGGTGACGAGGGCCGTCGGGGTGGAGGAGGGCGTCTGCCTGGCCCGTGCTTTCTCCTGGCACGGAGCCGCGTCTGGGAAGCCCGTGCTCCCAGCCCCAAGTGCCGGGGTCAGGCCCCTGCTGGCAGGATTGACCAAGGGACTGCTAGTCGGCGGGCTTTACGGAGTACACGAGCGTGTGAGTGAAATTAGGGAAGACTGAGACCCGGAGAGCCCTTGCAGACTAGAAGATCAGCGGTTGGTTAGGGTGCCAAGTCTAGGACACGTTCTAGAATCGTTTTCAGCCCTTTTTTTCTCTTTCTAAAGTTTATTTATGTTCCAGAGACGTAGCGAGCGTGCGCATGAGTAGGGAGGGGCAGAGAGAGGGAGAGAGAATCCCAAGCAGGCTCTGTGCTGTCAGCACGGAGCCCTCTGCCGGGCTCGATGCCATGAGCCTGAGCCGAAATCAAGAGTCAGATGCTTAACTGAGCCACCCAGGCGCCCCTGGACTATTTTTAGTTCATAAATTGTTCACTTGCCTGCATTGAATCTGTTGAGGCAGGTCTGACGTGTGTGAGTCTTGGTCAGGGGTCTGTGTTAAGGGATGGAACCTTAGTCTCGGAACACCTTTGTTCTGATCTTCCGGTGGCCTGGGCTCCGTTGTCTCCTGTCGTGCAAAGATGCGGGGCCCGTTTTCAGGTCGGCTGTCATCCCGGGTAGCTTTGCCCCACACGCCTGTGCTTTCCTCCTTCTCCCGTTCCTCGTGGTTTCTTCTGCGTGTATTTCTCCTGCTCCTAATTCTGATTTACGTGTTTCACTCAGTCATTTTATGCTGCTTATCACAACAGACCTTCTGGGGCAGCTCTAACTCTTTCAGGTTAGTGTGAGAAGCTCTTCCTCAGACCCGCTTTTTCTCCTTGGGTGACTCTGGGTACCCGGCTGGCACAGGCTTCGTGTTTCAGTCACGCCGTGGCGGCAAAGCTACTTGGAGTCCCTGTGAGCTGATTGGCGCGTGCACTGAGGCAGTGCTGTGAGGTTTAAGCACACGACCCCGTGCGCTCTGTGTGTGTGTGTGTGTGTTGTCCGTATGTCTGTCTGTGTGCATGTGCGTGCGCGGAAGGGAAGGACAGGTTAAAAATACTGTGAGAATTTTTTTACGGGAACCGGAAGGAAATGCATCAGCATGTTAGAAAGTGAGCCTCTCTCTCTGGACGGTGGAATCACAGACCATTGTAACGGCCCATGCCTGTGCCCTGGGTCTACTTGAAGGCGGGCAGTAAGGCAGACCTGGAGGTGCCGAGATTTATGGGGGGAGCTGCTGTGAAAGATGGGGGGCGGAGCAAGAAGAGGCCTGGAGAACCTCTGTCCTGCTCCACAGGTCCGAGCCCCTGTGGCCGGAGGGGACGGGGATTGTCTCCGGCGCCCGCGGGAAGGCCCGGCGGGCAGCCCCCGAGCCAACCAGAGGCCAGCTGGCGCCCTCCCTGTGCTCACCCACCCGGAGAGCAAGCCGAGCGCCCCCCCCCCCCCCCCCCCAACGGCTGCACGGGCACCGCGTGCGAACGTTGTGAGCCTGTTTCACTGTCCGAAGCAAAACGCCGCTCCCCCCTCCCCCCAGGTACCAGGGAAATGCCGAGGCCCCCGTGGCGCTGGTGGTTCACATGGCCCCGGAGCGTGTGCTTGCGGACTCCAGGTACCAGCAGTGGATGGAGAGGTAGGACCCTGTGCCGTCCGTCTGTCCTCCCCTCCTTCCCCCGGGCAGACACCTGTGCCCCGCGTGGGGAACAGCTGCCACTAGGTGGCGCCATGCGCACGCATCCAGCAGCCAGTGGGGTCCCCGCACACTCGGTGTCCCAGTGAGCACCGCCCGCTCTTGATGACCCCGTGGCCGAGTCCTAAAGAAGAGACTGGCGAGTGTAGAACAGCAGCCTCAGGTCACTGGACACCCAGCACGTGACAGGCAGTGTGCTGGTGCCTCGCTATTTCATTCCGTCCCGTGAGTGGCCATCTGCCCACGCGCGGGACCGGGAGAAGAGGGCGCTCCACGCCGGCCCAGCTCAGCACCAGGCGGGGCCAAACCAGGTGGTGTCGGAGCTAAACTCTGAGCGCAGAGTGACGTGGTGGGGTTCCACCCCCCAGCCCCCTGTTCACCCAGGCGCCCCCTCCGCTCCTTCCTGGATAGCCGGTTGGTCGTCACCCTCTGTTCCTGGAGGAGGGCCTGAGCCCTAACACACGTGGTCTGTTCTCCTTTTATGGTGCCTTTTCTTCTACCCTGAACTCCGTTTTGTTTCCCAGTCCCTACGTAGGCGCCCGACGTCTTAGCTTTCTGGTTTCTTCTGGGCTCTTTCCGGTCCGCAGAGAGCACCGGACTCCGAGCAGAGCAGTGCAACTTCCTCTCTCTGAGCCCCTCCGCCTACCTACGTGCACTGGTGTCGCTGCTGTCCCCGCAGCGGGGTCCCCCCTGCAGGGCACCGTGAACACGCCGTCTCTGCCTTAGGTTCGGGCCCGCCGCCCAGCACCTGGTCCTGAACGAGAGCTGCTCGTCCGTCCACAATCTCCGCAGCCACAAGATCCAGACGCAGCTCAGCCTCATCCACCCCGACATCTTCCCCCCGCTCGCCACCCCCTGCCACCAGGTAGTGCCCCACACGGTCCCCCAGCCCAGCCCGGCCCCTCGGCTCGGTTTCTCTCCATGCAGTGGGGTTTGTCTCTTCCAGGAGGAAGTCCCGGCTTCCCGTGTGCCCACCGTCCGGGGCGAGTGCCTCCTCAAGTATCAGCTGCGTCCTCGGAGGGAGTGGCAGAGGTCAGGACGACTCTGAGCTGACGGAAGGGTCTAGAGCGGGAGCGGCAGGCTCTTCTCATGAAGGGCCAGGTAGTGAATACCGCAGCCTGTGCAGGCCACATGGCCTGGTCTCGGGCACTGAACTCTGTCCCTGCTGCAGATGAGCCCCGGACGAGCAGTAAATGAACGGGGGCGGCTGCGTCCCAGAGCAAAGTCACCAGGACACGCGGCTCTGGTTTGGGTCGAGGCGGGAGGATGAGGCCAGCGACGAAGCTTTTGCAAAGTCTCCCCCATGATGACAGGGACACATACGTGTCCCTTGTTTTCCGTCAGACAAGTAACGTGTGTTTGATGGAGAAAATTAGTACCCATCATCTCGTCCCCGAGATGAGAGAAATTGATGGTTAACATTCTGCTTTTAAATTGGAACAAGCAGGGAAGGTATCTTTTGAAAAGTGTGTTTGTGGATCTGTGACCTGACACGTCTTTCTTTTCCTGAGTCATTACGTGGTCTTTGGTAACCGGATTTCTAATGGCATTGCAGATGGGGTGTTTGTTCATTTTAGATGTTTCTAGTTTTGTGTTGTTCTACTGAAGCATTGAGTGTTTTATAGGCAAGCGTCTGAGGGGAACTCTGTTCCCTCAGGGGGGGTTCGCAGATGTGGGGTTACTGGGTCGGAGGGCATCCGGTGAGCGTTAAGTTGCCGGCAGGAAAGCCTCTACCAGTCCAGCCAGTACCGTGGGAAGTGCCTCCCGCCCACACATCTCTCATGTCCAAGCGAATCCTGAGCGAGTTGAAGCTTCCCGTCCACTGTGTTGTGACTGCACGCCGTGTGCTCTTGTGACGAGTGCTCGGGATTTTTACAGACCGTGCGGTCTTCAGATTTCGGAGCCTGCTGTCAGCCTCTGCACACAAGGTTCATAAAGCTGAGTCCAGCCGGTACCCAGATGAGCCTCATGCCCACGCACGGTGCAAGTCCCGGGCCTCCCGGGTCGGATTCTGGGGAGCCGGGCCCGGCCTCCCTGCACGAGTGCCCGGTCGGGGTGGGGAGCCGCTGACGGAGCCTTGCCTATCAGCGTGGCGGGACCAGCCACGTCGCATCGCCGGGGCCTCGCTAGAAACGCATCAGTCAAGGCCTGCGTTTCCACAGGGTTCTTGGGCTCTGAGGACTTGTTACCATGCGAGCCATTGCTCGTGGGCTGTGCGTGTCCACCAGGGCCGTCTGCTCCTCTCCCCTCCCTTCCTCTGGCTCCCAAGGGACGTCAGGCAACGTCTGGAGACGTTTTTCGTGGTTACAGCCCGGGAGGGCCTGGGGGCTCCCAGTGGCATCGAGTGGGGGGAGGTCGGGGTGGCACGCGGGACCCTGCCCCGAATGTCAGTCGTGCCGGGTTCGTGAGACTTTGAGCTGAGATGTCGTGAGGGGCTGAAGCTATTCAGAACTTGCTCTGAGACCCCCCCCCTCCTCCCCCGACTAGGCTGAGAAGGAAGCGTCCACACAGCAGGAGGACAGGACTGCCTGGGGTCTCAGGCACTTGGCCTTCACTCTTGATGTGAAGGACTTTCTGCGGATCACGTCCATAAGTCAATTCCAGACATCCACTCGGGTGTCTGCTTGAGGCCGTGCCCGGGCCGGTCACCTGAGATGCTTTTCTCCCTGCAGGGACGCGGTTATTAATTGCAATCCTGAGGAGTTCATCGCCGAGGCCCTGGAGCTCCCCAACTTCCAGGAAAGTGTGCAGGAATACCGGAAGGCTGTGCAGGACGGCCCAACCCCCACAGGTGAGCGGAAGACCCCAGAACGGCCTTCCTCTGCTGGCCGCTGGTGTTTTCGGAGCGCTAAGTAGGAGGTCGGCAGGCACCCTCTAACCTGGGCTAGTGACGTCACGTGTGTTCTCTGAGAACACCCGTGCCCGTGCCTGCCGCCTGCCCTCGCGCCAAGACCAGGTACATCAGAGTGTTTGGTGATGGCACCCGGCCATTCTTTACAAGGCACGTGGCTGTGTGCGGCGGGCCTGGGAGCTCCTGCCGGCCTCCGGAAAGAGCTTTGAACCCTGGCCGAGCCGACTCGGGATCCGGTCTTGGCTTTGCTAAGGATCCACAAGAGATTTGGCCACGACGCCCGCCTTGCTGGGTGACACTCACCATTGTGCCGTCAGCAAGAGCAGTTGGAGGCAGCTTGGTGACCTTTGCTCCAGGAGCTGGTTTTTCTAGGGTGCTTTTCAGCTAATGATAGAAGCAGAGAACGCTGGTCCAGAAACCGGGTGGACGTTCATGGGGCCAGATGGCCTTCCACCCAACTGCAGTTTCTGGAGTTTTTGTTTTTGTTTTTTGTTTATCTTGGAGAAAGAGCACGAGTGTGCTCTTGGGAGGGGCAGAGAGAAAGGGAGACAGAGGACCCGAAGCGGACTCTGCGCTGACAGCAGAGGGCCTGATGTGGGGCTCGATCCCATGAACCACAACATCACCACCTGAGCCGGAGTCGGATGCTTGACCCACCGAGCCACACAGGCACCCCGCCCCCGGCTACAGTTTCTGCATGGAAGTTTGCCTGGGCGGGTATAGAGGCTCGCGTCCCCAGAAGTAGCCGTCCCGTCTGTCCGCTTTGGGTTTGTGATTGCATTTCTGGTTTGCGTGTGAAAGATCCACCCGGATCAGGCTCCTGGCCGTGCACGCGGAGCTGGTCAGGCTGGCTGACGCCACGGAAGGGGCCTCGGCTTCGGAACCATCAAGTCTCTCTAGACTCTGGTTCTGGCTCCGCCTCCTCTGGAGAGAACCTGCGTGCGGTGCGTCCCCTCCGAGCCTGCTTGTGTCCCCTGTAAAGCTCTTGGTGGGAAGAGCTGGATGCCAGGCAGAACCCACCCCTTGAGGTAAACGATTTGCAGCGTAAAGTCCCCTTCCTTTCGTAAAGGACCAGGAGCACTTCTTTCCAAGGAAGGGCCGTGGGATTTATTTGCCATTCCTCCCAGACAGCTATTGACGCCCAAACAGCCAGTGGAGGGGGGCCTCGCCTCCTGAGGCCCTGCCACGTGGGATCCGCAGCCCCTCCTGGGAAGCGAGACTTCACGCCCCTCGTGGCTGAGTGCCGGCTCACTTTGGACCCACAGAAATGGGCTCTTTCTTGTGTGTGTTTTTCCATAGAGAATGGAAGCCAGTATCCAGAAATCGTCTTCCTCGGGACGGGGTCTGCCATCCCGATGAAGATTCGGAACGTCAGCGCCACGCTTGTCAACATCAGGTACTGCGTTCCTGGAGCCCGCCCCCCGCGCCGGGCACCGCCCCGACTTGCCAAACAGAACCCCTGCCCCGCCGCCCGGCCCAGGGGCAGATGGGGCGTCCTCTCGGCCAGAGTGCCGGGGAGAGGAGTCGTGGGCGCTGATGCGTCTCGTGATTAACCTCAGTAGCTGGCGCTTCCGCGACTCACCAGGCTTCGTCCCCTGCGCTGTTGATGAAAATAGCCGGCCCTGCCGTCTGCCGTGCGCTTTGCTGAGAAACCATCTCGCTGAGTTTTCACGTTAACCCTATGAAGCAATGCCCACCCGATGCCTTGATCGGTAAACCAACGCTCAGAGAGGCTACTGGTTCCCACCGTCGGTCGCGGCAGCTCCGGAGTGAGGCGGTGTGTTCATCGCCGCGCCGTGCTGTCCCCGAGCTGGTGTCTGCTGGTGCGTGGAGCGGCCGTGGGGCCGGTGCGCCCGTCTCGTGCTCGGCCCCCGGACTCGGTTCTCTTGGGTCGGGCTGGCGTCCTCGCCCGCGGAGAAGTTAACCCGGGCGCCGGGCCGTGTTCGCCGTGCGTCTGCAGACGCGTCCGTGGAGGAAGTCAGACTGTGAGGGGCCGGGCCCGCTTTGAGACTGTGCGTGCTCGTCTCGGATGCCAGCCGTGTCCAGTGCGCACGGCACGTACGAGGCGCGCCCTGACATCAAGCGTGCGCGCATCTGGGACGGACTCCGTAGGACCCCGGAAGAGCAGTCAGGCGGCCAGGCCTCCCTCTGGGGGCTGAGAGGCTCCGTGGAAGGGGCTTCTCCCGAACCCCCCACCCCGAGTGGCATTGAGCCTGACGCGACTCGTCCGGTCCCTGCCCAGAAGGTCACGTGTCTCTGTGTCTGGGGCTTCTCCTCGGAGCCCGGCCACAGCGCCCCCTGCCGGACGGCCCCTCCCGGAGGAGGACGAAGGCCTGCGGGAGACTGGCCTCTCCCCGCGGGGCAGAGGCTGAGACGGGCCGTCGGGATGGAAGCACCCGGGGCCCGACTCCGCGAGCGGCTCCCCGGCAGTAGCGGGGCCTCCGCCGGTCACCCCCCTGCGCCGCCGGCGGTCACTGCCTGTCCTGCCCCTGCCGGGCAGGGGGCGGCCCGGGCTGAGGAGGCCAGGACTGCTCGACCGGAAGCACAGAGGGCGGCTGCCCCGCGTGCGCACCCGTGCCCGGCGCCGGTGCGGCCGCGGGGGCCGTTGCCGGGTTCAGCTCCGATAACCCGAGGGGCCTCCTTGCGAGTAGATGCTTTTGTCCTCCCGTTTCACGAGCCGGGCGCCAGCATCCGCGTGGCCCTGGGTGCTGTGTGTGTTCAGGGGTTTCCGTGGCCGGTGGCCGCCTGTGTGTGATGAGCTCCGGCGTCCGGAGTTGCCGCGGCGTCGGGCTCGGCCTCTCAGCGCGCGAGAGGTGTGGGAAGGCGTGGGAGGGACGCAGCCGCTCGCCCCGCCTCTTCCGGACGTGGGAGCCCTGCGGGCCCCAGGGGCCTTTCCCGGCCACGTGACCGTCACCCTCGTCCCCAGCCCCGACAGGTCCCTCCTCCTGGACTGTGGCGAAGGCACGTTCGGGCAGCTGTGCCGTCACTACGGAGACGAGGTGGACAGGGTCCTGGGCACCCTCGCCGCTGTGTTCGTGTCCCACCTGCACGCGGATCACCACACGGTGAGCGGCGGAGGGACCCCGGCGGAGGGCAGGCGCCGCTCTGGCCCGCGCTACCCGCTTCCTTTCCTGCTGTGCCCAGATGTGCCCAGGGCCTTGGCTCTCCTCTCGCTGGTGCGGTCGCTCCGCTCGGTGCACTGCTTTCGACAAGGTCCCGCTGTCAGCCTTCACCGGGCTTGCCTGCCCACGAGCCTGCCCTGAGGGGACCTCCCAGGGCCAGTGGGGACCCCAGACCCCTGCCCTGTCCCTGGTCACGCTGCCCACGGATTGTGGCCGATAGGGAGGTGGGAGCGGCTGCAAGAGGAGGACGCCAGAAGCCAGACGAGGCGTGGCGGAGGGGACTCCGGACGTGGCTGACGCGTGTCCCCTTCTCCCCCCTGCAGGGCTTGCTAAATATTCTGCTGCAGAGGGAGCGAGCCCTGGTAAGTGCCGCGCGCACTTTTATTGTCCTTTGAGTTTGGTTGGCTCACCCCTCAGCCACATCTCCCGTCACCCTGAGCTCCCGTCCCTCGGGTGTCCTTGCCTCAGGCATCTCTGGGAAAGCCGTGTCACCCTCTGCCCGTGGTCGCCCCGACCCAGCTCAGGGCTTGGCTCCAGCAGTACCACCACCAGTGCCAGCGGATCCTGCACCACATCAGGTGAGCGTCGGTACCTGCCGCCTTCGGCCGCGGCCCTCGCGAGACGCCGGGACCCCGCGGCCTTCCCCGGGACTGGGCCCCCGGCGGCGGGCGACGGGGTAGGGACGCTTTGACTCCAGGACAGGAACCGTCGACGGTTCCCGCGCGCGCGTGTTGATGTCCCGCGTCGCATCTCAGCCCAGGCCTCTTTTCGGTTCTGCTCTAGTTCCTAGCTTTCCGCCCGCACTTCTCCATGAAAGCGGCCCAGGGCCCGGCGCCCGAGCAGGGGCCGACAGACACACAGGCGACCCGGGGAGGGAGTCCCTGTGCCTGGGGTCGGTCCCCTCACTGTAGCCTCCGGCGGCCCTCATCCGCGAGGTCTCTTACCGCGGCCTCGGGGCTTGGTTTGGCTCTTTTTAAACGACAACTCTCTTCTCTTAGTTACTGATTTAAATGCTTTCCGTACAATAACGATTTTGGGGCTTTCTAGCCAGACACTTGTACTTTGAATCACGTTAACATAACATAAGGTAACACCCAGGGGCACCTGGGTGGCTCAGTCGGTTGAGTGACCGGCTCTTGATTTCTGCTCAGGTCATGATCTCACTGTTCGTGAGATTGAGCCATGAGTCGGGATCTGCGCTGACAGTGCCCGTTTGGGATAGTCTCTCTCTCTGCCCCTCCCCCACTTGCTCTCCCTTTCTCTCTCAAAATAATTTTTTTTTTTAATGTTTTCATTTATTTTTGAGACAGAGACGGAGCATGAGCAGGGGAGGGGCAGAGAGAGAGGGAGACGCAGAATCTGAAGCAGGCTCCCGGCCCCGAGCTGTCAGCCCAGGGCCCGACACATGGCTTGAACCCACAAACTGCGAGATCATGACCTGAGCCGAAGTCGGACGCTCAACCGACTGAGGCACCCAGGCGCCCCCTCTCTCAAAATAATTTAAAAAACGCGTGACATTTTTTTTTTTTTTTCACGCTTGCCGTTAAACTCTTCTGTCTTCTCCCAGCCTGATTCCCGCCAAATGCCTTCAGAAAGGGGCAGAGGTGCCCAGCCCCGAGGTTGAAAGGCTGATTGGTTCGCTGCTGCAAGCGTGCGATCTGGGAGAGGTAAGGGGGCGCCCGCAGGGGGGAGGGTGACCGGGGCACAGCCAGAGGCTGCTCAGCCGCTCCTTCAGTTTCAGACCTGCCTGGTCCGGCACTGCAAGCATGCTTTCGGCTGTGCGCTGGTCCACACGTCCGGCTGGAAGCTGGTCTATTCCGGCGACACCATGCCCTGCGAGGCTCTGGTCCAGATGGGTGAGTGGAGGCGAGTGTGGGCGGGGGAACGGATGGCGGTGTGGACCCGGGACCCAGCGTTTCTCAGGCAGAGGGCGCTGCTCCAGTGTCTGCTGCTTCCTCTCTAGGGAAGGACGCCACCCTCCTGATACACGAGGCCACGCTGGAGGACGGCTTGGAGGAGGAGGCCGTGGAAAAGACGCACAGGTAGGGGAGACTGATGAGCCGCTCCCTTCTCCCCCGGGGGCACTCGGAGCCACCTCGCGTCAGCCCCGAAGGGAACGACTGTGCTTTCCAGGGGGACCGTGACACGGGGCCAGCTGGCTTCCCACTAGGCCGTGGGGGCTTCTGCCCTCATTTCTGCAGCGCCGTCCAGGCAGGCGCTAGCCGGGGTGGGGATCGAGTATTGCGCATATGGTGGCAGAAACGGGAGCCACAGCAGAGAGCTGCCCGGGGAAGTGCGGCCCTGCCTGGGTCGCAGGCTGTTGCTGTGACAAGAGTATGTACCCCAAGCGAGAAGCCCCCTGCCCGTTCGCTGCCCTCAGGACGGGCGCCCTGACGCCACCCCCGGCCTGGGCTCCATTTGGGGGCGTGTGCGCAGAATCCGGCCGTCAGGAAGAGTTTGTAGGCAGTAGGGGCGCTGACGGAGGAGCCCGCCCCCACCGGCCTTCCCGGGGCGCGCCGGGGACCCGGGGCCTGTGTGCGACGGCGTCTCCCTTCGCTGGGCGCCGGCCTCACGTGCGCCCTCTGTCGGCAGCACCACGTCTCAGGCGATCGGCGTGGGTGTGCGGATGAACGCGGGCTTCACCATGCTCACCCACTTCAGCCAGCGCTACGCCAAGGTCCCCCTCTTCAGCCCCGGCTTCAACGAGAAAGTGGGGATCGCCTTTGACCACATGAAGGTCTGTGCGTGTGGGTCTTGCACGGGCGGGCTCCGGGTAGGGGGGGGGGGGTCTGTCCATCCTCCCGCCATGGCCTGCCCCGGCAGGATGGCAAGGCCAACCTTCTCCGGGGCCTTCGGGCTGGACCAGGGTCTCTGGCCACTGGAGTCCCTGAGGAGTCAGGCCCGGCCGTCCCCACGGCCGCGTCTGCGCCTCGGCACTTGCTGGGGAGTCGGTGTTCTCTCTCGTCAACTGGCCAGGAAGCCAGCCTGGGGCCTCTGGTCCCTCTGAGTGAGGACGGGCAGCCTGGCCTTTCCTGACCCCTGTGCGGTTTTGCTCCTTTGGCCACGAGCGGGGCGTCCCTGCCCCTTTCCCTAGAGGGCTTCCTCCTCCCGCGGCCTTGTCCTCCTCCCGCTGGTAGGAAGGCAGGGTGGTAGGAAGCCGGTAGGAATGTGGGTGGGGGGCGAGCCGGCGGCACCTGCCGCGGCAGAGGGCTCCCTCGGCGCAGCTGACCCTGACGCACGTCTTTGTTCTCCGCTCCCCTCCCAGGTCTGCTTCGGGGACTCCGCCACGGTCTCCAAGCTGATCGCCCCGCTCCAGGCCCTGTTTGCTGGCGACATCGAGGAGATGGAGGGGCGCAGGGAGAAGCGGGGGGTTCGGCTGGCGCGGGCGGCCCTCCTCTCTGGGGAGCAGGCGGGCGGCCCCGAGGACGGCGCGCCCCAGCAGAAACGAGCCCTCCCGGAGCAGCCGCAGAGCCCTCAGAGCAAGAAGGTCAGGGCCCAGTGAAGGCAGGGCGACCCCGGACTCGGGAGGCTGGCATCCTCCGCGTGGTGGCCCCGGGTCTGCTCCCCTGGGCGGCCCTCGGCGGGGCCCAGCCCGGCCTTGGGACGTGAGGCTGCCGGATGGAAAAACGGACAGCTGGAATTCAGTACAAGCCAATTTTTAAGGAAGTCACGAAAAATGGCCTGCCCACGCCTGTCACAGCCAATGCATTCTATCTGCACACCCGAGGCAAGCCGTGTCCCAGGAACGCTGCGCCGTGGACGTGAGTGCCCGAGACTCCAGAAATACCACTTCCAAAGACAGAACCCAGTAAAGATGCCGCGTGGAACCTAAGTGCTTTGCTTCGTCCTCTTAACACCTCTGAGCAGGAGTCTCCCCGCCCTGCACCCAGGGTGACCTGGAAGTCAGCTCCGGTGACGGCGAGGACCTCCGGAGCCTGTCCCCAGGGAGTGGCCACCCCTCTGTGCCCTGGATTTTGACAGAAGTCAAGCCGTGCCGGCTCAGGAAGACGCGGGTCCTCCCACTGCTCGGGGGAGACCCCCTCACCACCCTGGAGTCATGAGAAATCCGACCCCGAGTTGGCTCTCCTGCCCTCCTTGTGGGATTTAACAACGCTGAGGTTAGTGCTTGGAAACGGAGGGAATCTTCAAAGATGAGTCTGGTATTTATTTGTGTCTTCTCCCTCCCCGGAGAACACACAGATTTGAAAGTGAAACCAAGGATGTAGCCTTGCCCAGCCCTGGGCTCAGGTTTCCTCCCGAGGAGGAATGTTCCCGGCAAGTTGATCGTCAGAACAAGAAGATAGGCCACGCTCAGGGATAATAAATCTATTTTAATAACATTACTTTTGACAACTATTTGTACATGTATTTAAAGGTAACTTTCAACCCCTGGGCTCCGTTACAAATTGGGTACTGAACCGTCCTCGCCAGAAGTGAGCAAAGCTGTTTGTTAGCATCAAAAGTGGCAAAATCCCACCAGCGGGGAGGGTTCCTTTCCACCGTGTGGGGGGGGAAAATAAGCATTTGAATTTCTCATTGTACACCTATACATGGGTTTAGTTTGGCTCAAATTCAACAAATATAGATTTCATATATACAAACATTATATCATGTATAGGTAGATCGCATCGATTTTAAACGGATAAAATCGGAACTTTTGAGTTGCATGCAAGACCCGATGCCGTCTCACTCCCTCAATCCCCAAGTGTGACTGGGCTTCCTGTGTCCTCCGGCCCCGCCTCACTGCTGAGCGCAGGCCGCGGGGCCGTGCCTCCTGCCCCGCGTGGCCGAGGGCCACCTTCCCTTCCTGCGTGCTGCTCGGGTTCGCGCGATTATTGCTGTTCCCTGCGGCCTCCGGGAAGGAGAGGCGACCTGCCTGGGGGGGGGGGGGGGGGGGGGGGGGGGTGTAGTTACTGTCGGCAGAGGTTTCTGCGGGGCCGGGGCACCATCCTCCGCCGTCCAGGCGCCCTCAAGATCAGATTAGAAATTCAGAAGTATAAAACGAGAAGGTAGTGACGGGAGCTTTCGGTCACACGGTAGGGAAAAGCAAAACCCTTAGGAAGGGAAGCAAATTTTGTGTTAAGCCATTGACTTTAAAGCCCGCGCGTCAGGGGCGGCCGCAGGTTGTACACCGGCTGCCTCCCCCACCCTCCGACTTGCGCTGCGGGCGCACGTCGCTGCCACGACTTCTGGATCCCGAGCCAGTCTGCTGTGGGGGGCGGGGGGGGGGGGGGTCCCCTGCAGTCACCGAGGTGACAGGAGGGCGCCCCCCGAGCTGTCAGAGCCTGGGAGGGCAACCGCGGGTGGCACCAGGCACCCCAACCCTGCCCGCACCCCCAGCCTGCAGCTGCAAACGACCTTTCTGACGCGCAAGCCCGGGGGGGGGGGGGGGGGGGGGGTGCTGAAAGTGGATCAAAATAGGCACAAAGTCAAAAGGCAAAGATCAAACAAAAGGCCAAAGTCACCACCCCGGGGAACAAACGAACTCTGCACCTACTCCGGCCGCGCAGGCCGGAGGGGACAGTTTGGCGCACGACTCCAGCGTCGCTGGCAGTGACCACACAGCCGCTCGCTCGGCGAGCCCAGGGGGCGCTCCAGGGTGGGTGGTGGGCGGGGCCTGCGCGGGTCAGAGGGCGGTGCTCTCAGACTCCTCCTCCGAGTCCCTCTTCTCCGTCACCGAGTGTCGCCGCACGTGCTCCAGGGGGCTCAGGCGGAGCGGCGGCCCGAGCTCTACGTGGATGGAGGGGATGTCAAAGTGGACGAGATCTGCAAGGTGGCAGAGAGAGGGGCGGCTGAGGGGCTGGCGGGGGCCTCCCGCCCACCGCAGGGTCGGGGTGGGCCTGGGTTGCTCTGCTCCTTCCCCCGGAGCCTGTGGGAGCGGAGCACCCCGACCCCTTCCGAAACCCAGCCCGCGGGGGCGGGGGGGGGGGGGGCGGTTCACGGAGGAGCCCCCGCAGCTCCCGGGCCGCGCCCCGCTGACGCCCTCCAGCTCCGTTCTCCGAGGGGAGGTGGCTTTCGGGGCGGGGCTCAGGGACCTCAGGCTGTGGGGACAGACCACCCCCCCCCCCCCCCCCCCCCCCCGTCGGCCCCAGGACAGCTGCTCACCTCCCGGTACGTCCTTACTGCGGGCACTGAAAGATCATGCCTTCTGGGAGCCGATCAGGAAGACTGTGCCCGAGGAAACCGGGCTCCGCATGCGGAACTCAGGGCCTCTGCGGGCCCCAAGCCCAGGCGGTTCCTCAGAGCCGGTAGCTAGGTGCACACGGGAGGTGGTGGACCCAGGGGGTGGCCGGGAGGCGGGGCAGAACCAAGGCCCTGGGGGTGCTCCGCCCCCCCCTCGCCGCCCTTAGCCAGCTTCCTTTCTGGCCCCACACAGCCTTGCCTTCAACCTGGGCCTGGAGGACAGGGACGTGTCCTAGAAGGGGTGGCCCTGGGCCAGCCTCCGGGGTGGGGGAGGGAGGGAGGGGCTCTTTAGGGTATTTTTTGAAACCAACATTCAGCCCAAGGACAGACAGACATTCGGACATACAAACATGGAAGCTCTGGGACAAACGTCCTTCTGTTTGTCACCCCGCCCCCCAAACTGTCCTCAAAGCGTCCTTCCAATCCGTCTTCATCCTACTGAGAGGGGGCCCCAGGCTCAGCTCCCCCTGCCCCCGGGGATGCCTCCTGGCCCCCGCCTGGGACGTCTACCCTGCAGCCTTCTGTCCAGATTCGAAGCCTGTCCTGTCACTTTGCGGGTGTGGCTGTGGAATCACAGGCTGGCTGCTGACCCGACTGTTCCCTGAGAGCCCGGAGGGAAGGCAGCCCACTGGCCGGGGGCAGGAAGTGGGGGTGGGGTGGGGTGGGGACAGGAGCCCCCACCGACTGCCGGGGAGGGGAGACAGCCTCAGAAGCATCTGTTAGGAGACCCGGGGCGGGGGAGGAGGAGGGCCCAGGACACCCTCGGGCTGTGCCTGTCCCCAGTCTCCACAGGACCAAGGGCCTGGCAGCTTCCACGGAGGGCTGGCCCCCAGGGGGAGAGCCGCCCCTTCTTACTGAGACCAGAACAGCGGCTTTCCTCGCTTTTACTTTTGAGCATCTAGTCCCTGTGGGCAGAGGAGACCGGGCACAAACCGGGGGGAATGCTCCCCAAACCCTGAGTTAGGAAGGACCCGGCCGGCCGCAGACACTGGGGCGAACAAGCCCAGGCTGAACCCACCGCGGCGGATTCTTCGGGCCTCGCCGGCTGCGTTGGCCCAGAGGACAAGTTAGAGCCCGCGTGGGAAAGTGGGGGTCCAACAGGGGGACCTCACGGCCACGGGGACCCCGTCCCGCAGCACTGGGCGGGACCCTCACGGGACACCCGCCAGAGCCAAGGCCCACGCTGTCACGCCTGCACTCGTAAACCACAGGGAAGAGGGCGCCCGGTGCCTGGGGGTGGGGGTGGGGGTGGGGGCGGAGAAGGTGGCGGGAGCGGCTAAGCCTGCTTGCGGACTTCCTCCCCGGGACCCAGCGCGAAGCCAGCCAGACCCCACGAGGCCAGCGGTCCCCCGAAAGCCAGAGGGGCTCGCGGGCGTCCCCGAGGCCGGGGAGGGCGCGGAGTGGAGCTGCCATGCGGGCGGGTCGGAGCCACATGCAGAGCCGGGTGCGCCGTGGCCCCGGGGGCCGCTTACCCTGAAATCCCCCTCACGCGCATCCGCAACCGCGGCCCTCCCGTCACACGGCTGCAGGAACACAACGACAGGATTCGGAGAGAGGAATAAACACGATGAGACAAGAACGGGACAAAAAACTACGCCGAGCAGGACAGTCCGTCGGGCCGCGCCCCAAGTGTCACGGAGGAGGCCCGTGCGGACGGACAGGACGACAGCGTGCTGCAAAGAACACGGACACGCCACGGCGTGGGGCCGCCCCTCAGAGCCTTCCACTGCCCACGTTCGGCCCCCGAATTTGTCCTCTGATGGTGTCACCACCCGTCCGTCTCTGTCCAGGGGCAGCCCAAGCTCCTTCCGCTGCTTCCGGCATCAACGACGCCACCCCGCGTCCCTTCCCTGGGGTGGCTGGAGGAGCGGCCCCTCGGGCCGACTCGGGGTGACCTCGAGCTCCTGGGGTCACCCGGGCCCCCTCCCCTATGGAGGCATCACCGCCGTCAACTACCAGCAGGAGGCGGCACTCACCGTCGATTTTCGGGGAGGGATTTCCTGTATTTTTTACAAGCCTCGCGCAGCCGTCAGCGGCTGTACCTCGGACCTTAATCACACCCCAAAATAAAGCCAAACCACCAGAGGCTGCTCCCGCAACGTTCCAATCTCCCGACCCGCCCCAACCGCTCGGATCAGACAAGCCAAGGGCGCTGGACCCCGCAGCCTCGCCCTCCCTGGTGACCCAGGTGGAAAAAACCTCGCTCTTGGGGGGGGGGGGGGGGAGGGGAAATGGGTAAAACTACCATCCCCGTCGGAAGTCGCAGGGGACCTGAGACCTAGGACCCCTGACGCGTGCAGGTACAGTGTGTGGACGCGGTAGGGGCACAGGTCACGTGTACTTGGGTGTGGTGTGTACGCATGTGTAGGCCTCTGGTACGTAACGTGGACGCGGACGTTGGGCATGTGTTTGCGTCTGCGCAGGGTCCGCGTGCTGTGCGCGTGAATCCGGATATGTGCACGCACACCCCAAGCCGCCTCGGCTTCTGCTCCTTGGGACGACACAGGCGAGACACGCCCGGGCCCCGCCGCCCGGCCAGACGCGGCCCAGCGCCCTGCCTGCCTCCCTGACCGAGGAAAACGCTCGAAGGACTTGGGCGGCCGCCACAAAGAGCCCCTAACGTCACGTGGTCGAGCGCGCCTGGGGAGACGTTTCAAAAATACCCTCTTTCTCCAACCCACAAACGGGTTCTGCTGAATGCGGCATTCGTGATGTCGCGCTCTTACGTTTTCTCTGTTGGGGTGGGGGGCGGGGATAGCTCCATCTTTAATTTTTAAACTTCAAGCAAAACTAGGTGGAGCGGTTGTGGGCCCGTCCGACAAGCACCTCAAAGAGCCGGGATGGCGGGGCGGGAAGACGCATCTTTCCTGAAACCGACCCTCCCCTGAGCGTGGCTGGAAACGCATTTTTCCAATGAGGCTGATTTCCTTAAGAGCGAAAAACCGCCTCTGGATCTCGGCCTCTGTTCTCAAGATCGGGGCCTGCAACTGCGCCTGCACGCGGGCTCTAGCCGAGGCAAGCGGCCAGTACACTCACCTGCGCTTACGCGCCAGCTGGTCTGGATCCCGGTCCGGCCCCCCCCCCCTCCCCTGAAGCCCCATCCCGAGGACTCGGTGCTCAGCCCCCAGGTTCCGAGCGGAATCCGGAATCGGAACCCCGTGCCGGCAGGGGTTCCACGGGGAGAAATGCCATCGGGAGCGCTTCCCGCGGGACAACCCGGATCCACTGACCTCGTGGCGCCGGGAGGATGGGGGGGTGGGCTCCCCGGGCCCCAGCGCAGCTTGTCGAAGGACAGTGGCGCCAGTGACCCCGTCCACCGGGCACAGCCAGCTGAGCGCGCGGAAAAGCATGCGGGCGCCGCGGCTCGGTTACCTGTAGACATGCTCTCCCCGGGGGCCACGCCATCCAGCACGGGGTGCTCCGTGGACTGCGGACTCGGGGCCGGCAGGCTGACCGTGGGAGGCTGAGGGGGCGGCAGCGTGGGTCTCTGTCGGGGCTTGGGGGTGGGCCGAGACTTGGCCGCGGCGCTCGTGAAGCCGGAGGGGGAGGCCAGGGCAGGGGCCGCGGCGGCCGGGGAGAGCTGGCCGGAGGCCAGGGAGTACCCCTGAGGGTAACTCAGTCCGTAGGGCGAGGGGGTGCTCGGGGGCGTGGGGGACAGGCTGAGCGGGGACGGCTGGCCGGCAGGCTGGTCAGCCACGGCCCCCGGCTGGCCGAAGGGGACCTTGGGCGGGATGGGTGCCAGCTTCTTGGAAACTGGAAGAGAGAAAACGCAAGAACACACACGCGCGAGGTTGTGACGCGTGCCCGTTGTCGGCCCAGCCTCGCCACCCCCTGCCCCACGCTCCCCCCGCCCTCGCCACCCTGCGCGCAGCCGGTACAGCTTTTAGAGATCACCCAGAACCGCAAGCTTTCGTGCCTTCCCATCTGCGCTAGTCTCTCCTCCCCCGCCCTGGATCCCCGCCGTGACGCACACGCGGCCCCAGCCAAGGCCGAGAGCGCGCTGCCCACGCACGGCCAGTGGCCGGCTCCCCAGCGTCCTCTCGTGGCTTCCGAGAGGTGACAGGTGTCCAAAGTGCACTGGGAAGGGGGAGTCTGCGACACGGGGTCCGACAAGGACGATCAGAGCTCACTTGGAGACACGGGGGACCCTGGAGCTGGGCAGGGGGCCGGGGGCGAGCGTCTGGGGACTTTTGGCTGAACCTGCCCACTGGCTCCTGGCTCCTGGCAGAGCGACCGATGCCCCGGGTCCTCCGGCCGCAGAAGCCCAGCGTCTCTCTCGCCTTCTCTGTCCTTTCCCGGTCCTTCCTCGGAACCCTGTCTACTCGCCTCCGACGTGGTTTTCTCTGAGAATTGTACCCTCTGGGCAAAGACCACCCAGGCATACTGCCCCAACCCCTCTTTTTCTTTACTTGACCCTGCTATGGGATGGCAGATCCTTTACAAATTACAGATGAACCGGTAAGAAGGACAAAATCCAGCACTTGGATGACCCCGCTGCTGTGCAGACGTTTTGAGAAAGCGATCACTAACTAACGTGGCAGAACCAGGTGAGGGCTGCGGGGGGGCAGCGCTGATTCCAGAAGAAACTGCCTTTTAGATGCTCCAGGAGGCACCGAGGACTCTTCTCCCTACCCCCCGCTTCCCACCCCCCACCTTGGAACCAAATCTATTCTAATGGGCTCCCCGGGCTCCGCCGGGGTGCGGAGTGGACAGGGACAGTCTCACCAACCTGGGGTCAGGTCCCTACCTCGTCTTACCCACTGCAGTTTATTTCAACCTCCTCCACACAACGGGCAGGGCAGTCTATCCCGCACAGGGTTGTAGTGGTTACACAGCATCATTCATGGAGAGCAGCAACCAGGACCCGTAACAAAACCACTGCTCAGCCGGACAGCCCCCGCGAGGACAGCCGGGGCTCGCGACAGCGGAGTGGCTGCTGCTGGACCGACTCGGGGTGGGTGGCGAGCGGAGACCCTAGGCACCGAGGCTCGAACACAAGCTGGGGGGAGGGGAGTGCCAGGTGACGGCACCATGTCTGTGATGACACTGACCACTCCTTGGTGGCGACGGGACTGGGCCATGACATAAAGCTGGAGGCACGGTGTGAAAAGACGAAGGGGGCTTAAAAACACACAAAAAAGCTTGGGGCGCCGGGGTGGCTCAGCGGGTTGAGTGTCTGACTCTTGGTTTCGGCTCAGGTCACAATCTCACGGTTCGTGAGTTCAAAGCCCCACATCGGGCTCTGTGCTGACAACACAGAGCCTGCTTGGGATTCTCTCTCGCCCTCTCTCTCTGTCCCTCCCCTGCTCATACTCCGTCTCTCTCTCAAAAATAAACTTCAAAAACATTTTTTAAAAAATTAAAAAAAAAAAACAAAAAAGGTTAGGACAAGTACACATTCCGTGCTGCTCCCCATTTATGAAATGTCCCCACAGAGCAGCTTGTTAGCTTCCGGAAAGTCATTCCAGAGAGAATAACTGGGCCTTTTACAGTACGCTCCACGGAAGATTCTGGGTTGGGCGGCTCACGGGTCCGCCTTCCCAAACAGAAACACGGAAGGTCAGGACTTCTGTGGAAACAGTCCCGATTCCCTCGGGAACCTTCCAGAAACAATCTGTGGAACCTTCCAGAAACGATCCCAGGGGTAGGCAGTCGTGCGCCAGTGTCTCTGGGCTCCTGCCGAAGACGCCACATAGCATCTTAAATGATGGCGGTAGGGCCCGGAAGGGTCCTTGAAGACCCGTGCCATCCTGGGCAATGACGTCTACACAGAGGTCTTAGTGTACGAGAACCGACGACCCGGGTACACTGTTCAAATGAGTCGAAGAAGGAACACATACGAAGTGGGCCCTCTCAGAGCTGGTTAACTTCCAAAAGCTCTCACGCCCGGCCCAGGGACGTCTCGCTAAGTCCGCGGTTTCTCAATATCCACGCCCGCCGAGGGACACGAGCGTCCAGGCAGTGTCCCAGGCCCGAGGCCCACGCGAAGGGTGGCGGTGACGTACCTTTCCGAAGAGTGTGAGGGCTCTGGTCTGGGGGCGGCTGGCTGGGGCTGGCGCCTGGCGGGGCCCCTGGCTGGGTCCCCGTACAGGGCGTCCCCTGGCTGGAGCCTGGACTTCCTTTCTGCCCAGATCCGGGAGAAAGCTCCTTGCTTTTCGAAGCGCTGGAAAAGAAGCACACAGGGTAAGAAAGCCCCCGAACTCGGGCAGGTGCAGCGTCTGCCTGTGGGTCGCAGTCCCGCGTGCTCCTCCGGGCCAGCTCCGGTCTGCCCCACGCCCTTCATAATGCTTTCAGAGATACTCCCGGAGGCCACTGTCCCTTCCTGGGCTCTGGGGGCCCGGGTGCTGCTCCCATCTCCACATCCGTGGCCCCCACTGCCAGCCCCCTCTCCACGCCTGTGCCCTCTGTCCACCAGGAGGCCGTGAGCATCCCCACTCTATCCTGTGACCAACACGGGGGTTCTTGGACACCCTGACATGGGAACACCTAGCTGCTCGTGGTGTTTCTGTGTCCACGGCAAAGCAGGGCCAAGAGGGCTTCCTTGGGTCACTGTGTGACATGGGGGCTCCCCGCGGGGCCTTGTGGCCGTGGCTCTCCACTGATTTCCCTGACCTCCACCACAGCCCCAAGCCGAGTAGGGCTTCTGGAACCCATCCTGGGGACGAGCGAGTCCCAGCAGGTGGGAGGGCTAACACAGTCCTCGGCTGTGCTTCCAAATGTGGCCAGCTCAAGTCCCAGGCCCCCCCGGCTTAGGCGGCGTAAGGGCCAATGGCAGCGAGGGCCTCTGACGTCCCCTGAATTGACAAAGGGACACCTGGGTCACCGTGTCCCAAAGGGGATTCATCCTTCACTGCTGGCTTTCCGCCAGGCATGGTCCTAAGCATCAAGTGCATGTTAAGAGACACCCTACTCCACGCCACAGAATGGGGACAGCAGATATACGGCCGGCTCATCACTCCGCCCCATCCCCCACTACACCCTCCAAGACAGACATTCCTAGTTGATCTCCAGATGTCCCCTCTGCTGGGGTTCCCCACGCGGTGCTCCAGGAGACCCTGGCAAACCAGGGTTTAAGCTACCTGCCAGCCGTACAGGAAACCGCCTGGACTCTGATGCCCCCGGGGAGGGTGTGGGGATGGGAACCTCAGTCCTTCACCCTGGCCACCTCTTCCCCACGACGAGACAGAGCCTAAATCTATCTCGAGGCCCCAACTATGAGAGCTACAGATATGGCACCCCTTCCCACCGGGGTTCGGTGAGAAGGGCTGGGAGGCAGGGGCCGGGCCTGGGAGAGCAAACGCCAACGTACAACCGGTTTTCCCCGCGTGAAGGAGTGAAGGGAGCACCACGTCCAAGGCCGTGGTAAACTCTCCCCCTTCTCGGGGGGGAGTTTCAAACCACACGTGGGTAAGTCCCCTCTCCGCCCCCCAAAAAAGCCATTTCATCCAGAGGGTCTGGAAGGGCAACTCCTTTCTCTGTGCTGTTAACAAAAACAATGAAACCCTCGAGCGCCCTTGGCTCACTCGGGTGAGGCGAGACTCTCTCTTTTCTTCTTCCTCAGACCCAACGTCACCAGACACCCAGGTATTCAGGCCAAGTATCTATCCATCCTTCCTTCCACCTCTACCGCCGTTAAAACAGTAAAAGAAAACACAAAAGCAGCAAAGAATCTGCTTCTTGTGGGATTCCAGACTCTTCTTCCTTACGATTGGTAAGACACCTGCCCATGGAGTGTAGGGACCAAGCAGCTCACACGTCTTTGCCCCGCCCAGCTGATGCACCCCCCCCCCCCCCCCCCGCCCCGAAACAAGTCTTTACCTACTTACTAGCCTTGCTGGCTTCTCTCCAGCACAGGTGCAGCTGACCCAGTGGGGAGAGGTGGGGTGTAAGCTGGTTACTAGGGGCGCTACATGGAGAAGGCGCAGGGAAGGGCCCGCTCAAGGACACGTTAGTTCTGGGGACACAGGACTCAGCGAGCTGGGGCGCAAAGGGGGCGGGAAGCAGAGTCTGGGGTCAGAGTTAATGCCAAGCAGATGAGCGGGAGGCCGAAGCTGAGCCTGGCTGGAGAGAGCCGCCAGGCCTGGAGGTTTGGGGGGGGGGGGGGGTGTGCTGGGGAGGGGGGTGCACGGAGAGGCTCGAGCAAGCCAGAGGGAGGAGGGAAGGGCCTGACATCCTGGGGAGGCAGCTGGGGGGGGGGGGGTGGTGCGTAACAGGAATCTGGCAACCGGAGGCAACATCATCTGAGCTGCAAATGTCCACAACACAGAAAAAAACAAAAACAAAAACAAAAACACCAATGCAACACCCGTCTGTACTGGAAAGAATCCATGTGGGGGAGAGAAGAAGAGAGGTAGGAGACAAACAGAAACGCTGGTGCCCAAAGGAAAGCGACAGCTGGTTACCCCGAGAGAAAGGGGCGGTACGATGTATGGCTGTAGAGAGAGGAGAATGGCCTCTTGGTTACTCTGATCCAGCGGGTAATGTCCCCTGCCCGTGAGCGACTCTCAAGGCCACCCCTCTGTGACATTCCGGGACATCTTCAGAGGCTGGGGGAATCCACCTTTGAGGGGCATTTCCTAGAAATGTTGTTTCTACACCAAACGGCGTTTAGCACCAAGTGTTGGTTCAGGCTCAGTTGGTTAAGTGCCCGACTCTCGGTTTCAGCTTGGGTCATGATCTCGTGGTTCGTGGGTTTGAGCCCCACATCGGGCTCCATGCTGATAGTGCAGAGCCTGCTTAGGATTCTTTCTCCCTCTCTGCTCCTTCCCTGGTTGCTCTCTCTCTCTCTCCCTCTCTCAAAACAAATAAAATGAAATAAAATGAAATAAAATGAAATAAAATGAAATAAAATGAAATAGAGTAAAATAAAATAAAATAAAATAAATAAAAGTTTGGCTTCCCGAAGTCTCCAACAAAATTTTTCCAGCAGCAGCAGCCATGGGGGAACGCTGCGTCCCCTAACAGAACGCAGAGGCATCTGATTTTTCCCAGAACACATGGAAACACCCAGCAAAGCAGTCTTGTGCCATTCCCACTTCTAGGATACCCCTTTCAAGGAAGGGCCAGATGAGGAAGGGCCAAAGTCTCTCTCCCCTGTGACCCCGGAGTGGCCGTCGCTGGGACGGGACTGCCTGAAGAGCACCGATCACACGTTTCCTCCTTGGATGGACACAGTCCTCCATAAATGCTCACTGCACTGGCGGCGCCCTGAGCTGGTCTGCTTTCTCCCCCCCTGGAAAGAGCGGAAGCTCCACCCGGCAGCAGGCTGCAGGGGCCACCAGGCCCAGGGAGGCCACCTGACTTCCTCTCCAACTTCCCCGATCTGCGCCCAGGAAACTAGGCAGTGAGAACGGCGCAGAGGAGAGAAAGGGAGAAATCCTGAAACTCCGTATTTCGAAACCGGAAGTATTTACAGCCCAGGAAGCAAGCGGACAGGAGAGCGGGAAGCTTCGATCTCTCACGGATTTTAAGAGCTGCCACCTTAGCCGGCTGCTGGCGGAGGGAGTGGGGGAGGGGGAGGGAGTGCTATTCTTGGGAAGCCTGGGCTCGGTCTGAAAATCCGCGGAGCCGGGAATCAGCAGGTGCCGGCGTGACGCGCGAAGCCAAACACGAAGGCTCAGGCACGGGGAAAGTGACAGCAGCCGGAGGGCCCCCCAGAGCAGGTGCAGCGACCCCCGCCCCGCGCAGGCGCGCAGCCAGCCCGGCCCCCCACCCCCCCCTCCCCCGGCTTACCTGGTGCGCTCCACCCCGGGCTGGAGCCCCAAGCCCGACGGCGAAAGCGAGGGGGCCGCCACCGCCGCCGCCACCGCGGGGCCGTCCGGGGGCTGCTCCGGGAGTGGCGAAGGCAGAGGCGCGGCAGCCAGCTCGGCGGGCGGCGCGGGGGGCTGCATGGTGGGCGGGGCGCAGGACGCCTTCCTGCCGGCCGAGGAGCCTCTTCGGGCCACCCAGGACGTGTCCATGACCCGCACGCCCATGCTGGCGAGGGACACAAAGACAGCCGCTTAGCCGCGCGTGACGGGGGTGGGGCTCCCTCCCCCGCGCGGCGGACACATTCAAGCACGTCCGCCGGGAGAACAGCAGCGAAGCCTTAGCGACCCTCCTGGGCGCCCCGGGGAAGCGAGGCCGGGCCGCCGCCGCGCCCCCTGCCGGAGGCTCCGGGGTCCCCCAGCCGCGCGCACCGGCGGCCCCCGGCGCTTCCACCCTCTGCCAAAGCCAGCTGGCCTTAGATCTGCGTGTGGACTCCAAAGCTGTCCCCCAGAGCAGAATGCAGCCTCTCTGGGGGGCACTCGCTCCCCCCACCCCCCCACGAGTGAGAGATGGAGATGAGAAGGGCAGGGAGCAGCATCGCACTAGAACATGGCACTGACCAGCAGGACACATCTAAACGTCCGTCCTTCCTTTTGTCACTTGGGGTCTAGAGCACAGGCCCGAGTCCGGACTCCCGCACTGGCCCCAGGACCCTGGCCCGGCTGCAACCCCTACAGGCCCCAGCCGCTCGTCTCTGCCGCAGGGAAGGGGCTGATCGTGCCTATTGGTCACTCCGGGTTCCGATTCGCTTTTAACCACCGAGCCACAGCTTCCATTAAAGCCGGCCAAGCACCCAAACACGGCACATTCACCCTCTCGCGGAGCTCACTAAGGCATGGCTTGCTTTGTTTTCAGAGATTGAACGTGACCTCATGGCTACCCGCGAATACCGTACCTTTGGATTTTCCTAAGGCTGCAGGGACAGAAACATACAGATATTAGTGTCAAAAAAACTATGCCTTCCTTTGGACACACAGGTTGCCGGGGTCGGGGTCTGAGAGTGGGGCCTTTACGGTGCTGTGAAATGGTTTCAACTGACTTGCCCTCTCTCGTTCGAGCGACTCTTCTGATTGGGCCAAGGTTGTATCCTACCAAGGTCACAGGTGAATAGAGAATCTGGAGGGCTGATATCGGTGTGGGTAGGAGTGCGGGTTGTGGGGAGAGGGTGTCATAAGGGAGAAGAAAGAAATCAGTGGAAATTGCCATCTGCCGGCTTCCAAGTTACATGATTTAGAAGGCTATTCATTCTGGGGCGCCTGGGTGGCTCAGTCGGTTAAGCGTCTGACTCTTGATTTTGGCTCAGGTCATGATCTCACTGTTCGTGAGTCGAGCCTCCATTGGGCTCTGCGCAGACAGCTCGGAGCCTGCTTGGGATTCTCTCTCTTCCTCTCTCTCTGCCCCTCCCCCACTCACGCTTTCTCTCTCCCCAAATAAACGTTAAAAGAAAAAAAAGTTTTAGAAGGCTGTAAGTTCTTTCCGTCGCCCTAGGAGGTAACTGGTACCATGGTGTGAAGTCAAGACTTTCGCCGTCTAAGCCAAGACCTGATTATTTCCAGTACCAGGGAGACGCAAACATTTGTGCGACGAGAAAACCTTCCAGCCTCCGTGTCTGCCGTGTATCTGCACAGTGGGGTGTGGGTATGGGGGTGATCTCGTGCTTACTCTGACCCACCCGGGTCAGAAGCACAGACCTATTACCGTGAATTCTGTCCACCCCGAAAGGGCTTTTAGATACGAGCACCAACATCAAACAAACAAACAAACAAAAGGCTCAAGTTCCTAGACTGGTTGCTGCAGGTAGGATTTAGGTTCCTTGAAGGAAACGTGCCTCAGGATGGAGCAGGGTCAGTAAAAGCAGAGCACACACGAGGATGGGGACAGCTTCCTGACACTCGTCCCTCCATAAGATCCCCGGAGGTCTTTTCACGTCCCGTGTCATGGTTACTATTTCTCATCTCCCGTGGAGGGCACCTGGGGGATTAGGGGGCTGGATGCCTGGGTCTTTTTCCAGGACCTACTAGCTTTCAAGTCATATTGGGTCTGAGGAACCCCCCCCCCCCCCCCCCCCCAGTAAATAAGCACCTTCTCCAGGAGCTCCAGAATCGCTCCTGGAGGCCACTCGAAACTCTAGGACAAGGTCCAGCTGCATACCCTGGTGTTTAAAGGGGACTGCAGGGGAGAATCATTAGGCTCCAGAAATTATCAGGATGAAAAGGGCAAAAGGCTTAGTCTCAGCAGAGGAAGGGAAATGACAGGGCTTAGCTGTGGTGGTAGGTGAGGGTGATCCTTTACTTAGAAGGATCTTTCCAGGGGCCCGTGGGTGGCTCAGTTAAATGGATGACTTCGGCTCAAGTCACGATCTCAAGGTTTGTGGGTTCGAGTCCCGCGTCGAGCTGTCAGCAACAGAGCCTGGAGCCTGCTTCAGATTCTGTCTCCCTCTCTCTCTCTGCCCCTCCCCTGCTCATGCTCTGTCTCTCTCTCAAAAACAAACATTAAAAAAAAAAAAGATCTTTCCAATTTAGGGGAGGGGGGTGCAGCAGGGCGGGGCATGGGCTTCAGGATCAGGGCTCCTGGGGGATGCCTTCTATTTCCAGGGACATCTTCCCGCATCGGCAACCTCCGATACCAGGCTCCCTGGTGATCTGGTTTACCAAGTGCAACGGGCTTTAGGGTCTGAATCCCAGCTTTTCTCATTACCGTGTGATATGGGTGAGTTACTTAACGTGTCATGTCCTCTGCTCATTCTCTGTAAAATGGGAGTGATAATGACCCTCCCCCCTCCTCCTCAGGGTCGTCAAGAACAAGCAGGACAGTGTGTACAAACCACAGAGCAGCTACTAAGAAACCAACTAGCGGTAGCCTTGACAATGATGATGCTCTGTCCTTGCAGGTGCCAAGTACAGCCTTTTCTTTCTTAATCTTCACAGAGAATGAAGTAAAGACAGTGAATCCGGCCAGGAGGAGATGGAGATACCATGAAGACCCCATCTGGGTCACGTCACCCGAGTCCACAGGATCTGCCATGAGATCGTTTCCCCCTCCTAACAAAACACCAAAGATCAGGGTGGGGGGTTCTCTGGTAGGCGTAAGAGGAACAAACAAGGAATACAGTCCCTTTCCCCCAGGCTCTGGAGTCTTCCAGGGACCTGGTGAGGTGGGCCCGTGTGGGCATCAGAGGGCGGGATGCTGAAAGCCTCCTTGGATGACTGTAGGCATCAGGAATAGAAAAATAAAGAGGGGATCCTCACCTCCCTAAGTCTTACTGCCTAGCCCGGGTCGTCAGGGCAGGAAAGAAGGGAAGAAGTGGGGTCGTCTTGGCTGAAGGGTTCTTTGGGAAGCAAAACCTGTGACGGGCAGCAGGGGACTCGGGCAGAAATGGCCACAACACTCCGCCCCACAGAGGCCTTCCACGTCCCGGGCGGGGGGCTGCGGGGGACGTCCGGCAACCTTCCTCGGTCCTCGGCCAGTCCATTTTGGCTTTAGTGCATTTTCTCTTGCGGAACCAGCCCGAATGCCCACAGCGGGTGGAGCCAAAAAACCATTTCAGGTGTTCTCAGTGAGACGGAACACCATCCACCCAGTGAGTGGAAAGGAAGGGGTTGGTCAGAGTACCTCATGGATGGAGAAGCGTACCCAGGCACGTCGCTATCTTAAAAACGGCACGACGTCACTCAAAATTCCAGTCTGTGTGCTAAAAGCAGCTAACGCTGACCATGTACGGAAGATTGCTCTAAACACTTCATAAGCCAAATTTTATTTAATGCTCAAGGCAACTCTCAGGTGGGTGCCTACTATCATTTCCCCATTTTGCGTATCAAGAAACGGAGGCAGTCAGAGATTAGGTGACCTCCCAAGGTCACGGGACCAGAATCTGAACTTGGAGAGAGTCTGACCCCAAAGCTCACATGCCACATGTTCAGAGTATGTAAGGCTTCTTCTTCTCCCACAAGGTGGGTGGACGGAGAGAATGGAAAGGTCAGACCTATAAATGTCTCCTTGGTGCAGGAAAGGAAGTGATGTTCTTGTTTGAAAGCCTGTAACCTGGTAGGCCACGCAGGGAAAGCCTAAGAGCCAGAATATTAAAAATGAAGAGACAAAGGACTGCCTCTGTGGGGGGAGGGAAGGAAACAACCCAAGTCTGAAAGATGGAAAACCCAGCTGTAAGAACCGGCATCTACAGGGGCGCCTGGGGGGGCTCAGTCGGTTGAGCGTCCGACTCCAGCTCGGGTCATGATCTCACGGTTGGTGGGTTCAAGCCCCATGTCGGGCTCTGTGTCGACAGCTCAGAGCCTGGAGCCTGCTTCCGATTCTGGGTCTCTCTCTCTCTCTCTCTCTCTCTCTGCCCTTCCCCTGCTCATGCTCTCTCAAAAATAAACATTAAAAAAAAGTAAAAAAAAAAAAAAAAAAAGAATAGGTAGATTGTCACGGGTTAGCTGTTGCTTTTTGCTTTTTTCCCCTCTGCAGGACAGCTAGCTGCCACACAGCTCCTGAATCCCCGGTCAGGGACAATCCTAGCCGGAGGTATTAACTAATATATGTCTTTGAAGTATTTTAAGTCTATAGAGATCTGGAAGGTTTTGATTTTTGTTCTAAAGATCAGGTGCATTGGGCAAAAGCCGGCCAAGGGAGAGGAGACAAGAAATGCGTCTGTCATCAGACGGGAGGCCCTGGGGAATCTGGGTGGCTCTCCAGGCATCCACGGAAGACTTTCAAGTTCAAGGAATGTTTAAGATACACTTGGGGGCCAGGAAGCAGTGGCAGGGGCCTTGGGGGTCACCACATGGTGAGTGACAGGAAACCTAAAAATCCAAAGACTTACCGTTGCCTACACGCACCTGGGAAGGCCAGACTCGGGTAATTTCCAGTCCCTCCAGGGATGATCCCTTTTTTAAATACCTAACAACAAAGTTTTGTAACCTCCCCCAGTACAAATAAAGGCTGCAGTCATCTGGCCCCATTTCTCGGCCCGGGCCTGGGCCAAGAATTTACCTCTCCAAGATCCATTTGGCCAGTACAAATCCAGAATAGGAGTCAACTTTCCCACTGATACCCAGGATGACTAGGTGAGCTCGTCTGCATTAGGGTTCAGGTTCTATCGGAAATAAAATGAATGCACCAGACAGACATCCATGACATGTCTTTTGGGGTCGCTGCCTTCGCTGTTCATCCTCCCCTTCAGGGTCTATAGAACACCTGATAGCCGCAATTACAGAAGCAAGGCCCTTGGACCACCAGCTCTGATTATCACGCGACCGCCGACTTCGATTTAATGAATTTGGGAAACAAAGCACGCCACAGCGCCCTCAGGAAGATCTGTGACACGTGACAGACTCTAAGAGGTCACACGCTAAACCAACTGGTCTCCGTATGTTGAATCATGTGTTTTAGGAGTCCGTTAGACCCCAGACTCCCAAGCCAATACGACCAACAGCAGAACCAGTATTCCAGAAAGCACCATTCACATTGTTCTTGGACCTCCTCAATTAAGGACGCCTATCCCGAGCTGGACATCTCGATGAAGGTCCAGGCGGGTGGGACAAGACCCATCAGAGAGTGGCTGTCACACACAGGCTAAGGATGTGTCGCGCACCAAGCTGAGCTCTAAAGGAGATCATGAGCTCTGGTGGAAAGATCCTCGTAGATTTGTGGGCTGCTGATAGAACACCTCTGACGACCAGACCGCCGTGGGACAAGTGAAATGGTGACAGGCACATCAGTTTTAAGATTTGAAAGAGGAGCCACATGTTGGTCTTCTGAGTTGGAAGAGCCAACGCCACTGGGATTTCTGGGGACAGACTGCTGTCCCGCTGGGACCCAAGAGGCTAGAACTGAGCAGAGGCAGCGGGACAGATGTGCCACCGGCAGGGTTAAGTGAGGAGAGCGTGAGCCAGAGCCGGAAGGCAGTTAACAGACAGCAGGGAACCCGGTGTGTACGGAATGGGTCGTGTTGGTACCGGTGAGGTCTCTCAAGTATATAACAGGCAGTGGGCTGGGAGCGGAGGCAGAGGGGAGTACAAAGGGGGAGGACCATAGCCATCAGGTAAGCGAGCAGGGAGGCTCCGCTGTTGACGTCACTTCTCTTCCTGCCTCTGGCCTATCCACGGGCCTCTCGACCATCCCAGGTGAGTTTGTGCAGACTCTGCCGATGCATGCATCTGACAAATGCTCAGGGCTCCTGGGTCCCTCCTGACTAATGGGCAAGAGAGTGTAGACACCTTGGCCAACTCTTTAGGCAGGAGGGTTCACATAAACTATCTGATAGGACCAGGGCGCATGGGTGGCTCAGTCGGTTAAGCATCCAACTTTGGCTCTGGTCACGATCTCATGGTTCGTGAGTTCGAGCCACGCGTCAGGGCTCTGTGCTCACAGCATGGAGCCTGCTTGGGATTCTCTCGCTCTCCTTCTCTCTCTCTCTCTCTCTGTCCCTCCCCCTCTTGTGCTCTCTCTTAAAATAAATAAACTTAAAAAAATTTTTTTTTCAATTGTATCATTGCCAAGTTCTTTATTCAGAATGGCAAGATCTTTCTGTGATTCAGTGGTTCTCAGCCCTAGATGCATGTTAGAATCAGCCAGGACACCTTTAAAAAACCATCAATGCCTGAATCCCAGCCCAGGCCAATTAAATCATCCTAGAGGAATGGGGCTGGGGCCTCAGAACAGCAGTATTCTTTTTTTAAAGCATGTTTTATCTTTTATTGCATAAGAAGCCACCCTCGAAACAAACCAGCTTATTTATCTGGGTCTCAAATCCACACCTTTGGCAGAGTTTGGCAGGTACGGCTTGTATCTTCTACACGGCACTAGCCGAGATGGTCTGGCTTGGCGAGGACAACTCCCGAGACGATTCCCTTACTGGGCACTGGCTGTCAGCTCAGTGCTCAGCTGGGGATGAAGGCGGGGTGGGGGGGGCGGGTTTCACTTCTCTCCAGTGAGAAGAATGGAGAGCTCTTGGGCTCCAAGAGTGGCTGCTTGCACTCCCACAAGGCGAGCTACTTGGGTTCCAAGAGCGAGTGCTTGGTAGACCCAGGCACAATCAACAGGGCTCTTTCCGACCCTGTTGAAGTGCTGGTAGATCTCTTCCACCACATTCTGTTAGTTAAGTCATGGACGCCAAATCATTGCCAAAGGGAGCGTGGCTAGATTTCAACCCCCAGTGGGAGAACCAAGCACCTGCCGCCATTTTCACCATGACACGCCCGGCACGCATTTGCGGCGAAGGGAGGTGTTAGGGCCCTGTGGCTGCTGTAACAAGTACCACAAAGCTGGGAAATGACAGACATCCATTCTTTCGTAGTTCTGGAGGCCAGGAGGCCAGGATCTGTAGGAATGGGCCAAAGCCAAGGTGTCAGCAGGACTGTGCTCCCTCCAGAGGCTCCAGGACAGAGGCTACATCTTGGCTCTTCCAGTATTTGGTGGCATACACTTCTTAGCACGTGGCCACATCTTTAGATCTCTCTCTGCTCCATTTCTGCATTTTGCCTTCTCCGTGTGCCTATGTCAAATCTCCTTCCGCATTTTAGGACACATGTGATTGCACTGAGGGCCCGCCCTGATAATCCAGAGTGATCCCCTTAGTTCAAGGTCCTCATTTTAATCACATCTGCAAAGACGCTTTTCCCAATTATTTACAGGTTCCGTGGTTCAGGACCTGCTATCTTTCGGTGGGGGGGGGGGGGGGTGGTGTCATTATTCTGCCAACCAGAACAATGAAAAAAGGCTGATGTGAGCTTGTAAATCTGCCTCCAGGCCTTACTAAAGACACTCTGTTTTCTAAGTCATCCTGAATCAGAGACATCAGGACCAAAGCCTGGAGCTGGGATGGGAGTGAACCACCTTGAATAATGTCTGGGACAAGAGAGCCATCAGCCAGAAACACACTGCTGGCACTGAAGGGGAACTCACCATTTCTTCTAAGTATTGGCCAGTTTTTCCTTTTCTTTTCTTTCTCTCTTTCTTTTTCTTTCTTCCTTTTCTTTTCTTTCTCTTTTTCTTTCTTTCCTTCCTTCCTCTTTCCCTTTCTTTCTTCTCTTTGTCTTTCTTTCCTTCCTTCTTCTTTCTTTCCTTCCTTTTTCTTTCCTTCTTTCCTTTCTTTCCTTCCTTCCTCTCTTTTCTTTCTTTCTTTCTTTCTTTCTTTCTTTCTTTCTTTCTTTCTTTCTTTCTTTCTTTCTTTCTTTCCTTCCTTCCTTCCTTCCTTCCTTTCAGTAATGGCATTATTGACATACAATTGGTGGTTTTGTTTTTTAACTTCAGCAAAACGCTTTGACAAAATGAGCTTTAATTTATCACTGTTTCAAGGGGTAGTTTGGAGACTTTAAAATGTGTCTCATAGATTTGGGGTGCCTGGGTGGCTCAGTTGGTTAAGCGTCCGACTCTTGATTTTAGCTCAGGTCACGATCTCGCAGTTTGTGAGCTTGAGCCCTGTGTCAGGCTCTGCACTGACAGCAAAGAGCCTGCTTGGGATTCTCTCTCTTTGTCCCTCCCCTGCTCGTGTCCTTTCTCTCTCAAAATAAATGAACATTAAAATAAATGAAATAAAATAAGTGTCTCATAGATTTTAGGAGCTCAGAAATGGGATGAATGTGGAGAATTCCCCTGCTATTACTAAAACAACACAGGGACTCAACTGACGTAAATTCCTTTCTTCTCCCCCAGAACATTTACTCACAACCTTGGGGTTCTAGTTCTGTTAAAGCCAGTTAAGATCTGATCATCTGTAAGCCCACTGAACCTTAAAACACCTGTGCCAGTACCCCATTACCCTAAGCTGGGAAGCCCTCTGCTTAATGTTTAATACAATTTTTAAAAATATTTATTTTGAGAGAAAGAGACAGAGCACAAGCAGGGGAGGGGCAGAGAGCGGGGGAGACCCAGAATGCGAAACAGGTTCCAGGCTCTGAGCTGTCAGCACAGAGCCCAACGTGAGGCTCAAACCCACGAACTGCGAGATCACGACCTGAGCTGAAGTCGGATGCTTAACTGACTGAGCCACCCAGGTGCCCCAGTACAAATTTTACAATTCATAAATGTATCCGTTTAGGGTGCCAAGAGTAATTCGCATAGCGCATCCCCTATACCCTAAAAGTAGACGGTGCCAGTTTCTGGCTTTCAGTCAGAATTGTATGCAGAAGGGGCATTTCATTTACAAAGTTCTCGAATGCCAGAATGTCATCAGAGATGAGGCAGTGGCTTGAAATATCATCATTCAAGGGGCACCTGGGTGGCTCAGTCGGTTAAGCACCAGACTTCGGCTCAGCTCGTGATCTCACTGTTCATGAGTTCGAGCCCCGCATCAGGCTCTGTGCTGGCAGCTCAGAGCCTGGAGCCTGCTTCAGATTCTGTGTCTCCCTCTCTCTCTGCCCCTCCCCTGCTTGCACTCTGTCTCTCACTCTCAAAAAAAAAAAACCATGAAAAATAAATAAATAAAATATCATTCAAGCTTCTGCAACTTCCTGTGTATTTTGGGGGCCGGTGGACTTTGGCCCAAGATTCCATAGTGGTAACTCTCCCATGGATGGCATCTGGATTGCTTTTCATGGGTGCCTGGAACCAGACAGGGTCTGGCAGGGAGGACAGAGCTGCACAACTCTGATGGAGAAACACTAGGACCCAAGGAGTTCTCCAGAACCCAGCCAGGTCCAGAATTCACCCTCTGGGGTATATCTCCTTGGCTCAACGAACTTCACAAAGGAACAGTGGCTTCGCCTGAGATTAAAAACAAAATCTGAGGGGCGCCTGGGTGGCTTGGTCGGTTAAGCGTCCGACTTCGGCTCAGGTCATGATCTCACCGTTCGTGAGTTCGAGCCCCGCGTCGGGCTCTGTGCTGACAGCTCAGAGCCTGGAGCCTGTTTCGGATTCTGTGTCTCCCTCTCTCTCTGCCCCTCCCATGTTCACGCTCTCTGTCTCAAAAATAAATAAAAATGTAAAAAAAAAATTAAAAAAAACCAAAAAACAAAATCTGAGGCACCTGCTAATATGCACTTGTCTGTCTCTTCTCTGTCTCTCTGACTTTCTCTTACAATGCAAAGATCAGATTCTAAGTACACTCTTTTTTTTTTTTTTTTAATAGATTTAAGGAATTTCTCCTACTCCCTGCAGCGTCTAAGAATTCCCAGTCTTTCTTTCCCCCTTCGCTGGACAACAACCAACCACACAGAGCAGGTAATCAAGACACAAGACACAATGCACAGCAAGAGTCTGGTGGGTAAGGAGGTAAGCAGGGATCCTGGCCCCTTCTGAGCATGCCTCTGTCAATCCCACGACACAGGTCTAGGTCCCCGCTCTGAAAACAAGAAGGGCACGTGGTAAGACGCACGCACCCCTACAGTTCCTGGTTTCCAACCTTCCCTCTGCAGCCCTTCAGGCCAGATGCCTTTCAAGCAAGTGGGCCTTTCTGGCTGCCTCGTGACCTGTCGGGGAGACGGAAGTTGTGACTGCTACGCTTCTGTCATCTGAATTTCTGTCATTCCCATCCAACATTTTACACTCCCGGTCCGGCTCAAAGGAGCAGTTGCTGCCTTTGATTTCATGGCGGCAATTTTCCATTCTCAACCGAAGTTTACTTGACTGACTCCCTGGACCAACGATGCAACCCAATCCTTCTCTGAGACATATTTTCGCGGAGGCCCCCGGCTTGCGGCCGTGCGCGGTCCTCGCGGTCGTGGCTGATGCTCACCGCGAATCAGCCGTGCTTGTCAGAAAACACGTTTATGCCCCTTTTATTTGCTTTGGGGATCCTAGGAGGCAGTTGCACGTTATGGAAACTGATTTCACAGCAGCGTGGAGGGGGTCATTCCTATGCAAGTGAAGCGGAAGGCATTGATGAGTCTCCCCCGGGGACTGTGGCATCAGGAGGTATAGGCGTCCATCATAAGAGACGGGAAAAAGTCTTAGAAACTGACAGGTGACACACAGATTGCGTCAGGTTGTAGGTTTTACTCTCGGTCTTAAAGAGACTGAGGCTGGAAACGTAAAAGCGTGCGTTCAAGGCGCTGCTCGTGCAGGAACGTTGATGGACAATGCAGGTGAGCAGAGCCATCGTCAACGAGGAACCGTTTAGGATTTGAGAACTGACGTACTCTGATAAATTTGCAGTCAAAATACAAAGCGTGTTCCCATCTTTTAATTCCCCTTGCTGGCCGACTTTTTTTCCTTCTTTTGATGATAACTAATGAGTATCGATCGCAACCCTCATTTCAGAAGGTTGCACTTACCTTCGCCCCTAAAGCCAGGGAAGCGAGCCAAGGGACCCAATCTAAACAGCACAGAGGAAAACCTCAAGCAGGAGGCAACAGCTTGATTGCTACAAATCCCCTAAATTGCTGCCAGAGAGGGCGTCCTGCCTGGCAATCCAGTTCCGTGTTACCTTTCGGCCCCTCCCGGCTCCAACCCCCAATGCTGAGAAAGGCACACTAAGTCATACCCATCCTTTTTGTAAAACTCCAGCATCATATTATCCGTGGCGACGCTGAGGGGCCGGCGGATCTGCTCGGGCTGGCGACGGTCAGTGGGGTCCATGTCTGGGGAGGGCATTGAGCTATAGTTGGCGTTGTGGTTCACGTGTACCGGACTCCCATAATTCCCTGTGATGTTGAACTCTATCTCTGTGGGGAAGAAAGAAATAGGTGTACATGATCTATGGGTCCGTCACACCCTTCCTGGGCAGGAGAGATAGGAGCAGAGATGGGCTCTCATTTACACTTCACCCCTAGAAAACTCTGTCCCGCGGTTCAATGTTAGGTCACCTGTTGATATGAATTCATCTTAACATAATTCATCACATCAGCAGGTGCACACAACTGCTCACCTCTCACATTAATATGATGGGCACTTAATAAAGCAATTTCTATTTGTGATTTAAAAAACAACATGGGGCGCCTGGGTAGCTCAGTCAGTTAAGCATCTGACTTCGGCTCAGGTCATGAGCTCACGGTTCATGAGTTCAAGCCCCGCCTCGGGCTCTGTGCTGATGGCTCAGAGCCTGGAGCCTGCTTCGGATTCTGTGTCTTATTCTCACTCTGCCCCTCCCTTGTTTGTGTTCTCTCTGTCTCTCAAAAATATATAAGTGTAAAAAAAGATTAAAAAAAAAAAAAACAAACCCAAACTTAAACAAGGAACAGTTGGGGTACTTTCTGAAAAAGACAAAATCATCCATTTCAAACCTCATGGTTAAAAGTGAAACACCAGAGCAGTCTTAATTAAATCATGAAAAAGGACAATGCCTACAATCACCACTGTTACTTAACGTTGTTGGAGAAGCTGGCCAATGGAATAAGTCAAGAAAATGAAATGAGAGGAAAGATCGTTATTTTTAGTGATGATGATGTCTTTCTGGAAAACCAAAGAGAAAAAATTAGGAAGGACTGGAAGCAGAGATTTCACTAAGGTCACTAAGGTGGTGTTGGTGATCAAGTGACATCAGAAATATCCCAAAGTTCCCTTGCCATTTCCTATCTGCAACAGAAATTAATCCACTCATCCACAAACTTATAGTGTTATGCCTTAGACTCCTATTCCCTTCTTTCTTTATTCCGATTTCCCACCCTCACTCAACTTGATGTCATTGACAGAACTCTTAGGACATTAGCAGTTAAGAACCTTCATGGTCAAAACATACAAAACCAAGTCAACACCATCAAACTTCTTCGATGTTGATCATCTGAGTGATTACTGCTGATGGACAGAGCACAGAATTATTAACATTCTATCTTCACAGGAGGTAAACAGTTTACTGTAGCATAGCCAAAAGCACATCCTTAATGTTTACTAAACATAGGGTACAGTGCTCTTTTTTTTTCTTTTGAAAACAAACAGCGAAATTAGTACAACTGCTCTCTCCCGAAAGCTGTTACCTTCAGAGTTATCCCCTTCTGCTATGCTGCTTTTTGAACATTTATGAAGCATCATCCGAGGGAGCCACCTCTACAGCCTAATTTTGAACCGGATCCAAAAAAGAACCTGATTGCCTTTGAGCCTCACCTTTACGTTTTGAGGGCAACTCAAAGGACACACAAAAGGAGTAACAAAAATGGCACCCAGGGGATCGCCGAGCCCTGGATAAAAATTCATGCGCATCTCAGATCTATGCGGCATCTATGAAAGCAGGCGATCTCGCTTTCCTTTCTGCTCCAGCATTTCATAATTCATAGATGTAAAGACACCACGGTGTGGATGTGAGACCAGTAAAATCCACAGACACGGTTAGTGCAGGCAGTGGACAGCAATTGTCACTTAGCCAAGGATTAGACAGTAAGACACTGACGTGACTGTCCACACCCTACTTGAGTATGTGTGTGTGTGTGTGTGTGTGTGTGTGTGCGCGCGTGCGCTTGTGTAGGAGGATTAATAACAAACACTTTTGGTTTCAAAAGTTTCGAGGGGCGCCTAGGTGGCTCAGTCGGTTGAGCGTCTGACGTTTGATTTTGGCTCAGGTTGTGACCTCACGGTTGGTGAGTCTGAGGCCCATGTCGGGCTCTGTGCTGACGGTGTGGAGCCTGCTTGCGATTCCGTGTCTCTCTCCACCCCCTCCCCTGCTCACTACCTCTCTCACAAAATAATTAAAAATAAACTTAAGAATAAAGTCTTGCATCCACAGTAACACTGGTTCTTCCCCACCCCCACACCTCAATGCCGCCACATACCTCCAGGGAAGAACCAGTCTGCATGCTGGATGATGGGTTCGACAATCCCGACAATCTGCAGTGAAACCGTGGTCATCATCTCCGTGATGTTCCTGCCAGCGCAGAGCAGAGGGGGGGCAGGGCTGGGTCACCGGCCGGGGCGGGGAGGCACGTCTGGCCCCACAGCCCAGGGCCGGAAGCCTGCAGACCTAGGTCTAAGGGTAGGCTTTCTCTCTGCAAGGGCACTTGACCTTTCTGAGCCTTTCCTTCCCTTCCTCAGAAAGGGGTAACCACAAAAGGCCTCCTTACAGGAGACACATCAATGGATAATATACATAAAACTGTCTGCTTTCCAACTCTGTTCTCTTTTAGGAGACGGCCCTCTATCCCCCGGTTCCAGATGCTGGGGATGCATGCTCTTCGGAGACAGTCAGGAAGGCCTGGAACAGCTTGCCTGGCCTGGGGCTGACTCAGATTAGCTCAAAGACCCTCACCACAGACCCGTAGCTCTGAGACCATCATGGAGAAGGAGCTACAGAATTCTGGGTCTCCTCCTGAGTCTGAAACCTGAGCAGGCCAAGAGAGAAATAGAACTTGGCAAATAAATGAGGCCGATGATATGCTGGGGGCCCCGGTCGTGCCCTCTGCCACCCGCCCCATACCTTACCCATTCGCGTGTTCTGCCCTATACTCACCCTTCTGCTTGTGGCCACAGCAAGTTGGGGCCTAACACAATTGCCATGTTGCTGGGAGTCATCTTGTTCACATCTTGATATTCTGATAGCTTGGATAAAAATTTGATCAAGTATCTGAAAGGGAGTCACAAGGGCCAGGTTGAACCAGGGCTCAGCCCCAGCCGTGTTCCCCCAGCACAGGGCAGACACTTCTCTCCCCCACAGCCCATCTTACCGACAGCCAGATCATACACCCCGCCTTATAATGAAGACACATCATGGAAGAGGACACGAGAATACTTTACAGACAGACAGACTCATATACCAGGACGCGGCTACCTGTCAACATCTACATCACCTAACCCTGGCCAGAGAAATTCCCCATCTTTCCTTTTGACTCTGTTATCTAGTGACCTAAAGTCCCTCTTGTTCTTCAAACCTCAGTCGCCTGCCACCCTCCCCGTGTGCAGAGGTGAGAAGCAAAGTGTCCAGGTGTCACCGGCAGGGACCTCCACATGCTAGGGGTGGGATTAACCTCAGGGGGGCTTTCAGAGCTAATGGAAAAAGAAATTAAACATAGGGGTGCCTGGGTGGCTCAGCTGGTTGAACGTCCGACTTCAGCTCAGGTCACGATCTCACGGTTGGCGGGTTCGAGCCCTGCCTCAGGCTCTGTGCTGATGGCTCAGAGCCCGGAGCCTGCTTCGGATTCTGTGTCTCCCTCTCTCTGCCCCTCCCCTGCTCATGCTCTGTCTCAAAATAAATAAAAAACATTAAAAAAAATTAAAAAAAAAAGAAGTTAAACACAAAGCTAGCACACGAGCCAGGCACTCACTCCTAGAGATGTACCCAAGAGAACTACACCCACACATACGCATTTGTGCACAGGTGGGCACAGTATTAAGTCAGCTAAGAAGTGGAGACCACCCAAATGTCCAGCAAGGGAGGACCGGATGAATGAAACGTGGTCTGTCCGTACAAGGGAATACTATTCACCCATGAAAAGGAACAGAATACCGACACACGCTACCACATGGATGAACCTTGAGGACACGATGCTCGTGAAAAAAGCCAGACACGAAAGACCGCATGTTGTGCATGTTGTGTAAGCCCACCTAGAGGAAGTTCCCAGAGAGGCACCTCCGCAGAGACAGAGAAGGCAGATAAGCGTTTGCCGGGGGCTGGGTTGGCGTAGATGGGGAGTGGCTGCTAACGGGAACAGTGGCTGCTAATGGCGGTGAATGACATGGTCTAAAAACTAGGGGTGATAGTTGTGGGACTCTACAAACACACCAACAACCACGACACTGCACCCACCAAGAGGACACAACGGTATAGGACTTCTATCTCAAGGAACTATTGAAGGAGCCATACGTTAGATCGCTCTTGGGATTTTTTTGTTAATGTTTACTTACTTATTTTGAGAGAGAGAGAGAAAGAGAGGGAGGGAGGGAGGGAGGGAAGGAAGGAGGGAGGGCAGGCACATGTGAGCAGGGGAGGGGCAGAGAGAGAGAGGGAGAGAGAGAATCCCAAGCAGGCTCTGTGCTGTCAGTGTTGAGCCCAACATGGGGCTCGATCCCACGAACCGTGAGATCATGAGCTGAGCCAAAATCAAGAGTCGGACGCTCAACCGAGCCATCCAGGCGCCCCGTGCTTGTTGTAAAATATACATAAAAAATTACCACCTTGATCATTTTCAAGTGTTAAGTACTTTTGCACTGGGAAGCGACCATCACCACCATCCTCCAGATCTTTTGCGGCTTCCAGAATAGAAACTCTGTCCCCATTGAACGCTAACGTCCCGGCTCCTGTCCCCCTCCCCCAGGCCCTGGCAAACACCCCTTTGCTTTCTGTCCCCGTGAACGTGATGGCTCCAGGTACCACATACATGTGGAATCACACAGTATCGGTCCTTTTGCGTCTGGCTTCTTTCATTTAGCACGAGGTTCTCAAGGTTTATCCATGTAGTAGCACGTGTCAGAATCCCCTTCCTAAAAAGGCTGAATATTGCATTACATGTATATTCTGTTTCTGTTACCCATCGACGGACATTTGGGCTGATTTCACCTCTTGGCTATTACGGATAACGCTGTCACGAACATTAGTGTGCGAGCAACGAGTCCCAGCTTTCGAATAATCCATCGGGCACATACAGATATACCCAGACGTGGAACTGTTGGATCGTATGGTAACTCTATGTTTAATTTTTTTAAGGGTCCGCCACACCGTCGGCTCTTGGGATTTTTAACAGGAAGGCGGAAATACTCAGGCAGATGGGAGACAGGCACTGACGCTGAAAATCTGCATCTGGGGAAGCACTGAGGAGAGGTGACAGGGCCAGGAGAAGTTGCTGGCAAGCCAAAGGGATAAGGAAGCAGAGAGTGTGAAGGTGCAGAAAAGATCCGCAGAGCGGTGGGAAGTGAAATCGAGGCGAAGCAACAGTGAGAGACGTGTGGAAAATAGCTAAGTGCCAGATCACCAGAGGACGTTCTCCGGTCTCCATCTCCATGCAGACCAGTTCAAGGACACGTCTGCCAACCAGCTCCACGTTTGGTCAGCTTCCCACAGGTGCACCTGAACACCTACCTTTGCGACAAACCCACAAGATCTTTTTTTTTTAATTAAAAAATTATTTTTAATATAATTTATTGCCAAATTGGCTAACATACAGTGTATAAAGTGTGCTCTTGGCTTTTTTTTTTAATGTTTATTTTTGAGAGAGAGAGAGAGAGAGAGAGAGAGAGAGAGCGAGCGAGCGGGACGGGCAGAGAGAGAGGGAGACACAGAATGTGGAGCAGGCTCCAGGCTCTGAGCTGTCAGCACAGAGCCTGATGGGGGGCTCGAACCCACAAACTGTGAGATCACAACCTGAGCCGAAGTTGGACGCTCAACCGAGCCACCCAGGCGCCCCTTTTTAAATTTTTTGAAGTGTTTAATTTACACCAAAGTTAGTTAGCATATAGTGCAATAATGATTTCAGGAGTAGAATCCAATGATTCATCCCCTACATATCACACCCAGTGCTCATCACAAGTGCCCTCCTTAATGCCCCTCCCCCGCTTAGCCCCTCCCCCCACCCAATGCCCCACCAGCAACCCTCAGTTTATTCTCTGTATTTAAGAGTCTCTTATGGTTTGTCTCTTCCCTGTTTTTTATATTATTTTTGCTCCCCTTCCCTTATGTTCATCTGTTTTGTGTCTTAAATTCCACATATGAGTGAAGTCCTATGATGTTTCTCTTTCTCTGACTGGCTAATTTCGCTTAGCATAATACCCTCTAGTTCCCTCCACGTTGTTGCAACCACAAGATCTTAAAATAGGTTCCGTTAAGCTTTGCTTCTTGCAAATCAAAGAACTGAACTGCCTGAGCCACTGGCCGCCAAACATAGAGTGCCCTTCATTCTGTGTCTTCATTTGCAAAATGGCAGGGTTGCTTGAGGGTGGAAAGAGAGCCTGTGCATTAACTGTGTCTGGCACCCCATACAAGGCTGTGCATGCTAGTTACCATGGCCACTAGCCGGGAAGCCAAGTGTCTGTGGCCTCAATAACTCCGATCCCGTGTCTCCAGGATCCATCCACTTACCGGATGTTGTTGTGATTGGCCTTGGGCAATTTTTCACAAGCATTCCACAGCGCCTGAAGCCTCTTGTCTTGCTCCTGAATACTGGGAAATAAATGGGAAAGCCACTGGTTGAGCTTGAAGCAATGATATCTCACTGGCAATCATATTAACCAGTCATCATACTATGTGGGTATAAGAAACCAACTATCGGGGCGCCTGGGTGGCTCAGTCGGATAAGCGTCCAACTTTGTCTCAGGACGTGATCTCGCGGTTCGTGAGTTCGAGCTCTGTGTCGGGCTCTGTGCTGACAGTGTGGAGCCTGCTTGAGATTCCCTCTCTCTCCCTTGATAGATAGGTATTCTTACTGTATTTTATTTTACTTTATCCTATTTTACTTTATATTTTATTTTATTTTACTTTATTTATAAGCCCTCTGAGAATTAAAAGAAATTGCTTCTAGGACTACAGTTTGTATATGCTTCTCCTGAAAATCTACATCAAGGTTTACATGGTGAGGAAGGCCTTTCTGCTCAAAGAATCTTTTCTCCAAAAAAAATTAAAAGGGAAAATGTCAGCAGGGTGAGGGCCCAGCTTTGACCCCTTGGCCTGGGGCCCAAGGCAGGGAGGTCCTCCCACAGATCGTGACCGAGGCAAGAAAAATGGTTTTCCCTCATTTCAGGCTGAGGAAGAGGTAAGCATTCTCCAAAACACACTTCTACTAGGAAACTGAAGACCAAATGTCCCATTTAGAAACAGAAACGTTAACAGATCATATTCGGTCGCAAGCTGACCAAAGGCTGGACGAAGAGGGTCGTGTGCAGGGAGGCCGTTAAAGACCCAGCTCCACCCTGCCCGCAATCTGGTGCCCATTACTGAATCTCTATGCGGCCTCACTTTTCCTAATCTGTACTTTCTGTCCAGAGTTGGCATGAGTGGTTTAAAGGAGCATCTGTACAAAGCGCCCCACAGAGCGTCTGGTTCGTCTCAAGCTCTCAGTTCAGCATCTGAGGGGAGAGGGCAGACGATGCCAAGACCTGGCTAGAACCTGAAGGCCTGGCTGCCTCCCTTCTCTAGCTCATATGTCATCAAGATCACACGTACAGTCAGGAAACAGAAGGGCCAGTTTCCATCGAAGGATACAGTCTCGCTTATCTTCATCCCTAAGACCACGGGGTGGCCCCAGAGAGGTGGCCAGTGCTGGAGATGAGCCCTTGGGTTCCTGAACCGGATCCCATTCCGCCATTTATTAGATGCCAGGGAACCTGCCCTCATACGTCATACACCTGTTCTTGTACTCGACTTCCTCCTCCATCAGCTGGGGAGAACAGCACAACCCACTTTCGAAGGGTTACTGTGACAAATAAGTTAAAAGCGTATTGTGAGCTTATAACAGCAGCGAGCCCCTCGTAAACACGGGACACAGATATGGCTCGTGATTAATACTGTCACAGAACTCACGCCCACTCTCCACGGCGAGATGTTTACACATGCCAGATACTCGGCCAGGCTTTTCTGATACACAGTCTCTACTCCACCTTGAAAAAAAAAAAAAAAAACAACAAAAAACAAAACCATGGCGCTCTGAAACTTGATTGGAGCCAGCCTTCTAGACCACCACACAGATGAGCCTGGCTTCACCTCTCGGCCAGTGGGTTTTTTTTTTCAGGGCCCAAGGAAGCATAAACATACTCCAGTGATCCTTCCGACAGGCTAAGCTGGCTGTGCTTTGAGACTTAACCCACAACTAGAGAGTTCTAGAAATCATGTCCCTTCCTCAAGCACCCAGCAGAGGCCAGCCCACTGACCAGAGATCATGTTTTTATATTAGCATTTTTTTTTAAGTGTATTTGTTTATTATTGGGGGTGGGACAGAGTGAGAGAAGGAGAGAGAATCCCAAGCAGGCTCTGTGCTGTCAGGGTGGAGCCCCGTGTGGGGCTCAATCCCACAAACTGTGAGATCATGACCTGAGCCCGAATCAAGAGTTGGACGCTGAATCAACTGATCCTCTGAGGCACCCGTATATTAGCTATTAATGAGCTGTTGTTAATATAGATGTAACGATTATAAGTAAGAGTCAAGGCTCTGTGACCACTCCTTTGTACTCTTCTCTCCAGAAGGAAGCACTACAATCCAGAACCTTCTATGCATTTACATTTACATGGAGGAGCACTCCTAAAACTGAACTGCTTTGAGTATGTTGTGCTTTTTTTCCTTTTTAAAACAACAGAACATCATACGTGTCCTCGTTAACTTGTTTTATTTCACTGAAGAGTATGTCTTCCTATCTTTTCATGCTAGCAGTAGCTCGAACAGAGCTTTTAAGCACTGCGGAGTATGTTAACAGGGCAGATACACCATAATTTATTTGGCCATGCCCCACATTCCCCACCAATGAGGCTTTACTAACTTCTAGGCTTTCGTTATCCCAAATAACACTGTCGTTGGCATCCTTGTTCATGCCTCTTTGGGCACATATTCGGGCATCTCTCCACGATATATACCAAGAAGTGGAGTCGTAAGATCACAGGCTAATAAGCTTTCATAAGGCATACATAGGCTTTCATCATTTCAACAGATACTTAAATCAACTCCAACCAACAGCACACTCCAAAAATGTGGCGTACTCACTTGGAAGCCTGAATCCACTCGTCATAGAGTTCAAAGGTCATAAGAGGTTCTGGCAACTCTCGGAGGTAAGATTTCAAAGCTCCTGGACACAAAGACAACATCGGCTAGGAGCCACTTGCCATTGGCAGAGACAAGTTCTACCAGCCAGCATCACCCATGTGGGTTACATGTGGGGATGGGTTCCCTGACCCTCGTGTGGTTTCCCACACGCACGGATCAGAGGCTCTGGCATGGCGGTGGGACCTGGGCTTCCAATCACGCTCGCTTCCCCCTTTTATTTCCCACCAACACCTTGTCTTCTCTTGGCACGTTGGGGAGAACTTTCTTCAAGGGGCCCGAGCGACCAGGCTTAAAACCGAGCCCCGAGAGGACACATCAGAAGCACGTTGGGAGCCACATGGTGTCATGTGACCACATGCCCTCCACACTGACCCCTTCCCCGTGAGCCTCTGCAGCCCAAGGGAGCACCTTGCTACGGGGAGGTGGGAGCCCACCTGCAATTGCATGGGGGTCTGCTGAGTACTCCTGCACATCGACCACACAGCAGTCCAGGGCGGCTTTTAGCTTCTTCAACTTGGAGGCAGACGGCGCCACCCGGAAGAGTCCCTGCCGACAGCACAGAGGGTCAGCGCACAGCGCCGTAACTCAAGGGAAGGGCACAAGAGCAAGGCGAACAAACAGGAAGTCTCCCCACTCCCTTCCTCCAAAATCTCCTCGCTGCCTTCTTCCCATCACCATTTTCCAATATGGCGGCTGCCTGCTCTCTGAATGTCTGCTCCTCCTTTAGACATAAGCAACTCTGGAGCAGGAACTGAGCCTCACCCACTGTTGTGTCCCCAGTGCCTAGGATGGGGTGACCCGTCATGCTGGTTCGGTAAGTATTTGTTGAGTTAATGAACCCTGGGCACTCCCCAACTTCTTGTTCTTTTGTATTTAAGATATATTTTGGAGAAGGGATGCGTGATCAGATGTGGAAGGCTAGGAAGCTCAACACGAAAAGGTCTATGGAGTGAGTGTGTGAGTGTGTGTGTGTGTGTGTGTGTGTGTGTGTATTGGGAGACACAGGGCTCTACTTGAGAGACAAAGTCTATGTCCTCAGGGGACGGGCAAACTAGGGATGGTCTGTGAGGGAGCAATGCCTCCTTTGGTCCTTCCGGGTTTCGTTCTTCAAGTTCTGAATCACTGTCCTGTCTTCCAAGTGAACCCTTGTGCTCTGTTCAAAAGTGAGCCCTGAAGAGAAAGAGAAGAAGACGGGTGTGCGGAGGGGCGATTACAGGTCAGAGTTAGAAGCGAACCCCCAAGTCACGCGTGGGATGAAAAGTTTGGCTTCAGCTTCTCGGCTCCTTACATTCTGTGATGCCACCCCCAGGGGTGAGAAACGGGCTGGCAGAACAGGCCTTTCAACCTTTCATGGCCATGGTTCAGGTCTCCAAGTTTTCTTCGGAAGAAAACGTTCCTGGTCTGAAATACTGAGTTTCTGGCCTGCTGAGATCGCTAACTCCCTTCTCAATAGATGTCCGAAGCTCTCTGGCATGTATGCAAGGACTCCATACGCGTTTGGACTGGTGCATCAATAAGGCTGCTGTGACCAAGAGCAAGCTACAGCATGTGTTAAAGAAATGGGTTGGATCGTCATAAAACCATGCCCCTACCGTGGAGGAAAACCAATAGCATTTGGTGATGGACAACATCAAAGAGAAGGGAGTAGGGTCGTCAAATAGAAGCCTATAGATTTTTTATTTGGTTCCTTAAACAAATTTTTTCTTAATGTTTATTTTTGAGAGAAAGAGAGAGAGCATGAGTGGGGGAGGGGCAGAGAGAGAGGGAGACACAGAACCCGAAGCAGGCTCCAGGCTCTGAGCTGTCAGCACAGAGCCTGACACATGGCTTGAACCCACGAACTGTGAGATCATGACCTGAGCCGAAGTCGGACGCTCAACCGACTGAGCCACCCAGGCGCCCCCACTGCGTCCCTGAGAAGGCCGTTTCACTGAACGACATAAAAACCAAGAGGAGGAGAAGGGGATTCTCACAATAGCTAGTGAGTCCAGTCTGGGGGTGTCATGGAAAATCTGCACGAGCATGTTGAAGAAATAGTGGCAAATGCGGGAGTAGAGTCCAGAGCAGGGGGGTGGGACCCCAAATCCTCACAGAAGGCAGGGCTGGGCTGATGGTGTTTGGACAGATAATCCCAATGCCCCTCGCTGGCAGAGGCAAGAGGGGACCTGGGGAGCCAAGGCAAGTGGTAGGTTCAAGGACAGCGACGCTTCCAAGGCGGCTGCATGAAGTCCTGGAACTTGGTACACTGGCTTCCCTGAGGATGGCAGAGGGAGTGGCCCAGGGGTGGGGACAGAATGGAGCTGTAGGAGAGCGAGAGGCAGTGAGAGGGGGTAAGGGTCCAGGGGCAGCACACATGGAGGGTTCTTTTAAGAAACTGGACGGCCCCTGGGGTGCCTGGGTGGCTCAGTCGGTTGAGCGTCCGACTTCAGCTCAGGTCATGATCTCACGGTTTGTGGGTTCAAGCCCCGCATCGGGCTCTGTGCTGATGCCTCGGAGCCTGGAGCCTGCTTCGGATTCTGTGTCTCCCTCTCTTTCTGCCCCTCCCTCACTTGCACTCTGTCTCTGTCTCTCTCTCTCTCTAAAAAAAAAAAAAAAAAAAAGGAATTGGATGGCACCAAAGACAAAAACAGGAAGGCAGGGAAAGAATAAGAAGTGGTAGCTGGGTTGAGAGAAGATATTTCTCCCTAGGCTATGGGCCACCTGAGCTTATCTATGACTTACTACAAGGAAAAGAGCTACTGCCTGGGAAGGAAAGTTGAAAGGGAGAGACCGAGGTCTAGTGAGCGGCGGAAAGAACCGGCTTACGTTGGTTACGTGTTCGAAGATATGAACAAATTATTTTTATGTTTTGCACATGATATTTTTAAGTTACGGGTTACACAGAACTATTATGCACTCCCCATCTTTTGGAGAAACGTCCTGAAATAGTACAGATGAAATCACAGAACGGTCTGGGATTGGCTTCAAATTATCCAAGGCAGGCGTTGGGGGGCAGGATCGGAGGGAGAGACAAAACAGGACCGTCCATAAGCTGGGTGATGAGGCTCATTATCTTGTCTTTACGTGTTTCAGGTTTTCCATAATTCCAAGAAGTGATGGGGAGGAAAACAATACAACAACAACCCAGTTTACCTTCCACCGTGAAGCTATGGCTCAGGGACCATACAGACCCCTTCATCTGCTAACCGATAACAGACATGAAAACGGCCAGCACTTAAAACGTGGTTCGTCTGGAATAGCCGGCGTGCGAACATGCCTGGCACAGAAGAGGGGGCCAACGCGCGTCTGAGCGTTCACTGTCTTCCTTGTCTTGCGCGGCCCTCAGTGTGCCGCACGGGACCCAGTGCTCGCTTACAGACTTGCAACTGTTCCGAATTAATCAGGTTTTGAACCAGTAAGTTCGAAAGGCACCACGTCCCCTTTCATACTCTGCTCGGAGATAAATGCCTGGCACGCCCTGAATATCGACTGGCTGGTCAGATCAAAGGGAGATGTTGTTGAGACTTCAAAATAAGCCTACAGAAGAAACCAAACGTGAGGGCTGCCTCCCAGGAAATGGTTGACGCAGCCATAAAACAACAGTCGCCGCTTTCCCATAGACGTCTTCACATGTGGCTCTTAAGAAGTGCTTCCTAACGTCTCTACCAATCATGTTTCCAGGCTCTCTGTGAGAGTTGTGATCAAAAAGGTTAAAAGGTCTATTTTTGAAATGGGGGAGCTTATAAAGCAGTGAAAATAGGAGGAGGAGGGGGAGGAGGAAGGGGGAGAAGGGGGGGGAGGAGGAGGAGAAGGAGGAAGACGAGAAGGAAAAGGAGGAGGAGGAGAAGGAGGGGGGAGGGAGAGGAAGGGGGAGAAAGGGGTTGGAGGGGAGGAGGAGGAGGGAGAGGAGGAAGGGGAAGGAGGAAGGAGGAGGAAGGGGGAGGAGGGGAGAGAAGGAGGAGGAGGGGTGGAGGAGGAAGGAGAGGAGGGGGAGGAGGAAGGGGAGGGGGGGAGGAGGAAGGGGAGGAGGAAGGGGAGGAGGGGGAGGAGGAAGGGGAGGGGGGAGGAGGAAGGGGAGGAGGAAGGGGAGGAGGGGGAGGAGGAAGGGGAGGAGGGAGAGGAGGAGAAGGAGGAAGACGAGAAGGAAAAGGAGGAGGAGGAGAAGGAGGGGGGAGGGAGAGGAAGGGGGAGAAGGGGGTTGGAGGAGGGGGAGGAGGAGGGGGAGGAGGAGGGAGAGGAGGAAGGGGAAGGAGGAAGGAGGAGGAAGGGGGAGGAAGGAGGAGGAAGGGGGAGGAAGGAGGAGGAAGGAGGAGGAAGGGGGAGGAGGGGAGAGAAGGAGGAGGAGGGGGAGGAGAAGGAGGAAGAGGAGAAGGAGGAGGGGGAAGAGGAAGGGGGAGGGGGAAGGGGGAGGGGGAAGAGGAAGGGGGAGGAGGAAGGGGGAGAAGGGGGAGGAGGAAGGGGAGGAGGGGGTGGAGGAGGAGAAGGAGGAAGACGAGAAGGAAAAGGAGGAGGAGGAGAAGGAGGGGGGAGGGAGAGGAAGGGGGAGAAAGGGGTTGGAGGGGGGGAGGAGGAGGGAGAGGAGGAAGGGGAAGGAGGAAGGAGGAGGAAGGGGGAGGAGGAGGAGGGGGAGGAGGAAGAAGGAAGAGAAGGAGGAGGAGGAGGAGGAGGGGGAGGAAGAGAAGGAGGAGGGAGGAGGGAGAAGAGAAAGGGGGGAGGAGGGGGAGGAGAAGGAGGAGGAAGACGAGAAGGAGGAGGAGAGGAGGAGGAGGGGGGGAGGAAGGAGGAGGAAGAGGAGGGAGGAGGAGGAAGGAGGAGGGGGAGGAGGAGGAAGAGGAGAGAGGAGAAGGGGGAGGGGGGAGGAGAAGGGGGAGGGGGAGGAGGAGGTGAGAGGAGGCAGAGGAAGAGGGGGAGGAGGGAGAAGGAGGAGGAGGGTGGAGGAGGAAGGAGGGGGAGGAGGGAGGAGGGGGAGGAGGAAGAAGGAGCAGGAGGGCGGGAAGAGGAAGGAGGAGGGGGAGGAGGAGGAGGAAGGAGGAGGGGGAGGAGGAGGAGGAAGGAGGAGGGGGAGGAGGAGGAGGAGGGTGGAGGAGGATGGAGGACAGGGGGAGGAGAAGGAGGGAGAGGAGGGGGAGGAGGGGAAGGGGGGAGGAAGAGGAGGAGGGGGTAGGAGGAAGGAGGAGGAGGAGGAGGAGGAAGGACAACCAGAGGCAGCACCAGCAGCAGCCGCAGCACAGCCACGTCCTGCTCAATATGAAGACGGGATCCTGGAGTGTGGCCAGAAGGTCCTCAGGCCAGTGCTGTCCACCTGCCACAACCCTCCCTCCCTCCCTGAAAAGTAAAAGCTTATGGGAGGAAGCAGGACCAGTGTGTGTGCTGGGGAGGGAGGGGGCTGCCCCGTATCGTCACACGTCTGCGTGGCTGGGGGCCAGAGAGAAGGAGACCCTGAAGGCGCGGTCACAGGGAGGAAGACCTCTGCTCGGGCGGGGTCGAGGCGCGCCCAGACCTACCTCCTCCTGCATCCCACATTCCAGCAGCATCGTCACACAGGCCTCAATGGGGAAGGCGATCTCCCGGCCGCTGATCATGAGGTGCTCCTCCAGGGGCTTCCCGAAGGAAGGCTTCTCTACCCAGGCCTCTGAGCGGGGCAAGCGACAGAGGCCAGTGGGCAGTCAGTGAAGGTCACTGGTGCTCGGATACGTCTGCCCTCCGGTCAGATCTTCCTGACCATCAAACACACGGAGGACCAGTTAGGTCCCCGTTTTTGTGCTTTGGGGATGAGGGAGACAGGACTGGGTGGGGCAGACGGCTGGCTAGCTGTGTCCAGACCGCCCGGCCTGCCTCCACGGGGCACAGCCCCCAACTCGTCGCCTCGTCGTGGCGGCCGTGCGTGTGAGTGCGCCATTAGAACAAGGCACCAGCCTTCGAAGTTCCAGAAGCTCAACCTAATGTGGTTCTGTCGGGGCGCTTGGGTGGCTCAGTCGGTTAAACATCCGACTCTTGATTTCAGCTCAGGTCGTGATCTCAGGTTTGTGGGTTCAAGTCCCACATTAGGCTCTGTGCTGAGAGCATGGAGCCTGCCTGGGATTCTCTCTCTCTCTCTCTCTCTCTCTCTCTCTCTGCCCCTTCCCCCCTCTCCCTCAACATAAATACACTTAAAAATTAAAAAAATAAACAGATGTGGCTCTGTTGAGAGAGCGTAAGGGGGGCTGGAAGACAGGGAACAGTCTCGGCTCACAAGGCACTCGGCCCCCCCACCCCCCAGCTCACTCACCCTGCTGTGCCTTTATCTGGGGCAGCACAGCCTGCAGGAGCGTCAGGGACTTCCTGTGGTATTCTGCCTGCACTTCTATTAGCTGAGAAGACACAAGGACAAGGTTATCGCTCGCGGGAGGCTGGGGCGCACGGGAGGCTGGGGCGCACTGGAGGCTGGCCCCGGCGGGGTGCCCTGCGAGGAGGCGCGAGTCCCCTGCTCTCTCATCCACCGAATGTGACGGCTGCAGCATGCTTCCCCCCGAGCCTCGGCAGCAGAGAACTCGCCGGAAGTGGAAATCTCGGGGAGCCGGAGAACCACGAAGGAACAGGGGGACCACCCCAGGCCGGGAGCCTGACACGGAGAGCTGGCCTCCACGGCGACGGGACCTCGCCTGGCACCCCATCCTCAAAGCAAAAGCAGCAAAGGGAGGAAAGCGATAGGAAAACAAGTGGGAAACGCACTTAGAGATTGGCCTGGAAATTCCGTTTCCCTGGAAGACCGAGGTGTATGCTAGTCTGTATGGATCTTGGTTTCTGTAAGGTGAGTTTATACAGCCTTTTTTTTTTTTTTTTTTTAATTTTGAGAGAGACAGAGAGCGCACGAGCGAGCTGGGGAGGGGCACAGAGAGAGAGAGGGAGAGAGAGAGAATATCCCAAGGAGGTTCTGTGTGGTCAGTGCAGAGACCAACATGGGGCTTGATCCCATGAACCGTGAGATCATGACCTGAGCCGAAACCAAGAGTCAGTCGCTTACCCGACTGAGCCACCCAGGCACCCCTCTGCAAAATGGGTTTGATATGTAAGTGATCAGAAAACGTGTGGCTTGAGACGCCCGGGTGGTTCAGTCGGGTAAGCGACCGACTCTTGGTTTTGGCTCCGGTCGTGGTCTCATGGTTCGTGAGCTCGAGCACCGTATGAGGCTCCATGTTGATAGCCGGGAGCCTGCTTCGGATATTCTCTCTCTCTCTCTCTCCCCCTCTCCATCTGCCCCTCCCCCACTCACTCTCTCTCTCAAAACGAACTTAAAAGAAAAAAGAAAAGAAAACGTGTGTGGCTTGATGTAGCATCCTCTGTGAGTACCTTGGCGGTGAAACGGCTTTGGCTCTCGTGATACAACCCCAAAAATCAAATTCTTTCAATTTGCCCACTTTTGACCATCCCACCGCTAAACCAGCGGCTGAAGTGTCCACAAGGGCAGACAAACCCCAGGGAACAACACCATTTCCGAACCCCCACCCCCCCCACCCTGCCATCGGGTGTGCGTGCACCAGGGGAGGGGAGGGAACCATTCTGTTCAAATGCTCGACGCGGACAGTAGATAACCTTGACCTCCGAGTGAAACCTAAAAACATGAATTAAAAAAAAAAAAAAAATCCGAGCACCAGAATAAATGGTCCATAAGTAGGAAGGAGGCAGTCCAAGGTGGCTTTGGAATGTCAAAAAGGTCATTCATTTAAGAAATTTTAAAATATTACCTCTGTACATATACCCGATGGAATAAACTTGTGAACGTGCTGCTATTTTTAAATAAACCGTCCAGGTTGGAAGGAATATGCTTATCAGTGCTTTTTCAGGATAGAAGGGATTCATTTGAATGTCTGGACCACTCGCCGATCACAGCTGTGACCGGCCCTTGCCTCTGCTGCTACGCTTCCATCGTAAACGTTCCAGTCCTCTTTCTTCTCTTTACCTTCCTTCCTTATCATCCCATCACTTCCTGGATCATTTAAAGTTTTCATCTTATCCCCCAGAGTTAAAGGCAGGCGAGCTTAACCTGGATTTTTAACTTGTGGTTTTTCTCTCAGGTGTTTTGAATTGTTGCTGGTTTTGTTTTGCTCTGCTTTGTTTTTAAAAAACTATTTTTAACGTTTATTTTTGAGAGAGAGAGACAGAGCGCAAGTGGGCAGGGGCAGAGAGAGAGAGAGGGAGACACAGAATCCCAAGCAGGACCCAGGCTCTGAGCTGTCAGCACAGAGCCCGACGTGGGGTTTGAACTCACGAACTGTGAGATCATGACCTGAGCCAAAGTTGGATGCTTAACCGACTGAGCCACCCAGGCACCCCTGTTCTGTTTTGTTTTTGACTTGCCTTGCACTTACCCTGGTAAAGAGCCAGGGTCTTAATTATTTGGACCAGATTATTCAAGTATGGATGACTCAGACCTGTTTCTTAATCTGCTTTCATCGATGAGAGGCCACCTTAATCATCGTTTACCTACTTGTCATGGTCTTTGGCCAAGATCGAAATGAAAAACAAATATTTGCTGGGGGGTTATCATCTCCTTCCCAAGCTCCCTGTTTATGATAGACCAGGGCGTCTTAACCTTGGCCCAACGGACATTTGGGATGGAGTCACTCTTTGCTGTGGGAGGCTGTCCTGTGCACTGTAAGATGTTCAGCAGCACTCCTGACCCTAGGTGCACCTCCCCCAGTGGTGACAGTCCCAAACGTCTGCAGACATGGCCAGACATCCACTGGAAGAGGGGACAAAATCACCCCTGAGAACCGCTGTTACAGACAACAGAATTGCAATCATCTGCATGGACGGATGGGTTGAGTTTTACTCTTAGGTTTTTAGTGAAATCCATGCAAAGGGAAATAGAAGACAGGATTTATTCACAGACAGAACCATTAAATACCATATTCTTTCCCATAGTGTGTTCCACCATTTGGTTCCACACCCCTTTCCTTCCTGTCCGCACCCTGCCTCTTGGGACCAAATTTTAAGGGCTCTTACCTTTCTGGACCCTTACCGTTTGAAAGTAGTTTGCATAGTCGATTTCTTTGGCCACAAAACTGTACATGTCCGCCGAGAGCTGGTCCTGCGGGAGGGGAAATGCAGCACTGAGGCCAAACATAAAACAATCGAGCAGCTAACGCGTGAGCCTAGACATCACAGGAAGCCTTCACCGCTGAAGGAAGCAGGAGCCTTCACCACTGTGAAATCCCGTTTTTAATAATTCCTGACACATGGCCAAGTTTCCTCATGGGCGTCCCTGTGTCTCCCAACCAGGACTCCAGAGGATGAGTAAGTGTGAAAAGAACACCTAGGCCGGTAGTCTCCCCAGGGATTGTAACACGTGAGCCAGAGTCCAGAGTCAGGAAGGCTGGTGTCGGGGAGTGATGTGCAAATCACTTCCACACATCTCCACGGCCGGCACCCTCTCCGAGGACAAGGGGCGCTCCTGCCCTCCCTGAAATGGCCTGCCACTTCCTTTCCCTGATCCCTGAACCGCTCTGCTCTCCTTCATCCTCAACACTGACTGGTTGGTCACCCACGTCTGGGCGAGAAGTGGAAACACAACAGTTGGGGGGAAGGTGGCTAAGACAGGTGGGCCGGTTCAAAGCAGGGCTGCTGATTCAACATTGGGAAGAGCGCGGGCTCTGCCCACGTCATGCGCAAGTCTCGGGGTGTTGACCGTCCTGCACCATCCAGCTCTCCGCGGGATCAGGGGGCAGTGGCCTCTTGCTGGATCGGAGTCTGGGGTGCGTTCTCTTTCGAGAGCGGTTCACTTCCATGGAAACGCCCACAGCAAGGGGGCAGTTAACGGTACGTTTTGGGTAGGACTGCAGACTCCGTCACTGAGCATGTCCGTTAGCCTGTCGTGTCTCTGAACTTGTCTGCCCAAGTCAGGTGGTCTCTAGAGTTCCTCCCGGATCTCTGCAAGAGACAGATCTTTACAAGAGACGCTCAGCTGAGCAGAGAAGAATCGATCACGTGTGCGTTGCGGAAACTATGAGAACAGCCCTAGAAAGTGGATCCAGATGCTGAATGAAGGAAGGCGAGCCACCACATGCTTCAGGAAGAGGCTGTTTCATGGACTGCCCCCCCTTCCCACCAAACATTCTACACCAACCTCACAACCCTCAGCCCCCCTGCCCCCCAGCTGCCAATGAAGCCAGGCTCAGTGAGGGCATTGGAACATGAGCAGGGATCTGTTTCCTTTTCCAGGACCCTGGACAGGCAGACACTGTTGAACTACAAGGCACCTACAAGGCACAGAGTTAAAAGGGAAATCTGTTCTTTGGAGAGCTTTAAGCACAGATCAGTCAATGCTACACTTGGTCCAGTTTCAAAGGATGAAGAAAGAGGAAAGAAATGAATTAACATTCTGGGCACCTGGGTGGCTCAGTAGGCTAAGTGTCCCTCTTGGGCTCAGGTCATGATCTTGCGGTCTGTGAGTTTGAGGTCTGTGAGTTTTAGCCCCGTGTCGGGCTCTGTGCTGACAGCTCAGAGCCTGGAGCCTGCTTTGGATTCTGTGTCTCCCTCTCTCTCTGCCCCTCCCCCACTCGTTCTGTCTCTGTCTCTCTCTCTCTCAAAAATAAATAAACATTAAAAAGATTTTTAAAAAGAAATGAATTAACATTCGTGGGGAAGAATCTAGGTGCCAGGCACGACGTCACATGGAGTTCTCATCTAACCATCTTAGGTAAGTGCTGTATTTGGGGGGAGTGGCTACCAAGAAAGAGTTCAAGGATCTCACCTGCCCGTCCTCCACGGTCTTAAATGTGCTTTGCACAGCAGAGGCTTTGTAACTATTTGCTGAATGAGAAATGAAGGTGCGGCAATTTTCCCCACGGGTAAAATGGGTTCTTTTAAAAAAATTTTTTTTTTATTATTACGTTTCTTTATTTTTGAGAGGCAGAGCACAAGTGGGGAGGGGCAGAGAGAGAAGGAGACAGAATCCAAAGCAGGCTCCAGCCTCTGAGCCCGACGTGGGGCTCAAACCCACGAACTGTGAGATCATGACCTGAGCCGAAGTCGGACGCTTGACCGACTGAGCCACCCAGGCGCCCCCAGGTAAAATGGGTTCTAAGCCTCAGCTCCCCCTCACCAGAGCTCCCCTACAATGAAAGCCTTTGTAGGACTGCGGAAGCCAGCAGTTTCTAGAGGAACCAACTTCATCTGCCATGCCTAAGACAGTTTTGGTCAGGAGGCATCCATCACCAGCAGCCGTGAGGGAGGTAGGTCAAGGCAGGGAAAAAACAAAGGGTCGAATGACAAAAATGGCTCAGCACACAGAGGAAAGGCAGGGACCCCTTGAAAGACTAAATGGTACACCTTCGATGACTCAGCATTTGAGCTATGCCAAAAGATGATGCTGGAAAAGTCAGACAGACCATCTGTGGGCGCCCTCAGGAACACAAAAGGATTTCTTAAAGGTATAATCGGATTACCGTCTTACTGAGTTAACGACAGTCCCAGATAAGCCGAATTGTAAGGAATGAAAGTGAAAACTAAATCCAATTTCCATTTATGTGAATCATGAGCAAATTTCCTTTATAAAGAAAAGAAAAATCAATCATCACCAGAGTTTAACGTGTTTTAAAAATCATCTGTTTTCTGCTTTTGCGATGAATCCACACTCGGAAAAAATACAGAGTAAATACCCAAGTTCACCTGCAATCCCACCACACAGAGAGAGCGCTACAAACACACGTGATGTCTGCTCACATTGTATCTATTTTCATCAGTCCCACACTTTCTATGGTTGGTTTACAAAAATGGGACCAGACCATGTTGCAGTTTATTCCCCCCCCACCCCCCCAGAGAAACAATCTAACGGTCACATGACATTTAATGTATGAATGGACCATATATTGAACAGACCAACCAGTCTGTTGCTGGATACTGTGTTTCTAATTTTTCATTACAACACTTGGAAAGCATGTGTTCGTATAGATTTGCACCCGTCTCTTGATTATTTCCTTAGGATAAATTCTGCAGTTTAAAATTAATTCTGGTTTTGTATTTCCTTATAGTTAAATTTATTTAAAAGAATTTCTTTTTAAGTTTTTATTTACATTTGGGGGGGGGAAGGAGGGAGGGTGAGAGAGAATTCCAAGCAGGTACCACACTGTCAGCACAGGGCCAAATGTGGGGCTTGATCTCATGAACCGTGAGATCACGACCTGAGCCAAAATTAAGAGTTGGATGCTCAACCAACTGAATCACCCAGGCACCCCGTTCTTATAGTTAAATTAAAAAATATTAGCAAGATTGAGTTGGGATATTAGGGATTTTAGTTAAAAAAAAAAAAAAGACACCTAGGCATAGCATAGCATATTCAAACTTCAGAAAATCAAAAACAAAGAAGAAATACTGAAAGAAGCCAGAGGTTAAAAATGTTTTAGCAGAACACTGAAGATAACAATTACATCTGACCTCTCCTCAGAAAACATGCAAAGCCAGAAGAGGGTAGAGTAAAATATTTAAAGTATGGAGAAGAGGGGGGAAAAAAAAAAGCCCACCAACCTAGAAACCCATACACTGCAAAATTACTTTCAAAAGGGACCTAAAGAGGAGTGCCTGAGTGGCTCAGTTGGTTAAGCGCCCAACTTCGGCTCAGGTCATGATCTCACGGCTCATGAGTTCGAGCCCCACATCGGGCTCTGTGCTGACAGCTCAGAGCCTGGAGCCTGCTTAGATTCTACATCTCCCTCTCTCTCTCTGCCCCTCCCCTACTCATGCTCTCTCTCTCAAAAATAAGTAAAACATTAAAAAAAAATTTTTTTAAAGGGATTTGAAGAAATTTACGGGATTTGTTGCCAGTAGACCTGTCTTACAAGAAACGTGTGGAAAAAAATGTTAAGACAGAATGAAAAAGATAAAGGTCAGAAACTCAGACGCTCACAAAGAAAGGACGAGCATTAGAGAAGGACTAAGTGACGATACCATAAAACTTTTATCTTTCTCATGCTTAATCTACGGGATAAATTTGCAAGCAACAATGTACTTACACATATGTGAACGTATCCATGCATTCAGATAAACACACATGATTACACGGTGTATGATTACATGGATACAGTCATGTATCCATGTAACGGATATAGTCGAGCACACCCGTGCTTACAAATGCTTATGTACAAGTCAGTGGAAGGAACTAGGGGTATTTTCTCACTGAGACATACTTGCACTATATGGGAAATGCTAAACAGCTCTTCCAAAGTGGACTTGGATGCGTTATAAATATATATTGCAAACTCTTGGGCTCCCACTAAAAACATAAACCCTAATGAAAGTATAATTAATATACCAAGAAAGGAGAAAAAGCAAAGCCACCTGAAAGGCTAAAGTGAAGCCTCAAAAGGCAGAAACCCTGAGAGCAAAAATAGTAACAGAGAACAAGAGAAACAAATAGAAGACAGGAAGAATTATGGTAGGTATTACTATATTCAATAATCACTTAAACATCAATGGTCTAAACACACCAATTCAAAGATTGTTGGGGCTCAGTCGGTTCAGCCTCCGACTCTTGGATCTTGGCTCAGGTCATGCTCTCACAGTTTGTGGGTTTAAGCCCTGCGTTGGGCTCTTTGCTGACTGCTCGGAGCCTGGAGCCTGCTTCCGATTCTGTGTCTCCCTCTCTCTGCCCCTCCCCCGTTCACGCTCTATCTCTATCTCTCAAAAATAAATAAACATTAAAAAAAATTTTTTTAACAACATGCTATTAAATAACCCAATTGAAAAATGGACAAAAGACCTGCACAAACACGTCACCAAAGAACATAGACGGATAGCAAGTAAGTGCATGAGAAAATGTTCATCATCTTATGTCGTTAGGGAAGTACAATTTAGAACAACAAGGAGATACCACTGTACCTCTGCTGAAATGCCCAATATTCAAAACACAGACCGGGCCAAATGCTTTAACCTTAAGGTGGAAGATGCCTGGAATCTTATCCCCGTGCAAGGGAAACATATACATATAAACAAGTTTTTAATGGCAGACATCAACAAAGACTAACCGCAGACTGGAAAATGACTTGGGACACAACAGGTAGAAGAAAGTTGAATAACCTGAATATGCGGGGAACATCTATAAACTGGCATTTAAGGAAAGTAGAAATGTTAGTTCAAATGCCAACAAAAATAGGCAATTAGAGGGGCACTTGGGTGGCTCAGTCAGTTAAGCGTCTGACTTCGGCTCAGGTCATGATCTCACGGTTTGTAGGTTTGAGCCCCGCGTCGGGCTCTGTGCTGACAGCTCAGAGCCTGGAGCCTGCTTCCGATTCTGTGTCTCCCTCTCTCTCTGCCCCTCCACTGCTTGTGCTGTGTGTGTCTCTCTCTCTCTCAAAAATAAAGACACATTAAACAAATTTAAAAATAAATATCGGTGAGCAGGGGGACTTGGTCATCCTCTCTGGAAGCAAAAGGGTTGCTGGGCAGGAATGGGGCGGGGGGGGAATTACTGGTGCTTTTCTTGATATGTTTTTGCACTTTTTCACTGGTTATGGTAAATTGTATCACTTTTTTAACCTTTGAAGAGAAAACTAACATAGTTTTTGGTAAAAATAGCAACTGTAAAAAGGCATGGACCAATGAAGGTATTAAAGTTCTGTTCTGATGTAGTTGGATAGTCCTATCCAGCACCCCCTCGACACCACCGTCTCTTGTGTGTTAAGGTATAATTTTGTAAGAAACAAGATTCTTTAAAAAAAAGTGTTTTTTAAATGTTTTTATTTATTTTTGAGAGAGAGACAGAGCACAAGCAGGGGAGGGACAGAGAGAGAGAGGAGGACAGAGAGAGAGAGAGGAGGACAGAGAATCCAAAGCAGGCTCCAGGCTCTGAGCTGTCAGCACAGAGCCTGACACGGGGCTCGAACTCGTGAACCGCGAGATCGTGACCTGGGCCAAAGTCAGACACTTAACTGACTGAGCCACCCAGGTGCCCCAAGAAACAAGATTCTTACCTAAGGAACACATTGCCACGTTACGATGGCAAATAAGCTGTACTTACTCACGAGGAGTCCTGGATCTGATGAAGTATTTCAAAGTTTTACTTTGCTGGATTCCATAGCACTGCAGGTGGAGAGATCATGAGTTCTTGACAGATTGGCCAGTGTTGCTAATTTCCAGAGAGAAATGCTATCTGACCCTGAACGTCATCTGAATGCAAGGTCAAAGCCACCTGCGCTGTAAAAGGATGCGCCCATGGGCCAGCGGACGAGACTAGAAAAGGCCACAAAGATCAGAGATGTCTGCATGCAAAGTGGCTATTCTCTGCTAAAAGCGCAGGACATAAAGACACCTGGTTCCCAGCGTACTTCCAGGAACATGACACGTTTGTTCGTTGGATCTGAACCAAACGGACCTGAGCGCACATATACAGACGTGCATAGACTGTTCTTCGGCCTGAAGCCAAACGGACCTGAGGCCACGCATACAGATGTGCATAGACTGTTCCCCAGATCTGAACCCAAACGGACCTGAGCGCACGTATACATAAGTGCATAGCCTGTGCCTAACATCTGAAGCCAAACGGACCTGAGCGCACGTATACAGATTTGCAGAGACTGTTCGTCGGATCTAAACTCAAACGGACCTAAACACAAACGGACCTGAGCTCACGCATACAGACGTGCATAGACTGTTCCCCGGATCTGAACCCAAACGGACCTGAGCGCACGTATACAGACGTGCATAGACTGTTCCTTGGACCTAAAGCCAAACGGACCTGAGCGCACACATACAGATGTGCATAGACACAGAGCTCCATAAACGGCATGTTGCCAATTAACGCCTATCAGCTCCAAGGCAACTATTTCTCTCTTAAACCAGAGGGAACGTGTCTCGTCCGTGACTATCTCCTCGGTCAGCATTCCAGCGTCATCATTAACTGTGTCCCGGGAGGCGAGAGACGGATAAAAGGGCTCAGGGAGTATTAAAGGGTGAACCAGAAGCTAAACAATTTAATACCAGCAGTGAGTCAAGGTTTGCCTACCGTCTAGATTCTCGACTGTTCTTTCCAGCCCGGAATCTATCCTGTGGGACTCAGAGCGCCCTACAAACGCTTCGCACGGAGGCCAAGGCCATTTCCTCTTTGCCTGCCACGCAGGAACCCTGTTGATAACCCACCACTGCCACCAACCCCCCCCCAGTCTAGGTCGCCTCAAAGCCCCAGCTCTTAGGGCTCATCCTGGCTCTGGGGATGCCCGTGGGCAAGCCTGGGGACGTTCAGTCCAACCAGACCTCACCCTTAGGGTTTTCCTACAACTCTGGTGAAGAATCAGGGACTCCCTGAGGGCTCCCCCATCTGTCCCAGTGAGGAGGAGCAAAGTGGGGGGGGGGCGGATACCCTGCAAATCTCCACTCGGTTGGCGGCCTCGTCCATCTCTTCCCTGAGGGCGTCAGCTTTGGCACCTGCGGGCTGCAAGCTGCCGGACAAACCTAAAGACTTCGACGTCTGCTGCCACCTGGTGGAAAACAGGACAAAAAAGAGGAGAGGTGTGAGACAGGCCGAGCCCCGGGGTATCATGGGGACACCGAGAGAAGAGCCGGTTAGGGACGTTCCCGAGGAGGACCCGGGCGGTAGCTGCTCGACACAGAGGATCAGCCGCCCCGTTCGGACAAGGGCGGGCATTCCCCAGATTGTCCCCCACGTCCCCTGAACACCAAGGATCACACAGGACCAGCACCGGTGCTGTCTCTGAAGCACAGGGCTGGCTGTCCCTTTCTGGCCCCTGACTGTCCCGCAGACTCCGAGTCTGGAAACGCTCACTGACTTGGCTGCAGCCGAAACCGTGGCGAGCTGAGAGCACGGGCAGTTAAGATTAAAGACGAATCTGAAAGCAAAAGCCTCTGCCAGCCAGCATGGAAAGCTTGCTGTCAACATTGAGAGGCGGTGCTTATATTTTCTTAAACGTTTCTCTTTTCGCGGACAAGACCCGCCGTCGGAGGCAGGCGCTGGGGGCAGGTTGGGTGGCGAAGCTGCTGCTCTGGCGTCATCAGGGAGACACCCACAAAGCAGCCCCCCGGAAGGAAGGCTCCGATGACCCTAGATGGTAGCAGGTGTCGCGGGGTCAGGAGCAGGTTCCTCGTGTGATCAGGACGCCAGGACAGCCAACACCTGTCTGCAGTCTAACACCTGCCTGAAAATCGGGGTGGGGAGGGGCAGCGAGGGGAAGGGGGCCCTGGTGGGGGTCACTGCCCAGACTGCAATGCACCTGTGTTTCAGCGGGGGCTCATGGGGCCCAAGCTGCCAGATGTCTCAATTGCCAAGAGAAAGCTGGCAACTGTCACAGGAACCCTCCTGATGAAATATGGCAACAGGTTAAATAGTTTCTTTCTTTTTTTTTTAAGTTTATCTATTTATTTTGAGAGAGACAGGGAGAGAGACTCCCAAGCAGGCTCCGCACCATCAGCACAGAGCCTGATGTGGGTCTCGATCTCACAAACCATGAGATAATGACCTGAGCCGAAAGCAAGACTCAGACGCTTAATCAAATGAGCCAACCCGGCACCCCTAAATACTTTTTTAAAATTTATTTATTTATTTTGAGGGGTGGGGCAAGTGGGGGAGGGACAGAGAGAGAGGGAGAGAGAGAGAAAATCCCAAGCAGCCTCCATACTGTTAGCGCGGAGTCTGACGTGGGGCTCGATCTTGCAGACCGTGAGATCACAACCTGAGTGGAAACCAAGAGTTGGATGCTTGACCGACTGAGCCATCCAGGCCCCCCTAAATAATTTCTCTCAGACACCATACAGGCCAATAGCATACAGACCAAACTGGACGGCCCTGCAGGTACCATTTGGCTCTTATGCCATCAAACATAAAGGCAAAAGATAACGTGACCGTCACTTTGAGAGTCACAATCTCTTCTTACCCTCAGGACATACAGAGGGGTCCAAGGCTGTGACACAAGAAGAGGAAATAATAGTCATCTTTGCTATTAGCAAAATAACAACAACAACAACAACAACGGATTCTGTATTCCTTAGAGAAATGCATTCACGGGAAAATTACTTAAAAAGCCTTTGGGACATCAAGCTGGCTTGAAGGTCCAGAGACGGACACACAGGTCTTGGGAACCATTCCTCGCTCAAGGAAAGAATTCAAGGCAAAATTGAAAGGAAATACTCTACTCAAAGATGTTTCAAAATCTAAACTAACAGATAAGGATTAATACAAATTCCTGGGGAATTCTTTCTCATAAAATGGTTTTCCCTACAGAAAGGATACATTTAATAGACATCGGGAGGTTTGTTTAAGCATTTGAAACGAAGTATTAAAGTGTTGTGGATGGGGTGCTTGGGTGGCTCAGTTAAGCGTCTGACTTCAGCTCAGGTCAGGATCTCACGGTTCGTGAGTTCCAGCCCCGCGTCGGGCTCTGTGCTGACAGCTCAGAGCCCGGAGCCTGCTTCAGATTCTGTGTCTCCCTCTCTCTCTCTGTTCCTCTCCCGATCTCACTCTCTCTTTCTCAAAAATAAATAGTGTTTAAAAAATTTAACAAAAAATAAAATTTTTTAAATAAAGCGTCGTAGGGCTTTCAAATAAAATAGGAGACTCCATGGATGTAATTTAGATCACTGATAATGAATAGGGTAGATTATGAGATCAAGCTCTAGGGCGCCTGGTTCACTCAGTCAGTGGGGCATGTGGCTCTCGTTCTCAGGGTTGTGAGTTCAAGCCCCACCTTGGGCGTGAGCCTACTTTAAAAAAAAAAATATATATATATATAATAAATATATATATATAAAAATATAAAAATATAAAAATATAAATATATATATATATATATATATATATATATATAGCTATAACCACCATTTGGCTCATGCTACCTAACGAAAAAATAACTAACCAACATAGGTGTGAAAAAAATAAGTAAACAAAGTTTACAGACATGGATTTTTATGGCTTCAAAGATCTGGATTAGATTAAAAAATAAAACAATTGTACTTAAATGGGTGTATTAAAATGAGGACATTTTCCTAGGTTACCTTTCTTTTCTTCCTTATTTCCTTCTATTTTCCCCGTAAATTCTACCCCCTTGGCCCACATCTTGGTAATTTATTTATTTGTTCCTCTGAGTGTGTAATTTTTTTTTTAATTATTATTTTTTTTTTTTTAGAGAGAGAACATGTGCAAGCAGGGAAGAGGAGGGGGGGGGAGAGAGAGAGAGAGAGAGAGAGAGAGAGAGAGAGAGAGAGAGAGAGAGGGGGGGAGGGAGGGAGGGAGGGAGGGAGGGAATCTTAAGCAGGCTCCATACTCAGTGCAGAGATCCTGGTGCAGGGCTCGAACTCACGAACCGTGAGATCATAACCTGACCCAAGATCAAGAATCAGATGCTCAACCAACTGAGCCAACCAGGCACCCCCCACATCTTGGTAGTTTAAAATCCTACATCTTTCCCCTCCTTTTATAGGGAATTTTATTTGTAATAGATAAATCACCTATTTTGAGATCACAAAGTAGTGATAAGATGTGGAATGAGACTGTGGAAATAAAGAATAAAATGACAAGGAAAACACAGAAACATGTGTATGGACAGTAATCTGCCAGGAAAAGAGACCTTAACCGTGAATTTCAAGGTACGGTGGTCTTGCCAGCCACCTGTTCTATAAATAAACTCAAGAACTGTCCTGCTTTGTCAAGAGAAGAAAACAGGGATTCTTGACCAAGAAGCGTGAGCTTTAAAATTTGCAGAGCAGAAAGGTCTGCTGTGACACCATCGTTCGCTGGGAAAGATGTCATCACTATACAATCTGGGGGAGGTGGAGACAGAATACCGGCTGGCTTTCATGAAGGCGAGAGGAGAGAAAAGGGCCGGAAATAAGGGTATGAGATTTTAGGGATCAGGAGGAGGGTCAAGAGGGCAAATGCAAGAGAAGTTCAAGGCAACCGGAAATCAAGAGGAAGACTTTTCAGAATGGGAATGTTCCTGTAATGGGACATTTATTATTTCCTCTGGCCAGTCTCCCCCTTTCCTGTGTCACTGTCATCCTCTGCTTTGTGAGGCCCTGCCCCACTCCTGCTCCGATGTGTGGGCCCCAGAGAGCAGCCAGTTTGGCACGGCCCTCACCGTGAGCGGTCCAGATGAGGGTCCCTGATGCAAACCGACCCCGTGCCCCCATCCTTCATCACTGTGACCAACTGACAGGGCAAGAAAGTGGCATGTAAGCAAAGTCCGGACAAACGAGCCTCTCCTTTGTACTTCTAGAACTAGAACGAAAGGGTCAAGGGTCATGCTGAAGAGACATGAGCCTAGAGGACCATGAAGACAATGGATGGAAGAGGCCCGTATGTGGAGAGAAGCAGAGGTGACAGATGAAGAACAGCTATTGCCCTCCCTTCCAGAAGTACTTAAATCGGCCACAGCTCCACAATTCACTTCTAATTAGCCACTTCCTTACTTCCATGAGCTACTCAGGATCCTTCCCCAAACTCTCCTGCTTTATTTATATTAGTTTATCTGCTTCTGAAGAAGGCAGGTGTCTTAATCTGCTCAGGATGCCATGATAATATGCCACACACCTGGGAGCTTGAACAACAGGAATTGGTTTTCTCATAGCTCTGAAGACTGCAAGTCCTAGGTCAAGGCTCTGGCAAGGTTTGGGTTTGGGGAGGGCTCTGTTGCTGGTTGGCAGAGAGCTGCCTCCTCACTCCTCAGCACATGGCCCTTCCTCTGAGCATGGAGAGAGAAAGAAATCTCTCTTCCTCTTCTTATAAGGCCACCGACCCTACTGGATTAAGGCCCTCCCCTTACGACCTGACTTCATCTTAATTACTTCAGAAAGGCCCTATCTCCAAAGACTGTAAGGATTAGTGCTTCGACATATGAATTTGGGGAGGGAAAACACAATTTAGTCCACAGTGGGATCCAGAGGCATCAATTCAGCAGAAATGTGACATGTTCTGGACTCAGAAGGGTTGATCTTGAGATACATGCCCAGAAAAAAAGTGAGGCAGACTTTGGAAAGGAATGGGGCTCCTTCTGTAACCATTGTCCAACCAAACCTATCACAGAAAAGACATCTGTATAACATTCAATTCAGTTTAATTCAATTCAGTTCAATTCAATTCAGTTCAGTTCAATTCAATTCAGTTCCATTCAGTTCAGTTCAATTCAGTTCAGTTCAATTCAGTTCAGTTCAATTCAGTTCAGCTCAATTCAATTCAGTTCAATTCAGTTCAATTCAATTCAGTTCAATTCAATTCGCATCTTTAATCCAGCGTAAAGCTTCCTTGAGTTTTTCCTCCATCCTCCTTATCTACAATCTTTTACTCAGCTTTGGTCTTCTCTGAGGATATGAAGGCTTATCAAATTGGCTTTTGAAACAGATAAACCAGATATACTCGGATAGAGGTAAAGACACACCTCGAATTTGAATTAAACACTGGAAAAATGAGGTGGATTTGACACTACTCACCCTAGTTGTAGTAGAATTCAAAGATCTAGTCACAATGATCAAGAGCGTGTGTCCACCTGGGACATGCTGCACCGTGGAGAGTGTAACTCATGAAGGACCAAACAAACAAGACTAAAGAAAGGTCTAATAATCAGAAGAAGGACATCACAAAGAACAGAAGCGCAAACTGACCACACGGGGAGGCTGGGAGGGGTGGAGATCAGGGCAGGGAGAACCCAACTGTTCCAGAAGAACGGCTGGTGATCTTGCTATTGAACATTTGGTCTTACTCTCACTGCTGCCTCTCGGGATGCAGTCCTCATGTGGGGTGACGAGCCAGGGGTCAGGGAAAAGGCAGAAGTTGGGGGTGGGTTGGCTTCCGAAACAACGAGGGTTGTGAAGGGTCTCGGCTGAAGTTCAGAGGCATAAAGATTTGGATAGGGGAGGTAGCGATTTCCTCCCCGAATCCCAGCATATAAGAGATGACGGGCTGGAAATGTGCAAGAGTTCATTATATGGCAGAGTTCATTAAATCATGGAAGGCAGCTTCCTAACGACGCTTCTCTATGGTTTCAGAATCTCTACGCCACTTGGTGTCACCATCAAAAACACACCATGTGACCAGATGGACCATGACTGCCCACGCACTCCCCATCTCATAAGGAGAGTGAACAAAAATACGAACGTAGAGACAGCAACTGCAAGCCCCTGATGCTACTAGGATCTGGCCCCCCAACCAGAAGCTCCGTGTTGGAAATTCAGGTTTCCCTTACAGAAGCAGAGAGAAGCCCTCTGAGCTAAGAACCAGGTCCCCACAGAAGGAAATCACTCTACAAACCCAGGAGCAAGGCATCTACCAGTGGGACCAACAGCATGTGTTTCCGCCTCCCGTGTGACTCCCACATGTGGGTCTTGAATGCTGACGTCATGGGAGCATCTGTATGTGACCCAAGCATGTAGTCGTGAGCGATGCCAAATGAATACTCCCCATACAACCTGCTCGGTCTTCCTCCACATACGCTAAGGAGAGAGCCTCAGGGGGCGCCTGGGTGGCTCTGTTGGTGAAGCGTCCAACTCTTGATTTCGGCTCAGGCCATGATCTCGTGGCGCATGAGATCCAGCCCTGCGTCAGGCTCTGCGCTAACAGTATGGGGCCTGCTTGGGATTCTCTCTCTCCCTCCCTCTCTCTGCCCCTCCCCTGCTCATGCTCTCTCTCTCTCTCAAAATATATACATAAACTTTGGGGCGGGGAAGGAGAGAGCCTCAGATCTGGGTCAGAATAGCTCTGACAACCTTTTTGTTCCTCTTCCTTCTTAACAGAAGAAGAGTGTCAGCATCACCACCTTCCGTAGGCAACGGGATTTAACAGCACTGGCTTTGCTTTTGTCCCGGTCACTTTCAGGTGTAGCCAGTACATATACAGCAGGGGCTACCGCGTTTCGGTTTCTGGGAGCGCTCTACAATGTTTCTAACAGATTCATTGGGAAGAAGTGAATCAACTTTTTACCAGATGTGTGGCTCCAGAGGCCCCCAAAACCGTTCAGGTGGACTGGGAGTCTGGGAAACACAAAATTAACTAAAGAAATCTTTGTGTCTCTGTTGATACGACCCGTTCTATTTCTGGTCTTGGGGGACTGGCCTACATTTCCTATTGGTCCGGATGCAGAATTCCAGGGTCTGAACCAGTTACCGTAGCTGCTTCCTTTTGTAAAGCAGTTGCAAAGTGTTAAAAAAAAAAAAAAAAAGGGATAAACGTGATCTCACTGGACACTGAAAACAATCCTCAAGTCAACCCACAAGTGGCGTTATTACCCGTGGGCAGGTGAGGGCACTGGAGTTCGGGGGGCAGGTGGACTGAGTAACGTAACCAGGTGGTCTGGATCTGGGAACCTCACCAGAGATTCCTGGTTCAGGATTCTATATTGCATCTCTCGGCCCAAGCAGATCCGTCTATTTGGGATTTGTTTTTGTTTCTTTTTCTCAGGAAAATCAAAAAAGAGCTGTGCAGGTGATTAAAACTGACCGCCCAAAGGTCCTAGAGTCGAACCAAAATGTGCCTTCCACATTCGTATTCGTGAACCTACATTCCTTCGAGGTGTGAGCTTGGGCGCACACACCAGGGCAAGGATTAGAAAGGTGGATATGCGCCATTGGGACAAAAGGAGGCCAGAGTCAATGGTGGCGTCTCGGAGCCTCTGGAGGTTCCCCTGCTGTAACAGGAGCTTTCTGGGGGCTTCTGGGAGACAGTGCCGGAGGAGAACAGCACAGTGGGAATGGTGCTTCCCTCATAATAGTCTGGGGTTCAGAACTCGGCTACAGAGGGGACAGCTGCACCACTGGCCCCTTCTACCCCAGCCACACTGCCTTCATGCTGTACCCTGGATATGGCAGCCTGACTCCCCACCTCAGGACCTCTGCATGTGCTGTTCCTGCTGTCATGAATCCTTCTGCACCCAATCTCTGCATGGCTACCTCCTTGTCATTTGTGTCCCAGATCAAGTGTCACCTCCTCCAAAAAAGCCTCCTCTGTTTTAACGGACCTAATGTTGTTGCCTTCCTTTCTCCATCATTCTCTCTCAAAATTGCACCGTGCGATCTTCATTTTTTTTTTTTTTAAATTAATTAGTTTGAGAGACTGAGACAGAGAGAGTGTGTGCGTGAGCAGGGAGAGGGACAGAGAGAGAATCCCAAGCAGGCTCCGCACCGTCAACACAGAGCCCAACACAGGGCTCGATCTCACGAACTGTGAGATCATGACCTGAGCTGAAACCCAGAGTCGGATGTTTCACCGACTGAGCCCCCCAGGCATCCCAAGTGCCGTCTTCTTTATATGACTCACGGCTGCCCGAAATCACCACATGTTCACTCCTCATCTAGGGTTTCTGTCTCCCACACTAGACTACAGCCCCCAAGAGAGCAGGGACCCCATGTCTCTGACTCATGACTCTTACCGCCAGTGCCTGGCACGTTGTGAGTGTTCGGAAAAACTTAGTCAATGAAAACATACTCAACATGCAAACCCCTACACGCAAAGCCCTACACGCCACACCCCCCCCCCCCCCCAAATATGATCACTATTCCTTCCAAGAAGCAAAAATGAAAGCGGAGAAACTCTACCTTGTTCGTGATGAATCCATATCCAACACCAACTTTGCTAAATGTTTCCTCTGCTTCTGAATATTTGGGATTTCCACCTGTGGTTACAGAAGGTAAGAGACATAGTCAAACTGAAGTTCCAGACAAATTCTTTTCGTTTTTAAAATGTATATATATTTTTAAAATTTTTTAATGTTATTTTGAGAGAGAGACAGAGAGAGACAGAGAGAGAGAGAGAACGAACCAGGAGGTGTGGGGCAGAGAGAGAGGGAGACACAGAATCCGAAGCAGGTGCTTCAGGCTCCGAGCTGTCAGCACAGAGCCCGACACGGGGCTTGAACTCACGGACTGCAAGATCATGACCTGAGCTGGAGTTGGATGCTTAACCGACTGAGCCACCCGGGCACCCCAAGTTCCAGATAAATTCTTAAAGAACTACGGACAGCCAGCCATTCAACAAGTGTGGTGGAGGGCTCCCAAGCCTTATTTCCGGATGAAACCTTTGATTCTTGATCCTGAGCTGACCTCTGCTCTTTTTTTCGCCGGACACCTGCCAGGCCCCCCATCACCCAGACCCTGTAGGGGTTCTGCTCTGCTCTGCTCACTGATGCCTGGCCTCATTCTTGTTCCTACCTCAGCCAGTAAAAAAAAAAAAAAAGGCTCAATCCCAGCTCTGTCCTCCACACCAGGGTCAGAAGTGGAGAGCAAAGCAGAAAGAGTGGACACACGGACCTAATTCAAAACAGACAGCAGGCGGATGACGGAGACGAGTCTCAGGAGACCTGAGATCCGATGAGGAATGCAATTAGGACATATTTTTATAGAAATTCAGTAAGAAGTTTTTCCAAAATAAAAACCAAATAAACACAGCCATGGCTTTGCTCGGCTACAGCAAGTTCTTCCATAGTGGGTGTATGTGGATGCTCTTTCTCTATTTTTATTTCTAAAAAAATGACTTCTCTCAACATCCCGGGGTGTGGGATTTGGGGTCCAGGCTTAGCCAAAGTGGGGCAGGAAGTGAGAATTTCGAAGGGAAAATTGGCTGTGCATTGAAACCAGCGTCATCTCAGGCTATGGTTTTTATAGAGAAGGAAGAAATGGGAAGATCTTCTGAGCAGGGATGACTGACGTATGGGGGTAATAACTTCTGGCAGGTAAGAGAAGATGTGGTCCTGGGCTCCCAGAGTCATCACTGCCCCCAGAAGCAAAGTTGGAGGGTCACAGGGACATCTGGGTGGTGTTAAGTGAGCCTCAGCATCCAGGTCAAACACATCCCTTGGGTTTCAGTCAGGCTTTGCCAGGGACCCCAAACCACCTTTATGAAGAGAGAAGGGCCTCTCATGCACGCTGTTGGTTGAGCAATGGCCTCTAACCGGATGGTATCTGAGAAGTCTAGAGCTGATCTCTGTCAAACCACCATATACAGGATTTTCTCCTTGAATACTTTTAGGCACCCAAGTATTTATTTGCCCATACATTCTGTCACAGAAATTGCATCGGGAGATGTGGAGGTGCTGGGGGCAGTCCGGGAAGGAAACCAGACGTGGTCTGGAGCAATGCTAATCCAATATGGTAGCCTCTAGCTCCTGGTGGCTACATCATTTTAAATTCTCAGGAACACAATAGCCAAACTCTGGAAAGAGCCTAAATGTCCATCAACTGATGAATGGATAAAGAAATTGTGGTTTATATATACAATGGAATACTACGTGGCAATGAGAAAAAATGAAATCTGGCCTTTTGTAGCAATGTGGATGGAACTGGAGAGTGTGATGCTAAGTGAAATAAGTCACACAGAGAAAGACAGATACCATATGTTTTCACTCTTATGTGGATCCTGAGAAACTTAACAGAAGACCATGGGGGAGGGGAAGGAAAAAAAAAAAAAAAGGTTAGAGAGGGAGGGAGCCAAAACATAAGAGACTCTTAAAAACTGAGAACAAACTGAGGGTTGATGGGGGGTAGCGGGGGAGGTGAGGGTGGGTGATGGGCATTGAGGAGGGCATCTGTTGGGATGAGCACTGGGTGTTGTAAGGAAACCAATGTGACAATAAATTCCATATTTAAAAAAAAATTGAAAAAATTCTCAGGAGCAAAAATTAAACAAAATTAAAAATTGAATTCCTTAGTCACACTAACCACATTTCAAGAGCTCGATGGCCATGGGTGGCTCCTGGAGAACAAACTGTGCAGATGTAAAGCATTTACATCACTGCAGGCAGCCATATGGGATGGTACCCAGGGAGGTTTTATAGGACCAACTAGAGGCAATCGGGGGGAGGTCCGGGGTTCAAGGCAAAAAAACCCCCAATCATTTCCTTTCTTACTTGACACACAATTTTACTTGGTGGAAGCCAGCAAAATCGTCACAGAGACCTCAAGGTGTCTTTGTAATAAAATCGTTTTTATTTAGTACCCTTTAAAATCCAGGGATGAAGGAGATTAAGAGCACACTTATTAATGTTTGTTTATTTTTGAGAGAGACAAAGTGTGAATGGAGGAGGGGCCGAGAGAGAGGGGGAGACACAGAATCCGAAGTGGGATCCAGGCTCTGAGCTGTCAGCACAGAGCCCGACACGGGGGTTCGAACCCACGAACCACGAGATCATGACCTGAGCCAAAGTCGGACGCTCAACCGACTGAGCCACCCAGGCATCCCAAGAGCACACTTACTGTGAGGAGCACTGAGTAACGTACAGAATTGTTGAATCAGTATGTTTGTGCAGCTGAAGCTAATATAACACTGTGTGTTAACCGCACTGGAATTCATGCAAATAAACTAAACTAAAATGAGTAAAATAAAATAAATAAATAAATAAAAATAAAAATAAATAAATTAAAATAAAATAAATTAATAAAATAAATAAAAAATAAAATAAAAATAAAATAAAATAAAAATAAAATAAATAATATAAAAGAAAAAATAAAATGAATAAAATAAAAATAATAAAATAAAATAAATGAATAAAATAAAATGAATAAAGTAAAATAAAATGAATAAAATAAAATAAAAAGTAAATGAATAAAACAAAATAAAAAATAAAATAATAAAACAAAATAAATAAAATGAGTAAAATAAAATAAAAATAAATTAAAATAACAAAAGAACAAAATAAATAAAAGTAAAGTAAAAAATAAAATGAGATATAATAAACTAATAATATAAAATAAAATAAAAAATAAAATGAGTGAAATAAAAATAAAATAAAATAAATGAATAAAATAAAATGAATAAAATAAAATAAAAATAAAAGTAAATGGGGCGCCTGGGTGGCTCAGTCGGTTAAGCGTCCGACTTCGGCTCAGGTCACGATCTCGCGGTATGTGAGTTCGAGCCCCGCGTCGGGCTCTGTGCTGACTGCTCAGAGCCTGGAGCCTGTTTCAGATTCTGTGTCTCCCTCTCTCTCTCTGACCCTCCCCCGTTCGTGCTCTGTCTCTCTCTGTCTCAAAAATAAATAAACGTTAAAAAAAAAATTAAAAAAAATAAATAAAAGTAAATGAATAAAACAAAATAAAAAATAGAATAAAAAATAATAAAATAAAATGAATAAAATAAAATAAAAATAAATTAAAATAAATGAATAAAATAATGAAATAAAATAAAATAAAAATAAGGTAAACTAATGAAAGAAAAAATAAAATGAATAAGTACAATAAAATAAAATGAATAAAATGAATAAAGTACAATAAAAATAATCAAATCAAAGCAAACCAATCCATGTACACATAACCTGTGAGCCCCTACAGAGTCTCCTTCTGAGGAAGGGCTGCCTTCATTTCAGTGAAGACTAGACACGGGTGGAGGGCAGGGACAGTATAGCAGTGTAGACCCTGGTGGGGACGGAGGTACAGTGCCAGCTTTATTCCCTTCCCCGGCGGAACGCCAACAGAGACCGGTACGGGTGGGAGACAGAGCTGACAAACAGGGCACGGGGCTGTCATCCCAGGGAATCCTGACCACGCGGACAGGCAGTAATCATCCGTGGTGAAAAACAGTCTCCCAGCGCGGGTGGCCTCATCCCCGCTGCTTACCTCGGCCAGCAAAAACAGGGGCTCAATCACGTCTCTCTCCACCTGCAACTCAAAGTGGATCAGCTCCTGAGCCAGCTTGTCCTCGGTCTCTCCACAGAGTTTCAGCATCTTCCTGCAACAGGAGGGGGAAGCCAGGCTGAAGACCCCAGAAGGCAAGAGGTCACCTGCAACCACCATCATCGGCTCAAGGCTGGCTAAGCTTTCAGGGGATGGTGTTCCTACACTGGCTGGTTCCCCTGCTGCAACACTGACCAACGTGCTCCGTTCATTTGCATTTCTGAAATTTTCAGGTTTTTTTTTTTTTTTTTTTAACATTTATTTTTTGGGAAGAGGCAAGCGGGAGAGGGGCAGAGAGAGGGGGACAGGGGATCCAAAGAGGGGTCTGCGCTGACGGGCTGACAGCAGTGAGCCCGAGATGAGGCTTGAACTCACGAATCATGAGCTCATGAAATCATGACCTGAGCCGAAGTCGGACGCTCAACCGACTGAGCCACCTAGGCGCCCCTGAAATTTTCAGTTTTTTTAAATGATGCTAAGTACCTACCGTGTGCCTGGAGTAAAGGGAACAGGTAGGGAAATATAAGAGAGGTGTGGGGAGCACAGACTCATGCATGCTGAATGCACACTCCTCTAAGACCCAGATGCTTCTATCTGCCCGGAGCACTGGAAAACTAGCTATAACTGATACATGAACAAACCAACATCTTTAAACACATTCCAAAAGCTTCAATTGCAAGAGGCTCTTAGAGACAGAAAACCCCTTCTCGTAAGCCGTGACAACTTACCTTTGTAGAGAATGAACAATTATCCAGTGAAAAGTTGGAATGGAAAAACCGTTACAAAAGTGTGTTCGTAATAAGCAAATAACAGAAGACCTGAATGAGTAGAAAGCTATATACCATATTCCTAGATGAGATGATACGTTATTTCAAGGATGTTAATGCCCCCTGAATGGGTATACAGACAGTCCTCCTTTTGCGTGGTACCATGCTGACTGAAACTCACGCAAAAAGTTTTTACAAATCAATAAAAGTATAAGAAGAGACCACTGTTACTTTTCAGTTAGTATGTATTTGTTGTTTCCTGTTATGTTTACACTTTGATGACACATAAGCGGTCACATACAATACATGATACCAATGCCCCACCTGAACGACAAGTTCACATCAGGGGGCGCCTGGGTGGCTCAGTTGATTAAGCATCTGACTTAGGCTCAGGTCATGATCTCAAGGTTCATGGGTTTGAGCCCCATGTGGGGCTCTGTCCTGATGGCTCAGAGTCTGGAGCCTGCTTCGGATTCTGTCTCCCTCTCTCTCTCTGCCCCTCCCCCCCTCACACTGTCTCTGTCTCTCTGTGTCTCTCTCAAAAATAAACATTAAAAAAAGAAACAAGTTCACAGCAATGGTTTTAGGCTGAACCTATCTGCTGCTTGCTTTTTTCATGCATCATCATCTTTGGGGCTTATGTGTCTCGATATCCACAGAATTAAGTCATTCTGGTGTATGCATTTTCACTCCACCATTTATTAACCCTTCCCATAATCAACACTGCCATTCCGTCCAGAGCTGCAGGACATATGTGCATGGTCTCTGTTTGCATGTGAGAATTTTTCTGTGCAAAGGAGAGGAGACACACATCCCCTTAACCTTACTAGATACTTGCTCTTTAAGTGAGAATGCTAACTTCTCTCTCACCAGTGCAAATAGGAGTTCCCAATGCTCCACACTCTCTCCAACCCTCGGTACCAGTAAGGCATTTAATTTCTGCCAAACTGGTGGGTGCAAAACATTACCCCATCCTGGCTTTAATTCGCATTCCTTGGCTCCTGGAGAGACTGAAGATCTTTCCGTGTTTGGGGCCATTCACGATTCCTGTTCCACGATGTGCTTGTTCATGTTATTTGTGTACCCGGATCTATTTATTTCATTTTATTTGCAGGAGTTCCTTTTATATACTTAAAAATACGTGTGTGGAGGCAGAGTGGATTCACATTCTATTTCATATCTGCTGCAGATGTCAAACTTCCAGGTCGTGGGCTTAGGATCATTGTTTTCTTCTTCTAATGGTGTCTTTGACCTAATTTGTCTGTTACTTACCTCCATGCTCCTGATGCTACTTTGTTGTTGTTGTTGAATTGTAACCACTGGCTATTGACTGCCAACTGTGGAAAGTGAAGATTTAGCTACCTTTACACCTGACCTCCCTGCATGTATTTAGAGACCCTTAGTATTTGCACTATATTTTTGACCCCATGTGTTTGATTCAGAGTCGTATATTGCGATCGCTGGTCTTTGCTGTGTATGTGTCCTCTCTGTGGAGTTAATAATCGCCTTGTTTTGGTTTGCGTGTTTATTTCTCTATAGACCTGATCGAACCCCAAACCCTCCACCACGAACTACTTTCTCTCTTAAGAAACTGAATCACGCTGGATGTGAATGAATTTCAACTTCTCGAATTCTTCTCTCCCGGACCCGCGTCAACCTGGATTGAGTTTTCCTTCAATCGTTTGGCATGGCCATCTTCCCGCATACTTTCTTCCCCATTTCCTGGGATTTTCCTCTGTCCTGTGCTGGACAGACCTTATTTCCCATGTCCTCTGTCTATACCTCTTTCTTGGTCACTCCCTCACTGTCGAGCACGTCTTGCTGAAGCAGCTTGAGAGAGTGTGTGGGAAGTCAATTTTTAAAAAAAAAATTTAATGTTTATTCATTTTTAAGAGAGAGAGAGAGAGACAGAGACAGTGCATGAGCAGGGGAGGAGCAGAGAGAGAGGGAGACACAGAATCTGAAGTGGGATCCAGGCTCTGAGCTGTCAGCACAGAGCCTGATGTGGGGCCCGAACCCTGAACTGTGAGCTCACGACCTGAGCCAAAGTCGGATGCTTAACCGACTGAGCTGCCCAGGCGCCCCTTGGGAAGCCAATTGTTGAGACCCTGTGTGCCACAACATTCTCCTCTATTACCCTGAGTGTTGACTGACAGTGAGGCAGGATACTGAATTCTACACTGATCATCAGACGCCTTCAGAAATTTGAAGGCATTCCACAGTAATTAATCTTCTGTTTCTACTGTTGATCTTGGCAAGTCTGGAAGCATTCAGATTTCTGAGACTTTGTCTATGACAATTTTTTTTTTTTTTTTTTTTTTTTTTTGCTCCAGAAGGTTGTAGAATCTTTTCACTTGTCACTCGGTCCTCACTAGTGGTGAGCCTGGCATTGGTCCAACTTTTTCTATTGTACCAGGAGCTCCGTGGGCCCTTTCAATAGAACAGCTCATGCCCTTCGGTTCTGGAAAACTCTTTCGGATTCCTTTATTATTTAAGTTATTCCTTAACTACTGTTACTGCTAGGATTATTTCTTCCTCTCCTTTTCTCTGAAGTCCTGCTATTCAGGCCTAAAACCTCCTGGATTCGCCTTCCAATCTTCCAACTTTTCTATTTTCCACGTCATGGTCATGTTTTTCTAGTCTCTGAATTTCTTCCACTTTATCTTCTAAACCTACCACTGAAAAAAAGTTGTACGTTTTGTTTCCATGAGCTTGCTTTTGATCTCAGAGTATTTTTCCATAAGTTTTTTTTTTTTAAGTTTATTTATGAGACAGAGAGCGAGCACGAGCAGGGAAGGAGCAGAGAAAGAGGGAGAGAGAAGGAATCCCAAGCAGGTTCTACGCTGCCAGCTCAGAGCCCAATGCAAGGCTGGAACTCTTGAACCTGCAAGATCATGACCTGAGCCAAAACCAAGCTTATGGCACCCCCATAAGCATTTTTTTAATTTTTTTGAATGTTTGTTTATTTTTGAGAAAGACAGAGCATGAGCGGGGGAGGGGCACAGAGAGGGGGAGACACAGAATCCAAAGCAGGCTCCAGGCTCCGAGCTGTCAGCACAGAGCCCAACGCAGGGCTCGAACCCATGAACCGTGAGATCATGACCTGAGTCGAAGTCGGATGCTCAACCAACTAAGCCACCCAGGTGCCCTGCCCCCCCCTTTTTTTTTAAATTGACACCCTGGGCTGTTGCGTGTTTTTTTTTTAAATACTTTTTTTTTCATTGAGATATAACTGACAAACATCCTTTTATTTCACGGACGCATTATTTTCTCTGATCACATGACAATGTTACGTGAAGCATTTTCCTGAAAGTATCTCCTCCTGACGTGGTATCTATCTCTCCCCAGTTACATTCTCTGCCTCCACCTCCAATTGTTTTGATATATAGGTTTCAGGTCAGACTTCCCTCCAATGTGTGGAGATCTGGGACGCCTGTCTATATTTAAGAGTGGAGACTCAGGGGCGCCTGGGTGGCTCAGTTGTTTAAGCGTCCAACTTCAGCTCAGGTCATGATCTCGTGGTTTGTGAGTTCAAGCCCCACATCGGGCTCTGTGCTGACAGCTTGGAGCCTGCTTCAGATTCTTTGTCTCCCTTGCTCTCTGCCCCTCCACTGCTCACGCTCTGTCTCTCTCTCTCAAAAATAAACATGAAAAAAAAAAAAAAGAGTGGAGACTCAAAGCTGGGAGTACGTGAAGAAAGGCTTCGAGATCATCTGTAGGATGGTCAAGATGGGTCATATTAATTGGAGCAGTTTCCCCTCCAATATCTTTGATCTTTAGTCCATTCCTGTTGGGCCGGTCACATTTGCCAGGCTCTTGTTTCTTTCCTGCCTAGAGAGCACGGGCCTGGGGAGGCTTGCAGAGGTCAGGGGGAAGAGACATGAAGAGTCTCAGCATCCAGTATGCGTCAGTCACTTTAACGCCTGAGACCCTTACACGGTGCCCGCGGTCTGGGGACACTCTGCTTTACCCCCTCCAGAGAACAAAGCTGCAGACTCTTCTGCTGGGGTTGGGCACAAGGGGATGAGAGTCTCCCAGGGCTGTGGATAAGGGCTGCGTGTGAACCGTCCGAGTGGTACCCGACTAGCTTTTCATGCGCATGCCTAACTGCAATCCCTTGCCATTCTAGAGGTCCCGAGGGCCAGCAGCCCTGAACCAGTGAGCATTTCGGGACGTAAGGGATGTGGCTCTCTGCAGAGCCTACTTCTGGCTCCGGAGTCCCCTTTCTGAGACCCACTAATACCGGGTCAGTTACTGGTACCATCCAGAACCTTTACAGCTTTCGCCAACTCTTGTTTTCTTTCCTGGCTTTCAGGCCTTTCCGGGTTTATTAGATGGTTGTGCTCAGTCTGTCATGTTTACCTGGGTGTCCCTCATCACCTGACCTTCAATCTACCTGCGTCACTATGTTTTGGGCAAGTCTCTGAAACGGCGTGGGTGTCTTATCCACCTGCGACTCTCTACATTATGAGCAGTTGAGGTTATTTCGTCCTCTACAACTAGAGATACAGACCCAGTAAGTGCTCTCAATTTCACCTGCTGTTTGCCCTTTATTACGCTTTTCTCTTGGCCCGTGCTGCTCGTGTAGCCCCTCCCAGGGGGTGTTTTCTATTTTATCGGTTTCCCTTTACATCCTTTCACTAGTTTACAGGTTTTCCATTCTATTCCCTGTGTGGTGGCTCATTTTTCCAACATGCACACTATACATGGAAATGTGATACGTTTTAAGAAAACACTTCTTAACGTTTATTTTTGAGAGAGAGCAGAGCGCAAGCAGGGAAGGGGCAGAGAGAGAGGGAGGCACAGAATCTGAAGCAGGCTCCAGGCTCCGAGATGTCAGCACAGAGCCCGATGACGGGCTCAAACTCACGAGCTGTGAGATCATGACCGGAGCCGAAGCTGGATGCCTAATCGACTGAGCCCCCCAGGCCCTCCTCCCCCTGCTTTTTAAAATTCCCTATGTTGTATACCTTTCATCTCTGTGACTGGTTTCATAACTGGAAGCCTGGCCCTCGCACCCCTCCCCTCTGGGCAACCATGAGTGTGTTCTCTATATTTATAGGTCTCTTTCTGCTTTGTTTGTTTGTTTTTGAGTCCACATGTAAATGAAATCATATAGTATTTGTCTTTCTCGGTCTGTCTGATTTATTTCACTTAGCATAAAACCCTCTAGGTCCATCCATGATCACAAGCGGCAACATCTTACTCTTTTTTACGGCTTAGTAATATTCCATCATATATAAACACACACACACACACACACACCACTTGGGCCGCTTCCGAATCCTTGCTATAGTACATAATGCTGCAACAAACACAGGAGTGCATATACGCTTGTGAATTCGGGTTTTTGTTTTCTTTGGGTAAATACCCAATAGCACGACTACTGGGCCGTAGAGCAGCTCTATTTCTAATTTTTGGAGGAACCTCCATCCTCTTTTCCAAAGTGGCTCCACCTGTTTGCATTTCCACCCACAGCGCACGAGGCTTCTTTCCCCGCCCCCCCCCATCCTCGCCAATAGCTTGCCTCACGTTTTTAAATCATATTAAGTACGATTTGAATTTTTCAAAGTCCTATTTGCTTTTTCTTTGATTCTATTCTCTCTCTCCCTTTTTTTTTTTTTTTTTCCATATCACTTGATTCTTTTGTTAAGGACTATTTTGTCTTTACATGTTAATTGACATACATAATATAATCGACGGATAACGGTATATTAGCTCTAGGTGCACGACACAATGATTCCATATTTGTATATATCGTGAAAAGAGCGTGAGAAGTCTAGTTAACATTTGTCACCGTACATAGTTCCAAAAACACTTTTCCTTAAAAATATGGAATGTTTCACCCACCTGTGTGTTACACATTTCTGGGGGCCGTGCTAACGTCTACTGTTCTGATTTGGGGCTACGTGCTGCTAAAGCCTGCACTGTCCATAATTTTTCAGCTTCATGTTAAGAACAGTTGCTTCATATCGACATTATGATTTCCTATTTTCCCTCCTATTATCCTACCATTTTTTAGTTCGTAGGGACCCGATTCTCCTGCTGACGGTGCCTGCTGCTTCTCCCTCACGACGATTCTATTTTTAGTTTGTTTTCATTGTGAGCTCCAAATCAGCCAGGGCGGTTCTCGGAATTCTGTAATTTTTGACATCTGACATGGAGAGCTTTCCCATTTGCTTCCGCTGGAGCCCTGGGGGTTTCAACTGTCCTTCCACAGTGTAGTGTGTTTAGTATGCTAATTTTCTCCCCCAGGGAAGTTGCCTCACTGCACAGAAAAGATGACTTCGATCCCTGGGCTTTTTGCATTTTTCTCACTGGCAAACCCTTTCTTCTTCGCACCCAAGCCCCAGCCAGACTTTCAGGTGTCCTCAGTGCATCCCTGAGAAGTTCTGGTGCCCTTTTCAGGGATGGGGACTTACGCAGATTTGGTACAAACCCACACATGGTGTCACTTACCCGAGAAGCGTGTCATCTCCCAGGATAGCTGACCCCTCCATCAAACACTGAGCCAGTGTTGTCAAAGGCAACTTTTTCTGAAAAGGAGAACAACAACAACGACGACGACGACGTTGTAATGAAAACCATTCCAACAGTCACCTGCCTACTCTAAAACAGCAGAAAGTCAAATTCCTGCCTCAATACTGTGTTAGTTAAGATACAAACCGACCTTAAAAGTTTAAAACCTAAACACTCATAGCATACAAGGACGGATTAGACGCGGACAGGTCAAAACTCAGAAAATCAAAACTGAAATAAAGGTGCCAATTTAGGGGGCGCCTGGATAGCTCGGTCGGTTGAGCGTCTGACTCTGGCTCAGGTCACGATCTCACAGTTTGTGAGTTCAAGCCCCGCGTCGGGCTCTGTGCTGACGGCTCAGAGCCTGGAGCCTGCTTTGGATTCTGTGTTTCCCTCTCTCTCTGACCCTCCCCTGCTCATGATCTGTCTCTCTCTTTCTCTCTCTCTCTCAAAAATGAATAAGCATTAAAAAAAAATTTTTTTAAAGAGATTTTAAAAAAAATGTGCCAATTTGGAAAATAAGCCTACAGTTTACAGACTGCATTTTATTTTTTATTTTTATTTAAAAAAAAAATTTTTTTTAAACGTTTATTTATTTTTGAGACAGAGAGAGACAGAGCATGAACGGGGGAGGGTCAGAGAAAGAGGGACACAGAATCCAAAACAGGCTCCAGGCTCTGAGCGTTCAGCACAGAGCCCGACGCGGGGCTCAAACTCACGGACTGAGTGATCGTGACCTGAGCTGAGGTCGGACGCTTAGCCGACTGAGCCACCCAGACGCCCCCAGACTGCATTTTAAAATACAATGAGATAGGGGCGCCTGGGTGGCTCAGTAGGTTAGTCATCCAAGTCTTGATTTCGGCTCATGTCACGTCATGGTTGTGAGTTAGAGCCCTGCATTGGGCTGAACGTTGAGCCTGGAGCCTGCTTGGGATTCTCTCGCTCTCTGCCCCTCCCCTGCTCGCTTTCTCTAAAAAATGAAAATAAAGTGGAATAACAGCAAGAAAAAAAAAAAAGACAAGATTTGAAACTTATGTTAACAATGACTTGAACAATGCTTTAAGTTCCAAAGGTCAGTCTCTCCTGGGAGAAGTACCACAGCTCCATTTTATAAACGAGGCAGCTTATGGTCAAGAGAGAGAGAGAGAAAGAGAGAGAGGGAGGGAGGGAGGGAGGGGGAGAGAGAGAGAAAAGTGTTCACATACAGTGACAATGCGAAGAAAGTAACCATAAAAACAAAGGCACCCTCCAAAGAAGACAGAAAATGCCTCTGAACATATGAAAGACGCTTGACGTCATCAGTTATGAAGGAAATCCACATCAGAGACGCAAAGAGATACTACTTCATAGCCACTAGCATGGCAAGGGCAATAATAACAACCAGAAAGAAAGTATCGGTGACCATGGGGAGCCTTGGTGAACAGGTAGAGAAACGCTGAGCTTCATCGAGCAGGGCTGGTGGAAATGCAAAATGGGGCAGCGCTTCTGCGGAGCGTGGCAACAGTTCAATAAACGACACAAAATTACCATACAGCCTGGCGATTCTACTCAATTCCACTCAGAGTAATTGAAAGCAGATGGTCAAAAGAAACACACCACATGTGCGCGCATGAGAACGGCAGCTCGATTCGCAACAGCCGAAAGGCGCAAACGGCTTGATCGTCCACCACCTGACGCAGGGATCGATAAAAAGCGGTATAATCAGACAAGGGAATATTATTCAGCCATAAAAAGGAACGAAGCGCTGACATAAGCTGAGGGGGAACCTCGAAAACATTATGCTAAGTGAAATGAGCCAGACGCGGGGCACGTATCATACGAGTCTATTTAAATGAAATATCCAACTTTGGCAAATCCACAGTAGGGTAGCACGACCCATTCCTTCCTTACTAGTAAGTGACCAGCTCTCTCCTTGCTGAGCCTGAACCATCCAACACACACACAGACAACAACAAGCTGGGAACTGCCAACACAGTGGTACCTGGGGGGAGGGGGGGGTGGGCAGGCAGGGGGCTCAGTCGGTTGAGCAGCTGACTCTTGACTTCAGCTCAGGTCACGATCCCAGGGTCGTGAGATCGAGCCCCGCCTCGGGCTCCATACTGAGCATGCAGCCTGCTTGAGATTCTACCTTCCCTTCCTCTACCCTTCCTCTACCTCCCCCACCCCTTTCCAAAATAAATAAGCAAATAAATAACCAGCAGCATGAGAAAGAATAGTCCAGGTAGAGGGAACTGCATGTGCAAAGGCCCTGAGTTGGGACCAATATGGCTGCCCTAAGGTCCCCACCGAGGCCAGCGCAGCTGGGGCACAGTGAGTGAGTGACAAGGAGTGGGCAGAGCATTAAGGCAGAGGCCAGATCGTAGAGGGCCTTCTCCTCCAGAGGCAGGCACCGAGGTCTCATTCTGAGGGCGTCTGATGACCCTCGGAGGTTTTAAGAGTGTGATCGGATTAAAATGACTCAATCCATGGGGCTCCTGGGTGGCTCAGTCAGCTGAGCACCTCTTTTTTTAATTTTTTTTTTAATGTTTATTTATTTTTGAGACAGAGGGAGACAGAACATGAGTTGGGGAGGGGCATAGAGAGAGGGAGACACAGAATCTGAAACAGGCTCCGGACTCTGAGCTGTCAGCACAGAGCCCAATGTGGGGCTCGAACCCACGAACCATGAGATCATGACCCAAGCCGAAGTCGGACACTTAACTGACTGAGCCACCCAGGCGCCCCGTGCACCTAACTCTTGATTTTGGCTCAGGTCATGATTCCGGGGTCGTGGGGTCGAGCCCTAAGTTGGGCTCTGCCCTGAACACAAAGCCTCCTTAACATTCTCTCTCTTTCTCTCCCCTGCTTTCTCTCTAAAAACATAAGTTAAAAAATAATTAAACTGAACTAAACTAACTCAATCCTGAGACAGACAAATCCAAATGGCTTGTAAGTGGGATCAAGCAGGAAAACAAGTTTTTAGGGCTCCATCCACTTGAATTTAGGGATCTGAACACCCCCAGGAAATCTGCATACTCTAATGTGTCCTCAGGGAAGACACGGGGAGGCAGGTCAACCCCCAAGAGTGATCTGGAAGTTCATGTGGGTCCTGAGGTAAATCCAGGGAGAGAGATCCCAAGACACCTGTGTGGATAAGGCCTTCCTTGGGTCTAACATGTATCCCTCTCCCTGCGCTTAGACACATCCATTCCAGTGGGGTCAGACGCCTTCCACACAGGGGACAAAATCATTACTCGTCACTTCAAATAAAATGGGACACTCTTCTTGGTAAAAACTAGACTAGGCAACTCAGTATTAACACATCCAAACTTAAACATCACCTTCTAGTTGTCCTACAAGGCTGTGGTGTAGAAATTTCAGGAGACTTAAGAAAAGGTGCAGCAAACAATACGTTATGAGGAAATGTATTTCCACATCACCTTTTTTTTTTTTTAAATTGTGTTTAACATCTGTTTATTTTTTGAGAGACAGAGACAGAGCGTGAGTGGGGGAGGAGCAGAGAGAAAGTCACAGATTCTAAAGCAGGCTCCAGGCTCCGAGCTGTCAGCACAGAGCCCGATGCGGGCTCGAACTCACAGACTGTGAGATCCTGACCTGAGCCGAAGTCGGATGCTTAACCAACAGAGCCACCTGGGTGCCCCCCCGCACCCCCCCCCCCCCACCAACATCACCTTTTATAAAAGTTATTTAAAGCACATTTTAAAAAAGTGTCTAAGGTAGTTAGAGAAGAAAAGAGTGAAGCAGGTCTAATATATGCTCACAGAGGCACCATGAATCATGGTCTTGTTCTTTTTTTTTTTTTTTTAACGTTCATTTATTCTTGAGAGATTGAGAGAGACAGAGCGTGAGCGAGGAAGCAGCAGAGAGAGACAGAGAGGCAGAGAGAGAGAGAGACATGAATCTGAAGCAGGCTCCAGGCTCTGAGCCATCAGCACAGAGCGTGATGCAGGGCTCGAACCCACGACCCTGAGATCATGACCTGAGCCGAAGTTGGACGCTCAACCAACTGAGCCACCCAGTAGCCCCTGGTTTTGTTTTTAATCAGGAGTGATTCTGCCCTCTGTTCTCATGGGGGGTTTGGCAATGCACAGAGATACTCTCACTTATCAAAACATGGCGGACACTTCTGGCATCTAATGGATAGAGGCCAGGGATTCTGCTCAATATCCTACCACGCACAGGACAGCACCCCCGCCCCTCCGTCGAAATAAAGAATTACTTGGCCCAGAACATCAAGAGTGCTGAGGCTGAGAAACCTGGTTTAAAGAGAAAGGTCTTCAATACGTAACGTCCTAAAATATCCCAATAATCAACCAGCGGAGATGCTCTGTCTTGAATGCAGACAGAACAATCATAGTATCGATCTCTTCTGGTTTGTGTTGAGCACCTCAAGTCCCCCGGCTTTAGGGCAGGACCTCAGCTGTTCAGAATCCTTCTTTGAAATGTGACAAGGAAGAAAGCTAAGAGAGACGGTGCCTGTATCAGACTATAGAGGACTTTCAATAGCCAGGAGGTTGACATCCGTTGAAGAAACATACCTACTGGCTGATGACTCAAGTTTTTCTAACTATGGACAAAGATTAGTTCAATTAGTCCCATCAGAGGGTCTAAGTGAGCAAGAAACTGTGCCTGTGGGTGGCCAGAGGCACAAGGGTCAAGACCAACATAATAAAAACAGCCACTGATGATCATGAAGCTAACCAGTCTCGGGGAAGGATGGTGGGGACAGCCAAACATCTGAAAAATGCAGACTAGAAAAACCAGCCTGAAGTGTAGGACTTTGGGTCCTGCTCTTGTGCGAGGGAAGCAACATAAGTTTCCAGCCATTCCTAGTCACTTACCACGCTCGCTAATGACTCTGAGATGCGTTCAGGTGGCAGAGAGGGTAGTAGTCAGTGACAAAGTATCACACAGTGACAGGGACTCCTGTTTCAATGGCTCTTTCATTCTTAAGATTTTTAACGGGGAGAATGACCTTCTTCTCTCTCTCTTGTCCTTGGTCATATCTAGCTAGCTAGCTAGCTATTGGAGGAGGTCACCGAGAGGATGTGACTGCTGACTGACCCATGCACTGGACCCAGGCAATCGGAGGTTCCTCGCCCACTCCCCTGTCCTTGGAACATTCTATCCACCTGCCTCGCTCAACCAGCAAGCTGCCTTAAGGACACAGCCCTGGGAGAGTAAAGTAAGGTGCTGTTGAGACCATCCGGACAGTCTATGTGACCAAACCCTAGTTGAGGTCTCTTTATGAACTTTTAAGATTTGGAGAGGGGGAGGGGGGATCTATTGGCCTTATGACCACCCAAGACAAACCACGTAAATAAGCTTCCTTATTAAACCTGCCACCTACTTAACCTGGAGCGGTCTGTCTGCCTCTTCCTTTGGTCTCTGCTTGCCCTCTGTATACAAGGGCCAGTTTGCGAGCCAACACCCTAACGAATTACTTTTTGAACAGGAAATACGTGGGCATGGCGCATGAAGTCACCAGAAGGGTTACAGCAACCAGTGTCCCTTGCATCTGTGACTCTTGCCACCAGAGAGCCAGTGACAGGGACCAGCCTTTTGTGTACCCTTCCGCAAAGATTCTAAGTGGATCCATTATACTCAGTGTGTCTGTTCTTAGTGGATCTATTTCCCCCCACAAATGTTGGCATATAACTTACACGACTCTACGTCTTGCTCTCTGCTTGGTGTGGAGATACCGTGGGCTCCATTTCCCATGGTGACACACACAGCTGGCCCATTCTTTCTTTCTGTTTCTAACGGATACATAGATCACTGAACGAAGACGACAACATTTATTTAAACAAGTCCTCTACTGGGGCACCTGGCTGGCTTAGTCGGTTGAGTGTCCGACTTCAGCTCAGGTCATGATCTCATGGTTCGTGGGTTTGAGCCCCTTGTCGGGCTCTGTGCAGACAGCTCAGAGCCTGGAGCCTGCTTCGGATTCTGTGTCTCCCTCTCTCTCGGCATCTCCCCTACTCTCGTTCCATCTCTCTCTTTCAAAAAATAAATAAACATTACAAAAAACTAAAATAAACTTCCCCCCAATTCTAGAGGACTGATAGAACCTTAAGAATTAAGGTTAGGGAAGCCACAATGTTCCAGGGTCTGGAAGTCATCAAATCGACTTTTCTGAGATGACTGTTCCCTCTAAAATTATCTCAGGAACAATCAACACACTTTGTAGAATGACTAAGAGACAAAAAGTCTAATCCTAATATCCACTCTGTTTCCCCAACATACACACCCGTACCCTCTAGTACTGAAAACTGCTGATTCCAAGCCCAGGCAACTCCCGAGTTCACTCCCCAAAAGATACAGCCCAGACGGGCTGCTCAGGGCTCAGTAGTTGTCAATGGTCATTTCAGCTGAACGGTGGGGCCCCAATAATGGCAGTGGGTTACACCTCTTGAATATTTACTAACGTTAAGCACTGTGCTAGGCATTCCTGTGTATTACCTCACTGAGCTCTCAAACAACGTTATTGGGTAGAAATTCGTTACTGTTCTTACCAAATGAAGAAGGCAAGAGATATACAAAGCTAACTGACTTGTCCAAGGTCAGGTATAATCAGGAAGCAGTGGACCTGGGCTTCAAGCTCAGGTGGTCAGCTTCCAGAGCTTAAGATCATGATGCTAAATTGCTTCTGGAGAGAAAAGGAAAGATTCAAACTGGCTTGCTGACACATTAGGCAGGTCCTGTGCCTAAAATACTCCTGGGCCATCCATTCATGACACAGATGTATTTTTAGCATTGCCTACCCTGTGGTGGGCCCTGTTCTAGGCATTAAAAATGTGGTCGTGATGGATGGGCAAGATCCCTGCTCCCGTGGAACTCATGTATTCGTGGAGGGGAATGATCTTAAGGATTTCAGATAATCATATTACACACGATGAAGGAAATAAAATGAGGTGATGTGATGGGGGGAGGAAGGGAACGAACACATTAGGTGCTGAGAACCCTAATTAGGAGCTGAGAATTGAAAAATAAAAAAGTTGCGGGCACCCCCGTGTTCTGCGACGGGTCAGTGCCGTTGGGACAATGATGACAGCGGGCGGGAACAAGAGCTGAGCTCAGAGATGCAGGGGAAGGCGTATCATTAGGGCCCAAGGGTCAGGGTGAGGAGCTCAAATGTTATTCTACAATGGGAATCTTTGGGTGGGACTGAAGCAGGACAGTGGCATTGTCTGATCTCTGTTTTAGACAGTGGATTATAACGGGGATGGGTTTGGAGAGGAGAGTGGGGGACCCGTCGGAAATAGCTATGTTTAGGCCAGAGATGATGCCTGCATGGACGAGGGTAGCAAATGCTGAAGCAAGTGGAAATTGTCTGAAGGAAGACAGTGGGCCCTCCCGAAAGTCTGGGTGTGGAAAGAGAAAAATAAAGGGTAATGTCTAGGAGTCACGGAGGTGGTTTTCCTGTACCATTCTTGACTGTTCCACCTTCTTTGCTAGATCCTCCGCCAGTGAGGGCTTAAAATGTTGCAGGTCCTGGGGCTCTTGACTCAAGGCCATTTATCTCCTTAAGCGATCTCATCAAATCTTATGGAGTCTAGAGTCGCTCGAGCCAGAGAGACCCCGAAAGCCCTCTTGACTCTTCAAACCCCCATGTCCATTCAAGACCCAGATGCTCTACACGGTGTATCTACCACATCTGCCAATTTCTCTCCCTCTTCCCTGATCCTGGTGTATCTCCCAAAGATCGCCGCCATTATTTGTCTCTCTTACTTCCCCCATAGCCCCTGCCCCACACAACTGGGGCCCCTGCCCCCTATGCCCCACCATAGCCACCGCCCCATTTTTCACACAACTGCCAATAAATCAGACCATGCTGCTCCTGATTAAAGCACTGGCTCCCCACTAATCTTAGAGATCAAGTCCAAATCCTTACCATGCCTACACAGTGAGATGGGGCCCCCGCTGCCCCATTTCCTGCCTCTCCCCTTGTCATCATCCATACTCTACGACCCCCTCGTGTTTCTCGAAAATGCCCCCGACTCCTTGCTGTCTCTGAAAACTCTGCACATGTCATCCCCTGTCCTACAGGCACCTTGACCTCTTTTGGTGCCACTATCTTCTGCTGTCCTTAAAGGCCACTTCCTCACAGAAACCCTCTACTACTTAATTCCTAGTGACGCCTAATTACTGACTCCACGGAATGGCTGCTTCCCTGCAAGACTGTGAGCCTCCAGAGAACAGGGATCTTGCTGGGTTTGCTCAGCACGCGGCATTAAGTGTGGCTTCACGTGGCAGACGTGGCCCTTTCCAAGTATTTAGTGATTAAGGTGGAGAAGGACTCCTCCTAACTGTGTGCTTGTTGAATGGGAATGCCCTACAGAAGAAGCACAAGGACGGTGAAAAACCAATCATGTTCATTATACTGACGGTCTCAGAAACCAATGAATTAACCAGCTATTGGCCTGGACTAAAGGAAGCAAAATGGCAACCTGATTCGTATCTTCTCTAGTCTCCATCCCACATAAGGAATCTGGTTTAGCTCAGTACCCACTGAATAATGCTGCTCGGGTCACTGAGACAGTGCCAACCAAACTCCACTCCTCTGTCTGCTCCCATGTGACAGCCAGCCCTGGCTTTCAGGTATACAGTAAGGCTGGAGGGTTGGAAACTACTAAACTGCTAAGAACTAATGAGCTTGGGGGCGCGTCCGACTTTGGCTCAGGTCATGATCTCGCGTTTCGTGAGTTGGAGCCCCATGTCAGGCTCTGTGCCGACAGCTCGGAGCCTGGAGCCTGCTTCGGATTCTGTGTCTCCCTTTCTCTCTCTGCCCTTCCCCTACTTGCTCTCGTTCTCTCTCAAAAAACACAACAAAACAAACAAAAAACAAAAAAACCCACAACTAGCGAGCTTGTTTAAAAACAAGCGCCAAATAAGGGGGTGCCTGGGCGGCGCAGTCGGTTAAGCGTCCGACTCTTTGTTTCAGCTCAGAGCATGATCTCACAGTCGTGGGATCAAGCCCTGCATCAGGCTCTGCGCTGACAGCATGGAGCCTTCTTGGGATTTCCTGTTTGCCCCTCCCCCGCTCTCCCAAAATAAATGAACATTAAAAAAAAAAGAAAAGTGACGAGTAGCAACAAACTGCCATGGGCTCCAATCAAAAGCTGTACACCTTCCGGGATAAAGTCCCTTCCCATCCTGAGACTCTAGGACTCCACCTCTCATTTCCACTGGCCTTATTCCCTGAGGACCATCTCTTGACCCTCTCTCTCCCTCTCTTTTTACAGAAGTATAGATGGCAGACGATGATACGTTAGTTTCAGATGCATAATGTAGTGATTCGACAACCCTATACCCACGCACGTTATCTGTGCGGACTGTCACCGTTGTATGATATCACCACACCACTGACTATTCCCCAGGCTGTCATCCCTGTGACTTATTCATCCCATAACTGGAAGCCTAGACCTCCCTCTCCCCTCCACCCCTTTCACCCATCCCCCTACCGCCTACCCTCTGGCCTCCATCAGTCTGTTCTCTGTATTTACATCTCCCTCTCTGAACACCTACCTTCCTTGTTTGGTGTTAGCTCATTACTTTCTTCACTGCCAATCTTCCCCATTCTCTTCTATTTTTTTTTTTAAGTTTCTCACTTAAAATTTTTTTTAATGTTTTATTTTTTGAGAGACAGAGAGAGACAGAGCGTGAGCAGGGGAGGGGCAGACAGAAAGGGAAACATAGAATCCAAAGTGGGCTCCAGGCTCTGAGCTGTCAGCACAGAGCCTGACGTGGGGCTCGAACCCATGAACACAAGATCATGACCTGAGCTAAAGTCAGACGCTCAACTGACTGAACTACCCAGGCACCCCCCTCTTTAAAAAAAAAATTTTTTTTAATGTTTTATTTTTTGAGAGACACAGAGCATGAGCAGGGGAGGGGCATAGAGAAAGGGAGACATGGTTAAGGTTCTCACTTTTAATCCCTTTTTCTTTTTGCCTGTTCCTTGGATCTTGACATATCTCCTTACCTAATAATCTCAGAGAAATGAGCACATATTTCAGTATGAGGCAATTAATAAGTGCCATGGCTCCTATTAAACCCCTGGATGTGTTACTTCAGAAAAAAAACTGGAAAAATGGATTTGAGTCACGGCCTTGGACATTTTTTTCTGGCCGGTCTGAGGCTGTTCAATATTTAAAATAGCTCTTTGACTTTCTTTCCTGCCAGATCATATATTCGGTCCCAGGAGGACACGAGAAGACTGATCAGCTCAAGAAATCAATGACCAAATCAGATGCTTGAAATTTATGCTGTGGAATCACTGACCTATACGTATTTGAGCAATACCCCTGTATTGAGCACAGACTTCCTCCAGGTCGACCAGAGGGGTGTCCAATTTGTATAGTGATCACTGTAATCCTCAGGGCCTGACAACAGCCACTGTGTGCCCCCCCCCCCCCCCCCCCGCCAACAGCAGCCCCATCACCTGTGTCCCAGCTAACGAATCATGGCCAGCCATGGCAACACCATTTCTCCCCAACACGTATTCCCCTCCTTAGCCTCCCTTGCAGCTAGGGCAACATAAAATAAATTATTCTGGGAAAGGCTTTTCTCTTCCCCGATAAAAACAAAACAGAAACAAGCATGCAAAGATAGTTCATCTTCTATGCCACCCTCACGTGTTCTGCCTCTGATGGGGTTAACATGAAGATGTGATGCCTGGAGCCACAGCAGCCACGTTACAACTACTAGGAGGGACAAGAACATCGCAGACATGCTGGCCCAAAGCTGATGAATATACCTCGGGACCCACTACCTCAGACATCTCATTAAGTGATAAGTAAGATCCTTTATGCAAAAGTCACAATTAATCAGTGTGTTAACTATGTCCTGTATTTGTTGTAACCTGAGGCTTTGACATCTGGTGCCTTGATGACCCTGGGGGGACCACCTCTGCCAGGGTTAGCTGATTTTTTTTTTAAATGTTTATTTTTTGAGAGAGAGAGACAGAGAGAGACAGAGCACAAGTGAGGGAGGGGCAGAGAGAAAGGGAGACACAGAATCTGAAGCAAGCTCCAGGCTCTGAGCTGTCAGCACAGAACCTGACAGGGGCTTGGACTCATGAACAGCAAGATCATGACCTGAGTTTCAAGTCAGACGCTTAATCGATTGAGCCACCCAGGCGCCCCCATTTTCATTTTTTTAAATGTTTATTTTTGAGAGAGAGAGAGAGGGAGAGGGAGAGGGAGAGGGAGAGGGACAGGGAGAGGGAGAGGGACAGGGAGAGGGAGAGGGAGAGGGAGAGGGAGAGGGAGAGGGAGAGGGAGAGGGAGGGAGAGGCAGGCAGAGTACAAGCAGGGAAGAGGCAGAGAGAGAGGGAGACACAGAATCCAAAGCAGGCTCCAGGCTCTGAGCTGTCAGCATAGAGCCCAATGCGGGGGCTCGAACCTATGAACCATGAGATCATGACCCGAGCTAAAATCGGATGCTCAACCAACTGAGCCACCCTCAGTTTATTTATTTTTGAGAGAGACAGAGAATGAGTGCAAGCAGGAAAGGGGCAGAGAGAGGGGGTCAGAGGTTCTGACGTGAGCTCTGTGCAGACAGCAGTGAGACCAACACAGGGCTCTAACCCACAAACTGTGAGATGAGACAAAGTTGGATGCTCAACTGACTGAGCCACCCAGGAGTCACGGGTTAGCCAGTTCTCAGAGACAGTCAACAATTCACCCATGACTGTGCCTTTCGAGTGAAAACCAACCAACCCACAGCTTGCACCCCAACGTGTTCGTTTATGGGGCTCTCACTGTCCAATCTACCATCCACCTACCCTAACCACCTCAGAGCCAGGTACCAGACATTAGAGACGGCCCCGTGCCCCAGAGCCTGCCGAAGTTACTCAATCCGGCCAACTCTAAGCCTCTTTATCCTGCCTCAACTATTCCTTCCAAGGGAAAGCACGATCAACTCTTGCGTGCACTTGCCGCTCTCTGTCCTGTCTGACCCTGGTGTTTCCCCGTGTGGCCCTCCATGACATAGTGTCTCCCTCCCCCATCAAACTTATCTTTTCAATGCCAATGATCCCCTAACCTGGTGGTCTCTCCCTATCTTAAATTTCCTATTAATATATTTTAGAACATGTGGGGAGCCAAATGCCTCCTAACTGATACAGTTTGCAAAGACCCTCAGTCAATTAAAACCCTACAGGTCTAGGCAATTTTATCTTATCCCAGGAAAAAAAAAAAAAAAAAAAAAAAAAAAAGGTCTAGCAAGAATCAACCTACCAACACCAAAGGCCAGTTTCAAACCCCTAGTGGTAACATTTGGATGCTACTCCTGAGCTTGAGTGGGGTAGGGGCAGAGAGAGAGAGGGAGACACAGAATGTGAAGCGGGCTCCAGGCTCCGAGCTGTCGCACAGAGCCTGATGCGGGGCTCGAACTCACGAACCTTGAGATCATGACCTCAGCCGAAGTCGGACACTTAACTGACTGAGCCTCCTAGGCGCCCCTGCAGACTCTCCCTTTAGACGGTTCGGGTGCCCCTTGCTAAAACACTGGATACACACAGAATTACTTCCACAGATATTTCCCAAACCCTGTGAACATTTTCTTTCTACCACACATAAGTGATTCCTTCTGGGAATGTTAAGAAAGAAGACACGAGCACTGGGAAGAAGATGGAATGATTGACAGGGAAGGTTCTAGAATGGCAGCATGAGACGGGATGAAGCATCCGGACACATTGCGTGACAGTCACTCAACATGAGCCCGCTCAAGCTGGGGATGGGAGGTTCAGGAAGACCACTGGGAAGCAGAGGTCAACAGTAACTGCATGCCAGAGACAGAAAGACACCAAGCATGTTGACTATAAACTCAAGGAGGATTAAAACCTCCTAGATGGCAGAGTCCTTGTAATAAAGCCAATGGAACCTCTAAGAATTTGTTTTAACCTCTGGTGGAGTTGGGGGCGGGGAGGAGGTCAGGAGGGAAGCCAGAGACGACTGGTTCCAGCAAGGACTGTTCAAAAGGATCGCAACAGGCAATGCCTCTTGTTACTAACGCAGCTTACACACAAAGACATTAGGATACCTTCATTTGTCAGGCTCTCTTTCAAGGTTTCATTAACGTTTATTAACCTTTCAGTAGCCTTCCCTTACAGGGAAGGGGTGCCCGGGTGGCTCAGTCGGTTAAGCCTCCAACTCTTGGTTTCGGTTCAGGTTATGATCTCATGGTTTCAGGAGTTCGAAACCCGCGTCGGGCTCTGTGCTGGCAGCATGGGGCCTGCTTGGGATTCCCTCTTTCTCCCTCTTTCTGCCTCTTCCCCACTCGCACTGTCTCTGTCTCTCTCAAAATAAATACACTTTAAAAATAAATAAATAAAATGAAGTTTTCATTATAGGGAAAATAATTTTCACAACGGTCTTTACAGGTGCCCTAGGGGGGATTTTTTTCCATGGGATCCTAAATACTCTGGAGGCACAGGGAGCCTGTAAGTGAGACAAAGCAGAGAGAAGACAGCTTAGAGCTTCCCTAACCGTGGAATCCCAAGCACACCCTGGTTGCCCCCCTCTGGGGAGAACAAAGAGAGGGACAGAGGGACAGGGTCTTGCCTGCTGAGGGTGGGGAAGGATGCCTCGGGCAGGGTTCAAGGGCAGGAAGGGGTGGGAAGCGGCTGCCACACGGCAGAAACACAGGACACGTCAACCCTCAGACACAGAAGTGGCCGTAGAAACACAGCGTAACCAAACACGGCCCCAGGAGCGGGACCCCTGTCCTCCGATGGCCAGGTTTAAGCTGCCAGGGTGGTGCGGTCAGGGCGTGGGGGGTACTTACAGAGCGCTTGTCAGCCTCGGCCCCTTGCTGGCCCTGGAGACATGCGGTGAGCTTCTTGTGCGTGCTGTGGGAGACTTGCTTCACCAGCTCCAGGCGTTTCTCAACCTGCACACAGAGCAGCGGGCGGGGTTACCAGGTGAGGGCAAGGTCAGGAGAAGCAGGGCCATCCATCCGGGCAACCGAGGGAGAAGAGCCTACCCCGTGTCTGTGCAGAGACAAGCACTGCTGGGGATTCAACACCCAACGCTGGAGAACCGGAGCTGGGGGGAGGGAGGGACAATCACAGACCAGGAGACTCTGTGACCCCGCAGTGAAATGGCAGCCAGGTCTCCTGAAAAGTCTTACCTAAACTGGTATTTAAAGTAATATATAGGGGTGACTGGGTGGCTCAGTCGGTTGAGCCTCCGACTTCAGCTCAGGTCATGAGTTCGAGTCCTGCATCGGGCTCTGTGCTGATGGCTCAGAGCCTGGAGCCTGCTTTGGATTCTGTGTCTCCCTCTCTTTCTGTCCCTCCCCCGCTCATGCTCTGTCTCTGTCTCTCTCTCAAAAAAAAAAAAAAAAAACAAAACAAAACCTAAAAAAGAAACCCCACCTAAGTAAACATTAAAAAAAATAAAGTAATATCATAAAGGGAAAGAAGCTGTGTCTAAACAGACTGCATGAGGAGCAGTGTAAGCGGTTTAACGGGCACTGGGAACGACTCAGTTTTAACGGGAAGATATATTTCATGTCTATATGCTAAGGGGCCTGTGACAACCTTACCTGAAGAAGGTCTTCACTCAGAACTTCAGTCTTTTCTGCCCTAAAGAAAAAATTGAGAAATATATCAGTGAAAAAAAAAAAGAAAAGAAAAAATTAAGAACACAGTCTCGTACTTATTCCCCACTTCCTCTGCTCATGGTGAGACTAGAAGAACACACATTATTAGTGGACATTTCTAGCAAGAGAAAATACAGACCATACTGTCATTTACTGGGAACCTTAAATACTCTGGCAAGTAAGATCCTCTGAAGAGTCTATTACCGTCTCAACCCGGGATGAAGGACAGCAAAACCATTTCTGTTGTTACAGACATTCTTTTTTTTTTTTTTTTTAAAGTAACAGAATTAAGCATGTTCCCCAACTTGTACCCCATGGCCTCCCCCAAACAAGCAAGTAAAAGTAACAGAAATCTGACCAGGGATCGATAAACAGCAAACAAGGAGAAAACATGGATTCCTAGTGATAAACTCAAATGCCACCATTCAGATCTGGCAACCAAGCGTTAGGCGCCCCTGCCAGAAAGTGGGGGTGGGGGAGCTTGAACCCGAGATGAACACATCTGGAGAAAGAACCTGGACACGGGCCGAAGTGTCCCCAACCTCTTAGCAACCCCTGCATCACATCAGGGGAGATTGCGAATCTTATATGGCGCAAAACATTCCTAATTTATTGTCTAGAGAATCTCAGAGATAAGGTTCGGTCAATGATTTCTCTCCCGTGGGCGTGTTCTCTGTCATCTTGTCTCTCTGGGGGTCACTCTCTCCCTCTCACACTCACACATACAAACTGCAAATTCCCATGAAAACAGATGATCAACACTCAAGGTACAGAGGAAGAAAACACAATATATGGAGAGCCTGAAGAACTTCAACGACCAGAATTGTCAAAGATGGCAACATATGTATGAAATACTGAAGAACTAATGATACACTGAAATATTAGTGCCAGGACTTCCACTTCTGGGGAGACGGAGGGAACACATTTCACCTATTTCCCGTCACTAACTAAAAGCAAAACCTTGGGGCTTTCCGTATAAAACACAAGACTTTGCAAGGCGGACAAAAGGTAGACTGGCCAGTGACCGCCAGACCCAACGAACGGCATGGTGTGAAATATGGGACTTCTGTCTCACATATTCCACACTTGAAGCTGTGAACGGAAATACCAGTGAGTGCAGAGATAAAAAGTCCAACAAAAGCCAGGTCCCTGTAGCCCAGGGATCAGGAAGGCGGCAGCCTAGCAAGATAGAAAATGTTCATAGATAATGACTGCTCACTTCAGCCAAATGCTACAGAAGAAAAAACCGTTGTCCTACCCCAACCACACCAGCCAACACTGAGAAGGGCACCTAGCCTTTCACCCTTGCCTGGCTATAACAAAGCACCCAATCCTCCCCTTCCTCTTGGCCAGTGTAGCATCAGAGACGTTTGAGTATGGAGCTGGGACATTTGTCACTTCTCAGCTATAACAATGGAAGCCAGATGAGCGGTCCACACATCAACCCTCACCTTGTGTTGACAAAGCCTCTGTCTCCTCCTCTGGGAATGTGGTGTAAAGGGAGGCCCAGGGGAGTCGAGACTTTCACCATCATCCAGCAGTAACAAAACCACCCTCTGGATGGCAACAATGGAAGCCTAGTGGGGAGCAATAATGAGCCACTCCCAGCCAGGGTGGTATCAGTGAAGGCCTAATGGGGAGCCAGAATTCCCACTCTCACCCAGCAGTAACGAGGGGCATCACCCTCTTGGGGGTGTGGGAACCAGTGACGGCCAAGGGGGGAACCAGGACTTCTATTTCCACCTGGCAGTAACAAAGCAGAATTCTCCCTTCCCTTGCTAGAATGAGATCAGAGGAAGTCAGCTAAAAGAGAAAGTTTAAATAAAACCCAGAATCTCATCATATAAGACAATAGTCAAGTATCAATAAAAAATTGCTTATCCTATCAAGAACCAGAAAGATCCCAAGTTGAATGAAGGCAATCAATGAATGCCAAGAGCAGGATGACGGAGACGTTTGAATTATCTGACAAAAACTTTAAAGCATTCGCCAAGAAAATGCTTTGATAAGCATTTATGAACGTGCTTGAAATGAATAAAAAAAATAGAAAGTCTCAGAACAGAAGATATAAAAAAGAAGAAAATGAAAATTTTAAAGTTGAAAACTGTAATAATCTAAGTTAAAAATCCTGGTAGATGGGGAGGGGGTGCCTTGATGGCTCACTCGTTTGGGGGTCTGACTTTGGCTCAGGTCAGGATCTCATGTTTTGTGGGTTCGAGCCCCGTGTCGGGCTCTGTGCTGACAGCTCAGAGCCTGGAGCCTGCTTCCGATTCTGTGTCTCCCTCTCTCTCTGTACTCTGTCTCTCTCAAAAATCACCGGCCCCCCCACCCCCCAAAAAAAAAAATTCCTGGTGGATGGGTTCAACTGTCGAATGGAGAAAGCAGAGGAAAAATCTGTGAACTGCAAGAAAGCACAAGAGAAATTTCCCAGTCTAAACAACAGAACAAAGATAGAACAAACAACCCAAACCAAAGCATTAGGGACCTGTGGAACTATAGTGGAAGATTAAATGTTGATGTCATCAGAGTCCCAGAAGAGGGAAAAGAAGGGGGCTGAAAAAATACTCAAAGGTATAATGGCTGAAAACTGCCCCAATTTGGCAAAAGATGTAATATTCAAGAAGCTGAGCACATACAAACAGGATAAACACAAGGAAGTCCTCACCAAGACTCATAGTCAAATTTCTGAAAACTAAAGACAAAGAAAGACTTGATAACAGTGAGACAAAAATGATACCTTACTAATGGAGGGGAAACAACTCAAATTACAGAAGATTTCTGATGAGAGACTACAGAGGACAGAGGGATGTGGTACACCATTTTCCAAGTACTGAAAGAAAATAACTGCTAACCTACAATCCTATATCCAATTAAAATATCCTTTAGGAATGGAAAAACATCAGGATGTTCTCAGATAAAAGAAAACTAACAAAACATGTCATCAGCAGGCTCGTCTTAAACAACTGCTAAGGGAAGTTCTAAACAGAGAAAAAGAAATGGTAAAAGAAATAACCTTCAAGTATCAGGAACGAAAAAAGAACCTGGTGGTCAAAAATAGTAAATAAGATAGTCTTCTTTCTCCCCTTGAGTTTCCTCTATTAATGGTTGAAGCAAAAAATTTATAACATTGTGTATATGGCTCTATATGTATGTAAAGGAAATATTTAATACAATTATACTTTATTTGGAAGAGGATAAAGGGACATAAAGGGAAGTAAAGGTTCTAGATTTCACTGAAACTGGTAAAATAAAGATACTAGTATGCTGTGATAAGCTGCGTATATGTAATAACCAGAGCCACGGCTAAAAAAGCTACATAAGAAGATACACTCAAACATGTTATAGAGAAATCAAAATGTAACCTAACCCAGAAGGAAAGACAAAACAAAACAATGAAAAACAGAAAAACCAAACATAAAATAAAAAATAGTGGACGTAAGCCCTAAACCAGCCATACTTATGTTAAATGTAAATGGTGTAAATATACCAGTTAATAGAGATTGGCAGAGTAGGTTAAAAATGTTGTCTAAGAGAATCTCACTTCAAAGGACTATTTTCTTTTTTAACGTTTATTCATTTTTGAGAGACAGAGTGCAAGTAGGGGAGGGGTAGAGAGAAAGACACAGAATCTGAAGCAGGCTCCAGGCTCTGAGCTGTCAACAGAGTCCCACATGGGGCTCAAACTTGGGAAGGTGAGATCATGACCTGAGTCGAATGAGAATCTCACTTCAAATATAATTATATAAGTAGGTTGAAAGTAAAACTGTAGAAAAATATACTACATAAACATTAGTCAAAAGCAAGCAGGAGTACCCATATTAACATATGAAGTAGGCTTCTAAGACAGAGAAAATGACTAGAGACAGAAAGGAGAATCATATATTCATAAAAGATCAATCAAATAGGAAGACACAGCAGTCCCAAGTGTGTATGAACTAAACAACAATACTGCAAAATACATAAAGCAGAAACTTATAGAACTAAAAGGACACATAGACAAATCCACATTCGTAACTGGAGACATCAGTACTTCCTCTCTCAATTATTGATAGACCAACTAGATATACAAAATTAGGAAGAATAAGTAAGGACACAATAACTCCATTAACCAATAGATTTTAACTGACATTTGTAGAACACTGCATTCAACATCAGCAGACATACTTTTTCCAGGGCTCATGGGACATATACAACATACAACATCTGGGGTCATAAAACAAACCTCAATTAACTTGAAATAAATGAAATCATAGACAATGCATTATCCAACCACAGAAGATGTCAAAGTAGAAATCAGTAACAGAAAGATAAGAAGAAAATATTGGAAAGTTCAAATACTTGGACAGTAAATGAAACACCTCTAAATAATCCATGGGCCAAAGAGAAAGCCTCAAAAGAAATAAAAAATACTGACCTGAATAAAAATGAAAATACCATGTATCAAAATATTGGATGCAGCCAAAGCAGTGCTAAAGAGGGAAACTGGTAGCACTAAAATCCACACATTAGAAAAAGAAACATTCTCAAATTAAAATATAAGTTCCTACTGCAACACCTATAAAAAGTGAGTTAAAATAAATCCAAAGGAAGGACATCATAAAGATAAGGGCAGAAATGAGTGAATTTAAAACAAAAAAATAATAATAGAGAAAAATCAATGAAAGAAAGATCGGGTCCTTTAAAAAACTAAGGACAATTGAAATACACTGTAGCATGACTGAAAAGAAAGAAAAAGACAAATCACCAATAGTAGGAGTGAAACAGGAAACATCACTACAGAACACTGTAAATTTCAAAATGTCTTTGAACAACCTTACACATGTAAATTTGACAACTTGTATATGATGGACTAATTATTCAAAAAAAAAAGTTACTATAATATACCCAATAGGAATAGACAATCTTAATAGTCTGTAACTAGTAGGAATTTGAACTTCTACGATTAACTACCTCCCACCCCGCGAAGTCTTCACAAAATAATTCTACCAAATGTTTCAAGAAGAATTGACACCAATTCTATACAATGTCTTACAGAATATAGAAGAGGAGGGAATACTTCCCAATTCATTTTATGAAGTGAATATTCTTTTGATACCAAAGCTAGACAAAAAACAGTAAAAATAAATAAATAAAATTAAAAGTGAGATAACTATAGACTAATATTCCCATGAATATAGATGTACAAATCCTTAACAAAAGATTACCAAAAGAATTCAACAATACAGAAAAATAATTATTTACCATGACCAAGGTGGGTTTGTTCCAGGGATCTGAAAATCAATCAGTGTAATCCATCATCTCAAATACAGACTGAAGAAGAAAAACCGGATCATATCAATAGATGTAGAAAAAGCATACGCAATTCAATTCAAAACCCATTCTTGGTGAAAACTCTCAGAAAGCTAACAATAGAAGGGAATGTCCTCAACTTAAATAACATGTGTAAAACAAAACAAAACAAACCAAAAACAATATCCTACAGTTAACATTATAGTTAGTGGTGAAAGATGAGATGCTTGACTTCCGAAGACCAAGAACAAGGCCAGTATGTCTGTACTTGACATTCATTCAACACAGTGCTACGCGTCTGAGTCAGTGCAGTAAGCCCAGAAAAGTAAACATAAACCAAAGAGATCTGAAAGGAACAAATTAAAATATCCCTATTTACAGATGACATTATTGTCTATGTAGAAAATGCCAAAAAACCTACAGCGTGCAAGCAGGGGAGGGAGGGAGAGAGAATCTTCCGCTCAGCATGGAGCCTGACGCAGAACTTGATCCCACAACCCTGGGATCACGCCCTGAGCCGAAATCAAGAGTCAGATGCTCAATCGACAGAGCCACGCAGGTGCCCCTCCAATGGGAATTTTTTAAGGTGATGGGTTGCCCCGTATCCTGTTTGTGCTGGTGGTGACACAAATCCATGTGTGTTAAAACTCAAAGAACCGTAACGAAAACGTGAGGTTTACTTTGTGCAAATTTTTAAAGTAAAAAAATAATTTCTTAAAAGAAAATCGAGATAATAGACAATAGCAGAAGTCAATGAGGGAGGATGAGGTGAATGAGGGAGGGGAGTTAAGTATTCTCAGCTCCTGGGGGAGCCTGGGTGGCTCAGTTGGTTGAGTGTCTGCCTTTGGCTCAGGTCATGATCTCGGGGTTCCTGAGAGTCCCACATCCAGCTTTTTGCTGTCTTCGTGGAGCCCCCTTTGGATCTTCTGTCCTCTCTCTCTGCCCCTCCCTCACTTGTGCCTGCATGCACCCTCTCTCCCCACCCTCCTCTCTGTCCCTCCCAGGTTGGCACTCTCTTTGTCTCTCTCTCAAAAATAAACATTTTTTAAAAAGGCCTAAACACGCCATTTAAACACTAAACATGTTCAGCATAAAAATAAATAATAATAAAGAGAATTAGCATAGAGCTAGATTTTTAAAAACTAAGAACTGTATCTAAAACATAAACAATCAGGAAGATTAAAGAGAAAAACAGGGAAAAAAAACATACCAGGCTATTTCTAATTAACATTATAATAATGTTGGCCAAAATAGACTTTGAGGCAAAAAATAAATAAAATAAAAATAAAATAAAATAAAATAAAATAAAATAAAATAAAATAAAATAAAATTACAAAAAAACCAAAAACGACATTAAAAGGGAGAGAGGATCGCAATATAATGATAAAAGTCTACCTCATCTAGGGGCTATGAGAATTTGAAACTTGGATGTACCTGTTTAGAATCACAAAGTATATAAATCAAAACTGACAGAACTTCAGGAAGCCTTTAAAAAATCTACCATAATTGAAATGTCAGCATTTCCCTTTTAATTAATGAGAGGTAAGGCAGAAAAAAAGTTAATCAAGATACAGAGGATTTGAAAAACCTAAGTCAACACGATTTATTTGACAGACATACATGGAACCCTGAATATCATCACTATAGAATATAAATTCTTCTCATGCACACAAGAATTCATTTCCAAAAATTAACCACTTATTAGCCTATAAAGCTCTTCTCGATCAACCCCAAAGAACAGATGCCTTGCAGATGATGTTTTCTGACCCCGGTGCAATTTAGTTTGAAATCATTCACTAAAAAGTTAAAATTAAAAAGCAACAACAACAAAACAAGATTTGGAAACAATTCTAAATAGCTCATAGGTCAAAATGAAGGTGTTAGAATTTTTTAAATATTTAGAATTGAAAAACAATTACAATACTGGATATCAACTTGTGAGCAAAGTGATACTTTAAAAAAAATACAGAAACTTGGGATGCCGGGATGGCTCAGTCAGTCAAGCGTACTACTCTTGATTTCGGCTGAGATCATGATCTCGAGGTTTGTGATACCGTAGAGATGAAAACAATAAATGAAAGTGACGAACAGTTTTATTTGAAAACAGACAAAATGGCCAAATAGAAAAATAAAGCAAGTGCAAACTGACTCAAGAATAAATAGGATGCCAGGGGCGCCTGGGTGGCTCAGTCGGTTAAGAGTGCAAATTTGGCTCAGGTCATGATCGCGCTATTCCTGAGTTCAAGCCTCGAGTTGGGCTCTGTGCTGACAGCTCAGAGCCTGGAGCCTGCTTCGGATTCTGTGTCTCCCTCTCTCTCTCTCTGCCCCTTCTCTACTCACACTCTGTCTCTCTCTCTCTCAAAAATAATAAACATTAAAAAAAAGAATTAATTGGATGCCTGAATAGTCCTATAAACATTTAAAAAACATTAAAGCAGCAATTAAATATCTTTCCACGATGGAAAAAGAGGACCAAGGTGTTTAGCAAGAAAATTTCCAAGAAATGCTTCTTTCCAAACTTGCACAAACTTCAAAAGAATAAAAAAAGAAGCTACACCCGCAGCTCATTCTAAGAGACAAGTATAACGTGTTACAAAAACTACACAAGGATGTGCAAAGAAAATCAATCATAGACTGGTTCTGTATATTAACAATGATACAAATACCCTAAACAAAATTAATTAGCACATTATGAGCAAATCAGATAAATTGCTAGACTGCATGAGTGGTTTTTGTGGGTTTTTAAGACTTTACTTTTGTGGTTTTTTAATGTTTGTTTATTTTTGAGAAAAAGAGAAAAAGAGAGCAAGAGAGTGCACTTGTGAGCGGGGGAGGGGCAGAGAGAGGGACACAAAGGATCTGAAGCGGGCTCCAGGCTCTGAGCTGTCAGCACAGAACCCAACATGGGGCTCAAACTCACAAACCATGAGATCATGACCTGAGCTGAAGTCGGACACTTAACCGACTGAGCCACCCAGGCTCTTCTAAGATTTTAAGTAATCTCTATACCCATCGTGGGGCTCGAACTCACAACCCCAAGATCAAGATTTACATGCTCCATTGACTGAGTCAGCTAGTTGTCCCAGGAGTGCTTTAACACTAGAAATCTGCAAGTGTAATTCTTCACGCTGACAGGTTAAATGATAAACCATGACTATCTCCGGCAATGCAGACAGAATGTTTAATAAAATTCAATGCCTATTCATGAAAAAATTTTTAAATTGTTAAGGAAAATCCTTATGTTTGTATTTTCAAACATACCTATAAAACATTATTCTTAATGGGAACATGTTAAAAATATTCCCTTTGAAGTCAAGAATAAGACAAAAATGCCTACTATCGCTTTCTACCCAGCTTACAAGTAAGCAACTAAAATAGAAGATTTAAAAACTAAAGAGAAAGAACCTAAACTAATATAACCTACAGAAGTTATAGAAAATAACTGGGGTGCCTGGATGGCTCAGTCAGTTATGCGTCTGACTTCAGCTCAAGTCATGATCTCATAATTCGTGGGTTTGAGCCCCCCAGCAGGCTCTGTGCTGACAGCTTAGATAGAGCCTGGAGCCTGCTTCAGATTCTGTGTCTCCCTCTCTCTTTGCTCCTCCCTGGCTCATGCTCTGTCTCTCAAAAATAAAAATGTTAAAAAAAAATAAGTTATTTAAAATAATCTAAGTTTCCAATGATAGCTGGCTATAAAAGCAATATAACAAAATCAATATAGTCAGCAAATACTAAGAAAAACTAATTTTAAAAATCACTTAACATGGAACAAATATAGAATACATTTAATAAGAGACTGGCGATAGCTTATAGAGAAAGAATTAGTAAAAGACATTAAAAAGACAAATTGAGAGACATACTATATTTATGGAAAGAATTAACTTTGTAAAGATATCAGTTCTCTTTATGCCGATGCAACCCTAATAAAAAAGTTTCAAATATTAACTTAAAACTGAGTTAATGAGCTAAATCTTAAACTTATAAGGAATGCAAGATGTAAGAAAAAACCACGAATATCTGTAGGAAGAATAAGTTGGAGGAACTTCACCTCCAGACACTGAAACTTACTCAAGTCAGAGTAATTAAGATAGTATTTATTCTATCAGTGTTCACACTGAACATGAGAACAGAAGACAATGTTGGGGAACAGACTCACACACACAAAATGATAGATAGAGGTGTTATCCCAGATTGTGGAAAAGGGGTGTTATTCAATATGTAGTGCTGGGTCAACTGCATATCTCCCCCCCCACCCCCCCGCAAAAAAAGAAAGAAAAGAAAAGAGAGTTCTACCCAACACTATGCATAAACGCCAAGTCCCAACGAATTAAAGACTTAAACTTAAAAGGCAAGACGTTAAAACTTCTGGGAAAATACATACGGCATATCTTGTGTTTCTGACCATGGAATGACACTTTGAGAAAAACAGATCAGCCATAAAAGAAAAGAATAATAAATATATTTACATGGAAACGAACTTGTTACAGTAGATGAGAAAAATATCTAGAAAGAAAGTCAGAAAATGGAGAAAGATATATGTAAAAAAGTATGTAACTGCTGAAGTATTAAAATTCAGGTTGTATCAGGAACTCCCAAAAGTCAATTAAAAAAAGAAAATAAATCAACTCTACAGTATAACAGGGTGAAGACTGGCACTGCTTAAATGAGAAAATTCTAATGATTAACAAATATATAAAAACACGGCCAACCTCATTAGGAACCAGGACTATGCAAATGAAACCTACAAAGAGATATCATTCTATATCTACCAGTTTGATGAAAACGCATGTCTGACAATTCCAAATAGTGATGAGACGAAGTAATGAGAATCTCTACAAAGCACTACGATAAGTATAAATTGTTAACAGCATTGTAGAAAACCATGTGTCATTATCTTGTACATTTAAGACTGAAACTCAGTACCCAAACAAAACATCTTTTAACAAAACAGTACAGAATATTTACTCTCTTTATGTCTCATGCGCTCTAATATTTTCTAGTATGCTCACTAAATCGATTCCATTATCACTAATGAGTTGGAACCTGCGTTCCAAAACAAACACTATCCTACAGAAACCCCTGCACATTTACCAGGAGACATTTATAAAACATTCCTGGCAGGTTTTTGTGAGATTTTTTTTTTTTTTTTTTTTTTTTTTGCAAAATAAAAATTTAAAAATGAGGGGAAAAAAACTCCATCAAAAAGAGAATAAAGATACACCCAAAATAATACAATACCTAGGAATAAACATAACCAAAGAGGCGAAAGATCTGTACTCTGAAAACTATAAAAAAAGAAAGTGATGAAAGAAATTGCAGGTGACATAAAGAAATAGAAAAACATTCCATGCTCATGGATTGGGAGAACAAATACTGTTTAAATGTCTATACCACCCAAAGCAATCTACACATTTCATGCAATCCCTATCAAAACACCAACAGCAGGGTGTCTGGGTGGCTCAATTGGTTAAGCGTCTAACTCTTGATTTTGGCTCTGGTCATGATCTCATGGTTTGTGGGTTTGAGCCCTGCGTTGGGCTCTGTGCTGACAGCACGAGACTGCTTGGGATTCTCTCTCTTTACCCTCCTTCTCGCTCTGTCCCTCCCGCGCTCACGTGCATGCTCTTTCTCTGAAAATAAACTTAAAATACCAACAGCAAATTGTGCAGGACCACAAAAGTCCTTGAGTAGCTAAAGAAATCTTGAAAAGAAAAGCTGGAGGCATCACAATTCCAGACTTCAAGTTATATTTCAAAGCTGTAGGAATCAAAGCAGTATGGTCCTGGCACAAAAACACACATAGGTCAATGGAAGAGAATAGAAAATAACCAGAATAAACCCACAATTATATGGTCAATTCATCATCGGCAAAGTAGGAAAGAATACTGAACGGAAAAACACAGTCTCTTCAACAAATGGTGCTAGGGAAACTGGACAGCAACATGCAAAAGAAGGAAAGGGGACCACTTTCTTACACCATGCACAAAAACAAATTCAAAATGGATGAAAGACCTAAATGTGAGTCATGAACCACAAAAATCCTAAAGGAGAACACAGGCAATAACTTGTTTGACGTTGGTTGTAGAGACTTCTTTGAAGATAGGTCTCCCGAGGCAAAGGACACAAAAGCAAAAATAAACTATCAGGACTTAATAAAAATAAAAATCTTCTACACAGCGAAGGAAAACAATCAACAAAACTAAAAGGCAACCTGTGGAATGGGAGAAGATATTTGCAAATGACATATCTGTTAGAGTTAGTATCCAAAATATATAAGGAACTTCTAAAACTCAATGCCCCCAAAGCAAATAATCCAATTAAAAAATGGGCAGAAGACATGAACAGACATTTCTCCAAAAGCATACAGATGGGCCAAGAGGCACATGAAAAGATGCTCATCATCCCACATCCTCAGGGAAAATACAAATCAAAACCACCATGAGATACCAGCTCACACCGGCCAAATGGCTAAAGTCAACACCACAAGAAACAACAGGTGTTGGCGAGGATGTGGAGAAAAAGGAACCCTCGTGCACTGTCGGTGGGAAGGCACAATGGTGCAGCCACTGCAGAAAACAGCAAGGAGGGCCCTCAAAAAGTTAAAGATAGAATGACGTTATGATCCAGCAATCTCACTACTGGGTGTCAAAGAACACACGAATACTAATTCAAGGGGGAACAATGCCCTCCTATGTTTATAGCGGCATTATTTGTAACAGCCATGATACGGAAGCAGCCCAGGTGTCTATCGACCGACGAATGGATAAAGAAGTCATATGGAAGATTACTCAGCCATAAAAAAAGGAATGAAATCATGCCATTTGCAACAACATGGATGGAGCGAAATAAGCCGGTCAGTGAAAGACATGTGGTTTCGCTCATATGGGGCATTTAAGAAACAAAACAAATGAGCAAAGGGGGAAATGAGAGAGAGAGAAATCAAGAAGCAGACTCTTCATTAAAGAGAACAAACCGATGGGTCCCAGAGGGGAGGTGGGGAGGGGTTAAATAGGTGATGGGGCTATTAAGGAGTATGCTTATCGAAATGAGTACCAGGTGATGTGCGCAAGTGTTGAAGCAATATACTGTGCACCTGAAGTTAATATAACACTGTGTGTTAACTAACTGGAATTAAAATGAAAACTTAAGAGAGAATAAAGAAATTGGGATATAGGGCGCCTGGGTGGCTCAGTTGGTTAAGCGGCCGACTTCGGCTCAGGTCATGATCTCGCGGTCCGTGAGTTCGAGCCCCGCGTCGGGCTCTGTGCTGACAGCTCAGAGCCTGGAGCCTGTTTCAGATTCTGTGCCTCCCTCTCTCTCTGACCCTCCCCCGTTCATGCTTTGTCCCTCTCTGTCTCAAAAATAAATAAACGAAAAAAAATAAAAAGAAATTGGGATATAGCCGCATAATGACATATCATACAGTAATAAGTAGTGAAATAAAATTTACCCCAAACAAGGGGTGATTCTTGGAGGTACAATGTTGAATGGGGGAAATAACTAACAGCAAGATTACTTAAATGATACCATTCGCATAGAGCTCAAAACCAAACATCACTCAACAACATACTGTTAAGGGATAAATACAGATGTAGTAAAATGGGAAGAACCCAAGATTGTAATCACAAAATTTCAAGTAGTGGCTCTCTCCAGGAAAACGAGGGACATTGGATTTGGAGGGATACACAGGTGACTTCAGCATAATTGATAGTGATTTGGTTCTAAATTTTTTTGATGTTTTTATTTTTGAGAGAGAGAGAGAGAGAGCGCGCACAAGCATATGCAGGGGATGGGCAGAGAGAGAGGGAGACACAGAATCCGAAGCAGGCTCCAGGCTCCGAGCTGTCAGCACAGAGCCCGACGGAGGGCTGGAACTCACGAACCATGAGATCATGACCTGAGCCGAGATCGGACGCTTAACTGAGCCACCCACGCGTCCTGGTCATGATTTGGTTCCAAATTTGTGCAGTAGGTTCATGGTTCTCTTAATGTTTCAGAACACATAAGAATATAGGTAATCTATGTATTAAATAGATAATGAAACAAAATAACAAAAACCAAGCATTAAGCATATTCTTCTATAAATGATTACCATGATCCCACAAGACTAAAAACAAACAAAAATAATTACGCCCATTGATTCTCTATATTCTGGTTAAAAATAATAATGCATACACACACCATATATATCATATACCATATGTATAAACCATATATATAACACAGCATATGCCACATATAAACAATATATATAATATACACATAAAATATACATGTTATTATACAGATATACAAAGATAAGTTTTACGTATATGAACATTTTCTTTAAACTTTTTACTACTTTTTGCTTGAAAGAAAGAGCTGAGTCTCAGGGCATCTGGACAGCTAGCTATGGCAACTACCCACACATCAACTACATTAAAACTAAAATAACCAATAAGAAACATTGTACCTACACAGCTGATAAGAAAGCAACAAACCCTGGTCCTCTGAAGGAAAGTATCTTGTGCTGGAGACAAATTCTGCTCAAGTCTGCTCTTAAAAATTTGGGGCCAGGTGCACCTGGGTGGCTCAGTCGGTTGAGAGTGACTCTGGCTCAGGTCATGATTTTGTAGTTCATGAGTTTGAGCCCCGTGTCGGGCTCTGTGCTGACAGGTCAGAGCCTGGAGCCTGCTTTGGATTCTGTGTCTCCCTCTCTCTCTGCCCTTCCCCTGATCACACTCTGTCGCTCTGTCTCTGTCTCTCAAAAATAAATAAACGTTAAAATTTTTTTTTTTTAATTTGGGGCCATAAAAGTTATTTATGACGATCAAAAGCATTTAAGAACATTCTAGAACATGTTTTACTGACTGAAAGACTCATCGATATTGAGTTGGAAGGAGCAAGGAAGGTCACTTAGCCCAATTTTCCACTCCTCTGAGACTTCCATCCATCACTCCAGAAGCATTTCAAGAGAGCATTAAAGACTGACCAATGGAAGGTAATCTTCCAGGAAGGGAGGTGGGCTAACGGGTGATGCTATTTTTAGGAAGCCTGGTATTTTGGGCCTCATCTTTGTAAATGAAAGACAGAACATCATCCATTCTCAAGAAAATGAACGCTACCATTTCCAGGGGATGAGTCACTCCACAGGATGACCAGCACTCTGTAGGTGACATCTGGGTACAAGTTACCTCTTATTTTTTTACATCAACAGACTACAGCAAAACAGAACCCTGGCAAACTGGTCTAAAAATTGTGCATTGTTCTACTTATGAGCTTCAGGAGAGCAACACCACCCACAAAAAATCTTGATTGTCATTGTATGTGAGCTTGTTCGGTCACGGTGGCATTTCTCAAAATGTGTTCCCATGCAAAAAACGGACTCATAAGACACTGAAGAAAAAGGTCCTGTGGACAATTAAGGAAACATTGAACACTATATTCTCCATTAATGGAGTCTTATTAAAATATTAAAGGTTCTGAGAAGGCCTGCAGTAAATGAAATACTTTAATGTGAGCTAGCCCATCATTTCCCAACTGCATAAAAAATATGAAAATATGCTTCACATCACACCTAGTAACCACTACCTCCTGGGTGCCAAATATACTTTAGGAAATGTGGAACAGCCTCTGTCGCTCCCTTTCTATTTGCGCAGTCCCAGGCTTAGCCCTGTAGGGCTCTGCCCTGAACTACCACCAGATGCTCAGAACTGACGTCTACACCTCCACCATCCTAACCTCTCATTCATCATCCGCGCTGTCCTTAGACATCCTTCCCCAAATGCCTCCCTGGCTCCCTTTTGCCTGATGCCTAGGAGGTGTTCTGATAAATGCTCCAGCCATAAGCAATGTGTTACTGTTTCAAAATGTACCCAGGAAAGGGGCACCTGGGAGGCTCAGCTGATTAAGCCTCCCACTCTTATTTTTTTTTTTTTTTTACTGTTTTATTTTTGAGAGAGTGCAAGTTGGGGAGGGACATAGGGAGGGGGACAGAGGATCCCAAGCGGGCTCTGTGCTGACAGCAGTGAGCCTGATGCAGCGGCTTGAACTCACGAACCCAGGAGATCATGACCTGAGCCAACCTCAGACACTCAAGCGACTGAACTACCCGGGCAGGTTCCCCTGAACGTCCGACTCTTGATCTCAGCTCAGGTCTTGATCCCAGGGTCAAAAGAATAAATAAATAAATACAGGGCTGCCTGGGTGGCTCAGTCAGTTTAAGCGTCTAACTCTTGATTTAGACTCAGGTCATGATCTCACAGTTCACGGGATGGAGCCCTGCGTCGGGATCTGGGCTGACAGTGCAGAGCCTGCTTGGGATTCCCTCTCTCCCTCTCTCTCTCTGCCCCTCCCCTGCTTGCTCTCTCTCTCTCTCAAAAATAAATAAACTTAAAGAAAATAAATTAATTAATTAAAGCAAATAAAATAAAAATAAGATAGATAAAATGAAAATAAAATAATAAAATTAATAAAAATGAAATTAAATTAATAAAGTTAATAGGCAAAATAAAAATAAAATAAAATAAAATAAAATAAAATAAAATAAAATAAAATAAAATAAAATAAAATAAAATCAGGAGGCACAGCAAACCATGCCGGGCCACCCAGGGAAGCATCGAGGCCAGACAGAGGGCAAAGAGAGTAAAGAGAAAATGTGGGCCACGGCCTTTACTGTGGTTTTCGCAGGAGGCAAGGTGAGCCAACTGAGCCGGTGTAGGGCTGGAGAGTTGGAATAATTCTGGTGGTGGGCTCAGGGCTATCAGGGTGGTCCCCAGGTATCCAGTACGTGGCCCTGGGTGATTTGAGGCAGAGCACCGTATCCTGACTGCAGGAGCCTGCTACGCGAGGTGGGTAGGGGTACAGACTGAGAAGTGGCAGGTCTGTGTACCCAAGATGTGCCTGCAGGCCAGCTGTTTACTATCTCTAGAAATGAGGGGGACCTCGGTGGGTCAGCGAGGCTGCAGGTGCCACAGCATCAAGAATACAGAAAATATATCAGGGTGCCCGAGTGGCTCAGGTCATGATCTCAGGGTTCATGGATTTGACCCCTGCTTCGGGCTCTGTGCTGACAGCTCAGAGCCTGGAGCCTGCTTTGGATTGTGTCTCCCTCTCTCTCTGTCCCTCCTCTGCTCATGCTCTCTCTCTCTCTCAAAAATACACATTACAAAAAATTAAAAAAAAAAAGATTGTGTCTCCCTCTCTCTCTGCCCCTCCCCCACTCACGCTCTCTGTCTCTCAAAAAGTTAATAAATGTTAAAAAGAGTTTAAGTAAAATAACATTAAAAAAAAGAATACAGAAAATAGAATTAATCCAGGCACTCATTCCTTAAAACAACCTAGAAAGTCTTATTATACCCATTTTTTTATTTTTATTTTTTTTATTTTTTTTTTTTTTAATTTTTTTTCAACGTTTTTTATTTATTTTTGGGACAGAGAGAGACAGAGCATGAACGGGGGAGGGTCAGAGAGAGAGGGAGACACAGAATCAGAAGCAGGCTCCAGGCTCTGAGCCATCAGCCCAGAGCCCGACGCGGGGCTCGAACTCACGGACCGCGAGATCGCGACCTGGCTGAAGTCGGACGCTTAACCGACTGCGCCACCCAGGCGCCCCTATACCCATTTTTTTAAATGAGAAAATGAGGTTACTGTAAATTGTCACCGCCTTAGGATAACATGCCACAGGGTGGACCCCAGACCTACCTACAGCAGCGGCATCTCTTTGAAACTTCTTAGAAATATACATTCTCCAGCACCGGCACGGAAATTCTGGGAGAGAGGTCCGGCAATCTGTGTTTTGTTTTTTTTTTTTTTAATTTTTTTTTTTTTTAACATTTATTTATTTTTGAGACAGAGAGAGACAGAGCATGAACGGGGGAGGGTCAGAGAGAGAGGGAGACACAGAATCTGAAACAGGCTCCAGGCTCTGAGCTGTCAGCACAGAGCCCGACGCGGGGCTCGAACTCACGGACCGTGAGATCATGACCTGAGCCGAAGTCGGCCGCTTAACCCACTGAGCCACCCAGGCGCCCCAGGCAATCTGTGCTTTAAGTAGCCCCCCCTCCCAGATGATTCTGAAACACGTTGAGAAACACTGGTTTATGGAAGAAAATCGAAAATCCCTGCTTGGGAAAACCTCACTCTGACTCCACAGACTGATCTCTTCAAGGCTCTCTAAGCTGCCCCCATCTTCTACCCCCCCTGCCCTGCCTTCGGTCGCTCCCCTCCCCTCCCCTCCCCTCCCCTGCCAGATGAGATCCAGGCTCAGGCACACCTAAGTTTCCCTTGTTCAAGGACAACCCCCACGGGGACTCAGCACCCCCTGCACCAGCACAGTACCCAGACCCTGCAGGAACGGGTGTATCCTATCGCACGGTATTCCTGTGAAGGCTTTCGGCAGCTGAAACGGGGTAGAGGGAAGCAGCATGAATTTACGTGGGAAAAATGTTCCAGCCATTCCCAGACCCAAGAAATAACCTCTCTTAAACTTTTCTCAAACCGTAGGACACATCTTGCCAACAGAGGCACAAAATAAATCGAGAGAGGGGCACCTGGGTGGCTCAGAGCTCAGTTAGAGCGTCCGACTTCGACTCAGGTCTTTCCAAGAGTTTGAGCCCCGCATCGGGCTTGCTGCCCTCGGCAAGGAGCCCCCACTTCAGATCCCTTGCCCCCCTCTCTCTCTCTGCCCCTCGTCAACTTGCACTCTCTCAAAAATAAATAAAACATTAAAATAAATAAATAAAAACACATAAATCGAGAGAGAGCACAGAGGGCCACAGATGGGAGTTCAAAGGTATGGCAGCTTGATGATGAGAGGCTGAGTTCCTGGAAGGGAGCCTGGCGGGGTCACTCTCGCTGCCTGGGGTGCGTGTTGCCTCTGTTAATAGTTTGCTGCAAAACAAAAGCTGGGTGCTACTTTCTTTTTTCACCTTTTTTTTTCATAAATGCAAAAGTGATCTTTGGATTTCTTTCAGTTAGCGAAGACAGGTACTCACGGAGGTCTTTTGTAAGAGCAGAGTGGCAGAATGAGAATTTTCAAAGAGCAGGGGACGCCTGCACTCTCTAAATGCCTATTAAAAAGAGTGCCTGGGGCGCCCGGGGGGCTCAGTTGGTTGAGCATCTGACTTCAGCTCAGGTCATGATCTCTCGGTTCTTGGGTTTGAGCCTCAACACTGGGCTCACTGCTGGCAGAGCAGAGCCTGCTTTGGATCCTCTGTCCCCTTCTCTCTCTTTCCCTCCCCAGCTCGTGCTCTCTTTCTCCCTTTCAAAAATAAACAAACATTAAAAAAAATAATAAAATAAAGTGCAACCTTGATACAATTGGGCACAAATGCTTTTTCTCACTGTCTTGCCCCGTTTTCCTCATTACGGTAGAGGAACCATTCTGTTACATGGTTCTCCTAAAGCCACTATCCACCACTGCCTTCTTTGCTGCCTCCCACTATAGAGGGAAGAAAGTCAATACTGTCCCCAATGTCCCCTGAAATTAGAAGTACCCATCAGACTTGGTCCCAGGCTGTGAGACAAAAGCAGAAGTGTGCTACAGGGTCATCCAGAAAAGCTCTGCTTTCCTGCTAAAAACCAACAGGACACAGCTGTCGAGCTCGTCGCTTCTTCCTGTTTTGAACGCAGATACGATGGCCAGTGTGGTGGCAGCCATTCTGTAACCAAGAAGGAATGGCAAAGAGAAATGACAAGACATCGGTCCCGACATCACTGAGTCACTGATCCAGCTACCGTTCCAACTAACCACCACTTACGCACGGACTTATTTCTGACAGAAATAAACTCTGTCCAAAGCCATCCTACGTGGATTCTCTGTTATGATAGCTCAATACAATCCTAGCTTACTACGCTGGCAGTGGAGGATCTCATCCTACGAGTAATTTTATCTTGAGTAAAAGTATAATTATTTGTTATTCCTGAAATTGCCCACGGTTCTCTAGTCTAAAAATCTTTAGAGCCATTGTTAACTTTTCCCCAAAGGTCTTCACAGAATACCTAGCTGTACCAGGATACATACCAAAGGAAAAGGGGCTGATGTTGGTGAGAAAGAATTTGACGGGTGGCACTAATAAGCATTGAGGGCTGGGTGGGATCTGTCAGGCAGAAACACGGGAGAAGGTCCAAAACAGCTGAGCAACCCCCAAAGACATTCTCCTAGCAGCAATAAAAGGCTATAATATAGAGGATTTGGGGTGGGGGGCGCCTGGGTGGCTCGAACATCCCACTTTGGCTCAGGTCATGATCTCGAGGTTTGTGAGTTCAAGCCCCGCGTCGGGCTCTGTGCCGACAGCTCAGAGCCTGGAGCCTGCTTCGGATTCTGTGTCTCCCTCGTTCTCTGCCCCTCCCCCACTTGTGTGCCCGCTCTGTCTCTCTCTCTCTCTGTTTCTCTCTCTCTCAAGAAAAAACATTAAAAAAAATAAAATAAAAAATAAATTTAAAATAGAGGATTAGATTAAAGAGAGGAAAACTCCCCTTTAGGAATTAAGGACCGAGAGAAATGGGGAGAAAACAAGTTACAAAGTTATTCCAAAACTGGGACAAATCTATGTTTTCAAACCAACACGACAGCTGCATTCTGGTGAGGCACAGAGAATGCTTACAGGAAGAACCAAAAAAGCATGATTAACTGGCTTCTTAGGAGACCGTCAGGAAGAAAAAGATACCTATAAACGAAAAATAGAGTAGTGTGCAAAAGAACAGTCAGAACACAGGAAAAACTGCTGACAGTAGATTATAATACAAGTTGCCCAGGGAAGAGAGGGGAAGATAGGGGGAAAATAAAAAGGGAAATGGGAAATTTTAAGATTTTAAGTCAACTCTATACCCAACCTGGGGCTCGAATCCACAACCTTGAGATCAAGAGTTGCATGCTCCACCCACTGAGCCAGCCAGGAGCCCTGAATGAGGAACTATTTTAAAAGAGAGACAGATTTTCCTAGAACTGAATAAGGCACTCAAATCCTTAAACTACAAGGGTCTGAGCTGTGAGGCACAGACTGGAAATGAAGAAGAAATCGTAAAGAGCTGGCAGAGGGGCGCCTGGGTGGCTCAGTCAGTTAAGCGTCCAACTTCGGAGGACGCACTTCAGAAAAATCAGGATAAGACAGGAGCCCGGTAAGACACGAGAGAGTTAAAGCGGACGGCAGCAGGTGCCAAGTCCCGGATGCCAGCCCCGCAAGAGGCTAAGAAAGCAGTAAATCCACGTCAGAATTCGGTAGCCTCCAACGTGAAGAGAACACTCAAAACAACAGAGGGGACGAGTGAGTTGGAATGTATGAAAGCGTAGGATTCTCCCATTAGGAAAAAGGAACAAAAGGTAATTCATACAATTCCGGGGGGGGGGGGGGGGAATGCCCAAGAAAGATAGGATTCAAATATGAATCAAAGTACAATGAGGCACGGATTGAAGAACCGATAGAATGTAAGAAAAGAGATGGTTCCATCCCCCTCTACGTGAACAGGTGTCTCCACAGGGGACCCGAAGAGCAGGAAATGTAACTGACGGTAGTATCTGGTTCTGCAATCAACATTTCAGTAAGAAGCCATAACAGAAGCACTTAATTGACTTTTGAACTTGTAGAATCGACCTATGGACAATGCATCCAAGACCTAATGACGAGGAGCCCAGGAGAGAAAGAAACGTAGAAAGGGGGGGGAGGGGAGGGGAGGGGAGGGGAGGGGAGGGGAGGGGAGGGGAGGGGAGGGGAGGGGAGGGGAGGGGAGGGGAGGGAAGGGAAGGGAAGGGAAGGGAAGGGAAGGGAAGGGAAGGGAAGGGAAGGGAAGGGAAGGAGAGTACAGGAAAGAAGCAAACAGTAGATAGAAGCTAGGATTGGAGAGGCAGAGGTGAATTAATGCTCCCTGAAGCCTGTCAAGGGAAACGGGACCATCCGTGGCAGAGAGGCTTGAACAGAGCAAGTAAAATGCTGTTACGTGGACTTAAAAATTGGGTACAGAGAGGAACGTGGGTGATAGAATCCAGCAGGCCTGCTCTCCCCGACGGGAAGTAATGGTGTGTAACGTGTGTGTATGTGGGTATGAGCAAGAACCATCAATATAAGCCTTTGTTTAGGGATGTAGGAGGCAAACCACCGGAGGAACTAAAAACAGAAGCCATTAAAGGCAATTGCCTCCAGAGAACAGGGCTGAGAGTGGCACCATGGTGGGAGGGCTGGTACCTTTCCATTGTAAGTCCTTCTCTACAACTTGATTTTTTAAAACCGCATTCATCTACTATTATTTGTGCTTTAAGGACCGGGACCCTAGAAAATAGGCATGCCCGTCCACAGAATCATTAAATGGTATAATTTGGCAATATGCATTAAAAGCCTAAAAATGTAGAAAACCTTCCTCAAAGTTAACTGAAATGGAGGAACTCATCCTAAAGAAACAACGGAAGGTGTAGACAGAGGTTTAACTCTAAGAAAGGTCATCAGGGCAATGTTTATGGAGGTCTACATTTCGACTTCATCTTTTGTCTCCAGCCCTTTGCTTTTATGGACATAGTCTGGGGGTGGGGGTGGGAAATCTAGATTCCCCACCCCCCTCCAAATCCAAAGGGGATTGTTTAAATACATGGACTTCCATGTGAGTATTAAAAATGAGAACAGGGGCTCCTAGGTGGCTCAGTTAGTTAAGCATCCGACCCTTGATTTTGGCTCAGGTCATGATCTCAGGGTTGTAGGATCGAGCCCCACATCGGGGGCAGAGACTGCTTGAGAGTTTCTCACTCTCTGCCCCTCCCTTGGCTCGCACTCGCTCTATCTCAAATAAAAAAAAAGAGTCTTTAAATGAGGACATACACCATGGGAATCTACCCCCAAAACCAAGAACACACTGTGCTCACTGTATATTAGCTAATTTGACAATATATATATATATTTTTTTTTTAATTTTTTTTCAACGTTTTTTATTTATTTTTGGGACAGAGAGAGACAGAGCATGAACGGGGGAGGGGCAGAGAGAGAGGGAGACACAGAATCGGAAACAGACTCCAGGCTCCGAGCCATCAGCCCAGAGCCTGACGCGGGGCTCGAACTCACGGACCGCGAGATCGTGACCTGGCTGAAGTCGGACGCCCAACCGACTGCGCCACCCAGGCGCCCCGACAATATATTTTTTAAAAATGACGTATGTTGACATGTAAAGTTACTGAAGATACACTAAGGGAAAAAGGCTACAAGCCAATGTGTGCAGTAAAAAGTTACAGGTATGGATATGCAGAGGGAAAAAACATATGTCAAAATGTTAGTAGTCAGTTCCTCAGCTTTGCTCCTGGTGTTTTCAATCTTCCAACTCCTCTACAATGCACAGAGTAAGTATTATAAAACGGATCACAAAGGTAGTTGCCAGGGGAAGGGAGCGAAAGGGTGGGCTAGTGTTTCATGGGGGTAGAGGCTCAGTGTTTGCAAGATAAAGGGTGAATGGATGGGGTGAGGATACCATACCAGCGTGAATGGACATAACGCTGCTGAATTCCGTATTTGAAAATGGGTAAGATGGTAAATTTCATGTTGTGTGTAATTTACCGCAATTAAAAAAATAAAAACTCTTTTAAGGCAGTGAAAGTACATATTACAATGCTGCATGATATTATATGGATGGATATGTATCATTAGACATGTGTCCAAGCCCATGGAATATACAACGTCAAGTTGTTTCTAAGGTAAACTATGGACTTTGGGCGATTAGAATGTGTCAATGTAGGTTCATCCTTGGTAAAAAAAAAAAAAAAAAAAAAAGTACCATTTTGCTGAGTGATGCTGAGAATGGGGGGAGGCTATGCCTGTGTGGGGGCAGGGGGTTTGCAGGAAATTCTATGCCTCTCTCTCAGCTTTGTTACAAATCTAAAACTGCTCTAAAAAGAAAAGCCTTTAAAAATTAACATAAATGTATTATAAGAGAGTGCAAACTGGATTATATGCCACATGATACATTTATGAACAAATCAAGTTATAAAAAACATACCTTAATTTTGCAAAGGTTAACCAAACGAATACATTTGTAACAGGAGTTTTAAAAGCACTGCATATATTTCAGATTTTCTCCAAATGAGACTTTTTCCCTAGTGCCAAAAAGGGAATTTTCCTGGGGCGCCTGGGTGGCTCAGGCAGTTAAGCGTCCAACTTGAGCTCAGGTCGTGATCTCATGGTTTGTGAGTTTGAGCGCCGCATTACCCTCTGTGCTGACAGCTCAGAGCCTGGAGCCTGCTTCGTATTCTGTATCTCCCTTTCTCTCTGCCCCTCCCCACTCATGCTGTCTCTCTCTCAAAAGTAAACAAACGTTAAAAAAAAAAAAAAATTTAAAAAGGGGGAATTTTCCTGCTGCTCCCACCCAAGATATCCAGGCATTATTTTTTTTTAAGTTTATTTATGTTGACAGAGAGAGAATGCATGTGCATTGAAGCACAAGCAGGGGAGGGGCAGAGAGAAGGAGAGAATCCCAAGCAGGTGCCATGCTGACAGTTCAGAGCCCCACGCGGGGTTCAATCCCACAATGGTGCTGCGGAATCACAACCTGAGCTGACATCAAGAGTCAGATGCTCAACCAACTGAGCCACCCCGGCGTCCCTCCAGGCATTATCTTTAAATTTTTAACCCAAGCCCTACAAATTCTACATTACTTCCTTTCAGTCCTTCCAAGAATATCAGCCTTTCCCAAGGGCACTTTTGAGCCCCAAGATTACTACTCCCTTCTCAACAAACAAGGCATTTCAACCTCGAATGTCTTAAGTTTTTAAACATGACTGTCTTGTATCCCGTCAATAACTGCATGGTCCATTAGGGTAACAGCATGTATACAATGTATAAAGTTACGTACAATTATATATTCTAATATTATTTAATACTAGTTAACTTTAATAATATATGATATTTATAGTTATATTTTTATGCATCTCAATGAGTTATTTCAAATGTCTTTTTTGATTTCTCAATCTCTCACAATTCATCGTACATGGACCAGGGTTGCAAAGAATAGGTTTCCCCACGATTTCAGAAGTGGCTTTGGGGTGTGAATACAGCGGCCTTGGTGTTACCTGATCTCTGCATGTGTTACGGGCTACAGTGTGTTCCCCCTCCCACATTCACGTGTTGAAGGTCCTAATCGCCTGTCCCTAAGAGTGTGGGAGTATTGGGGGACAAGGTCTCTACAGAGGTGATAACCTTAAGATCAAGTCACTAGTGGCCCTTATCCAACACAACCCGTGTCCTCATGACAAGAGTTAGGACACAGGCACACACAGCGGGAAGACCTTGTGAAGACACAGGGAGAAGGTGGCGGCAGTCTGCAAGCCAAGGAGGGAGGCCTCCAAGGAAAACCAGACCTGCAGGCTCTTGGAGCTTAGACGTCCAGTCTCCAGAGTCACGGGGAAAGGACCGTCTGCTGTTTAAGCTCCCAGTCGGTGGCACTTTGTCCCGGCAGCCCCCACTCATCACACATCTTCCACCTGAACCTTCTCTTTGTCACTGTGAATTCCGAGGGTTTGGGGACTTTTGTGGGTTCAAGGGTGGGTTAGAACATGACCTAGGGGCGGCAGAATCGAGTAAACAGCGTGACGTACGCAAATCACTTTACCCTCTGTCAGAGACCACAGCAGTATTCTGCTCTGGTGGCTGACGGAGCGGGGCGTGATGTGGAAACAGGAGAAAGGCTTCCTGAGGGCAAATGGATTCCAAGCCCTCCTTTAGAGCGTTTTTCTTGATACCTGTCATTGCAGAAAGGTTCACTGGGGTGGCATTTAAAGTGTGATTCTCTCTGAAGTTAAGGACAAGACTCAATGTCTTGCCAAGGTCTTTTTCTGGTCTGTGGTTCTGGGCACAGTTTTAAAAATAAACCCTTGATCCAGTCCAACGGAAAGTGGCTCACAAGCATAGGTCTCCAAGGTCCAAGCCTGTGACACTGAGGATGGCCAAATATCCCGGGCACAGTTCCTGTGTGATGTGCAAGCTTTACCCAGGTTCGGAGACAATTCACTATGGCCACAAACATGGACTTACTCTTCCCTGGCCTCCTGCCCTTGGCATTTTTTGGCAGGCAGGGCTATGGGAGAGCAATGAACCATTATTTTGCTAAGAAGGGGGCTCTTCCCTGACTACCTGCATGGGAAGGGAGAAGAGCCCCCCTTTAGGCAACACGTTGGTGTCCCTGCTTGCCGGGTCCTTCCTCACCCCCTACGACCCCTTCGGGCAACTGCTCTGTTCAATCCTTCTTATAACTATTACCTGTCCTGTTTCCTAGTGGGTGGGAGGTGCCCAGTTTACATCACTCCACCCACTTCCTATAATCCTACATTCTTTCTCAAGTGTGACCCCATCCCCAAGCCACATGGGAAGGCTTCGAGGTAAAGGTGCAGCCATAAACGACCTTAGGCAGACCAGGGTCCAGGCTGACGTTGTGGGGTGCAGAGCAAGGGTAACGATGAGGCTCCTGGGTTAGAGTTCACGGAGAAAACTTTTCCAGGCAAAGTGATCCAAACCTATGTTTGTCCAGGGTCAAGCATATCAAGGTAGACAATGAGATACAGATCTTATCTGCAAGCCTTCTCCCTGATGGAGGGCAACTACCCGGGGGAGGAGAGGAGAACCCCAATTCAATTCATAAAGGAACTTCTGTACCTGTAAAATCATAATTGAACCTATTTTCCTCAATTAACACATCAGAAGATAATTAGGACCCCTTCACCAACCTGTTTTACTTCCTCACTCTCCTCCTGTGATCTGTGAAAGGAAACATTTAGAACACGTTTTCTTTTCCAATCACCCTCTCCTCTTGTCAGATCCCACCCCTGTTCCTGAGTTTGGTGGAGATTTGACTTTAGGCTACCGTTAGATTCTCCCCTTACCATCTGTCTATTCTGTTGCAAGAATTATGACTTGACGCGCACTATAGATTCCTGGTAAAAATGATCTCGACGGTTTAGGCTAAGCTAAACACTCATCACAAGATCACTGCTCACCACTCTTTCCTACCCTCTTGTCCTCCAGTGTCTAGAGATCTCTATTGGATCTCTAGACATTTTGCCAGCCATCTCCCACAGCTAAGTTACATGGATAGTAAACTCTGAGGCCGCCATGCCCATAACAGGCAGTAAGTTACAACGGGGAGCCTGGATGGCTCAGTCAGCTGAGCGTCCAACTCTTGATTTTGGCTCAGGTCACGATCTCATGGTCATGGGACTGAGCCCCATGTCGGGCTCCATGCCAAGCATGGAGCCTACTTGAGATTTTCTCTCTCTCTTGCCTTCTCCCCCTTATGCAAGCACAATCTCTCTCAAATAAATAAATTACATACATATAAACTCCAAGGCCTTCGTGTGTTAACCTTGAAAATGAGTGGTAATTGGACTTGATAAAAGATTTCTGATCACAGCCTTTTTGTCCCAAAGAGTCTACTGACACTGCCCTGTGGTCTTTCTTCTACCTTCTAGAGCTGCTCAGTAGTCTGGTATCAGTTCAATTCTTTTGGTTCTGCCTGTCCAGAGAAGTAAAACTTTCTCTTCATCCACAACATTCTAAAACTCCACCAGAAATGCCTAGACACGTAGCTTGAAATATTTATTGATCCTGTCTGAATTCTCAACTCAGAGAACTGTTCTCCTACTGTTGTTTAACTACTGGTCCTCTTCTTTGTGGTCCCCTTTTCTCCTTTAAGTGTTTATGTTAAGTCTGGGATCTAATCTCCAAGTTTCTTATCTTTTCCCTCAGAGGTTTTTTAGCCTCGAAATGTCTTCATTCTGTGGGATGAGGTATCTGTTACTCTTGACCTTCCAGAACAGTAATTAATGTTCTTGGCAGTGACTATATTTTTAGTACACCGGGGGGGGGGGGGGGGGAGTTTATAATGTGGAAACAATGCTTTAGTTCCATAAAGTCTTTTAATTTTTTGTGGGTTTTGTGTTTGTTTGTTTTGTGGGACTTTTGTTTTTTGTTTTTTACACTGTACTCATGTTTCCTCGAGAGGCCATTGCATTAAAGTCCTCTTCTGTCTCTTTATTCAGTTCTATTTCAACAGGAGCTGTATTTTTCTTTTTCTTTTTAATTTTTTTTAATGTTTTATTTATTTTTGAGACAGAGAGAGACAGAGCATGAGCAGGGGAGAGACAGAGACAGAGGGAGACACAGAATCAGAAACAGGCTGTCAGCCCAGAGCCCACTGCGGGCTCAAACTCATGAACTACGAGATCATGACCTGAGCCAAAGTCAGACGCTCAACCGACTGAGCCACCCAGGCCCCCCAGGAGCTGTATTTTCTAGTTAGAGTTTGCGCTCATGACTCCACGTTACCATGACCTCTGAAGTGAGCTTACTGAAGTTGCTCTACGTACTCACAGCTATGTGTTCCCTCAGTACCATTACAGGTTAGGCTACTGGTATTGACTTAGTGGAAAATAGCAAATGGTGAGAGACACAGCTTCCTGCAAGCTGGGGTGGAAGGGGTGGGGTGAGGTACTGTAAGGGACTGGATGCAAACATTTCCTAATCACAAGGTCAAGGAATTTAGTCAACCTTCAGTCCTTTCTAAATCTCTTATGGTCAAAAGTATCAAATAGCTCCTGCCAGACAAAGAGCGTTTCCCCTGAAGTTTGAGGAAGGCTCAGCCTAAACCATTCTGGCCTCTCAACCCACACCAGTTACAGAAACAAAAACCAAAAACCAAAACAAAACAAAACACCCAAGGCACAAACAGGAAACTGAGGGCAGCACCGCCTCCCATCCCTGGATATCCTACGTAAGCTCTTGGCTTCAGACACAACCTCTGAAGTTCTGCCACTAACAGCAGACGTAGTTTTCAAAATGGAGGTATTTCCAATCTTGTATGCCCTGCCAGTGCCTTTCCACTGCTCTGTCGGGAGGTGAAATTTATTTCTGCCCTCTAGAATGAAATTGGGGGAGCCTTTATGACCTTCTCCGTAAATAAAACGTGACAGAAATGACATCCCAGGCCAGGGCATAGGGACGCTCAGTCCTGTAGTCCCGCCACCATACCGTGAGGAAACCAGAGTCACACAGAGCGGCCTCGTGTGGGTATGTGGCCAACAGCTCCAGCAAAGGTCCCAGTTGATGGCCAGCACAATACCTACAGGCAGGAGAGTAAGTGAGCCTTCAGAGGATACCGGCCTCAGCGTTTAAACCATTGTGGCCAACTATCCCCCTCTGAGCCCTGACCAAACAGCAAATCCAAGTGAAAATAAATGCCATTGTGACTTTAAGCAACTAGTCTGGGGGCGGTTTGTTATACCGCATTAGATAATCAGACTAGCCCTCATTTTATCTGTTCACTACACAATCCCAGAGAAGAAAGGAGGGACATGCCCTCAGACCAACTCCTCCCCAGAATCCTCCAGGATTTATACTTTGATGCGGAATTTTCACAGTTCTCGAGGATCTGGGTGTTGTCTCCGGATCTCTGCTTGGTCTCGGGGATGGCTCTGAGAAGATTCTAGAACCATCTACTTCTTTGGCACTGCAATGACAGTGAGACGTAAAATAGAAGGAAACTAGCATAATACAATAGTTTTCTTTGCTAAAAATACACTTAACAAAAGAAGACATGTTAAATGTTATGTCAGTTCTCAGGCTGAGACTCAAATATCAGCGAGGGACACTAGATTTTACAAACTTGGGGGAATTCATTTAACTAGGTCAAGGAATTATAGAAATGTGGTATAATGGGATTAGCGATCAGAAGTCCTTGTTTTCTCCGGGCTGTTTCAGAGCTGTTCATTCCCCGGCGAAGCTTCTTAGCTTCTCTGGGTCTCATTCCCTCAGTTCCTAAGTGAGGAAACTGGGCTGAAAGGCCTTTCAAAGGATTCCGCCAGCTGGGCCATTCTGCAGACGTTTAATGAATATTCATAACGTAGACACCAAGAACACACTGTCCACCCAACCCCATCATTTCAGAGATGCAAGAACTAATGAGAACCTGAGATGTTAAGAGGCAAGTGAGAGATAAGGATCCAGGGGAGAGGAAGACACAGAATTCTCACCCCTGGAACAAGGGAAACTCTGCTTGTGGGAGACCAGTCCAGACGTTCCTAACAGAAAGCTGTACCCTGTGATCAGAAGAGCAATGGAAGGGGCGCCTGGGTGGCTCAGTCAGTTAGGCGTCCGACTTTGGGTCAGGTCATGATCTCACGGTTTGTGGGTTCGAGCCCCGCGTCGGGCTCTGTGCTAACAGCTCGGAGCCTTGAGCCTGCTTCAGATTCTGTGTCTCTCTCTCTCTCTCTCTCTGCCCCTCCCCCCCACTCATGTTCTCTCTGCCAAAAATAAGTAAACATTTAAAAAAAAAATCTAAAGAAGAGCAACGAAAGAGGGACCTACTCGTGGCCCATTTGTCTGGAGAGACGACCAGAGAGGAGCCGAGGGGCGATGTTTGGGCCCTGGGTGCTAACTCAAAATGTGTACAGGAAAGCAATCTGGAAGCTGTAAGTGATGATGGCAAGGTCAACTTGTGGGTCTGACCCGATGTGATGAGGCAGTAGGTTCATGCCAGGAAGAGATGGGGAACGGGGTGGGGGGGGCATCAATCCTCTTACTGGGACTTGGGATGAGCTCTTGCATTATTTTCCTGGGACTTTCCTAACAAAGTATCACAGCAGACAAGGGCGTCTTCAACAATAGCAAGTTATGGCTTCCCAGTTCTGGAGGCCAGAAAGCTGAAATTACGGGGTCGGCAGGGTGGGCTCCTTCTCGGGGCTGTGAGGGAGGCTCTCTCCTAGCTCCTGGTCACCTCAGACGTTCCGGGGCTGCTAGACGGCATTCTCCCTGTGTCTGCACATCGTTTTCCCTCTACGCAGGCATGTCTGACTGCGTCCCAAATCTCCCCCCCGTACAAGGATGCACACACAAGGCACAGAGGATCAAGGCATGGCTGAATGGCATCATCTCAACTGGACCGCATGCAAAGGCTCTAAGTAAGGTCACATCTGGGGTGCCTGGGTGGCTCGGTGGGTTAAGCATCCGACTTTGGCTAAGATCATGATCTCATAGCTCATGAGTTCGAGCCCCACGTCGGGGTCTGTGCTGACAGCTCGGAGCCTGGAGCCTGCTTCGGATTCTGTGTCTCCCTCTCTCTCTCTCTCTGCCCCTCCCCTGCTTGGTCACTGTCTCTCTCTGTCTCTCAAAAATAAACATTTGAGGCACCTGGGTGGCTCAGTTGGTTGGACATCTGACTCCGGCTCAGGTCATGATCTCGCAGTCCGTGAGTTCAAGCCCCATGTCGGGCTCTGCGCTGACAGCTCAGAGCCTGGAGCCTGCTTCACACATTCTGCCTCCTCTCTCTCTGCCCCTCCCCTGCTTGCACTCTGTCTCTCTCTCAAAAATAAAATAAAAACATTAAAAAAAAAAAAAAAGAAAAAGAAAGAAACATTAAAAAAAATTTAAATCTAAGTAAGGTCATATTCCCAGGTACAGGGTCGGGGCAGGGAGGCGGTCAGGATTTCAACACCTTCTGGGTGGGGCCATGACTCAATCCATAGGACCTCCCTGTCTTTGGTGTTTTGTATTGTATTGTTTTTTTTTTTTTTTTAAGTGTATTTATTTTGAGAGAGACAGAGCAAGCGCTGGAGGGGAACACAGAAGCAGAGAGAAAGAGTCCCAAGCAGGCTCCACACTGTCAGCACAGAGCCCGACGCAGGGCTCGAACTCATGAAACCGTGAGATCATGACTTGAGCTGAAATCAAGACTCAGACGCTCACCGGCTGACCCACCCAGGCACCCCTTTGGTGTTCTTTTTTTTAGTTCCTCCCGATGTGCCCCTCTCTGCTTCTTCCAAAGTAAAACCCAGAAGGCCAGGAACAGGGGCCTGGCGGGACTATTTTATTTAGTTTTTAATTTTTTTAACGTTTATTTATTTTTGAGAGAGAGACAGACAGAATCCGAAGCGGGCTCCAGGCTCTGAGCTGTCAGCACAGGGGCCGACGCTGGGCTCGAACTCGTGAACCACAAGATCATGACATGAGCCAAAATTGGACACTCACCCGACTGAGCCACCCGGGCACCCCTGGAAGGATTATTTCAGTCTGATCCAAAAGGCCCTACACATACTGGCAGGGTCCCAGCCGATGACTCACACACCTCGCCAGCAACCGGCTGGCTCTCCCAGTCTACCCTCTCGGGCACCTGTAGAGATGGTGAGTGGGGGGCTCTGCTCGGGGGATCTGGGAGTCCCATCACCACGAACGGAGGGCAGGGCAGGTAAAGGACAAGGAATGAGATACGGCAGCCGTGCACGCATTTCCTCTCTTCGGCTGACCCGGGTGTTTTTAGAATCGCAGACTTGGTTGGAAGTTTCCATTCATAAGATCCCTGTGCCCACACACTGTGGGCTAATACACAGCCAAAGGCTTACTACAGACTTGGCATCAGACTTACTCCTGTTCCTCCTTCCAGGCTGGAGTAAGCGTGGCGTCTCAAAATACAGAGAAGCGAGAACCCACAGGGTCCCAAGCACATGTGGCAACAGGGGTGACAAGGGCAATCAGAATACACAGCAGCAAACCCCAACCCGCTAACGGCAGCTGAGTGCATCGTGCTTATCAGGGACCCTGGTGCCCCCAAACCGGATCTGCCCGGAAGTGGACACAATCTTTTAGCAACATCTGATGATACTTGCTGAATAAATTTACAAGTTCCCTTTGGTGCAGGGCAGGATATAAACAAATAAATAACCACTGCAAGTAAAGTTTAGCAGAGAAGGCGTCCTGTTATAGGAAAAAAAAAAAAGGAATAAAAAGGGTATGAGTCATTTCCTAGAAAAGGCAACTAGGGGTGCCTGGGTGGCTCAGTCGGGTAAGCGTCTTGACTTCGGCTCAGGTCATGATCTCACGGTTTGTGGGTTCAAGCCCCTCATCTGGCTCTGTGCTGACAGCTCGGAGCCTGGAGCCTGCTTCTGTGTTTCCCTCTGTCTCTCCCCCTCCCCTGCTTGTACTCTCTCTCTTTCAAAAATAAACACGAAAAGAAAGAAAGAAGGAAAGAAAGAAAGGAAGAGAAAGAAAGAAAGAAAGAAAAGAAAGAAAGAAAGACAAAAGGAAGGAAGGAAGAAAGAAAGAAAGACAAAAGAAAGAAAGGAAGGAAGGAAGGAAGGAAGGAAAGAAAGAAAGAAAGAAAGAAAGAAAGAAAGAAAAAGAAAGAGCGAGCAGCTAGCTCCAAGTTATTCTACCATTATAGAATATCTTCGCCAGGACAGCTGCATCGAAAGGTTGTTTTGTTTTTTCCATCAGCAAGAACATAAGTCCACAGGGACACCTGGGTGGCTCAGTCGGTTAAGCGTCTGACTTCAGCTCAGGTCATGATCTTGTAGTTTGTGAGTCTGAGCCCGGCATGGGCTCTGTGCGGATAGCTCAGAGCCTGGAGCCTGCTTTGGATTCTGTGTCTCCCTTTCTCTCTGTCGCTTCCCTGCTTATACTCTGTCTCTCTCTGTCTCCAAAAATAAATATTAAAAAAAAAAAAAAAGAATATAAGTCCACTCTTACTAAGGGAAAAAACACTCAAAGAGCAGACACATAACGGCAAGTATCTGTCAGCCACCTGTCTCAGTCCATTTGGGCTGCTCTAACAAAACAGCACACACTTGGGTGGCTTATAAACAACAGAAATTCATTCCTCATGGTTCTGGAGACTGGCAAGTCAAAGACCAAGGCACCAGCCAATTTGGTGTCTGGGGGGGACCTGCTTCCTTGTTCGCAGAGAGCCATCTTCTGGCTGTGTCCCCACCTGGTGGGAGGGATCTCTTTTATAAGGGCACTGATCCCATTCATGAGGGCTTTGCCCTTATGCCCTAATCACCTCCCAAAGCCCCCTTTCCCCCACCGTGCCCCCCCCCCCCCCAAAGACCATCACGCTGAGGTTAGGATTTAACATATACATTTGGGAGAGGACACATATATTTAGTCTATGGCACCATCAACATATGGGGAGAGGGGCCAACCTACTGTATCTTATCTGGCCTTTCGTCAACTCCAATACCTCCTGGTCTCCAGTGTCCACGCATCTGGCTTTTTGACAAACTATTACTTCCTAACGCTGGAGTCTGAACATTAATAATAAATATTTAATCTGTCCTGAATCGTAGGTTCTCCAAGTCAGCAGTTAATGAACCCAAGTGCTCTATTTAGGGTCTGGCCAATGCAGGCACCAGCAAATGGATGAAACTTCCTTTTCGGATGGGGGCTGGATTCACATTTAATTAAGCGCCTGAGTCCCATCTAAGGTGACTTTTGGTATTTCAAGATAGTTCATTCCTTGCACCTTCAAAACGCTGGGGAGCGATACCGAAAATACCACATAAAACATTCGATCCTTCGGTGGCTTAAGAGGTTATCCTTTTAGACGTCATCAGCCACTCAGAACTTCGCAGGAAGGATTTAATCCGGTCCTTGTAAGAACAAGCTTCCAGGGGAAGGGGCAGGAAGTGGATTATTAGGGGCTGGGAAAAGAGGACCCCCCTCTCAGGTTCAGAAATGGTGCTGTGGCTAATTAACAGCATGACACTGAGGTTCAGAAAAGGCAACTTTATATATATATATATTTATATATATTTATAAATAAATATATATGTGTGTGGGTATATATATATGTATATATATATACATATATATGTGTGTATATATATATACATATATATATGTATATATATATATATATATATATATATATATATATATATATATATAATCTGGCAAGAGATGGGGAAAGGAGATTTTTCTTAAAAAAGGTGTATTCATTATTATACTTCTAATGATAGGTTATATTCAGAATACACATTACAGAAAGTCAATCTCCAAATCTGGGGAAGGCACAGGGATCCATAGAAAATGCAGAGAAGGGATCATCTCAGGCAGTGTCCTTACTCATAAAAACCACCAAAAGAGGGGCGCATGGGTGGCTCGGTCGGTTAAGCGACTGACTTTGGCTCAGGTCACATGGTCTCACGGCTTGTGAGTTCGAGCCCCACGTCAGGCTCTGTGAGGGCAGCTCAGAGCCTGGAGCCTGCTTTGGATTCTGTGTCTCCTTCTCTCTCTGCCCCTCCCCCACTCATTAATTCATTCTCTCTCTCTCTCTCTCTCTCTCTCTCTCTCCCCCCTCTTCCTCCCTCCCTCAAAACTAAATAAACATTAAAAAATAAAATAAAATAAAACCACCAAAAGAAACATTCATCAAGCCCTCACAAGTACCCTGCGGTGTGTTAAAACTTGACCTTCATGTAACCTTCACAACAACCCCTGAGGTCAGGACTATTAATAACATCATTCTATTGACGGGGAAATTGAGGTTTTGCGAGTTTACATAACTCGTCCAAGGTCACCAAGCTTAGAGAGGCAGATGATGAACCCACTCTGAGCTCAAAGCTCACTGGCAGAACGTCCACATTATCATAGCTTTTTAAGAACTTCAGAAATGCTGGCAATCCCCAGTATCTTCCACAGAAACTTCTACTGTGGAAGACAGTGAGAACAGAATGCAAAAATAAACCTCACCTACTTCACAGTTGCTTAAAGCTAGCTTTTGGTATATTGCTATATATAGTCTGACTGCTGTTTAAAAAACAGCAGAAAATCATAGCTCTCAGGGGACCTATGAGGAAACAGAGAGGAAGGAACTTTAGTTGCCATGCCCAAAGTCTTCTGGCCTCATTTACCCTAAAATCTCTGGAAGCAGCCACCCCATAGACAATGCGACAACTCCCGTCGCTGTAGCCAGAACTGAGCGGGGGCAGTGGTGGTGATGAAGCTATCAGGACTAAGTAGGTTTTCTTGGGATTTTAAGACAGGAGAGGACAGCTAGCTGGAGCTGGACCTGTCAGGCTTCAATGGTCTATATGTAGAGAAACTCCCAGAAACAGAAGTGGTGAGGGCAGAGGGCAGGATAACATGGCCGACGTGGCCTCTTGGCTCCCAATGGCAGCTCATCTCTTGCTGCCATGACACCTAGCTAATCCCCAAACGTGCCTGATGCTGGGGACTTACAATGAACGAACTCCCCTTTCCTGAATGCAGCTTCTGGGTTGTCTTGTTTTGTTTTGCCTTTTGCAACACAGAGCTTTGCCCAGACGTTAACACAAGTAGGTGCTTTTTAAGCCACACACCCTACCCCGTGCATTTCAAAGCCTTATAGCCAGGCTCCATTATTTCTTTTTATTGTTTTAATGTTTGTTTATTTTTGAGAGAGAGAGAGACAGAGCACGAGGGGGAAGGGGCGGGGGGGGGAGACACAGAATCCAAACCAGGCTCCAGGCTCCTAGCTGTCAGCACAGAGCCCAACGTGGGGCTCGAACCCATGAACTGGGAGATGATGACCTGGGCCGAAGTCGGATGCCTAACTGACTGAGCCACCCAGGCGCCCCCATTATTTTTATTCGTGGTTCTGTGTTGTAGCTGTGGCTTTCATTTAGTGCCCAGGCTCTGCTAGATAATTCATCTCACAAGTATCTCTCCAGTCTTCAGCATCAATGGGCCACTTAATTGAGCTTCTGTAGACACACAGACCCCTAATTATAGACAAATTTGAATAAGCAGTCCAAATATGTATGGGAATTTAGAAAATATAAAATTGGATCGGTCAATTGTTTAATCAACGGTGTTGGAACAATTTTATCCATTTGGATGCATTCCATTACTTAGACTACACAGAAAAATAAATATCAACTGGAATAAATGATTCGTTGCAAAAAAAAAATGACGAAACCAAGGGCAAAAAAGAAATGAAGGCAATGTTCAGAGTGAGAAAGGTCTTCCTCGGCACGATTCCAAATTCGGAGAGCATAATATAAGAAGGTTTCGTGACACAAATTTCTTAAACTGCTACAGGAGAAGAGACATGACAATAAATGACAAATGACGGACTCGAAGAAAATATTTGCGATATACAAAATAAATGACTGATTCCTCTTTGCAAAGGTTCCCGGGGCATTTGTAAAGTGCAAGGTGAAATGTGAAAGACCCTTCTCCCCATCTACCCCTAGCCCGAACCTCTCCTTGGGAGGAATCTGTGAAATCTACCCTTCCTGTCCCTTACCTATATTCTATGCACACATACACACATGTGAACTCAAGGATATACTTTTTCTTTTCTATGTAACTGGGTTCTTACTGTCTGCACTGTTGTGTGACTTGCTGTTTCCCACATAACACGTCCTAGAGACCCTTCTGTGTGTCTACACACATGGTCGACCCACCTTTCCTCAGCCGTGTTAAAATTATTTCATCACGTGGTAGAAATAAATCATCAGTATCTCTTTGACCCTTCTCCAATGCACAGACATTTCCAATGCTTCCGGGTTTTCATAGTATCAATGACACTCACCATCACTTGTCCCTTCACCTCTGTGCATAGGTCTCATAATACTGTCAAATGGAGAAAAGGTTACAAATCTATATATGACATTACCCTGATTTAGTTTTAAAGACAACTACACATATACGTACAGAGAAAACCAATGAGAATAAACACACCAAAACTATTGTTAGGGGATATAGCTTGGTAATTGCACGGAGTGACATGTTTCCCTCATACCCTTGGGTTTATTTTTTTTTTTTAATTTTTTCAATGTTTATTTATTATTTTTGAAAGACAGAGAGAGAGAGCACACGCAGGGAAGGGGCAGAGAGAGGGGGGAGGAAGATACAGAATCTGAAGCAGGAGTCAAGCCCTGAGCTGTCAACGCAGAGCCCAACGCGGGGCTCGAACCCGTGAACTGAGAGATCATGACCTGAGCCGAAGTCAGACACTTAACTGACCGAGCCACCCAGGCGTTCCACTTGGGGCTTATAATTTTTGTACAATGGTAGGAGTTAATAAATTCTGAATGGTGACATAAAGACATCACTCTCGGTTTGTAACAATGATCTCAATCATTCAGATGCCTCTCCCACTTAACTTCTGGGTTCGCGTGCACACTTACACATCTTGTAAGAACCAAGAACCGAAGAGCTCTCATGGAATGTCTGGTATTTGGTGCACCTGTCACCGTAGGAAGTCAAACGTAGGAAGCAAGGCTCCTCCCTCAAGTGGGGATTGAGGAGGCTGTGGTCTTGGGGCAAAGTCAGTGATCAAAGCTGGGGTCCCAGAAAGACCACAAGGGAGGTCCAAGAGTTAGCTGTGGTACCTGAAAAAGGCTCTATAAGCATTCTCGAAATTGGTCCCCTAGGAACCACTGTCCCTCACCCCAAAGGATAATGATTCACCAGGAAGTAGTCCTACTGGGTAAGCTGGTGGAGGCCTTAAAGCTACTACGTCAATCATATAGACATAACTAAATGGACAACAGACTGTTCACTTTTGGGGTTGGTATACTTGTTCCATCAGACTGCCTTCCAACACCGCTCCACCTCCAAACTCGGAACTTCCCTGCCCTCCCTCCCGCTCCTCTAGAAATATCTAGTAGCTTGCCTCCTTGGTCTATCCCAGGCTTTGTAGATAACAGAGCATGCTCACAGCCTGGGACAGTAGCAATGACAACAGGTAATGATGATGCCCTTGCATCCTTGGTCAATGAAGCAAGATGGTGGTCAAGGCATGTAAAACATTGAGCCTAGCAACTGAATGACAGCTTCAGGAGGTGTGGCCTGTCGATGACAGTTTTTACAAAGGTCATCCTGCTGGAGTGTGATGTGGCCAGAGAACAAAAGGCAGGGAAGCCCAGTTGGGGCTTCTCCAAGCAGGCAGGGCCTCATTTGGACAAGGAAATGAGGACCTAGGAGTCCTGAGATTCCAGGCTTACCAAACACCCCTCTGTGCACCGTCCTGGGGTGCCCCATTACCTTCAAATCCCTCTACCGATGCCTGCCTCCCCAACTTCCAGCTCGTTAGCCCCCCACCAGTCCCCCTGCCATTAGCTCCCTAAATTCCCATTCAGGGATGCCGCAAGCTTTGGGGAAAGAGAACACTGCGGGTCAGACCGCTACAAACACACGCTGACTCCCGGCTCACAAGGAGCCAGCAGTGCCCAGTCTCCTTGCTTGCTGATGCTGCAAAAGCTGTTTAAAACCTCTGCCTCCGTCCTCCCTTGCCACTCTCCATCTGGACAGGGGCCATCTGGTAAAGGCTCCCGCCTGCCTGCCCACGAGCACCGGGATACACTGCATTTACTTCTAAATCTAGCCTCTTGCCCTTGCTGCACCCAGAGGAAAAGAGACCTTGCCTCCTCCCCACCCTGCCCCTTGACTGACGCCAGGCCATGGGCAGCCCAAGGAGCAGCAGAGGGCAGCATGGCCTGGGGGAGATTGAGACACGATTAGGACAGAGCAGAGGCAATCAGTGGTAAAAGGAGTGAGAAGTCAGGGTTGGGGGGGTGGGTGGCATGAGGGGAGTGGGAACGCATAGGGAATTGGGGTAAGAGGTGGGTGAGAAGCCAGGCAGAGACAGCGGGCAAACCCACAGGGAGAGGAGGGAGGAAGGCAGAGGGTAGCATGTGCTGGCAGTTGATGTCAGGAACCAGGAAATCTGCAGCTACGTAGGAGAACAGGTTTGCAACGAAGTGGCCTCGGTGACAGAGGACACGGAGGAAACGCTTGGCTCACCACCTCTACGGGGAGGATTCTGCAGACAGCAGATTCGGGTAATTAACACCTGACTGCCGCTAGGGGTTGCAGGTCAAACACAAAACAATTCCTGACAAGACATCCTTCTCTTGCCCTGCTGTCTTCCCTGCTCCTCCCAGCCCTCCTCACGTGTGTATTTCTGTCTTGCTTCGGCCAAGCTGTTCTCGTGGATGGCTCACCTCTACTTCCTGGGCATTCATTCGGATCCCTTTCCTCCAGTCTATGTTTTGTCCCCTCCCATCCCCTGGTAGATCTGACAGGAGCCCAGCCCTGGGCAATCAATCCACTGCTCATTTTAGATAGACTCTCTGGTGCGTAATACACTACAACACTCTTCTTTGTTTAAAAACAACAACAACAACAACAAAACAAAAACAAAAACCTACCTGACCAGGGCGTCTGGGTGGCTCAGTAGGTTAAGCATCCAACTCTTGATTTCGGTTCAGGTCATGATCTCATGGTTCGTGATGTGGAGCCCCACATCGGGCTCCGTGCTGACAGCACAGAGCCTGCTTGGGATTCTCTCTCTCCCTCTCTCTCTCTACCCCTCCCCTGCTCACGCTCTCTCTCTCCCTCAAAATAAATAAATAAATAAACATGACAAAAAAATTTTTTAATCTACCTGCCCATGAATCAGTGCCCATTTCTCTCAAAAATGAAAAACATTAGAAGGAAATCAAACAGAATTAATAAAAAATAGAGACATGTATTACTTATAAATGTATATATAAGTACATATAAGTGCATTACTTATACATATTTATATTTATAGAAATATAAAAGCAAATGAGACTATAGGCAATAACAGAATCCACCAAAGCTAATACGGATTCTTTGAAACAACATAAAACAGACAAATCGCTCAGAAAAACTAAGAAAAACTGAGTAAAGGCAGAAATGACCAACATTATGAATGAAAAAGAGTTGTTTAAAAGAAATTTCTGGGGGCGCCTGAGTGGCTCAGTGGGTTAAGCATCTGACTTCAGCTCAGGTTATGATCTCATAGTTCTGGGTTCGAGCCCCGCATCGGGCTCTGTGCTGATGGCTCAGAGCCTGGAGCCTGCTTTGGATTCTGTGTCTCCCTCTCTCTCTGCCCCTCCCCTGCTCATGCTCTCTCTCTCTCTCTCTCCCTCAAAAGTAAACATTAGAAAAGAAATTAAAAAAAAAGAAATTTCTGGAAACACATAAATTACTCAACCTGCCAAAAGAAAATCTTCAAAAGCAAAGACTTAGCAGTGAGGTAAATTTAATCACTACCCCCTGCATCATCACTGCTCCCGAAAACAAAGCAACACAATTCACCCACTTCAGATGGTGTTGCAGGCGAGCTGAACACCCAGTGAAGGTGTGAAGGCGTAGGTAACTGCAATCTTATCTACTCCAACTACTCCCAAGAACGGGGATGGGGGGGTGGGGGGGGCAGGGGGGCTCCCAACTCATTTCTATGCCCTTGAAACCAGAATCACATAAAGAAAGCACAGGAAATGGAGAGAAGCTCACCGTGAGGACCACAGATTTCCAGCAGAGACACTGCCACTGCTCTAAAAGATTTTAGTCCCCTTGGGGCACCTGGGTGACTCAGTCAGTTGAGCATCCGATTTCAGCTCAGGTCATGAAGACCTCACGGTTCCTGGGTTGGAGTCCTGTGTCGGGCTTTGTGCCGAAGGCACAGAGCCTGCTTCGGATATTCTCTCTCTCTCTCTCTCTCTCTCTCTCTCTCTCTCTCTCTCTCTCTCCTTCTCCCTCTCTCTCTCTCTCTCCCTCTCCCTCTCTTCCTCTCTCTCCTCTCTCTCTCTCCCTCTCTCTCTCTCCTCCCCTCCCCCATTTTTTTTTTCTCTCTCTCTCTCTCAAAAATAAATACATAAAAAAGTTATAGTCCTCAACCTCCGTCTGACTTAGATGTGGCCATGGTCCCTACTTTGGGTGGACTAGATGTAGTCAAATGCACACACAACTTGATTTCTGGGAAGTTTTCTCCAATAGATGGCATCTATTGACAAAGTCGTTCCCTGCTTCTGTTTCGAACATAACGATGACAGCCTAGGTGGGGGAACAGTGAGGAGGAGAGGTCTGTGATGAAACTTGTAGGTCCCTCATGACCAGGGGTAGCCTTCCTACCTGCCAGACTTCTCTGCACATGAAAAACAAGCTTCTGCCTTTGTCAAGGCTCCATTAAAAAAAATTTTTTTTAATGTTTATTTATTTTTGAGAGAGAAAGAGCATGAGTGGGAGAGGAGCAAAGAGAGAGGGAGACACAGAATCCAAAGCAGGCTCCAGGCTCTGAGCTGTCAGCACAGAGCCCGACGCGGGGCTGGAACTCACAAACTGTGAGATCATGACCTGAGCTGAAGTTGGACGCTTAACCAACTGAGCCACCCAGGTGCCCCAAGGCTCCCATTCGGTTCACAGTTGTACCATCAAGGACTTTTCTGTTATAAGCAACCCAAGCTAATTCCAATGGCTGGAACTTGGGCCAAGTGAGCGGGAGAGACCCAGAGACAGGCAACAGCGAAGCTACCAGCCTTGACCATGAGCAAGGAAGAGCCCTGAAGAGGCAGGACCTGAGGAATCCAGGCTTTCTGGTCACGGTGCTGATAAAGCTGTTCAGAGTCACATTATGTGGATGCTTGAGCACAGAAACAAGACAGCTGAGAGGGACCCCGTGGGCCATCTCACCCACCCCCTGCATGTTACTGCCGGAGCAGACAGGAAATGACCCCCCAAGTTGATATATCAATACAATTCTGATTCCAATTCCAGTGTGTGTGTGTGTGCGCGTGTGTGTCTGGTTTTTCCTGACACCACCAAGCAATTCTCCCTAACACCAGTTGGGGGTCTTACATTTCAACTCAATTCTGATGCTACCTGGAGAGAGCATCAAGTCCCACAGATTAAGTCCCATAAGATGGCACGCCCCCAACTTCAGAGGCCAATTCAAGTCCAAGCTGTCACTTGTGATTCTGACCGACCTGCCGCCTATCTAAGGTTCCCATGAGCCTCTCCTCAGGTTCCATTAATTTGCTAGAGGGACTCACAGAACTTAGAGATGTTTTACTTACTGGATTACTGGTTTAAAGGTTGTAACTCAGGAACAACGAGGTAGAAGAGATTCCTAGGACAAAGTCAGGGGGAAAAAAAGCTCAGAGCTCGAATAGTCTGAGTGTATCACCTTCTCAGTACCTCCAGAAGCTCTGTGAACCCAATCATTTTGGGTTTTTGAGGAGGCTTCACTATACAGGCATGGCTGATTAATCACTGGTCATAGGCAATTGACTCAACCTCCAGCCCTCTCCTCTTCCCAGAGGTCACGGTCAGGGGGGTGGGGGGAGACTGAAAGTTCTGACACTCCAATCACATGATTGGTCGTCCTGGCAACCAGCCCCCATCCTTTGGGGCTTTAAAAAGTCACCTCATTGGGGCACCTGGGTGTTCAGTCAATTGAGCATCTGACTCTTGATTCCGGCTCAGGTCATGATCTCAAGGTTCATGAGTTCAAGCCCTGCATCAGGCTCTGCACTGGCAGTGCAGAGCCTACTTGGGATTCTCTCTCTCCCTCTCTGTCTGCCCCCCCCCCCCCCCAATAAATAAACATTTAAAATAAAATAAAAAGGGGTGCCTGGCTGGCTTAGTTGGTTAAGCGTCTGACTTCAGCCCAGGTCATGATCCTGTGCTTCATGGGTTGGACCCCAGCATCAGGCTCTGTGCTAATAGCTCAGAGCCTGGAGCCTGCTTCAGATTCTGTGTCTCGCTCTCTCTCTGCCCCTCCCCTGCTTGCACTCTGCCTCCCAGAAATAAACATTTAAAAAAGTTTTTAAATAATAAAATGGAAAGATGATCATAAGGGGTTTATTAAAAAAGTCATCTCCTCAACATAAAGTCAGATGTGGTGGAAAAGGGTTTGTGATGAATACCAAAACCTTTGTTGCTCTTATCACTTGCTAAAATCCAAGGGTTTTAGGAGTTCTATGCCAAACATGGGGACAAAAACCAAATACAGATTTCTCATCACAAATCAAAATATCACAACTGTTCAAGGACAGGGTGGGGAACAAAATCTAGGTCTTCTAACTTTCATCTAGGTTCCAGACCGTCAGTTACATGCACGATTCTCAGTGGTTACAAGATGCTTCTGTATTTAGCCAAACTGTCATTCATTCACTATAAACCTAGGGAGCACCTCCTCTGGATCAGGAAGTGACCCAGGTCTTAGGGACACAGCAGAGCCAACTCTTTGGAGTCTTGGCACTTTGTGGTGACCCAGGTAGATGAGGATCAGTGCTGATGTCTCCAGCCAGACAACAAGGTGGTGGTGAGACTGGGTATGCTGGGGCGGGGCAGGTGAAGGAAGGTGATACAGTATGGAGCCCATGGGCTCTCTCTCTCTCTCTCTCTCCTTCTCCCCAGGGTGATGTGTAAACCAGCAGACGGTGATCTTTAGAGCCTGAGAAAGCCCCTCATGTTCTCCTGACCTCTGTCCATGGACACAGGGGCTCAGAGAAAGACAGTTTCACTCACTACATACAACAGGGCAAAGGATCCCTTATGGGCCAATGACACGGAGTAAGGCTATTATAATTTCTAAAACATTTTGCTCTGCTCCGTGCCCCTTACTTATTTTAAAGTTAGAACTCCTTCATCTGTAACACATGCAGTGAAAAGCCACTGGCTACACATACTTTTGTCACTATGAGAGCCTGACTTTGTCCAGGCTCCTTATCAGCCAGCTCTGGGTTGGGTCTTGGGCCATTTACTCCATTCACCTAGGACTTTATGTCCTCATCTGTAAAATGGAGCTGGCTGGAACATGTTCTTCTGAGTTTTCTCGACTCTAAAATTTGACCCTTACATTTATATTTGATTTATCCCTTGACGAGGCATTACATGTCGGTGACATTCAACTTTGGCAATGCTTCCCAATGTCTACCTTAGCAGGAAAAAGGCATCTGGTGCCTTGAACCGCAGCGTAAGGAAAATCTGAATGCTCTTTTATGGGCAATTCTTTTTCGGTCTTGGAGAAAATGAACATTTCAGTGATAGACAAACTGAATCATCGCAAGATCAGTCACGCAAACGAACGCTTCCTGGACAGCCGTGTCATACTCTGTCATGCACCATCAAATACTGCCTGAGAAAAGGCAAGCAAAGCTATAAATGAAAAAAAGGTTACACCTCTTTTGTAACAAACACCATCCTACTTTTGGACCTGGCGGGGATAAATATTCAAGAAAGCCAACAATTAGCAAATACTGTTTAACTTCATCGTCAGAACCTTTTGGAGTCTGGGTTTGGGCAATCTCACTGAGCACATGGAGGGCTAAGTGGGGTCAGACACAGCCAAGGTGAAAACACTAGAGACTAATGATAAAAAAGAACACAAAGCAGAGGGGAAGACTGGGTTACGTGTCTTACGTCAGAAGAGATCAGGTTCCAGGTAGCAACCAGGACTCAAACCAGCATCAGACCGTCAGAATGAGGTTAACAAGCCAAGGTTACAAACAGCACAGAAAGCATCAAGCACTGTCCCACAGACAGACTCACAGATAGGTACAGGGTCAGGCTGGAAAGGCAGGGGACAGAACAGAGAGGAAGGGCACACAGGCAGATTCAATGCAGGGTTATACAGCCCGGTTCACCCCGATGCTTTCAAATAGACTCTGAAAAGTGCACTACACAGAATATGAAAAGCCCACACCCACACGTACCCACACACACCCACACACACCCTTCAGGAAAAGATCTCAGACATGAAGACCCTTGAAAGTATTCATTCTAACATAAGAGATGCATTAAAAAAGTTTTTAAGTCTGTTCATTTAGGTTGAGAGAGAGAGAGAGAGAAAGCATGAGTTGGGGAGGAGCAGAAAGAAAGAGAAACAGAGAATCCCAAGCAGGCTCTGTGCGGTCAGTACAGAGCCCGACGCAGGGCTCGAACTCATGAACCGTGAGATCATGACCTCAACCCAAACCAAGATTCAGATGCTTAACTGACTGAGCCACCCAGGTGCCCCAAAAGATGCATTGTTAATGATCTCTGCACCTAGATTCTGAATACTCATTTCTGGGCTAGAATCTGCACGCTGAACTCTAGTCATCATTTAATCCGATAAATACACACGTATGTTCTAAGAACATATAACGCTGTCCAAAAGAGATGGTCTCTGCCCTCAAGGACCTTAACATCTGGTAGAGATGACGAAGCAAATTAGGAACTGCAGAGGCATGTTAAGTACAGGTTTCATGAACATTTACAGAGAGCTTGGTAACCAATTTCCAGAAGGATCTTCTGATGGGGGTTGGGGAGAAACCTCTAGCTTTGGCATCAATTACAGGAAAAATGTATTAGCAGGAATACTTGAAGGATACTCATATTTCCTACCCAATCAACCAATTTAATAAAAAGTGCAAAATGACCGGGTTGATGCTGACGTGCTCTAAGCACCACACTGTGTTTCCAGGCAGGAGTAACAAATCCTTTCCAAAGCTTGAAATCTACACCACATATGGCAGTAAAGGAAGTCCCGGAGAGACGGCAACTTGAAAAGTGGCTCTTCTGCCCTTTGATTCAAAGTTATGATTAATAGCCTATTCGACAGAAGGATATCTAGGCTCTCCTTCGCAAAAAGCATGAAAGCAGTTATCACATTTTCCACTCTTAGAGTCCGTATCTTCGTATCTTGCATGGCATCCTAGTCTCGTAAGTAGCAGATAATAAGAAACACACTGCTACTTGTCTTTAGTCAAGATCACATTCTAAGTGATACCCTATACGGCTTGTTTGATCACCTCAATGTCACTCATAGCTATATAATGCAGACACATCTGCTATCATGCAGCATGTGTTCTGAAAAACCAGGCAGCATGAAACACAGCACAGTAAAAGTACGGTTCTAGGAAAAATGGGGTTGGGGGGAGCCTAGTCTATGCTGTCACCAGAGCATTAGCATAACCAGCAGCAACCCTAAAAAAGACACTAGCAGAGGGGAGCCTGAGTGGCTCAGTCGGTTGAGCGTCCGACTTCGGCTCAGGTCATGATCTCATGGTTTGTGAATTCGAGTCCCACCTCGGGCTCTATGCTGACAGCTCAGAGCCTGGACCCTGCTTTGGATTCTGTCTCGCTCTCTCTCTGCCCCTCCCCTGCTCACAAGCGGGGTCTCTTTCTCTCTCTCTCTCAAAAATAAACACTCATTTAAAAATTTTAAAAAAAAGATACTAGTAGAGTTGCAAAGCATTACCAACCCCAAATTATCATTTAAAAAAAAAATACAGCTCAATTAGGTCTTTACCTTAAACACACACACATACACACACACACAGACACACACAGTGACGTAGCTTGAAGAAGGGGTAGGGGAGGACTTCGCCCACTAAGTTATGGAGAAAAGAGCTAAATGCACAAAGATCAAGGAGGTCACCCTCTGCCCCACAGTGCTCCCACCCAAGCCCTTCCAAGACAAATCACTTGGCCCAGGCCAGCCAAGGAAAAAGAATGGGTATCATGACTGGCAGCTTACTCCTCTTTGCCTAGGTGTGTTCCTGCTGTGTTAGTTTCTCTTGTGTTCAGCTCCAATTACTTGGTATAAGATAATGTTAACATCCTGGGGAAACTGTCTTTGAAACAAAGTGTCTTTTGAAACACTTTGGACAGACAGCTTTCTTCCCTTTACCACTTGTGATCTGTTAGCATTTTTATAGTTATGGCCACACATACTTTGTAGCAAATCAGTTTGTACTGTTATCCCTAATTATTTTACATATAGAGATACAGATACATAAAGATATAGATGCATATATATATAAAGATATACACACACACATATATATACATATACACACATATAAAGATATAGAGATATGTGCACATCAAGAACTTTATGTATCAAATTAGATCAATCAAACTGGGGTGCATTATACCAAGCTAAAGACAGATTTTAAAAGATGTAGTTTGGGGCAACTGGGTGGCTCAGTCCGTTGAGTGTCTGACTTCGCCTCAGGTCATGATCTCACGGTTCGTGGGTTCGAGCCCTGCGTCGGGCTCTGTGCTGACAGCTTGGAGCCTGGAACCTGCTTCGGATTCTGTGTCTCCCTTTCTCTCTGCCCCTCCCCTGCTCACACTCTGTCTCTATCTCAAAAATAAATAAACATTAAAAAAAAAAAAAAGATGTTGTTCGGAAAGGGCTCAGGTACAGTTAACAGTGTATCACTTCAATGATTGTCATCAGCACCGTGTCGCTTAGTGGGTTAACCTGAAACAACCTAAAAGTGCCACAAGAAAGATTTCTCAGCTCCACCGTGGCACCATCAAGGTTTTCCCCTGAATGACGGATCATTTAAAACTGCTTTGCAGCAGGAGTCAACATTGTGAGTGACAGGCAGTCAAAATGAATTTCAACTGCCTCGTGAAAGCAACTGAGGAAACAATAAAAGTCTTCCCCAGTTGAAATCACTTTAAGTACGCTGTGATCTAGTCTTTTCATTAATTCCAATTCTGTCTCTTTTACTCATATATTCAGCTCCAAGAACGGCATTATGAGAGATGCTCTGGCATTTGAAGATGTCTCAGGTTGTCAGGGTAACTAGCGCCACTGCAAAAATAATCTTCATTACTCCTCTTTGAGAGCTGTTGGTCCAGCCTCAGATAATTTTGTTTCAAAAGGGTTCTTCTGTAGGGGACTGGATTGATGCATTGTTACATAGCAATGTAAGGAATGTAAGTGTCAGGAAATTCCACATAGTCATAAAGAAGTTCAATGTATTCACGTGGGCTAGCATATGTAAGTATGTATAATACATACGCACAAATGCAGACAGCATGTATCTATGTTTTTCAAAAGGGGGGAGAGTACACACACACACACACACACACACAGATGTATCAAACTCAGTGTCCTAAGTACAGTTAAAAGTAGTTAACTGTTGCCTCCAGGAAGGGGGATCTGAGAGTTACAGAGTTGGGGAAATGTTACACTTTTAATTTGCACTATTAAAAAAAAAAAAGTTACCACGTATTTGTTTCACAATTTAAAGATAAAAGCAAAGATTTTAATTTCAAGCTAAGTGGATCTAAGTCTGCATTCTTCAGTGTCCTCTTTAAAAAAAATTTTTTTTAAATGTTTGTTTATTTTTGAGAGAGAGCATGAGAGAGGGAGGGGCAGAGACTGAGACACAGAATCCGAAGCAGGCTCCAGGCTCTGAGCTGTCAGCACAGGAACCCAAAGTGGGGATTAAACCCACGAACCTGGAGATCATGACCTGAGCTGAAGTCGGACACTTAACTGACTGTGTCACCCAGGCACCCCTCCAGTGTCCTTAAATTGATCTATTTGCTAGCTAAATATGTTCCCTAAAAAACACTCTTCTTCCTGTATCATATCCCTAAAAACAGGGTGGAAAAAAAAGTGAGTTTGGAAAGAAGGGCAAACGTTTTCACTAATCTATTTTTATTTATTATTTATTTGTATTTTTATTTTTTGAGAGAGAGTATGCACAAGCAAGGGAGGGGAGGAGGGAGGGAGGAGGGAGGGAGAAGGGAGGGGGGAGAGAGGAAGAGAGGAAGAGAGGAAGAGAGAGGGAGAGAGGGAGAGAGGGAGAGAGGGAGAGAGGGAGAGAGGGAGAGAGGGAGAGAGGGAGAGAGGGAGAGAGAGAGAGAGAGAGAGAGAGAGACAGACAGACAGAATGAGAATCTTAAGCAGGTTCCACATTCAATATGGAGCCCCACATGGGGCTTGACCCCAGGACCCCAGGATCATGACCTGAGCTGAATTCAAGAGTTGGACACTCATCTGACTGAGCCTGCCAGGTGCCCATGTTAAAATATGTTTTTGTAAATAGATTTTTTAAAATCCAGGAACCCTGTCTTCTACTTGTTTCTTATGACCCTCTGAAACTTAGATTTTCCCTAACATAGAGGGACTAGCTCAATACTCTACAGAGTAAGCATTCCATTGACACTTGATGCATTGAAAGGAGAGCGTCTATGAATTACTGAGTTAAGTTGTATGTGTGCTGGTGGGAGCAGAGAGCCTAAATATCTGTAAGGGCAGCTGTTATTACAGTTACATTAGGAATAAAAATGTCACAGGGCACTTGGGTGGCTCAGTTCATTATGTGTCCAACTTTGGCTCAGGTCATGATCTCATGGCTCGTGAGTTTGGGCCCCAGGTCAGGCTCGGTGCTGACAGCTCAGAGCCTGGAGCCTGCTTCGGATTCTGTGTCTCCCTCTCTCTCTGCTCCTCCCCCCCCCCCCCCACTTAAAACTAAACATTAAAAAAAAATTGGGGCGCCTGAGTGGCTCAGTCAGTTAAGCGTCTGACTTCAGTTCAGGTCATGATCTCACAGTCTGTGAGTTTGAGCCCCGCATCGGGCTCTGTGCTGACAGCTCAGAGCCTAGAGCCTGCTTCAGATTCTGTGTCTCTCTCTCTGCCCCTCCCCCACTCACACTCTGTCTCTCTCTCTCTCTCTCCTTCAAAAATAAATAAAGATTAAAAAAAATTTTTTTAAAGGAATAAAAAAATCACAAATGGAGGGATACTTAACCACTTCCGGCCTCTCCAGAGAAGGATAAATATCCTGTGACTCAGCAGGACAGTTCCATGAAGCATTAACCCACTTAATAAACACTTGAGTCAATTATTTCTCAATAGACTGGGGGAAAAAATACTGTGAGAGCTTACTACGTGCAAAGGTTTAGAGGCACGGAACATAAAGTGAAGAATAAGACAATGTCCTTGTCCTTATGGGTTTACATTCTAGCAAAGACCCAGGTGATTAAAAAACAAAACAAATACCCAAGAATGTCATGACCTGACAAATGCCATAAAGAACAAGATACTGGTTAATAGGATAAGCCTCAGGAAAAAGGGGTGGCAGGGAGGATATTTTTTTAGGCGGGAATCTTCTGGAGACCCTACAGGATTCAGAATTAAAGAGAAGCTCTGAATTCTGAGGACAGAGAGAACTCAGAATGAAGAAGCAAATCTGAGCCCAGCTCTGTGAAAAGGTGGCCGTCACCTTAGTTTTATTGGATTCTTGGCAAATCTTATAAAAGCATGTACCAATTCTGCTTCTGGGAATGGTGTGGTTATTTCCTATCAGACCAACCTTCCCATCTATAGTTACAGATAACTATAAACCCTTGGCAAAACAGTCCCTTGAAAGATGACCCACAGGCACTGGAGAAGGGGTAAAAGCAAGCAAAATTCGAAAGTTCAACGCTTGAAAGAAGGAAATGGAACCAGGGAAGTTTCTCATTTTATAGTTTTTGCCTAAAGACAGGCCACAACCTACATCACGAAGGGGCAGCTAACACTTGACAGAAATTGTCAGTGCTATTGCCCTGAAGAACCACAGAAGAGTTCAAGGCACCCCAGTAGCTGAAAGGTGTGGGGTGGGGGTGGGGGGATGACAGAATCACAGCAGGGTATCCCCAAATCTGCATTCAAACCTTCCACATTTCTGGCTGACTCCTGAACTATGCATTCATAGAGCAGACTCCAAAGGGCCCAGCTACGACTAAATACACTAAATAGAAATTTCAACTACTGCCCATGGAGGGAAGACAGAATTTTGAGTTTGAATTCAGTCAAGAATGCCTACAAAAACATAACCGACGCTCAATGGGAGAATGTGACAGCATCCACAGTTCCTAGACTATGTCCTTCGCAACATCCAGGATAATAATCAAAATTACTAGACCTAAGAAACAGGAAACCACAGCTCCAGAGAAACGTTAAACAATTGAGATTGACCAAGAAGGTAATTGGATGCTGGAATAAGCAGGTAAGAATTTTAAGGAACTATTACAGCCACGTTCAAAGACATAAAAGAAAAAGTCCTTCAAACGAATGAACAGATAGCAAATATCAACAGAATACAAGAGCTGTGGCAGATGGCCATGAGTCTGAAAAGTGGTGGCAGACTGTGATACTGTGGTTTATAATAAGAAATACCTATCTTGCCTTCCTCCTAAAACCCATCCTAATCTCCTAAAGGAGGAGAGCAAAGAAGGTGTCTTTTGTCATGTTAATTGGGTGACTTCAGGACCCCATCTCAAAAGGAGGTTGGTTGTCATGGGAACCAACCACGTGATTAGGGGATTGGAACTTTCAGACCTATGCCCCAAAGTCCAGAGAGGGCCAATGGCCAATGATTTAATCAACCTTGCCTATGTAATAAAGCCTCCATAAAAACCCAAAGGGATGGGGTTTTCCTCATTGGCGAACGCATGGAAATTTGAGCAAAGTGTCATACTCAGAGCACAGAAGCTCTGAGCCCTTTCCCACATCCCTTATCTTGTGCATCTCTCCCACCTGGCTGTTCCTGAGTCATTTCCTTTTAGAATAAACCGGTAATCTAGTAAGGAGAATGCTTCTCTGAGTTCTGTGGGTTGCTCTAGCAAATTAATGGAGCCTGAGGAGGGAGGTCATGGGAACCTCCACTCTGTAGCTGGTCTGTCAGAGGTACAGGAGACCATCTGGACGTGTGGCTGTCATCTTAAGTATGGGGCCAGGAGGCAGTCTTGTGGGACTGAGCCCTCCACCTGTGGGATCTGACCCCATCTCCAGGTAGCCGGAGTCAATTAGAATTGAGTTGTAGGACACCCTGCTGGTGTCATTCAAGTTGTGTGTGTGACAGCAGTGTGGGAGGAATGGAGAAACACACCGCAGAAACCAGAGGAGCTCCACAAAGGCAGCAAGGAGCAGGTGGCAAGGCACAGGAAGGCAGGAAGAGACATCAGCTTTAGGAAAAGGTCAGAAGACTTCAAGACCGGCCAAGTCCCAGCAGAACCTCCCATCCGCCACACCGGGCAGAAGAGACATTCGGGCAGAAGGCACCCACAACAGCAGTTACTCAAACACGGCTTCCACGGCGGGCAGTTGCTGAAAACTCGGGGCTGAGGTCAGACGGAAGGGCTGGATGAATGGGATAAACGGCAAATTCCCCCCTCCTGACCTCCGCACAGAACTGCTGCTCCAGCAGAGTCTCAGAGTTGCGAGTGCCCTCTGCCCCTCTGCATCTAGGGGTGATGCAGTGATCAGATACCTGGGTGGCCCGTGGGACGGTGTGTGCTCCCTGAAGTGCTAAATGGGCTGTATCTACACAGCACCTCACCCTGCGCTGTCACGCTCCGAGGGTTTGCTGTACGTCAATTCCCACCTGCTGTTACGTTTGGGACACCTATTTTCCGAAACGTGTTCTGAGGCCTTGCTGTGTTTCTGTTCTCAGGGATGGACATTCAGGGTTTGGTCAGCATCACGCGACACCCACATCGGCTAAGCCAGTGGATCTCGACGTGTGGTGCGTGAGCAGCACCTGGAAACGCGTTACGAATACAATTTTTGGGGTTCACCTTTAGACCTACTGAATCAAACTCTGGACGTAGAAGCTGGAGAACGAATGAACACAGAACCAGTGTTCTCAACCCCGGCAGCATATTTGAATCACCTGGGGAATTTTTAAAAACTCCAGTAAGCAGGCTGCAGCTCCTATCAAGAACGTCAAGGGGCGCCTGGGTGGTTCAGTCGGTTGAGCATCCGATTTGGGCTCAGGTCATGATCTCAAGGTTTGTGAGTTCGAGCCTGGCATCGAGCTCGCTGCTGTCAGCCTATCAGCGCAGAACCCACTTCCGATTCTCTGTCCCCCTCTCTCTGCCCCTCCCCCGCTTGCGCTCTCCCCAAAATAAATAAATATTAAAAAAAAAAAAAAAGAGCATCCAAACTTTGGGGATAAGATCTGGGCATCAGTAGCAGCAGCTCCCCGTATGCTTCTCACGTTCAGCCAACGCCATGGATGCACCACCATCTATGTTCTCTTAACCCCAGAGACCATGCAGAATTATTCTATTTCCCCAGAGTGGTTATGCTGTTTCAAACTTCCTTGGGTTGTTCACTCTAGTCCCTTTACCTTGGATGCTCTTTCTGCAACACGTTCATATAATCGCACCTGTTCGGAAGTTTTGCAAAAGAACAAGTTTTTGAACCTTGTATTTTTTAAGAAGCTTCCCCCCCATGCCCCCAAAATCACATAAACTTCACACCTTTGAAACAAAAAGTGAACGTGCCTCAATGGGCTTCGTTTTACAAACGAAAAAGATGGAGCTCAGAGAGGTTAAGCGGCATATGCCCAGGATCCCGGGAGCTAAGACGGAGAAATGAAAAGGGCTCAAAGGGTGTCCCTGCAAAGACCCCATTTTGAAGAAGAGCCTAAAAGTCACTGGAGATCCCACTTTCCTAGTACCGCGCCCTCCCTCTCGAGGTAAATTCCCTCTGTCATGTGCTGGCACCGAGCCCTGCTTTCCTACGTACAAGCCAGACGGCAGGGGCCCAGAACCCGTCTCTGTGCGGACTGGAAAGGGCACCCCTTCCTCAAGTACACCATTTTAAGGTTACTGGGTGTTGCACGGTCTGAAGACTTCCTCCTGGGGGGGGCTTCCGGAGCTCCGGTGGGCAGCAGCCACGGACGAACACATAGACGTGCCCACGCTGCCCCACCTACTCACGGGTCCCTCAGCTGCCAGAGGGAGCACACGCCAGCCACCGTGCACACGCACGCACATTGAGGGGACTATGCCAGGTCACAGTCCGTGACAATGACAAGTGACCAGGGGTCCAGTCAGGTCAGGGTATACCGTGGGCATCAGTGGGTTGACATGGATGGGGCTTCACCTGCAGTTCCATGACTCCGCTAAGAAACCCAGGATTCACCACCTGCGTCCTCTGGAGTTAATTTATGTCCCCGCTGTGAACAGGTATCCCCGCAAGGGCAGCACCTGGGGTTGGCAGAACCCGGAGTCCCCTTCACAGTGGCCCTGAATAGAATCCCTCATCTACCCCAGTCACAACCCACATGAGCCATCCCAGAACCACTTCTTGCTCACCCTACTTTGCTCTCACAGGCTACCCACACTTCGTTCCCATCAGATGGAAGGAGGAGAGGTGCCTGGGATGCAAGGTGGTACCCCAAGAAACTGGGGGTCAAAGGAAACAACTAAATAACTGCTGGGATGAGTCCCCAACTGGTGACAAACCTACGTCCCTTCCTTGACCTTGGTTCCCTAGATCAGCAGAGGCCCATCAACGGGCCTGTGGGTCACTGGATGTGCAACGAATTTGCCGTTCTTTTTACGTTGAAGATGTAAAAAGACTCACCCTGTGCACACTTCCGGGCTGAAGAAGTAAGGGGCACTGGCATCAGGCTACACAAAGAGGTTATTAAAACACATCAGATCACACTGGGATACAGAATAAAATGTGTTTATGATTAAACTTTGTGATGACAAAAAAAAAAAAATCACGATACTGAAAATCTAAATCACGGAAGGGATTAAGAGACCACGGTGTAATGACTGCCCCCACAGCAAATGACAAGAAGGCCAAATTTATGCTGCGTTTCCATAAAGAACAATGAAGGTGCGTTTTTGCTAATGCAAACCCAATAACTGGAATGAGATGTGTCTTGAGTTTCTGCAATTGTTTAGGAAGAAAAAAAATAAAAACAAATTTTTTGCCACTGAGAAAATAAATAGTTGAGAGTGAATGGTGGTTATGTCTTGTGCTTTTTAGGTGAGTTCTGATCTGGGCCACGGGACGAATAAAAATAAGCGTGTTATTTACCCCTACGAGTGAGGGCTTCACCGGTTTTATTTCTGTGTTAACATCTTAACCGTATTTGGAAATAAACATGACCTGTGTGAAGATGACGTCTAATGTGGAAACAGAAGAGGAGTCGGGGAGAAAGCAAAACGTAATATCCTTCCAGTGGGAAGTATGGAATTCTCCATTCTTTAACAACCACCAAAAAAAAAAACAAAAAAAAACAACCAAAAAAACATTTTAAGGCCACGGAGATTGGTGAAATACCTCTAGCCAATCTTTATAGCCTTCTGCTCATCTGGTTTTAAAGACTCAGAAGTGGACTGTAGTCCAGCCAAGAATCTACAAATAATCCCCAGCAAGTTCAAGCATAGAAATAAAAGGTGTGTGGGACCAAGTCTCAGCGGATTAAACCACTGCACTTAATTTTGTTGAGCAAATTGGATTTCACTGCTACTAGTAAAGCTCACAGGATGTGGTAAAGAAGGACCCAGAAGGTGACTGAGGAGAAAACCCACCCGCTTTTGAGGACCAGGAGGCACTCAAGGAGCACAGGATACACAGAAGCAGGACAGCAGTCCTTAATTTTGAGACAGGAAGATCACCACCTTCATAAAGGTGAGCCCCTGGGAAGAAGTAAGAGGCTCTGGGCCAGACCATGACAAATGGCCAATCTTTAACTGATGAGTCAGCTTGTCAACTGCTAAATAAATAGCCTAGCTACAGATCTTTTCTTTGCTGTGGTCACCCCGCTAGTAAAATTTTCATAGAATATAATCAAAGAGGGCTTGGTGGCGAGGGTGTAAGGTAAGGAACCTGGTACAGGTAAAACTAGTTTTAAAAGTTGGGGCTGGACTGGCTGGGAACGAAAATTGGTGCAGCCACTCTGGAAAACAGTGTGGAGGTTCCTCAAAAAATTCAAAATAGACCTACCCTATGACCCAGCAATCGCATCCCTAGGTATTTATCCAAAGGATACAAAAATGCTGATTTGAGGGGGCACACGGACCCCAATGTTTATAGCAGCACTATCGACAACAGCCAAAGTCTGGGAAGAGCCCAAATGTCCACTGACTGATGAATGGATTAAGAAGATGTGGTATATATCTACCATGAAATACTACCCGGAGATGAAAAAGAATGAAATCTTGCCATTGGCAACAACGTGGATGGAACCAGAGGGTATTATGCTAAGCTAAATGAGTCAGTCAGAGAAAGATCTCATATGATTTCACTCATATGTGGAATCTGAGAAACTTAACAGATGAACATAGGGGAGGGGAAAGGAAGGAAAAATAAGATAAAAACAGAGAGGGAGGCAACCCATAAGAGACTCAAAGTCAACAAAGTCGGGCACTAAGGAGGGCATTCTTCTGGATAGGCACTAGATGTCATATGTACGAGATGAATCACTGGGTTCTACTCCTGAAGCCAAGACTACACCGTAAGTTAACTAACTTGAGAATAAAAAATAAAAATAAATGAATAAATAATAAAGTAAAAATACAAAAAAAAAAACAAACCAAAAACTTGGAGCTGGAACAGAAAGGGAGGGCTTGGGGGGAGGGGTTTCCCAAATCCCCCCCCCCCAAATCTCCGATTTGGAAGGAGTTCTCCTAATGAGGCTACCTCACTTCCAATGTCTCCACCCCTCCCCACAAACATAGGACTAATTCACTTTAAGATACAGAGCGCTAGGGTACTTTCTGAATGTAGAGGCCACCGATTTCAGGTGCAGGAAGGACATAATAGCCAAAGATGAATCTATGCAAAAGTCAAGTGGACCCCTTGGAAAACACAAGAAATTGCCAAAGAAAAAAGCAGCATCTGAAATAGTCACACCTTTTCTTAACTTTTGGAGGTATGTTCTTTCAGACTTTCAATACTTAAACAGGGATTTTCAACACGACTGTGAACATACATACCGACACAAACATACTTCTTCCCTCACTTAATAATATTTTCTGGGGAAACACATCTCACCAGGTCTTGAGGTAATTCTAGGCGTTATTCTTCAATACGACATGCAAAAGAATTGTTTTTTTAATAATTTTTTTCAATAAAATGTTTATATTTTTTATAAAATGTTACTCAAATGTTTACTATGATGAGCGAATAAACAACAACAAAACACCTCACTGATGTATCAAAGCGAGACAGAAGGGGAGGAACAGAGTAACCTGTTCAAAAGTGTCAAAAGCGGGTATCCAGGGACACCTGGGTGGCTCAGTCGGTTAAGCATCCGACTTCAGCTCAGGTCACGATCTCGCAGTTCATGGGTTCGAGCCCTGCCTCGGGCTCTGTGCTGACGGCTCAGAGCCTGGAGCCTGCTTCGGATTCTGTGTCTCCCTCTCTCTCTGCCCCTCCCCAGCTTGGACTCTGTCTCTCTCTCTCTCTCTCTCAAAAATGAGGTATGGACCTTACTTTTAAGGTACCCATAAGGTGATGGACAAGTGGGAAAGTCTGTGAGCAAGAGGAAGATTCGGGAAAAGTGAAAAGGCGAGTTCTGAATGGAGCATGTTAATCATCTTCAAATATGCAATTGTGAACCAGATTTACTCAAACCATCCACAAATAGGGGCACGGCCGTCATAGCACAGCACCATAAACCATTCCCCCCTGCTCCTACCTTCCAGACACGCCCTCTATATAAAATAAGGTCTTTTTCCAGTTACCACCCCTGCTAGTGAGACCATCATCCCATGCACCTCCTCGTACTGTCGACAGACTCAACATCTGCTCTTGCCAAAACCATCTACATTCATCACCTCTGCCATCTGCCCACATCTATAGGCCTAGTGACCTGATTTTTTTTTTTTTTTAATGCAATTAGCCTCCCATAACTTATGCTTCCTCTTCCCAGGCTCCCTCCTAAAGACCAATGCTTCCTTTTCTAAATTCCTACAAGTCCACTCATTCATTTGTCCCAGCATCTTGCTTTGGATTAGAGTAAGGCCCACCACCCCCCCCCCCCAACTATACATTTTTTAAAGAACTACCCTCTTCTCTTTGGAAGGAAACAAAGGGGTGCCTGGGTGACTCAGTCAGCTGAGCATCTGACTTGGGCTCAGGTCATGATCTTAGGGTTAGTGGGTTTGAGTCCTGCATCAGGATCACTGCTGTGAGCCTGTCAGCACAGAGCCTACTTCGGATGCTCTGTTCCCCTCTCCCCCCAAAATAAAACATTTTTTAAAATGTCTAGAAGAAGAAGAAAAAAAAGGACTAACTAGCATAACTTTGCTCCTACTCTGTGTCTTCAAGCATTTTCTGCCCTTATCAACAAGTTCTTAAAAGTCACCAGTCACTCCCACGTCTGGGTATCTATCCGAAAGAATTTGAAAAAAGGATCTTGAAGGGACTTTTGCACACCCAAGTTCATGGCAGCACCGTGCACGACAGCCAAGAAGTGGGAGCAGCCCAAGTGTCCCTCAACGGATGAACAGATCAACAGAATACGGCGTTTACAGAAACAGAATTTTTATTCAACCTTGAAAAAAAGAAACTCCTGTCACCTGCTCCAACATGGATGGGCTCTGAGGGCATCATGCGGAGTGAGACGCTAGGCCCAACACAGTGCGACAAATGCTGCTAGTTAGATCCATGCAGACAGAGAGGAGAACGGCGGTTACCAAGAGTGGGCGGGAGAGGGAAATGAAAAGCTGTTTAATGGGAAGAGTTCCAGTTCTGCAGGATGAAAATATTCTGCAGATCTCTTGCAGAATAATGTTGGAATGCTTAATTCTCTTGAGCTACAGGCTTAACAACGGTTAAGATGGTGGGGGGCGGCGCCTGGCTGGCTCAGTTGGGAGAGCACAGGACTCGGGGTCGCGAGTTCAAGCCCCATGTTGGGTGTGGAGCCTATGTGTAACAATAAATAAATAAATAAAAATAAAAAAAGGGTTAAGATGTTGAATTACAGGTTTTACAATTAAAAAAAAATTTTTTTTTCTTAATTATTTAAAGAAAATTTACCAGGGTGTCTGGGTGGCTCAGACAGTGAAGCATCCGATTTCGGCTCAAGTCACGATCTCATGGTTTGTGGGTTCGAGCCCTGGGTCGGACTCTATGCTGACAGCTCAGAGCCTGGAGCCTGCTTCAGATTCTGTGTCTCCTGCTGTCTCTCTGCCCCTCCCCTGCTCATGCTCGATCGCTCTCTCTCTCTTTCAAAAAAAAGTAAACATTAAAAAAAATTTTTTTTTAGTAAAGGTAAAGAAAAACTTACCAGCCAATGTTTGGCAACCGGACCAGGACAGGTAACAATGGTAGAAATGAGGTAAGTTTCTCTTACAAAATCTGAGGCTTTCCCTTCAAATCACTAAAGGTCATTGTACCCTTTTAAGTCAGAAGATCACTCTTTTCAGGAGATCAGAGCAAAGAGTAATAGAGAAGTCTCGTTTTCTCCTTTTTTACTCACCAACACATATCATCCATTCCAAGGAGTCAGCTTATCCTTTCTCCTCTTCCTCATGAAACTCAGAAACTGACACTTCCTCCTATCTTTCCTCCTGTCTGAACATGACCAAAAGGATCCTACACATACACATGTGCCTTTTATTTTTTTCTTGGTCTTAAGGGCTTGAGTAATCCTATACTCGACTGGGCTTTGGGTCGTCAACTAAAATTCATACTGACTAACACCATTTGGCCATTTACACGCTAGTTGAAAATGTTTTCCCCCGGCTTGAGATGTCCTTTCTAAATTAGACTCGTCGAAAGACTGGACCCTGAAGCCACCAGGGTTTGTTTGGAATGTTCTCTTTCCTCCGGGTGACACTGAATCTCTTGTCTTATACAAGATTATCTGGGATGAGGAAAAATACATTTGGTTTTTGAAACCAGTCAGGGTGGCTAAAATGAACAAATCAGGAGACTATAGATGCTGGCGAGGATGTGGAGAAACGGGAACCCTCTTACACTATTGGTGGGAATGCAAAATGGTGCAGCTGCTCTGGAAAACAGGGTGGAGGTTCCTCAAAAAATTAAAAATAGATCTACCCTATGATCCAGCAATAGCACTGCTAGGAACTTACCCAAGGGATACAGGAGTGCTGATGCATAGGGGCACTTGTACCCCAATGTTTATAGCAGCACTTTCAACAATGGCCAAATTGTGGAAATAGCCTAAATGTACAGCAACTGACGAATGGATAAAGAAACTGTGGTTTATATACACAATGGAATACTACATGGCAATGAGAAAGAATGAAATATGGCCTTTGGTAGCAACGTGGATGGAACTGGAGAGTGTGATGCTAAGTGAAGTAAGTCATACAGAGAAAGACAGATACCATATGTTTTCACTCTTACGTGGATCCTGAGAAACTTAACAGAAGACCATGGGGGAGGGGAAGGAAAAAAAAAAAGGTTAGAGAGGGAGGAAGCCAAAACATAAGAGACTCTTAAAAACTGAGAACAATCTGAGGTTGATGGGGGGTGGGAGGGAGGGGAGCGTGGGTGAGGGGTACTGAGCAGGGCACCTATTGGGATGAGCACGGGGTGTTGTATGAAAACCAATCTGACAATAAATTTCATATTAAAAATAAATACATAAAGGGACACAAGTAAACAGACAAAAAAAGAAACCAGTGATTAAGATCTGTCCATATCACTTTCCTTGGGTAACAGTAAAGAATGTGGAAATTTAAATAAATGTATAACAATAACTTGGAAATAAAGGAAAAAGGAATAATAGCAGGAGGCAAGCAGGCAGCCTGGCTCTGGCTGCTGAGCTGGGTCACTGGGTGACTTCGAGATGTTACCCCGAATCTGTAGAAGAAGATGCCACCCTCCACCTCATGAGAGGTGCTGAGCAATGAAAGAAGGGAAGGGATGGCGTGAATTCAGGATCACGTCTGGAATACAGTAAGCACTTGATAAATAATTCCTAAGACAGCTAACAGGAATAAACCTCCAAGAGGGCTCTAAACCTCCAAGAGGGCTCCAAATCTATGAGATTTGGCAGGTGAATGAAAAACCAAAGACGGCAATGCAACACGTTTCAAGAAAACTAAGTGCAAAGTTAGAAGATGTGTTCCCGGACGAAATTCAGGTTATCCTCACCTCTCTGCTCTCATATATGGGATGATGTCCCTTTAAACCACCTAACCCAACCCCTTTCTGAGAGCGGGCAGTGGCTAAGTGTTGCCGAGGGATACCGGCTAAGCTGGTGCAGAAATTAATCACTGTGTGTAAATGAAGCAAAACACCAGATGAGAGCTGTCTGGAATAGCTCCCTATCAAAACAAAACACAACCCCCCCTCCCCAAATGAACATATCTCACAGATTTTTGTTTGTTTGTTTAGCCGTTGAAGGAAAAAAACTTACTGGGCACCTAACCTGACTCCCCCATTTTACAGAAGGGAAGTCTAGAACCCCCAGCAGCACAATGACTTGCCCAAGGTGCCAAGGCAATTAGTGACTAGCTGGACCTAGAAGCCAATCTGACCACACCTTCCTGATGCCTCACGGTCACAGCAGAAAAGGAAGATAACACAGACTGGGGGTGGGTGGGGGGGAATCCCAGATGGTGACAAGAAGCATGAGGCATGAGATTTCGAACAATCTGAAAGTGTAGATTTAACAATCTGAGAAATCTGTCTTCCCCTGCTTCTCCCCTGAATCTAAAAGGGACACACACAGCTGAGAGGCTGAGCCCAGACTATCAGAGAACCAGGGATGAACACAGGAAGCAGGCGTCTTGTCACCAGCACCGGAGAGCATATGGGATGATCTTCTCAGCAAAACATCGAAAGACAAGAAATAAGTTCCTTGGCCTAAGAGAATTTAGCAATCAGCAAAAAGACTCGTAGTTCAGCTCGGGGAGCCTGGGTGGCTCAGGAGGTTACATGTCCGACTTCGGTTCAGGTCATGATCTCAGTTTGTGAGTTCGAGCCCTGCGTTGGGCTCTGTGCTGACAGCTCAGAGCCTGGAGCCTGCTTCGGATTCTGTGTCTCCCTCTCTTTCTGCCCCTCCCCCACTCGTGTTCTGTCTCTCTTAAAAAATAAACACGTATGTAAAAGACTCCTAGCTGTTTTTGACAAAGAAGGAAAGCATTTGATTAAATATTTGAGAAAAGATTTCACTCTCCTGGCAACCCAAACGCCCCAGGGCTTCTACAAGCAGTACTTCTTTGCTGCCACACAGTGGTAGAAACGCTGAATTGCAGGGCAAGTTCTTAATTGAAAGCTGTTGTATTTGATTTTATTCACTTATTCTAATATTTACTGAGTGACAACTATGTTACTCTTTTAGACACCATGATACATCAGTGAACAAAACACCAAGATTTCTACCTCGGAGGGCCTTACATTACAGTGGGGGGATAGAAAAAATTAAACTTAATGTATATGCACAGTACAGAGGTGATGGGTGCCATGGTGAAAAAATAAAGCAGGATATGTAGGGAAGACTGTGAATGCTGAAGTCCTGTGACTGCAGTTTTAAATAGGGCAGGAAAGTAACATTTGAACAAAGATTTACTATAGGTAACAAAAATGCTTGTGGGTATGATGCAGAAAAATATTCAGAGGAGAGAAAACACGTAGTGCAAAAGCCTAAGGTGAGAATGTTTGGTGTGATCATAACAAGGAAAAGGTTATTCTGATCATAGGTGAGTATGATATAACCAAGCGATCACCATCAACAATTATAATAAAATTTATTTATTATTTATTATTATAATACATTTATTATAATAAACTCAAAGCACTATGCTTGAGGCTTAAAATGCAGGTTTGGGGGAGAGGCCCAAGGAAGGCTCCTTAGACACTTATGTACATGGGGGTAAATAATTGCCCAACATAGCCAGTGCTAAGGGTCAAAGAGTGAAACAGACAATAAATGCTACAGGAAGCCAAAAATAGGGCTGCTGAAAGGCTGGGAGCATCAGAAAGGGTGATGGAAGTACTCTGGTCCTTGGAGGATGAGGGGGAGATAAAAAGAGAAAAAGGAAGTCACTAGATAAAGGACAGCAACAGGAAACATACAGAGAAATAGGCACAACACACCAGCTTTATTAGATAGAAAAACAGTCAAGGTTAGGTTAGACAGGCAGTTTGCACCTGTGAAAATGAATAAAGGAAACCTCATTTAAAATGGGAGTCAGGAAGCCCTGAATTGGGAGCTCTCTTACATCACCACCTGTTACTGTTTGCAGACTCCAGCAGGAAGAAACCTTTCCCAAAAAGGAGGAAGCTTAAGACCCTGAAAGCAGAAGGAAGAGTTCCTCCTTGCCTAGCAACTCCCAGCCAATGAGAACCATTGCCACCCAGCCAATGAGAACCACCATGACCCAGCTAACAAGAACCACCGTGACCCAGCCAGTCATAAGTCTCCTGCCAGCAATTCTCCCTCTCCTCCAAAGGCCTTTTATCCCAAGCCTGCTTTGAATTTTCTCTCTTCACCCCTCCCTTGCTCCCTCCCTCCCTCTCTCTCAAAAATAAGTAAATGTTTAAAAAAAAATATTCAAAACAATATCTGAAAAGTGGTGATGTATATAAAACCAAATAGGACCTAGAGTACAATTCATGTAAATTAAAATACCCCAAAACGACATCACACAGCTTATAAGAACATATAGAGACGAAAGACAATACATTCAAACTCTTTCTACAGAGAAAGAGCAGAGGGGGATTCAATAAATAATAGAAAATAGGCTTCGGCAGACCAAAGGTGATATATGCCATGATCAGAAAGGTTAGAGTAACTTAATCCTAATAGTTTGGATTATCTGGTATATAAGGAGGACCACCAAATGAGTTCCAAAGTAGTGACTGAGTGTCAGGTGTTGGGGAGAAGAAAGTGTACTCAAGCTAATGCTTAGGAAGATTCGTGTAGCATTGATGCTACAACAGGTGAAGTTGGGAGAGTATCGTGGTAGAAACAACCAATAATAAATCTATTATTATGCACGAGCCCATGAGGGCTTGCTGGAAGAAATGGAAAAATAAAAGCATCCATTTTGAGGGATCCTATTTTCCAGAAAGAATCAAGAGAATCTTGTAATTGAATGGGAACACTGGGGGTGGAAAAGTCAAGGATGACTCCAAGCATGCTTGTCTCGGTGTCTGGCACCAACGACAGAAATAGAAAACTCTGGAGATGGGGCCAGAATAACTTTGGGTTTAGAAACAGAAAATTCAGCACAATGTGCTTCTGTAGCCAAAATGGCCAATAAAACTGAAGAGCACTGGGAAATAAAAATGCAATTATCTCCTCAAATAAAAGTCATGGTCCAGTTACACTGGGGCAAAGTTGGCTCTGGTTACTATACCCAAGAAAACAGGAAAAAGATGCAAAGGGGAAGACTGGAGAAGAGCAAACCAGATAATTAAGTCAAGTGGCTGGTAAGGTTTCCTTACGAGACCCCCTTAAGAGCTTGTAAAGAAACAAGCTAAGAGGGACTAAATGAATTATAAAGCAAATTTGTCAAAAATTACAGATATTTCTTGTATCAAAAGTTAGCAACACGATATTTTAGAATGAACGCAGAGAATAACTCCAAAGAATAGTGTGCATGTGGCCATGAAGTGCGTTACCCACATTGGTGTTGGCTGCAGGCAGAAAATCTAGAAATCCAACACTCCCAAATCCATCCAATCAATATTTATTGAGAGCCTTCTACAGATCATACAATGTTAGGCTAAGACAGACATAGTCCCTTTGATGGCTAATTTTATGTCAACTTGGCTAGGCTATGGTACCCAGTTTTGGGTCAAACATCAGTTGAGATGCTGCTGGGAAGGTATTTTTTAGATGTGAATAAAATCTGCATCAGTAGACTTTAAGTAAAGCAGACTATCCTCTGTCTTGGTCCACGTGGGCTGCTTGAACAAAATACCATAGACTGGGTGGCCTATAAACAAGAGAAATTTATTTCTCACAGTTCTGGAGGCTAGAAGTCCAAGAGCAAGGTATCAGCAGATGCCACGTCTGGGGAGGGCCCACTTCCTGGTTCCCAGATGCTGTCTTTTTGCTGTGTCCTCATGTGCCAGGAGAGGAGAGGCATCTCTCTGGGGTCTCTCTTATAAGAGCAATAATCCTGTTCATGATGGCTCCACCGTCATCTCCAATCACTTCCCAGTGATTCCACCTCCAAATGCCATCACATCGGGGAATAGGTTTCAACACATAAATTTTGGGAGAACACAAACATTCAGCTTACAGCACCCTCCATAATGTGGGTAGGCCTCTTCCAATCAGTTAAAGGTCTTTAGAGAAAAGACTGAGGTCCCCCAAGGAAGAATGAATGTTCTGCCTCCAGACTGCCTTCAGACGTGAGACTGCAACATCAACTATCCCCTGGGTCTCCAGCCTGCTGGCCTGCCCTACAGATTTCGGACTTGTCAGATCCCACAACCACGTGAGTCAGTTCCTTAAAATAAATCTCTCTCTTGTCTACATACATATATATCATTGATTCTGTTTCTCTGCAGAGCTCTGATGGAAACAATCCTTTGTGTCATAAAAAGACACTAATCCAATTACTCTATAGATAAGTATATCTTTGGAAACTAGGGTAAGTCTACAAAAAAGAAATCTGGTTCTACAAGAACATATAATAAGAGAATTTGACCTAAGCTGGAGTTGAGTGCTATGGGAAATCTTCACCAAAAATGACACTTCAGCCAAGATTCTGGAACAATAGGAGATGCGTGGGCAACAGTATTCAGGGTAGCAGAGAGCAGTGTAAGCAGAAGTTAGAGCAGTGCAGAAGCAAAAAGAGGGAGGTAGGGGGCACCTAGGTGGCTCAGTCAGTTGAGCATCCAACTCTAAATTTCAATTTTGACTTAGATCATCATGAGCCCAGCGTCATGGGATCAAGCCCTGTGTCAGGCTCTGTGTGGAGCCTACTTACAACTCTCTCTCTCTCTCTCTCTCTCTCTCTCTCTCTCTGCCCCTATCCCCTGCTTGGTCTAAAATAAAAATAAAAATAAAAAAAAAAGGAGGGAGGTAGGAAAGGAGGTTTCAGAGGTACATCAAGTCCAGACTGTGGAGAACCTTATATGGACCTTATAGGAGGTTCCATATGTTCCAAACATATTGAAATTTTTAGTCATTACCTTCAGAGTGATGTGAAAGCACTTAAAAAAAAATTAGTCTGCATTTTGAAGACTACTAAAGCTACTGTAGAAGAAACAGTGGAAGGAGACCAGAATGCATAATGGTGAATTGGAAAGAAAACGTCGTGCTTAATGTATGAATGTCTGTGTCCCCACAAAATTCTTATGTGGAAATCCTAACTCTCAAAGATGGTAGTATTAGCAGGTGGAGCCTCTGGGAAGTGATCTCGTCCTGAGGGCAGAGCCTTCATGAATGAGATTAATGTTCTTCTAAGAGAGGCTTCAGAGACGTCCTCAGCCCCTTCTACCATGTGTGGACCAGCAAGATGGTGCCACCTATGAACCAGGAAGAGGGTTCTCACAGGAACCTGACCATGCTGGTACCTCCATCTTGGACTTCCAGCCTCCAGAACTGTAAGAAATAAATTTCTGTTGTTTATACACCACGCAGTCTATGGTATTTTATTATAGTACTCCTATATATAGTATAGTATATAATATATAGTATTATATAGTATATATAATATATATAATAATATATATTATTATATAAAATAATATAGTATATTAGTTTAATATAGTACTATATTATTTTATTATAGTACCCCCAACTACTAAGACAGGTGGAGTCAAGGTATCTGACCAGTCCAACTGGACAGATGGTGATGGAAGACAGTACAACAGGGAAACTTGTGTAGAAGGTCATGAATTAGGCCTTGGAAGTATTGATTATGAGGTACCTTTGAATATTTCACTGAAGACTTCAAGACCCCAGGACTTCTTTTCTGGAAATTAGCCTCGTAAGAGGTTTCCACTCTTGCCTCTCTATTGTTTATTCTGCACACGGCAGGAAGAGTCATCTTGGAAAAATGTCAGTAAAATCTTATTATTCCTTTGCTCACAATTCAAATTCTTTTCCATGGCCTAGAAAGTCTTGTGGATCTACTATTTGCAGTTCGAAGAAGACTTACGAGAAGTAAGTGTGAGTCATCTGCACAGAATGATCACCGAAGCCAAGGGCATGAAGGAAATTGCATAGGGAGAGATTATAGAACGATCTATGAGGAAATCCATTATTTCCTGCAATGGAGACAGATAAGGAGTGGCCAGAAAAACAGGAAGAGCCCCAGCAGAATATGGTATCATTGAAGTCAAGGGGGAGAAAACAGCCTTTCAAGACAAAGTGATCAACAATACCAAATGCTCCTAAAGAAATGAATAATAAAGACTCAAAGATGTCCAATGAATTTAGCAATGTGGAACCTGCTGTCCTTTTGGTATCTTAAAGAGTTCAGGCAGAATGGTTTGGGGAAGGAATAAGGACAGAAGCCAGATAAGGTGGGATATAGAATGCATGTGAGGTGAAGAAATGGAGGCAATGAACACAAACAAGTCTTTCCAAAAAGTTTGGAGAGGAGAGGGAAGTGGGGGTTGGGGAGTGTCAAGGGAGGTTTGTTGTTGAGATGGAAGGAACTAAACATGTTCAATTGTTGATGGAAGCAATTACGTGAAAGAGTGGTTGAATATACAGGAGACACAAGGGATCCCTGCTGGCATGAGAAGGTTCAGGAGGACATATGACCCAGAGCACAGATGGAAGCATAGGAAGAAAAGAGAAATAAGGATACTTCCTCCATTAGAACAGGGAGGAAGAGAGAAATGGTTACAGATGTGGGTGGTCTTTGACCTCACAGTGGAAAATAAGGTTCTCCCGTCCATTTAACAGAGCTTCAACTCTCTCTAGGAAGTAGGTGAGGGTGACCATGAGAGAAAGTGCCAGGAGGCAGACATTTAAGGCAGTAGAAAAATACTACTGTTTTGTAGAATGAAAACACAAAATTATCTGACAAACGGAAGGAGTCAAAAGCAGTGACGGGAGCCCATTTGAGTTGGGTGGTAAAGAACTCACAGTGGTACCAACCTGCTTTGTTGAGTCACTTCCTCCAACAGGGTTCCCCTCCTCAGGTGCAGGTACAAAGATCACAGGAAGTACTTCAAGAGGATTTGATGGTCAAGTTGATGAAAAGTACTAAGGGAACGTGGGACTCTGAAAATTCATTTTATCATAAAGACTGTGATGCCCTCCCAAGAAACAACCTGTGGGTGATGGTCATTGTCAAGAGAGACTGCCAGACAGAACAGTTCTCTAGATTATAGAAGAGATTATAGTGTATAAATTACACAGTAAGTTCTATAGTGTAAGTTCATAGATTTTAGGAAGGCAGATTTCTACTTAAAAGACTGTGTGAATCAAAGGAGATAGAGAGCCAAATCTAGCTGTGCAGGGCAGCAGATACTGTTATGAATCAACAGTGGCCCATTCGTTGCAGCTGATGAACCTATATTGACGCACCATTAGCATCCAAAGTCCATAGTTTACATTAAGATTCATTCTTGGTGCTGTATATTCTATGAGTTTGGACAAGGGTCCAACTCAATGACGACATATATCCATCATTATAGTAACATACAGCATTCTTTCACTGCCCTAAAAATCCTCTGTGCCCTGCCTATTCATCCCTCCTCCTCCTCCAAATCCCTACCAACCAATGATCTTTTTACTGTCTCCATAGTTTTGCCTTTTCCAGAACATCCTATAGTTGGAATCGTACACTATGCAGACTTTTCAGATTGGCTTCTTTCACTTTTTGGCTATTCTAATGGTTGTGTAGTGGTATCTTACTGTTCTTTAATTTACATTTCCCCAATGACCTATGGAGTGAAGCACCTTGTCATATGCTCATTTGCCATCTATATATCTACTTTCGTGAGGTGTAAGATCTTTGGTCCCATTCTTTAGCTGGGTTGCTTTCTTATTGTTGAGTTTTAAGAGTTCTTTATATATTTTGGATAACAGTCCTTTATCAAGTGTGTCTTTTGCAAATATTTTCTCCCAGTCTATGGCTTGTTTTCTCTTTCTCTTGACATCATCAAGATGATAAAAATGGGAACTTGCATTTTGTCAAAATTAAAAACTTCTGTTCATGGAAGGACATTAAGAGGGTGGAAAAAGCAAACAACTAGTGGAATGCGTTGTTAATAATGTAAACAAAGAACTTCTATCCAAAATATATAAAGGACCCCTACAAATCAATAATGAAGAGACACAGAATCTAAGTATGGGCAAAAGGTTATATAGACATTACACATTGTCAGGAGAATTTCTGTAGCACAGAAAATTTTACTTTTCATCAAGTCCAGCTTATCAATTATTTCCTTCATGAATCATGTCTTTAGTTTTATATCTAGGCTTGCCACACTCAAGGTCATCCAGGTTTTCTCTGTTATCTTCTAGTAGTTTTATAGCTTCACCACCTTATTCTTGTGTTCTCATGATAATGGCAGGCACAATAGTTTAATAATCCATTTCCCAGGTCATAACGTAAGTCTTAACGAAATAGTCTCCACCTCCCATAATCAGTAACTTTTTTCTTTTATTTTTAGTGGACGTTTTTAAAATGTGTTACAAAATATTGAGTAGTTACAAAAGAATTATTTAAAACCTGTAAAAGATGGGTAAAATGCAACAGAATCACAGTCCAGAAACAGACCCACATTTACTGTCAACTGACTGTGACAGATTAGTGTAATACAGAGAGGGGGAAGGATGGGCTGTTCAATAAAATGGTGCTAGAGAAACTGGGTACTCATTTGGAAAAGAAGCTAAAATTGATCCCTATGTTAAAATACACTCAAATATTTATTTAAGGTGGATTACAGACCTAAACGTGAAAGGTAAATAATTAGTCTCTAGAAGAAAATACTGAAGAATATTTTATCTCTGGAATAGTCAATGATTTCTTCAATAGGATACAAAACTACTAACCATAAAAGAAAACATGATTAACGTGCACTTTGCCAAAATTAAGAACTTCTATTCATCAAAAGACATCAAGAATGTAGAAAAAGAACAGCAACTGGCAGAATGTTAATAATACAATTAACAAAAGATTTCTATCCAAAATATATAAAGAGACCCCACAAATCAATAAAGAGACACAGAATTCAGTTTAAGTATGGGCAAAAGATTATGCTGGCATTTCACAAAAGAAGATATGTGAATGCTCCGATAAGCTCAGGAAAAGGTTTTGGCATCTTTTGTTGGTAGGAAAATGCAAATTAAACCCAGAATGAAATTTCTCTACACACCCACTGAGTGACAAAAATCAAAAGGAGTGGCAATACCAAGTGTTGATGTAGGTAACAGCGCAACTGGAATCATATATAACTGGTGGGTATAAAATAATACAAACACTTTGGAAAAATGTTTGACAGGTTTTTTTAATACAATTGACCAACAATTATACTTGTGGGTATGTATCCCAAGAAACAAAGGCATATGTTCCCAAAAAGACTTCTCTAAGAATTTTCAGGGCATGTATTTTCAGAAAAGCCAAAAACTGGAAACAATCCAAATGTCTACCAGTAGGTGAATAAATAAACAAATTACGGGTATATTTGAGCAATGGAATACTAAAAAGGAAGATACATACAACATGGATGAATCTCAAAAACAGTATATTGAAAGAAGCCAGACACAAAAGAAGACCTGTTACAAGATTTATGTGAAGTCTAATTTTTCCAACACCATCTGTTGAAAAGACAATTATTTCTCTATCAAACGGCCTCTGTGTCTTTGCCCAAAATCAATTGACCACGTGTGTGAGTCTTTTTCTGGATTTTTTATTCTGTTCAACTGATCTAAGTGTATATGTCTTCATCAATACCATAGATGATGATTACAATAGCTTGATTACAGTAGCTTTACAGTAATTATTAAAATTGGGTAGTGTGATCCCTCCAATGATATTCTTCTTTTTCTACACTGTTTTCAATAGTCTTATTCATTTACCTTTCTGTTAAAATTTTACAGTTAGACTGTCTCTGTCTACAAAAATATCTTGCTGAGATTTTTATTGCAGTTGCATTAAACCTATAGGTCAATACAGGGAGAACTGACACGACTAGATTGAGTCTTGCAAACTGGAATACTATCATTGTTCTGTAGTTTTCAGCATATAGAGCCTGCATGTTTTGTGGGATTTATCTAAAGTATGTTTTCTAAATTTCATTTCCAATTATTCACTGCAAGTATATAAAAATACAACTGACTTTTGTATGTTCATTTTGCAGCTTGAGACTTTGATAAGTGCACTTATGAGTTGTAAGAGCTTCCTCATAGATTCCGCAGTATTTTACCCATAGGTAATCATGTCATCTACAAATGGGGCAATTTTATTTATTCCTTTCCCATCTGTTTATCCTTTATTTATTTTTCTTGCCTTATTGCACTGACTAGGCTCACTAGTATGAGAATGAATAGAAGTGAAAGAGAACATCTCTGCAATAGTTCCAATCTTAAAAGAAAAGCATGTGATTTAATATGATATTAGCTGTAGGTTTTCCTTATATACCATTTATCAGATTCAACTTCCTAATATTTCTAGTTTGAGAATACACTTAACCATGAATAGATTTTAAATTTTGTCATATGCTTTTGTTGTACCAGTTGATATGAGCATTTGTTTTTTTCTTCTGTAATGGGGGAGATCACCTCGATTTGTGAAAGTTGGACCAATCATATATTCCTGAGATAAAGCCCACTTGGGCATAGTGTATTATTCTTTTGATATATATTGCTGTATTTCATTTATTGACTTGAGGATTTTTGTATCTACATTGAAGAGGGCTGTGGTCTGTAGTTTTCTTGTAATGTCTCTGGTTTGGTTATCAGTGTAATGCTGAATCTCTCACTAGCTAGGTGGGAAGCATTCTATTTTCTGAAAGAAATTGTGTAGAGCTGATGTTATTTCTTTAAATGTTTTGCAGAATTCACCAGTGAAACCATCTGGACCTGCAGTTTTGTTTTTGGAAAGAATTCAATTTCTTTATAGATGTAAGACTATTCCAGTTTATGTGTCTCTTTGGTGAATTTTGGTAATTTGTAGCTTTCAAAGAACTAGTACAGTTTAAGTTGTCCAAAGTATGTGCAGAGTTGTTTTTAATCCTTTTAATAACTTGTCAAGTGTGTAGTTATAGCCTCTCTTTTATAACTGATAGTGGTCAACTGTGTCTTATTCTTTTTCCTTAGTTTTGTTAGATCAACTTTATTGATCTTTTCTGAGCATCAGCTTTTGGTTTCAGTTATCCTCTCTACTGATATGCTGGTATCTCCTTGATTACCATTCACCTCTTTACTACTTCTTTCTGTTTGATTCGGTTTTTATTTTGTACTTCTTTTTTTTTATCTTAAGGTAAGAGCTTAGATTACTGATTAGAGACTGATTAGAGACTCTTCTTTTCTAATGTAAGCATTTAATGCTATTGATGTCCCTCTAAGCTTTAGCTGCATCCCACAGATTTTGATATGTTGTATTTTCATATTCATTCAAAATATTTTTAAATTTCCCACAAAATTTCCTCTTTAGCTTATGGATTGTCTTTAAGGGTATTGTTTAACATTGGAACTTTCTAGTTACCTTTCTGTTACTGTTTCTAGTTGAAATCAGTTATGATCAGAGAACATACTTTGTAAGATTTCAAATTTTTTAAGATAATATTTATTTTATGACCCAGGTTTGGTTGACCGTGGTGTTTCAGGGACACTTGAAAAGAATATGCATCTTCTCGTTAATGGGTGGAGTGCAACAAATATTTATCAGTTAGTTTATAGTGTTACATGGTTCTTCTATAGTCTTGTTAATTTGCTATCTACTAATTCTATCAACTGAGAGTGGAATGTTGAAGTTCCCATGGAACTATGAATTTGTCTATCTCTTTTCAACTCTATCTTTTCAACTCTCTTTTCAACTCTATCACTTCTTGCTGCACATTTTTTTTAATGTTTATTTATTTTTGAGAGAGAGGCTGAGCACAAGCGGGGGAGAGAGCAGAGAGAGAAGCAGAGAGAGAAGGAGACACAGAATATGAAGCAGGCTTCAGGCTCTGTCAGCACAGAGCCCAACGCGGGGCTCAAACCCACAAACCGTGAGATCATGACCTGAGCCAAAGTCAGATGCTCAACCGACTGAGCCACCCAGGCGCCCCATTTTGCTGCACATTTTGAACCTCTATTCTCAGGTGCATACACATTTAGGTTTATTATGTCTTCTTTGAGAAACTGAACCTTTTATCATTAGGTACAGTCTTCCTGTATTCCTGTAATTTTCCCTGATCTGAAGTCTACTGCACCTGATATTAATATATTCACTTCTTTCTTTTGAATGCAATGGCCTTGATAAACTGTTATTATTATTTTCAGGGTTTTGGGTTTTCTACATAGACAATCATATCTGAAAATAATTATACTTTAGAGCTTCTTTCCAATTTTCCTGGCTTATTATCATATTCAGAGACTTGTTATGACTTCTTTATTCTTAGAATGGCAGGGACAGATATGTGTCATTGCTACTCTAATATAATCTCTCATCACACTCTACTCAGATTAACTTAAAACTTCCTCCTCTTTTAGACTATACGCTTATGCAGCAGTTTCAGCAAAGGGCTGTAGGGTTACTTTTATACCTTTTCAATTGGAAAAGGTTGTGCTCCTTGCTCAAATGCACAGCTTTAAGATGAATAAAATAGCAACAATGACCAAGAAAACCTAGCCAACCAAATCTGCCTAAAAATCCTGAGGCTCAACCAGGTTTGCTTCTATTCTCTTGGCTGGCCTCCTTCATTCTAGGCTGCCCCTTTTCAATCTACCCATACACAGCAGCTAAAGTGCTATTCCAAAACAACCACACTATTAACCTCACTCCTTTTCAACCACCTGCCATCACTCCTCTTTGTCTAACAGACCACCTCTCACCCAATGGACTCTGCTTCCCCAGCTCCCCAACACGGGTCTCCCCCAGCACCTGACCTTTCATCAAGCTTCACGACACACACTCCCTTCTAAGAAGCCCTCCATTCCCACTTGCTGTGCAAATACAACATCTATTCCCACGTGTGTATGCTGGGTCCCCTTCCTACAGACTGTCTGCTCTTCTCTTTATTTAACTCTGAACTACTCCCGAAGTCTCCCTTTCAAGTTCCACCTCCTCCACGAAGCTTCTCAAGCAACAAGAGGAGAGGAAAGAGAATTTCAGAACGTTGGTGGTGTTATTTGTATCTGGCCCGTGGCCAGTTCGCGACTTAGCAGTGCCTGGATTCAACTGGGTTCTGGTTGCCAAACTCGGGCAAATCTCTTACCTTCTCTTGACTAGTTCACACTCCTATAAAATGGAGTCATGGGGGTGGGGGTGCCTGGGTGGCTCAGTTAAGTGTCCGTTCTGTATTTTTTAATGTTTATTCATTTTTTTGAGGGGGTGGCGGCAGAGAGAGAGGGAGACGAGACACAAAATCCGAAGCAGGTTCCAGGCTCCGAGCTGTCAGCACAGAGCCCAACGCGGGGCTCTAACCCACGAACTGTGAGATCATGACCTGAGCTGAAGTCCGACGCTTAACTGACTAAGCCACCCAGGCGCCCCTAGTTTCAGACTCTTGATTTTGGCTCAGGGTGTGACCCTAGGTCATGGGGGTCATGATTTCACAATTGTGGGACCGAGCCCTGCATCAGGCTCTGTACTGACAGTGTGGAGCCTGCTTGGGATTCTCTCTCTGCGCCCCCCCCCCCCCCCGCCTCTCTCTCTGCCCCTCCCCTGTTTGTGTGCTGTCTCTTTCTCTCAAAATAAATTTTTAAAAGATTAAAAAAGATTAAAAAAATGGAGTCATAGGGGCTCTAACTGCATGAGTTTACACATTTATTATCGTCTTTGTGATCATTCTATCCTCCCACCCAAAATCTTTCTGACCTTTTAGTCAGCACCTCTTGGCTGCATGCTACATTCTCTTGTTCACTATTCTCGCTGTTTCTACCCCCACCAGGACTATTTCTGCATTTTTCTCAATACTGAACACAATAAACATTTACTGAATATGAGAGGAAACTGCTTATTTCTCTCACAGGATAGGTATAAGGGGGTTTGTTTGCAAGGAAATACAACAGGCACATTCTAAATGCCTCAAGGATAACCACTAAGGGGGCAATGCTTCTCTCTCCTCTATTATATTCCACAGCATCCAAGGAGACAGAGGACAATCAAGAAAGGCAGGACGACAATCTTCTTTAAAAACATCAAAGAACAGACCACAGCAGAGTCCTTTATCCTCATTTCTCCATTAAACCAGGAGATGCACAATAAGGGCAGGTGGGAGGGGTCTTGTGAGAAACGGAACCAGGTTTCCAATGCAGTGGGGTGGGTAAGGAAGTTGAATGGCTTTCTCACAATGATCTGACCCTGACAAACAGTTAACCATGGTTCAGAATGTCTACCACTTTAAGATCTGTAGAAAGTAAAGAAGGTTTAAAAAAAAAAAAAAAGATAATCAGAAAAGAAATCAGAAGTGAAAATATGGAAAGAGCAGGACATAAAGGAACAGAGAAAACAAGAAGGGTACCTGGCTGGAAGAGGGGACCAGACGGAAATGAAGAACCAATTAATACATGCATGTATGTGCACATACTCATATTTATATTTTGAGCTCCTCTGTCTTTCAGCCCAGCCTCTATATCAGCTCAAGGCACAGAAAAGTTCCAAAACAATCTTGGTGGGTTTATGTACAATGACAGGATTGGCTGTGTGGCTTGGCGTGACCCCCACCATCCAAGAGAGGTTGTACCAGAAATCTGAAAGACCCCAATGAGGTTGTATCCTGTACAAATATTAGGCTTATGAAAAAGGGCATTAAAAGCCAGACCAATACTACCTAGATAATTACTCTTTCAGCCAGCAATAAAAAGACCCAATGCAATCAGGAACTCTGATAGGGAAAATAGCAACCGTTCTTGTGAATATTGCAAAGAAGTTCCCAAAACCTGACCCCAAAGAGCTGAGGTCTTGGGGCTAGGGAGCCACGGACAGGAGTGATGGGAGTGAGTGAGTCCCATTCCACAAGGACACCCGCATTCAGCGGGGCCAGGAGAAATGGCAGCTTCTCTGCGGCTTTCTGGGGCACACTTGCCCACGGGCGGGTCTCGGTGGAGGAGGAACCACCTTCCCGAGACTATGCTTTTGTGCCCTCTGAACTGTGACTGATGGTTCCTGGGAGAAATGCGATCTCCCTCTGTCTCCTGTTCCCAAGTTACCAAGGGGGCACTGTCGGCAAGTTTTTAACATTCTCCCAAGATGCTGTGTGCATTTACCAGCACGGTGACTACGAGTGTTTGGGAGCCTATCACTACCATACACTAAAACCTGACGTCGAATACCGCACGCAGGGTTCCTTCCACATCCTGTTCCTTGCCCTTGTCAGTGTATCATAGAGATGGCTGCATATCGGTGCAATTCGATTTTTTAAAAATATTTATTTGTGAGAGAGAGAGAGAGAGAGAGAGAGAGAGCGTGAGCATGAGCAGAGGAGGGGCAGGAAGGGAGGGAGAGAATGAGAGAGAGCAAATCTCAAGCAGGCCCCACACTCAGCATGGCGCCTAATGTGGGGCTCGATCCCACAACCATGAAATCATGACCACAACCAAAGTCAAGAGTCGGATGCTTAACAACTGAGCCACCCAGGCACCCCAGGGCATTTCTATTCGATTCACCTACTGTTCCATCTGTGCATGTCTCTTACTCTAATGTGAAGAATAAATTCTATATGCATCCAGATTAATATCTTGGATTTGCACGTTCCCTTGGCTGTAGTGCACTTCACTGTCTTAAATGTTCGTTTATATTTTTCCCTCCTTTCCATCCGTCAGAATTCCATGCTTCCTTCCAGGGTCCAACTTACATCACCTTTTGCTCCTTGACACCTGATATGCAACTAAAGCCCTAAGTGACTGTCCTATGATTCTGACATTTCATACCATCTTAGGGTATTAGTAAAAAAAACAGCCTCTGGGGCACCTGGATGGCTCAGTCAGTTAAGTGTCCGGCTTCAGCTCAGGTCATGATCTCGTGGTTCATGAGTTTGAGCCCCGCATCAGGCTCTGTGCTGACAGCTCAGAGCCTGGAGCCTGCTTCGGATTCTGTGTCTCCTTCTCTCTCTGCCCCTCCCTCCTTCCCTCCCTCCCTCTCTCTCTCTCAAAAATAAATAAACGTTTTTAAAAAATACAAAAAAAATTAAAAATACAAAAACAACCTCCAACATCTACAGTGTGCTCCTGTCTTAATTTTCCCTACTGGAATACAAGCCCCTTGAGGGCAAGGTTATTGGACGGACTTACCTCTGTCTGCCTCACGACCCCCACACCACTGCACTTGGCACAAAGCAAACAGAAAAAAATACAGTTTGTGAGATGGGAAATGTGTGCCTTGTAGGTGGTGTGGGTTGAACTGCCCACACCCCGTCCAGAAGATATGATGAAGTCTTTTTTTTTTTTTTAACTTTTTTTTTTTTTTTTTTTTTGAGACAGAGAGAGACAGAGCATGAATGGGGGAGGGGCAGAGAGAGGGAGACGCAGAATCGGAAGCAGGCTCCAGGCTCTGAGCCGTCAGCCCAGAGCCCGATGCGGGGCTCGCACTCATGGACCGCGAGATTGTGACCTGAGCTGAAGTCGGACGCTTAACCGACTGAGCCACCCAGGCGCCCCTGATGAAGTCTTAACCACAGGAACCTCAGAACGTGCCCTCGTCTAGAAATCAGGTTGTTGCGGGTGTAGTTCCAATGAAGTTGTACTGGAGTAGGTGGACCTTAGAGCAATATGACTGGTGTCCTTATAAGTAGGAAGAGACACAAAGGGAGAAGGACATGTGGTTACAGAGGCAGAGAATGGAAGGATGGGTCTACCAGCCAAGGATCACCAAGGACTACTGGTACCAGCAGAAGCTAAAAGAAAGCCCTGACACCATTCTCTGATGCCAACCAGATGTCCTACAATTCAATTCCACTCTGATACTAACTACCCAGGGTTGGCACACACCCCACAAGTTAAGGACACAGCACTTCCCAAGACGGCCCCTACCTCACATGCCAGCCACATGTTTTGAGTGTCCCCAAACCATCCATAATCCTGCCCAGCTGTCTACAAATTCAGGGCTTCCCATGACCCTGTCAGGTCCCAAGAAAGCACTATACTTAGGAGTAGAACTTTATGTGTGTGGATTAAGATTCAGCTCAGAACAACCACACGAAAGACATGCACAGGGCAAGGTCTGGGGTGGGCTGGGGAGAAACGTCCAGCTTCCACGAGCTCTCCTCATGGAATCCGGATGCCCTTCCAACACATTGGATGCCCTTCCAATATATTGCCCTTCCCCAACTAGGAAGCTCTACTGGTTTCAACGCCCAGAGTTTTTATATGGGATTTCATTCTGTAGGCATGACGCAGAAAGCCATGGGCAGCAGCACTGAACCCTGGCTCCCCTCGCCTCCCTGGAGGTTGGGCTGGCCTCAAGGGCCAACCCTTTAATCATGTGGTTGGTCTTTCTGGTGACTAGCTCCCGTCCCAAAGCTGTGAAGGGAGTCACCTCATTAGAATAAGAAAGCATACCTATCACTCAAGAAATTCCAAGGATTTTTGGATCTTTGTGCCAAGAACTAAGGAACCAAGAGGAGATCTTCTTATTACACCACAGCAAGGAACAGATTCTCCCACAGAGCCTTCAGAGAGAGCGTGGCCCTGCCCACACCTTGGTTTTGTCCTCCTGGCCTCTGGAACAGGGAGAGAATCCTGTGGGGTTGTTTTAAGCCACTCGCTTCGTGCTAATGTGTTACAGAAGCTGCAGGAAACTAACACAGTGGGTGGAGAAAGGCTTTCCCCTCCGGGTAACACTCCACCTTAAAACGGGCTCTTCTTACCCCATTTCCAAGCTTCAGTTCTACCCGCCTGCTGCTGATCCCCAGCTCCATCACCCCCCAGACCTCTCTCCCAAGCTCCAGCCCCTCATCCCCGCTGCCTACTGACTCCCACGTGCCTTTCTCCCAGGCTCCTTCTCAGTGACTGGCACCCACATCCACTTTGCCCAAACCCAAACCTCAGCAGCTTTCTCTCCTGCTGCCCCCACCCCCAAGTCCTACCAAGGTCCCCTGACTCAACGTCTTAAATATCTCTGGAAGCTCTGCAGCTCTTGCCTCGTCACGCCCACAGATCTGATCCAGACCCTCATTGTCTCAACTGGATTACCAGCTAGTCTCCTAATCAGCAGTATCATCTCCTAGCTGGTCTCTCGGCACCAGGCTTGCTCCCCTCCATTCAGTTCTCCACTCTGCACCCAGACCGGTCATTCTAAAACCCAAATCTGACCTTGCAACTCCTCTGTTCAAAGGAGTAACAGCAGTATCTTACACCTACTGAGGGTTCGCTCTGTCCCAGACACTATTTTAAGTACTAGATTGTATTAACTCATTTAAAACAATATCATAGGGGCGCTTGCGTGGCTCAGTCGGTTAAGCATCCAACTTTGGCTCAGGTCATGATCTCGTAGTTCGTGGGTTCAAGCCCTGCGTTGGGCTCTGTGCTGACAGCTCAGAGCCTGGAGCCTGCTTTGGATTCTGTGTGTCCCTCTTTCTCTGTCCCTCCCCTGCTCACACACTTTCTTTCTCTCTCAAAACTAAACGAACATTAAAAAAATAAAAATAAAAATAATCCAAATCTACTGAATCATGTCTTACAAGTAGGGTCACTAGAAAGTTTGCCCAGGTTTATACCTGCCGCTCTGACCCTATGAATTCTGTAATCACTCTCAGGATGTCCTTGTTTGGGCAAGACGGTCATCCTACTTATAAGCCTCATCCCTACTCCCAGGGACATTCCTAACACAGAGAGCTTACTTTTACTTCCTTCAAGGAGCCGCACTCTATATCCCTTGGTGTTGATCCACATCATTTCGAAACACTTTCCTTATCCTAAAAGTGTCTTTCTGTTCAGGTGGCAGCTTGCGGGACTTCCTCCCAAACTCCACTCCAGCCAAATCCAGTTATGTTTTCATTGTTACCATCAACAACTCACTTATCATCCAAGCGAATTGTGATGGCTTGTTTATTTGCTCTCCTAGTCCCGCTCATGCTTCTAGCAGAAGATCTGGCACATGTCAGGTACAGTGGGCACCAGACTCCCCTTTAGGAAGGAAGAACTTATTCCCTAGCTGGTAGAACACATCCAGATGACTACCCTCAGCTGTCTACCCCTTGGCATCGCTTTGGTTAAAGGTCTGTCTTCCAGGGAAGGCCCAATTCCAATGTCTGATCAACACAGAGATGAGCTCAGTTTCTTCTCCCCAACTCAGGACAACTCTGAAGATACACCCAAGCTCCAGCAGGAAACATGGAACCAGCTGAGGCCTTTGCTGGGACATCACAGCTTAACTTCTCTCTCTGCCTAGTCCTCCTCCTTTTTTAAAATTTTCTTTATGTTTATTTTTGAGAGAGAGCACAAGGGGGGAGGAGCAGAGAGAGAGGGAGGCACAGAATCCGAAGCAGGCTCCAGGCTCTGAGCTGTCAACTCAGAGCCCGACATGGGGCTGGAACCCACAAACCACGAGATCATGACCTGAGCCACCCAGGAGCCCCATAGTTCTACTTCCTTTTAGTCCTTTCCATAGGTCCTGATGCTAAGAGCACTTCCTAATAAACATTCTGCATGTTATTTTCGGGATCTGGTTCCCAAGGACCCAATCAGTGACAGGTGCTCAATAGACATCTGTTGGATGAATGGTTTCTTTACTAAGTTGTCACATCTTACACCTTCCTCCTGGCATGAATGACTATGCAGTGGCATAGGTATGGGGTCACAGGTAATTACGGGTCATAGGTCTGAGCCCATATCTACTCTCTAGTCATACTTAGAGAATCATACTTTCGGATTGAAGGCAATATGCTAGGAACCAATCCTAAAGCCGTGTCATATTTTTGCCAGTGTAATAAAATCTTGGGAGATCGTCAAGGCAAGATTACAAGCCCACAGCTACCCACTGAGCATGGGAAACCTTGATTGTGTGGCAATTAAAAGAAAAAAAAAATCCGTCATGACTTCCTGTTTGAGCCATGCCTACAGCCCTCATTACCACCACCTTGATGAGGACTGGCCCCCGCTGTTTGTGAAGCACCGTGGACAACAACACAGGGCACAGAGGAGTCAGCCCCGCTCCCTGTAAATAAAAAACCAATAGCAGAAGCAACCAGAGATCAAAGCAGGGTAACAAGAGGGATAAAGGAGGACAAGCACGGCACCGTGGACCCACAAAGGAAGGAGGTCAACACCGGCAAGAGGCGGATCTCAACTGAGCTATAAGAGCGTGAACGAGACAGGGTTGCCTGGGTGGTTCAGTTGGTTGAGCATCTGACTTCGGCTCAGGTCATGATCTCATGGCTCATGGGTTCGAGCCCCGCATTGGGCTCTGTGCTGACAGCTTAGAGACTGGAGCCTGTTTGGATTTTGTGTCTCCTTCTCTCTCTGCCCCTCCCCTGCTTGTGCGCTGTCTCCCTCTCAAAAATAAATAGACATTAAAATAAATGAATGAGAGGCGCCTGGGTGGCTCAGTCGGTTGAGTGTCCGGCTTCAGCTCAGGTCATGATCTCACAGTTTGTGAGTTCGAGCCCCGCGTCGGGCTCTGTGCTGACAGCTCAGAGCCTGGAGCCTGCTTCGAATTCTGCGTCTCCCTCTCTCTCTGCTCCTCCCCTGCTCATGCTCTGTCTCTCTCTCTCTCCTTCAAAAATAAATAAAAACACTAAAAAAAAATTTTTTAAATAAATGAATGAAGGAGTGTGAAAGTGACAAACGGTTCTAAGTCCCTTCCATATTCCAGATACTGTGCTGGGGCATCTCCAGGCCACCAGACTAAAAGATTACAATAGACCTATGCAAAACAATACACCACGTTTTCTACATTGATATGAACCAGGGCTCTGGAATCCAAGAAAAACAGTTCTGATAAACAGAAAGGGGAGGAAAAGGCTGGATCAAAGGTGAAGATGTGGCCAAAGTAGGATTCAAACTTTACAGACAAACGTTCCCCGTGACAGCATTCGACAGACTCTAATTTAAGGCACAGACGTTCCACGGGAGATGGTTTCCATAGTCAAAATGGTGGGTTGAGCGAGCGCCAGTGGGCACTTCTGTCTACCCAGAATGCTTTGCTCCTTCTCCCTTCTGAACAGAAGTCTGATTTTGTCCAGGTATCAGTCCCTCCCCGTGAAGGTCTCCAGACTTAGAACAAGCTTCCCCACCCCAACTCCAGAAAGGTTCTTAATGGCCCTAAGCCAGTCACCATAATCCTGCCTCCCCTGCCTGTGACTAGTTCAAAGACTCAGGCTGGAGAGGCGCCTGGGTGGCTCGGTTGGTTGGGCATTGGACTTCGGCTCAGGTCATGATCTTACAGTTCGTGTGTTCGAGTCCTGCATCAGGCTCTGTGCTGACAGCTCAGAGCCTGGAGCCTGCCTTAGATACTGTGGCTCCCTCTCTCTCCCCCTCCCCAGCTCATGCTCTATCTCAAAAATAAACAAATATTAAAAAAAATAAATAAAAAACAAAACAACAAAGACTTGGGCTAGAGCCCAGTCAGAATCCCTTCCCTCCGACATGGGTTAACGGTCAACAACAAAGCATGTTGTTTTAATGGTCAATGGCAAACATGTGAATGAATAGGCTCAGACTGGAGGAAAGGACTCTGATTCCATCACTGGAACCATGTGGGCTGTTCCTCTTAGCCCATGTGAGCTGCTCTAACAGAACACCATATAGACTGAGTGGCTTATAAACACCAGGAATGTATTTCTCGGTTCTGGAGGCTGAAGTCCAAGATCAAGGGGTCAGCTGATCCCATAAGGGTCCACTTTCTGGATCATCATGGTGCCTTTGTATTCTAACTCAGGGTGGAAGGGACAAAGGAGCCTTCTGGGGCCCCTTTTATAGGGGCGCTAATCCCATTCATAAGGCTCCACCCTCATGACCTAATCACTTCCCAAAGGCCCCACCTCCAATACCATCCCCTCGGGGATCAGGAGTTCAAGGCAGGAGCTGTGGGGATTGTGGGAGAGGGGCGGACGCGGACATTCAGACCATAGCACCTACCCTGCCTCCTGTTTGGTTTATGAGCAAGGAAGCAAAGACCTTCAGTTGTATTCTGACCAGGAAAAAGGCCAATCTGAGGAAGAGGCCGATGCAAAGCTGAAGGCACAGCAAAGGAAAATGGAAGGTAAGGCGGCAGGTCCCCTAATCACAAGGCATCTGGACTCTCCCGACCTCTGGACACCCTGTCACTTGAAATAAAGTTACCTTATTGTTTAAGCCACGCTGAGTGGACATCTGCTGCTAAAATTCAAAGCATTCTGAGTGATACAAACGGCCAATGGTTTTCCTTACTGCAGGACTTCTCAAAGCCTTAAATACAAATGTGGACCGTACGTTTGTGAGATGAATCTGCAGTGGTCTGTCACTTTTCCTACAGTCCTAGCATCCCCCCCCCCCCAACCCCAGAGCAAAACCTGATAAAGAAGGAAAAGGACATTCTTCTGTCCATGAATTTAAAAATATAGTCTGGGGGCGCCTGGGTGGCGCAGTCGGTTAAGCGTCCGACTTCAGCCAGGTCACGATCTCGCGGTCCGTGAGTTCGAGCCCTGCGTCAGGCTCTGGGCTGATGGCTCGGAGCCTGGAGCCTGTTTCCGATTCTGTGTCTCCCTCTCTCTCTGCCCCTCCCCCGTTCATGCTCTGTCTCTCTCTGTCCCAAAAATAAAAAAATAAAAAACGTTGAAAAAAAAAATTTAAAAAAAAAATAAAATAAAATAAAAATAAAAATATAGTCTGGCCAGTGCTGCAGGAAGTCGGAGAGAGGAGATCGAAGTCAAGAATACAAACAGGAGGCCACCGCAGGAGTCAAGGGCGGAGACACAGACTATAATTAAGACTCAGAAATGAAAAAGAAGACATGGGTAAATTTAATTCAGTGACAGATTCAGAGTAACTGACTGGAGATGCAGGGGCGGAAGACGGTTTCTCTGAACACCAGGGGTTGTGTTCTCTAGATCACGGTAACTTGGCAGATCTCTGGCACTCATGAAGACTACAGGACGGTCACCATCTTGCCATGCTAAACGGCCATCACCCCTTCCTGGTCTTTTGAGAAAAAGCCTTTGATGTTCCCTTGGGGAACAGCCTCTGCCCACACTGCGGTCTTTGGACGTGAACTCCAGACAGCTTCCTACCCTCCCTCCCACTGCCCGGAAGGGATGGTCAGGTCACGTGATGCACACCAAACCAAGTGAACTCTGTTCGGTGATAGCATCGCTGAAGGGATTCAATGACCAACAACAACTGGGAAGCAACCTTTTTGAAGGTGGCTTCTGAAGAGGCTGTCCTGTTGTCCTGCTCCAGGGGCACTACCAGGTCAGTCCGATTCTGTGAACCATGCCCATCCTTCCCAATCTCCATTTCTGCTTATATTGGCCAGACTCCACTTCTGGGGCTGCAACCAGAGAACCCCAACCTGTCATGGGGAACCACCAGCTCCTTGGCCTCCCCGGTCATTCAGACCGAGTATCAAAATGTTCTGTGTCTTCAGAGTGAGCAACCCTGCAAGGCTACCGGCATATCGCTCCTAAGGGCAGACTATTTTATTCTATAAAAGGAGATCTGACCTCATGTCCTTTCCAGAGCATAAAGATAAGAAGTTTCCCATGTTTGAAACCAAGGCTTGAGAGAACGTCAAACATATTTATTTAGACCTTCCAGGACCCTGAACTTAAAACATCGTTATGAGAAACTCCAGCTACATTTTACCTTTGCTCCCTTTTGAGTCCTGAGAGGGTTTTACATACATATACATCTATATATACATCTATATCCATCTATCTGTTTTAAATATATTATTTTATTATATAAATACAAACATAAGTATATGTTGAGTATATTAAGATAACATTGAATAATATTTAACATTTATTATTTAACAGTAACATTTAAATATATTTAAAGGGGCCCCCGGGGGGCTCAGTCAGTTGAGCATCCGACTTTGGCTCAGGTCATGATCTCACAGTTCGTGAGTTCAAGCCCCATATCGGGCTCTCTGCCATCAGCACAGAGCCCGCTTCAGATCCTCTGTGCCCCCTCTCTCTCTGCCCCTCCCATGCTTGCACTCTCTCTCTCTCAAAAAATAAACAAACATTAGAACACATGTTTAAAGAACTTGGAACTCTTAAACAGTACAAGCAGCAAGAACCCAAATCACTCATAATCCTGCCCAGAGATAAATACCACACGCTAAACCTTCCAGTCTTTCCCGATTTGCTTCCAGTCTTTTCTATGCAATTCTTTTCTAACCCTGTACAATCTCCTCTGTATGGACTTCTGTATCCTGTTTTCTTAAACATTTCTCTTGAGCCCTTCAATTCTTTTGAATGTTATGAAAACAGAGATTGTTAGAGGCATAGAGAGATGCCACAATGAATCAATCATTCCGCTAATATTAGACGTGTTTTCCACCTTCTCCCCTACTGCACAGTCCCTGGAGTACAGTCGTAAAGAACATCCGTGTCCCAGCCAGCAGGTCTCGGAGCAAATCTCGGCTGCCGCCCTTCACAACAGCGCACCTGCTCTGAGGCTCGGGTAGAAAATGAGGAAACTCTACAACATACACCAGGGGTCGTGAGGATTCAGCCGGACTGTCTGCAAAGCACCCTACGAGTGCGTGTCACGGGACACGCTCGGTAAAGAGCAGTCACGACAGTGACTCACGAGTGAGTATACACGTTAGGTCTGCAATCACAACAACATGCACCAGGAGTCGGAGCTAAAAGTTCTGTCTGCTTCTCATATTCCTGTTTCTCAAGGTCTCTTTGCTTAACGTGTGATGCAGGAGTCTGTAGGGGCTTCTGCAGATATCCAAGATGCTTTCTTTCAACATCGTGCACAGAACTAAAAAAATAAAATAAGACAAAATAAAACAAAATAATAAAATAAGATAAAATAAAATAAAAATGAAACAAAATAAAAAATAAAATAAAACAAAACAAAATAAGATAAAATAAAATAATAAAATAAAAATGAAATAAAATACAAAATAAAATAAAATAAAATAAAAATAAATAAAATAAAAAATAAAACAAAATAAAACAAAATAATAAAATAAGATAAAATAAAATAAAAATGAAACAAAATAAAAAATAAAATAAAACAAAACAAAATAAGATAAAATAAAATAATAAAATAAAAATGAAATAAAATACAAAATAAAATAAAATAAAATAAAAATAAATAAAATAAAAAATAAAACAAAATAAAACAAAATAATAAAATAAGATAAAATAAAATAAAAATGAAACAAAATAAAAAATAAAATAAAACAAAACAAAATAAGATAAAATAAAATAATAAAATAAAAATGAAATAAAATACAAAATAAAATAAAATAAAAAATAAAACAAAATAAAACAAAATAATAAAATAATAAAATAAAATAAAAATGAAATAAAAAAAAAAATAAAATAAAAATAAAATAAAATAAAATAAAATAAAATAAAAATAAAATAAAATAATAAAATAAAATAAAATAAAATAATAAATAAAATAAAATAAAATAAAATAAAATAAAATAAAAATAAAATAAAATAATAAATAAAATAAAATAAAATAAAATAAAATAAAATAAAAATAAAATAAAATAATAAATAAAATAAAATAAAACACTCTCAAATGGCGCTCTCTCACCCTTTCTCTGAAACTGCAGTGAGGACGCACAGAGAAGAATTTTCTATTGGCAGACATTTCGCTGTATGCTCTTTGTGGTTAAGGCTGCCTGCACGATACCCATTACCTTAAATGAATGTGACATTTTTTAGTTTCATTCCACTCAAGAGCAGTTAATGAGCACTTGCAAACCCACCTCATCTGAAGTATCCACCGATGGGGAGAGCCGACCAGAGGAAGCATTTGCCTGTGCTTGACCTACTTAGGAACCCAGCTCCAGTCTGGCTCTGCCCTTGTTTGGTCGGCCACTTCTAGCCTCCGTTCCCCACCTGTAAAACAGGGCTACAAAGAACACCCTCTTCATACAGACGTCGCAATGAGTCCGTAAAAATAATGCCTATCAAGTACATAGCTGGCTCTTGGCTACAGGTGACATGGCTGTGGCTTTTGTGGTTCTGCCCTTTCTGGGTCCATGAAGGATTAGCCTTTGCCTGCCCCACTTCAAGTGAGGTGCGGCCAGGTGATTTACTTCGGCCAATGAAGTGAGTAGAAGTGACACATGTCACTTCCAGAAGAAAACACGAGGAGCCACGTCATTTCCTGCCTCCGCCATCAGACAGGCAGGTGTGGAACAGAGCTATGGCAGCCTGGGTGCTTGGGAGGACTACGCCCAGTGCCTACCAGCCACTGAGACTTGGAGGGCTTCTGTCACAGCAGCATAACCTAGAACACTCTAAGTCATATGGTAACTATAAGTCCTGATGGTTTTACATGAATGAGGCCATGAGTATTACTGGTGTTTCAAGATCATTTCACCTGTGTGACTAAACAGAAAAACTGGGTTTGATTTGGGACCGTAAGACAAGTGGTTATGAAGTTCAGGCTGTAATTTTCAGGCACTCAGGCCTATAAATCAGATCAAAACAAGGGCCTCCCATCAAAAAGACTTGCAGCACAGCAAGGGTTAGTGGTAATACCCACAATTTACTGAGCGCTTTTTATTCCTCAGGGGTTATGCTAAGGGTATTATATTTGTTATCTTATTTAACCCTGGCAACAATCCCATAAAGTCGGTGACATTCCAGTGTGGCAAGATGAGAGGGAATTTCCGTTCTCCTCATTAATCTTTTCCCTTTTGTAGGAAGGACTTAAAAAATACACACACACACACACACTCACACACACACACAAAACAAATCTTGGCATGAGAAATAGTAAGGGAAACATCATTACTGGGCATCAGTAAGGGAAAACTTTGTTACCCTAAAGATGCCCCCCTCTGATGGATCTGTTTCCTATAAAGGACTCTGACAATCTACAGCCACCCCCTCATGGTGGAGAGAAAGAATGACCTTCTCATGGGGGCACAATTGTGGAGGGGGGCAGGGCAGGCAGAGGGGACCGTGTGGAGCAGGGGAACATGCAGGGCTTCAAAGATGGGCAGTGGGAGAGAAGAGAGATTATACTTCTGGTTATGCAGCAGCGGTAGACGTCCCATCTCCTGTCATACCCCCGGGGGGACTTTGTGACAAGCTCTGCCCAATGAAATATGAGCATAGGTGCCATTTGTAAATGCCAGGCCCAGGCATTTCAGAGCAAGGATGGCATTTCTGCGCTCTCTCTTCACCTTCAGCAGTGACTGAAAGCCACATGTTGAGATGAAGGAGGCAGGGTAGCGGGGGAGGGGGGATGGGGGTGGGGGGAAGGGGGAAGGAATCAGACCGCATCCCTGAATCACACATGATGGAAAGCTGTCCTTGGAAGTCCCCAGACCCCCTTCACGTTTCACGTGAGCTTAAAATAACCTTTGGCTATATTTAGCCACTGAGGTGCCAGAAGTCACATGTGACCATAGCAGAGCCTGACCTACTGGAATACAACACGGAGAACTAGAGACTAGTCAAAGAACACAATCAGCCCAAGGAAATCAAGAAGGAAAAAAATACTTAAAAAAGCAAAATTTATTACAAGCAGAAAAAAGAAAACGCCAATCAAGAGCTAAAGAGAAAGACATTTTTTTATTTAAAAAAAATTTTTTTTAATTTTTTAATGTTTTTATTTTTGAGACAGAGAGAGACAGAGCATGAGCAGGGGAGGGGCAGAGAGAGAGGGAGGCACAGAATCCGAAGCAGGCTCCAAGGCCCGAGCTGCGGGCACAGAGCCTGACGTGGGGCTCGAACTCACGGACGGTGAGATCGTGACCTGAGCCGAGGTCGGACGCTTAAGCGACTGAGCCACCCAGGCACCCCCAAAAACATTTTTTGGTACATTTATTTATTTTTGAGAGACAGAGAGAGACAAAGCACAAGTGGGGCAGGGGCAGAGAGAGAGGAGACACAGAATCCAAAGCAGGCTCCAGGCTCTGAGCTGTCAGCACAGAGCCCGACACAGGGCTTGAACTCACAAACCGTGAGATCAGGACATGAGCCTAGGTTGGACACTTAACCGACTGAGCCACCCAGGCGCCCCGAGAAAGAAATTTTTTTAAGAAAAGAATAGATTAAACCTAAGAGGTGATTCTACAGGATGTGCAGGAAAGCAAACCCTCTGGCAAAGCTAGTTAGGTGAAAAAAAAAGAAACAAATGCAAATTAGGATGATAAAGGAGATACAATTCTATACTCAGAAAAGATCCTATTAAATTTTAAAATCACAGTGAAATGAATGCCTTCCTATAAACTATGTTACTAAAAATGACCCGGGAAAAGACAGAAAACATCAATAGTCCAACGAAGAAATTGGGAAAACTGTCAAAGAACTATCTCCAAAAAATGTCCTAGAAAAGTTGTTTCCAACCTTCAAAGAACATGTAATTCCTTAACCTCACCACTGCACGGAAAAAGAATGCAGTGAGCAATTTCATTGTACAATGTTATCAAAATTTGGCAGGGTTAGCCAAAGAAAAAAACTCAATGCTCTCATTTATGAATCGTGAATGCCAAAATCCTAAAACAACAAATTAAATAAATTAAATCCTCCAGTAAATTAAATGTAGTATTTGTAAAAACTAACAAATTAAAGTCAAATAAGAGTGACTGCAGGAAGGCACAGAAAGGTCAATATTAGAAAACAGTAGGGGGTCAAATTCATAAAACACAAGGTCCTCACGGGTAGGTACCCTGTCACTGGTGTATTCCCAGTGAAAAGAATGAAAACAATGTCTGGGACATAGTAAGTGCTCAATAAATATTTATTGCATAAATTATCAAGTGAATACATTAGTTAAAAGGGAAAAGATATGATGATCTTTAAAGACCCTGAGAATATAGTTAATCAAATTTAACTTTGGCACCAAAGAAAAACCCAAAGTAACATCATAAAATCATGTAATAGGTAATGTGATTGAAAAACAAGATCTCTTGAACCAGCTGTCATACATTTCCAAGGAAGACAGTAAGGAGATGTGGAAGCCCACTTACTGCTCCAGTATTTTAACACTGTTGTAGAAGTCCTAGACAATGCAGTTACACAAAATAATAAAATAAGTATGAATACTGGAGAAGAAGAGGCAAAATTATTATTTGCAGAAAATATGCATGTCTACCTAGAAAGTTCAATAGCCTCAATTTTTGTAAAAGTGTTTAAAAGCGGGGTGCCTGGGGGCGCCTGGGTGGCTCAGTCGGTTAAGTGTCTGACTTGGGCTCAGGTCATGATCTCACGGCATGTGGGTTTAAGCCCCATGTCAGGCTCTGTGCTGAGAAATCGGAGGCTGGAGCCTGCTTGGATTCTGTGTCTCCCTCTCTCTCTGACCCTCCCCCACTCACACGTGTGTGTGTGTGTGTGTGTGTGTGTGTGTGTGCGCGCGCGCGCGCGCGCGCACTCTCTCTCTCTTAAAAGTAAATAAACATTAAATAAATAAATAAAATTTAAAAAGTGGGGCACCTGGGTGGCTCAGTTGGTTAAGCATCTGACTCTTGATTTGGGCTCATGTCATGATCTCATGGTTCGTGAGACCAAGCCCCACATCAGGTTCCATGCTGTCAGCTCGCTTGCGCTCTCTCTCTCTCTCTCCCTCCCCCCCCCCCCCACTTGCTCACACCTTCTCTCAAGATACATAAACTTAAAAGTATTTAAAAATAATGAGATATGTTTATGACGGTGGTGGTTAAGATAATTACAAAAAAAATCAGTAACTTTTTTACACTCCACCAAAAAAGAGGAAAAAAATAGACCTTAACAAAAGATTCCCGGTATTAAGTCAAGAGTAATGACAATGACAAATTACCTAAAAACAAAAACAAAATTCTGCAGGACTTAAACGGACAAAACTATTTCATAGGATCATAAAGAGACTTGAACGGGCGTATCCTACTGCCAGATAGGAAGAATTCTCATCATACTCACTGGTGTAAAACTGTCAGTCTCCCCCATCTTAATAAAAAACGCTGAGAAAAAAAAATAAACAGACAAGCAAAGTCAGGGAAATATAAGCAATTCTATTTTCTTTTTCTTTCTTAAATTTTTTTTTAATGTTTTATTTATTTTTGAGACAGAGAGAGACAGAGTATGAACGGGAGAGGGGCAGAGAGAGAGGGAGACACAGAATCGGAAGCAGGCTCCAGGCTCCGAGCCATCAGCCCAGAGCCCGACGCGGGGCTCGAACTCACAGACCGCGAGATCGTGACCCGAGCTGAAGTCGGATGCTTCACCGACTGAGCCACCCAGGTGCCCCAAGCAATTCTATTTTATAAGGGAGTAATTGGTAGATTAGCTGAGGTGAAGGCACCACAAGACAGGCAAGGCTGTTGAGGTGTTTTTCTTTTTTTTTTAATGTTTATATATTTTTGAGAGACAGAGACAGCATAAGCGGGGGAGGGGCAGAGAGAGAGGGAGACACGAATCTGAAGCCGGCTCCAGGCTCCGAGCTGTCAGCACAGACCTGACACGGGGCTTGAACTCACGGAACCATGGGATCGTGACCTGACCAAAGTCGGATGCTTAAGCGACTGAGCCACCCAGGTGCCCCAGAGCTGTTGATTTCTAAATGCCAAGCCAAGGAGTTGCCCTGGATGAAGCTGAGATTTGGGAACCAGACCAACTCCATAGCTCCTCCCACCCGAAGCATGGGACAGCAACCCACAGCTGCTCCCCTGGGCAGGTGAGCCTATCTTTCATTCCTGCCAACTGACAGGTAAAGAGAACAAATTAGAAAGCCTAGAAATAGATCCAAGTAGATGAAATTTTTTAGTACATGATGGCATTTCAATACAGTGGGATTGAATTACATTATTCATTTTGATAGTAGGGTAACTACTTACTTAAAAAAAAAAAAAAAAACTAAATGTGACACCTAAGTCATGTCATGCACCAAAATTAATGACTGATGAATTTAAAATCTGATGGTAGGGGCCCCTGGGTGACTCAGTAGGTTAAGCGTCCGACTTCGGCTCAGGTCATGATCTTGCAGTCTGTGAGTTCAAGCCCTGCGTCAGGCTCTGTGCTGACAGCTCAGAGCCCGGAGACTGCTTCAGATTCGGTGTCTCCCTCTTTCTCTGCCCCTCCCCTGCTTGCACTCTGTCTCTCTCTCAAAAATAAATAAACATTGAAAAAAATTTTTTAAATAATAAAATCTGATGGTAAAATTAAATTATGTAAATGGTAATGAAAATGTAGAAATATTTGTCATCTCAGGCTGGGAAAAACATCCCTAAGCATAATATTTAAGCACAAACCATAAATTGATAGACTTAAGATCACAAAATACTACAAAAGACATCAAACAAAATACAAAAGGCCAAAAAAACTATAGGGTATACGTGTGGCATATGACAAAGCACATACATGCTTAATATGTTAAAAATTACCTAAAAAATTAAAAAAAAAAAACCAGTTATGACGTGACCTAAGAAAAATGGGGCAAAAACCTATGCAGGCAATTCAGAAAAGGTAAGAAATATCGAGTGAACTTAAACAGATGTTCTATCTCACTTAAGTTAAAAGAGAAGCAAAGAGAGGTTTTTCACTCACACATCAACAAAGTTGTGATATTACTTGCTGATAGGGCTAGGGAGAAGAAATTGGCAATTCTACCGAGAATGTACATATAATACGCGTGTATGTTTTTATATACAAAATATATACTCATGTGGTCTTTAAAACTCACATACTCTTTCACCCAGAAATTTCCCTTCTAAGACTTCATCCTACGAAAGTGAACCAGTGAAAAGTATTTGCTATGTGATGAGCAAAAGGAAATTGGTTGACCATGATGGAATATTACATACCCTTGAAAAATTATACTGTAGTTTGTCGACACGAGATGATATTCAAGATGTAATACACGGGGGGCGGGGAGAAGCAGGTTGCAAAACAGTATACACCATATGATCTCTCTCTCTTTTTTAAGAACATATATTTGCCTGTTAAAAACTTAGAAAATTATACCGAAAATATTAAATGTAGTCCCCAGGTAGTGAGATTACTGACCACTGTTTTTGTTTTACATTTTGCCCGTCTATAAGTTTATAACTTTCCTACCATAAACAAATAGCATTTATATAACCAAAAAGAAAGTTAAAAAAAGTAAATTGAATTCTGTGGGAAAATAAACATTTACTCTAAAAATAAACTCTAAAGTTGGAAACCGAAAGCAAAAACATCTGCTTCCCGGACAGAAAGGATAGTTTTAAATTGCTAGATGGCCACACGCTTCCCAGAGCCAGTGGGGTTCCGGGTACCAGCTTACTCTGATGCCCAGCGCCCCACAGGAGAGCCCCTTTCTCTCCTGCCTACACCTGACACTGAGCGCAAGCACGATTTCATTACTGGCTGTCGTTATCAATACAGCCTTTGAAATGAACTGTTCTGGGTTATCAATGAGAGGGATTGCCTACTAATCCCCTCCAAAAAGAACAACCATAAATTACTGCTTTATTCACAGGGCTACTGACCCACTTTTTCTAGAGGGGAAAAAAAAAAAGTGGTCCCTATCACCCATCATGAAAACCACTAATGAATATTGATATATTTCTTCGGCGGAGGTAAAGCGGGAAGGAAAGTCATTAATTGCCGGTGAACAGTCCCTCACAATGACTTGCAGGTCTGGGATAACAGCATCCTCCAGGAAACCCAGGCAGCCTCACACAGACTGCCGAGAACAGCCCGGCAGAAGGCTGAGAGGCAGCAGATCTGCACAGTAAGGAGCTCAGAAGACACGGGCAGAGAATATTCCTTCCAGATTTGCTAGCGTGCTCTGCAAGTGGGGAGTACGTTCTGTTATCTCGCATATGCACACCAGAGCAGGTGGCAAGGCATGGGCTTCCACGGAACTCCGACGGACAACTTCGCCCTGAGACTGAATAAATGCGTACGGTGCTCCTTGCGCGGACAGGTTTGGGTCTGCCCGACCCTGCTGGGTTAGCAGGAAGACGCGGCAGGGCCTGCGTCCATCTACCGGGTCCAACTCACAGGAAATCATAGGTGGGGAATGGAGCGGTCTGATGACTAATTTAGAATGGCTTCTGACTTTCTCCCTGATGTCCTATTGATTGGGTCACGGCTCTCAGGAGGCCTGCTGATGGGCAAGGCCGTGTCTCAAAGAGAAACCTTCAAGGAAAAGATCCTCACTGGCTTGGCTGTTTTTGACCTAGAGGCTCTCTCTGCATCCTCAGCATCTATCTGGGTACCAGTGGCTGCTGCAGTCATATTCTGAGAGCTGCACAGCGGCAAAGGGACTCAGCCAAGCCGTGCACCAGAAACCAAGTCCACTCGGGGCTGCGTGCCGAGCAGTCTAGAAACGGAAAAGTGGGGCCCTGTAGACAAAGCTCTGTCTTCCCCTCCCAGCTCGTAGCCTCCCAAACCGAATAATCCAACCCGACAGCCCTGAACTTCCAAGCCTCCCTCCCAACACTTCATAGCCCCTCGCCTACTCCCAGTCACCGCGAACGTCACCCGTCAACGCACCACGCACAGGAGCACGGCGCCCATTCGTTGCCACCACTGGACAATGGCTGTCAAAATCTAAGAAGCCCTTCATGCTTCTCAGGACAATGAACCTCATCAACCATTTGCTCAGCGCTGGATGTGAGCCAGCCTCCCTTCGCCCTTCTCACAGTTCTGAGCTGGGCGCCACTGGGACCCTCACGGTGCAGACCGGAGGCAGAAGAGGTGGGGGGAAATTTCCTCCTCCCCAGATCAAGGTGCCGGTTTTACTCCCATCGTCTCTCGCTGCGGGTGCGTCTCTAAATTCCCGCTCACGGCTTTATTCCTCCTGACACAAACCAGCACCACTTCCAAGAAAAACGCTCGATGCTGTTCAGGGTGCCTCTCACCCCAGCAGCCAACAGATGCTCTCGAAGGTACAAACTGGCGTATAAATCAGGCAAGAACGAATTCCCCCCTTAAACCTCGTTCTGTCTTTCCAAAGCCCGGCAGCGATGCTGTACCCAGTCTTCAAGGCACCCACTCCATCACAACATGAAAGAGGCACCGTGTCAGGAGTCACTCGGGCCTTGGAACCACTTTGCGTGACTTCCCCAGCCACGGCACCTGGACCTTTTGCTCGCTTATTGATCCGGTTCTCAAAGAATTTTGGAGAACCTACTACCTGCTAGGCATTAGGGTCCCTGCCCACAACGAACTTGACGTCTAGAGGGAAAAATAAACGAGCAAAGATAAAAACTGCGATACGATGTCACCACAGCATGCCTTTAGAATACAGATTCCAAGGGGCGCCTGGGTGGCTCAGTCGGTTAAGTGACCGACTTGGGCTCAGCTCGTGATCTGACAGTTCTTGAGTTTGAGCCCCGCGTTGGGCTCTGTGCTGACGGCTCGGAGCCTGGAGCCTGCTTCCGATTCTCTCTCTCTGCCCCTCCCTGCTTGTGCGCTCTCTCTCTCTCTCTCTCGAAAATAAACATTTTTTTAAACAATACAGATTCCAAGAGGACAGAGATTTTGTTTACTCCACACTCTAAGGTTTCCTGAACCACAGCAGGGCCCGGCACTTAGCAGACACTCAATACATATTTACGGAGGGAAGAAAGAAATGAGAGAATGTAGGAGCGCGTGCCGTAGTGCAGGTAACCCAGTAATGGCCGCAGCATCTGCCCAAAGATGCTTGGAGTTACACTTCACTTGGCATGTCCTAGTGCTGAGCGCAGTGTCAGGCACGCGGGGGTCCAGGCTTGCGGGGCCAGGGAAGGCTTCCCAAAGGACGGAGGAGGGAAAGGAAGGCACTGAAAGGAGAAAATTCAAAGCAGAAAGAAGCCATGCAGAAACGAAACAAGCAGCTGCGGGAAGAGACGACTCTCTTCCCGGGTAAATGCAATCGGTGGATTTTATAAATTCTTCACAGTTGCCGACGCCCTCTGCACTCAGGCGCGAGCACTTCGAGAGAAAACACTAGTAACTCCACAGAGGACGTTTAAGTACGGCGACTCCTAAGTCGCGAAGGAGACTCATCCAGTCCCTAACTCTTCTGTGTTCAGAAGATCTCCAGAACCCGTAATTTTACGGAAGGCGAGGGGGTAAAGAGCTGCGAGGAGGAATAACCCTCAAACTTGTTGCTGGTCTTCCCTCAAACACAGGAAAGCCTTGTCTTCCCGGACACGCAAGGACGAGAAGCCAGCGTCTCACCAGAGCACCTGCGTAAATCGATCCACCAATTCCAAACATTCAATCCTGTGGCTTCTACAGACTCCAGAAATTGAGCGGTGTTAGGATCCCGCACCTCACTGCTTTCTCAATAGGACAAAGCAAATGCTGCCTCTTTATCGGGGTGGACCCTACGGTACACGGTTTTCATCTTGTCAATACGGTGAACGAAGATCGGGTTCAACAGAACAAGCATGGGAAGACAGAGAGGAATCAAGTCGGTAAGGGCCGACAGGCCCCTGGAAAGATCTGCGATGCTAATGCAATGAGATGCCACTGGAAACTCTTAAACAGTCAAGCGTCACGAACGGACTTTGGCTTTAAAAAGTTCACTCTAGGGGCGCCTGGGTGGCGCAGTCGGTTAAGCGTCCGACTTCAGCCAGGTCACGATCTCACGGTCCGTGAGTTCGAGCCCCGCGTCAGGCTCTGGGCTGATGGCTCGGAGCCTGGAGCCTGTTTCCGATTCTGTGTCTCCCTCTCTCTCTGCCCCTCCCCTGTTCATGCTCTGTCTCTCTCTGTCCCAAAAATAAATAAATAAAAAAAAACGTTGAAAAAAAAATTTAAAAAAAAAAAAAAAAGTTCACTCTAGGGGCGCCTGGGTGGCGCAGTCGGTTAAGCCTCTGACTTCAGCTCAGGTCACGATCTCGCGGTCCGTGAGTTCGAGCCCCGCGTCAGGCTCTGTGCTGACAGCTCAGAGCCTGGAGCCTGTTTCCGATTCTGTGTCTCCCTCTCTCTCTGCCCCTCCCCCGTTCATGCTCTGTCTCTCTCTGTCCCAAAAATAAATAAAAAAAAAACGTGGAAAAAAAAAAATTAAAAAAAAAAAAAAAAGTTCACTCTAAATGTCACCAAAAGGGGGGCGCCTGGGTGGCTCAGTCGGTTAAGCATCCCACTCTTGAGCTCCGCTCAGGTCATGATCTCAACATCCGAGGGAGAGCCTTTCGGCGCAGAGCCCGCCTGGTATTCTCTCTCCCCCTCTCCCCCTCCTCCTTCCTCACTCTGCTCGCTCTCTCAAAATGAACTTAAAAATAAATAAAAATGAATGTCACCAAAAGGGATACCTATCGGTGAGACACAGTGGTGGACCGGCCTTCACTTTCCCTGGTGCGTAACATAGCGGGTGCCATCTGACAGACAGACAGCATTCATTCACACGCTGGGACCCACCCAAGTCCCAACAGACGGGTGGAAAGTACCTCTTGGTGACCAGCTGCTTGGACTTCCGAGAATGCGCTTTCTTAAATAAGTAAGGTCACTCACCGGTTCTGAAACCCAACTCCCCGTGTTCCTTTGTCATTCCCTCTGTGGATGAGGGTAAAAAAAAAAAAGGTTTTATGCCTAAGGTTCACAAATCTTACCACTCTGAGACAAGTCCTGCAAAGAGGCAGCGGAGATGGTTGGTTTCCAGGGCGCCAGGGAGGAAGCCTGAACACCTTGCTTACATTCCCATTCGAGCCCTGAGCTGAAACCCCCAACACCAAGCGAGTCGAGCCATCCAAGTCTGCGGCCAGGAGCCTCCTGATCGCTTAGGTGGTCTGTCGGGATGCCTGATGCCAGCCCTCAGAGGGAGGCAGAAATCAAGATATCAAAGACAGGTCAGCTGGACTACCATTTGCGCAACGACCTATACGGGAAAACACGGTCTCGGTGTCCAACACATCAAAAGGCAGCCCACGTGAGGCTATATCTGGGGCGATACCATGCCAGAAATCTGGGCTAATCTGACTCTGCTATTCATAAATTCCCCCTCATGTTAAAGCACATGTGTTTGGGAAAGGGAAATGAATCCAAGGCAATTTTAGACATTGTTACTTGGAAACCATCTGGAGTCCCTGAAAGCATAAGGAGCCACCGCATCCCCTGCCCTCAGATGCCCACCGTAATTGGGGCAGTATGCTCACCTGGGAGTTTAGGGTCCCCTCTTGCCCAGGGATACCCCCACCCCCACCCTACCAGATGCCAGTTCAGGCTCCACTTCCCACCCAAGAAAGGTATTTTGGTTTCCCGGTAAACCTGGTGGAGAGCCCTCGATGTGTCTGCACTTGAACTGCACCCAAGGCTGGGTTCTCTGCTTTCCACTTGGCTTTACGGCTGCACACCTGAATTCCTGTGCCACGGCGGGCCAGGACGAGGTCCACGAAAGCCCCCCTCAGCCTCACAACCCCCTGTTCACAGCACGTCTAGCTTTGGAAGAGACCCACCAGAATCCTTATGTAACGGTTAATAGATGTTGGCACCCTGCAGAGCGGCTCCTGGAGACACTAGCCCAGATGTAGCCCATTTCACCGCGATGACAGCAGGCTGGGTCCTGCAGCTTTCTCCGGCCTGGCTCTCCCCGACCGTAGGGCCTCTCGGTTCCCCTCCCCTACCTGGCTGTGATCCTCTGCTTATCTCATCTTCCAGAGGAGTTGGACCTCCCTTTCTGCAGCCTCCCTCCCTCCACTGAAATCGGTCTTAGGACCCAGCCCACAGCAGCGCCATTCCAGCAGCACCTTCCCTGCCCCCCTCTCCCCTCACCCCTCCGGAGCCCCCCGTCTCCAACACCTATCGCCTTAAGAAACCCGGCCGATAAAGAGATCCAGAATCTCGTACAGTCATAGTCCCAGAAAACGAACGCGGCAGGAGGGGCGGGCTCAAGCTCTGCCAAGCCGAAGACCAGGCCCCACACTTGCCCTGGACCCCCGAGAAGCCTGAACTCGGCGCAGGGGAGGGAATCTTCGGAGAAGCCACTGCGGGTCGGCTGCCTCCAGCACAATCAGAGCAAACACCTGTTTCCAGGAAGCCAGGCGGCCAGGGGCGAAGGAGGGAGTCCCGGGGAAAGGCAGGGAGGACGGGGTGAAGGGGCAGCTGGGGACGCAGGTAAAGGATGCGTCACACCTCGCGCTTGGCAACCGGAGCCGGGGCGCAGCGGGCAGAGCCCCCGAAGGGCTCCGGGGGCGGGGAAGTTCCGAGAGGAGGGGTCGCGCCCGCGCGCGGTCCCGCAGGGGCCGGAGCAGGGGGAAGGCGCGGCGGGGAGCGGAGGGAGCGAGGTCGCGAGGCCGGGCGGGCTCCATCACCTGCGCGCCCCGGCGGCTGCAGCCTCGCGGGCGCGCACCGGGGGAACCTACCTGCCCACCGTCTGGTTGGCCAGCTGGCGCATGCGATTGAACTGCTTCTTCATCGTGGCCCCGCTGCCGCGCTGGCCGGGGAGCTGGGGCGAGGACGGAGCAGCCCGGAGCCCGCCGCAGGTTACATGGCTCCCGCGCGGAGCCTCCCGGGCGACGGCGGCGGCACTGCGGAGCCTCCGGGAGCCGTCTGGCCCGCGCGCGGCTGCCTCCCCAGGGCACCGCCGCCTACTCCTCCGCCCGCCGCGGCGCCCGCTGCCGCATCCTCCTCACGCGCGCCGCCGCGCCTGCATGCTGACGCCCGCGGCCGCCCTCGGCGCCCGCCAGGTCCGCCCGGCCGCCTGCCCCCCAGCCCCTCTCCGGCGCGGGGACCCGGGAGGCTCCGCAGGCTCCTGGCCGGCTGGCCGGGTGGTCCCCGCTGCGCCTGTGCGGCGGGCGCCGTGCATTCTGGGACTTGTAGTCCTGCCCCCGCTGCCCACCTTGCCGCGTGCAAAGTTTTGCAAGGACGGAGGCGCGCGGAGGTGGAGGCCGGTCACGTCGCCGGGCGGGGTCCGGGAGAGGGGGGCGGGGGGGATGGGGTTGCGCGGTGGCACTCCAGGAAGGGAAAGGTTTCGCGGCTTTAAAAATAGCAAAAGTGGAACCAGGACTCCAACGGCAGATAAGGAAAGCGAGCATCTGCCTTTCATTGTATTCTAAGTGAATGTGAGGCTTTGCTGTTTCGAATTCACGGGAAGAAGATTTAGGCCGGCGGGTACGTGGCTCATAATATTGCGTCAGGGCACCTGGTAGTTGTTGAGGTGCACAATTAAGCTTGGGGCCCGGGGCTTGGCCCTGCAGGGCAGGCGTCACAGAAGTTTCATCCTTGATTTTCACCATACCCAGTAAGTAACCAGAAGCCCAGATAGAGGAAGGGTAGGATCATCGTAGCATCGTGTCTACGCAAGCGGCTTGACTGGGACGGCTTCCTTGCGTGGCTTACATCCCAGTCTCATAGCTGTTCCCATTTCCCTTCCACCTCCAGGGGACCAAGGGGCAACAGCTGTGGCAGGCCCGGAGGGTGCTCCACAACAGCTCTCCATTAGGATCAGTTGACTCTTTGAAAAGGGATTGTGACTTTCTGCGGGCTCCGTGCTTCAGAACAGATAGGTGATTCCAAATAGGTTTTTCTCACCACCTGTCAAGTAAGAATAGTATTGTTGGCTGGTAGGGGCTTTGGATCAGACACGAGTTCGTATGTTAGAATTCCAAAACCCAATTATATAACCTTTGGAAAAAATTACATAACCTCTCTAAGCCGCCGTGTTCTCCTCTCTAATAGACCTTTAATATTGCCCAGCAGATAAGCAAAGACAACTATCTGCTAAATTACCAATAATTAAATAACATATAAATTTCTATGTCATACATTCGTTGCCTACAACTATGATTATACTTTGCACAATGGAGCAGAATGTTCTTCCGAAATAGAATGACGAATCTGATCAATGAGAGAACTTCTCTGAGATGGTATATTTTGCATATGTTGATTATAGACGCAAGATGGCCTAAATATGGTTCTAAGTGTCTTGCTGGGCAGCTGAACAAGAGATGGTTTGAGGCAAGTCTTGGCTGAATGAACATGAAATCTTTAATTAATTGTGAATTTAGCCTCCGCTTATTAGGTCAGGCAACTCCAGCCAATTAATAAGGGAAGGCATGATTTGCTCTTAACCAACTGTGCTCTGCTTATAAAGTCAATAAAGTTTTTATAGAAACTGCAATTATTTCCACTTTGTGATATTTTTAAAAGCCAGGGGGGTAGCCTGGTTTTTATATGTATACATAACAGAGAGGCATTAAGGTCACTGTATGACTTTTTTTTTTAAAGTGTTTTATTTTGTTTTGAGAGAGACAGAGACAGTGCACGTGGGGGAGGGGCAGAGAGAATCCCAAGCAGCCTCCACACTGCCATCCCAGAGCCCGCTGCGGGGCTCGAACCCATGAAGATGTGAGATCGTGACCTGAGCCCAAACCAAGTGTCCAGTGCTTAGCCGACTGAGCCACCCAGCTGCCCCCACTGTATGACTTTTAGCAACGCTGTCTCTGCTACCATCTAGAACTGCAATGTCCAATAAATGCAGTCGCCATCGACTGCATTTGGGTATTGAAATTTAAGTTAATTAAAATTAAATGAAATTAAAAATTTAGCTCCTCAGGGGCACCTGGGTGGCTCAGTCGGTTAAGCGTCTGACTTAGGCCCAGGTCATGATCTCACGGTTCGCGAGTTCCAGCCCCGAGTGGGGCTCTGTGCTATCAGCACGGAGCCTACTTGGGATCCTCTGCCCTCCCCCTCTCTCTGGCCCTCCCCCACTTGCTCTCTCTGTCTCTCTCTGTCTCTCTCTCAAAACTAAATAAACATTAAAAATTGAGCTCCTCAGAGGCGACTGGGTGGCTCAGTCGGCTAAGTGTCCGACTTCGGCTCAGGTCATGATCTCGCAGTCCGTGGGTTCGAGCCCCGCGTCGGGCTCTGTGCTGATGGCTCAGAGCCTGGAGCCTGTTTCAGATTCTGTGTCTCCCTCTCTCTCTGACCCTCCCCCGTTCATGCTCTGTCTCTCTCTGTCTCAAAAATAAATAAACGTTAAAAAAAAAAATTGAGCTCTTCAGTCCTCCTAGCCACATTGTGAGTGCCTAATAACCACATGGGCTATACTGGACAGTGCAGATATAGAACATTCCTATCATCTCAGAAAGTTCTATTGGACATCCCTAGTATCAGGGAACTCCGGTAGACAATTCCAATATCACGCCAGTCTCGGTCTTCAATCTGGAGATACTTCCATTCGAAAAGGGAACTTTCTACTTCTCCACAGACACAGCCTACCCTGCTAGTGTGCATTTTATTAACTGATGGCTTCTTCACATATTTCCTGTTCTCCCATGTGGTTTTCCTCCATTTGGGAAGCAGCTCGTGTTTTTCTGTTTCCTACCCAGGGAAGGGACGGCAGTGCGGAATAAAAAAGAGAAAGGGGGGTATCAGGTCTCCTCATCTGATCTTTCAAAGCACGCTTCAGAAACACACGTGAGAATAGACTTTCTAAAGAAAAGCGTTTTGAGTTTGAAGAATACAGGCGTTGGAACTTTAGTGGTCTGTACCAAATATGGTAAAGTTTGAAGAACACACTATCCTGCTTCTTCTAGATAAAGTACGCACTGGCTCTGAGGTGTTGAAGATGACAATAGGGCTGTAGAAGGGGACAGAGGGAGAGGAAAAGTAGATGATGCTCGGACAAATTTGATTGTTGTTCAAATTTTCATTGCCTGTACCTATGAAGGGGGATTATATTTGACCTTCCCAGTGAGGTCAAGATTGAAAGTAAATAAACATTTTTTTAAAGGCGGGGGGCACCTGAGTGGCTCAGTCAGTTAAGTGTCGGACTTCAGCTCAGGTCATGATCTCATGGTTCATGAGTTCGAGCCCTGTGTCGGGCTCTGTGCTGACAGCTTGGAGCCTGGAGCCTGCTTGGGATTCTGTGTCTCCCTCTCTCTCTGCCCCACCCCCGCTTGCACACTCTCTCTCTCCCTCTCTCAAAAATAAATAAACATTAACAAAATATCGATCATGAAATTCTCTTTGGACATAAAATATGCATGGAGTGATTTACGCCACTTCTGAGCAGATTTGTAAGAGTCATTTTGTAATCCCCGCCTCCTCCTTTTTTCACTCTGCTGGAAGACCAGCTATGACCCAGTTAAGGGCTGCTGTGGATCAGAGTCCTAGCCAGCTGGCTGGAGTGAAAAATAATACCTGTTTTGTAAGTTACAGGGTCTGGGGATCATTTGTTACTGCAGCACAATCAAGCCTAAGCTGACTGCTACACATGGTGTCTCTAAGGAAGATTACTTGCTCCTGGCTCCTTCCTGTGGTCACAAAAAATTTCAGATGGGTGCTGGCAGGTTGGAGGCAGCTATACCACAGAGGGGGAGTGCACCTTCTATGCACCACTTCTTAGGTGATGGCTAGCAGTGGCTAAGTTCACGGAGACCCTGTGCCTTTTAAGGCACAGGAGCAGTAAAGATGTCTACATAGAGTGCCTGGGTACCCAAACCACAGTCCTGTGGTGGCAGCAGAGTTCTCTGCACCAAGCCACGTGCAACGATTTGTTGAATGTGTGCTGCGAGGGTATACAAAAGTACCCGAAGGTGCTGGGTGTTTCTGCCGTTGGGATTGAAGATGACAAGAAGGCTGCGATGGCCAAGATGTGAAGGACAGACGCCCTGAATGATCTGACATTAAATTCAAAAACTAGACTAAAAAATCTAAACTAAGAATAGACTTAAAATTAAGTTCATTTGCAGGAGGAGGGGGGAAGGGGGGGAGGAAGAAGAAAAGTAGAGGAGGAGGAGGAGAAAGAAGAAATGAGATTCTGTTACTTCTTTGCTCAACTTTGGTCTATGGAAGGATTCCACTTCCTGCTGCATATTGACTTTAAGTTCGGTCACATGACTTGCTTTGCCCAACCACATACGGGCTTCTCACTTGCTTCAACAATGTTGTAGTACTATTTAACTGAGATACGTTTTCTTTGAAATCTGACATGCCACTTAGGAGGCTCTGAATTAGAGGGGTTTTAGCATCTACAATCTGAATCCAAACATTTGCTGGAGTCTGCCCTGCCCAACATGGGCATCAGCAGAGATACAGGGTTATTTAAACATAATTTAATTTTTTTCAACATTTATTTATTTTTGAGAGAGAGATACAGAGCATGAGCGGGGGAGGGGCAGAGAGAGAGGGAGACACAGAATCCGAAGCAGACTCCAGGCTCGGAGCTGTCAGCACAGAGCCCGACGTGGGGCTTGAACCCACGAACCGTGAGACCATGACCTGAGCCGAAGTCGGACACTTAACCAACTGAGCCACCCAGGCGCCCCTAAACATAATTTTAAATAAAGTTAAATAAAATTAGAAATTCAGTTCCTCAATTACACTAGTCACATTTTTTTTAAGTTTATTTATTTATTTTGAGAGAGACAGAGAGAAAGAGAAAGAGCACAAGTTGGGGAGGGGCAGAGAGAGAGAGAGAGAGAGAGAGAGAATCCCAAGCAGGCTCCACATTGTCAGCACAGAGCCCAATGCAGGGCTCGAACTCACGAACTGTGAGAGCATGACCTGAGCCAAAGTCTGATGCTCAATGGACTGAACCACCCAGGTGCCCCAGGCCATATTTCTAATAACCAAAGACCCCAAGCGTCTAGTGGCTACCGTATTCGTGTAAAATAGAACATCTCCATCGCCACAATAAATCTTTTGGAGAGCGCTAATCTGTAGAATGGAATTCAAAATACAGAATCCAGCAGAACAGAGAAAACCGAGCAAGATGTGACATGCTCAGCATAAGTATGGCCAGTCATTTTACTTGGTCTCTCCAAGCCACTCTCATCACCTACTATATGGCGGGGGGGGGGGGGGGGGGGGTTATAGAATAGAATCTCTGAGCCATAAATTTGGGGAGCCAGTGAACTGACCGAACTATTTGCTCAATGCATTGCTTTTGACCTGGGTGTACCTAACATTCAAAATAACATTCAGTGCTACACTATAAATGAAAGATATTGTTTATCCTTTTCAGATTCGGATCACCTTTCTCTCTGCAGGTATAAAATTTACACCACTGAAACATACCTAGTCTAAAGACTCTTTTAAACAAGGTGATAGATGTTCCTATCTTTGTGCAGGAACCACATCCAATTTTTCAGCTCCCCTTGGATCTATACCTTTGCCAAAGCCTAATGACGGGCGGGGTGTATGTCTCTACCTAGTATCTTTGGACTTGACAGTGTGACCGCTTTGGCCAATGGCATGTGGGTTAAAGGGACATGCACCATACCGCCAGCCTTTGCATTGAGGAGCTTTATACATTTCCCTCTCGTCCTCTTCACCTCTTCCGCCTAAGAAGAATTTCACCCAGGTGCCCATTGTCCCTCTCACCTTGGGCTCTACAACAAACAGGTGTGGAGCAAGCTTGATGCAGACCACAGCTGAAATTAAAGACGTAATTGATGAATCCACTTTAGGGCGGGTTATTTTAAAAGATGGGTGAAGTGAATAGATCTAAAGAAAGGGGAAAAGAAGAAAAACAGATGGCCTTGAGAGTGAGAAAAAGGATTTAATCACACGTGCAAAACTAAATACATAAAAATTAGGGGAGACTACCTCTGAAATTTTATGTTTACTTATTTTAAAATATGCTCTGTTTTCACTAGGGAAACATAACTTGCTTGAGATGGTTCAAAAGTGGGTGGTAAGAATGAAGGTCGCCTGTGTGGCTCAGCCTGTTAAGCCTCCAACTCTTGATTTCAGCTCTTGTCATGATCTCAAGGTTTGTGAGTTCAAATTCATAGTGTCAGACTCTGTGCTGATAGTGTGGAACCTACTTGGGATTTTGTCTCCCTCTCTCTCTTCCTGTCCCCTCCCCCACTTGCTCTCTCTCTCTTTCAAAATAAATAAAAATAAACTTAAAAAGGGGGGGGGGAGGGTTGGCAAGAATGAGTAGACCAAGAACCCTGAAAAAATTGGAAACATTGTCGCAGAGAAACACTCCCCAAAGTAATCAGGTCCAGATAGCTTTATGGGGAGCTCTTTAAAAGATTCGAGGAACAGATTAATTCCTCTGCTATTTAAAGTGTTCCAGAACACAGAAATAGAATGAAGGCAACCCAATTCATTTTATGAAATTGGCTTAACCCTGTTACCCCAAACCTGATGAAGATAGCACAAACACAAAAACAACACATCAATTTCACTTATAAAAATGGATATAAAAATTATGAATAAAATTAATTCACTAATAAAATGTTAATGAACAAGATCTAACAGTATATGTGTGTATGTATAAAGGCACATACATTTTAATGGTATTTGTGGAAGAATAAATAATTCAGATAAATTAAAAAGTGAACACCATGCATATTCTTGCCAACCAAGATAACATTATAAATTTATAGATATATTTCAAACATGGAATCACGCTTGTTAGGACATATGTCCTGTCCTCTCTTCTGTTATTCTAAATAGCTCTGCAATTAACACATTCGTGCCTAAAACTATACACATACCTATTTCTTTAAGATCAAAATGAAAGAATTTCTGCACTATGTCTTTAAGCTTCTTATTGTATTGCCAAATTATTCCTCTAGATTAAAAAAAATGAAAACATTTTGCAGACCCACCTCTTGTGCATAAATTTTCCATTTTCCCCACACCCTGACCTACACTATTACCATTTTTAATAATCTTGCCAGATGAGTAGATGAGAAATAGCATTCTAGTTCCGTTTTGATTTGCATGTTTAAAAATCACATTGAAACAGTTTGCCCGCATGTTTCTTGGCTGTTTCGTTTTTCTTCTTCAGTTGGCTGCTGACCTCTTCATGTCCCCAGCCCATTTTTCTGCAATGGGGTTCCATATTTTCTTACTGATTTTTAAAAGTTTGTTAGTTATATTAATTATATTAATACTGCTGTGTCTATGGCAAAGGTTTTCTCCAGTTTGGCCTTTCCCTCCTAAGATCTCTAATGCTGACTTTTATCTTCCAGGAATTTTATATTTTTAATGTGGTCAAATCCATCAATCTCTTCCTTTATGTTTTATGCCTTTGATTTAATGCTTAGGAAATCTCCCCTAGCCCCAAACAATAGAAATACTCAACTGTATTTTCACCAAAAACTTTCACGTGTTAATTCCCTTTATTTATACTAAATTTTGAATTCAACATTCGGGACCACAATGTTGCCTAAAGCCAGGAGATTTCGACTGATTTCTTTGTCCAGTGTCATTTTGAAATAACTCATCAAAGGTAATGGAGAAATTCTATGTTACTCATGGAAATAGAAAAAGTTTCCACGGACAGTTTTGGCAGAGAACAGCATGGGTGATTTTTGAGTGAGGGGAGCACTGGCCAGGCAGAATTTACTATTCTTTGGGGGCGGGGGTGGAAATAAATGAAGATCCACACCATCTCTTCTGGACCACCTCCCCCACCATCTCAGCCACCAAATCTGGACTAACCAGACCTCTCTACCTCAAGTTCCACATATTCGTGAAAACATACAATATCTGTCCTTCTCTGACTGACTGATTTCACTCAGCATAACACCTTCCAGTTCCATCCATGTTGCTGCAAATGGCATGATTTCATTCATTCTCATTGCCATGTAGTATTCCATTGTGTATTTAAACCACAATTTCTTTATCCATTCATCAGTTGATGGACATTTAGGCTCTTTCCATAATTTGGCTATTGTTGAAAGCGCTGCTATAAACATTGGGGTACGAGTGCCCCTATGCATCAGCACTCCTGTATCCCTTGGATAAATTCCTACCAGTGCTATTGCTGGATCATAGGGTAGATCTATTTTTAACTTTTTGAGGGACCTCCACCCTGTTTTCCAGAGCGGCTACACCAGTTTGCATTCCCACCAACAGGATCAGCAGACATTTTGTATGTGATATGTATTATATACCATATTCTCACAATAATACCTTTTTCTTTTCCTCTTGGTATTTCTAGGCTCTACTGTTGGCAAGGTTTTTTTTCAGCCTGTCGTAAATCTCCAAAATACATTTCCAATATATTTCCTGAAAAATATTCACGTATAAGTGGATCTGCACAGTTCAAACCCGCAGTGTTCAAGGGTCAACTGTCACTCAACATATATTATCTTATTTAATCCTTAAAGGAACTCTGGGATGAGGGTTTATTTGTTCGTTTTCCCAAGTAGGCTCTACCACTGATATGGAGCTCGAACTCACAACCCTGAGATGAAGAGTAGCAGACCCTGCCAGCCAGGCACCCCTGAGATGAGGGTTTTAGGATGTCCATCAAGTAAGTCCAAGCTCAGAGGGTTTAGGCGAATAGCCGTTAAGTGTCACAGTTGGGATTCAAACCCAGGTTTGTCTAGTTCAAACACCTGTGCTCTAATTGCAGGCTATTTAACCTCTATGAAACAGGGAAGCTAATCTGAGAATTCCGAGAAATGCCCCCCATCGAATAAGTAGGAAGTAAGGCAATATAGGATTTTGGGGGTTGTTTTTGTTTGTTTGTTTGTTGTTTCTGGGTTTTTTTTGGGGGGGGGGGTTGGGGTTTTGTTTTCGTTTTTGTTTTGGGGAGTGAGCGAGGAAAGGGCAGAGAGAGGGAGAGACAGGATCTCAAGCATGGTCCTCACTGTCAGCACAGAGCCCAATGGAGGGCTCGAACCCACAAACTGTGAGATCATGACCTAAGTCGATATCAAGAGTCAGACACAGGGGCGCCTGGGTGGCTCAGTCAGTTAAGCGGCCAACTTTGGCTCAGGTCATGATCTCGCGGTCCGTGAGTTCGAGCCCCGCGTCCGGCTCTGTGCTGACAGTTCAGAGCCTGGAGCCTGTTTCAGATTCTGTGTCTCCCTCTCTCTGACCCTCCCCCGTTCATTCTCTGTCTCTCTCTGTCTCAAAAATAAATAAACGTTAAAAAAAAATTAAAAAAAAAAAAAGAGTCGGACACTTAACTGACTGAGCCACCCAGGCGCCCCAAGGGCAATATAGTTTTAAAGTCCAATTTGTATGCCTGGTAAGAACTGAGAGAACATCGCTTTGATATGACAGGAGTGGGTTGCCATGAAAAAGAGCCTCATTAAACAAGAAAGAGTTCTTGGATAAAGAAATCCATGACTCTCAAGTTAATTAACTGCAACAGAGGCAGGAAATAGCAGACTGGATACTGCCCCCAAATTGAATGGGTGCATTAAAAGACAGACTAGAAGCAGGCTCTCAAAATTCCGAGGAAAAAGTAGGTAACTCAATGAAATGAAGGGAAAAAAGGAAAAAAAAAAAACCACAAAAACATGGAATCTTTTTTCAGGACATTCAAAAAATATGTCATAGAATTTCCACAGCAGATGATGAAGAAATAACCTTAAAAATGCTAGAAAAACATTTTGCAGGGCTGAAGGAAGGCTCTGGTCTAAATTAAAATAATTCACTAAGTGCCAGAAAATATTACTGTTGGGGAGTGGGTGTGTGTGGGGGAACCCTACACATATCCTGGTAAAAACTTCTGAATTTCAAAATTAAGTACTGTGTTGTATATTTGAAAGTTGCTAACATAAATCTTAAAAGTTTGCATCACAGGAAAAAAAATTATAACTATGTATGGAGTGAGTGTAATTAGACTTTCCTGGTGACCATATTGCAATATTTAAATATAGCATTATTGCAATATTTAAATATAGCATTATGTATATCATTATATATACATATATCAATATATACATAATCATGTTGCAAGTCTGAAACCAGTATCATGTGTTATGTCAATTACATGTCAATTAAAAAAACAAAACAGTGGGGTGCCTGGGTCGCTCCCGTCGGTGAAGCGTCTGACTTCGGCTCAGGTCATAATCTCATGGTTTGAGAGTTCGAGCCCCGCATCGGGCTCTGTGCTGACGGCTTGGAGCCTGGAGCCTGCTTCCGTCTGATTCTGTGTCTCCCTCTCTCTCTGCCCCTCCCCGCTTGTGCTCACTCTTTCTCAAAAATAAATAAACATTAAAAAATTAAAAAAACAACAACAACGAAAAACCCAAACCAAAAACAGCAACAAAAGAAAGATACAAATGTATATAAGTACTCTTCAGAGAGAGAAGAGGGTTGTCCCCAAAGAGAAGAGAATCTGATTCTCTTGGTACATGCAACACTCAATGCTAATAAGATTTTCAGCCACATTTCCGGAGCTCCGATGGAAATAGGTTGTGACTCGGGTGCAACTCAAAAAGTCTACGTCTGGTCCAAAATTCACAAACAAGGGCGAAAGAAAGTTATTTCTAAACACGTCATGACTGGAAAAGGTTTATCAGACACTTTATTGCTAAAAAATCGTTCTTTCCAAAAGAGACGAAAAAAATCGAAATAAAGAGCAAGATGGAACAACGTCTACGTGACCTTGGCGTCGACAATGGTTTCTTAAACATGACTCTAAAAGCTCTCACCTTCAAGACAATACTGGCGAATGGGGGTACCTCACGATTAGGGACTTTGGTCTATCAGGGGACACCATGAAGAGAAAGAAAAAGCCATCTCCAGGGTGCGAGAAGTTATCTCCAATGTACAAAACAGTCAAAGGACTCAACTCTGGATCATATAAAGGATCCTACAGTCCAACAGAGAAAAGGCAGAAAACCCAAAAGAAAAATGGATGACAGACCAGAATGGCTAAGGTCAAAAAAGACTGGTAGAACCAAGATGCCAAACAACTGGAACTCATGTATTTCGGGCAGAGGGGGATCAGCACGAGCACTTCGGAAACTGTTTTCGCATTACTTGGTAAACCTCAGCAGAATGCACATCCCATCACCTGTCGACAGTATCACGTGTTCTACAGAAATGCGTACCTGTTTGCAACAAAAGGCATGAGCCAGAATGTCCATATCAGAGAGCAACAATTTTTAATGGCCCCCAATTGGAAACTATCGAAATGTCCATCAACAGGAGAGCAGATAGGGGGTCCTGGCTGGCTAAGTCGGTTGAGCGTCCAACTCTTGATTTCAGCTCAGGTCATGATCCTGTGGTCGTGGGATCGAGCCCCACATCAGGCTCCACGCTGAGCATGGAGACTGCTTAAGGTTCTTTCTCTCTCTCTAAAATGAAAAAAAAAAGGGGTGCCTGGGTGGCTCAGTCACCTAAGTGTCTGACTTCAGCTCAGGTCTGATCTCACCGTTCCTGAGTTCAAGCCCCGTGTCGGGCTCTGTGCTGACAGCTCAGAGCCTGGAGCCTGCTTCGGATTCTGTGAGCAGATAAATAAAAGGTGATAAATTCATACAGTGGAATACTATACGGCAAGGAAAATGCGTGCATTGTTGCTGCACCTGATAGTGGGTGAGGACACGGATGAATCTCACAAAAAAACCTGAGCAGAAAAACATGGCATCATGAAGAGTATATTCTATTTGATTCCATTTACATAAAGTTAGAAACAGGCAAACACAAACTCATGGTAATAGAAGTCAGGAGGGTAGGTACCTGTGCAGGGCAGGAAGATATGCTCAAAAGTGATAAGACTGGTGGCCTGGCCCCTGCATCATGTCAACTGAACATTTGGGGGTAAATGAAAGTGGATGGACGTTCTAGGTCCTTCAGGTGGCTTATAGTTAAGGTGACCATAGTCCTGGTTTGCCTGGGACAGTCTTAGATGCTGGTTATCTTGGGCTTCCGTTGACTATAGCATTTGTCCTGAGCAAAAGTGTTCCGACCTAGATGATAAATTATATCACCTAGTGGTCACCACCACTGGATGCTGTCCTTGCCAGAACTGTTCCCTTGGGAAGTGTCAGTGTGGACCCTTATCAGTTTGCTGTGCAGCAGAAACACAGAGGGCTTGAGTCCGGCTTGAGGCTTGGAAGGAGAACAAGAACACAGGATCCAGCATGCCCATCTAGAGGGCCACGTTACTCAGAGAACAGCAGCTCTCCACGCTGGAGAAGTCTGAGCTGACTTTGGCCTGGAGGTCCCTTGCCTGAGCATGAGACCAAGGAAGCAAGACCACACTTCCTGAGGAGCCCCTCGGGCTGATAGTGGTAATAAATGGAAAGTTCCTGGACTTCCCACTCAGCAGTTGTGGCTCTAACTCCCTGGCCTGGAGGGTGGGAAGCGCAAAGACGCAACTCAAAACAACCCATCTTCGTGGATATAGGATTCTCTAGTCCCAAAGAATATGCACTTGTGTTCCATTTTTACAACAAAAGCCAGGAACAGTGGGTCCTTCTTTCCATTACTGGAGGCAAGGGCATTTCTTGACTTTTGGAGGTGATGTGGGCTTTGGGATGATACAGGGGACTTCGTATAATCTAGGCACGCGTGGAATCAAAGTTTCCACTTTAAGCCAGAACGGGAGACCGTTACCCGTCTCCACTTTTTGTGATGATTAATTTTGTGTGTCGATTTTTTTTCTTTTTTAGGTTGGCTTCCCACCCGGCACAGAACCCGAGGCAGGGCCTGAACTCACAACCCTGAGATCAAGACCTGAGCTGAGATCGAGAGTCAGACACTTAACTGACTGAAGAAAGCCAGGTGCCCCTAATTTTATGTGTCAACTTGACTGGATGAAGGGATACACCCACGTCGCTGGTGAAACATTATTTCTGGGTACGTCTGTGAGGGTGTTTCTGGAAGAGGTTGCCTTTGATTCAGTAGACGGAGTAGAGGAGCCATACTCACCAGTGTGGGTGGGTGTTATCCGATTTGTTGAAGGCCTGGAACAGAACAAAAAGTAGAGGAAGGGTGAATTCTCTCTCTCTTCTCGAGCTGGGACATCCTCTTCTCTGCTCTTGTACATCAGAACTCCTGGATCTCAGGCCTTTGGACTCTGGGGTTTGTATCACCAGCTCCCCTGGTGTCAGGCTTTCAGACTTAGTCTGAATTACATTTCCTGGGTTTCCTGGTTTCCCAGCTAGCAGACAGCATATAATGGTATATTTCAACCTCCATAATTGCGTGAGCCAATTCCCAAAATAAATCTCTGTATCTATATATCATCTATATGGATGCCATACATTTGTATATCCCAATAGATCTATAAATATATGTCTTTATAGATACATCCATATTTTATAGAGATATCTACATAGATCTCTATCTTTAGTTCTCTATCTTTAGTTCACTATCTCTATATCTATCTATCTATCTTTCTATCTATCTATCTATCTATCTACTTACCTACCTATAATCCTATTGGTTCTCTTTGTCTAGAAAATCATGACCAATACAGTATTGGAACAACACTGTGTTAGTCAATTCCGATTTTTATTAGCTCATGTCTAGTTTCTGAGCCTCACCTCTTTCTGTCTCCAATCTGAATTTATTATCCTTATTTGGCTGGAGGCACCTACCCCTCTGCTGTCTCTACTTCCACTGCCGGGCTACTGATGTTGTTAATGGAAAGTCCCCCTCATCATGCAGTGGGGATGATCTCCAGCCAGGTCTCCCAGCTCTGCCCTAGGCATCCTTCTAGGGGTCCTGATCAGCTCTCTCTTCCATTTTCTACTGCTCTTCAATTGGCCTTTCTCTATTTTTACTAAAACTTCTACTCCATTCTTCTTCTCCCCAACAGATGAACATTGTCTCTTCATCTCATTTCAAAGTATAAAATGGAAGCCACCATTTGACAACTTCCCTTGGTGTCCTACCACACCTGTCAACACACCCCATCTCCGCCCACCCTCCTCTTTCTCTCCTGTCCCAAAAGACATTTCTCCCCTCTTCTCGAAGGCAACTCAACCTCAATACCATTATCCACCACCTTCTCTCTTGGGTATACTACCTATTTCTCATTAGCTTTTAAATTAGCTCAAATATCTATCCTCTTGAAAATAAGTCCTTCAAATTTTTCACTGTCTGCCATGACCATGTGTGTCTTCTTCCCCACATTGTCATACTTCTTGAAATGCATGCCTGGATTCTTTGTCTCCACCTCCTCATTTCCTTTTATTCCTCAGTCTACACCCCTGCCCCCACGATGCTCTCACCTTGGTTAACAACCGCCTCCTTATTACGAAATCAAGCAACAGTCTTCAGCTTTGTTTATGGAACATGGCGGCATTAAATATGATATGATTAAAGACTCCCTCTTTCCTGAAATTTTCTCCCACCTCAGTGTCTAGGGGACTTCCAGCTCCTGGTTTTCCTCCTGATTTTTCAGCCACTCCCTTTCCTTTCTCATTTGCCGATATCTTACCTGCTGGGTTTCCATGGCACCCCCTTTTTTTCTCACTGCATACATTGTGTAGATCAAAGCCATTACCATGGTGTCCATTATCTTCTGTGTGTGGGATAGTCCTGTGTCTAAATGTCCATGCAAAGGCATTCTGAGTTCTAGACCTCTCTAATGAAGACTTTTTTTTAAGTTTAGAGACAGAGCAAGAGAGTGAGTAGAGCAAGACAGCACATGAGTGGGGCAGAGAGAAAAGGAGAGAGAGAATCTTAAGCAGGCTCCCATGCTCAGCATGGAGCCCAAAAGGGGACTCGAACCCATGAACCTCGAGATCATGACCTGAGCCAAAATGAAGAGTCAGCTGCTCAACCAACTGAGCCACCCAGGCACCCCTCTAGTGAAGACTTTTGATGTGTATGTGTCCCACAGGCACGAGACCCTCAAAAATCAAATTCACGATTTTTCCTATCAAGTATCTACTCCTCATTCTGGCCTTTTGCCCCTGTGAATGGAATTAACATGCACTCAACATCCAACATCCAGCTATCCCTCCCACTCCGACTCCTCCTTACTATCCACACCCAATGATCAATCTCATACTTTCCATTCTATTAACATGTTTCAAATCAACCTTCATCTCTCTATTCCTACTTTCTTAGGAGAGTTACTACCTGCTTGTTGGCTGGTTTACTGCAATGGGTTCTTAACTACCTTCACTCAGACCCCACTCCCAACCCAGCATTATTCTAGATCCAGTATGTTGGTTACTCATCATTTCCCTTTAAGCTCTCGTGTCTATAGAGTAAGTAGGGCACCAATGATTTATCATAGTCATTCACAAAAATTGACTGGGCTGGCCTTCCCTTATCCTGCCGTTCTAATCCATTTCCATGCTGTAGAGTTATCTTTCTAAAATGTTTAAAGATTATTATAGCTCTTTCTTGCTTAAAACTCTTCACTGATGTCCTACTGGTTTAAAGATCATGCTTCATAAGCTCATACCTTTTAAAAAATTTTTAATGTTTATTTATTTTTGAGAGAGAGAGAGCGCATGCACACGAGTTGGGGAGGGGCAGAGAGAGAGGGAGACACAGATCAGAAGCAGGCTCTAGGCTCTGAGCTGTCAGCACAGAGCCCCATGTGGGGCTCAGACTCACAAACCGTGAAATCATGACCTGAGCCAAAGTCAGATGCTTAACCGACTGAGCCACACAGGCGCCCCAAAGCTCATACTGGTAAAGCCTGTAAGTTCATACTCTTCAGTATGCCTTAGGAGGCTCCTCGTGGCATGGCCCCTGTTTGCTTCCCATTATGGGTTGAATTGTGCCTCCCCTCCCAATTCATATGTTGAAGTCTTAATCCCTGTTACCTCAGAATGTGGCCTTATTTGGAGATAGGGTCTTCACAGAGGTGATCAAGTCAAAAATGAGGTCTCTTGGGGCACCTGGATGGCTCAGTCGGTTAAGCATCTGACTTTTGATTTTAGCTCAGGTTATGATCTCATGGTTTGTGGTTTCGAGCCCCACATCAGACTCTGCACTGTATGTGACAGGAGAGTCTGCTCCTTTCCACAAAAGTCTTCATTTTAATAGTGTCATCAGTGACAAATGCAGAGATGTGCACTGTTTGAGATCAAGGACTTTGGAAATAAAAAAAGAGTTTGACTGCTGGCTCAATATATTTCAGGTATAGAATTTTTTTTTTTAACTAAGTAGGCTCCACACCCAACGTGGGGCTTGAACTCACAACCCTGACATCAAAAGTCACATGCTTTACTGACTGAGCCAGTCAGGTGCCCCACCCTCCACCTCCCTGGTATAGAATCTTAAACAATTTCCTTAGCCTCTCTGAACCTCCAGTTCTTCGTATGTAAAATGGGAATAATAATCATAGTTTCAAGGTGCCATTGTGAGAACACAACGAAAAAAAAAAAACACCTGTAGAGGGCCTGGTACAGTGCCTGGGATATCATATAATCGGGGGGGAAAAAAAAGCTCACAGGTCTTTTTCAAAATAAAACATTTTATTTAAAAATATATTTATATATTTTTTAAAAAGAATACATGCCAACTTTGGTATTTTAGCTATTGCTTCTTTTCCTGGTAACACACGTTTGTTTCTGGTAATGGATACTTGAGCAAAGGAGACCAAAGTGAAAACAATACGCAGGTCCCACAGAGAACCATATGCTGGCTTTTCTGATTGCTTTGCAAAGCGTTTCTTTTGTGTTTCACCAAGGGAGGGCTTCAGGCACCCAGCAATGCGTCACCCTCTTTCCTCACTGCAGGCCGACTGGAGGGGAGCTCCAGGGAGCAGTGTGGGTTCTCTTTCTTTGGAAAACACTAGAATAGCATCCAGGATCCCCACCATCATGCTCCGCCTTTCCATAAACACTTGGGAGCTGGGAAACCATTTATAGAGGAAACTCACATTAACCAGCATCCATGATGGGAGCAGGTGGTTATACGAAGCACAAGAGATGGTCAGGAGTTTGGTTCATCCTAATCCATTGGGGAATCGCCAAACCCTAGAATCAAAAGGAAGCTCACTTATATGTTATTGAACCCAGTGGGTCCCTGGCAGATAGATGATAGAGAAATTCTTCCCAGATCTTTCCATGTCTTGAAATCATCTTCTCAGGCATAGACTCCACCTAGCCAGGGGTCCTCTGAAAATGTGGATTCTAGAATCAAACCCAGCTCCTGAACACAACCCTGAGCAACCCCGGAACCATAGGACCATCTTGTTTCAGGACCTGGACTCTGCGTGTTTAGTGATATTATCCATCTAAGAAAGAACTAGCAAATTCATCATCTGAGCCCCCCTGCTGGTTTATACTGGATTTACAGGGAAAGGAAAGCCCCAGACCGTCTTCACTCTTGAGTTCTCACACACCGGATAGCAAGCAAACTGCGTGCCAGCCCTTGAGGGCTTCCCATTGTGAGGAATGAAGCCCTGAAGAGGACGGCCAAGTGATTTCCTCCTGAGGGGTGGTGGCTCCCCATGGACACCCCTCCCCCGGAAGTGTCCCTTTTGCATCCAGAGCTTGCTATGAAAGCCAAAGGCAGTGAATGGAAAAAAAGACAGAAGTTTCCTTAACCCTTTCCTGATTTTCAAGGGGCTTCTGTATCTAGCAATGAAAACCAACGCTCAGGGGTGGGAGATACAGAAAGATCGCCAAGTGCTATGCTCTGGCTGTTGGATCTCAGAGACAAGAAAAAAAAAATGTCTGTGCAGGTGATAGGTTTTGGCAGAAAAGGGGCCCTCTACTCTCCCTTCTGGAAAAACGAAGCCCCTCCCCCCACTTTTTAAAAATTCAGAGCTAAGGGGTTTCTGGTTTAGGGGCTAGGACATTCCCAGGGTTCTTCCTTACACGAACAGCAGCTCCCCGTCACGGAATCTGAACTATCTGTACTTTATCAATTTAATAGTGGATGTCTGGGGATTCGTGCACTTTTGCGTAGGTCATGCATCAGGGAATTGTCCACTGGGTAAGTAAACTTGATGCCGGCGTTTTCAGCCAGACCGGCATTTGCTTCTGGAAGAGCAGATGGAGCTTAAATAAATTTTGAGAAGGACTGTCTTGAATGCTTAGGGTAGGGCGTTTTGTTTTGTTTTGTTTTGTTTTCCTCCAGATTGGAAATAAATGTTTTTGAATGGCTAAGGCCACCAGTGCACAGACCCCTGACTATTCAGGTGGAGACACTCTTGGTTTTCCTCCCTTCCTCCTTTCCTCTCCTTCTGTCCTTCCTTCCTTCCTTTCTTCCTTCCTTTCCTTCCTTCCTTCCTTCTTCCCTTCCTTCCTTCTTTCCTTCTTTCCTTCCTTCCTTGTTCCCTTCTTTCTTTCCATCCTTCCTTCTTCCCTTCCTTCCTTCTTCCCTCCCCTTTCTTCCTTCTTCCCTTCCTTCCTTCCTTTCCTTCCTTCCTCCCTCCCTCCCTTCTTCTCTCTCCCCCTTATAACAGAATGCATGTTGTCTCAATAACACTGTTAGTAGCAGGGCTAATACTACTAAGCACTGGCTTAACGAAAGTATTTGCACAGATGAATTTTCGGAGTCTGTTGGTAACTACCATTAGAACCCATGTGGCTGCAGCAACATTGGCGTTGGCTGCAAACGTCTGTGTCTGCAGGTCTGCTTCACCACGGGGGTCCTAGGAGTCTCAAGAAAACGACTCATGGTTGTTTTCAGGCTCTAAGAGCATTAAGAAACTTGGTGGCCATCTTCAGAAGTCTCTTCTGTCCATCTCCCAGTCATGCCTGGTTGGTTGGTCCCCAGAAAAGAGGACGCCCTTAGAGTCTAAAAGAACTTAAACACTCCCAACAGGAGACAGATGAATTAGCATGGCTTATCCGATCCACTGGGTGCAGCCAACTTCTTCGATGTTTTCTCAGCTATATCCCTGATTTTCTACCGTGTATCTCACTTCTGCTCTACGGAGAGATACAGCGAATATGGTGTGGAGCCTGTGGGAGGGGGGCTGAGGCCAAGAATCCAGGGTCTGCTCTGTGTGAAGCGTGTTGGTTGGAAAGAGCAAGTATCTCTTGTCGGCTGTGATGCTTGCGTATCGGTGCTGGTAATATCTTAAAAAGGTCTCCGTGACAGTGCACAGTCTTACAAAGCACAGCGGCCTCCTGACCAAGTCTAGTCCTTCTGCTAGAAATACCCAAAGGAAACCATAATTAACGCTCAGGCCAGAGTCTCAGAGTAGGGACACTGTGAGTTTGTTTTCCAAAGGCAGCAAAGGGAGAAAACATAAACATACAAATGGTACAACGTGGGCACATGAAACACGGGCTGACCAGCAAGCTTCGTCAAGATCCAAAATAAAACTCTGACCTCCGAGGGATAAGCACACGTGAGGAATGCGCGAACAAAGTTTTCTTCCCCGTATCCTCGGCTTCACAGAAAACACTGGGGATTCTTTCCTCCCCCTCTAGATTTTGGGTTCCGATGACTGACGTGAACCGCAAAATGCAGAATTTAGCACGTGGATCTCTTAAAGCACAATGCAGATCAAGGAATGTAAAAACGATTTTCATGGCCCTTTGATGCTTTTCTACGAGAGACTGTATCACTAATGGGGGAGCAGTTCTGTCTTTTCCAATCCGTATTCTTTGTCAAGATGAGCGTGTTCATGGTAAGCAAGTGGCTGTGAGTCACTGAGCTGGAGCTGTTAGTCATTCACAGGGAGGCAACGTAGAGTCTGGTTGATTAATCGGGAACTCGTAGTGACAAAGGCCAAGTATTTCACAGCAAACTGGGGCTTCAAAGGCTTTGGTACAGGACTCTGTGTCACTGCTTTTCAAGAGACACACAACTGCACATATATGTATAGATATATACATATCCCTGTATATATGCACACACATATGCGCACAGACATATGCATCTGTATATAACTATACACATATGCATACCTACCCTGCCCCCCCATAAGCTCTGGAAGCTTTCAGAGTACTAGTCACCAAAAACACTCTGTGTTCACACATGTTTACAAGGTAACAATGGAATGACTTCTAAATCTTTGGTTTCTCCAAGAGAGAACTTCTAAAATCACAACATTTTTGGTTATTTTCTCCGTAAGTGCACAGTGAATTTTTTTTTTTTTACAAAAGAAGAAAACAGTGCCTTAGTGATTTAAATTAAAACAACAACAACAACAACAACAACAACAACAACAACCAAACCAGCAATAGCTACGTTCTACAGCATGCAACACTAGAAAACGGTGAGCTGGGAGCCACAGTGAGCTTTAGAGCGACTGCCTTGCCACTTGAGCTGAAAACAACTCCCAGCAAAAGCACAAGATAATGAGGAACGCACATGAGAAAAATTGTCTTTCTTTCTTCCCTCGTTTTCCATGTGCGACTCTGTTTCCTTTCACCACCAAGACCTGAAATCCTCTCTCTCCTGGTAAATATCGTTCACATCTATTTTTACAATGTAATAATTTCCAATTTCCCCTGAACCACCCAAATTGATGACTGCAGTAAATCAAATGACTGAAGAATGAGCTTTGGGACGGAGGACCCCAAGGTTATCCTTCCCTGCTCACTGCAAGGACATTCTTTCGGCTTTTTGAAGCAAATTATGCATATGGAGAATGAGTTCTCCAGGAGAGCCTGGAGTTTTAGCTTTTTAAAATATGGCTTATTAGGGGTATGGCACCTTGTTAGATCTGGAGTCCTCTCCTCTCCAAGTTGGGGCAGAAAAAGAAGGAGTTTCAAAAGGGGAGCAAGAAAAGATTGGTATCTTGAAAGAAAAGTGCAGTGGGGAAGATAAGACAGGTGGGCCCCCTTCCACCCTCCAAGAAAAGTTGGACCTCCATAATTAGTCATCCGGCTATAGTAATCCATGGTGTTTATTCTCATGACACGTGAAACAGTGTTCTCTATAGCTTGTCTGAATGATCCCGCCATGGCTTCCCGAAGCTAGAGATGTTCTTCCCATGTGATCATGGGATCATCTCCAGTCTTTGAAACTAAAGGGGGGTTGTGTTGGGGAATGTTCCATATGGCAGGGGGTTTTGGTTTTTGTTTGCTTTCAGGTTCTTGGCTGTTTTGTGGTGCTTATCATCACAGAGACAGCAGGAGTGATTGGGCTACTGGTTGAGAAAGAGGGAAATTCTGGGTGGACCAAACATAGGTTCATTGTTATCAGTGGCCACATGGAATCCTGGGTCCAGAATTGGAACCACCCCAGTGGGGCAGCTTTGTGGCCAAGAGACACCGAGTTGATTCCACTTCCTTGGGAATGGGTTGGCTCTGTCCCTCTATTCTATCTCCAGCACCCAACTGAAGTCGGGCCTGACTTCTATTTGGAAAGACAGGGAAGGGGGTGCTGAAACACAGCCTCCACCACCGAGTGAATCTTCCAGAAACTTTGATGGTTATGCTATACTCCCTGTACTCCAAAAGAGCTACATTTCCTTTCCACAGTATAAATTCACGAGAAAAGCATACGAAGCGTGATCACGCCCAAACAATGCCTGAGAAAAATTATGGGCTACAAAAACACTGGTGTTTGAAAAGGCAGTGAAAGAATTTTAGGGTTTTTTTTTTTTTTTTTTTTTTTTGGCATTCTTGATCTCAGAAATCACATATCTGAGTGCACAGCTGAAATCATGAACAGTTACTGCACGTTGGTAAATATTACATTTTACATAGATCTAAAGACTCCTATTTGCTCTCATTGACTGTCACAGAAGTCTCCATCGTGTCTTTTCAATTTTCTCCTTCTCCCCTCCTCCTCCTCCTCCTTCTCCTCGCCTACCTCTTCCTCCTTTTGGATGATAGGAGCATTTTTGGTTGTGTGATTTCCCCCATGGCATCCCCATGGGTCTGCCTAAGCACCTCTTCAACAGACATTATCTACCACTGCTGTAAATGAAGGTCCATGGGGGAATTCAAATTGAGATCCGTGACGTCCAAGAAATCAATGTTAAAGATGCTGGGGCCGCTGGGGCCCAGGGAGCTGAAGCTTGGTGTAGAACTGGGTGGAGTAAGGTCCAGCCACTCCATGGTTTCCCAAGGAGATTCGGTGAAGCTTAGCCGCAGCCCACTGCTGTCTGCAGAGGAAGGTGAAAACTGAGTCTGCATCGGGGAGAGGGGGCCCGGCAAGATCTCGTGCGCGCTGAAGAGGTCTTCTGCTGCCTTCCCGGAGAATCCATCCATTATCCCGTCAAAAGGAGGCTCTTCGTGCCCGATTTTTAGAAGGGCCACATCGCTCACCTTCCCCAAGGGGCTCTGGGAATTTAATAAGACTTCAAGGTGCTCATCACTGTCGGTACCATAGTGATCGAAGGAGAGTTGGCCTCCTGAAGATGAGGGTTTGGAGAGGGCAGCGTTAGGGCTTCGGGAAGACCCGGCTATCTTGGGGACTTTTTGAAGACATGAATGATCCTCCCTAGCATCAGCTGGCATTTCTGTTGGCAAAACACAATGGGGATTGTTACACTACTACCAATGGAGATGTTACACAGCGGGGATCTTTATTTTTATTAAAAAATTTTTTTTTCAATGTTTGTTTACTTTTTTTTTTTTTAATGCTTTATTTTTGAGAGACAGAACGTGAGTCGGGGAGGAGCAGAGAGAGAGGGAGACACAGAATCCAAAGCAGGCTCCATCCAGGCTCTGAGCTGTCAGCACAGAGCCGGACACAGGGCTTGAACCCACGAACTGTGAGATCATGACCCGAGCTGAAGTCAGACGCTCAACTGACTGAGCCACCCAGGTGCCCCAACGTTTGTTTACTCTTAAGAGACAGAGCATGAGCAGGGGAGGGGCAGAGAGAGAGAGGGAGACACAGACTCCAAAGTAGGCTCCAGGCTCCGAGCTGTCAGCACAAAGCCTGACAAGGGGCTCAAACCCATGAACCGTGAGATCATGACCTGAGCCGAAGTTGGATGCTTAATTGACTGTGCCACCCAGGTGCCCTGACAGTGTGTGTTTTAGATTTGGAGGTACAAAGTCAAGAGTGGGGTCGAGGGCCATCTCTAGCTTTTTGACCTGTTTTGACCCGTTGGCCCCAAGATAAATATTAAGGAAGGAACAGGTCCTGGTGATTAAGATAATTAACTTATTTTAGGTCACATAGAAGGACTCCATCTTGGTTTTAAGAGCTGGATAGACTTAAAGTACTTTTTATTTTTATTTTATTTTTTAGAGAGAACGTGCAACGGGGTGGGGGCACAGAGGGAGAGAGAGAATCTCAAACAGGCTCCATGATCAACTTGGAAGCCTGACACAGGGCTCGATCCCACGATCATGACCTGAGCCAAAATCAAGAGTTGGATGCTCAACCGACTGAGCCACCCAGGTGCCCCTAAAGTACCTTTAAAAAAATTATTTTTTAATGTTTATTCATCCTTGAGAGAGAGAGAGGCAAGCACGAGTGGGGGAGGGGCAGAGAGACAGGGAGACACAGAATCCGAAGCAGGCTCCACGAACCATAAGATCATGACCTAAACCGAAGTCGGATGCTTAACCGACTGAGCCACCCAGGCGCCCCATATATGCTCAATCCCCTTGCCCCATATTCCCTTGGCAAAACTCCACACCTGAATGAATCTTGGTTGCAAGAGAAAAATGACACAACAGAGCTGGCTGGTCTCATTTTAGATTCAAGGTGACCAGCCTACAGCTGGCACTCAATACAGCGTAACAATCCCACTGTGTTTCTCTAGGAAACTCCATTCATTTGTGATTGATTCATGATTGTTCTTCTGTGCTTCAGTCTCCCGTGCTCCCCTCCTGCACCCTCACCTTTGTTGACTGGGCCATACACTTCATTAAAAATATAAGGGTGGGGGCACCTGGGTGGTTCAATCAATTAAACGTCTGACTCTGGCTCATGGTCTCATGGTTTGTGGGTTCGAGCCCCATGTCAGGCTCTGTGATGACAGTGCAGAGCCTGCTTGATATTCTCTCTTTCCTGCTCTCTCTGCTCTCCCCCAAAATAAATAAATAAAAGAAATATGGGGGGGGGGTGTCTGATAGTCCCTCTTATCTTTCCATCACAAAAGTTATAAAGATACAGACTCCTGTGACCATCTCTTCCTTCTTACTCTTACTACACACAATGGAGAAACTGCCTGTTCACTCTCCTGTTTTCCATCTCCCTTACCAGACTGCGAGCTCCATAAAGGTAGTCTTTGTCTCGTGCAGCATTGAGCCAGTAAATGCCTGCCTACTCCTTCTCAGAAACTTTATTATTTTTTTATGGTTATTTTGAGAGAGAGAGAGAGAGCATGCATGCATGCATGTGAGAAGGGGAGGGGCAGAGAGAGAAGGAGAAACAGAATTCCAAGAATCCTAAGAATCCACGCTGAGCCTGGAGTCCGAAGAGGGGCTCAATCTCACGACCAACCATGAAGTCATGACCTGAACCGAAATCAAGAGTCGGACGCCTAACCGAGTGAGCCACCCAGGCGCCCCCATTTTTAAAAGCTAATAAATGAATCACTGCAAAGGAGCCCAAAAGAACACGTTGATCATTTTTTTTTTTTTGGTGTTGTTGCAAGCGTGCATGATGTCTGCACCTGAACAGACCATCCAGTGGGAGATCGCTGATTGAATTTCATTTCGAGGACGTGGCACAAAACTTGCATTATCTGCTCTCTTGTTATAGGGAGACTGGGATTAGAAGAGCCAAGAGAAATGGAGTCACAAGGCAAAACACTTAGGGAAGTAGGGTAAATAGGGTCAAATGATTGGTGAGCAAGTTCTTCGGGCAGGGGGACAAATCATCCATTGTGCCTTCTTTCCTCCACTCCAGCATGGACGGAGAGCTCCCACGCAGTGATATTCTACCCATCCATGGCTTTTGGTGAGCATCCGACCTTGGTCCTGAGGGTCCACTGTCTAGAGCACATGCAGGTACCGAGCGTTCCAATGGGCAAGACGGGCAGTCTTACCTCCACTTTCAATGAGGACATCCAGGAGATCATCTATCTGCTGACTCCGAGTCACTTGCTGTTGCAAATTAAGCAGAAGAGAACGGAGAGGTTAGACGGTTGGCTCCCTCTTCTGTGGGAAACCATTAGGAACAGGACTACAGGTTTTTGAACTAGGTTTGGTTAGGGTATTTTTTTCCCCCTCAAATTGTGATAAAAATACACACAACACAAAATTTACCATCTTCATCCTTTTTTCAAGCAGACAGTCCAGTGACATTGCCTACCTTACAGACACATTATTTATTTATTTCCTTTATTTATTTTTGAGAGAGAGACAGAGCATGAGTGGTGGAGGGGCAGAGAGAGAGAGAGAGAGAGAGAGAGAGAATCCGAAACAGGCTCCAGGCTCCGAGCTGTCAGCACAGAGCATGACGCGGGGCTTGAACTCACAACCTGCGAGATCACGACCTGAGCCGAAGTCAGACGCTTAACCAACCAAGCCACCCAGGTGCCTCTACAGTCACGTTATTGTGCCACCTTCATCCCCATCCATCTCTAGGACTTTTCATCTTCCCAAACTGAAACTGTCCCCATTCAGCACGAACTCCCCATTCTCCTCCCCATAGCCCCTGACAACTTCAGTTCTGCATCCTGTTCCTAGGAATCTCACAACTCTAGATCCCTCTTATAAGTGGATTCACACAGTATATTTCCTTTGGTTACTGGTTTACTTTGCTGAGCATAATGTCCTCTGGGCTCATCCATGTTGCAATACCTGTCAGAATCCCTTTCCTTGTTAGGCCTGACTAGCATTAATTGTGTGTGTTCACTGCATTTTGGATAACCATTCATCTGTCAGCAGACTAACGGGATGCTTCCACCATTTGTGAATGAAGCAGCCATGAGCAAGACGGTAACCGACTGTGCGACTGAAGCTCAAGGTTAATTTCAGACAGGAAAAGGACTGAATGAAACAATTTACTACAACAAGAGAAGGGGACAAGAAGGCAGAGTGCTCCCAGCAGCATCCCTCAGAGCATGTCCGGTCCTCTGAGGGGCCTCCATTCCAGGAGCGAGGCATCTTAATCCACAGATAGTATACCCGTTTTTGGCCACTCTGAAGTGACTTGGATTTGCTCCCTGTTTGGGTGCTGTGGTTGTGGCCCAAGAACGTGGCTCATACTTTCCTAGGGCATCATCACAATAGCTTGTGGAACCCATTGACACATGTAGTGTCCACACCCCTTCCCTATGGTTCATCTGAATGATTCGGTAGAGTCTTGTTGATGGAAGTCCACTTTGCTTGACCATTTTCTTTTCTCTGGAAGCCATAAAGGATCAGTTGGTGCTGACAGATACCAGGGGTAGGAAATGGGGGGAAGAGAGACACGTACGTATCCCACTCCCCTGAGAGCCCACTCTGAAATAAACAGAGGCATCAGTAATCAACACGGATGGGAGCCCTGCTCAAAGAATGAATCGTTTGCCAGTCCAGGAGGCATGAGGTGTCCACAGGGTCTGACAGGTAATGTAAAAGAGCCCAATATAGAACAAGAAAGAAGGGATAAAATGCAGGAACCATGCTGTGGTTCAAAGACGCAGCGGATACTTTGTTTCAGGCGACTGTCCTCTGGCAGAAACGTGGCTCCACCATTGTTAGATCCTCTCACTTTTCCGAAGTGAGAAAGCCCACTTTTTGCATAAAATCTCCTGACATTTAAAAATACTCTTGCAGCCAAGTGAGACTCAACTACAAGCCGATTTGGCTCTGTGGGACACCAGCATGCGGCAGCTGACGTAGACCGTCCTTCCTAGGTTGGGCACATACAAAGGGCCATCTGATACTTCATCCGGGCTCAAACCATTTGAAATGTGAGATCATTTAGTGCTTTTCTCTCTCTCTCTGTCTCTTTCTCTTTTGGTTTTTACTTTTTATTTGGAAAATTTCCCAACATAAATGATGGTAGAGTATACAACAGTCATCAATACTTTGCCAAGATCATTGGATTTTGAAACTAAGAAGAAACTCACAAAGTATCAGGCTGGCAACTGCTCTCAAATATTTGAGTAGCTATCCTGTTCCTAGAAAATGTAGTCGGTGATACACTATAGAGAACCCTTAGAAAGTAGATAGGGACCCTATTTCACATAAGGGAAGTTGAGAACTTGTCCAACCTTAGTGGCAGTGACAGATGGCTGTTGGCAGTACCAAGTCCAGGCACCTGGCGTTGGTACTAAGCCCAGTCCAGCCTCTTCTCCGTCAGCCTTCTATATACAGTCAAACCTTGGTTTGCGAGCACCATTTGTTCTGGAAACATGCTTGTCATCCAAAGCACTTGTAATATCAAAGCGAATTTCCCCACAAGAAATGATGGAAACTCAGACGATTTGTCCCACAACCCAAAAATATTCATGTAAAAATGGTTACAATACTGTAATATAATACAAAATAATAAAGAGAATATAAAATATAAAGGAAAATAAACAAATTCACCTGCACTTACTTTCAAAACCCTCGTGGCTGGTGTGAGGTAGACGAGAGAGAGGAGGGTTACTGCGTAGGACGACTTTCACTATCACTAACGGAAGTTGACCACAGTACAGTATTAATAAACTCTTGTCTTATACTGTATTTAGTGTAATTGGCCATAAGGCAGCAGAGGAAAGGGTCTCTATCTGCAGGCAGCCTGACCTAGAATGGAGCACAGCATTCCTAGGCTCGCTCTTGGATGGAAAAGCAAAGGACTGTCCATAGGTGCCTCGAAGTGACAAAAAATATACTAATGCCAGTTGTGGGCACCTTCCAACGTTCTGGAAAATCACTTTCTGCCAAACACTGTGAACTGAGACAAAGCATCCGAGCATGGGAGATGATCACCCACAATCCTGCAGAGAGAGAGACAGAGACAGAGACAGGGAGGGAGAGAGGGAGAGAGAGAGAGAGAGAGAGAGAGAGACAGAGAGAGACAGAGAGAGACAGAGAGAGACAGAGAGAGAGAGAGAGAAGAACCATTGGCTCAGTTGTGATCATGTGACGTTCAGGGTCACATACTACTCGTATTGCAAGACATGGCTCGTTTATCAAGTTAAAATTTATTAGCCATGTTTGCTCGTCTTGTGGGACACTCGCACAGCAAGTTACTTGCAATCCAAGGTTTTACTGTACATGCACTACCTTTCTACAAGTAGCATCTAGAAACTCTGCCCATCCTGGTAGGGGGGCACCAATGCACTCAATGTCGGCACCTAAGACTGCCCGAAGTTGAATAATGAGAAACAACGCCCATTTAGGCAATCTGTTTCTCTACAGAGAACAAAACTTGTAGTTACCTGCTTTACTGCATCTTCGTACGATGGAGGCTGTGTTATCTCTGGAACTGCTGATGTTGGCTTGGAAAAAGGAGGGGAAGGAATTGAAAACTTTGGCCCTGTCTTGTCAGAAGAGTGCAGACCAGCCATCTGTGGGAGTAAGATGCAGAAAAAGATAAGTCAACTCAAGGGTCAGAGATGGGACTGCTTTGTGCTTTCAACAATAGCCAAATTAAGGAAAGAGCCTAAATGTCCATCAACTGACGAACGGATAAAGAAGATGTGGTTTCTATATACAATGGAATATTACTCGGTGATGAGAAAGAATGAAATCCTGCCATTTGCAGCAACATGGATGGAACTGGAGGGTATTAGGCTGAGTGAAATAAGTCAGTCAGAGGAAGATACTGTGTGTTTTCACTCATGTGTGGAACTTGAGAAACTTAGCAGAAGACCATGGGGGAAGGGAAGGAGGGAAAAATAGTTACAGCGAGAGAGGGAGGCAAACCATAAGAGACTCTTAAATACAGAGAACAAACTGAGGGTTGATGGCAGGGGGAGGCAGGGGAGAGGGGAGAATGGGTGATGGGCATTGAGGAGGGCACTTGTTGGGATGAGCACTGGCTGTCGTATGTAAGCGATGAATCACGGGAATCTACCCCCCAAATCAAAAGCACACTGTCTACACTGTCTGTTAGCCAACTTGACAATAAATTCTATTACGATAATAATAATATGAAAAAAATACAGCTTTTAAACTTCCGAAAAAAAGAAGAAATGGGACTGCTTCTGTTTTATAAACTCCGAGCTAAATTTTGGGAAAGAATTGATTTGAGTGGAAAAAAAGAGCCAAGGCTTAGAAAACAACCCCAGTGTATTAATAGTACATATCATCGTGGACATATTTCTGGAGACATGACACGATGGGAACCTTGCAGATTCTTCTTTTCCATTTTTTTAAATGTTTATCCATTTTTGGGAGACAGAAAGACAGAGTGTAAGTAGGGAAGGGGCAGAGAGAGAAGGAGACACAGAATCCGAAGCAGGCTCCGGGCTCTGAGCTGTCAGAACAGAGCCCAATGTGGGGCTCAAACCCACAAACTGTGAGATCATGACCTGAGCCTTGATCTTAGTTGGAGGCTTAACTGAGTCACCCAGGAGCCCAACAGATTCTTTTCCCCCTCTAGAGTGAACCACCTTTGGTTAGGAGCAAAGGAAATAAAGTAAGAGTCCAGTCCAACAGGAAGAAGTCACCCAGGAATTCCCAGAGTACTTTACCCCCTCAGGACATTTCATTCCTAACTGGTGCATTTGCAGAGAGGTGGAGACATTGTTGGGGTAGCTCTTCAGGGACCAGCCTTGTGTATTGTGAGCTCCATGTTCTATGCAGTGCCTGGGCCATTTCAGGGTCTCTGTCTCCAAAGGACGCCCTGTCCATACTTGTGGCAGGTAGCACTTCTGTATGGTGGCCATCTTGTTGGCCTCCTTATTACCTCTTCCTTAGTCCTTGGGACTTCCCATATCCTGGCTCTCTCACATGCCTGATTTCCACCTGCTGGTATGTACCACCTCTGCCTTTTTCCACCGAGAGACTGCACTGTGATTCGAATTCTCTGCATCTTTCTAGACCTTTCCACAGATCCACATACCTTCCTCTTTCTCAAGCACTGTTTTCCCGCATGCCTCTCTGCCAATCTTCAACTCCATGGAAACTGATTTGTCTGCCATGCATGTTGTTTCACAAACATACCATGCTCATTTTAGTCCTCATGATTTCTAGAATGACCCCAGGAAATGGCTCCCTGGAACACCCTAATTTATATCTGTACATCCATTTCACTCTCTTCCAAGTGGATTTGTTTTTATCGAAATGTCGTTTATGTCTGCCTTTTGTGAAATTTTTATTTTATTATAATTTGTTTTTAATTTTTAAATGTTTATTTTTGAGAGGAGGGGGGAGGGGCAGAGAGAGGGAGACACAGAATTGGAAGCAAGCTCCAGGCTCCGAGCTGTCAGCACAGAGCCTGACACGGGGCTCCAACTCACTGACGGTGAGATCATGACCTGAGCCGAAGTCGGACATTTAACCAACTGAGCCACCCAGGAGCTCCTCTATTATTTTTTTTTAATGTTTTATTTAGTTTTGAGAGAGGGGAAAGCATGTGGCAGGGAGGGGCAGAGAGAGAGGGGGACAGAGGATCTGAAGCAGGCTCCATGCTGACAGCAGAGAGCCCAATATGGGGCTTGAACTGACAAACTGTGAGATCATGACCTGAGCCGAAGTTGGAGGCTTAACCAATGGAGTCAACCAGGCACCCCCACCCCAATTTTTTTTTAGATATTTAAATTTGTTTTTAATTGAGAGAGAGAGAGAGAGAGAGAGAGAGAGAGAGAGAGAGAGAGAACGCACAAGTAGGGAGAAGGGAAAAGAGAGAGAGAGAATCCCAGGCCCCATGCCCAGTGTGGAGCCCGACCTTACAGAGCCTGGGTTCTATCTCACAGTCGTGAGACCATGACCTGAGCGGAAATGAAGAGTTAGATGCTTAACTCACTGAGCCACCCCATTTATTTCTGCCTTTGAGCCTCATCATTTGGAGGACGAGGCCACAGAAGAGGGAAGAGGCAAAGTTTAGACCTTTGTCCAGGTGCCTACCTTTTGCTGGACACCTGGGCTTTTGGGACAAGGATTGCCCCCAGTGCCATGATTGCTATCTGCTTGGGTTCCAGAGAAAGGGGGGTGGAGGCTGGAAGGCTGGGGAGAGAAGCTTGGAGGATGGCCCTCATGTGCCCCTGAGTTCTGAAAGGAAGAAGCAATGAGTTCATTGGTCACCAGCAGCATACTGGACAACATTTGCTGAGACTCCTGGTCCCTGCCCTGGTGTTTTAGCTTTTCAAACCTCCCTTAATCCCACGATCAATGTCTCAATTCTGGCTTTGTGCCCATCACCTCCTGCTCAAAAACTTTCCATGCCTCCCCTGCATCCACCGTGTAGGGTCTCCACCCGAAACCAGGTCAGGTACTATTTCTTTCAAAAGCCTGTATTCCAGTAACTGCCACGGACTTCCCTCTGTGTGCCCTGTGCATGGTACCTCCCTACCTTTTCCTACATGGAATGTTCTTTTCCCAACTTTCCTTTTTTGTTTAAAAAATTTTTTTAAAGTATTCATTCTCAAAAATGATTTTTTGAGAAAGAGAGAGACAGAGCGTGAGTGGCAGAGAAAGAGAGAGACACAGAATCCAAAGCAAGCTTCAGGCTCTGAGCTGTCAGCACAGAGCGCAATGCAGGGCTCGAACCCACAGACTGTGAGATCGTGACCTGAGCCAAAGTTGGACGCTTAACCGACTGAGCCACCCAGGCGCCCCCAACTTTCCTTTTTTAAGTCTATACTTCTCATTGAGTCCAACCCCTTTGCAAAAACCTTCCTGGACCTTTCTAGCCCTTCGTGACCAACCCACTTCCCCCTGCCTTCCCCAGTGCTTTGTGCAGCATTTAACTGCCATAAGCCCAGATCAGGCATGTTATTCTATATTGTTCTTTATCTTTTTATCATGTAATATCGTGTAACTGTTCATATCCTCAAAGAGTGCTTTGTAAACTGTGGCAAAGAAAGGAAAAGGAATTAGAGCGCATGAGGTCATGGTGAAAATTAACGAGATTACTCAGACGCATGCTTGTTAACACTGGTCACCAATGTGAGTCTTCTTCCTATTTCCTTTCTCACCGATTTCAGAACTTTTGATGATGTAAGTTTCTTTCTCAGGTAGACTTCGGTAGACTTCCCCAATAATTAGTTAGCTTCACGGACAAGGAAAGTCTCTGATGATCACCTTGGTCTAGTCTTTGAACTATTTCCTCCCGTAAGCTGTCTCTACAACTGTGTCTCATTCTGCTTTGGCCACACGGGCCTTCCTTCCGATTCTTGAACATTCCACGCATTCCCCCACCTCACGGCCCTTAGGCTTGCTGTTTTTCCTTTGCCTGTAACACCTTCACCCCAAATATTCACAAGGCTTTCTCCCTTACCTCCTTCAAAGATTTGCTCGAATGGTCCTGGACCTTTGACTTAAAGTTGCAAATCTGCAAATGTCCCACCATCCCAGCCTCCTTTTTCTCCACCTGATGTATCCTCTTCTACTATGTTGTATAGTTTACCTGTTTATTTTATTTACTGTCTGTCTTCCCACGAGAGCAGGGATTTTTGTTTGGCTAGTTCAGACCAGAGACAGACCAGAACAGGGGCTGCAACATGCTAGGTGGTCAGTAACTATTTGCCCTATGCAGGCCAATACATGCAACGAATAGTAAGGTCTGGTAGCTCCCCCCCTTTGGCTCTCTCGATGAATTGATTTGGCCCCCGCTAAGGCTCTATGCCAAGGAATCCTGACAACGGGGGTTGTGGCAATCTGGCCCACCACCTGCGTTTGTGAATAAAGTTTTATTGGAACACAGCCACGTGCACTCACTTGCAGATGTCTGAGTTCACGCAACAAGGGTCCCGTTGAGACCAACATGGCCCAGAGAAGCCAAAACACTCGTTATCTAGCCCTCCAGAAGGCAATTTTGCCAACCTCCATTTCAGAGAAGGGAGTCCGGTCCACCCTGAAGGCTTGGGGACGGCGGCAGAGTCCAGAAGTTGCTTTTGGTCAACCCTTCCCACCGAAACTTGCAAAGTCAGCTTTTTAGCCTTGCCAAGCCACACCCCACTTCCAGAAAGCTGGGTGCACGGGGCCCAGGCGTTCTTACCTGTGCCGCGCATGCCTGGCTGCCCACAGGTGAGGAGACCCTGTGACCCTCTCCTTGCGTGCCCCCCGACGAAGAGGGAAGGAAGTAATGGCTGTTGGGGGACGGGGGCAAGCTGATGTGCTGGGGGCTTTGGACGGCCCCCAGCGGGGAGTGCTGAGGGGAGCACTGGGGGCTGAGAAACGTGGAGGGGAGGGCGTCGGGGCGGCCCGGGGCCTCGGAGGCGCAGGGAGCAGGGCCCGGTCTCTTCCCAGGTCTCGGCTGGGGCGCAAATGGACAGCTGGGGACGGCGTCCTCCTGCTTGACGGGCACGGCCAGGAAGGGGGGCGGCCTCTCGGGCCCGAGGCCCCTCTTCTGCTTCTGCAGCTGCATTCGCAACTGCTCTACGTGCCGCTGCTCCTGCTGTAGCTTCCAGGTGAGCTCGTTGATCACCTTCTGCTTCTCCACCAGCATCTTGTCCTTCTCCGAGTCCGGCGCGTCCAGCTCGGGGGCCGGGGGCCCCGCGCCCAGGCCGCCCAGTGGGCTCTCCTCGGCGCACGCGGGGGCCGGGGACGGGTGCAGGCAGAGGGACGGGGACGCGTCGTTGAAGGTGTCCGGCAGGGACCCCGCGGCCGACAGGTCGGAGGAGGCGGGCGAGATTGGGGGGCTTGAGCTGGTGCTGCCGAAGTGGTACAAGCCGTTGGGTAAGGCGCTGGCGGGCGGGGAGGGCTGGTAGCCGGGCAGCGCGCTGCTGGGCGTCACGGGGAAGGTGACCGTCGTGATGTCACCGAAGCTGGGCACAGGGGTCCCCGAACAGTCCTGGAAGGGCCGCAGCCGGTCCATGAGCGCCGTCTTGGTCCCAGACACCGGCAGGCCCCGGAGGCGAAGCTGCTGTCTCAACTCGGACACCTGCAGGGAGACCAGGGCGTGGTGAGTGAGCTGTTGAGGGACAGTGACTTATTTATTTTTAATTTCTTTTTACATTAGGTTTTGTTTTGAAAACATTTTTTAACGTTTTATTTATTTTCAAGAGAGACAGAGACAGAATGCGAGCGGGGGAGGCGGAGAGAGAGGGAGACACGGAATCCGAAGCAGGCTGCAGGCTCTGAGCCATCAGCACAGAGCCCGATGCAGGGCTGGAACTCACGAACTGTGAGATCGTGAGCTGAGCCGAAGTCGGAGGCTTAACCTTCGGAGCCACCCAGGCTCCCCTTATTACATTAGCTTTAAATTAGCATCCCAGAATGCTCGAAATGCAGAGCTCACATGAACCATAGGGGTCACCTACTCTATTAGCCTCCAAGCCCCAGCCTGGTCCTTGTCCCCATTTTGTAGATGAGAAAACTGATCTCTGCCTGGGTTTGGCCATCAGCCGGCAACCCATCATCCCAAAGCAGGTGGAGACTCCTGGTCTTCCGCTCCTAGGTGAGTGCACTCTCCCTACCAGGCTCTCTCTGTCCCTAGTGCTCCAACCCGAGCACGTGCCCGAACCACTGGTCCTCAGACTACAGCACAGACACCCCGGCCCCAGCCTTGAGTTTCTGCTTCAGTGGCGCTGGGGTGGGGGTGAAGGGCTGAGAATGTGTATTTTTTTAATTAATTACTTTTTACTTTTATATTTTTAAGTTATTTATTTTGAGGTGGGGGAGGGGCAGAGAGAGAAGGAAAGAGAGACAGAATCCCAAGCAGGCTCCCAACTGCCAGCACTGAGTCCAATGGGGGCTCGAACTCACCAGTTGTGAGATCATGAGTCAAGTCAAGAGTCTGATGCTTAACCAACTAACCCACCCTCAGGCACCCCTGCATTTTCTTTTTTTTAACTAGGCTCCACTCCCAGTGAGGGACCCATTTCGGGGCTGGGACTCATGACCCTGAGATCAAGACCTGAGCTGAGATCAAGAGTCAGAAGCCTAACTGGCTGAGCCACACGGGTGCCCCGAGAATGTGCATTTAAAAATTTTTTTTTAAACATTTATTTATTATTGAGAGACAGAGCGTGAACAGGGGAGGGGCAGAGAGAGAGAGGGAGACACAGAATCGGAAGCAGGCTCTAGGCTCCGAGCTGTCAGCACAGAGCCAGACGTGGGGCTCAAACTCACAAACTGCGAGATCATGACCTGAGCTGAAGTTGGACACTTAACCAGCTGAGCCACCCAGGCACCCCGAGAATGTGCATTTTTAACGGGTTCCCAGGGGATGCTGATATCACTGGTCCTGGGACCAGTTTTTGAGATCCATGGTTCTACATGAACACTTTTGTCCTAATTTTAGTAACTGGCTGGATATACTGAGACAGAGAGTATGTACGGAGAAAAGAACATAGATTCAAATCCTGACCTTGCCTCTTACCAGCTCAGTGATCACTCCGTGCCTTGGTTCCCTTTCTATAAAATGGAGAGAATCATACCTTATGTGGTTTTGTGAGGCTTAAAGTGGCTGAAAATTTGTAAAATGCTTGGAATAGTGTCTCGCAAATGGTAACTGTGGTGTAAGCGTTTGCTATTATTATTATGTGGACTCACATCTAATTATTTCATCCTTGCATTTTTTATAATGTTCATAAATTATAAACTACAGATACTTAAAAATACAGGAACTAAATTAATGACAGTGCCTACAAATGATGGAATGTCTAAATCCCTTAAGACTGATGCTATATGTATTTGTTGATATACAATAATGAATAATTGTTTATGGTATATTATTAAGTGAAAAATAGTGCGAATTGCTGGATGAGAGAGAGAGACAGACAGACAGACAGACAGAGTGTGAGTGGGCTAGGGGCAGAAAGAGAGGGAGACACAGAATCCGAAGCAGGCTCCAGGCTCTGAGCTGTCAGCACAGAGCCCGACGCAGGGCTTGAACCCACAAACGGTGTGATCATGACCTGAGCTGAAGTTGGACGCTTAACCAACTGAGCCACCGAGGTGCCTTTGTGTGTGTGTGCATGTGTGTGTTTAAACTATGCTCGCAGATGAAAATATATGGCTAACGATAGCCCAAAATGTTAACAATGGTTCTCCTTATCTCTAGCCCCTAAATATTTCACATAAGATATTACTTTTGTAATTAAAACAGGAAACATTAAATATCTAAATGTTAATGCCATAAAACAGCTAGAAGACTATATAGGGAAGGGAAATACTCTTCTGATATTTTGTAGGGAAAGATCTTTTGAGCCTGAAAGCCAAGAAAGTGATCATAAAAATACTGACAGCAAAAATCAAAAACTCCAGGGCGCCTGGGTGGCTCGGTCAGTTGAGCGCCCCACTCTTGATTTCAGCTCAGGTCATGAACCCAGGGTTGTGGGATCGAGCTCCGTGTTGGGCTCTGTGTTGAGTGTGAAGCCTGCTTAAGATTCTTTCTCTCTCTCTCTCTCTCTCTCTCTCTCTCTCTCTCTCTGCCCCTCTCCTCTGCTCATGCTTTCAAATTAAAACAAACAAACAAAAACTCCTATAAGTCAAAAACACCAAAAAGAAAATGCAAACGCAGATAGCAATCTCAGACAAAAAAAATTGCAGGGCAAATAATAAAATGTCAGTAAAGCTCAATGCACCAAATGTGCTTAATAACGCCCCCCAAATAAACCAACACCCCAAAATGGGTCATGGACATACTCCAATGCTTCACAAACAAAAGATACATTTAAAAAAAAATTAATGTTTATTTATTTTTGACGGAGAGACAGAGAAAGAAAGAGAGAGAAAACATGAGTGGGGGAGGGGCAGAGAGAGAGGGAGACACAGAATCCGAAGCAGGCTCCAGGCTCCGAGCTGTCAGCACAGAGCCCGATGCAGGGCTCGAACTCATGAACCGCAAGATCATGACCTGAGCCGAAATCAGGAGTCTGATGCTTAACTGACTGAGCCACCCAGGCACCCCTCAAATAAAAATGTTTTTAAAGAAAGCTCTTAAAACACCTTGCTATTCCAAATGTGGTCCTTGGACCAGCAGCACCAACAGCATCTGGGAACATGCTAGAAATGCAGAGGCTCAGATCCCCTCCCCATAACCTACTGAATCAGGACCTATATTTTATCCAGAGCCCCAGGTGACTCAGTGTGCACGTCGATGTTTGATAAATGCTGCCTTAGCGCACTGCTTCTGGCAGTAGATTGGTACACACATTCGGGATGGTTTAGTGTTGGTCTGGCTGTATTTCACGGACGTGAGACACGCAAAAAACTTCCATGCTGTTCTGCCATCTTGGCTCCTCCTCCAATTTTCTGGCACATTCAGTACAGACATCTCACAATATGAATTCTTTGGCAAGAACTTTAATATTGATATGTTGTGGGTTTTTTTTTTTTTTAATGTTTATTCACCTTTGAGACAGAGAGACACAGAGAGAGAGGGAGACACAGAATGTGAAGCAGGCTCCAGGCTCAGCTGCCTGCACAAGAGCCCGATGTGGGGCTCGAACTCACAGACCACGAGATCAGGACCTGAGCTGAAGTGGGACGCTCAACTGACTGAGCCACCCAGCCGCCCCAAGAAATATTCATATGTTTTGGTTCACGAATTCCACTCCCAGGTATTTAGCCTGGGGAGATAATCAGATAAATTAATAAATGTATGTGCAAATTACATTTTTAACAGAAAAAATTTGGAAGCAAGTTAAATGCCCAACAGAGGAATATTAACTAGGTGGTAGAATGATGTGCTGCTATTAAAAATAAAAATGAGGGGCGCCTGGGTGGCTCAAGTCGGTTGAGCGTCCGACTTCAGCTCAGGTCATGATCTCGCGGTTCGTGGGTTCGAGCCCTGCGTCGAGCTCTGTGCTGGCAGCTCAGAGCCTGGAGCCTGCTTCGGATTCTGTGTCTCCCTCTCTCTCTGTTCCTCCCCCGCTCGCACTCTGTCTCTCTGCCTCTCGAAAGTAAATAAAGATTAAAAAAATTAAATCAAAATTAAAATGTTAGTTGAATATTGAAAGTTATGAAAAAGGTTCATGGTAAGTTACACAAAAAAGCATGCCAGAAATTCATGCTTTTACAGAATTACTTGACAACAATAACTTTGCAAACAAATAATGTGCATCTGCATTTGAAGTCTATAAGGAAATATGATCTGCAAGGCTGTGAATCAATGATCTTTTTGGGAGGGGAGAGAGAGGGCACAAGGGAGTGAGGGGGAAAGAGACAGGGAGGAGGAAGAGGGAGGGAGGGAGGAAGGGACAGGGAGAGAGAGAAAAGCAGAGCTCACTGGAAGCAGAGCTTGAGCTCACCCAAAGTGGGGCTCAAACTCACGAACTATGAGATCATGACCTGAGCCAAAGCCACCCAGGCGCCCCTCAATTATCTTTTAAAATGCTCTTTACTTTTCCATACATTGTCACGCTTCAATAGTAAATATATTACCACCTTACAATCATTTAAAAGTTATTTTAAAAGGATCACCACAACTCACACTACCACAGGCAAAAAATATACCTTCTCCTCTTCCTCTTTCTGGTATTGTTTTTATCATTTTCTTTTAGATTTGCTGGTTTGAAAAAGTGCGAAATGGCAACCCATTATTGTTTTAACTTTGAGTTCCTTAAAATTAATGAGTTCTACATTTATTTTTAGGCTCTGTTCTGGCACTGAATATTTTAAACTACATCATTAAATAATGCAGCTCATATTCTGAAATAACATGAATACTTGTTGGGTTCAGTTTACTTTAGGTTTCAGAATATTAGTCTGGGTGGGCTTGGTTGGGACAAAGGTTTGTATACACCTCTTTCCTACATTCACAGGTCTTTTATTCCCTGATAACTCTTTCAACCATGTAGTATGAAAAATTTCGAACATCCACAAAAGTTGATAAAATTTTAAATTATAATGAGCCGCATGTACCCATCAACCAGCTTCAACAATGATCAATTCATGTTCAGTCTGGGTTCAGTTAATCCCCAAACCATTTCCACATTTCCTGAATTATGTTGAAGCAAATCAAATAATTTAATCTGTAAATATTTTGATATCTTTCTCTAAAAAATAAGTACATTACAAAAAACACACAGATAAAAGACCATTATGAGAACTAAAATGCACGAACAATTATTTCTTAAAATCTTTCATATTTTCCCAGTTTTTAAATTTCCCATTTCTCTCTCTCTCCCTGTCTGTCTCCCATGCTCTCTGGCTCTCCAGTTTGTTAGAAACAAGATGCAAAAAAAAATGCACATACTGTGATGTTACCATGTATAACTCTTTTTTGAAGGTATAACTATTTTGAGAGAGAGAGAGAGAGAGAGAGAGAGAGAGCGAGCACAGGAAGGGCAGAGGAAGAGAGAAAATCCCAAGCAGGCTCCACACCATCAGCACAGAGCCCGACGCGGGGCTCGATCCCACGAACCATGAGATCATGACCTAAGCCAAAACCAAGAGTCAGACACTTAACTGACTGAGCCACACAGGCGCCCCCATGTATAACTTTTTAATGAGAAGTCAAACTCTTTTCTCAATGCTTTCCCCCTTTTATTCCTATTCTGCAAAATGTGAATATTTTGGGAGAACATCCACCTTCGTTACCTTATCTTTCTGATTGCCTGTTTTAAGGGTCACCTTTATTAGTTCCTCTTACTTCTTCCTTTTCCAAGATATGATCACATCACCTGCTTCCTTTATTCCTCTTCTCCTTCCTTCCCTCCCACTCTTTCCATTTGCTCTCCTTTTCAGTCAGTCCTGTATTTCGAACTGACCCGCTATGCAAACAATTCCAAATATTTTTTAATGTTTATTTATTTTTAAGAGAGAGAGAGCTAGAGAGAGAGAGAGAGCATGAGCAGGGGAGGGGCAGAGAGAGAGGGAGACACAGAATCCGAAGCAGCCTCCAGGCTCTGAGCTGTCAGCACAGAGCCCGACGCAGGGCTCGAACTCACAAACCATGAGATCATGACCAGAGCTGAAGTCAGATGCTTAACTGAGCCCCCCGCTTGTATTAATGTTTAGATTCCAAAATTTCTGTGCCTAGCCTGATGGCACAGTTGAGCTGAACTACGGCAGTGTGTTTCTAACTGTGTGGAAACTGGCTAGACATTTCCCCTCGCTTGTCCTGGTGGTACCCGTGACTCAGTTTCCCCAAACTGAATGCACTTGCCAACATCCCTTCAGATCAGATCCCCATTCTGCCCTCCCAATTTCTGCCCCCAGTGTCACACTCCCAGGTGGCACCTCTCCCCACACACCCAGTCGTCAAGTCCAATTAAGGTTTCTCTGTCTGTCCCTCCCCTCATCTCAAATGACAATAGCAAAACCTCTGAAATCGCTCAATTAAAAACAGGGCCACCCTATGACCCAGTAATCGCACTGAGTATTTATTCAAAAAACACAAAAACACCAGTTCAAAGGGATACATGCGCCCCTATGTTTATAGCAGCATTATTCACAATAGACAAATTATGGAAGCAGCCCAAGTGTCCAACGATAGATGAATGGATAAAGAAGAGGTGGTGTGTGTACATACAGTGGAATATTATTCAGCTGTAAAAAAGAATGAAACTGTGCCGTTTGCAGTGACGTGGATGGAGCCAGAGAGTACTATGCTAAGTGAAATAAGTCCATCAGAGAAAGACAAACACCATTTGATTTCACTCATATGTGGCATTAGAAAGAAACAAACAAAAACAAAGGCAAAAAAAGAGAGACAGAGAGAGAGAGACAAACGAAGACACAGATTCTTAACTATAGAGAACACACTGATGGTTCCCAGCGGGGAGGAGGGGTGGGGGAAACGGGTGACGGGGATTTAGGAGTGCGCCTGTCGTGATGAGCCCTGGGCGATGTACAGAACGGCTGAATCACTATATTGTACACCTGCTACTAACACTGTATGCTAACTATACTGGAATTTAAAATAAAATAACACTAAAAAGACAAAAACGTCACTCGCTTAAGTTCAACCCCCCAGTTTTATCATTTTTACAAGCTGGTTAACTTGCATAGCATTCAGCCTGTGGGCTCTGGAAGCACAAGGCAAAGCCGTCAAATGACCACATAGAATTGGGATGGCTTCCACAGGCGAGGGAGAAAATTCACGAAGATAAAAGATTTGCACGTCCACCTATGTTCTGATGGAACTCGTGTATTTCTCCCACTATTCCCACCTGTGCTATCAGGTTCGGTATTAGGTTCATGAACAATATCTTTCTCTTATACAGAAAACCACCGTATAGCACTCACGGCACGTAAATATCAACACTATCTAGGAGGAGGAGCGATGCATTATTCATTCAGCTTCTCTGAGGTCCTGATTTGTATGTTCACATTTAAAACGTATCTTGCACGGTGGAAAGTGGAAGCAAATCTATATAGGATGGTTGACTGATAGTTTACGCCAAAAAAAAAAAATGGTAGCTGCTACGGTCATCATTTCCTCGTATCTGTGCTAATTACCATAACTCTAACCAGCCAATCGTTCTGAGCACGTGCACATGGAGGAAGCCATCTCTGGGGGACTCTGCCAGATGGCACATCACATCTGGACTGTGCTTTGTCTGGGGCCAAGCCAACTCCAGATCTACCTGACCCAAGATCCCATCCTAAGGTAAACTATTTTTTTATTAAAAAAAATTTTTTTTAACGTGTATTCATTTTTGAGAGACAGAGAGAACGGAGTGTGAGCTGGGGAGGGGCAGAGAGAGAGGGAGCCAGAATCCAGAGCAGATTCCAGGCTCTGAGCTGTCAGCACAGAGCCCGATGCGGGGCTCGAATTCACCGACCGCGAGATCATGACCTGAGCCGAAGTCGGCCGCTCAACCGATGGAGCCACCCAGGCGCCCCTAAGGTAGACCACTTTTAAGAAAAATCATTTTTATTGTGGTTAAAGATGTACAGCATACATTTTTACCATTTAATCACCTTTAAGTATGAAGTTCAGTTGGGGTCAGTACACTCATGCTGTTGTGCAAATATCACCACTATCCATCTCCAGGACTTTGTCCTCATCGCCAACAGAACCTATGTATCTATTAGACACCAACTCCGCATACTCCTCTCCCCAGCCCCTGGTAGTCGCCATCGGACTTTCTGTCGCTATGAATTTGTCTTCTCCAGGCACCTGCTATAAAGCAGACTCATAGAAAAGTTGTCCCTTTGTGCCTGGCTTACTGCATTGAGTATATTGTTTTCTAGGTGACAGGACCTACTTTTACCTCCATGGATTTATGATGTGGGGAGTGAAGGGTGGGTGACCCACTGCTCGGCGGGGGGGGGGGGGCATTGTCACAAGCTTGGCATCCTCCTCCAGGTTTATGGATGTAAAATTAAAACAATCTCAGTGAAGCCTAAGCATTTTTTATTCCAAGTGGAAGAGACAGAGGAGCGATTGATATCAAGTGACTGGTGTTGGCCCTTGGCAGCCATAGAATTAATTTTCTTTCATTCGAAATAATCCCAACCCTACCTCTCCCCCAGAGCAGATAATGACCAAAGGCTGAGAAGGGGGATGAGGGAGACAAACAGGGACTGAGAAAGACTGGTATGGTGAAGGCCCTGGGGACCTATAGGAATCTGATGTTTTGGGGAAAACTGATAAGGTCCTTGGGGGAGGGTAGAGAGTAACACAGGGGCAGAAACCAGGCGAACAGGTGTAACCACAGAAAATGGAGTGAGGCACTGAGGGGAGAAGGTGTGCTCACACGTTACAGGAATGGAAGGCACTTCAACCACCTTCTTTAGTTCTTTTGCTAACACCGGATGGCTGAATATATATGAATATGCCCGTTCTGAGCACTGCTCTGAAACGCGCCAGGTTCAACTCAAAGCCCAAGGTCATTTGATCCTCTGTGGCCTCCGTGAGGTCTGCGATTCGGAGCAAATGGCTTTCTCTCTCACACGCACAGCACTTAACAAGTTGCTGTGACATTTCAGAGCAGAGGTTCTCAGATTTGGGGATTTCACAGAACAGTACATTGTTTTCAATTATGCGGTGGACATAGGGTTACCAACATTTCACCTTGTCAACTAAGACTAATATTCTTATTTAACAATACCCCTGCTTAATACAAAGAAACAAAACTCTACTAGAAACACCCACCTTCCACCCACTACTGTCACTGCTCCCTAACAGAAAGGATCTTCAGCACTGAAAACATCGGGAGGAAATAAATACTTGGAATAAAGATCAATCAGGTGTGTTGAACACACTTAGATTTATGAAAAAGCCCTTTACGTGATTCTTACTTTTTTCATTTCACCAGAGGCTGTAAAAGTTCATCATGGAATTGACCATTGGCTTAGAGCATTCTGGAAGCTCACATCAATCTTACAGTTCCTCTCCGTGCGAAGCTCTAAGAGCGTTCTGGAAGGTCACATCAGTCTTACAGCTATTCTCTGTGCTAAGCTCTATCATGTATATAGGATTCCACTGGGTTCTCACAATAACTCATTTGTGCAAATAAGCAATCTACGATGTAGAGAAATTAGGAAAGTAGCCCGAGGTTGCACAGGTCATTGTCTCACGCTTCATGAGTTGAGCCCTGCGTTGGGCTCTGTCCTGACAGCGTGGAGCCTGCTTGGGATTCTCTCTCTCCCTCTCTCTCTCTGCCCCTCTTCCACTCATACTCTCTGTCTCTCTTTCAAAATAAATAAATACATTTTAAAAATAAAATAAAATTCTGTCACTTACTTAAGTCTCCCCCATACATTCTCCCTTTCACTAGTTTACTCAAGAAATCAGTTGGTAAAAATGGTGTTAAAAATCTACTGATGTATTTGTTGGGGTGCCTGGCTGGCTCAGTCGGTAAAACATGAGACTCTTGATCTCGGGGTTGTGAGTTTGAACCCCACGTTTGGTGCAGAGGTTAATAATAAAAGCTTAAAAAAATCTGTTGTATTTGTTGAGAGAGAGAGAAAGAAAAAGAGAGAAAAAGAAAGAAAGAGAGAAAAAGAAAGAGAAGGAGAGAGAAAGAAAAGAAGAGAAGAGAAAAGAAAAGAAAAGAAAAGAAAAGAAAAGAAAAAAGAAAAGAAAAAAATCACACCAAATCCTCTACCTTCAGATCATCTAGGTTTGATGGGAGGGGGCCTGGTTTGAGAGAAGAGACACCAGTTTGTCCAGAAAAGCTGTTTTTGACAGGAGACAAAGGGGTATTGCTCAGTGGTGCTGAAGTGGAGTTTGGATTTCTGACCATCTGTTCGTTTGGTTCCCTGAAAAGCAAACAACAAAAAAGGGCCCTTAAAACATGGCCAGATACACATATGGGGGCGTGATACTGTGATGTACAATAAGAAATTACATATTTGGCCCTCTACCCTCTTTCTGGCACAGAGCTCCTAAAATCCTTAGAATTTCTAAGTGAGAAGAGCCCCAAAGGTGCCACTTGTTATGTTAAGGAGGCGACTTTGTGAAAGCCCCTAGGTCACCGAAGGGTGGGGGCCGATTGCCTAAGAACCAACCCTACGATTTGTGGTTGGAATTTTAGTCCCACCCCCTGAACTCTGAGGAGACAAGATGGGGGCTCAAGGTCAAGCCATTCACCAATGGCCAATGATTTAATCAGTCATGCCTGTAATGAAGACTCTATAAAACCTAAAAGAATGGAGTTCAGAGAGCATCCACGTTGGCGAACACGTGGAGAACGAGGGGGAGTGGAAGGGGCAGGAAGTTCCTCACCCTTTCCCACACCCCTTGCCTTAGGCATCTCTTCATTCTGGCTGCTTCTGAGTTCTATCCTTTTACAATAAGCCAATGATCTAGTAAATAAGGTGTTTCTCTGATTTCTGTGAGCCACTCCAGCAAATTAATCGAACCCAAGGAGGAAGTCATGGAAGCCTCTGACCTATAGCCGGGTCAACCAGAAGCCCAGGCCACAACTTGTAGACTTGCAATTGGTATCCGAAACGGGGGGAGGAGGCTGGGAAGTCTTGTAGAACTGAGCCCTTAACCTGTGGGATCTGATGCCATCTCTAGGCAGACAGTGCCAGAATTGAGTGGAACGGTAGGGCACCCGGCGGGGGCTTGGCAATGTGGGGAAAGCCTCCCCAGCACATTGGAACTGGGTGGCCGGAACCCTGATTGGGCAACTTGCATTGAGATCAGGTCACAAGCTAATTGCCAGCAAGGATCGGGCAACTAATAAATCGGCAGAAGAGGCTGGGTGAGGAAGACAAGAGTACAGGCTCCATGACACGTGGCAAGTGAGCTCCAGCTGAGTTCTGGGGAGACAGGAGGGAGTGGTAGAGATTTTGGCCGAGGGGAGAGGACGTGTCCACCTATGGTTGAGCAGGTTCACTGTCCCGTGGGGGCACCATCACGCCTTGTAAAGCATGACTGTATTCAACACTCAGCATCATTGCCAACCTGATCGGACGCTGAACAGAGACAGGTGAGGGAACCTATATCCCACCTGTAGAGTTGAAAGGGATGCCCATTTAAACAGTGACCCACAGTGAGGTCACACGCCCCCATCAGGGTCCAGGAGTCAATCTTTGGGGGCTGTCACTGAGTCACTTAGCGCTGTTGCTTCCTAAAGCATAAGGGCTGAGTGAATTCAACCAACCGTTCTTATGGGGGCACCTGGGTGGCTCAGTCTCTTAAGCGTTGACTCAGTTTTGGCTCAGGTCACAATCTCGTGATCGTCAGTTCGAGCCCCATGTCGGGCTCTGTGCTGACAGCATGGAGCCTGCTTGGGATCCTCTCTCTCTCTCTCTCTCTCTTTCCTCTCTGCCCCTCCCCTGCTCTTTCTTAAAAATAAATGGATAAACTTAAAAAAAATCAATTATTAAAAAAAAAACAAAACCATTCTCGCATGGTTTCTCCTCTCTGTTTCACCATTCAGTCTGAGAGTGCTAATCCCTTCTCTTGGCCTGGTTCCCTTCACCTGGGCACTGATTTCTTTGCTTCCTCCCAGCCTCAGGTCCCTAAAGACATGGGCACAGGTTCTCCACGGAGTCCCATTCTACACCCACCTGACGAGGACCCGGTATGATCCGGGACTCACGGGGCATCCCGGTGCCGGCCCGGCAGGTGCCTCAGACACGCACAAGCCCTCGCCGGCTGACCTCTGCCCATCGCCGCCACCCCCCGCCAAGCTCTCCCGACTTACTTGAGCTGAGCTTGGTGAATCCCAGGGTAGCTGAGCCGGTGCTGTTCCTGCTGGCTGAGGATTTGGAGCTGTAGAAACAGCTGTTGTTGCTGGAGCAGCCGTGCGTAGGCCGAGTCCATGGGCGGAGGCGACTTCTCGGCCTTCTGGTCTGGGGGGATGTACTGGTGATATTTGAGCTTCTTCACCTTGGGCTTGGGGTCCTTGGGCTTTTTGTGGCGGTTCTTACTGTCGCTCAAGGACTTGGACTGCAGAGGGGGGTGGAGAAACGGCACGTGCTTTAGGGGGTGGGGGTGGGGGTGGCTTGACGTCATGGGTGGATCACGAAGGGGGTCTGTTTGATGGGCTTCCTCGGATCCCACAAATACAACACAGCAGAGGCACCATGCACAGAGATCCTGGGGCATTAAGGTGTCTATCCAACAGAACTACGACAGGTGCATCACTCTAGAAGGAGGGTCGTGAATCTTGGAAGGGGCTCCAGGAGCATTTCCTTCCCAGCGCAGAGGAAGATGTAAGTAAGCCTATGTTTTGGTGAGGAGGCTTCCCTAAGCTAAAACCAACAGGTGATCTAAGAAAGGATACGATCTCGGGGCACCGGGGTGGCTCAGTCAGTTAAGCGTCCGACTTTGGCTCAGGTCAGAATCTCACATTTTGTGGGTTCGAGCCCCACGTCGGGCTCTGTGCTGACAGCTCAGAGCCTGGAGCCTGCTTCGGATTCTCTGTCCCTTCTCTCTCTGCCCCTTCCCAGCTCGTGCTCTCGTCTCTCTCTCAAAATCAAATTTAGAAAAACTTAATAAAAGAAAGAAAGGATACGATCTCATCTTGAGATGGGGTCATAAGAAAATTCCTTCAAATGTGTACCCGAAATCACGTTTAGTAAAGTGCTTCAGTAAATTGACTTATGAATCACATCACTTTGGGGGCTCCTGGGTGGGTCTGACTTGGCTTAGGTTATGATTTCAAGGTTCATGATTTTGAGCCCTGCATTGGATCCTCTTTCTCCTTCTCTCTCTCTGCCCCTCCCCTGCTGGTTTTCTCTCTCTCTCTCTCTCTCTCTCTCAAGATAAATATATAAACTTAATAGAAAAGTAACATCATCCTGGATGAAATTAAACCTGTCCTCAAAAATCCACAATGTGGATTTTTGCTTTTTTGCTGCTTTGGGTGAAAAAGTAAGATAGAGTCCCCTTTCCACCAATACTTTCCCCAAATACTGATATAAGGCCAGGAAGTGACACCTTCTGGAATAATGATTCTTGACTTACCGTGAGAAGGGTTAACCACCCACAGGGGCCCTTCTAGAAGCTACCCATCGCAGCACATGACTCAGACACACCAAAATGAGTTAAAGCTACAGGCTAGGAAGCTACGACAAATTTCTGAACTTGGTACAATTACTTTGCCACATCTCTGTTACTTTCCCCTGGAAGTTGGGGAAAATGTTCTTCGTTTTCCTCTCAGGGACCGATGCAAGGACGCTGAAAGATACCAGTGAAATAGTAACAGGTCTCAAAAGGACACTGTGATTATGACTATAACCTGCAAAAGGTAGTCCGTACAGTGATCAGCTGGAAAAAAAAAATCTTAATTTTCAAGCCCTGACTTTATTACAGAAGATTGAAACGGAGAACCGGGAAGTCACGATAAAAGCATCCTGAGGCTTTGGGCAAACTGTGCAGGGGAAGTGTAGTACCAGCGGTGTCCAGAAGAGGGGGCTCCCAAATAGCCGGCAGGCAGGATCCCACTGGGCAGTGTCCCCATTTTAACCACAAAGCACACATCTGAAAGTGACCCATCGGAAGGAGCCTACAACTTGCAAGTCTCTGAGGCCACACGTCCCACCACCGAAGCCCCTTTGGTGTTTTCTCAAGGTGGCTTCTTCTCTCGGAAAGTCATAGCTAATGAGAACAAGCATTCCCCTGTGCTGGGTGGCGCCATTTCTCCTTAATCGATTAGCATTCTAATTAACTAATCAATCAGTCTTCTGCACTGGGAGAATTTCTGCAGGGCTCCTGCAATCAGCTGGGCCCTGCTTTGCTCCAGCCCGGCATCTGTTCCCACCTCAACCTGGGACTCTGCAAGCCTGGTCTTGCCGGTAAGTCAGGGGTGGGGAACTTTTTCTCCAGGCCACTGTCGTACAGGGACTCGGAACATTCCGGAAGTTACTCAAATTGGACCATTTTCTCTGGAGAGTGGAGGGCAAAGGCTATTGTCCTCACAGAACTCTGACTCCATGGAACTGTATAGTTTCATACTTTTTGGAAGCCAGAACATCCTGAGGTCGTAAGTTCATTTTTTTTTCTTTCTTTTTTTTTTTTGGTTCTAGGTAGAAAACAGAAAACGAACCATTGGCCAATGGGAGGGGAGCATATCTTTCTAAAGCAGAGGTGGATATAAAACCCAGGGTTAGGGTCCGGCCCGTGGCTCAAGAGTACGTGACTTTTTTTGCAAGAAGGCATTCTTTTTTTTTTTAAGTTTATTTATTTATTTTGAGAGAGAGAGAGGGCCCCAGGGAGGGGCAGAGAGAGGGGGATGGAGAGAGAGGATCCCAAGCAGGCTCCACACTAGCGGTACAGAGCCCAATGTGGGGCTCGAACTCACCAACCGTGAGCTCATGACCAAATCAAGAGTTGGAGGCTCAACGGACTGAGCCACCCAGATGCCCCTGCAAGAGGGCATCCTGAGGGAAACCTGCTCACACACTGGGCCTGTCCCACAACGAACCACCCCCGCGACAATCAGTTTGCGGGTCCTGCCCTGCGAGACGAAGCCCAAACCCCCACCTGCCCGAGACAGTTCACTGAACTGCTGGACCCCTCCCCACCCCAAAGCTTACCGGGCTCCCCCGCCTCTGCCTGGCAATTTCCTGCTGTCTGAAACTCCATCCTGCACCTGCTAACTAAGTCCTGCCCATTCTCCCCGGGGGGCTCACACCCCGGCTCACCTGGGAAGCCTGTTTCAGCTCACAGTGCTCTCTCTCACCTGCAGGTGTCAGGCAGCATTTTGAGGCAGTCTGATAAGGGTCGCACCACGGCATACCCTGCCCCGGGGGGGGGGGGGGGGTGTGGGGGAGACTGAAGTCCTGCTTCCTGCACTGCTGGCCCTGATGGGGGCGCTGGCCACCCAAGAAACAGGAACCTCTTCTTTGTATTGTGGTAAAACACAAGTAACCTACAAATCGCCCCAGTAACTACCACAATTCACAAGTATACGATTCACAGTGTTGTGTGAAGGTCATCACTATATAGTTCCAGAACGTTTTCATCACCCCCAGGAGACCCCATACCCACTAAGCAGTCACTCCCCATTTTCTCCTTGGTGCGGTCCCCAGAAACCACTCGTCTGTTTTCTGTCTGCCTGGATTTGCCTATTCAGGATATTTCATATACCGGGGAGGTACCTGGGGGGGTTCAGTTGGTTAAGCATCTTGACTCTTGATTTCAGCTCAGGTCATGATCTCATGGTTTGTGGGATCGAGCCCTGTGTTGGGCTCTGTACTGACAGTGTGGAGCCTGCTTGGGATTCTCTCTCTGTCCCACCCTGCTCTCTCTCTCTCTCTCTGCCCCTCCCACACTCTCGCATTCTCTCTCAAAATAAATAAACATTAAAAAAAAAAACAACACCCAGAATCATACAGTATGTGGCCTTTTGTGTCTGGCTTCTTTCACTTAAGCATCATATTTTCAGGACTTCATCCCTCTGGATATACCACAAGCTTATCCATCCTTCAGCTCATGGACATTTGACTTCATTCCGACTCTTGAATATTGTGAATAGTGCTGCCATGAATATTCATGTACAAGATTTTGCTGGGACACCCATTTTCCATTTTTTTGGACATACACCCAAGGAGAGGGATTTCTGGGTCATAGGGCAATTCAACGTTTAATTTTCTGAGGAACCACCAAGCTATTTTCCACAGTGGACACACCATTTTATGTTGCCACCAGCCATGTGTAAGAGCTTTCCAATCTCCTCATCCTCATCAACACTTGTTATTTACTGTTTTTTCACTAGAGCCATTTTGGTGGGCATGAAGTGGTATTTTGTTGTGAATTTGAGTTTCATTTCCCTGATGGCCAATGACACTCGACACCTTTCCAGGTGCTTATTGGCAATTTCTTTCTTTTCTTAAAAAAAATTTTTTTCCAGTTTATTTGAGGGAGAGAGAGAGTGCACACGAGCACGGTACGGGCAAAGAGAGAGGGAGAGACAGAATCGCAAGCAGGCTCTGCTCTCTCAGCACAGAGCCTGATGTGGGGCTCGAACCCATGAACGTTGAGATCATGACCCTAGCTGAAATCAAGAGTCAGACGCTTAACTGACTGAGACAGCCCAGGCACCCTGGCAATTTCCTTATCTTTGGAGAAATGTCTACTCAAGTCCCTTATGGTACATGTTTCTTATCTGCTCAAAACACTATGTGGGTTAGTGGTGGCTGTGACCCAATTAGACTACAGGCTTCTTGAGAACAGGAATCCTATTTTTTTCATCTCTGATATATATCTTCAAGGAGCCTGCATTGAGAACACCTTTCCCTTACATAGGGCTGGACAGTTGTCAGGGAATTCTGGTACATTCTCTCAGTGGCCTCCAATGGACCTTACAAAGCCAATAGGGCACAGATGTCTTCCCCCCAGCTTGCCCGCTTCCTTCTTGGAGAAGCCCTCTAGCATCTTCCTAAGGTAGAGATAATGTCGAACAACTGAGAATTCACAGGCACTGACCAACCCAGCAGGGATGTTGGCTCTCACATACACAACCAGTCCCATTGGATCCGCTGCCCATCAATCCTGCTCTTCACTGAAATCGACCTGTCCTCCCTCTGGGCAACCGTCACATTTCCTTAGTACAGTGAGGCTGAAGGCAGTGCTAATCTGACCTATGCAACACTTAACTACGCTGGTAGAAATAGTAATAAAATTTCTCCTTGTACACAACGGTATAGATAATGTGAACCACCTCCTTCCTCCACCTGCAATGGGCAAAACCTATCAACGGCCCTGTAATTTCAAAGGCTGTTGATCTGAGCGAATTGCTAGTAAGATTTCAGCTACATAGGGAGTGGGTTTCTAGCGAGGTTTAGGGAGATTTACAGGGAAGCGGAAATGCCTGCCGTCCACTTGGTACACGAGAACCTCTTTTGTGTATATGCGGTAGAAGGGACCCGGAGCTGTTACTTTAAACGCTGATTCTTATGCTCTTTTAACAAATATTTCATAAGAGACATCTCCGCTCTCATTAAGTGGTGACCCTAGAGAAGCTATTTGGGATAAAATATGATTAGCGACAAAACCCAGTGATCGTTAGCAGGCAGTTAATTGGAAAGGGGATAAAGCCTTCTGTGAACCATTAGCCATAATGGGAAGATTTAACCGAGAATCTGCTATAATGCTTATAGTTATTAGTCTACTGTGAAGGCGACCCCGCCCTTTATCTTTCTCTCCAAAGGGAGACTGGCTTAGGTGATTTGAGCCTTACGTTACGTAAGCCCTCAGACCTGCTTCCCCTGCATAAAACCCAACTCCCCTCTACCTGTCTGATGGCATGTATAAACCCTGTGTGCCTTTCGACCTGCTGTGGCTGTCTCGAGGCTGGCCTGATGAAGTCTTTTAAGTCAGGCCCATGCTGGCTGACCTGTGACCCCAAACAACCGCGAGCTCACAGCTCACAGGTTTCTCCTCTACACAGAAGACCCGTGCTGCGTTTGCACAGCGAACCGACTCTTGGTCCATGCACGTGGAGGGCCCCTTTCTCCTCTCCTGACTCGCGATGTTCCCGGTGGACTGAGCCTACACAGGGGTCCCTGTGACTCCCCCCACGTTGCCACACTAAACTCAGAGAGCTCTGCCCCCTGCTGGCCCATCCCTACCTTCACAGCAGTGTGCCCAGCACTGGAGGGGCCCAGAGTCCCAAGCCCTTGCTTGCCCGCGTCTGACTGGTTGCTGAGCTGTGAGGCTGAGTCATTCTTGTCATTTTCCGAGCCAGAAGAATGATCCTGAAATCCAAATTTTAGCAATATTAGGATGCAGGAGGAAAAAATGTAGAAATAAAGTAGAGGGGCCATGATATCATGATTTTATATATATATATGATTTGTCAACCAACTGAGATCACTGTTGAGAGATAAGGGGGTCATCGTCAATAATTCTTCCAGAAAACAGGTATAGAAATGGCCTGTTCTAGGCCAACCCAGAACTCAGACGGCTGGTCAACCCTGTTGAGAGTTCCACCTGTGACAAGGTCTACCTGTTGGACTTGATAACGGGACTGAAGAAAAAAGGAGGAGGGAGAAGTGGGTGTGGGCATTTCGGTGGAAAGTAGGACCCAAAAAATGATAAAAAGGGGGTTAGCGGATGGGAGGGAAAACGTGTGTGCGTGCGTGTGTGTGTGTTTCTGGGTGTACATGTTTGTGTGCATGTCTGCGTGTACACATTTGTGTGTTTATCTGTGTGTGCCGTGTGTGTGTTTTTGTGGGTCTGTATATACATGTGTGTCTGTCCATATATGTCTACGCGTGTGTAGATGTGTGTGCATACATGCATAGGTATGTGCATGCATATATGTGTATGTGTAAATATGTATGCATGTGTCTGCATGTCTGTGTGTATATGTGTTTATGTACATCGATGTGTATGTATGTAAAGAAAGTGTGTGTATATGTGTGTGGTGTCTGTGTGTTTACGTATAGTTCCTTATGAGCACACGTGTATATGTAGGTGTGTGTATATATATGTGTGTGTGTCGGGGGGGGTGTGCGTGTAGTGTCACGAACAACCTTTCTGAGAGACGTGTTCCAGGATGCTGAGAACTTGGAAAAAAGAGTGATCATCTTCTGTCCCTCTCCTGCCACCCGATGCTGTGACAGAAAGGGACAGGGTGCCGCTCACGACCTCCCCCTGCAGCCTCCCCATCCTTTCCTGAGCCCCGGCGCCCGAGAAACCTCTGCAGAATCCTTTCCTCTGGGGCCTCAGTGTCCTTCTCTGCTCAGCAGGGCCGCTGGGCATGATCACAGAGTGATTTCTGCACCCGGCCCAGCATCACCCCCCCGGCTTGTCCTCTTCGAACTGGGTGAAGCAGAAAAGAACTCGTCTTCTCCTCAAACCATTCTTAAGTCAGAAGCTGAGGAATTTACCATCGGAACCACAGCCACGAGCGATCCAAACTGCTGTCTGCTGTTGTTGGAGAAGCCGGGCGGCAAAGCCCGGCCGCCGCGCGCAGGGGAAGGGAACGCGCGTTGCTTACAAACCCACGCGGGACACACGCCTGGGTGTTTCAGCTCTCCTTGTTATCTTTCTCCCATTTCTCCTCGGCAGGTGCCAGCTTTGCTTGCTTCACCGCGTGAAGAAGGGCATGATGATGACCAGCGAGTAACACGGGTTCCGGAACAGTGTGTGTGTGTGTGTCCACACACATCTCCTCTTTGGGTCTGCGTGAATACCATCATGCTAGGCTGAGGGCAGCCCCCATCCAGCCTCTATGCGGCTTCTAGAAGTAAGAGCTCCAGGGGGGTTGGGAATCTGCAGCGTCTGGAGACCACGCAGGGGCTCGGCCTCACACAGCCTGGGTCCCCCCTCCATCAGAAGGCACATGGACGCTACCCGCCTGGAGGACAGTGGGGCATCTCAAAGGAAACGCTTGGGAAGTGCCTAGCGCCAGCCGCTGTTAATTATTTTTCTTAGAAATGTGCTTTTGAACAGTATTTGCAACACACATGCCTCACGGCCTGTGTGTTTGTGGATTGGTCCAGAAAGGGTTGGGGGGGACTGCCGTTCTCGGGCTGGGCTGGACGTGGTGTGGCAGGCAGAAACCCGCTAACCGTAGAGGCACCTCGGGGGCCCCCTGCTTTGCAGCCTGTCGGCACTTCCTGGTCTCCCCTCCCCCCGGACCATGCAGAGAATATACTCAGGGAAGTCTGTGGGGTTTGAAGCCAGAAGCCTGCGCTGGCACATTCTATGCAGGAGATGACTAGTGAGTCACCTGATGGCAGAGAGCCTCTTTTAGCCGCGCGCGTAAGTTTGGGAGATAGTAGGCATCTACTTGGCGGAGTAGCCAAGTAAGCCAAAGGGTACGGCCCCGAGAGGCTCCTCGTTTGGTGTTTTCTGGAGGCTTTGCCCCCCCCTCCCCACCGATCCCCAGAACCGGATCGGGTAAGAAGAGGCACCCATCTGAAGCGCCATCCAGGGACGTACCGGGGTCTCTACGCGAAACCAAAGGTGGCAGTGTGCCTTGAGGACCACAAAGACACGACGGGCTGAGGTGCGGTTTATTTACCTGGACTGCCCCCAGAGCAGGACCTGCTAACGGGGTCTCCGAAGCTTTGCTGTCCGCTGGGGATCCTGCTGAGCCCTGGGGGTCTTCGCTTCGAGTCTGGTCTGGAGAAAGCCCATCACTGCTGCTGTCCTCCTCGAAGGCAAAGGCATCTGCAGATTTGCAGAGACTCACCTGGTTACCTGATGGGGTGAAATCCAAGAAGGGGGTCAGAGGCTGAGACGCTGACCACAGGGCTTTCGGGAAACACTTCAACTTGTCGTCCCTGTCAGGGGCACGAATCTGTCTCCTTTGCTCTGTTTCTAGTTCAAGGTAAGCGTGAAGACAGGTTTTCAATGATGTGGTTTCTCATGTGTTTACTCCAAATGGGGACCTGCATTTATAAATGTGACGCATCTGGAGGGAAGGAGGTGTGACGTATGCACATTTAAAACAATGTTTTTATTTATTTATTTTTGTGAGAGAGCACACACAGGGGAGGGACAGGGAGAGAGAGAGAGCGCGCGCGAGAGAGCAGGGTGCACGCTCAGTGAGGAGCCCGACGCGGGGCTCGATCCCATGGCCCTGGCATCACGACCTGAGCCGAAATCAAGAGTTGGACGCTCGAAAGCTGGGCCACCCAGGCGCCCCGCATGCAGTTTTCTACCTGAAACCCATAGCTTTTTGAAACGAAATCAGGGAAGATGATGGAAAGAAAGAGACCACTGGATACAGAATGAGGCCAAAGGAGAATGCAGTGTGGGAGAATGCCCATGGCCCTCAGGTTTTAGAACAGGATATGCTGGGGCCGCTCCCAAGTTTAAATTCCTGAACGTCAGCATTAGCTAAGGTCACCGGTGGCACAAGGCCTCTTTCAACGAACGCGCTGCCGTTTATAAAAGCCACAAATGTGTCTTAGAAACTGCAGCGGGGTCTTTCTTTCTTTCTTTCTTTCTTTCTTTCTTTCTTTCTTTCTCTTTCTTCCTTCCTTCCTTCCTTCCTTCCTTCCTTCCTTCCTTCCTTCCATCCTTCCTTCTTTCTTTCCTTTCTTTCTTTCCTTTCTTTCCTTCCTTCCTTCCTTCCTTCCTTCTTTCTTTGTCTCTCTCTCTCTCTCTCTCTCTTTCTTTCTTTGGATTTTCTTTGTCTACCTCCTAGCTCCGTATCTATTGTGGACCGGTCACTTCCTTGGTCGTCTGCGTGGTCTTTGGAGGGGCTCAGGCTCATAAGCATGGGGAGAGGGGCTACCAAGCCAGGTGGGATATGATGACATCTTTATACATTCCCCCCCGCCCCTTTTTTTTTCTTAAATTGCCAAATTGCATCCGGTTCATCATCCAGCTGCACGGCACAGAACGTGCTCAGGCCACATAGTGCTTTGGAGCCGATCCCAGGCGCGGCTCTTCTGAAGGAATCATTTCGGTATTATCAGGAAGTTTCCCAGCCCGGTATTCTGCAATCACACGGACGAGAACTTTTGACTCCTGCTTTGTGCAGATAAGAGAGGAGAGCTTTCACGGCGGAGATTGCAAAGGCAGCAAGGAGCTGCACGAAATGGAACACGTGTGGTTTGGGACTTGTCATCACCCCCCACCGCCGGCACCTGTCACGGACCCTCACTCAGACATCCAAGTGGCAAATCAGGAAAGAGCAGGACAAGGACAGGGTGGCTGGAAATTCCAGTTGCTGGCCCCACCCCCATCTCCCCCCCCCCCCCCGCCCCGGGTACTCCAAAAACCTGGAAGGACTTGGGGACCATCCCCAGCTGCAAGGCTTGTTGACAAAATCATGATTGCCTTCCTATGATTGTAAATGTAATGGATACTTATGAGCCACATTCACACGTACACATTCATTCTGCTTCCTGCTCGTGATCGCCTGCCTCCTTAGATTTAGTTCTGTACGTATAACAAAGCACACACACATGCAAAGCACTTCACATTGGTAGGACCGGTCACATAGGTCTTCTGAAACTTGCTTATTCACGCTACGTTACTTAGAGTCCTTTCTGTGGGAGCACACAGAGATCATCCTCAATTAAAAAAAAAAAAAAATATATATATATATATATATATATATATATGTATTTTTGGTAACAGCTACCCAGTATGCCATTGCATTACTGGAAACTTTAATTTTTCAACTTTTATTTTCAGAGGTGTCCTTTTTTTTTTAAGCAATAAAAAATTCTTTGAAATAAAAAAGTACAGAGAGTAATAGAAAACATCTGTCTACATATCACCTGCAAGAAAGAAATGCTAGCTTTTTTGGGTCTTAGTGTCAGCGACCCATTTGTTTTCTAAGAGAGGGGTTTTCCCGGGTATCTGACAAATGCCAACTTTTCTCTTTGAGGTCGGGGGTCACTCTCTCCCCACCCCCCTTCAGGACTCTGGTCTATTTTAAGAGTCCAGAGTTAGCTCACCACCTTCGTTTCCTTTCTTCTCTCACAGCAAACCCTGGGCTCTGCAAACAAACATTTGTCATTGAAACTTCAAGTCCTGGGGGCTCCTGGGTGGCTCAGTCGGTTAAGCATCCAACTTCGGCTCAGGTCATGATCTCACAGTTTGTGAGTTCAAACCCCGCGTTGGGCTCTGTGCTGACAGCTTAGAGCCTGGAGCCTGCTTTGGATTCCGTGTCTCCCTCTCTCTCTGCCCCTCCCTTCCCCCTCAAAAATAAATAAAAGGTTAAAAAATTAAAACATTTTTTCAAGTCCTACTTCTATTGGTAGAAATTAAAGGCTTTGTCCCTGTTAAAAGGCTTACGTATGTCATTGAGGGCCAGATAGACATGGGAGGGTGGTGGGGGGTGTTGAGCCTACTCCACCCCAGAAATCACAGCATTTCACTGGCTCTGCTTGGCACATGCCTTGAGCCGACTCCATTTCCAACCTCAGAGAGCCCTGCCTGTGAGCGTGTTTAGCCCCTTGGGGGACCCAGGCTTTCCTGCCCAACAGGATCCTCCAAATATAATAAGTTTTATTATATTCCCTCCATATTTTCCTCAGTCTAAATGGGCACAGAGCTTCTCCACGCGGTCTGATCCTTCACGAGACAAAGTCTCGCTCCCCCACCCCCGGGGGCCCCCCACCATCTCGAACCTGCACCCACACCGAGCACCCCCCCCCCAAATATGCATGCGCCAGAGGAAGGTCATCAAACCACAATGCTGTCCGAGTACCCTGACATTGAGTGGAGATGTTACAAGAGGCGGGCAGGGAGAAAGAGAGAGAGAGGATGGTTTCTTATGTCCAACATGCCACTTTGTTTCAAGCCGGGTGACAGCAAACGATAAAAACAGCAGTTTGTATCAGGCATCCGCGGACTAGTGGCCGCAGTAACAAAAAGCATCAACTTTCGCGAGGCCTTCCAACCGCTAAGTCAGAGGAAGGGTGCGTTTTCTCATCACTGCTCTGTGGAGGAGGGCACACAGTGTTCAGTGCGCACAGGGACTGAGCTAGGACTGCAGTGTGGACTCTCAGAGCCACCAGCAGAGGGGTGGCAAAAGCCATCACCCTCCCTGGAAGCCATCGGGTGGTAAGTCTTTAGGAAACACCCAGTGGGGAATGGCCAATGTCTCTCCTTTATCGGCACACGTGACCTAAGGATATCTCCGTGTTCCACAGCATCTTGTACTTGAGTTCTTGAGGTCTGAGGGACTCCTAGTGACACCGTGACGGTGAGGACAGAGAAGGCGGGACATTCTGGGGAGGGCATTTATGACGATTTCCTGGGTGGGAGGACTGTGGTAGCCCTGTTCTTGCCACCCATCCCTCAGCCTGCCCTTTCCACTTGGACATCTGGCATTTGGTGACCTTGGAGCGAGGCACTAGAATAATGTGGAAAAGTCTCAAAGTCGGGTGTCTGGAGTAAAGGAGTCGGGAATGCTGCACGGAGCGTTCCCCGATTATTTTGTCCCCATCCGGCCTTCACACTTTAGGAGAAGCAGAGAAGCAGAAGCAAAATCGGATAGGACGCCGTGAAGACTGTGGGACACAATGGGAAGCATCTGTCAAGGACCAGACCACCCGGTGAGTGCTGTCCAGGACAGACGGAGGAGACCGCAATGTGGAGACGTCCAGGGAGACGCCTGGAGGAGGTGGGGTTGGGCTGAGCCTGAGATGACCTCAGCTGTGGACAGGACGACAGACGGGGGGTGGTGGGGGGAAAGGGCGCACTTGACCGCGATGGGGGGAGCAAAGGGGAAGTTGTGCAAAGAGCAGCGTGGTGGTGGGAAGGGTGAGGAAGAAATCCCCCAGCCAGGGGACAGGAGTATTTGGGGGGCTGATCCCTGGAGAGACACGGCTTCTAGAAGTCTACTTGACCAAATGACAGCCATCATTTAAAGAAGTTTTTCTGCTTGGGGAGCCTGGGTGGCTCAGTCGGTTGAGTGTCTGACTCTTCATTTTGACTCAGGTCATGATCTCACAGTTCCTGAGTTCGAGTCCCGCGGGGGGCTCTGCACCGACAGGGCGGAGCCTGCTTGGGATTCTCTCTCTCCCTTTCTCTCTCTCTCTCTCTCTCAAAATAAATAAATAAAGGGGTGGCTTTATAAAGGGTTGGCTCAGTCGGTTAAGCGTCCGATTTCAGCTCAGGTCACGATCTCACAGTTCGTGAGTTGCTTGGGATTCTCTCCCTTTCTCTCTGCCTCTCCCCTGCTTTCTCTCTCTCTCTCTTAAAATAAATAAATAGGGGCGCCTGGGTGGCGCAGTCGGTTAAGCGTCCGACTTCAGCCAGGTCATGATCTCGCGGTCTGTGAGTTCGAGCCCCGCGTCAGGCTCTGGGCTGATGGCTCGGAGCCTGGAGCCTGTTTCTGATTCTGTGTCTCCCTCTCTCTCTGCCCCTCCCCCGTTCATGCTCTGTCTCTCTCTGTCCCAAAAATAAATAAAAACGTTGAAAAAAAAAAATTAAAAAAAAAAAAATAAATAAAAATAAATAAATAAATAAATAAAGGGGTACCTTCATAAAGGGGTGGCTCAGTCGGTTAAGCGTCCGATTTCAGCTCAGGTCATGATTTCATGATCCGTGAGTTCGAGCCCTGCATCGGGCTCTGTGCTGATGGCTCAGAGCCTGGAGCTTGCTTCGGATTCTGTGTCCCGCTCTCTCTCTGCCCCACCCCTCCCACCCCAACTTATGCTCTGTCTCTCAAAATGAATAAATGTTAAAAATATTTTTTTTTAATTTTTTTTAACGTTTATTTATTTTTGAGACAGAGAGAGACAGAGCATGAACGGGGCAGGGGCAGAGAGAGAGGGAGACACAGAATCGGAAGCAGGCTCCAGGCTCCGAGCCATCAGCCCAGAGCCCGACGCGGGGCTTGAACTCATGGACCGCGAGATTGTGACCTGAGCTGAAGTCGGACGCTTAACCGACTGAGCCACCCAGGCGCCCCAAATGTTAAAAATATTTAAAAAATGAATAAAAATTAAAAAAAAAAACCCACAAGGTTTTCTGCTTACATCCACAAAGACGACGTGCATCCATGCAACTACATACAGGGCAGTTACTTACACCTGAAGGAGTCAATCAGGTGATGGCTAAGGCCCCAAACTGGACTCTGGATCTGTCTGATTTCCAAAAAGCACCATGGGCCAGATCAGAATCAGAATATGCCAGTGAGGAGGACTACTTCCTTACGGCGCAGGCCCAAAGACCCTGCCTTGTCCCCCCCCACCCTCCCCCATCACCACTGTCTTAGGGCTGCCGGTGGCTTGGATTTGTGACCACCCGGACGGAAGAGGAGCGTCCACACATGTGCACGCTCGACTCGGCCTCTGCTCACGGGAGAAACTGAACAGCAGAGACGCTCTGCTAGCAAAAGGCAGCGACGTCCTTTTGAGATGACGTATGTGGGGTTTGCTCAGCAGGGTCAGTAAGAACTTCAATTCTGGACTCGAACCGTCGAGGGTGGTTTCTCAGCCCTATCGCATTTCTGCTGGCAAGTGATTTCACCTCTGGGAGCCTCAGTTGCCCCACCTCTAAAACAGAAACGACAGAGTTAACCTCTCCAGGATTTGAGGATTAAAACAACAGAACAGCATGTGAATGGTTGAGCCCAGTCCCTGATGGGCAAGTGTTGAGTAATTCCTAGCCTGGCGGTGATTGTGGCTGCTTTTGTTGGGGCCGTTATCAAAAATTTAAAAAGACCCACCCAGCAGGCACCTTGTCCTGTGGTCAGCTTTGCAAAGACCTTCAGAGCTGGGAGTCACTGCAAAGGCTGCTGTCACTCCTTCCCTCCTGGTTCAAGCCAGGCTCACATGGACGGGGACAAAGGTCACCTTATCTGGCTGTCTGTGGAATAACCATGTCTGTCGCTTTGTGCCGTGACCCTGGGCCTCTGCTCCAATCTCCCAGGGCACGAGGCACCCTGGGAGTTGCTGGAGTGTGGTGTGCTGGCTATTGTCCCCGGAGACACACGTCAGGGGGTGCGGTGACAAGGACCCACTTTGGGAAGCCCTGACATCATTCTCCGGCTATGCCCCGAGGGGCCGGCTCTGGGCACTGGCCCCCAGGGGATGTTGGACTCTGAGCTTCCCCCCTCCCCCGTCCCCCGGGAAGCAACTGGATGAATGAGTCAGTTGTACTTTCTCTGCATAAACATTTAAGATTCCAAGATTAAGGGAGATAGCTGGAGTCCTGGGTACCTTTTGGCTGGGAGACCACGAAGCGGCTTGTGGAAAAGGACCTGTTTGCTTATCTTCTCCCAAGCCTGTTCAGTGCATGGCCCGAGAGCTATTTTTAATTCGTGGACAGACCATCTCTTAATGCCCTCTTGGAAGACATGGAAGGAAAATCCATTTTCTAAGGGACAAGGTGATCCCTGTGTTAATAGGTAGGGTTTAAATGTGGCCCTTGCCTAGGGGCGCTTTTAAGCATCCGACTCTTGATTTGGGCTCAGTGGTCCTGAGTTCGAGCCCCACATTGGGCTCTGCACGGACAATGCAAGCCTGCTTGGGATCCACTTTCTTTCCCTCTCTGCCCCTCCTCCTCCTCCTCCTCCTCCTCCTCCTCCTCCTTCTCGCTCTCTCTCTCCCCAAAATAATAAACTTTTCTTTTAATGTTTATTTTTGAGAGAGAGAACATGAGCAGTGTGAGGGACAGAGAGAGAGAGGGAGACACAGAATCCAAAGTAGACTCCAGGCTCCGAGCTGTCAGCACAGAGCCCAACGTGGGGCTCGACCCCATGAACCGTGAGATCATGACCTGAGCTGAAGGGACACTCAACTGACTGAGTCGCCCAGGCGCCCCTATAATAAATAAACTTTAAACATGGCTCTTGCCTAAAGGTTTTTCAATACATGGGTCTGTAGAGGAGGGACTATATCATCCAAGAAAGACAGAACCCACTGCTCTTAAAGGGGGTCAGGTGCCATTATTACAGAAATGGGTGTCCGTGGAGGTTTGGAGGAATGAGGATTCCTTTTCCTCCGATTCCTGGCATCTTCGAAATTTGCCTGAAGCCTCTAAGACATACTCTGATTCTGGGACCACATGAGTGGAGGAAAACAGTCAACCAGAAGGACTTCTGTGCTGGCACTTGAGGTTGATTCTCTAGGGTCAAAGAAGATTGTCAGGTGTGTAAAGAGATTTGAGCCCTGTCTCTTGCTTCCTCTCTGCAGGACCCCACCCTTTCAGAGCTCTCTCGTGGGGGTACATCAGCTCTCCACAGCTGCAGACCTCAGAGCGATGCCCGTGACCGCTTTGATGGGCAGCCAAGGCCAGCAGCACAGAGAAGTATTTTCCACATATGCCTCATTGTGCCTCCGTCCCCCCAGGATCACGTGCACTGCGGAAATGATTTCTCGTTACGGAATGATAAATTTTGTCCAGGAGAAAGCGATGCCAAAGAAACCCTTTTTCTTTTTATGACGAGGCAAATGGTCTACCATCTGGCTCAGGGCCATGGTTATTGTCTATGTGCCTTAAAATAAATGATCAGAGTGTTCAGGAAGGGCTTCCAGAGTCTCTGAAGAATGATTGGATTCTCAGGAAATAGGGATTGTTTCTGCTTTGTTATGAAGTCTGCACCTTGGGGGTGTGAGTGAGCAAAGACTAGTGTAGGATCTTTTTTTTTAAAATTAATGTTTATTTGTTTTTAAGAGAGAAAGAGAGGCAGGGGAAAAGAGAGGGGAAGAGAGAGGATCCCAAGCAGGCTCCACACTGTCAGTGCAGAGCCCAACGCAAGGCTCGAACCCACGAACCGTGAGATCATGACCTGAGCTGAAGTCAGACACTTAACAGACTAAGCCACTCAGGAGCCCCAACCCACATAGATCTTTTAGAAATGTAACAGCTGGAAATGGAGGTCTTCTGGACCAGCTCTAATTTATCTTTGACAACCAGACTGTATATTCTCTGAGATACAGGTTTGAGTCTTTAAAAAAAGTAGCTAAGTACGTGACTTGGGCATTCAGGGGGCTGCCTGGGCCAGACCAAGGGAAAGGTGAGGACGCTTTAGGAGAAGGGGCTCATCTACTGGAGCTGAAAACCAGAGTCCTTCCACTGTTTGAAAAAAACCAGGAAAGCCAGCAGGGGTTCAGTTTCACTCAAGCAGAAGCCAGGCCTCTGGATAATAGGCAGCTTCCATGGGAGCTAAGGAATGTTCCTCCTGTCAAGGGAAGGAAAGGCTTACATGGCCAGAGAGAGAATTAACAAGCCACAAGCAGGCTCCTAGGGGTCTCAAACTGAGGGATTTTTTTTTTAAGTTTATTTATTTTGAGAGAGATAAAGAGAACAAGCAGGGGAGGGGCAGAGAGAGAAAGAGAGAGAATCTCAAGCAGGCTCCATGCTGTCAGCACAGAGCCCGATGTGGGGCTCGAATCCATGAACCGTGAGATTGTGACCTGAGCCGAAACCAAGAGTCAGGCACGTAAATCACTGAGCCACCCAAGTGCCTCTCAAACTGAGGGATCTTTAATTAATAATGACCCACTCATCAGCTCAAGGAGGCCGTGCTAAACTCTAGGATGTAATTTCTGTTCTCATAAATCCTCACTCCCATGTAACACCATATCTACTTTTTTGTTTCAGTATTCTGTCCTGAGAGGCTGTGGCTGTTAATAATTGTGAATGGTGATTTATAATAGGAAATCTATATTGGTTTCCGTCCCCCTTTCTGGCACAGAGCTCGGAAAACCCTTGGAACTTTCTAAGTGATGAGAGTCACAAAAGTGGTGTTTGTTATGTTAATAAGGTGGCTTTTGGACCTCACCAAAGGATGGGGGCTGGTGGCCTGGGGAACTAACCAAGTGACGGGTGGAACTTTCAGTGTCAGCCCCTGGCCCCCAGGAAGGGGAGAGGGGCTGGAGATTGAGTTCAATCACCAATGACCAATGATCTAATCACATCGTGACCGTATAATGAAGCCTCCATTGAAAACCCAAAGGGAAGGTGTTTGGAGAACTTCCAGGTTGATGACCTTGTGGAGATTTGGGGAGAGTGAGGTACTTGGGGAGCATGGCTACCATGGCTCATCCTCCACATCTCCCCCATCTGACTGTTCCTGAGCTATAACCCTTTTATAATAAACTGCTAATCTAGTAAGTGAATGGGTTTCCTGAGTTCTGTGTTGAATTGTCAGATGCCCAGCTGGAGTCCTGAGCATTGCTTGTTAGGATTGGGAATCCTTTCCCCAACACATGTTGGAAGTGGGTATTCAGACCCAGATTAGTGGCTTTCTAGGAAGAGGAAACAGGGAATTGGGTACATATTCCCCAGATGTGGCCACAAGGAGGCCCAAGCCTCCTCCTGTAGAAGTCAAATCAGAAAGCCAAAGCAATCTTGAAAAAGAAGAAGAAAACTGAAGGTATCACAATCCCAGATTTCAAGTTATATTACAAAACTGTAGTGATCAAAACAGTATGGTACTGGTACAAAAATAGACACACATATAGATCAATGGAACAGAATAGAAAGCCCAGAAATAAACCCACACTTACATGGTTCATTAATCTTCAACAAAGCAGGAAAGAATATCCAAAGGGAAGAAGAAAGTCTCTTCAACAAATGGTTCTGAGAAAACTGAAGAGCTACATGCAAAAGAACGAAACCGGACCACTACCTTACACCACACACAAAAGCAAACTCAAAATGGATTAAGGACCAAAATGTGAGACCTGAAACCATAAAAGTCCTAGAAGAGAGCACAGGTAGTAATTTCTCTGACATTAGCCATAGCAACATTTTTCTAGATATGTCTCCTGAGGGAAGGGAAATAAAAGCAAAAATAAACAAATGGGACTACATCAAACTAAAAAGCTTCTTCACAGTGAAAGAAACACTCAACAAAACCAAAAGACAACCTACTGAATGGGAGAAGATATTTGCAAATGACATATCTGACAAAAGATTAGTATCCAAAACATATAAAGAACTTATATACAACTCCATGCCAAACCAATGATCCAATTAAAAAATGGCAGAAGACATGAACAGACATTTACCCAAAAAAGAGATCCAGATGGCCAAAGATACAAGAAAGTTGCTCACCATCACTACTCATCAGGAAAATGCAAATCAAAACTACAATGAGATATCACCTTACAACTGTCAGAATGGCTAAAATCAACAACACAAGAAACAACGAAACAGGTGTTGGCGAGGATGCGGGGGAGGGAAAAGGAACCTTCATGCACTGTTGGTGGGAATGCAAACTGGTGCAGCCCACTGTGCAAAATAGTATGGAGCTTCCTCAAAAACTTAAAAATAGAACTACGTTATGATCTCGTAATCACACTACTAGGTATTTACCCAGAGAATATGAAAACACCAATTCAGAAAGATATATGCCCCATGTTTACTGCAGCATTACTTACAACAGGCAAATTATGGAAGCAGCCCAACTGTCTACTGATAGATGAATGGATAAAGAAGAGGAGGCATATATGTACAATGGAATATTACTCAGCCATAAAAATGAATGAAATCTTGCCATTTGTAACAACACAGATGGATCTGGAGGGTATAATACTAAGTGAAATAAGTCAGAGAAAGACAAATACTGTATGATTTCACTCATATGTGGAATTAAGAAACAAAGCTAATGAACAAAGGGGGAAAAAAAGAGACAAACCAAAAAACAGACTCTTAACTATAGAACAAACTGATGGTTCCCAGAGGGGAGGTGGCTGGGGGGGGGGGTGGTGGTGGATAAAACAGGTGATGGGGATTAAGAGCACACTTGTCATGATGATCACTGAATAATGGATGGGAAGTGTTGAATCACTACATTGTACACCTGAAACTAACACCGTATATTAAATATACTGGAACTAAAATGAAAAATAGGGGAGCCTGGGCGGCTCAGTCACTTAAGCATCTGACTTTGGCTTAGGTCACGATCTTGCGGTTTGTGAGTTCAAGCCTCGCATTGGGCTCTCTGTGGACAGTGCGGAGCCTGCTTCAGATCCTCTGTCTTTGTCTCTGTCTCTCCCCTGCTTGTATTCTCTCTCTCTCAAAAATTCATTTCAAAAAATTATTTAAAAAATAAAAAATAAAAAATTTTTTAATTAAAAAAAAAATCCCTTTCCTGTGTTGAGAGAAGTTCTAGATTGGTCTTCACTAAAACCTGGAGGAAGACAATGACAAAGCATTCCTCTCAGAGCTTGGCACATAGAAAGCCAGCCGCAGGGAGAGCTGGAAAACGTAAGCACATCTGGAAGAGCACGTGGAGAGAGGGCGCGACACACAGATGTCAGGAGAAGAGCCCACAGTGAACTTCTACCTGGAGTCACCAGTTCGTCGTGGGGAGATGATTTGATCACAAGAAGTGACAGGCAGAAGAGGGGGCTGGGTCATCATCACCACCGGATGGGCTACTCAAAGTGCCATCACCCCCCATAGAAACTCTCATGCACATCGAAAGATTACTGCTAAGAGGCTGATGCCTGGGTCAATTCCCCATTGCTGGTGCTGGATTTTCCTCAATTTGGACAACCTCCTTCTGTAGCCATTCCTTGCCTTCATCTTCATGGACTCCCCCCCTCTGCCTGGGAGCCTCCTAGCCCTCTTTTCCTTTTATACATCCTTTCCTTCTCCCAACTACTCTCTAGTGGGCACTTTTGATTCCTTGAACCCTGTCCTACTTTTACATCAGTTACACCCTTGTATTATAATACATAATCATTCATTATGTTTATTGTCTGTGTCTGCCCACTAGAATATAAGCTCTGTTGAAGCACAAATGTTCTGTTCACTGATATGTCCCGAGCCCTTAGAATAGTGTCTGATACCGAAGATTCTCCGTAAGTATTAAGTGAATAAACAAATGAATGAAAGGGCAATCTTATCTAGACCATTAGTTTAAATTTACATCTACACTCAAGTCTCCCAAATCTGTAGTTCTAGACCAATATTCTCCTGAATTCTAGTTCGATGGAACCCATTGCTTACTTAGTCGCTTGTCCCTCCATTTTCTGTGGGCCCCTCAAATCCAACAGTTGAAACGAGAATTCACATCTTCCCCTAAATCTGCTCTTCTGCTCACGGTCCCCATCTTGACAAATGGCGGCCATTTACCCAGTTGCCCAGGAGAGAAACAAACCTTGGTGTTATCTCTGCTTTCCCTTTGTCTCGATTGCTGTATTCCACTGACCATCTAATCATGCAAAATCAATTGTCTTTCAGAGTCTCTCTTTTCCACACCCCCCATCATGACTCTTACTCATGCCTTCATCAACTTTCCTCAGACAAGCCAAACAGTCACCTAATAGAAGACAGCACTCTGGCTCCATTTCACGTCTCTCAAGTCCGCTTTATACTGCAGCCAGAGGGATCTTTCTAGAGGCAGGATCTCCACCTTGTTCCCACACAGACATAGCTCTGGCTTCCACCATGAATGCTTCCAATGGCTCGCCACTACTTTATTATTATTGGCATCATCATTATTTTAAATTATGTTCTCCCTTGCTGGGGAACTAGAAAAGTGTTTATGTTGGTGTCCTTAAGTGACAAGAGAAGTTTGAGTCTCTCTCCTGCTCTCAAGACACAATATAAAGGGCCCTTATGACGTCACCACCCTTATTACTGATCTCTGCCCCTCTCCCTTCAGGGCTCGCTAAGCAGTCATACCTCCAGGATGTCCTGGTTAGGTACAGGCATACACGTTCCCACTGTGACTTTTACCCAGCCCTTCAGAGGAACTTTCATGTGGAAAGTTGGCTCTCTTCTTCTCTTTTCTTGAAGCGCAGAGTCCTTGAGGTCCGAAATTAGACGAATTCCCTCATGTGCTATCAATGCCTTGCTAATTCTTTACATAATTTACAAACTGAGTCCAACTTGAGAAAAGACCCCGAGAGAGCTATTATTGTTGCTGGGGTTTCAGAGAGGAGCAAATGAGGTATTTAGGATTAAGTCGGTGTGTGGCTGTGTGGCCGAAGTCACAGAGTCCAGCTCTAAAAACCAGGGTGGTGGACCCCTCAGTTCCTGCTTCACACCCTTCTATTATTATTATTATTATTATTATTATTATTAGCCCTCATGTTGACTGCTTTCTATCCTCTTCCACTGACCGTGCTCCTGCTCATACCCTCTGACTCCTCACCTGAATAGGGGCACACTGTGTAACCTTCCCTCTGCCTCCACCTGTCTCCACTGCACTTGAAACTGATGAACATCCTGGATCCTCAACCCTCCTTGTGGAGATTCTCCTGCTCAGTGACCTTGACGAGACGCGAAACTAAATGAATCCAAGACCAGAAACCAACAACATTTGTGAACAAATTCATGAACTGCTTCACGAAGGGAGAAAACACACAAATGACCACACTGCATTGAAAAATGGCACCTAACCCCTGGTTGAGAGCAGCCTGGACTTTACAGGACTTTAGGCTAATAACTTTGCAATTCAGAGGGACGATGGGAATTTTTTGCATAAGGTAAACTGCACACATTACTGTAAGGAGAAAATCTGAATACCCAAAAAGCTATGTACAAAAACAGAATGAAAGCTGTTAAAGGCCTACTCCTAAGGAAAGTATTGAGCCCCCGTGACTTTAATAGGCAATGTTTTCAAAGAGCTGATCACTGTAGTCATAAACGCTTTCCAAACATGGGAAAATATGGAAAGATAATTATAACTTATTTTGTGAAGCACGTGTAAGTCTTGATATTTAAACCTGACAAGGGTAAAATAAAAACAAAGACGAATACTATTTGTGAACTCTGTAGCAGAAAAGACCAGCTAGTCATCAAAATTTATGTTCTCCCTTCCATAGAAGAGAGACATTGCTGGTAAATCACTGTTCCGCCAGAAAATACCTTCCCGAGCCATCGGCGCTACTTTCACAGGGAAATGGGAACAGACGTGATACGCTGGTGTCCAGGTGGAGGCTTGTAACACAGGCGGGTGGGCCTTTTCATTCGTGCCTTCCACTTGCTGGCTCGGTACAGAGGATGAGGAGGCTATGGCCTGTGAACCTGCTTTTGTAAATAAAGTTTTATTGGAACACAGCCATGCCCCCTTGCTGACTTCTCGCTTATGGCTCTTTTCACACTGCAGTCGCTGAGAGCTGAGCGGTTGTGACAGTTTAAATAGCTTAGCTCATTTACTGTCGGCCCTTGAAGAAAAAGTTTGCAGCCCTGCTCTAGGGGTGGGTGAAGCCGCCAGAGGGAAGGAGCCTGTGTGCTTGAAAGGTCTGCCGTTAAGGGAAAGCCTCCCTCGACCGTTTATGAACAAGACATAAAACTTCTAGTGTTAGGCTGCTGAAATTTTGTGGTTTAGCAGCTACTGTTATCCTAACGAAGAGATGCGAATCTCAAATAAAATACCAGAAAGTTCTAGAAAAAAATCGTATGTGGGATTTTTTCCCCCCAGAAATGCAAGATAATTAGAAAAGACAGCAATGCCACATTCCCCACGTAATCATCTTTTTGTGCACGTTGAAAACATTAAACATTTTTTTAATATTTATTTATTTTTGAGAGAGAGAGGGAGAGAGAAAAAGAGAGAGGGAGGGGCAGAGAGAGAGAGGGAGACACAGAATCCGAAGCAGGCACCAGGCTCTGAGCCGTCAGCATAGAGCCCGACACGGGGCTTGAACTCACAAACTGCGAGATCATGACCTGAGCCGAAGTCGGATGCTTAACCCACTGAGCCACCCAGGCACCCTGAAAGCATTTTAAGAATTAAGCATCCATTTTATACAGAAATACTTCCTTGGAATACCTATCTATACCAAAGGCTAATGGCATATAAAGAGATACATGAGTGAAGAAATCCCTATTTATGATAGAAACAGAAAAAATATTATCATCAACATAACAAAAACATAATGTATAAAATAAAACCGTATAATACTGCTTGAAGCACTGGCAATGTACCAATAATAATTTTATACTATGTCATATATTAATAGTTGTTAAATTGTATAGTGAAATACTGTCTATTGTATATGAAATAACATAAATTGTGTGCCTTATATAATTCACATATATAATTTTATATATGACATACATTTACATATAACATATTATATGTACAGTAAAATATATATTATTAGGTTTACATAATACCGTATATCATACTTTAAAATTTATATAAAACTCAATTTACAAATATATAATTTGTAAATAAAGCATGAAATTTGGATATGACATATGTTATGAATATACTGTATACAATGTTCTACATGATGCTAGTTATACAATACATTAATAAAAGCTTGATGTTACTTTTCAAGTATCAGCCAAGGATCAGTGCACCAAGGCAGGAAAAAAATGCAGCAGGAGACAAATTTTCATTAGTTTTAGGAGCAACTATTGGAAATATGGAGAAACCCTTCAAAGTTATGAACGTGCAAAATTAACAGATTTCCTCTAGGATGCCAATAATTGATGTGACTTCACTTAAAAAAAAAAAAAAAAAAAAACCTTACCAAGGGAAATGATAGAGGAGTTGAAGAAATGGGAAGAGAAACTGTATTTCTGTCTCAGAAGAATTGATATATTTTTAAAAAAATTTTTTTAACGTTTTATTTATTTTTGAGACAGAGAGAGACAGAGCATGAACGGGGGAGGGGCAGAGAGAGAGGGAGACACAGAATCGGAAACAGGCTCCAGGCTCTGAGCCATCAGCCCAGAGCCCGACGTGGGACTGGAACTCACGGACCGTGAGATCGTGACCTGAGCTGAAGTCGGACGCTTAACCGACTGAGCCACCCAGGGGCCCCAGAATTGATATATTTTAAACGTAAAAATGCACCATCATGGGTGGCTGGTGGCTCAGTCAGTTGAGTGTCTGACTCTTGAGTTTGGCTCTGGTCACCATCTCATGGTTGTGAGATCAAGCCCCATCGTGGAGCCTGCTTAAGATTCTCTCTCCCCTCCCCCCGCTCTCCTCTCTTGTGCTTTCTCTCTCTCTCCCTCAAAAAAAAAAAAAACAAAACAAGGAACCATCAACTAATGTATAAATTTGCTACAGAGGTGCCTGGGTGGCTCAACTGGTTAAGCGTCTGACCCTGGCTCAGGTCATGATCTCATGGTTTGTGGATTTGAGCCCCGCATCAGGCTCTGTGCTGACAGCTCACAGCCTGGAACCCGCTTCAGATTCTGTGTCTCCCACTCTCTCTGCCCCTACCCCACTCGCTCTTTCCCTCTCAAAAAAATAAACATTAAAAAAAATTTAAAAACATAAATTCACTGCAACCCCAAACAAAAATCTAACAAGACTGAAACTGGCATAGGCTAAACTGATTTTAAATTTCACCCAGCATATACTTGTGAGAATAAGCCAAGAAACATTAGAAATATCAGACCAGTGCAAAGAAACTTGTGAGATAGATACTAAAATACATCGTAAAATACATCAGTAAAACTGTGGAAAAACAGAACTAGCAGTGTCTTTTAAACTACACACTTAAATAATTTTGTGTGCCGTAAGGACTGAAATATAAAAATGAAATATATAAATGCTAGAAGACAACAGAGGTGAATCACTCTAGATTCCTGAGCTAAGAAATGTTTCCAATAATTGATAAATTCAGAAACCACAAAAATTACTAGATCTAACTATATAGAAAATAAAAACAGCTTCTAGGCAAAATATACAAAAGGCAAAGGACAAACTGGTAAAAGATAATTGTGAAAGACTGAGGGTTAGCATTATTAATTTTTTCTATATAAATAGCTTTAACAAAGCAGAAGGGGAGAAAATGCCCAGTAGAACAAAGAGCAATAGCCACGAATTGCCACTGCCACGAAATCACATGGAAAAACAGAATCTCACCATAAACCCAAAACTGCAAATTGAGATCTTTCCCCTTATCACATAAAATCGATGATAGATTTAAATGTATGGAATAGAAAATGTTAAGAAATGAGGAGATGCCCCATGGAGATCTTTTTCCTGTCCTAGATCTTATCAGAGTAGAGACAGACATAGCACCCAGTTGGGTGGTCTTGGCTAGTCCAAGTTCAAAGGCATGGGACATTCAGTGTGGAAGGAGAGAGTAAAGAGAGAACGTCACAATGGAACAGTAGGTGGGCGCTGATGGGTCACCATGTCATCTCTCCCAGAGCAGAGATTTTCATATTTACAGGTGCCAAACCCAAAAATCACATGGCTTTTGAATGGTTGGGTGACAGCAAGATTTTAGAATGGGGGATAATACATCCGATGACAGGTTTAACATTGAACTTAAGTGCTTGATAAAATATCTTCACAAACACCTTTTGACAGTGGGTTGAAACGTTTAAATGTGTGTTGCTTATTAAACATCAATAATCCTTAGAGCTCCTGGTGGTCATCACTGGAAGAAAAATCAAGTTCACCTATGGGAATGCTGAGTTCCCCTTTCCCTCCTCTACCACCGTTTTCCCAGTGCACTTGGGCTGTTTGCATCTACTTGGTCTCAATGATTTTATAGAGCTTATGAAAGAATTAATGTTTGTGTTCCCTCTGTAAGTATTTGTACTTCTTCATCCCTGGGGCCCCCATGAGGATTGTTACAAAGAATTTTCACACATGTCTATAATCTGAACTTCACTCCTGAGAGCCTCTGAGTTGGGCTAGGCTGGTGTCATTATCAGCATCTCAAGAGGCAAAGGGACCTGGGGAAGCCCCAACACACAACAAACAGGGCTTAGAGTTCAGGTCTTTTGATTCCAGTCCAGTGTCCTTTCTGCTCTACCAGTCTTCTTCCCTCTAGAAGAGGAGGGCTATAGGGGGCTGTGACTCCTAAGTGATAGAACCTTGCAGGGGAGAGGTTGGGAGAGTTCCATCAATTCAGGTTCTCCACCTGCTTGACTAGGACAACACTGATTGCTGTCAACCTGACCTTTGTAGGGTGAGTGGGTGGCAATCTCGTCCTCACTCCTAGGACCTCTGGTTTTGGAGACCACTCTGGGACAGCAACCCTTGGCATGACTCTTGTCTAGTGAGAGGCCCCGCCCCCAGGGCCTCAGGCAGGTCAGAGCCTTGGCTGCCCTCAGATCTCAGAGCACACAAGAGAAGCATGCCATGGGTTCTAAGTACCTTTTATGGCCTCTTTCACAGCAGAGTCCACGGGCAGTATGTTCTTCTCCACCAACTCCAGTGGCCCTGGCCGGAGAGCAATCTTTTCGTTGAGATCATCTGCAAGTCGGGCTCTCTTCAGCTTCATCTGAGCAGTTGGGATGGACCTCTCTGTAGTGGAGGCTAAGGGGTTGAAGCACAAAGAATCTGCTCTAGAATGTGACATTGTTTCTGGTTTGGGGGTTTTGCTTTTGTAAGTGAAACTCTGAGCCACATTAGGCTCTAATAATTTTCCATGCAATCATCATCACTTCACATGGATTAGCAGCAAAGACTAGATTCCTCCAAATAAAAGCAAATAGAGAGGCACAGAAGAGTTAGAGAAATGCATTTGGCGACAATTCTTTAAAAAAAAATGTGCGATTTGGTGATTCTGTGAACAGGCAATCCATGGGATCTACATTGCTTGCTGACCCTAAGCTGCAGCACTTGAATGCACATCCTGTCTATATATTGCCTGGCACAGGATAAGCCAGAAGCAAATATTACCTAGTAATGTAATTACTTGCAGTAGTAGGACTTCTTAAGGGGTTTAGATTTGGTGATGTTGTGATACTACCTGATTCAAATGTCAAAGTCAATTGTCAAAGGAAAAAAAAAGTCCCTTTGAAACAGTTACTTAATTAAACGGGGATCTTTAACACTGAATTTATCCAACAGGCAGTTTCTCATCATCTGAGGGTGACAAAGGTCACTAAGAAGACCTAAATCACCCCTATATTCCTCTTTTGGTTAGTCCCCAACTTATTTCTGTGTAAGAACTTGGAGGAGAATTTAGTCAACCGGTCATTGCTGTAAGGTAGAACTGTTAAGAGGCCATAAAAATTTATACCTTTCCTCTCAACTCTGCAGTTTTGAAAGGGCAGATATTTACAGACCAGTCTTCCAGCCCTATTGTTCTGTTATTATCAACCTACTAACCCAGGCCTAGTAGGTGGCTGGTGGCCGATCTAGAAATCTCCATCCAGGAGCAGTCTAGGGATGCTGTATGGCTGTAACAGGTCAGATCTTGTCTAGAAGCCACATCTTCAACGCACCTGATGCAAGGTAGAGACTACATCAGTACTCCAAACCAAAGAACAGGTGCACTCGAGCCTCAGTCCTCTCCAAAACATCCCCTAATCCTTCCTTAGGTCATGGCAAGGACTTCTCACTGGATACCCTGCCTCAGGGATCTTTCTGATTGGTCCTACACATCAATGCAGGATTAATCTTCAGAAAACACTCCTCTCTCGCATCCCCCTGAGTGATGTTCTTCTGTCTGTCAGTCTGGCTGTTATGTGAGTGGAGATTCTCCATTCCCAAACGACTGTTCCAGCGACCCCGGTCCTCCCCCTTCTGTTCTGCATGTCTTAGTGGGTTCACCTTTGTACCTCTGCTTAGTTTCCTCGCCCTGGAGTGCTTCCTACCTTCTCCCTACCAGCAGCCGCCTACTCTTCGGGTCTCAGCACAAAGCCTCTCTACTTCCTCTGTTCTTACCTGCCTCTTTTGCTGTGACTGCTTCTAGCACTCATGGCCATGGCCCTTGACCTACTACTGCTTCTAGAACTAGACCATGAGCCTTGGGAAGGAGGGATCATTTTGTACCCCAGCAGATCCTTGGTGCTCTAGGCCGTTAATCCTCAATTTCTGAGAGGATCACATGGGAACCATTAAGGACATGCAACTGAACTGGGGGCCAGGACAGCTCACAGTTTCATTTAATTGAAGCCTGTGATGAGTTTGGGCATCTGGGTGGCTTAGTCGGTTAGGTGTCTGACTCTTCATCTTAGCTCAGATCTTGATTTTGGGGTCGTGAGTTCAGGCCTCGTGTTGGAGCCTACTCTAAAAAATAAAGAGGGGTGCCTGGGTGGCTCAGCTGGTTAAACTTCTAACTTTGGTTCAGGTCATGATCTTGCGGTTCGTGGGTTTGAGCCCCACATCAGGCTTTGTGCTGACAGCTCAGAGCCTGGAGCCTGCTTCAGATTCTGTGTCTCCCTCTTTCTCTGCCCCTCCCCTGCTCATACTCTACCTGTCTCTCTCTCAAAAATAAATGAAACATTAAAAAATTTAAAAAAAGACAAGACCATGATGATGTAGCAAGTAACATTTCTCATGCTTTTTTTATTATAGTATTATTATGTACTCGTCCTCCCTAAGTATGGAGAATGCTAAAAAAAAAAAAAAAAGGTATATAAAAGACAGTGGAAGCACTGAGAAACTCTGTTTTTAATAGGTGGATGTCTTTCTTAACTATTTATACTTATTATTAGGGCTATGTTTTTGTTTTACACCCATAGTGGGGCTCGAACTCACAACCCTGAGATCAAGAGTCAAACGCTCCCCTGACTGAGCCAGCCAGGTGCCCCAGGGCTGTTTTTGTTTTTGTTGTTGTTGTTGTTGTTTTAATCACAGCTTCGAACTGTAAATACCATTTACATACGTTTTTTCATCCCTGAACCTGACCATAAATACAGTTTTGTTTCTGGTCTCTTTCACTCAACATCATCTTGGAAGACCTTTCTCATTAAATCATTTTTCTTTGAAAGCCTCGTTTGCAGTGGCTGCAAGGTATTCAATCACGCGGATGATGCAGAATTAATTCAGCCAATCCCCTAGAGTTGGACATTTCCATTTTCGATGTTCCAACATCTAAAGTAATCCCTGAATAAGCATCACTGTATATATCCAGTCTAGTGGATAGGCACGTCTAGTTAACATGCTAGAGATTTGTTACTGGCTAAAGAGCGGGCATGCTTTAGAGGAATCTGGTACATGGCGGGGAGAGACAGGCTCAGAGATGGCACAGTGGAGATTGGAGCCCAGCCTATACCTTCCTGATCAGACTGTCTAAGTGGCCCTAAAACAACTCAAATGACCACTCTGGAAGATCAGGGGACGCTTTCTAAGAGGGCTTCACAAACATATAAAGAAAAGGACTCTGGCACAATGGCCCACCATTCGATGGCATCCGGGTTAATGCTTGGGTGCAGCCTCACCTTGAAGTACGTGCATATTAACCACGTCCGCGCAGTCAGGCCTGTTTCTGACCTTGTGCTTCAGCGTGTCTTCAGTCTGCAAGCACAAACAAAGAACAAGTTCCACTGTGGACCTCAGACAGCCGAACTGCCTAGTTTTAGGCTTGAAAAGAACCCCGATTTCTCTCGAAAGGGGAAGGCATTCCTCAGAACCTGCAAATCTCCCCGGTCTCCTCCATTTTGATGCGGGAAGATTTACAAAAGCCTCCCTGGTCATTTCAGGATGGAAAAATTCAGTGAAGAGGTAAGAAGCCTGGGTCCACCCTCAAAGGCCGGGCAGGTATGTGTTAATAAAATAATAATAAAGCTCAGATGATACTAAGCTGCCTGTGTTATAGTCCATTCTATTCCAGGGACTCTTAAAACAGCCACAAAACTGACTATGGTTAGAGACGAAATGTAGCCTGAGTCCATCCAGTGTAACATGACAACGTATGCCCTCTCTCTTAGGACCCATGGAAATGTAAAGGCTGCTATTCAGAAGCACGGTGAGTTAGAAGGATGCCCAGAGATAATTTACTGAGTCCCACAGTCTTCTCGATGGTGGAGTTGTCTGTGGGGACAGTGTGGACTCTGGCAGGGCACACCCAGACCTCAGGCCCTGATTTCCAGTTCTGGGTTTTTATGCCACTCTATTGGATCTCCTATTTGCCCCCTGAGAGGGATCTAGCGATCACTCCAGTTCTGATCAAAGACAGCTGTTTTCCAGGGAACAGAGACCACAGCCTCTCCTGCACAACTTTAAAGAGGTACAGAGCTCTGCTCCTTTCTCCACCCACAAAGTAGCTGTGAGGCTAGGATAGGTGGACAAAGAAATCCCAGGACAAAGGCACGCCCCCCGCCCCTCCACCTCCCTGCGTTTCCTTCTCATACAGGGCTGATGCAGGCTAAATAGTATTAATTGTATTACTGATAAGGTCAGTTTGCAGAGATCTGCTATGAAGGTGCAACATATGTGCCAATTATGCCCCCTCCCGAATGTTAAAAAGAAAACCAAAAGAAACAAATAACAACAAAAAACCAGAAAGAAAGAGAAATAAACTCAATGCCTTTTGCCTTGAAGTCGCTGTAGGTCATCTCTGTACGCACAGCCTCTATCTTATCACTGAATTGGATTTTTAAAAATCCGATTGTTGGAAAGGACTATAAAAGGCTTTTGGAAACCTGACGTCTACAGCATCCTTGCAACATCAGAAAGACTGGAGACGTGTTTTTGTTTTTGGGTTTTTTTGGAGACTTTTTTTAAGGTAACAAATAGTTTCATAGTTTCAAAGCTAAATGTGGTTGATCACATTTCCAGTCTTGGGTACACAGGAGTAAGGTCCCCTACGGTGTGTGTGTGTGTGTATGTGGGGCAGGGCACGTATTAAGTTTACTGTGGAAATTCTACCTGCTTGAGCCAAAGCTCAGCACTCAGAGATCTATACCCTGGAGTCTAAGTTCAGAAAGAAGGGCAGCTTGCCAAAAAATTACCTTGTCACTATCCAAATGTTTTCTTTGCTCATGGAATTCAGTTGGGCTTTTCAGTGCTGCAACAGAAAGACAGAGACGTGAGCAGAGGCGGGCTGAGGACACCAAGCAGCAAGATGGTATCTGCCGGTGTGCTTGCGGAGCTGTGCACAGTATGGGCGTGAGCACCTTTATTAGGCCATAAGCGATCGGAGAGGAGAGAACCAGAGGATACCAGCTTCCTGGAAGTCACAGGATACAGAGGCAGGTGGAACCGAGGCCGAAGACAGGAGGAGCAGCAAAGGCAGGATGTGCAATAGAAAGAGAGGTGGGGGAGACAGAGCATTCGAGATCCTGAGGAAACACGGGGGCCTGTGGAAGACTAGGCAGAGAAGAGATGCTCCAGAGTGAGGGAGAGGGGTGGATGGGGTGACTAACGCCCTCTTTGATTTTGCTCTGCCCTTGAGTGCAAACGTCTGGGTAGAGGCTGCGGACCATGGCAGGTGCGTCCCAACCCATAGGAAGGGACACGTACTGTGGATAAGGTCAGTGACTGGTTGGACAGGAACATGCAACTGAGGGTGCTGAGTGAGAAGCACAGAATCAGACTTTGAGGGCTGGAAGGGACCCTGGAGATAATGAAATAAACTCTCACCCTGAACAAATGGGGCAATAGAAGTCCACGGAAATCGGATGACTTACCCAGGGTCACACAGTTAGGGCTAAGAGCCTAGGTCCTCTGACGACCTCACTTCTTTCAAGGCGTATCAACAAAATACGCCAAAGTAACAAAATATGCCAAAATATTAACACCCAGGAGACACAGGCACCGGTCAGGCAAAGCACATGGCAGCCTGGGCCCAATGCTGCCTCCATTCCTCCCTCTTGCTCCTGCTCACGATTTGAAAGCAGCTCTCCACCGTGATGGGGACTCTGTTTTGACTTAGCAAAGAAGTAGAACATCATTCAGCAAAATTCCGCATTTTTAAGGAGCTTTCCCGATCCCCAGAAACAATTGATAAGGAGCCGCACGCAACCACTGTTTGTAACAAGCGAGGAGCTTGTTCAGTGGTTACAGAACCACACTGAGTACTTTTCTGAACTGTTAAGTCTGGGCAAGCCAATGAATCGCATGATCCGGAGTTCTAATACTGCTCCCGCAGATGTCCACTCTTAAGTGGCAGGCAATGAAATCTTCTTCCAAGCTTTGGCCAGCTTAAAAAATTGGGCTTCTGGCCGGATTGGCACTTGGGGCTGTGTGTGTGTGTGTGTGTAATGCCTTGTTTGGTCTTTAAGGTCATGCTAAATCTGAGCAACATGTTCAGGAGGGCTCTCTGGACATCAAACAAATGGCACTGCAGTCCTGGCAACTGGTCAACCCCGTTATCGTCTATGGAGGGCACTGCTTGGGAAGCCACTAAGGCACGCTCCCTCTCAGTCTCCCTGCCTCACCTGGACATTAACAATGTTGACCAAAGGAGCATGCTGAATCGCCCCAGCTGGCTAAGAATACTGGACAAGAGCACCCTCCTCACTTTGAGCAGAGATTAAGATGCTTCCCTTCTTATAGGAAAAGTAACAGAACGCGTTGCTTAAATATCACATTTCCCAATGATCTAACACCAATTTCTCTTTGCTGCTTTCACTCTTAAAATGGGCTTCTTTGCAAACTCTGCCATTTCACATGTCTCTCCCCCCCCCCATTTGTCCCCACTCAGTAACTCTGGGAAATCATCTGGAGAAACGTGCTGTTCAACCACATCGCTCGTGCATTGCCTCTGATTCAGGTCTATTTGCCATCCTTTGAAAGGAGGCTCGTCTTTTCCTACATTTGATCATAGTTGCAATTTATCTTGATGGAGTTCTGAAAACAACTCCTGTTTCCCCAGGTAACCAGATCTTGCAAGTCTGCTTGAAGTCCGGGGGGCCCTGGTGAATCTGTACGATCTCAATGGATAGGTCTTCACCTCCGCCCTACAGTCTGGCAGTCATCTAGGCATTACATATCGATGTTGGCCTAGTCACTTGCCTAATCCAGAAAGGAAATGATCTTTGTGTGGCTGTACTAAGTGGTTAAAAAGAATGAACACATCCTTCTCCTTAAGCAGCAGCCCTTATGGGAACAGTATGAATCTATCCTGAGATACCACTTACATTCCAAACTCGATTGGTTTTAATTGGGCTTAGGAATTAGGAGGAATTTATCTGGTTCTCTTGCTCCCAAGGCTCTTCAATTCCTATTAGCATAGCTTATTGAATGTTCTAAGAAACACTGCATTTCCTGTATCTTAGCTTTGGAGTGAGAGCTGTAATTCATCACTTCTTGGTGTTAACAACTCCCCCCGTGAAATGATCTGCACAGTCCGGGTCTCTGATGCCAGGAACACAAAGGTCTTCTGGAACCTTCTATCACAGGGTGGGAGATGCTATGTCCACTTGGCAAGGGCTTGGGAAGAAAGCCAAAGAGGTCCCTACACTGCATTTTACCACACGCTCTTCCCCTCAGGGCTTCAGAGATGTTATGTGGGGTACTGGCTTGAGGTCACACCATGGAAAACTGTCCTGTCACGGTCCTGTGATTGACATTTGCTTTTTTCTGTGACTCGAGAGAATGTGCATTTTAGCCATTTCCCCTGAGGGCCAGAGAAAACCATATCACAACCCCCCCAAGTCGACTCTTTGGAAAATAAATAAAGGACCTCTTGCTGCCAGCCCTGGGAATATCAAATGGCAAAATTTTGTTTTACAGGGACATTGACATTTAAGATTGAAAAGGAATTTGGATTTCTAAATTAAAAAAAAAACTAATAAGTCAATGTGATTTCAAATTAGAATACGGTTGTAAATTCAGTCAGCCGCATAGCTAACTTGTTCTCCCTGGAGGAAGATTAATCACTTCTCACAAGGGAATTCATGTTTTCGCCTTGGAGTTTGGTTACGGGCTATTCCTATTTCGGTCCTGTGGCTCCAGCTAATTTGGGTCAGCTGTGTGTATAAACATTTGCTTACTAAAGCTCAGAAAAAAAGGTCCTAAGAAAGGCCAGGCCCCCTGCTGTCCCCGGCTCTGGACTCTACAGGAGCCCAGGAACAGGAGAATGCAGGTCTTGGGGCCCCTGGGGAATCAGCTAAGGGAAGGGGCTGACTCTCCAGTACAAGGTTGGGGGGGCCTGATGTTGACAGCAGCTCATGGGGTCGCCCCCTCCCAGGCTTGCAGGACAGAACCCAGCTCCTCAGTGTTCCAGAGGAGGACGAAAATGCAGCCTCAAAGGGCTGGTGCCCTGGGACACCAGACGGAACAGTGGTTCTCAGCGTGTGGCCCCTGGATGGGCTGAAGAAATGCCAACCCTCAGGCCCCACCCAGACCCACAAAATCAGAACCTTAGGGGTGGACCCCAGGGATTCGTGTTTTAATGAGCCCTCCTTGCCAATGGTGATGTGCAAGTTTGAGAACCTTGGCTCTGGAGCTTGTAAGGCCAGTGTCTCCTGATCTAGGGTCTTTGGGAACACGGGAGTCCAACCAGGGAGTGACGAATTTCTAGGACCGATTTTCAGGATTTCAAGTAGCTGAAGAAGAGGGGTATGGGTGCCCAGAGAAAGGCCAGTTGGGGCTGATGGAGGTGTCACTTTTCAATGTTGCTACCTAGGATCCTAACGGCATGCTTTTGAGATGGCTGTTCTCACCAAAGACCAGCCGTTCAGTTTAAATGCCATCAATTCATCAAAAACAGACGGAGTCATAATTTACAAATTTAGGGTCCTTTGGGCGTGAGGGGGGCGGAGACAAAACAATTTGAAACACAGGATCCATGGCAGTGTGGAGTATAACCCAAGTCCTTTTGGGTGACCGAAAATTTGGGAACTACCCTTCCGGGCTCCATCCTTGCTTAGTCTCCTCAAACACGCCTGGGAGTCTTCCTGCTCTGTCTCCCACCTGTAAAATGGGCTTAGAAATGCTTCTGTTTGCCTCACTTTTAAAGACAAAGCGCACCGTGAATGGCTGTCTTCCTGAGATACGCGCTCTGCGTAAGTGATCACGCTTTGGAAATGACATTCCCTCTTTAGGTTGGCAATGCGCTGCCCATTTGGTATCAAAGGACAGTCTCAGGAGTCTGAAAATGCAGCTTCGTTACATTTAAGACCTGGCCACACGTTTGAGGCAGTTGAATGCAACATGCGTGAATACTTTGGGGATTTCTCAGAAGACGACTGTGAAGACAAATTCAAAGGACGCCTGTCACCACCGGCTTACTGGTTTCCGAGGAACAAGGAACCAGAAAATGGGAGGGAAAAGAAAACATTTAGGGTTGTTGACCACCGCCCCCCCCCCCCCACCACCCTGTATGGGCTTGCCAGGAAAATCCACAGGGCCTTTTCCTGACTCTGAATTTGACATGTTAGAAAGGAGAGAAGAGGCAGACAGATTAAAACCCTCGTGCCGTGTTCTGCTGAAACAGCCAACAGTGTGTGCTAGGGTGACGTAGGGAGAAGCCAAGTCAGAAGGATGCACTGAGAAGAGGAAGACACACTTTGCCCAGGCAACTTCTCAGAACTACCAAGAAGCTGCATGTGGTGTGGGTACAGGAGTTGCCCCAGTCATTCTCGCTGCTATTCAGGAAAGGCGCCACAGAACTCAGGGATTTACCAGGGCTTTGCGGTAAGTATGAGGCTGCTGTGGCTGGAATTTAGTCTGCAAAACAAATAAAGGCAGCACCGTTCATAGACAGCTCATCGTATCTTTAAATCCATTTACAAGGATCAGGTCATGGACCCAAGCTGCCCAGACATTTCATCCTGGCCGGCGGTGGCTTTCTCGGACTTTCCGTGGAGATGCCGCAGCCACTCGGGGCCACCCGTGTGTGCGGTTCTCTTCAGCTCTGTATTCCGGGAGAATGGGCTCCTTGTTCCCTCCTCTCCCGCCTGGGTTCTTACAGATTAGCCCCACTTTACTAGCAGAGGGAGAGGGAAGGAGAAAGTAGTTCTTTCCTTCCGTCCTCGAAGATATTCAGTCCCATGCAGTGGTGCATGGTCGTCTGATATCGCTACTCTAAACAACCAAGCAGGGGTGATCTGGGGCCCCTTCCAGACAGTAAGCATCTGAAACAGAACTTGCGTCTGACTCCTCTGTGTTCCACAGGGCCCTCCTCACAGCAGATGGTCAAAATGCTACTGAGCTGCCGTGATCATTCATCACACCTACTCCACGGAGCTCATCACCCTTCTGCACTGAGGCTTCCCAAGTGGTTGGAATAAGGTGGTGTTAAGACTCCACCCAGGAGAGTGATGCCCCAGGAAAAGAATGGTGATGGAGAAAATCTGCAGGAGAAATGGTGAACAGATCCAAGCCCCACAGGTCCACAGGGGAGGAGGTTGGCTCTGTCGTAAAGCTGTGAGAAAACAGAGAAGGTAGATGTCTTTTGCAGGCTTGACCCCCAAAAGGGTGGGGCATCGAGGTGCTCCCTTTGAATCCTGGTTGGTGGTGCGGCACCTGGGTGGCTCAGTCAGTTGGGCGTCTGACTTTGGCTTAGGTCATGATCTCGTGGTTCGTGGGGTGGAGCCCCCCCCCCCCCCCCCGGTCAGGCTCTGTGCTGATTAACTCAGAGCCTGGAGCCTGCTTCAGATTCTGTGTCTCCCTCTCTCTCTCTGACCCTCCCCTGCTAGTGCTGTCTCTGTCTGTCTGTCTCTCTCTCAAAATTAAAGAAACATTAAAAGAAAAAAAAATTGAATCCTGGTTGGTGGTGGCAAAGGAGACAACTTGAAATCTCCATTTGGAAAGGTGGGATTTTGGACAGGGTATTTCACAGAGATTTTACGACTATTTTGAAAACATGAATTCTACAATGGCATTTTAAATGTGAAAGCAATCTTAGAATCTGGCCTGCGCCCTGCTCCCTGGTCTGAGAACCTCTTCCCACTGCTGAAAGTTGTCCTAGCAGTTCCGTGCCGGACTCGGAATTCTGCCCTTGTTGACTAAATTCAAGGAACAATGGGTTTCCGTTCATTCAAAGCATCTGAAGGGGAAAATCCCCAGACCCATAATGGACAAAAGGAATAAGTAAATGCTTAAGAGAAGTGATTCAGGGGGGTTATATAAAGAGAATGTGTCCCTGGGTGCTGTAGACTGTTTCTCAGCAACAAAACCTGCAGGATACGTGCCCAAGAAGAAGGAAGGAGTTAAATTCAATTCATTTGGACCAGTTTCACTAGTCAACGGAAAGTTACACGCGGCTCAGTTCATCGGAGTCAGTAGGGGGAGAAACCTTAGAATTTCATCAGCAACGTCATGTGCAGCTGAAGCGAGATCTGCCACGGGGCGAATGTGGTGAAATTTGTCCTTCACTCTTGGTCACGGTGAGGCGTAGGTGATGATGTAAAACCTGACGCCATTTTGTGAGAACCATTGGGTTTCCCTTGGTATGTTCACACACACGTATTTTTAATTTTCCCACATCCCGACTGAATCTTTTGGCCACAAAATGCTTGATGAGAGGAGCGTAAGTAGGTGCTTTTAAAGTTCAAGCAATTCCTTTTGAATATTTGAAGAAAGAGCTCTACGCAGGGACCAGGATGTATAGGTTCTGCCCTCAGTTCTGTCACCATAGGAGTGGCATTGAGATTTAATCTAATATAAAACTTAAGACAAGGATAGCAGGTGTTTCTGTCGACCAGTTAAGAACAGTGATGCTATATAGTAATGATGTAGGGACAGTGAATAATTTGCTTGGCCATCAGCCTTCAATGTAGGTGATTTATGACAAGTTTTAAAACTTGGTGGGGGGGGGAGGAGGATTGCAGTTATTTCAAATGTTATGGATACAGTGAGATTATATCAAATAATTATGTAAAAAACTCTACCTTAAATTCTACTTCTGTGAGTTTCCTACCACCAATCCCCCTAGAATCTTGAGTCTGTTCAAGGGACTGTCTTGCTCATCGTTGTCCCTACAGGGCCCAGCACACTACCCTGCACAAAGTCTGGTTCATAACAACATTTGTTGAATTTGATTGAATCGATAGGACCCTGAGACCGTCGCCTCTTCTTTGCTTCCTGCGATCAGTTGCCTTTACACACGAACCGTTAGGTGCCAGAGAAAACACACGCTGCTCTGTGCTACATTTCGGTGGCATGTTTCATCTCTGACTGGATTGACAAAGCTAACCATCTCCGTCCCCAACCTCTCAGCAAGTGAAAGATATGTCTTGGGTCTAACTTCCTGAGAAGAGCTTAGTCGAGGTCTGTCCGGGTTGGGTGGGGCTGGCCGTGTGCACCTGTTTCGGGTTTGACATTTTTTCCACGGCAGAATCTATACCCTTAGGAAGCCTAGTTGAGGGGAGGCGGCTGACGACCATGGAAACCAGATGACATTTAATTAACCTTTATCATTTTGCTGAATGAGAAACAAAAAAAAATCATTTTGTTCTCATAGGATTTTCTCCCAGTAATTATCTTAATGGTTCAATGGACTAAGGATGCAAAATTTCCGTCGGGCGGTATTTCCTTAATATGCACATGATTTGGTTCTGGAAATCCTAGAGAACAAAATATCATATCGCCATCGAACCCTACTCCACAAAGGGACACTAAATTTACAAAACATACATAGAGGTATTATTTTAAATTGCATCATAGGGTTCATTTCTACCTTTCCTAGGTGTTTTTTTTTTCTTATGGATTTCCAAAGATTTAATCCCATAAACGTCAAAAAAAAAAAAAAAAAGATGGGGTACCTGGGTGGCTCAGTCGGTTAAGCGTCCGACTTCGGCTCAGGTCATGATCTCAGAGTTTGTGAGTTTGAGCCCTGTGTCAGGCTCTGTGCTGACAGCTCAGAGACTGGAGTCTGCTTCAGATTCTGTCTCTCCCTATCTCTCTCTCTCTCTCTCTCTCTCTGCCCATTCCCTGCTCACACATACTCTCTCTCAAAAATAAATAAGCATTTAAAAAATTAAAAAAAAAATAAAGAAAGGGGGAAATGAATTTATTCTTATCCAAATGCCAGTTGCAAGGCTCAGGCTCAGAGTATTTAAGCACATGACTCAAGCTTTAGATAAATAAGGTGTGAGCAGCTTAAGCAGACTGAAATGTACTGGGTCTCTCTACCCCATGTGCCTTTCCAGAATCAAAGAAAAGCAACACCGGCGAGGGAATAGATTATTCTCATACTACCCAACTAGACGTGTTCCTCGTATATCTGAGGGCATGAGTACAGATCGAGGCCCGCTGAGAGAGGATCCTGGCGGACCTACGCTCGTCCACAACCCACTCTTAGTGAGTAACTCTTCCAGATGAAGCATAACCACGTCACATCCTACACATTTGTAACAGGATTCCCCAAAACACTGGTCTGATCAGCTTTGAAAATGTAGTGATCTGCCCGGAAGTCTGCAGACTTTTGCGCTTTCCCGAGTTTTTAGTGCTTCTCCTCTTTAGTGGGCTCAGATGAAAAAGGCCAGTCAGATGTGGCCCCTCTGGGTTCTCAACTCGGTTGTACACCTTGTGTGAGCGGGCTTTAAATTGCAGGGTGAGCTGTTTCTTTTGTGCTCATTAGCAAACCTCTAAAAAAAAAAAAAAAAAGGTGTTCTCCTGGAAGGTCACCTGTGGTTTACTGTCGGGAGGGCTGAGCCATTAACAAAGAGCTATTTTTGAATTACAAAGGAAAAGGCTTGAAAAATTCTCAGTTCTCATCTGGCTCAGAGGCACAGACTATACTTAAACTTTCAGACCTTGGGTCATAGGGCTCTGTATGACGACCGCAGGACATTTTATCCAGGCCAAACTGGCTGCTTGTGAGACGCTGAACTCTGAAGTCGTAGTCATGACGAGTCTGGATTTCTGCGGGAGTCATTATGGGTTTTGATTTTTAACTTTTGTTGGGGAAGAAAGTTACAAAGCATGACCTAAAGGGGCTTGAACCGGGACTTCATTCATTCAGGGAGGTCTTCTGTCTCTTTATAGATAATCAAGAGTTGGCTTTAATTGCTTACTTGGTGGGAAAATTTAAATCTATCTACTAAAAAAGATAATGACAATCCTCCTTCTTTGACCCAATTTATGTCCAGTAATTCAATATTATACTATTTATGCTAGAGTGTCATTACTTCTCAGCCTTCCTTGATGGTATTCAATTAATTGTGGACTCAGGTACCCCAAATAGGACTGAGGTGAGAAGAGGGATAAGTGATGGATGCCTCTGGAAAGAGTGGTGATTTACATCCTATTCTAAAAGGAAGAGAAGGGTGAAGGGGGCCCACAGGGAATTGTACTTACTCTAAGAACAAACCCATCAACTGGAATTTTAGGTACAACCTATAGCATTAAAGGGAAGCCCTTGTAGGTGAGTAGTGCCTGGGGCAAAGCATCCAAGGTCTGGAGTTTCTGCAGACATAGCGTCTATGAGGATCTGGGGAGACCCATGTGTTGGCTTAGGTTCAAGGACCTCTGAGGTGCTTTCCAGCTCCCAAATTGTACGCCCCCATAGTAACAGGTCAGCGAACAAGAGATAGGGCTACTCACGTGGTGTTATGCCTTGGTTAGCAAGTTGTTCCTGGGTCCTTCTCTGTTGAAGTCGTAACTGCAAAACTTAGAAAACAAAGTGTTCGTTTGTAAGTTGGGCCGCGTGTGATTATAGTCATTTATATTCACATCATAATTTTTGCCCAGCTCTTCTCATTTCATTTTTAGACCAGTCTCGAACGTTTGTGTCAACTACATTTGTGTTTCTGTGGCAGACGTGGAGAAAGAAAAAACTGAGAGATGCCAAGCGGGTTGCAGGGATTTGCAGGAAGTCTGTGACAAGCTAGGGCTGGAACACCCGTGCCCTCTTTGAAGTGAATGTTGTTCTCACAGCCCTAGGCTCACTCGCTCCTCCTTATTAGCCACTTGGGGGGATAAACACCACCCAGTTCTGCTGGGAATTTGCCTGTGCTTTCCAAAGGGAGCCAGCATGAAGAAAGCGTAGGCCTTGGGGTCTCATATGGGTTCAAATCTCATCTCTAGTGCCTTCAAAAGGCACGTAATCCTGGGCAAGCTGCTTACCCTTTCTGATACTCACTTTCCTCATCTGTAAATGGGAACGATGTGTTCCTGAAGGTGTTGCTATAAAGTCCGATAAGCAATAAACGCAAGTTGCTTAGCCGAGTGCTTGGCACAAAATAGTTCATCAATAAACAGTGGTATTATGTGCATCTGGGATCCATTTGGAATTTCAAAGATAGGCTATTAGAGTCATGCTTTGCTTAGAAGAAATAAAACACTGTAAACTGTCCAAACTTTGTATTATAAACATTTATGTTGCTATCCATAGCGCAAATAGATTATATATATCATACACAATATACATGTAAATAGTAAAAAAAAAAAAAAAAGACTATATGTAAAATTGTGAGTGTAGCATTTGTGATTTTCTCCTCCGCCCTCCCCCCTCTCCCCCTGAAAAATTCTACCTTTGGACACTTGGCCTCTCCCTCATGGAGAGTCCATTTTCTCAGGGAGACTCTAAGTTTACCATCTTGGCTCCTGGGTTTGAGTGGCTCAGAACAAGGATAGAAAGAGCAACAGTTTGTAAAAAAGAGGGACTGGTCTAATCAACATGTAATGAAAAGAGAGAAGGAGAGAACTGTTTTAAGGAAGAGAAAATGAGAATGGAGACAAGATCAAAAACAGGAAGGCTATGTGGACTGACTTTCAAGTTTATTTAGTATCTCAGAGTGAGGCTTCAGAGAAAATGTAGTCACAAGATCTCCTGAACGTCAGCATAATGGGGAAAGATGATTTTTTAAAGTGCTGTCATGGTTTTGAATTGGATCATCAACCTTCTTCGAGAGAGATCGATGCTGTTGAATTACTTTTAATTACTTTCAGTTGCTAGACTGTGTTTCATTGAATAGCCTCATCTGACTCGGAGTTAGGACTGGACAATAAAGAAGACAAAATTATGTTACATTGCAGGTAAATGAAAACGATACGAGACTTTGTTATTTAAGCCCTCCTTCGGAACAACCCTCCCACCAATAAAAACTGTAAGCTCTGAACAAAATATGAGAAATAACCACCTGGGGATTCTGAATAGGAAACAAAATCATGTAGGGTATAGAGGGAAGTTGAAACTTGGGAGAGGTGACTTCCATGGGGGTGAGCTTCCTACTTGGGGGACAACTGAGAGTGACCTGGAGTCATGAAGTAGCAGGTCAAAAGCAACTAAAACTCTCACAGAAAACCTACTCATCTTTCTGGCCCGAGGACTCAGGGAAAGGAAAGCAGACAACCATGGCTGACCACCATAGATTGAGGAAGACACCATTGAGGGAGAGAGCTGGAAAAGGGAGGGATCCCCTGACTATGTGTATGGACCCTCACAAGTTTCAATCTGGTCCTTTAATGAAGTTTCCATGGGGCAGACTCAAAGCAGCACGGCAAAGGTTTAAAATCAAAGTGAAACTTGAACCTCTGTGCACACAGGCAAAAAAGGACTTAACGCTCGAATATTCAGGGTTAATTTTGTGCTCAAACCAAACAGAAAGAAATCACCAGTCTCCAGAGGATTGTGAAAGAACTCAAGGGTTTATGTAATACAAGACAGAACGTCCAGAATACAATCCAAAATTACTTTACACACAAGGAACCAGGAAAATGTGACTCATTTTAAATAGAAAAGACCATTAGCTGATGCTAGCCTTGAGACGACCCACATGTTGGAATTATCCTACAAGTACTTTAAAGTAGTTATTTTCAACTATGTTCAATGAAGTAAAAGAAAACATGCTTGAAATGAATGGAATGACAGGATATCTCAGCAGCAAAATAGCCACATAAAAAGAAACCAAATAAAAATTAAAACGTAATGGTAGGATATCTATACTCTAAATAATAATAATAGTAAATGCTAATAAATATAAATATACTCTAATAATAATAAATCCATGGATGAGCTTATTAATAAAAGAATAAATATCAGAGGAATGAATCAGTAAACTTGAAAATAGACCAAACTTACGAAGAGAGAGAAAAATGATGGGAAAAAAACGGACATACAGATAGCCCCACGGATCTGTGCAACAATATCAAAAAATCTAACATCAGTTAATTAGAGTCCCAGAAAGAGTGCAGAGAAATAACTAATAGCCCAAACATCCCAAATTTCATGAAAGACATAAATTCACAGATTCCAAAAAAGTCAACAAACCCCACACCAGCCATATTCACAGAAAACCACACTTAGACACATCACAATCCAATGGCTGAAAACCTAAGAAAGAGGAAATCTTAAAAGTATCTAGGGAAAACCAACACATTATATAAAGGGAAACACCGATTCTCATCAGAAACTATGGAGGCCAGAAGATAAAACAAAAACAAAATGCAAAACAGAAAACAAATGTCAACTCCAAAGAGAAAATGTCCTCTAGAAATGAAGGTAAAATAAAGATGTGTTCAGGTAAAGGAAAAGGTCATTTGTTGCCAGCAGATTTTGCTACAAGAAATGCTTAAGGAGGGGCGCCTGGATGGCTCAGTTGGTTAAGTGTCTTACTTTGGCTCAGGTCATGATCTCATGGTTGGTTTCATGTGTTCAAGTCCCGTTTTGGTCTCTGTGCTGACAGCTTGGAGCCTGAAGCCTGCTTCAGATTCTGTGTCTCCCTCTCTATGCCCCTGCCCTGCTAGTGTGCTCGCTCTCTCTCTCTCTCTCTCAAAAAAAAAAAAAAAAAAAAAAAAGAGTAAATAAACATTTAAAAAAAGAAAAAAGAGGGGCACCTGGGTGGCTTAGTAGGTTAAGCATCCAACTTTGGCTCAGGTCATGATCTCACAGTTTGTGAGTTAGAGCCCTGCATCGGGATCATGGTTTGTGAGTTCGAGCCCCGCATCAGGCTCTGTGCTGACAGCTCAGAGCCTGAAGTCTGCTTCAGATTCTGGGTCTCTTCTTCTCTCTGCCCTTCCCATGCTCATGCTGTCTCTCAATAATAATAATGTTAAAAAAATTAAAAAAAAAAAGAAAGCTAGACAGGTTAGGGGTGCCTGGGTGGCTCAGTGGGTCAAGCATCTGACTCTTGATTTTGGCTCATGTCTTGATCTCATGGTTAGTGGGATTGAGCCCCACGTTGGGCTCTGTGCTGGCAGCATAGAGCCTGCTTGGGATTCTCTCCTCCCTCTCTCTTTGCCCCTCTCCCACTTGTATGTGCGCTCTCTCTCTCTCAAAATAAATAGACATTTTAAAAAAATGATACACAGGCTGTATCAATATCAGATAAAAAAAAGACTTCAAGTCAAGGAGTATTATCAGAGATAAAGAAGGGATATTTTATAATCATAAAAGGGACAATTCATCCGAAGACCTAGCCACTATAAATGGATAGGCATCAGGGGCACCTGAGTGGCTCAGTCGGTTAAGTGTCTGACTTTGGCTCAGGTCATGATCTCACAGTTCGTGAGTTTGACCTCGCATCGGGCTCTGTGCAGACAGCTCAGAGCCTGGAGCCTGCTTCAGATTCTGTGTCTCCCTCTCTCTCTCTGCCCCTCCCCAACTCACACTCTGCCCCCCCCCCCTCTCTCTCTCTCTCTCTCTCAAAAAAAAATAAATAAACATTAAAAAAAATGGATAGGCATCTAATAAAAGCCTCAAATGAAGTAAAAACTGACATTATTAGAGGGATAAATAGACAATATCAAAATCATAGTAGGATATTTTAGGGTCCCCCTCTCAACATTTTATAGAATAGATTTAAAAAAAATCACTGATGACATTGGGATTTGAACAATTATCAATCATCTCGACTTAATTGGTATTTATAGAGCACGGTGTTCAATAACTTAAAATTAATTAATTAATTAATTAATTTAGAGGGACAGAGAGAGTGAGAGAGGGACAGAGAGAGAGGGAGAGAGAGATTACAAGCATGCTCTGCACTGTCAGCGTGGAGTCCGATGTGGGGCTGGAACCCATGAACCGCAAGATCGCGACCTGAGCCAAAACCAACAGTCGCTTAACCCACTGAGCCACCCAGGTGCCCCTAAATTTAACATTCTTTTAAGGTTCACATGGTACATTCACCGAGATAGACTAGGCCACAAGACAAGTCTCAATAAACTTTTTTAAAAGATTAAACTCATATAGAGTATGTTCTCTGATCACATTGGAATTAGTCAGAAATCAAAAGCAATATGCTACTTAGGAAAATATTTGGCAGTATACTTCTAAGTAATTCATAGATCAAAGAAGAAATCACAAGGGAAATTGGAAACATTTTTAATTGAATGATGATACCTATACGATATACAATTTATGGGATACAGCTAACACAGTGCTTCGAGGGAAATTTAAGAGTTTTAAGTGCTTATGTTAGACAAGAAGAAAGATTTAAGATAAATGACCTAAGATACTACGTAATAAGCTAAAAGAACGTTCAAGGTAATTGGAAGGAAGAAAGTATTGGAGCAGCAAAATAGAAACCAGACAAGAACATAGAAAATCAACTAAGCCAAAAGTTGATTCTTTGCAAAGACCAACAAAAATGGAAAAACCCCTAGCTAGATTCATCCGTAAAAAAGAGAGAAAGAATAAATTTTACCAATATCAGGAATAAAAAAGATGGGTTATCACTACAGACCTAAAAGGATACTAAAGGATTAAAAAGGAAAATAGAAGAATATCATTAACGATTTTGTGATGGGGCACCTGGGTGGCTTAGTCGGTTGAGCGTCCGACTTCAGCTCAGGTCATTATCTCACAGTTTGTGAGTTCGAGCCCCACGTTGGACTCTGTGCTGACAGCTCGGAGCCTGCTTTGGATCCTCTGTCCCCCTCTCTCTCTCTGCCCTTCCCCTGCTCATGGTCTCTCAAAAATCAATAAACATTAAAAGAATTTGGGGGGTCACCTGGGTGGCTCAGTTGGCTAAGCATCTGACTTTGGCTCAGGTCATGATCTCCAGGTTCCTGAGTTTGAGCCCCACATTGGGATCTGTGCTGACAGTGCAGAGCCTGCTTGGGATTCTCTCTCTCTCCCTCTGTTTCTTTCCCTCCCCTACTTGCACGCACTCTCTCAAAATAAATAAACTTAAAAAAAATTCTAAAAAGAGAATTTTTGTGCCAATATATTTGACAACTTAAAGAAACATTTTTAAAATGTTTATTCATTTTTTGAGAGACAGAGAGAGACAGAGCACAAGCAGAGGAGGGGCAGAGAGAGAGGGAGACACAGAATCCAAAACAGGCTCCAGGCTCTGAGCTGTCAGCACAGAGCCCCACTGGGCTCGAACTCATTGACCATGAGATCGTGACCTGGGCTGAAGTCGGACGCTTAACCGATTGAGCCACCCAGGCGCCCTGACAACGTTTTAAAATGGAACAACTTCTTGAAAGCTACAACTTATCAAAATACAAGAAGAAACATAAATCTGAATAGTGTTGTGTAACTAAATTGCATTGATTGTTAAGAACTTATCTCCTTACAAAATCCCAGGCCCAGATGGTTTTACTGGCAAATTTAATCAAGATGTTGTGATCGCAACCACTTGTTTTCCAAGTTCTCCATCAAATAACTTTCACCTTCTACATATAACATCAGAGTAAGATAAGAGTACTCACTTATATTTCAACACCACAGATCTTAATTCAGCAAATGGAAAACGTTGACAGAGATCTTCTGTTGTGAGAATCAGCCATTTTGAAGGCTGTTTGGGTGCTCTAGACATTAAGCTATTTTGACTTAGATTGAGCCAGATGAAGACAGTAGAAATGGAAATGAGAGAAAAAAATGAAAAAAAAAAATAAATTGAACAGAAAGAACTGGAAAAATCTAGCGATGGAAGGGAGGAGAGAAATGGGTATTACTATCTCTCAAAGGGCTTGTTAGTCTGGGATGTTTAGATATGCTGTCGGAAATTCAAGAATTCCCTGATGTTACCAGTAACTGTGTTTGCATGTATTTATTTTTTCCTGGGAGTGGGTCCATAGCACTTGCCAGGTTCCCAAAGGGGGCCAAGGCATCCAAAATTTAAGCCCCACTAGCCCAGAAATTTGAAAATCTAGGGTTTTGAGAGCATGCATAAATTATGATAGGTTGACAAAGAAGTCTGGAAAATGATTAGTTTCATTTTATACAATCTGAATTTTAGCAGTCCCGGTAAATTTTAAATAATGTGCCTGACAGGCCATTGAAATATGGGGCTGGAGAAAGGCTAAGGAGTCAAGGCTGACTTGGGGTATTGTCTTCAAATAAGTAGCCACAAAAACCTTTTTATCAGAATTCCTAAAAAAAGAGGGATACATTACCAGAGGAAAGGAAAGATAAAAAGAAAACAGGAATAGGGGCACCTGGGTAGCTCAGTCGGTTGAGCGTTCGACTCTTGGTTTCTGTTCAGGTCACGATGTCGCGGTTAGTGGGTTCGAGCCCTGTTTCGGGCTCCACAAGGACAGTGCAGAGCCTTTTTGGGATTCTCCCTCTCTGTCCCTCTCGTGCTCTCTTTCTCAAAATAAATAAATAAACATTAAAAAGAAGAAGAAAATAGGACTAAAAATTACATCACAAATCGATAAAGAGTAACGTTAAAGGGAGCCAGTAAAGGGCTTAATTAATTTGGGACACCATTAGTTTTGGGTATCTAATATGGAGAAATCATTGTGCTATTTCCATAACTCATTTCCATACTTCTTGCCTTTTGGTTAATCATCTGCAGATTTCCACATTTACAAGATCAAAGGCATTATTCATTATGTTCCTCCAATGTGTCAATAACTATCTGGTTGTGTGAGAGGCATTGCTTATTATTGGCATAATGGTGAATGGGACACATAGTTACACCCCTCAAAGCCATAACTTCCTAGGGGGTGAAATAAACTCAATGTTTTGAGTTCTTCCCGAATACGCAATCTTTTTATTCCTTTTTTTTATTCCTACTTTATTTTGCCTTCTCTGAGCACCAACCTTTTGGGATAGCCTTCTTCCCCCAGGGGCCTTGTTAATTTCCTGAAACGGCATGCAGTGTGTGTGTCTATGCATATTTTTGTGGAGCGGCCCGTGACTTCTATCAGATTTTAGGAAGTCTCTGGGACTTCCAAAAGTTAGGCACCATCAACTCCCATCTAGACTAGATCATCCCATATGTTTTTACTAGTTAGTAGAGTCTCTTCTTTCGGTGCGCCTTACATGCACTACTAATTTCCCTAAAACTCTATTTTCATAGAATTATTTTGCGCAGTATCTTCAGTGGCTCCTGATTCTGGCGTTTCAGATCTTCTCCACCAGCACTATTCCCCACCCAAACTTTCTCCTCCAGCTCAGTCTGTTTCTACCTGAACCCAACACCTACCAAATGCATTTACACACCTTGCCTTTGATTATGAGATCCCCACACATGGAATCGGATGCAGGATTTGAGGCCAGGCTAGGATTTTAATTCACTCCAAAGAGTTGGCAAACTACGTACATCAGCGATTTATTATAGAACGTTCCTTTGTGCACTGATTTGTAATGTCACCTTTGTCATTTACTCCAGTGCTAATATAAGCTATGATCTGTTTCTAGGTGCTAAATGCTAATTTGTATGAATTTATACTTCCTATCCCTCTCTCTTCTTTAGCAGCAAAAGTAGTAAATGTTTTCTGTCTCAAGAAGACAGAACAGGCACACACCTGATTCCTATAACAGAATGGTTATAAATAACAGAAATGGTAGCTTTAAAAATCTTTATCTGCAGTAGAAAAGACACAGGGGACACCTCAGTGGATTGACAGTGTAAGTAATCTATGGGAGATAAACAGAATACGGGACTGGACTGGAAAAGCACATGGTAAGACACATGCATGTCAGTGATGGAAAGTCTTGCCAAGAATCCTCTTTGCCCAGGAACAGGAAGGTGTAGTAGGCTCCCTCTAACAGGGCTGCTAGAAGGGGTACCCAAGGGCAAGGCCAGTCTCCACCATATCCTGTACTTTTCCCCACATTGGCCCTCCCCACATTGGACCTGGTTATGGGATGGGACTGCCAGTCTCCAGGTAGGAGTGGCAAATAAGGCATCTTGGGAGACACAGGAGTGAGCTCCGGATTGTTGGCAGTACCCAAGAGGGTCAGTTATCCTTTGCTCCCTGAAATCAGCTACTGGCCATCCTGTGCCTCTCCCCCAATCCCTGATATCAGATCAAAGCCCACGTGTCAGCACATATCTCTTCTCTCCAGGCTGTGCTCACCTGTGCATCACATCGTCTAACAGGTCTCTACAAGGGTACAACATGAGGGTGTGATCAACAATCGCCTAACCTGGGAGCAATGTCTCCACCCCAAAAGGAAGACTCTAAACATATAAGAAAAGAACACATACTCCAGGAGACAATGTGAACAAACGAAAACGGGTCGTTCTCAGCAATAGGCAAAAGAATTTTCATTAGTTAAAAATAAAATAGGGGCGCCTGGGCTCAGTCTGTTGAGCATCGGACTCTTGATTTTGACTTAGGTCATGATCTCACGGCTCATGGGATCGAGCCCTGCGTCAGGCTCTGCGCTGACAGTGTGGAGCCTGCTTGGGATTCTCTCTCTCCCCCTCTCTCCCTGCCCCTTCCCAGCTCACGTGCTCTCTTTTTCTCTCTCTCAAAATAATAAACTTAAAATAAAATAATCACCATCTCACACCCGTTAGGATGGCCACGATAAAAAAAAAAAAAAACCAAACTACACACACACACACACACACACACACAGAAAATAACAAGTGTTGGCAAGACTGTGGAGAAATTGGAAACATGCGCACTGCTCTTAGGAATGTATAATGCTGCAGCCCCTATGGAAAACAGCATGGCATTTCCTCAGAAAATTAAAAATAGAATTACCATACAATCCAGCAACCCTGCTTCAGAGTATATATCCAAAAGAAGTAAAACAGCAACTTGAAGAGATAACTTGTACACTCATGTTCATAGCAACATTTTTCATGATAACCAAGAGATGGGAGCAACCCAAGTGTCCATCAACAGATGAGCAGACAAACATTGCGTTGTATACACATACACTAGAGTATTAGTCAGCCTTAAAAAGGGAGGAACTTCTGGCACATGCTGAAGCACGGATGAAACTTGAGGACGTTATGCTGAGCCAGTCACCCAAGGACATTAAGCCGGTCACCCAAGGACGTTAAGCCAGTCACCCAAGGACATTAAGCCGATCACCCAAGACAAATAATGTAGGAGGTACCTAGAGTTGTCAAATCCATAAAGACAGAATGGTGATTTCCAGGGGATGGTGGGGGAGGGCGGGAGGAAGAAATTGGAAATTAGTGTTTAATAGGTGTGGAGTTTTTCAGTTTTGCAAGATAAGAAAGAGTTCTGGAGACGGGTGGTGGTGATGGTGGCATAACAGGCGAATGTTCCAAATGCCGCTGAACTGTGCACTTAAAAACGGCGAAGATAGTAAATTTTATACTGCATATGTGCTACAATAAAAAAATTAAATCACGAAAATAAACCAAAAATCAAATAAGAATATAGTTCATTAAGATTAACTCAAATGGGGGCACTTGGGTGGCTCAGTTGGTTAAGCATCTGATCAGGTCAGGATCTCGAGGTTCAAGACATCGAGCCCTGCATTGGGCTCTGCGCTGACAGCAAGGAGCCTGCTTGGGATTCTCTCTCTCTCTCTCTCTCTCTCTCTGTGTCCCTCCCCCACTCTCTCAAAATAAATAAATAAAGAAAAAAGATAAAGTCAATTGGGTGGCTGAATATTGGAACGAACATAGTTAAAGATGATTTCATAAGCGAGGAGATGAACTCAACAGTTCTTAGAATGTACTACAAAGGGAGAAAAGACTGGGAAGCAAAATCAATATGTGTTCAGTGTAGACACACTGCAAAATAAAGAAAAGCTTCCGGGGTGGGGGTGAAATATATATATATATATATAATATACACACACACACACACACACACACACACACCTATTCCTGAGCTAGAACCATTATTCATGTCTAATTCACGTCCTTGGGGTCCTTTTGCCTAAATTTTCCTTCTCTAACTGATTTTTATTAGTATTGCATCACAGATATTCCCATATCATTTAATACCCTTCAAAAGATACTATTTTGATAGCTGCACATTTCATTTTTTGGTCACTCTGTACGTGATCAAACCAAATGCTTATAGGCAATTGGATATTTAGTTTGTTTCTAGTATTTTACAACAGTGGGTGTTCTTTGTGGTTAATTTTGGGCCACATCCTCAATATTCATTCATTCTTTCTTTCTTTCTTTCTTTCTTTCTTTCTTTCTCTTTCTTTTTCCTTCCTTCCTTCCTTCTTTTTCCTTCCTTCCTTCTTTTTCCTTCCTTCTTTTTCCTTCCTTCTTTTTCCTTCCTTCTTTTTCCTTCCTTCTTTCTTTTTCCTTCTTTCCCTTCTTTTTCTTCCTTTTTCCTTCCTTCCTTTCTTTTTCCTTCCTTCCTTCCTTCCTTCCTTCCTTCCTTCCTTCCTTCCTTCCTTCCCATTATTTATTTTTCCAATATTACTTTACGATACACTCCTGGAAGCGAAAGTGTTTGGGTACGGGCAAATGTCAAATTTGCAGGCTTGTGGTCCGTGAAGGCAAACAGCTCTCCTGAAAGGTTGTTCTGATTCTCTTCTCGCTAGTGAAGCGTGGCTGTTTGCCCACTGCCCGCTGCCCTTGGCTGCTCTGATCACGTTGCAATCCTTCTCTCCACTGAGGCTGGAGGCCTGGCGGCCAGCTCGAGCTGAAAGAGAATGGCCAGAGGGGGTACTGAACGGCCCCCTCCCTTTTTGTGGCTGCTTCCCCACCCCGCACATGGGGGAGTCCCGATGCTTCGGGCAGGAACCCTGTGCTCGGTGAAGTGGGCTTCCCCTGTGGGCACAGCTGTCCTCGGTCAGCACTGGCCTCCTTCCTGAACTGCCTGTATGTGTCTCCCTGAGAGGTCCCCCCCCCCCACCCCCACCGCTTTCAGCTGGCTGGAGCCTTTTGTGTCCCCAGAGCTCTTGGCAAACCTCCACTGATCCACCGTAGCTAAAAATACTCTTAAGCAGAGGGTTGCTTTTTGGCCCGAGCCTCCCCTCCCCCCTCTCGGTTCTAAACACCTACAGGTTACAGGTTTTCATGGGGTTTTCCACTTCCTTTGAGGCCATATGGTTATCTTTGAAGGGTGAGGTAGATTCTTCCTGTCTTTTCCATGGCACCTCAGTATGTTCTCTTATGGTTCTGGCATTTGGGTATCAATCTTTTACAGCTTCCACGACCCCATTTTTTTTTTTTTTTTTTTTTTTTTTGCATTCTTTTGGTCCTTATCGGAATTGGGTGTTGTAAGTTCGCACTCAAGTTGCTTCTTTTACTCAGAAGTCCTGGGCTCTCAATTCTGATTTCCTCATCTGTCTGGCTATTCTCGTCTCCAGTACTGCACTAGTTAAGTTACTCTACTCTTAAGATAGACGTTCATGTCTGATACAAAGAATCTTCTATTATCCTTTTTTTTTTAATTAAAAAATTTTTAAATGTTTATTTTTGAGAGAGAGCAAGAGAGAGAGCACAAGCAGGTAAGGGAGGGAGAGGGAGAGGGAGAGGGGGAGGGGGAGGGGGAGGGGGAGGGGGAGGGGGAGGGGGAGGGGGAGGGGGAGGGGGAGGGGGAGGGGGAGGGGGAGGGAGAGGGAGAGGGAGAGGGAGAGGGAGAGGGAGAGGGAGAGGGAGAGGGAGAGGGAGAGGGAAAGAAAGAACGCAAAGCAGGCTCCAGGCTCTGAGCTGTCAGCACAGAGCCCCACACGGGGCTCGAACTCACAAACCATGAGACCATGACCCGAGCTGAAGTTGGACGCTTCCCCGACTGAGCCACCCAGGCGTCCCTCTATTATCCTTTAAAAATAAATATGTTGTGACTACCCTAGCCTGTTTTTCCCCCCAAATAAACTTCAGGACCAGACTAGCAAGTTCTACTAATACCCCAAACACCTACTGCCCCTAAAGGAGAGTATATTCCTTTAACATTCGGTAGTCATTAAACGTAAACACCAGCCAGAGAAACAGCCCTCCTGTTTAATGATGATTAAAGAATGTATAGAAACTTCTGGATCAAGGATAGCACGGGACCAGTTGGCTATACATACAGCTGGCACTGGGCACCTGATTCAAGAATGGGAGAATATCTTTATACACCACGAACACGTCACTTGCTTATGCCCAGGAGATTAAGGACCAGGTCTTGTGAGGGTTTCAGGATGAAGAGGCAGGGAATATCATGATGGATGGACATTAGGACATTTCTCTTATCCCATAGACAGCTACCCCTGCCACACACCTAGGGCTGCAGGGCAGACCCTCCTGGGTGTTCAGGGGAGAAGCAGCATGACAGAACGAGGGAGCTGGAACAGAAAACAGAGACTTGACCTTGACTCTGCCGCGCTGTGTGACCTCAGACAAGTCACTGTGTCTACAATTCCTACCCTCATCGTCTGGATACAGCGATATTAGTATCAATAGTAAATCATAATAACCACCTGCATGGGGTTGTTGAGACGGAGGTAATGAGTTAACCACTTCCTCAACTATACAAGGCTGTCCAATACCTTTCTGGGTTAAATTGATAATGGTAGCTTCAGGAGAAAGCCCATCCGTGTGGTTCTGGTCCCAGAATCTGAGGAGAAAAGGGAGCTGCCTGCGGTGGGAACGATAATGTATAACTTGACGAAATCGTGCCGCCTTAAACACTGGCCATGCCGGGGCTCCAGGCTCTGCGGGGAGGTGGTACAAATTGGGAAGGAGGAGTGTGTAGGAATCTCACACGAAGAGGGCACTGAAGATACAGGGGTTCCACCATCCGTTGAGGGAGGTGGGAACAGCAGGGGAGAGAGGAAGGACTGAACCCACGAAGCTGGGTCATGAACTCATCACAGAGCGGTCCTTTCTCTCCCTGGCTGGCGTGGACTGTAAAGGGCCAGTGTCTGGAACAAAAGCTTTCACAGACATCATCTCGTCAAAACCCCCCACTAATCCTGTAGGACTAGAAATGATTATCCCATGTTGTGGCTCATAAGGCCCAGAGGGTGCAAATAACTCATCCAAGGCCATCAAGTTATGAAGGGAGAGAAGCACATTTGAGACCCGTGACTTTGGACTCACGGGTGCAAATTCCAGATGGAAGGAACCATGTTCTCTCTTGTGTTTTCGTGTATTTCCCCATCTGGGGGGTTCCTTTCAAAGGAAGAAGGAGAGGCTGCCGTGACATAAGGCACACACCTCATGCCACCTGTCACCTAGGTATCTCAACACGAGGGACCCTCAGCTCAACAGCACTGCCCGCAGCATCTCTATAGCAACAGTCGTGCGGGGTACCATTGTCTTTCTCGAGCCAACAGGCAGCTGGGTGACTAGTCTAACCGACACAGGTGACCGTCCCAGCCGAGTCTCTGACTGGGACGAAGCTCCTGAATGGCCCCACGCTCTGACGGCATCTCACAGAGTTGTTGCTATGGTTTTGGCGAGAAGTATTGCTTTTCTGAGGACTGCAAAACACTTCACTTTCCAACCCCAATGCTCGTTCATTCCTGACAGAGTGGAAAATGTGCCTCCTTGGCTGAAATGTTCCTCTTGAGTCCAGCCCAAAGATGACATTTTTAGGAAAGTTTGAGAAGAATCCTGTGGCTGTTACTGAGTCACGATAGAGTAGAAATGGATCTTTTCTATTTAAAGAGTTCTGTGCTACTGTTTGAAAATGTCATATTGCTAGGGAACGGTGGAAATAGAAAACTTTCCATTTGCCATCAACAAAGAGAGATGGTTCCTGAATGAGAAACAATGGAGTTGAGGGCAAGTTCTGTTACCTGTCTGACTGAAGTAATAGGCCGATGGGAGTTTAGTTAGGGAATATTAGTCCAAATAAGCTGGGTGTGCTAGGGAGGGATTGTTCATCTGAAATACAGCACATGTGATTCTAGATCTCTTTCTGCTATTTAGTTGTTACTTTAGACAGGTCCCAGACTCTCTCCGGACCTCAGTGGCAATATAACTCAAAAGCGGAGATTAGATTAGATCCCAATTTCCCTGATATCAAGAGTCACTTAGGGACTGAAAAAACCCCAACCAATTCTTTGGTCCCTTTCCTGAAGATTCTAGTTCAGCAGGTCTGGGATATATTGGAAATCTATTTTAACAAGTCTTCCGGAAATTCTGAGGAGAAGGTAGGTGTGAGAAAGAAAAACAAGCAAATATAATGTGCAAAAATGGGACCACGTTTTTACACCGTTTTGTGCCTTGCTTTTTTACTGATAACATATGGTTACTTCGTGTGTGTGTATAAATTCTCATTTTTAATGGCGCCGTGGTACTTCATCATGTTTCAGTATCTGTTTAACCCTCTTTTATTATACATTTAATGTTTTACTTTCTCCAGAAGTGATATATTCTTTTGGATTGCCAGTAGGACGACGGGCGGGCCCCCATTTCACTACACCCTTGTTAAAGAAAATTCCAAATTACGGTAAGCCCTGCTGAGAGAGTCTTTCAGAACAGGGTGGGGAGGACACTGAGGAAGGAGGCTCGTGCACATCTCCTATCTCAGCCTTTGGAACACCGGGGACTTTTGACTTCTGTCAATTGCAACTTGTCAGTTTCCCGTCCACCACCTCCTACAACAGGACTTTGGACTGGAACTGAGATAACGCAGCATCTGTTAGTGGAAGAGCCAACCCTGCAGTAGGGAGTCAGTTTAACTCTGTCGGCACCAGTCCTGATTCCTTCAAAACAAGTTACGTAACTATGTTTTCTGCCTTTAGAAGCCTGCTCCCTGCTCACAATGTGGAGCACACAGAGTTTGGTTCCCTCTGTGTCTCCGGGGCTACAATTCCTGAGACCCCCAAATAAGCATTTTTGGTTACAGCCTCTTCTTCTTGGTCAACACCCCCATTAACAATGGATGATGATGTTATTAAAGAAGAAAAAAGCTTTGTTAATTCGATAATAAGGGGATTCTCATTGTATTTCTTAATCCGCCAAACATGTTTTCAAAGACTTGTTGACTATTAATATCTTTTTTATGTGAATTGCCTGATAACATTCTTGGCAAATTTTTTCTTTTTTTTTTCTTAACAGAGCTATTTATATTTAAAACACGCTAAATATAGTCATCTATGTTGTAAACTCCCCCCCCCCTTCCCCCCCCCCCCCCCCCCCCCGGTTTTAGTTTGCTGGTCAATTTTGTTTGTAATGATTTTGGCATTTAACATTGCTACATGCAATCCTTTTAAAAACTCTTACGAATTCTATCTTTGGTGTATACAGAGAAAGACCTCCATATCCAGATAATAGATTTGCTTAAATGTTCTTATTTTATGGCTTTGATTTCTGCATTTGACTTTGCAATGCATCACATTTTACTATACAGTATTAGGAAAGGCTCTAATTGGGGCGTCTGAGTGAATCAGTCAGTTAAGTGTCCCACTTTTGGCTCAGGTCACGATCTCAGGGTTCATGGGTTTGAGCCCTGCATTGAGCTCTGTGCTGATGGCTAGGAGCCTGGAGTCTGTTTCAGAGTCTGTTTTCTTCTATCTCTGCCCCTCCCCCACCCTCTCTCAAAAAAGGAATAAACATTTAAAAAAAAATTTTTTTTAAATGTTTATTTTAGAGGGAGACAGAACATGAGTGGGGGAGGGGCACAGAGAGAGGGAGACACAGAATCCAAAGCAGGCTCCAGGCTCTGAACCCCTAAAATTTTTTTTTAAAAAGAAAAGGCTCGGGGTGCCTGGGTGGCTCAGTTGGTTAAGTGTCCGACTTCGGCTCAGGTCATGATCTCGCGGTCTGTGAGTTCGAGCCCCGCATCAGGCTCTGTGCTGACAGCTCGGAGCCTGGAGCCTGGAGCCTGCTTCGGATTCTGTGTCTCCCTCTCTCTCTGCCCCCTCCCCTGCTTGTGCTCTCTGTCTCTCAATAATAAATAAATGTTAAATTTTTTTTAATTAAAAAAGGCTCTGATTACTTTTTCAAATTGTTAACTAATTATTCTCACATAATTTCTTTATCAAATGGATTTTAGATATTGTGTTTGCCATATAACATATACCTGTATAACCTTGAATCTGTTTCTACTCTTTTTTTATATTCTGACCTCAAAATTTTCTTTTGTCTGGTGGCAGGCTGGGCTTATCAGGCTTAAATATCTACTTTATGGGGTGTAGGAGTCTAATCTGGGACACTCTGAATCCCCCAGCTATGGAATCCCAGTTCAGATTCCTCAAACCAAGCCTTCAGAACAGCTGCCAATTACAAGGTTTTTAAGGACCCCAAAGTGGAAAGGACCTTCTACCCACATTAGCAACGGAGGCAAAATATCAAATTAAGATAGAAGCACTATTCATGCAAATGCTTACATGTAACAGGTTGAGGACGTTTAATCCAATGAAATTGGGGTGAATCGGTTGTGAACGTACTGAGGGTTTTAGGCACCAAGAGAAGCAGACAAAAGAAGAGAAGGCAAGGATGGAAGAAAGGTAGAAAGAGGAAGTAGAAAAGAAATATAGTAGGAAAATAGGTTTAATTTTTTATTGTGAGAAGAATATTTGTGTGTGTGTATATGTAACTATCTCTTTTAGTGAAGGTTATTAATTCACGTGTACTTACTAGAAGGTGAGAAACGTGTTAAGTCATGGCACGCCAGGTTCTGCCGCAAGAGGGGTATAAGGGGCCAAGTATCGTGGCAAAAACTCTGGATTTATAAAAGGTTATGCTTTGGGTCATTTCATGAGCTATCTGTCTCCCTAGGCTCAATATGGAGGTGATTTGGAGGGAGGGAGGGAGGGAGGGAGAGAGGACGGATGGATGGAAGGAAGAAGGAAGGAGGGAGGGAAGGAGGGAATGAAGGAGGGAAGGAAGGAGGGAGGAAAGGAAGCAGAGGGAGGGAAGGAAGGAGAGGGAGGGAAGGAGGTTGGGAGGAAAGGAAAAAGGGGGGTAAGGAAGGAGGGAGGGAGGGAAGAAGGGAGGGAGGGAAGGAGGGAAGGAGGTTGGGAGGAAAAGAAAAAGGGAGGGAAGGAAGGAAGGAGAGGGAGGGAAGGAGGGAGGAAAGAAGGAAGGAAGGAGGGAGGAAAGGAAGCAGAGGGAGGGAAGGAAGGAGAGGGAGGGAAGGAGGTTGGGAGGAAAGGAAAAAGGGGGGTAAGGAAGGAGGGAGGGAGGGAAGAAGGGAGGGAGGGAAGGAAGGGGAGGGAGGGAAGGAGGGAAGGAGGTTGGGAGGAAAGGAAAAAGGGAGGGAAGGAAGGAAGGAGAGGGAGGGAGGGAAGGAGGGAGGAAAGAAAGGAGGGAGGAAAGAAGGAAGGAAGGAGGGAAGGAAGGAGGGAGGGAAGGAAGGAGGGAGGGAAGGAAGGAGGGAGGGAAGGAAGGAGGGAGGGAAGGAAGGAGGGAGGGAAGGAAGGAGAGGGAGGGAAGGAGGTTGGGAGGAAAGGAAAAAGGGAGGTAAGGAAGGAGGGAGGGAAGGAAGGAAGGAGAGGGAGGGAAGGAGGGAAGGAAGGAGGGAGAGAAGGAGGGAAGGAAGGAGGGAGAGAAGGAGGGAAGGAAGGAGGGAAGGAAGGAGGGAAGGAAGGAGGGAGGGAAGGAGGGAGGGAGGGAAGGAAAAAGGGAGGGAAGGAAGGAGGAAGGGAGGGAAGGAAGGAAGGAGAGGGAGGGAAGGAGGGAAGAAGGAAGGAAGCAAGAAGGAGGGAATGAAGGAGGGAAGGAAGGAGGGAGGGAAGGAAGGAAGGAGAGAGGGAGGGAAGGAGGGAGGGAGGGAGAAAGGAGGGAGGGAGGGAGGGAGGGAGGGAAGGAAGGAGGGAGGGAGGGAGGGAAGGAAGGAGAGGGAGGGAAGGAGGGAGGGAGGGAGGAAAGAAGCAAGGAAGGAGGAGGGAGGGAGGGAAGGAAGGAGGGAAGGAAGGAATGAACAAGAAAGGCAAGTAAAAGAAAGAAAAAGAAAAGCAACAAAATTAAACTTATTTTCAATTGGAAGATTTGCCGTAAGAATTTCAGAATGAATCTATTTGCTCAATGGTTTCCATCACGTGGAAGCAGAAAACTGGGGGCTGGATCAACCCAAGTACCCTCCTCTAGCAAATAGGGTCACTACCCACCCACTCGGCCACTTGGGCTCCACTGGCAAAAACTGGCAGGTCCAGCGGAAACCCGGAGATTCTCCTGTTTTTCCCTCAAGGTGGAAAATGGCCGCCTTTGCCTCCATTGGGCGTAGGAGACTTTCCAGTGCTTCCGGCAACATTACTGTCCCCAGACAACAATACTAGGTATCTTAGCGCTTCTTAACTCTTGGGCAATTGTTACATCTTGTTTATGATCTCCCATCTAGAATACTCCATGGACCCAAGAAACTGTATCATCCAAAGGATCACAAAGGAGTTGCCGGGACCTGCGTGTTAACCTTCTATTTGGTCCATCTCGATAAATCATCATTTGAGAGCATCATCCTAGCCTGTTACTTCTCCCTCGCTGCCATGGTTACGCTGCCTTCGTAAGACCATCCTATTATCCGTATTTGATCGATTTTCTGTCCTATACCCCACTGACGGTTCGTCTGTTCCCACCAGACCCTCCATTTGTTCTTCAGCGAATTCCCCTCGGCCTCTATATCCTCTGCGAGCCTCCAAGCACGGTCGTATTTGATGTCTTTTTCTAAATCATGAATTAATTTGTATTCAAACATTTATGAAAGTCCTAAAATAACTTATGTTTACTTTACATTTAGCAAGTCAAGTGTTTTGGAGGGGAGAAATAATTATAAAATTATCCCCAAAATGGTGCATGGGAGTGAAAGATGTGTGCTCGCTGTTGCAACCGTATAATTCATCATCCAGAGAATCCTCGTGCTCTCTTTCTTCCGAGGTGCCACATCCCTCCAGGAATGGCTCTGCCCTGATGCGGGAAGGTGAAAGCAACTCCCCAGGATTTTGCGGAGTGAACCTAAAAGCCTTCTTCTAACACCTTACTTCAAAGTTAATAACCCAAGGAATTCCTCTTTTGGGGTTTCAGCCTCCTTACCCGTGAAGGGAAGGACAGACTAAATTCAAATTTGGAGCTTTCAAATTTTAAGAAACAAACAAAAAAAACCCCAAAAAGCACCAGAACCATTTTTTTAAAACTGACATCTTACATGGAGGGAAAAAAAAAAAAAATAGCACAGGGGCAGACGATAAAAGCAGAGCCTGTCACAAAATGTCAGAGCCCTGGGGAGCAGAGTTTGAAAAATCATTGGGTTGGATCATCCCTAACTCCTTTCCAAATTAAATTTTTATTTTTGTGAGTTCCATCTAAAAAAAAAAGGGGGGGGGGGTTCAAACCTTTTAAGAGATATTGCTTAGGATGGAGTGATTCTACTGGGAAGGAAGGAGTGAGGGGTGGATTATGGGGCCGTTGCACCGAAAGAACCCTGTTCCCCCAAACCATCTTGGTCCTTTGAAGCTTCCCTGCAGGACAGTGACGGCTGGAAAGCACAGGAAAGCTTCCGATTCCGGCGAGGACCAAGGCCAGATCCCTTAGCAACAGCAGCGGAGGAAAGCCTCCTTTTACATCAGCAGATGGCAGTGGGTTCTCTCTGCTCTATAGCACCTTCTGACAATGGCTACGATTCGAATCTTCTGTCCCCTGCCTAGCAACCAGCCCCCCTTGGTAACCACAGGAACGATCCTTCTATCAGACCCCACGATCGCTGCTCTATACGTTTTTCACGTTCTGCATGTATGATACGCCCCATGCCTAACCGTAAATCCTTTAAATGATTTTCGTATCGGATGACAGACAACCAAAGTCCAGAATTTCACAGGAAACCCAAATGAACTGTATTTTAAAAAACAACCTGCCTCTGTATTCAACTTCTGCTTTGCATACAGGCCAAGTACCTAAGGGGGGTGATTAGAAGGTCACTCCAAGTTCTGTCTGCTGTGATAAATCAGTGGGATGTCCCCTGCAAGTCACATAAGAGTTCAGGGGGCCAGGCCCCAGTCCTCCCACCAAATAACTACGTGACCTTGGTCAAGACACTTCACCCTCCAAGCTTGCTTCCTTCATAAAGCAAGAAAGATGAGCTGATGATGGTCACAGAGGCTCCTTGAGGTGCTAACATTTCATGACACTTGGCTCCATTTTTGACCAGGGTCTTTGTACATCTCCAAGTTCAGACCTCGGAGCTTTTTCTTAACCTCTAGAGTTTCCCCCATGAGATCACAGTATTTCTTTCTTGCAATAGTTCTTAGCATTATGTTCAAAGTGCAGGAAAGGGCAGCAAGTGAGTACAGGTTCTAAGAAGTCAGAAGTGTGGGGGTCCTAAAGTGGCCCTGTAGAGGGAAATGTGAACTAGAATAGTTATAGAAATTTTCAGGATCACCAGGCCAGTCCGGGGATTTACGCATTCATGCATCTATCTGCCAGGCTAGCCTCTCAAAGACTAATTTAACAGTTCCTTGTGATCAGCTGAAATATCTGTAGACAAGGATGAAACAAAGTAATTTAGTATTATGTACAACGTAATTAGTAACGGTTCCTTGCTATCTGCAGAAGCATCTGTAGATGATGATACAAAGTATTTAAAGGCATGAATAATCTAGTCGGGAAAGAGAAGACACACACACACTAGAGTTAGATAAATAAAGCGTTGGGCAACAGGTGATTCAAGAATAAATATTCACAGAAGGCTACCCGGGGTGGAAGAACCGGACCCTTAACATTTTCAAGGGAGAATTGTGTGGGTACGATGGTTGAAACAGGGCATTCCTGGCCAAGGAAAGAACACACATACAAACTTGAATGTAGGATAAACACAGCACGTCCTGACCAAGGCCAGCTTCGTGAGCACATGACCCACACTGCCAGAGTCCCACGCTCAGCAGGCCCTTGTGCTTGGTTTAACCCAGTGCTGTGGCCATATGACATTTTCATCATTTTTGAGCCAAGGGCACCACACTGTCATTTTGCATTGAGCCCCACCATTTTTGTAGCGTCCCCCGGAATACTGGCTTGCTCAAGAAAAGAGATCCTTGGGGCGCCTGGGTGGCTCAGTCGGTTAAGCATCCGACTTCAGCTCAGGTCATGATCTCATGGTTCGTGAGTTCAAGCTCCACGTGGGGCTCTGTGCTGACAGCTCAGAGCCTGGAGCCTGCTTCGGATCTGTGTCTCCCTTTCTCTCTCGCGCTCTGCCTCTGTCTCTTAAAAAACGAATAAACATTAAAAAATTTTTTTATTTAAGAAAAGAGATCCTATCGTGGGCTGGTAAGAGATGAAACCGGCAAGGGAGGTGGGGATTCATGGACAGAGGGCCTTAAATGCTATGAAGTATTTGAACGACATCCTGTAGAAAGAGGCAGTATGGGCGTGTTTTGAACAGCAGAGTAATGTGCTAACATTGCAGTTTGAGGGGGACCGATTTCATGCTAACACGGATGGGGGAGACAGCGCTGGTCTGAAGACTGTCTGTGATCCATGAGGAAGGCAAGAAAATCCACTGGCATGTGGTGGGAGTGGAGAAGAAAGGGAGGATTTGAAGAACAGGTGGAAAAGAAGAAGGATTCTGCCCTAATAAATTAAGAAGGTGGAGACAGCGAGAGAGAAAGGGAGGGGTCAGGGTATTAAAGCACTGTTCCTATGATTATTGGTCGCCGAACTGGTAGGTCTACCAGGAGGCCTTGGGGTAACGCCTTCATCCAGGGAGTGGGCAGTCAGGTAAACAGACTGGCATCATTCATTCGTGCATTTCATTCATTCAGTATTTACTGACCACCTAATATGCCGTCCAGGTGCTGTTTTAGACGCTAAAGAATCCAGCTGCAAATAAAGCTGTTGTGAGCTCCGTCTATATAAATTTTGCAGTCTCGGGAAAGAAAGAGAAAGAGAAAAAGAGAAAGAGGTTAAACAAATAATTATAATGGCAATTATGGGGATGCCATGAAAAGGGAGCTCTATGTCACCTGGGAACCAGAGAAGGCTTTTCTGGTTCTTTCTCCAGAGACACTGAAACAAATAACGTTGTTAAGTTCATATCCCTTAATTTGCTGTGTGTGTGTGGGGGGGGGGGAATGGGGCGGCTAATTTTCATTTCCTAAAGTCTATCCGTGCACCTCATGACATAGGGAGATACTGACATTGAAGTCACTGGCTCAGTGAGGAATAAAAGAAAAAACCAGAAGCCAGTGACACCTTGCCTTCTACTCTCTTCTGAACGGTTTTCCACTCGTTTCTTACAAAAAAATGTCTTTTTATTTTTATTATTTTTTTATTATTTTTTTAAAACGTTTATTTATTTTTGAGACAGAGAGAGACACAGCATGAACGGGGGAGGGGCAGAGAGAGAGGGAGACACAGAATCGGAAGCAGGCTCCAGGCTCCGAGCCATCAGCCCAGAGCCCGACGCGGGGCTTGAACTCACGGACCGCGAGATCATGACCTGAGCTGAAGTCAGATGCCTAACTGACTGAGCCACCCAGGCGCCCCAGAAATGTCTTTTTAAAATCCTGCTATGAAAGTGGTTTTTACCCAGCTAAGATGTCCCCACCGGGCTGCCTGTGACCACAACTTTTGTTCCGAGGACGGGCACCGACCCAGGCACGCTGGGCTCTTCCTTTGGGATTTTGGAAATCAGACTGAGAGCGAGCAAACTCGGGAGCTTTTGGGGTTGACCACCGTGAACCATGTGAGCTGGGAAAATGGCTGCCAGAGAAGAAAGACTGGAGCGTGGACAGGAGCCGGGGAGAGTGTCCCGAAGGCACGCCAGTCCTCAATTCCAGCTGACTTTCCTGCGGGTCCAACCACGTCCTCGTGGCTGAGTTCCAGGAGACACACAGGTACCTCTCTAGGAACTGCTTCTCTTCGCTCCAGCTCGATCAAGATTTCCATCATTGGATTCTGTGTTGTTTGCAGACAAAGGCGTTGCCTGTTGATGAGCGTTGAGGATGAGAATCCAGTGGAGGCAGAGAGCCATCAGCACAAGCAAGAAAAATGTCGAGATCTGTTTCCAACCATGTTACCAGCCAGAATTCCTAGGAGTTTAGACTCGGAGCTCGTCAGGTGGCCAAAACATGCCCACCGGAGCACGCCCTTGACACGTTCCTGGCCAGGAACCTGGGCTACGCATGTCACGTACAGCATCTCGGGTGGCTGTTTGCGTTGTGTCCCCTCTGCACCAGGCCAGGTAAAAAGCACAAGCCCTGGACACAAGACAGCAGCAACCAGCTGAGGGTTCTTCCCTCAGAAAGGGCGGTAAATGGTACACGTCCATAACTTAGTCCTTGGACTTTGTTGAATCCTGACGTTAGCCAGATTGATCTTTATGTACAATCCATGACTTCGACATTTTTGTCTTCGCGGCGTTTGTCGGGCAAAGGACATTGGGGGAGCCGTTGGCCAAGCAAGACTCCTCTGGAGGAGGAGATGCCGGGTCCCTTCCAGGGCTGAAAGCCAACACTGAGGGATACACTACCTCCACTAGAGACGGAACCCTCCTCTTCTTGCCCAATGGGTGGCCCTCCCACAAAATTCTTCCTTCCCCCTGGCATTACCCAACTCTGGGACACGGCAACCCTTCACATAAGCCGTCTCAGTCACTTGTGGGTCTGGCATCTTCTTGCTCCATCTGCTAAAGAGGACCCTGGCTGCCCCTGAGGTAAAACTGGGGAGGAGAACGTGCCCTCCGACGTCAGGTTACCTATGCTGTTCCTGCCCCTGTCCTGGCCGTGTTTCCCAAATAAGGCAGACAGCCAGGACTTGACTTTTGTGTGTCGTTCGATGCCCGAACACACTCTGATGCCTCCTGACTCAAGGTACCAATAGTAACTGTTCCTTGGCCAAACGCTGCCCTGCAGGCTGATGATGTGTGGCCATGTGGCCGCGGTGGCCAAGAATGATAAAGGCCCAAGTGTCTACCCACTCATTTCTGGGAACATCCAGAGAAGAGGGCGTAATGATGATGACCGGGTTACCGATGTGGCGCTTTGTTGGTCTGGGAGCAGAAGGTGAACCTGGGGTGGGGTGGGGGGTGAGTAACAGACTGGCCTCAGTGGCCCCAGGCCTGCACTCTGTTCTTTCTTAATTCTAAGAGAGGTTCTGACTCTGGTTTCTTTAAGGAGATCGACCGACGTTAATTCAGGCCAGCTTCTAGCACCAGGCCTCTGGAGGTTAAAAAGCAGGAGAATATTCAGATCCAAAGAGCCCAGCTCAGCATTACCGCGCAGTTAGGTCAATGAGCAAGCCTCACGGCTCGCTCTAAAGCCATTTTAGAAAGATGTGTGTTCACACAAACACCGCGAAGCTACTCCTTCCCTAAGCACCGCACTCAGTTTGTCAAAACATTTCAAGAAGACCTCAGTCGTGCCTCAAAAGGCCAATTTCTCTCACTCACAAGGCTGCCAGGTTTGTGAGCTTAAGGCTTTTATGTTACAAGAGCTCGAGATGTCAGAGGGGAGCAGCAGAGATGCCTTGGGGTTACACTGTCACTTCGGTCACTAAGGGGACAGAATGACATTTTCCATGCTCTCTCAGAGGATGTCTGAGAGAGTCAGATGGCTGAAGCCAGCTCTGGCCGGTCTGGTGCTTATGGAAAGCAGAACAGGGGAGCGGCTGAAAACATGGGTCGGGGGGGTACAGGTTCATGTCCCACCTTTTCCATTTCCTAGTCGTGGAATCTTAAGAAATTTCCTCAAAGGTGCTTTCATTTCTTTATCTGTGCGTTTAGGGGTAGGGAGCGGATGGGGGGGGGGAGGAGTGACACCTCCTCCATATAGGATCCTTGTTAAGATTAAGTGGGAGCATGCGACACGCCTCGAGTAGTGCCCGGCAAGCAGTGAGCCCCAGATAATTCTCGGGGTGCCCCGGCCTGTGGCGGGAGGACAGGCGAGAACCAGACCGCATCGTCCCCAGAGCCGCCCCACCAAGGTCATCGCCCAGCTGCAGGGAACTTTCCCCCCCATCACCAACAGGTCCCCGAGGCACAGAACAGAAACTCGGCAACTGACATAAACAATTTCAAACAATAATTTCAGAAGACAAATTGTTCCATTTGGGCATCCAGATTCCTCTCGGAGGCTTTCCCCACTTGTTTATGTATTCGTGGCCTGGAGCCACGAGTGGATTAGGCAGACAGCTTGCACAGCCCCGGGGACAGCAGGAACGGCCTGCGGGAGAAAGAACTTGCCATTTGACCCGCTTTCCTTGAAAGCTATTGCTGGGGCGGTGGGGGCGGGGGGGTGGGTCCTTGAGAAGAGGGCCTCTTGATTTACACCTCCTGGTGGCCACCCACTCGCTGCGAGAGGTCACCAGACCCGATGCCAGGGGATCCAGGTTCGAGTCCTGCGCTGTTGTCTTTCTACGGGCGTGAATTTGAGCTGGCGATCAACCCTTTCTGGACCGGGCTGTCCCATCTCTACAAGGAAGGTATCATCACACCCCACGTAAAGGCACTTGCAACAGTCCGACCGAGACTCCTTTAGCAGCGACAAATCGCTAGGTGATTTTAATAAGGACATTCGTAAGGCCATTGATAAGGCCAGCGTACCTGTCCAGAGCCAACTTGCAGAAACACTGATAACCAAGGGGAAGTGGAGCTTGGAGAAGGGAGGGCAAGGAAGAGGCATTCTCCCCCAGTGAAGAGGAGAAGTTTCGTTCCACATTGCTGGAGTCCTCGAATGTCTATTTTAGTTCTTTTGAGATCCTGAGCGGTGCCGGTAGAATCCCGTGCTGGCATCACTTACGGTATGTATCACCTTTCTGATTAGAAAAGAAAGGCATGTTCATCATAGAAAATTTGGAAACTGGGGGCGCCTGGGTGGCGCAGTCGGTTAAGCGTCCGACTTCAGCCAGGTCACGATCTCGCGGTCCATGAGTTCGAGCCCCGCGTCGGGCTCTGGGCTGATGGCTCGGAGC